>NC_057346.1:76901966-78379466 GCF_016509475.1 Prionailurus bengalensis
AGGAAGATTTCTTTGCTTCCAAGCCTGGGCCGAGAAGCAGATGGCAGATGTGACAGCAGTGCATTTAGCAGAACTGTCACTCTGAAATAAGTCATGTTGCCAGGCTGGCAGCAGCTGCATCTGGGAGTGTGGGGGTTTCCTGGACAGGAATTCCAGGCGCTTGGTGGATGTACGGTCTCCCCATGCAGGTATATTGGGGAATCCACATCATCACTGGGACCAGTGAGTCACGGTCAAGAAAATTGAGGCACAAAAGGTGGTTTTGGGTAACTTTTTCTTTTTAAATTAACGTTTGTTTACTTTTGAGAGAGTGAGAGAGAGAGCTGGGGACGGGCGGAGAGAGAGGGAGATACAGAACCTGAGAGGGAGACACGGAATCCGAAGCAGGCTCCAGGCTCTGAGCTGTCAGCACAGAGCCCGACACGGGGCTCATACTCAGACAGCAAGATCATGACCTGAATAGAAGTTGGATGTTTAACTGACTGAGACACCCAGGCACCCCAATAATGTTTTCTTTTGGAAGGAAGGGAGGAGAGGTTGATTTAGAAAACTCTCTATTTTTTGTGTTTGTTCTGGAAGAAAAGCAGAACTTTTGTATTTGCTTTTAATGTTTGAAAGGGCATTGAATAGCAGAAAGAATTCTTAGTTGGGAATCAGAAATTTTGACTGGTTTTTGCTCTCAATTATAGGCACATTAATTCTAAAATTATTTGTTGTTATTAACAGTAAGCCCAGAGAGGCACTGAGCTTGGGGCTGGAGGTAAAATGGTGAAATACACCTAGGCTATCATGGAGGTTTTAGCCAGCAGGAGATGTGTATAATGAATTGGGCAACTGAGAGAGAATGTGAGGTGTGCTATGTTGGAACTACGTCCAGAGTTACAACGCAAGGGTGAAGTGAAGGCAGTTCACCAGTGCTGGAAATCAAGAATAGCTTCGTGCTGGATGTCAGGCCTACATTGCAACTGATGGGTGTAGAGGGTGGGGGTTTTCCAGGGGAAGGTGGATGAGGCTGCCTATTCCTGGAGAATAGTATGTGTAGAAGCAAAGGAAAGCATGGCTGGGATATATGTGGAGGTTGAATGTTTGGGAGGGTGAGTAAATACAGAGAAATTGGTGAGCTGTGGAGCTGTGAAGCTTGAGAAGTAAGGAAAAGCTACATGAATGGCTTTGTTTGCTGAATTAAGGAATTTGGACTACATTCCGAGGGTATTTCGTGACCCATAGTGATTTTTAAAGCATGGCCTCATATTTGCAATTAAGAGAGGATAGAAAGACCCCAGATGGTGGGGTGTAAGTGCTGGGGTAGATAATGGTGCCATTCACAGAAAGGACATATTAGGCTAGAACAGATTCAAGTTTGGTGTGGCTGGTTGTAGGTCTGGTTCCAACAGGAAGCAGACTCTGAAATGGAGATTTGCGTGTCCTTTATTAGGAACTTTTATCAGGATCGGTTCGGAGGTAGGAGTGAGATAGTGAAGGAAGCAGAATTGACCAGATGAAGGGGTTGAACTGTAATGCAGTTACAATAAACAGTCATTCCTACAGGGAGTTCTGGAGCTGGAATGACCTTTCAGAGAGATTCCTAGTTGGGGCCAGGGGCCGGAACTTTGTCCTACCTTCATCAACCACTCATTGTATGTGGGCTGCCGTAGAAAGAACATTTGAGCTTGGATAAAGTGGCTCCTTTCAACCAAGGGCAAGTCCTGGATCATTATTCAGTTGAGCTGTTGGTCATCAGTTGTCCCAGCAGCTGCAGGAATGAGTCCTTTGGCCATCGAGGGGGATCTGGGTAGCATGTCACAATATCCACTACAGGATCATGATGATAAGTATAACCAAATCTCTGGGCTTTCCTCTTTCTGTGGCTAACAAGAGGGAGTTAGACAAGTTGATTGTGAAGGTATGTATATACTTGAACATTCCATGAGAGTTGGAGGATTGTAGAACTAAGAAGCTACCAAATGTAATTAACCTGTTTTTAACAGATGCAGAAATGGAGGCTCTGAGAGGTAAGGTGGTTTTTATAAGACAGTGAGTAGTAGAGACGTCTTAGAGTGCATGTTTTCACTTCTGCCTCTCCTGAGGACTAGGGTAGAAGGATCCTCCTCTGTGCAGGAGAGGGAGTCATCAGGCCTTTGCTTTCCTGTTCCTGGAAAGTTTGATGTGGCTGGAGAACTGGGTGGAGACACATTAGGGTCAGATCAAATTAACATATTCTGCACTGGCTTAAAGTTGGGTCAGCAAGTTGAGTTGAGGACTGAGTCTCAGGGGAATCTAAATTGAATGGTGGGAGTTCTATTTATGCTTTTAACTTTGCTACAGAGCCTGTCTATTCCGTGCCCTTCCTAGTGACCTATAGAGCTCACCTTCCCAAGGCAGTCTCTCTAGTGCATTGATAAGTACTTTACTGGTTTGGCTTGTATTTCTCAATAGTTTCTGAACTTCATAGGAACATAGAATGTGAGGACATGCATTTCCCATGATGACAAGGAAAAAAAAATGGTGTCCTTCTGCATGGCGGCTTAGGTTCTGATGAATGGCACACGAGTCTCCTTTTACCCAGTTGTTTATGTCTGGAGTGTGTGAATTAAAGCTACTGCTATTATCCTCCATGGTGATGTGACAACTGCTTCTTCCTTGTTTTGACTTCTATCCACATCACTTCATTTTGTAGTTCCTTTGACAGATCTGACGTTGAAATAGTTGTATATCCTGAGTTTGATGGGCTCATGGCAAATGTAATGAAGATGACCATTTGATGGGGACTCAGTAGTTGTCCTTACACTCTTCCCATGACTTATGGGAACAGTTTCCTGTTGTTTAGAATCAGAGAATCTGTGGAATCTGTTGAAGTTGGATGGCTCCATGGAGGTCAATTTGTTGCATAGCGTGACTGACCCATTTTTCTGTTTTTGTTACAGCAAAATGTATCTATGGAGGAAAAGTCCTTGCAGAAGGCCAGCGGATTTTAACTAAGAGCTGCCGTGAATGCAGAGTAAGTTTCAATCTTACGTTCCCCATCCCTTTGGGGGGAATTAACATATAGATAGATTGGCTTAGATAGGGATCTGGAGTGGAACATGTTGGCCTGAGTGGGTGTCTGAGTGGTGGTCTGCTGTCTGGGATGGGAAGGTCCCATCCACTGTCATTGCGTGGCTGGGTGGTCGTCAGCTGTGGAACATAGAGCCTTGGGAAAAAGTACTGAAGGATGTGAGAAGGCAAAGGGAGCCAACAACAACCATAAGTCAGTGAGGTTGGCAGGTGGCCCTGGGAAAGGTTTTGAGTTGATTTTGGGGAAATCAGTTTGTGATGCCAGCTCTGGATGGTGCCATCTCTACTCACAAGTGTCTTATATATTGTGAGAAAATGCCTGTCTCCTGCCTGCCCTCGTCTGTCTCTTTCTTGAAATAAGACGTGTAGAAGTATAGATCTTCAGTAGTCGGTCAGCTAACCTCCCGTGCTCAGCTGCTGCATACTAGCATGGTACCAAATTCTGGGTATAGAATGGTAAACACAACAAAGTCCCTGTTTTTCTAGAACTTGCAGTCTAGTAAGAGAGACCGATAATAAGGAACTAAATAAGTGTATGATGTAATGCCAAATCATGCTGAGACGATAGAGAGCTCTTGGGTAGGTGTGGGTGGTCTGAGAAGGCCTTTCTGTAGAGGTAATATTTGAACAAAGTGTGGGAGCCATCCTAGGAATGTAAGAGTGAGAGACAGAGGAGGATGCACAAATACAAGGTGGTACATTACAGAGCAGCCACCTTCCACTGAGGAGGCACAGCTGGGGTTGTGGGGCATCTCCAGAGAGGCTGAGTGGAACCACTGCATCTCAGAATAGCCATCTTTACAAGTGCTTGCTACTACATTAGTTCATGTGCTTCTCATCACACCCCTGGGGAAAAGAAAGGAATCTCTTTTATAAAGGTTGAGGAGAATGAGGCATTTAGAGACCTGGAGAAGCTCTCAAGGAGCTTGAATACATTTCTTTATGGGGGCCTTGGTTGGAGGTGGGTGGACGAAAGGCTCTTTTCTGTCTCTCCGGGACTAGACTCTACCCCAGGGGTTAACACCCTCAGACTTGCCTATTGTATTTCCCATTCCCACTTTCTTGGCTGCACTGGGAATGCCAGAGATCTGTGTCTCCAAACAGTCTGGTGGGCACGTAGGTGTGGTGGTCTTTGTGCAACGGTAGATGCTGTGCACTGAGGCTCCGTAGTCTGCAGCAGAGGCAGGGATGGTGTGGCAGCTAGGGTTCTGTGATCTCTCAATCAGCAAGGCAAGCTACCAGACCTGGGCATGGGGGAGCCGGTGGGGTTTTTTCCAACCTGAGGCTGGCACATTACCACATAGGATGTTGGGTGGATTAAATGAGATAAAGCACGTGAAGTACTTGGTAGAGTGTTTGGCACAAAGTAGGTTCTCAGTAAATGTGAGCTCTTCTTATACCACACCATACATGTCCTCTCTGAATATAAGATTGATAGAGGTCCTTTTCTCTGTAAATTGTTTAACTTTTTTTTTTTCTTTTTGAGAGAGCGTGCATGAGTAGGAGAGGGGCAGAGAGAGATAGAGGGAGAGAGAATCTCAAGCAGGCTCCATACTCAATGTGGACCCCAACATGGCCTCAATCCCATGACCCTGGGATCATGACCTGAGCTGAAATCAAGAGTCAGATGCCCAACCACCTGAACCACCCAGAAGCCTTGATTGTTTCACTTCTAGGAGAGAGAAAATGATTTGGATTCTAAAACCTTTTTTTTAGAGGCAGCTGGGATGATTAAAGGCAATTTCGCCCACTCTGCTGATGATTCCAGTTTGTTTGTTTGTTTTTTAATTTTTAAAGAAATATTTATTTTTGAGAGAGAGAGAGAGAGAGAGAGAGAGGCAGACAGAGTGCGAGTGGGAGAGGAGCAGAGAGAGGGAGACAGAATCCAAAGCAGGCTCCAGGCTCTGAGCTGTCAGCACAGAGCCTAATGCAAGGCTTGAACCCATGGACTGGACCGTGAGATCATGACCTGAGCTGAAGTCGGACACTTAACCAACTGAGCCACCCAGGCACTCCCCGGCTCCCACCTGCCCCGCCAGTATCTGTCTTTTATGTTGCCGCTTAGAGGTAGCAATGCCCTTTATCTTTTATATAGAAACAGTAGGTGACTCTGGCAAGGGTCCCAATTATGACTCGATCTTTTGTCAGAGGATCAAGGCAGAGAACTTTGGAGACCTCTGGAAGATGTGGGCCTGGATCGAAATGCCAGCTTATTGGAATAGCACTTAGCACTGCTAATAGCACATTGTAGATGCTCTGCCTGCTTGGGTTCGTCTTTTACTGCTTTTGTTTGCTTAGAGTTTTACCGTTTATAAAAGTTGGGGCAGACAGGTTATTCCCTTTGCACGCGTGGTATGTGTGTGTATATACGTGCACGTGAGTAATTTCATCTTTTAAAAAGTCATTAATTTCTTTTTACAGTTATTTATTAAATTTTTCCTTTGTGTATGGAAAAGGGTCATTGACAACTATATTTCTTGAGCATTTAGTATTTTTTAGACACTTCTTTTAAAGCATTTTAAACAAACTATCTTCTATAAAACTCGTAATTACCCTGCTAGGTAGGTGCTATGATTATTCCCATTTCACAGATGAGAAAATTGAGGCACAGAAGATCAGTTACATAGGTAGTCAGTGAGCTAGCTTGGATTTAAACCTGTGTGGTCTGGCTTTACAGGTTCCTTTCTCAGCCTCTCTACTGCCACTCCTGATGGTGTTAGACTTATTTGGAAATAATTCTCATTTCTGAATTTTAGAAGCTAGATCCAGAAGCATTGAATGATCACTCTTTAGTCTGTCTGAGAATACCAGGTTGGTGAGGCTATGGCTCATTGATTCTCTTGACGAATGGGGTAGTATTTATAACTGGCCATAGAACAGCCTTGGGGACACATTTAATGGATGCTGTCAGCAGGTAGAGGAGGTGATGGGCATAGGATGCCAAGGCTTTGAGTCCCTCCCAGGCAGCCTTTCTTAAGATTTAAATCCTGATGCCCAGTGGTACCTGTTGCACTGAGTTAACGTCTCTCCTAGGCGTCTATACTGGTACTGTATAAGTACCGTCCTTGGGAGAACTGAGCAAGTAATTAATTCTTGGTCTTCTGTGGTTCAAGTGCAGATCCCCATTTGACAAAATGCTGCCTAGAGATCCTTTCATTTTCATTTTCCTAGGATCATTTTAAAACCTTAGCAACACCAGTTAGATAAGAAACAAACTCTTGTTTCAAATATTTTCACCAAGTGTTTTCAGAAGTTAACATACTTTTTTTTTTTTAAAGATGAATAAGCTCTTCTAGTAGTCTTGCTTACTTTGTCCAATTATTGCTGCCCCGCAACATTTCTTCAGGCCAGCAACAATTTTTGACTTAACGGTGTGAGTTGTTATTAGAAATTCAGGCTGAAGCACAGTGATTAGTAAAGAACTTGAAAGTGTTTATATTTGACCAATGACCTAGAGAGTGTCACTCTAAATGAGAAAGAATGGAGGCATTGTATTTTTCTACCAACACAGAGTTCTAGGGGTCATAAAATAACATACCATAATCAGGAGGGTTTAAAATGTTAATTATCAGATACTTCTCACTAGAAATAGTTTTAAAAATAAAGTTAAAAAAGGTTTTGTGCCTAATTATGTGGCTGGACTAGTGGATGTGGTGGCACTTTGGGTACTGTAATCACAGTTCGTACTATTTCAAGATCATGCAATGGGGTTTGTCTCTATTTAAACATTTCAAATTACGATCTTGCTCATTAAATACGTTAAAGGTTGATTAGAATTGTCTGATTTAATCAGCCAAGGCAAGCCCTTTTCATAAAAAAAAAACCTTTGTGAGTGATTATGTTAAAAAAGTCTTCATGGCATTTTAAGTATTATTATTACTTTTTTTTTTTACAAAAGCAAATATACACTCTAGATAAAAAATTTTGAACATAGAGGAAAATTACAAGGATGAAAAAGGAAATCGCCCCAGGATCTCACCATCTAGACATAATTGTTTTAAACAGTTGCCTTTTTGACAGCAAGAATAAAACTTATCTTATTGTCTCAATTTGAGTTCCGCTAAAAGCAGACCCTGAACTAAGGATTTCAGAACAAGGTAGGGCTCTCAGAAGCAACCAGTAAGGGTGTGGAGGATGCAGAATGGGGTAAGGCAAGGAACTGAGCGAGGGTGGGATTTGGGCTGAAAGGCCTCAAATACCCTGGTTCCAGGAGGGGTGCTGGAGTACTAATTGGACCCCAACTATTGTGTCCCCTTGAGGTAAAGAGCCTCCCATGCCTGTCATTCCCTGGCTTTGGGCTGTGGCAGTGGGGATGTACAACTTGTGGGTAACTCTGTCTGCTCTCTGTGTGGCAAAGTGGTGCCAATGCCCAGAATACTATCTGAGGGTGGCAAGGATGAGCCATTAGCAGAAAAGCATTCAGATGGTGGGGGTTGGGCACACAGAATTCATAAAGGGGATTCAGCAGTTTCTGTCACTCCTGTTTTTGTAAGGAGGCAGTAGATAATAAATACATTGGTATTGAAAGATATTGTAGAGGCATTAACAGTAAGTAAGCATTTTGCTTTCCTGTGCATGAAAGCTTATGCTGCTGATCATAAAGTTATTAATGTCTATTGGTTCAGTGTCCTGTTGCAGAAATTAAGGCACAGCTGGTAGGCACCCTGGCCTAGGACCAGTGCCCACTCTCAAGGTTAGGTGCCCCCCCCAGTATGGCCTGGATGAGAATGGAACATAGCTGTGATGGAGAGTGAAGGTGCACAGGTACCAGGCTGTATTCTCACATCTTAAGTCCCGTTTTAAGATGGGAGAAAAGCAAGAGATCTGGATATCTTGGGACAGATAGAAAAATGAATGGCAAGGAGGACAAAAAGAAGACACTGCAAGGAATATTGGAAGCAGGACTGTTGGGGCTGAAAATAATGAGACGGGAGAGGAAACCATGGTGCAAATTTTCCAAATGGTGGATGAGTCGTTTAGAAATTAAATTTATATTTGATGTTTAGAGTTTTGTTTAGGTTCATAGTTAGGAGTAGATGTGCTTGATGAAATGGTTTCCTGCGAAACCGGTGGACCGTGGGGCCACTGGAATGCTAATGTCTCAGAAATGGAAACCTCTGTATCGCCCCCATCTCTCCTGGCTAGCCAGCTCCATCCCATTCCCTCATTTATTTTGAGAAGTACCTTTTGGTCTTAAGTGAGACTCCTTTTCTCAAGCTGGCTTCTTAGTTGACTTAAATAGCCTCTTAGGAAGAGGAGAGAAAAGCTAAACATCTTAGATAAAATAAAAGACTCTCAAACCCTTTTTTATAGTTATTAATGGACTAATATTTAGAGTTCACAGTACAACTAAATACAGATGCTAGTAATGTCACCAAAGACAACCTTTGGTGAAATGAGGTCTTAAAGATTCATCAGGTGAATATTTAAAAATCTATTGTAAGTGATTTTACTTACATATAGGGAGAAGTCCAATACTCCTCTAACTCTCCATTCAGTTCATTCATACTTGGATACCTTGGCTCATGTCTATTTCCTCTGCCAGGAAAGTCTCCTTTTCCCCATTCCTTTATTCATCTTTGGCATCTTCCTTATAATTTCTTCCCACTTAAGCAGTAGCATTCTCCCATGACACATCATCATACCTTTTTAGCACTTACTGTACTGCATAATGGTTAAGAGAGTTTTTTTGTTTTGTTTTGGGTTTTTTTGCCCCCTCCTTCCTGTATCCAGACTAGGAACTCCTCAAGGGCAAGGAAGAGGTCTTAAATTATCTTTGCGTTAATGGTTTGTGTGATCCAGGAGCACTGAAACTACCTCATAACAGCCTATGAGAGCTCATTGTTCATAACTTCCTGACTCTGGTCAGTGATACTATGTTGGTAATTCAAAATTGGTCATCATCGCAGTATTCATATCACAGAAATCAGCAAACCGTACAAAGTAAGGCTCCCCCATTCAGCAGCCCATTGTGAACTTCCCAGCAATACCACTGTAGAGTGACCTTCTGCTACATAGAAGATACTCGAAACTTATTTGTTGAAGTTGGGGCTGTGTAGACCTAGAAAAAGAAATGTGCCTTCTCTTCCAGGAGTGTCATCCTGGAAGTTCTATTTGCGACTTTGTCATTATTGTGGAATTCCTAGGAGTACTATTACTTATTGAAACTTGTTATCACTGCAGGCTGTTAACAATGAGCATTTTATGTCTGTGTCATCAACTAACAAATGTGAATGTTTTTTTGTTTCCTGATTATTTGGCTTCCAGGGTGGAGTTTTAGTAAAAATTACAGACGCATGCCCTCCTTTGAACTGCTCAGAAAAGGACCACATTCTCCCAGAGAATCAGTGCTGCAGTGTCTGTCGAGGTAAGTGGGCTTGGTGGTGGAGCGGTGCTTGGGATGAGGGTGGGGGGCATGAGGGCTTAATGAATAATGTGAAGATCGTAACATGGGTGCAAAACTCTGCTCTGCTATTTGGAAACTTGAATATCCTATTTACCTTTCTCAGTCATAGTCTGAGCAGTTCTAAACCTGAGGGTAATAATAGTCTGTTTCACAGGACTGCTGGGAGGGTTAAATGCAAAAATGCATAAGTACCTAGCATCATGCTTAGCATGTGATAAATGTTCCATAAGTGACAGTTCCTATAAAAAGAATGATAGTTCTTGCAATAATGGTTATTATAACCATTATCATTATTACATTTTTCTCATGAGTGGCATTGGCAAGCAGACTGTTGAGCCTTTCCCATGGACCAATTCCTGTATCTAGCAGACAGGGACTTCTAGTGGATCCTTATTTATAGGATTATATGCAACTTTTTTACTTTCGTGCAAGGAAAAAAGCTTTAGCTAAGTAACACCTAATTGCTAATTCATTCTGGAGCAGAAATTGTTTTGCTTCCTTTTCCTGGAATTTTCTCCTTTCCCAAAATTTGTCCTCTTCAAATTGTGGATCAGCTATCCCTTCATTTCTGAAAGGTCTTGCCCTGGCAGATTTACATGGATTAGGAGAACCTAACATTCATTTAAAATCTTAAAAAACAAATCTGGTTAAACTCCTATCTATTTTTTGGAAACTATACCTGTCACACATCTTTCTTCACATTCTCAAATACCCGTGGAGTTGATCCTTTTTGGCTCCTTTTGAAGCTTCTACAGCATAGCAGATTTAGCTCTGGTTACCTTATATTTCACTTTTTTCTCGTTTTTCTCTAGCATAAGAGTTGGCACATATTTAATGTAAAGGGCCACCAAGTAAACATTTTAGGCTTTGTGGGCCAGAAGGTTTCTGTTGTAAATATTCAACTCAGCTGTTTTGCAAAAGTAGCAGAGACAATGGGTAAATAAATGGGTGTGGCTATTCAAATAAAATTTTATTTATAAGAACAGGTAGCAACCTGTAATTTGTTGATCCTCTCCTCTAGCATCTTCTGATCTATAGAAATGTTGTATATTTTATCATGGAGTGTTCAGCTTATGCAGAGATTTCTCTGCTTGGTCTTTAGAAAGTTGTATTTTGGTAAAATTCCTAGGAAAACGTAGTGTGTTGATAGCCAAGAATAGCTAACGATGCCATCAGAAAATCTGCCCTGATTTTTCTGCCTTTTGGAAATAAGCATGTTTGCAGCCAGGATGCTTTAGAAACACCTAAAGATTGACTGGAATTTTCAGAGGGATGCATTTATTGGTAACGGATAGGGTTGTTAGGTAGGTCTTATAATTTAATGCAAAATCCGTTACTTGCTATTTGTTGAAGTGCCAAGTGAGACTCAGTTTATGTAAATCCTTCCTGATTTATGGTTTCATTAGAGCAGAATCATTGATTATCCCACAGAAATTCAAGAGGAATGTCATTGCTCTGACCCAATTTACAATAGACCTCGTGCCACTGCTTCTGCTAATACTTCTCCAGAAGGCGTGCAGCGTGCACGCCTTTACCAGTGAAGATGTTGACAGATGTGACCTCTCATTGAAAAATAGACTCATTCAAGGCCCCATTGCTGCAACCTGGTGGCTTTTACCAAACCTGACATGGCTTTCAGGGAAAAGTGGGAGGCAGGAGTAACCCTTCCTAGATTAGATCATAGCTAGGACCAATTTGTGAAATCGGGGCTTTTCTTCCTTCTCCTATCTGCTGCTTTCTGAGGCGGGAAACTACCAGCTTTATTGGGAGGGGGCTGCTTGCTGATAGTTCTTTCGGAGGTGTCTTTATCAGACAGGGTTATTTATGCTTTTCGACAACTCTGCATTTTGATAGGAATGAGAGAATGTCTTCAGGAAAGATACGGTGGTGAAAGAGTTGAATTGACCCATTTGGATATCTGGATTTTCTTAGGTTTCTCCTCTGGACTCCCACCTCAGCGTTCAGACACTGGAGTGAAGAGAACGTTATGTTAGACAAAGGCCCTTTTCAGCACCATTTACTCTGTACCATGACCTCTGTTGACCCCAAGTAGAGCAGAGCCCAGAACATCCTGCTCGCCTGTCCACATGCTGGGGCTTGCTCTGCACAGCAGAGAATCAGAAAAGGTGCATTTTCCTGTGCAGTGGGTTATTCTCTTTATTATGAAAACACAAAATTTATATGTTGGTTGACAAAAAGGCAACTCAGGAGACCTCTAAGGTCTGCTGTCTCAAACTGTGCTCTCCATGAATTTTATTCCAGATCTCTTAATCCAATTATTTCCCAAGAACATCTTTAGAAGTAGCATAATAGTCTTTCCTAATACCATGGGAAATATTTTTCTCCTTGGATTTATAGTTGTCTTTTACCTTTTCCTCTGTGTTTCCTGTGTCTTGCAAGAAGAGGAGGGGTTGGTTCGTTTCTGTTCTGACAAGACGTGCAAAGCCCAGTGGGCCTCTTCTAAGGCATATTATTCAGTTCTTCACCACTCCCCACCCCACCATCCTTTCCCCTCTCTAAAACAGAAAGTAATGAAAAGGTGACAAACACTCAATTTCTATGTAAAGTAATTTTTACCCTGCATATGGAGAGGCTGTACCATTTGCTTTGTGAATTGAGATTGTCTCCTGACTGGCAGGCAGTAAGTGAGCAGAGAGGCGGGCCTCTGATGACCTGAGATGCGTATTTCAGGGATGACCACAGTGGTGTGATTTCAGCTGTATGGTTTCTGCCACCCTGCTGTTATTGATTACAGAAACTGAAGTGGCTGTAGCCTCTCTCAATACCTTCATGAAGGCCCTTCAATTAGCATATTTATCATCTCTCTCTGTCTTACTGTGGATGTCAGGTCATTAGTTGAGGAAAATCACCCCATGAGAGCTTATCATTCTTTAGCAATCTGAGTCACAATCTTCCTTGGGCCTGTTTAGGGAATGGAAGTTTTCTGAGGTTTGTCTTTATTAGGCCTCCGATGAGCCGTCCTACCTGAGGAGGTTTAGACTGGGAATTTGAGAAGGCACAGAGAGTGCTCTGTGCTTTCTGGCCCCAGTTGGCTGGCTATATGATATGCATAAAGTGCTCTAACTTTTAAAATTGCATTTGTTTTAATGATTATATTTTATGAATTCTTTAAATATAGGAGATAAGGTAGGTGAAAATACATTCTTACCACATAGAATAATTCTATCACTGTCAGGTCAGTGACTTGGAAGGAAATGATTTTCAGTACCAGATATTCAATAGACTCTCTATATTTCACATAGGAAATAACGTTGAACCCGTTTTGCTGAGTTCTGACCATTTTGCTCGAGTTATAACTTGGTGACATGATTCTGAAACTCATTTTATTTGAGTCATGCCTATTTTCTTATATGGTTACACATTTTGCCTCTGCCCCCCACCCCCTGACTGATCCAGGAGAGAGATGAAGATTTTCACTGAGTTTTTCTCTTTGTGGGAATTAAACCTAAGACTGTAGAGTTAAGAGTAACAGGCTCGGACTGACTTACGATGTTCATTGTACCAACACAACTGATATCCAGACTCTAGGGGCGTGGCACTTTGTCTCTATAAATCTTGGGCCATGCCACATGCTGTAAGGAATTCCTGGGCCCTTTAAAGGGAAATGAAGGTAATCAGCTGAATTGGTGGTTAAAGCCACATGGCTGTTGGTACACCCGGGATGTCCCTAAGGAAGGGACAATAGGACAGTTAGGGAAGATACCTGCCAAAAGACCCGAAGTGATGGACGTTGGCAGGAAGAGGCCATTTGGCAATTGCTGAGGTCCCAAGGTATCCAGTACCACCCAGAACATCCCCGTTCCCCGTTGCAGTTTCTCTCTGATGCTTCAGGACAGTTTGTGCCGTCAGTGTGAAATTTCTTTACCTTCCTCATGACGTTAAGGCAATGACTGTAGCAGGAGCCTGACCACGTAAAGTGTGAGCCCATAAGGTGGTGAAGGGGGAGTGGGCCCCGGAGTGATACCGATGCCTGTGCCCGGAAGAAGTAATAAAATTGTGAATGTAACCTCAGCAGAAAAAAGAGTGCCCCTGAATTGGCAGTGGTCTCAGTTAAAGGGGGGCAAAAAGCTACGAACCTTGACTGTGCATCCTCCAGTTGCTCCAGGAAACGACACTGATCATTTGACACATTCCAGAATTCTTGACACACACCTCAGGGTTTTATTCCCCTCATAGTTTGGCTCTAATTGTATCTTCAAGGTTGCCAGTGACTTTGGAGGGTTTTTGTGGCATGTTTAAGATTTTTGGTGTTGGGGAAAAAATTCTTGCCAACATCTGTTCCCAATGTGTTTATCTGTAATTTTAATTCATGCTCACTTGCCTTGTCATCTGGTCTGGACTGAAATGAGTTGAGATTATTTGTACTATTTAAGATTTTATGCCCTCAATTAAATCCTCCCAAACACTCTTGGCATCGTATGATTTTCCCCCCTGGTCTTCCTCGTCATTCTAGTCTCCAGCAGAATTTGTAATTGAAATGGTTTTAGAGAGAGGACTTTAGGGTATTTGAGGTCAAAAGAGGCTCTTGATGAATACATCATCTAGCACCTAAATGGAGGAACTGGCAGTTAGCAGCTGGGGCAGGTTCTGTGTGTACTGGTAGATGGAGTCTTATCAAAATCCCTGCAGCCATGGCCTGAAGTGGATCGTAAAGACAGGGCTCTCCGTTTAACCGTTGAGGCTGGGAGCAGAGGGCATTTGAAGAGTACTGTCTCTGGAGTCTGTGACATCTGTGGCCCCAGAAGTGCTGCAGTATATCGGGACCCACAGAGCCTCTGGAAAAGGGCACATTGTCCCAGACAGAAGACTTGAAACTAAGGTCAAGCTGCCTTGGACAAATAGACCCTTAAGTGTTGACTATTGCAGAGGAAATGGATTGTTCTTTAAGACAGAACCTGTAAGGATCCAGAGCTCAGTCACTAGCGGGCTCATCCTGTTGGCCTAACCATTGCGGACAAGAAGAAAGGAATGTCCTCACCCCCAAGGGCCCAGGCTTCTATGGTGTGTATGTTGGTTGTGGAGTACATGTGAGTGTTCAATTGTCATAGGATATAGTTGGGCCATATCCCTCCTAGCTGGTCCATGGGTGGAGAGATTCCATACCAATGAGGCACATGCAATATACTGTACTTAGTATACCTTAGCCCCTATATAACTGCGAAGGTTCGGCATCAGTGATGTGAGAGGTACTGGCTTTCTAGGATTTGAGTTAAGAGTGCATTTTTACATCATCCAGGCACATCATTTCAGAGGCAACTTGCCTACCTGCTGGGGGGCACATTAGTGGTAGGAGATTGAGGGTAGGAAAAGGTGCTCTATATGGAATCCAACTTTAACTATGTTAGAGAAACCATCTTGGCCAAGAATGGTGGCCTATTCGTTCCTTATTGTGGAAGAAGTCACAGTAGCAGATCATAAAGGTACTTGTCCGTTACTGGCTGTAGAAGCCAGAGGTGAAGCAGGATGGGTGGATGGTTTTGGTAAAATTATAAAAGGGTATGGAGTGGGATCTAGAGAGTGGCAGTGCATGTGTGGGGGCTCCTTTTAATAGGTGGGGCTTATCATATGCAGATAAGGCCAATGGCTTTAAAGACAGCAAGTTGTTTGACAGGTGTTACGGTCTTTCACTGACAGCAGAGTTCTAGATACAGGGCCACTAGGCAGAGTCCACATTTTCGATTACTCCCAACTAAAAAAATGTGACCTCAGGGTTTCTGTCACTCCATTAATTTCCTTGAACATGTTATGGGTACATGCGGCTTCATGTGTTTAGAACTCCCATCCTTTGGTCAGCTTCACTCAGCCTTTAAATTGCTTCAGATCTTGTGTTATGACCCTTCTCTGTGATATGCTCTTGAACACCTTGTTCTCCATCACATCATCTCCTTCTAATCCGATACTCAGCATCGGTCATTTTTGCTAGAGGGTCAGATGACTAAGAACGTCGTTATGCTGTTGACAGCATTTTTTAAATTCTATGCCTATTGCCTAGCACAGTGCCTGGGCACCCGCTAAGTGCTCAGTAAATACTTGTCAAATGAATGCACGGTGCCTCTGCTGGGAACTAAAACAGGTATTTGAGTAAACGCTGGAACCTGATTTCTGCAGATTATGTGCCTTCCTCTGAGGATCTGCTCATGTTCACCATTTGAATGTGAGCTCCAAGTGGGTCTCACTCAGATTAGTATCTTGTTGAAGGCTGATGTTCTGTTGTGTGATTAAGTTGTTTTGCTTCTGACGTAGAGTGTCCAGGCAGCAAGTTGTCAAGGAATGTGTGACCTGGAGAAAGAAACAAAGTTTGTTCTTTTGGTAAAATTGAGGTGTGCCGTGGATTCGAAAATGCTAATGGCTGATGGAGTCCTGATCTCTTATCATTCCTGGAATGTCCCTTGATGATTAAAATCACGTCTGGGCAGTCATGTGGGGTGGGGTGGAGAGACAGGTGTTAGAATCATATTTGGATTTATATCTCTATTTCACCCATCACCGTTTAGCTATGTAACCACGGAGGAGGTAGTTAACATCTTTGAGCCTTGGCATATTTGTCTTTAAAATACTTCGAATTCTTCTGGAGAACTGAGAGGATTTAGTCATTAACTAAACAAATATTTATTGACGACCTATAATCTGTTGGATATTGCTATGGGCACAAGGTGACCAATCTTTCCTAGTCCTTTCCTTTGAAGAAGTGAGCTTCTAATGGGGAGGTAAACATTGAATAAACACAGAAATAAATATACAGTAATTGTGATCACTACTATGAACACGAATAATAGGATGTATGGAAGAAAATAATGGGGATTTCTTTAGACTTGGGAGACCAGGGAGTCTTTTCTGAAGAGCTTGTGGTTAAGCTGGGACTTAAAGACTGAGTAGAAATTACTCTGGCAGGGGTGTTGTGAGTTGGTGGAACAAGTTTACAAAGACTCTGAATTGGGAGAGGTTGGAACAGTAGAAGAATTGAAAGAAAGACTGATGTGGTTGGAGAGAAATGATGGAGAGAGAGAAAGGGCCTTCTTTGTTGCTGCGAGACCAAGTTAAAGATTTTGTATTTCTCGCAAGTAAAATGGAAGCCCTGTGAAGGTTTTTAAGGGGGAGAAGGACACGTTCCAATATGTGTTTTAAAAGGATCCCTTTGTGTATAAAATGGATTAGTGACTGGGCAAAAAGGGCACAGGGAGACACATGAGGCCCTGTCTATTTGAGAGATGGTAATAGTTTGGAGTACAATGGGCTTTTCTTATTGTTGTGGAGGAGAAAATGTTATGTTCAGGAGATACATACAACATAAAATTAATATACACAACCCAGTTTTAGAACATTGATTCTCTGCCCAGTGATGTCCAGTTGTAGTAAACTGTAACTTGACCTGAGCAGGCAACTTCTCTTTCTTCTCTCTAGCCCTCACCACTGTTGAGAAGTGTCAGGGTCTCATTTTCATGGTGTTTTAAAAATTTCCCCTAAGTTTCATTCCAGGATGGTTTTGTTGATTATTTTTTTCTCTAGTCTTTATATTTTAAAGTTAAGGAAATTGAGGTGATTTTGATTATTAGCAACTTAGGCTTGGGCTGGTAGTTTTGTGGTTTAAACCTAAAAGGTGGAACTCTCAAAAAAGAAAATCTTTTCAGTGGGTTTATCTAGGTGGATGTGCTATATTACATGTAAAAGATGTCTGTAAAAATTGACACAGGGGGTGCCTGGGTGGCCCAGTCGGTTAAGTGTCCAACTTTGGCTCAGGTCATGACCTCACGGTTAGTGAGTTCGAGCCCTGCGTCAGGCTCTGTGCTGACAGCTCAGAGCCAGGAGCCTGCTTCAGATTCTGTGTCTTCCTCTCTTTTTGCTCTTTCCCTGCTTATGTGCAGTCTCTCTTTCTCTAAAATAAATAAGCCTCAAAAAATTTTTAAAAAGCTACTTTTTAAAAAATTGACTCTGTATTTTCAATTTATATTTCCTAATAGCAAAGCACGTGAAGAACAACACGTGGCATTACCATATTCTTTTATTATAATTTCACAACTCTGTACCTAGTGATAAAGATTGAATTGTGTTAGAGAAATTGGCCATATATTTGCATCCAGAGAAACAAGGTGTACTTCTCTGTATATTTATAGATTCCTTTGTTCCATATCACATGTACCTAGATATGATATAAATTTAAGTGTTTGAAGTGACTTAGACTCTTGCCAGATGGGTATGGAGAGTCTGGGAGCTTGGATTTGGGAAGTAAGATCAAGAGTTTAGTTCTGGCTGGGGGAGCTATGAGTGCCTGCGAGGACATCCAGATGGATTGTCAGGTGGCTGTTGGCTATGATAACCTGTAAAGTGCGGTATGCTGGATAGTCAGTGCTATTTCCTGTGCCCTTACAGAGGACTCTGAGCCTTTATTCTTGTTTCTAGGGAAGGGTAGATATTCTCAACCACGTGCCAGAAATGATAGGTTGCAAGCATTGACCTACACTTAGTTTTGCTAAGAACGGATGGGCAGAATCTGGGGTTGGGTCCTAAGTGGACTTATTTAGAAACATTTTGTAAGACATAGAAGGGTTGAGATCCATTGAGTGTAAGCATTAGTTGTCTAAACTTCCAAGTATTGAAATTGTATAAGAATTATTTCCTCAGTGTTCTTAACAAGAACTTCAGAGTCAAATCATGATCCTGTCTATGTTAACTTGGATAAAAAAGTGAGTCTCAACCACATTTTCCTAATGTGTGAAGTGAGGATAATAGTGATTTTTAGCAGTGTTAAGGGTTTTGTGAGGTAAGGTGTTTAATATGCTTAGCACTATGTCTGGCATGTTGGAAGAAGTCAATAAATAGCAGTTTTTGTAATTAAGATGTTCTCTGTATTTGGGCCAGTCCTAGTCGAAAGAACTCACTATGTGCTTCTATTATAGGAGAATAATTCTGGAGGCTCAAGTCACTTATTCAAAATAGTCAAGTAAGCACTGCTATAAACATTGGGGTACATGTGCCCCTATGCATTGTCAAATTGGCTTCCATACAATACCCAATGCTCATCCCAACGAGTGCCCTCCTCATTGCTCATCACCCACTTTCCCCCAACTGTCGATGGGGGGTGGGGTGGGGGAGAGAGGAAAGTTGGTGATGGACATTGAGGAGGGCACTCGTTGGGATGAGCACTGGGTGTTTTATGGAAGCCAATTTGACAATAAATTATATTTTTAAAAAAGTCAAGTAAAAGAACTTGAATATTGGGCTGTGTGTGTGTAGTCTACAATCTGGTCACAGCTTCTAATTCTGAAAAAAAAAAAGATTTAAGGAAGAGGGTAACTTTGAGTAGTCTCATGCATCAGACCATGTTGATAACCAGCTGAAGGAAAAATTATATAAGGGCTAGCTAGAGGGCTTGTTAAGAGATTATAGGTAGCAACTGAAGACTGATATCCAGGAAGGGAAGAATCTGTATCCCAATGTCATGGTATGGAGACACATCAGATAAGAAAGACAAAGTCTTTAGAAGGATTCTGAAATGTGGAGATTTGAGGATTTATGATTTGGCAGCCAACTCTGATCCTGGAGTGGAGTTTAAAGAATGAGGATGTCCAGCTGGGGGTGGTGAAAGTATCCTAAAACTGGATTGTGGTCATGGCTGCAAAACTGTGTAAACTGATTAAAAATCATCAAGGTGTATCTATAATAGGTGAATTTTATAAGATGTAATTCATACCTCTATAAGAAAGAAAAATGGTAACTAGCAAACCAGTCATATTTGCCTTCCAGTTGGTTAGGAGGGTGGAGGCATTAAATGCCACTATAGATTAATTTCTCTGTTCCTTCACTCATTAATTTACCCTCCCATGTTTCTGGCTGGCTGTGTGTCCAGCCAGACATCCACTTACACTTGTGTGGGTAACTTTGTGTGGACATCCATCTGTAAGCCATCCATCCAGTTACCCTTGTGTGGGTAACTTTGGTTGAGAGAAATAAATCAGACCTAGACCCTAGACTTTGAAGATGTTAGTGTGTTTGAAGATAGGATATTTTGTTAAAAATATTTGGTATTGGGGTGTCTGGTATTGGGGTAACTGAGTAACCCAGACAGTTAAGTAAACTCAGTCAGTTAAGCATCCGACTTCAGATCAAGTCATGATCTCATTGTTTGTGAGTCTGAGCCCTGCATAGGGCTCTCTGCTGTCAGCATGGAGCCTGCTCAGATCCTCTGTCCCCCTCTCTTTGTGCCCTTTCCCCTTCTCAGAAATAAACAAGCATTAGAAAAATACGTGAAATTACTTCACAGAAAATAGATATATTGAGGATGAGGAGATACCTAAATTGTAATCCATTTGTGTCTTCATGTGCAAAAGGATATCTTCTTAATATTTTGGATGTCGGAATGCTTAGGAATTTGTTGCTTTGGGGAGGGCAGTGAAATAACATGGCAATGGATAACCTTGGCCTCAGACTCTGGCTTCTGGCTCTGTGTACCTTCCATAATTAACTTCTCCAAACTCCATCCGCTGAATCTATAAAGTACAAATAATAATTTCAGTTTCGTAGGGTTGTTAATAGAATTACATGCGATAATGCATGTAAAAACACTTAGCTGAGCGCCTACCATTTGTGTTAATTATTATTATTACATTTCTGCCAGATTATTTGACATTCTCCAACTGTATCCTTCTTCCTCACGGGGTTGGAGTCCCATTCCTTTTTCTAGGATTTGTGCCCACCCCTTCTCATGTTTCTACCTGGGATGAACTCAAGGTCAAGTTTTGCATCATCTAGAAGTGATTTCTCCTTCTCTGAAACACTGATTATTTGTACTATTCATGTCTCACTTCACATAGATTGCCTTGTATTTATACTACCCCTGTATTTGGCTTGTCTCCCCTTAGTTTGTAATTTCCTTGCTGGCAGAGACTATGTCTCAAACATCTTTACTTTTCTCTCAGAAGCTTGCATGGGTGCTTCAGTCCACAGAAATGGATGCCCCATAAATATTGATTATTCACTCCTGCAGGAAGGCAAGCAGATAGTGAATAAATACTGCTTGAAAGGAGGCCTGGATTAATTAATTAAACTCATGCTTTTGGCACAGTGGTCAGGCCCAGCCAAAGTAGATTTGACATTAAGGTTGGTTTGTCCCATGGGCCCTTCATTGTCCTTGAAAATACAGTTTACCACCTGAGAAACTTAACAGGAACCCATGGGGGAGGGGAAGGAAAAAAAAAAAGAGGTTAGAGTGGGAGAGAGCCAAAGCATAAGAGACTGTTAAAAACTGAGAACAAACTGAGGGTTGATGGGGGGTGGGAGGGAGGAGAGGGTGGGTGATGGGTATTGAGGAGGGCACCTTTTGGGGTGAGCACTGGGTGTTGTATGGAAACCAATTTGACAATAAATTTCATATAAAAAAATAAATAAATTACAAAAAAAACCAAAAAAAAACCAAACAAAAAAAGAAAATACAATTTACCCAACTTTCTGCATTGTGAATTGACGTGGCATACGCTTGATAGAGATGCATTGGGATATCAACATTGTCTGAGTGGCTTTTTTCCTGCCTGTCAAATGCTTGCAGAAGGAAAAGGACAGTTGCAGTCTCCTGGAAAAAAGAGAAAAGAAACAAAGAATACATGTCATAATGGATACACATGTGACCTTGGGTCGAACTTCACAATGAAACAAAATGTGACAACTTAATTATTGATCAATTCTGACATGGGGAGGAAAGTGTAGCCCCTTTATCTGGCACTGAGCTAAGACGTCTGAAAATGGTCCCTTTGGTAGCAAAATCTCAAGTCTTTTTATTTGTAATGGTTATTGTAAGCCTTTAAAGCCGTAGTAACAGTGTTTTTGACTGACAGAGGTGGTAGGTTTCCAGCAAGTTAAGTTTTTGCTCTCATTTTGATTGGGGCAGTTAACAGGTTATAAATAGTGAGGCTGAGTCTGATACTATCTATGGATTCACTCTTTGATGTCCTGAGGAACAGCTACATCTTTCACTTTGTATCCTGAAGTTTTGTTGTCTGAGAGGATATAGGATATGGTGAAAAGTACATGGGCCTTGGAGTTCACCAGACCTAATTTAGAACCCTGGCATCTCCATCCTCCATCTACTAGCTAGATAATAGTTTAATCTCCTCCTTCCTTATCTAGAAGTGGAGGAGAACAGTGTTACTAAGTTACTTTGAACTGTAGTTGTTGTTGTCAACGTTATCATAATCCTTCTCATCTTTGTGGCTAACATTTCTTGACCTCTTCGTATGTACCAAGGATTGTTCTAAGTGTGCTACATGGAGTAGCCAGTTTAACTCATTAATTCACGTGTATTAGGAAGTGTAATGCCATGCATTATATTATATTGTAGGTGTGTGAATCTTATTATTTAATAATAGTATCTTTTAAAATTCTGTTTCAAAGGAAAAAAAAAAGTTACAGAATGCCATCACCAAAAGGATTTAAGCTTGGAGTTTATATAATTCAATGAGTTTTATCTTGGTTAAAGCCAGAAGCTATTGTTCACATGATAAATATGCAAAATATAAAAGCAGAGCTATTTTGGTTGAATCCGGGGTGGGGGACTTGAGCCCTACCTGACCATTTGTGCCCCAGGCTCTGAGCAATAGTTTCAATATCACTGATGTTGTCCCTTCCCAGTGTACCTGTCTAGGTAGGTGAAGTGATTTATTGCGCTTGTGGCTCCAGAACCTGTATTAGAAATGAAATCTCCTGCCTCCAAGAACCATTCTTGTCTATGAGACCACAATATGTGATCTAGCAATATAGTTCACTGAAATGTACTGAGTTCAAGTTGATAAAGCACATTCATAACCTTATTGTATTTGAACTTTTGCGGTAGGAATAACATATTCCTCCTAGTTCACCTAAAAATGCTGCACCATAAATATCCCCAAATTTGGTGGAGTTGGCAATAAGGGGAAAAATCAGAGACCAGAAATACTGAAAAAAGTGATTCCATCGAGATAAGCAAGAACACTGGAGTTGGGATTTGCCATGAGGGCAATGTCTAATCGCTGGTGGTAGAATCTGCCTCTAATAGACACTACCAACAGATGGGAGACAAAGTCTAGGGCTTGTGTGAGATGCATAAATCAAGAACCTTGAGGGGAGAATCCTCATTGGGTGGCTAGGAGAAACCTCCTTTGCAAAAGGAGACTGATCTATCAGTCTTGACTCTAGATAAGGGGGTATGGAGGAGAAAACATTGCATTCCTGAAAGCTTAGGGCCTGAATTTATTCTACCTGTGTGGCTCAATCATCATGTCCCAAAGCAAAATACAAAGTGTTCTTGGGTTGATGGTTCCTTTGGGAAGCTGAAGGAATCCAACACAAACCTTCACTGAAGAAATGCCATTTTAAACCCCAAATCTCAATTCCCACAGATTAAATTATAAAAAAATATGTGCTCACATACTGAGGAATCACTGAAAACAAGAATCACTTAAAACAAGTCATGCACAATACTTAGCGAAACCATAAACCACAAAATCAGATGTACAAAAACTGAAGATCCTGGAATTATTGATGTAAGACAAATGTGTCTCGTGCTTTTTTAAAAAAGGAAATTAAGCAGCACCTGGGTGGCTCAGTCAGTTAAGCGTACAACTTCAGTTCAGGTCATGATATCCTGGTCCATGAGTTCAAACCCTGCATTGGGCTCTGTGCTGACAGCTCAGAGCCTTGGAACCTGCTTCAGATTCTGTCTCCCTCTCTCTCTTCCCCTCCCCCACTTGGATTCTGTCTCTCTCTTTGAAATAAATGTTAAAAAATAAAAGCTTTTCAAAAAAAAAATAAAAAAGGAAATTAAAAGATGAAAAAGGCACTGTGGGATTTGACCAAGGAGACAAAATAAGAATTCTAGAAAATCTGTGAAATAAAAATGCTGTTGATGAGTGAAACTGACCATGACCCAGGCCAAAAGAGAATAAAGATATGTCTGGAAGTTACACAGAATTCAGTACAGAGAGAAAAAGGGAGTAGAAATAGGAAAGGAAGGCTGAGCAGCATGGAGAAGAGCTTGAGAAGAAATAACATTTATCTGATTGGAGTTCTGAAAAGAGAGAATAGAGAAAATGGTGAAGAAAGGTTCTGAAGAGACACTCCCTGCGAATGTTCCAAATTGATGAAAGATTTGATCTTTAGATTCAGAAATCCCAAGGAATCATAGGAAGAAGAAATAAAAATGAACTTACCCTGGAGTAAAATTGAAGAATACAAAAGGACATTTAAACAAATTAAGATTGAGCCCAGTCACTTTCAAATTATCTTCACTAAAGGAATTTGTAAAGGGCACTTGAGAGAGAAAAAGAATTATCCTGGAAGCCATGTCTGCGATTCAAAAAGGAATGTTGGGAAAATAAATATGGAACACATGGTTTAAAAAGGATGCTCTGGGAAACCTGCTTGGGGATGTTTCTTGCCGCGTTGTTTGTGATTCAAAACCTGCAAATATCCCCAGTGCTCATCTGTAGTATAATGGATAGATGGTGGAATATTGGTGCCACAGAGTATTATACAGGATTGATGAATAAACTGTAGCTACAGGCAATAGCAGGGATGAATAGAAAATACACCATAGAGAATATGTAAAATATAATTTCTTTCATGTGGAGTTCAAAATGGGCATAAACTGAATGATCTATTTAGAAATAAGCACCTATATATGGCAAATGATAAAAACATGCAAGGGAGTGATAAACACAAAATTCAAGATAGTCCTCTTTGATGGCTGGGAGGGGACTCAGGGAGATGTAATCAAGGGGTACTGATAATCTGGTCGTGTTCATTTTATATATTCATGTAGATTCATTTTACATATTTCCTGTGAGTCGTAAGTTTTACAATAAGGCGATTATAAAAAGATTGGTTATGTAAGAAAGTGGTGGGAAGGGGATTCAGGGTCAGCCTCGATCAAACATACTTTGAAAAGCATTAAAGAGAAACATCTCAAGCATGTGGTAGTCCAGTTTCCCATTCCTACTCTCCCACCCCCTTCCTAGCCTACTGGCATATTGCCAGTGTATGTTTTCATGCATGGTGACAAAATAGTAAAGATAATTCGTGGTTTATTACTTGAAAGTCTTTTGTTCTAATGTAAAATTTTATTTGCTTTTTTAGGTCATAACTTTTGTGCAGAAGGACCTACATGTGGTGAAAACTCAGAGTGTAAAAACTGGAATACAAAAGCTACTTGTGAGTGCAAGAATGGCTACATTTCTGTCCAGGGAGACTCTGCCTACTGCGAAGGTAAGTAAGCTATAATAAAGTCATTTGTGAGAAATGTACTCCTGGTAGACATGGTTGAAATTGAAAGCTGTCACTTGGCTCTGGTCTTCTGGGATCCTGCCAGAAATTATATCGACTACTTGGGTGCTCTGTTCTCCTCGTTTATCCAGGCTTCTCAGTAGCATGTGGAAAGCCAGACCTTTGGAGGTAGTTCTGAAACACAGCAAAGCAACAAAAGTGGCAGGGCCATGTCAAATCCCATGTTCTGCTTTCACTATATGTAATAATCACTGGCAAAACCATAAACACATGATGTTCTTTTGCCTTATTTGAGTGAATTAGTATTTCCAAGTTCAGCTGAAGGTTATAGGGTGGGTCCTCTTTTTGAATGCTTTGATACTAGCTTATACCTGACTGCCTTTTTCTTCACCTGCCAAGGTCAGAAGTTTTTTTTTCAATTGGGTTTCTAAATGACTGATTCATGGGTTGCTAATTCATAAACTATACTAAAAGTCACAGTGACAGACGGACTCGTAACTTTGGCACTTGGATGGATGCCATTACAGGGGTTAGTGGCTTCAGGCATCAGTGATCCCCATTTCCACTCTAGAGAGCAGAACAACTCTATGTGAATGCCTCTTTCCAGGCTTAGCATTCCACCTTGATGGTGGTGAGCAATGCATACTCCTGCTCCTGTGTAATCCCCTAGTATCCCAGCCCATCCATTTCTCAGGTTCTAGCTGGCTCGGTCTCATCAGTTTGAGAAGTTCTAATGGGCAAAGTGGTGGTGAAGCTGTTTCTGTGTCTTGGTTGGACCCAATCGTTCCTGTCCGATTCACTAACAATGTATTGAACCTTGAGCTCTGTTAATTGGGAAGGTAGAGGTCTTGAATGGAATGAATGCTGTAAATCCTTGGTCATGCTCTTCTAATTGGTTTGGTTCTCCACTGGCTCACGTATTCTCAAGGTAAAGATGATTCATGATGAAAATGGTTTTTTCCATTCCGTTTGTATCATTGATCTCTGCTTAATTTCTTGGCTTTGATTAAACCTCTTGAGTTGTTAAGAAAATGTGTGTAATGCTCGCTGGTGCTCAGTACCTGGTGGGTGGCCTTTGGTTTTGATCTCTTCTAAAAGACTTTGTCCATTACTGCTTTGGTTCTTATTAACTGTACAGTATAACCAACAGGTCTTTTCCCTTTCTCCTTTATGTCTTTCTTTCCACCTTTGCTTACTTTTATTGATTTGAACTTGATTAGAGAAACATGCCATTTGGGAGGATGAAGTTTCCCCTTTGCTTTATGAATCCTTTTTCATCTATCCTTCAATATCCTGGTACTCATTTGTCAGTTTTGAGGAAGAGGACTGATAACGTCAGTACTTCATATTAATATTTATTTTTTTTAATCTTAGGCTGTTTTTTTATTTTTTGGTCAGAAAATTAATTTCAGAACTTTAAAATTTGAACATTCTCCCCCTCAGTTTCCATGGAAAATCCTACAAAGCAGGTAATGTTCTAAAAATTTTACTGTCCCCTTCTGTTATCTGTGGGGATAGACTATGAATAATTATAATAATGACAGAGGAAACTCAAAATCATTTGAATCTTGATCCTCCCACTGGCAGAACCAGTACACCTACCACTCCTGGCTCCCCTTAGCTATTGAGAGCTAGCAGAATATGGGAGAAAATTACTGCTGTGCAAGCTGTTTGGGATTCTGATTCATTCCTCATCAATGCCATTTTTAATTGCATAGAATAAACTCCATGAGTAGCCATTTGTGATAGTAAATCTGCCCTTTGTGTGAGAGGCCCTATTTGTCAGTAAGTGATTTTAGGTCTCATCACTGTTTTCTTGGACATACTTCTTTTTAGCCTAGTGTATGTACCTGGCTTTGGGCCACAGTGCACTGCGGTGCTACCTTTGGTAATGGTGATGTGCTAAAGCTTCAGTCCTTTCTCTCTTGCTGTGGAGACTTTCTACATGTCCCAGCAGGCTTGTACATGGAGAGGATGAGAGCCCCAAGAAGAAATGACCAAACATTAGAGTCCATGTATGGGATAAGAATAGAACTCATCTGGATGGGAGGACCTGAGAACAAAGTAGAGTGAATATCAACATTTAGAGCAGAAGCCCATTTCTCATTCCATCCTGCCATCTTCAGCACATTGGACTAGGGGCTTATTTTCCTCCGGTGGCTGATGACTGCCATGGCCCTAGGCATAGTGTCCTAATACCAGTGTCCCAAGCAAGCAAAGAAGGAAGGGGAATGAATGGGTTACAAACCTTCTCTGTGTGAAGTTCTGTTTTTTGTGTTTAAGGAAAGTCCTTCCTGGAAAATTCCCTGTAACCCCCTGTCCCTGCCCACATGCAGATTTCCACTCTCCTATTTTTCAGACCTGGGTTACATCTTCTTCAACCCTAGACCAACTTTTGGGCAAGGAGAATGAGAGGGCTGTTACTGGTTTGGGTTGTATTCAATTCTTGGGAGCTGGGGTAGGGGTTTTCCTTCCCTGAAACCAAATGATCTTTGCCCTTTACCTGAACCACTTAGGACTGTGGCAGTGAGAGGAGGAGAGTGGTTTTCGGTGGGCAAAAAGCAATGCCTATCCCATTGTTTTATGGTTAAATGCAGTTTATGGTCATTTTCCCAGCTCTGTCCTCAGATGGTCTGCGATAGTCTGATGGACAAGATTAGAGGTCACCAAGTGCCCACCTGGGTACCAGGGACTCTCAGGCTGAGTTCGTTGTCTTGCCATAGTCTAGAGAGAGGTAGATACTTTTGAACTGCCTCAGGCAAGTTATTTTTTTACTCTGAGTAAATGGAGTGAAAATGACCCGTGGTACAAACCACAACGAACAAGACTGCCTTGCAAATTAAAACAAAATATTACACACATTGTCCAGGCTATCTTGAAAAGCCCATTCAAGGCTCTCAGTGGAAAAAGAAGCACAAAAGGCTTTCAATTTTCTTAACTTCCTTGGGTAGTAGCAGAGATACAGTATTAAAGACTCCTGCTCTATAGAGGTTGCCGGAGAAACTGCCATAAAGATACCGGAATTCTTAGCCAATCAATGGAGGATAATAAGACCTTTTGTCAGCTCTGATACAATTCACAGGAGATCATTTCATTTTGCCTCGTCCAACTCAGCACCAACATTCCCCATTTTGAAGATAGTTTTAGTTGGATTTTGGTGTTTTATGTATCTGGTCTGCTGAGGTGTTTGATCTCTGCGATGACATTTTCACTGAGTTGGTCTTAAATAGTTTCTGATACATTGGCTTAAGTTAGAGGCAGTTTCTGAGGAAAGTATAGCAATTGGAGGTCTACTCATAATCTTCTTGAGTTTGGAGTCTGTATAAATAGTCTCATTAACGTTTTCTTGCTGGAGTAAAAGTTATTTAGAAAAAGAAAAGGACAATGTGATGTCATATACATCATGCCGTCTGCCAGGCATGGGAAGTACTACAATTAGCATTAAGTCACAGTAACTTCTACTTACAGACTACTCTGAATTTTTCAGACTTCTTTTATGTATATTGTACTCTTTGAGACTTAAATCTGTGAAGAAAGCGGCAGCATTGACCATAGTTAACTATGTTGTACAAGTGCCAGACACTCATACTCAGAGAAATGAAGTAAAGATAATACTCAACTTGCTTCTACTCCCTACCTTCCCTCCCCCCATCCCATTTCAATGTTGTATTTTTGTTTAAAATATTAGCTGCCTCCTTGAGCCAATGAAATATCAGTGGGTGTGACCTGTATTTCAGGGTAGAAGCTTTAAGAGCTATTGTAGGGTTCCACCTCATTCTCTTCCCTCTGTAACACAAAATTGGCAGTATGCCAGGGCAGGGCTGCAGTTCCAGAATGAAGAGGACAAGGAGCAGGGGGACAACTGACAGGTGATGGACATGTGGCATGAAGGAGAAATAATTGTGTAAATCACTGAAATGTTGGAAGGTGTAATTATCTGAGGGTGCAATTGCTTTTGCATAACTTAGCCAAAGTCTACCTTACCCTGCCTGAATTATTTGATAGAAGTTTTGTGGTTTCAGAAAGATACCTCTAGCTCAGTGCCCATGACTGAAAGCAATTTTTTTTTTAATGGAACAAGCATTGAAGATTACTGGAAAAAGTGCCAATGGAGTGGATCATTAATAGTCTGTTCTGGCTATGCTGCCACACAATAGACTTTTTGCAGACCACAAGTTGTAAATTAGTGCTTTGTTATGGCTGATTCCAATATGGGAAATTGGATTTCCCAATTACCATAATGAAACAGTGCATGTCAGAAACTTAGCAAATTGTCTGGTATCCACTAAACATTTAATGGATCACAACAGATACCATTATGATCGTCATTAACTTACATCATTAACACTTATGAAGATCTTAGGATTTGAAGAGTGTGTACTCACTGAGGCCAATACTTTGTGAAAGTGGGCTTCCGTCGTTACATCTTGTGGGAGAGTGTTCTTAGATGGAAGGATTGGATTTTATCAGTTCTGTCCACAGTGTATTGTTGAAGGAGGGGTATGAAACATATTTATAATGATAAAATCCTTTTTTTTTTTAAACATGAGTGGGATTGTATTCAAGAAAATGTTGTGGAACAAAATAACCTATATGGGTATGAATTTAACAATTTCATGTAACAAAAGTACTGAAATGTCTGAAACACAGCAACTGATAAGCAAGGTGATTGAAAACTTCTTTTGGGGCGCCTGGGTGGCGCAGTCGGTTAAGCGTCCGACTTCAGCCAGGTCACGATCTTGCGGTCCGGGAGTTCGAGCCCCGCGTCGGGCTCTGGGCTGATGGCTCGGAGCCTGGAGCCTGTTTCCGATTCTGTGTCTCCCTCTCTCTCTGCCCCTCCCCCGTTCATGCTCTGTCTCTCTCTGTCCCAAAAATAAATAAACGTTGAAAAAAAAATAAAAAAAAAAAAAACTTCTTTTGCGTAACTAGGAGTGATAAAGTGTTAAGAGTCTGGTACAGTGGCAGAAAGGTCAGTGGTCAAATGAGATGATTTCAGAATAGCTAAGGTGGTACATTTTATTGGATGCAGAGGCTAGTATGTATGCAATTCCATAGAAACAAGATGCTGTAAACTCTTGATGAAGAGACTGCATGGGAGAACATCTAGTTGCTTAATTATACTTCTAATTATGCAAGGATTAATCAGGTAACTCTTGTTGTTTTGATTGTTATAAAATGCATGAGCTTCATGATACATGTAGCCCAATTTATACTTGAATCTGGGCTTCAGTCTCCTGAAGTCCTGCTTTGGACAGCATAAGGATCATAAGGCTCTGTTGAGTATTCATGTTAATAGAATCTTAACTCTAAGCTCCAGCTCCTGTTTATTTCCAGGGATTCAGAATGCTTGAAATAAGAATACCCTGAAGTATCCTTTTTACCCCCATTTAGCCTACATGACTAATAGATCTTCCGGTACCTAGTTATCTGTCAACCCCATGCCCCATGCCCTATCTTTCCAAGACTGTGATCTCTATCTGGCCTTTGCTTTGCTCATAATAACCCATGTGTCACCTTCTTCCCAGCACCAGATAGAGATGAGCCTTATTCCTGGTGTTGATTTTGTCTCTGCTGCTTTGTCAAGGGTATTGATGAAAGGCATCAGCTTCTTCTCTCCCACCCTCTTGAGCTCTTGCTGCTTTTTACCAACCATCTTTCCCCCCTAACTCTCTTCTTGGAATTATTAAAGAAAAGAAAAAGCCCAAATCCAAATCTTGGTTACTGCATTTGGGTTAAACCACTGGGTTAATTGTTAAGCTCTGGGGCTCAGGAAGGAGCCCCAGATAATCCAAGTGAAACAGTCGTCAGGACTAATGTTAAAGTGGCACTATTTTGTTTCTTCAAACCTTGTTTCAAAAGATCATTTGTAGGATATTGTTTGGAATTTTTAGTTATTTATTTATGGTAAAAGTGTTGTAAGTGTTGATGAGGTTTCCAGGCTAGCTCATTGTAGCCTAGCTAACTCATTATGCCCCTGAAGTGTTATACTACAAAGCTCTGCTGAGTTCAGGATGCTGAGAACAGAGGACTGTATTCTCCTAATCTCCCTTAATGGCACTTCCATCCACAGACTTGATCCATTCACAAAGTGTAGAAGTTCTTAGTCCCATTCTTCCCCTCACACCCAATATCTGCTATGTCAGGAAGTCTTACTGGTATTCCCTCCAAAATGAGTCCCAAGTTCACCCATGTCTTGCTATGACTCCAGTCCAAGCCTCCTTTATCTCTTGGCTAGTGATTGTGATGGTGTCTTGTCTGTTGGAATCCATTCTCCAGACATTGATCAGATTGGGCTTTTTAAAATGTAAGTCAAGGGCGCTGGGGTGGCTCTGTCCCTTAGCATCTACCTTGAGCTCAGGTCATGATCTCGTAGTTCATGGGTTCGAGCCCTGCATCAGGCTCTGTGCTGCTGCTTTAGCACATCACCATTACCAATGGTGCTGCTGTCAGCTCAGAGCCTGGAGCCTGCTTCAGATTCTGTGTCTCCTTCGCTCTCTGCCCATACCCCACTCATGCTGTCTCTGCTCTCCCTCAAAAATAAACAAACATTAAAAAAGGAAATAACATGTAAATCACATTCTTCTCATTGTCGACAATGGTCTAATGGTTCTCTCGCCTCTTAGAATAATATCCCAGTTAGGTCCTGTGTCAGGCTGTATGTGAACCAGAACCTACCTACTTCTGTCTTCATCTCCTACCACTCTTTCTGACGCCCACTCTTCTCTCATCACACCATAATTCTTTGTGTTCCTTGAACAGGCTTGTGCGATAAAATCATTCTTTCCTCAGCCTGGGATACTCTTCACCCACATCTTCCCTAATTTGCTTTCTAGTGATCATTTAAGTTGTAGCTCAAATGTCACCACATTAGAAAGGCCTCTCCTAACCATTCTCACCAAGTTAGCTCTGTTACTATTCTTAGCTACTCTCTGTGTAGCATTTTATTTCCTTCATTGCACTTGTTGTCTAAAATTGTGGTGTTTTCCTGCTTAAAGGTGGGTGATGTTTTCTCCTTCGAATATAACCTGTGTGATGGTAGCAGTTTTATCTTATTCATTGTGTCTCTAGCACCTGGAAAAGCGCATAGTACATTGAAGACACAGAACAATGTTTTAAATTTATGAAGGGATGGAAATCTCAAGCTGATGCTTGCCTTTCTGTATCTGTGACACTGCTTTCTTTCTTGTATGAGAGTTGTTGTCTTAGTATGGTAAGGGCTTCTTTTTAGAGTGCAGAGTCTTCTCATTTTGCTAACATTCAGTTGCATATAATGCTGAAATGCCGTCTGCTCATTTGAGTCCATGTAAAGAAGACTGACAGGAGAGTCAGTTTTCACAATAATTTTGGTCACTTTTTTTGGTGTTGGTGAGGATGTGATGAAAAGGGAACTTTTGTGCCCTATTGGTGGTAATGCAAATTGGTGTAGCTACTTTGGAAAACAATATGGAGGTTCCTCAAAAAATTAAAAAGAGAACTACAGTATGATCCAGCAATTCCATTTCTGGGTATTTGAAGAAAATGAAAATACTAATTTGAAAAATTTATGCACCCTATTTTTCATTGCAGCATTGTCTCCTATAGCCAAGGTATGAAAATAAAAGTATCCACTGATGGGATGGATGGGTAAGGAAAATGTACATACATACAATGGAATTCAACCATAAAAATGTCTTGCTCTTTGTGACAATGTGGATGGACCTTGAGGGAATTATACTGAGTGAAATAAGTCATACAGAGACACACAGTGTATCATCTCACTTATAGATGCAATCTAGAAAAAACAAAATAAACTGAGCTCATAAACACAGATTGGTGGTTGCTGGGCATGGGGAATGGGTGGAGGATCCAAGTGGTGAAGCGGGGTCAAAAGGTACAAATTTCCAGTGGTGAAATAAGTCATGGAATATAATGTCCAACGTGGTGCCTATGTTACTAATACTGTATCCCATACTTGAAAGTTGCCAAGAGAGAAGATCTTAAAAGTTCTCATCACACAGAAAAAAATTGTAACTATGATGATGGATGTTAGCTATATATCTTGTGATCAGTATGCAGTATACACAAATATCAAATCATTTTGTACACCTGAAACTAATACCGTGTATATGTCAATTATACCTCAGTACAAATACATTTTAAAAATTACAGAAAAATTTCTTGTGGCTTAACCCAATAGAAACTTTCATTTTCTTTCAGATGGATGTTCCTGGTTAGCAGGTAGATTTCCTCATACTTGGGGTTCTGGGACCCAGGCTGTTGTCCTCTTTTGCTCTAGGATGTATAATATGTGGCTTCCAAAGTTGCCATGGAAGGGGAAAGGGATTAGCAGGTGATGAGTGTGAGGTTTTTATAGCGTCTGCTGGCCACATTCCACTGGCCAGAGCCTAGCCACTGGCTATACCTAACTGGAAGAGAGGCTTGTAAATGTTGTCTAGCTCTGTGCCCAGGAGGATAAAGAATTTGTTTTGGTGAATGGTTTTACAGTCTTGCCACAGTTTCTCGATGAAAACATCTCCCCCCATTATTTTTATGTTTTTTACTTTTTATTGCCTGTGTCCCACCAAATGGACTTCTGGCTTCAATTGATTGTATTAAAACTTGCTTACTTGGAAACTGGATAGGATTTAACTAAACTGTCACTTGTACTTTGTTGTTTGCATTATCACCAGGCCTCCCTGTGGCTTTCATTGTATCACATCATCTGGATTTGTTCTGTCCCCAGGATACCCTATATGCCAAAGTGACCCATCCTTCCATAGAAAATTCACAGCCTCTCACATACTAGAGTTCTGAGTTTTATGCTAGAAGGAAAGCAATTCATGGAACAGGCTTACACACATTTATAAAAGATTGATGTCCACATAATGTTCCCAGAGGTAAATGTATTCTTTAAAGAGGTTGCTTATTAATTAAGAAAATCCCCAAACAGTTAAATTTCAAATAGCATAGCAAAAGGAAATGAAAAATCAAACCAATGTGGATGTGGAAGAGAACACTTTTAGGCATGGGCACCAAACAGATTGTCCCTGCCTGGGTGTTTGCCTTGGTAGTCTGCTATCCTTAAATATTCCTCCTTTGTAGCATTTTCCCTCCCTCCTTTTTTTCTTGACAACTCTCAGGACAGTGATGTAGTGAAAGAACATTGAACTCTAAGGATAAGGAGATCTTGATTGATCCTGGCTCTACCACTTAATCACTTGGGTGACCTTGGAAAGTCACTCAGTTCTTCTGTGTCTTGATTTTTCTCAAAGTGCAAACAGGACTTTAAACAAGACTTATATAGTACCATTTGGCTGTGAATGTTAAATAAGAGACTGAATATGAGAGCATTTTGTAAAAGCTAAGGCAGTATAGCTATGTACTGTAACATTATTTATGGTAATTATATAATTACACATTATATAATCGTTACTATAAATATTTTCAACATTGACAGTAATTGGGCTAGTACTTGGTATTCAGCTATCTAGGGTTGAGATACATACACACACACTCTGAATATCTATCAAGCTGTGATGGTTAATTTTTTTTATCCTCATGACTGGGCTAAGGGATGCCCAGATAGCTGGTAAAACATTTTTCCCGCATACTGGAAGAGATGAACATTTGGTTGAGTAGACTGAGTAGAGAGATCCGCCCTCACCATTGTGGGTCAGAATCATTCAATCCATTCAGGGTCTGAATGGAACAATAAAGCAAAGGAAGGCTAAATTCCTTCTTGCTCTTCTTGAGGTATGACATCTATCTTTTTCTCCAAAGGGACATTGGAGCTCCTGGTTCTCAGGCTTTTAGACTCTGGGCTCACATAGGCAGCTTCCTGGTCCTTAGGCCTTTGGATTTGGACTGAGTTATATTATCCACTTTACTAGTTTTCCAGCTCATAGGTAGCAGATTTTGGGTCTCCATAATGATATGAGACAACACCTATAATAAATGTCCTGATTGTATATTTGTCAGTCAGTCTGTATTGATTATCTATCTATCTATCTATCTATCTATCTATCTATCTATCTATCTCCTGTTGGTTTTGTTTCTTTGGAGAATCCTGACTAATACATATCCAGTGTGTATATTGAGCTATTGTTTTATGTTTAACCCTCTGCTAGTCATTATGGACTTCATGGAAGTGAGGATACATGCAGTGTTCTGGGTGAATGGCACCTGCTAGAATTACGCAGTATTAAATGTTGTACAGAGTGTCCCTATCAAGGGCATAGGGAAGAGGCAGACCTAGAGTCTTGTCTCATGCTTTCAGCAAATATTAAGCACCTACTGTCACTGGGTTGTATATTGGGCCCTGGGAACTCAAGGATGATTAAATCATAGTTCATTTCCTCAAGGAAGTTATCGTTTAAAGGCAAAGAGAGCCTTGTTATCAGATAATGAAAATACAGTAGGATTTGTTTTATCTTAGGAATTGAATTGGGTGTTAGGAGCACAGTAGTAGGAGTAATGCATTCTGCCAACTAGAATCTGCACAGGGTGCCCAGTGGAGGGGGTATTTGAGCTGAGTCCAGTTTTTTAGGAGGAAATATGAGGGAAGGCCATCCTCAGCAGAGAGATTAGCATTTATAAAAGTACAACGTGCAAAGTTTGGCATGGTTAGAACATAAAGAGCTTGGTAGAAGATGAGAAAAAGATCTGGCTGATGGCAAAAGGTAAAGAGTAGTGTAGGCATGCTAAGGAGTTTCAGTTTTATCCTGTAGGCTGGTGTGTATCCATATAGGATGCAGGCATCACAACAGGTAGAAAACTGGATCTATTGAGATATGGAAAAAACATTGGAGCTTTAATTAAAAAAATTTTTTTATGTTTATTTTTAAGAGAGAGAGTGTGTGCATGCGAGCTGAGGAGGGGGAGAGAGGATCCCAAAAAGGCTCTATGCCCAGCACAGAGCCTGATGTGGGGCTTGATCTCACAACTGAGATCATGACCTGAGCTGAAATCAAGAGTCAAATGCTTAACTGACTAAGCCACCCAGGTGCCCCTGGGACTTTAATTTCATCTTAGTCTTTTAATTTTCACTTTGGTGTAAGATTTATAATGTACATATTAGTATAATACATGTGTAAAATAGACAAATATTTTCATATAGGAGGTACATGTTCCCAAACTGTTATCTATGTGGAGGCATGATCAAAACCAGAAATCACTAGTATAAGCTACAGAATATCCAGTGGAGGGTCTCTGGTTGGATGACATTATTGGATTGGTGTGTTAGGAAAGTTCTATTCATAGCCATATAGAGAGGCCACATTGTGGAGATGCTGGAGTCATGGAGCCAGATTAGGCAATACTGCTTGAATAATTGGTATCTTCATGTGTTCTCAGCCTTGGCCACAGTGGCTACTGAGGAGAATACTCATCATTGAAATAATCAAGATATGGTTGTTTGGCCTTGCTTGGTGCCTTTCCCCAAATCTTCCCAATATGTTATGTTTGATTCTTGACCATGACTTCCTTCTGAGAGCTCTGGTGCCTGGCATTTTCCCAGATGAATCGTTCTTGCTTTGTTCTTTGGAGAATTTGTCAGAGGGGCTGGGTGGTACCCAGAGGCCAAGCCTATGAGGATGGCCTTATGTTATTTTCCAATGATGTATTTTCACTTTAAGAAATCACCCTGAACCATCTTTTGGCTCACTGTTAGAAGATTTTAGGATTTTAAGTGTCTCCTTGAAAGACATGCATATATTTTATGTATAGTACTTAGCATTTTTATGTAGCAAAAAAAAGGAAGAGAAAAAAGTGAAGTCCCTGCTCATTTTTTAGGGATAAAAATGGTTATTTAAAAAAATTTTGGTAAGTTAAAAAAAAAAAACCTTATCTCTAAGATGCCTAATATCTAGATAGGATTGAGAAGAATTCAACTCAGGAAGCTTTTATTGTGTCCTTGCTTTGGTGGCTGGCATAGTGCCTGCTGTGGCTTCTGCTTCTTGATGAAGCTTGTCTGGGCAAACAATTGTATGCTCCAAATAATTAGGGAAAAATAGTGGAGATACAGTGGAAAGATTCAGCTTAGTTTTGGTGCACTTGGGTTAGAAATTCTTGCTCTCCCATTTTGTGAATATCAATCTCTCTGCTTTTCCCCTCTGTAAAATCAAGGTGCTAATACTTAATAGGGTCTTTTAAGAATTGATACAAGAACTCAAGTGAGTAAAAAGTCTAAGGATTTAGTGCAAAACAGGTTTTAATAAATGTTCTATCACACATAATTAAGTCCTAAATGGTTCAGGATGTGTGTCAGTGAGTAGGGAGGAAGGAGAAGGCTAATTCCTAGAATTAGGGCAAAAGAGGCCCTCAAAGGGATCTTGAAAGACCGGGACAACAATGACTACAAAGGATCATGACTATGTGATTGGGAAGCATGGGATGCTATGGGAGACTCGAGTTGAGAACATAGGGTGTGATGGAGTTCGCGGACCTCGGGGGAGGGTGAGAAGGAGATCATTGCCAGAGTTGAGAACAGCATCTATGTAGACCTGGAGGTGCCAGAAAGCAATGGAATGTTTAGTTTTTCTGTAACCCAGGGTGGGAGATGGAGAGTGGTAAGTGCAGAGTTAGGAGGCCTTATAGACGTGACGAAGTTTGGATGCTACTCTAGCAGCAATGGGAAGTTGAAGAGTTTGGAAGAGATGTGATAAGATGGAATAGATATTTCTGGAAAATCATTCCGGCTGCAGTGGAGGCCGGCATGTAAAGCAGGAGTTCCAGTCGTCAGTCTGTTGCTCTAACTTATGCAAGAGATCATGGTGAAAATGGAGGTGGGAAGAGGCAGGAGGTGAAATCAACAGGATTGGTTGGTTGATTGGATGTGAGGGGCAGATTGGATATTACATAAAAAGGGAATTTAGAATCAATTCTCTGGTTATTGTGTTTATACCACATCAAACTCTAATGGCTGGGTTTGTGGTTTCCTCCTCTGGGCTCTGATGCCACTTTGTTCAAACCTTTATTAGAGTGCTCATCACACAGGATTTTAGTCACTTTTTCAACATATTTTTCTAGGTTAAGAGCTACTCAAAGGTCAGGCCTGTGTCTGATTCATCTTTGTATGCTTAAGATGCAGCCCCGGGGCCTGGAACATAGGAAGTAGATGCACAGAGAATACTTTCTGAATCAACCAGTGGATAAACGAAGGCACGATTCCATGAACAGACTTCAGTGCTCTGTGCTTTCTTTCCACTAAGACATTTAGAATTTCACAGAGAGATCTTGTTTCTTCTCCAAGTGGGGAAAAGCCACCTCAAAATGCCTTTCAAATGGGGCTTGCACATCTTTTTATAAGAACCTTCCCTTCCTTCTTTTACCATTGAAAGGATTTGCCAAAAGCCCAGTCTTAGCGAATAACTTCTAAGGAGCTGCTATAGAGATTTGTGGACTTCTTCCTATTCATTTCTGGATGTTTATTTTCTTGCTGCAGAATTTTGCCTTTTGATACTGACACCTGGCTCCTTGGAACTCTACTAATGGGAACTTTTCTGAGCCTTGTTAAAGAAATTGGATGTATCAGATAGATTATAGTTTACCTGTCAATGCTCGTAGCATTGTGCAAACTTCTGTTTTGTGTTTAACAGAGTAATAAGTGTATTTGTTTAGGATTGGGAGGAAAGAATGGAAATGAGTGTTCTTCTTCCTTCCACCAGCAAGTACGCTTAATGAGGGCTGGGATTGCTTTTCCTTTTGTTCACTGTTCTAGCTCTAGCACCTTGTAAAGGGCCAGGCAGTGTGCTGAGCAGGTATTTACACTTATTTAATCCTGTCTCTACTTGGTCAATAAAGAAATCTAATATGACACAGCTAGTAAATGACAGAGCCTGGGTTTAATCTCCAGTCCTCCTGACACAAAAAGGAATTCAAAGTCCTGTGCAGTGATGCAGAGAAAAAATAACTACAGTTGATTCCTGTTGTACATTTTTATTTGGCCAGGATACATCTGACTAGGTGTCCCATTTCCTCCATTTCTAGTCTATGGCAAATTTCTTACACACAAATACTATGTTCTATTAATATATATTTGTCTTTCTGATGCACCAGCTCATCAGGATTTACAGCAGGCAGGGTAAACCAAGCATCCTTTCTCAATTGCAGAGAAGATGTGATAAAGAGCAATTCTCAGGATCCCTGGGAAATTTTAGTTAGCTCTTCCTTCTTGGGCTATTCTTCTGGGAATCCAAAGGACATTGGGCACTTTCACGTTGAGGCTTTAATATCTCTTATTGCTCTGAGTATAGATAGTTGAAGGGAATCTGTTTAATGTGAAGTTTGAAGTTCTTAAATTTTAAAGAAGAAAAGTGGCTTTAGGACTTTCTACATACTTGGTGTCTCCATCTATTTCCAAAAAGTGGATTTTTCTCCAAATCCAATTTAATAAATTTGCAATTCATTTGTAGTGAATAATTATTCAATGTTATTCATTAATGCTATTCTCATAGGTGATAAAAAAAAAAAACATTTCTTTTAGTGTTCTTGGACATACCTAAGTGCCCAGTCAAATAAGAGCTTGGACACATCTAAGTGCGCATTCAAATAAGAGCTTGGCCTTTCGTGAAGACACAACTGAAATATACCACTTAGTGTGTGATTAGTTCTGGTATAGATGCAAAAGTAGACTTTCCTTATTATGTGTATATATCTCTATTATCTATATAGCCAGATACAGATACAGTGTTCTAGTTGGGTTTTTCATTTTCAAACATAATTTGTAATACATTTTCATACAGACAGTGTTCACAAAACATAGTAACTGACCCGGTAAACTACCCACTGAGTCAGAAGCAGGCCATTTGGTATCTACATCCTCACCTAGTGTATTTATTAATCCCTGGTGCCTGAGTATTGTATCCCTTTTGGTGAAATATAGGGGGATAACTTAAATGCTTCAGTTTTTAATGTAGCATTCTTAAAGTTCATTACACTTGTCCTAAGTAGGGATGGAAATAGGATTTTTTATTCAAACATATGTTTAGAACCTGTTGTCTACCGGATACCTAAATTCCACCTAATGGTTTTGAAAAGCCCTTAGGTAGCAATGTTTAACTTAGCATCTGTTAACTTATCTGTACATGGAATCTTCTTAACATGAGAAACCTAGTGTCTTGTGGAACACGTTGTAGAAAATGGTTTACTACATAATGTGTTGCTATGTGTTTACTACATAATTATTGGCTCTAATACTATTTACAGATATGGGGATTCCTAGAAATCTCTGGACAGTTACCTTAAAAATGTAAGGATTTTCTAACATGAGTATAAGGAGTTGTAGAACTTACTTTAATGCAAACTCTACAAAATCTGTTGATCTTTCATAATTTGCCTGACCTATGCATTATAAATTTAATTTTTGTGAATAATGATTGAGAATAGTGTCTCATGTTTTCCCTCCTTTGTTAAAGTTTGGGTGTGATGATGCTGAATGTGTGACCATTAACCTTGTGTGTGCATTGTCGTTTAAAAACTACTTGAAAATACATTATTTCCTTAATCTCCTATGAGCTCCCATAAGATAGGGATTCTCATTCTTAGAATATTTTGTAGACGAGGAGATAGACGTCCAGAGAGGTGAAATGGCACACCCAGGATCCACAGCCAGGCATTGAACCCAGTTAAATTAAATCTTAGTCCAAGTTTATGGCTCTTTTCCTGTTGTCCTCTCTTGAAACATATGTTGTTTGTTGAACACTTAAAGTACATAAGGCACTTTTATTAGCATGGAGCATAGGCTCCACGAGGTCAGCCATTTTTGTTTGATTTCTCCCCTGTGGAGTTTCTAGCAGATAGCAGCTTCTGGATGAGTAATTGTTGAGTGCATAAAGGGATGGAAGAACCACAGTAATTAGGCTGCTGCTGTTTGTTTATACACTTTATATGTTTATATGTTAAATACTTCACATGCTATGTCATGTTTTCATATCATGCCCTGATAAAAATACTAATATTTTCATTTTACATCTCTCAGATGAAGAACTGAGGCTAGGAAAAGTCAAAGGGCTTACCTGAGGTTACTTGGCTAGTTAAGTGTTGGAGTTAGGCCTCTTTAACTCCATAAGCTTCGTTCTCAGCTCTGCAGGAGCAAATTGAAGCTCAGGTGTACTTAAACCTGTGTTGTCTTCTACCTCATCCGGCTGTTTCTGTACCAAACTGTGTCATTTCTCTGGACCGAATTCAGCCTTAGGGTAGACAAATGATGAACATAGTGCACCTCTTCAATGACAGTCAGTGTGCTAAGAGTTTTGTAGGTGTTGTTTCCTTAAATTTCCCACCTACACAAGCTAAGTACTATTATTGCTGTATTCCTATTAAGAAGATGATTGACCTGCCCAAGGTTACACTGTTAATAAATGGTATGCCCACAACCCTCATCTCAGATATATTTGTATCCATAAACAAAAGAACAAAAGCAGAGAGCAGGTTTCAAAGAAATGTAATAAATGTAATGAGCTTTGTTTTAATGCTGTTTTTACATTTCTTTCCTTGTAGTGGGTCGGGAAGAGTTTGGACAACACTTGTTTCGTGATCCTAGGCTACACAGCTAAGGAATAGTCCCCTGTCGTAGATGCTTGCCTGTTTCCTAGATCCCTTTCCCAGTTCCTCCCTGTGGAGAACTTCCTGGAAGAAACTGGCTGAATACTTGGCCTAGACCTGTCTGCCTTCTCACTGTCCTCTCCTCCTTCCTCCACCAAGGCCCAGGGGTCCTCTGCCTCATCTTCCTCCCTAGGTTACCCTGCAAAATCAGCTACTCCTGCTTCTCCACTGGCTCCATTTCCTTTCGCTTTCTAATCCCACCAATTTCCCACTTTCTAATTATTATCAGCATCACTGATGCTTAGTGTGATAGGACACACTGTTTATCATAGCCACAGATAGTTCCATTACAAAAAGAGGGAATGAGATTAGTGCCCCCCTCCCTCTCCCCCCTCCATATTTACTGGGAAAGACAAAGGATTTAAATTAAAGGATTAATTGGAAACCTCATAGGTTCACTTCATTTCTGGTCAACACAACCAAGTTCTTCTCTTGAAAGGTCATTGAGTTTTTCCATAATTTTTAGCTGCTCTGTGAAAGGAACTGTAAATCTTTGTTTATTTGCTTTATAAATCTCCCTTCAGCTCATTTAGTACAGGGCCAAACATCATAAATCTGTGGCTTTCTTTAGACAACAACCGATGTTACCATAAAAGGAAACCTGGTCTACTAAAACTATGAGAAACTATCAGTACCAACTTTTCCTGTGTGGAAGGTATGTGTGCTTTGTGTTAGAAAAAAAAAAAAAAAAAAAAAAAACCTCATACCCCTGGGCCTGCTTGTGTTATTTTCTACATAAATAGCATATTTTATAATGTTTCTCAAAGGAATGAAATACTCTTTGCCTTGAAATTGTATCTACTTTAAACCAGGCACCTTAAACTTGTAAATAATGAGAATACAGTGAAACGGATTAATGACGTGCTCAGAGAATGGCTTATTCTGGTTAACTGGGCATTTTGATTATCTGAGGAGAATGTCTTGGAAAGCCCCTTGGTGCACCCCTTTATTGTTAAAAAAATCTAGTTTGAATTCCTGAATACATTTTCTGGCTTTAGGGTGCACATGGGCATGTTTGTTGTTGAATTTCTGCTTAGTTGAGATGCTTGCTTGAGAATACTCACAAGGCCACCAGGCTAGCGTGGCCATTGATTCCCAGTCTCTGACTTATAATGCTAGGTGTGGGTGCTTGAAGACACAGCTTGGGAGGGGGTTGTTTGCCCTTCTCAACATTTGGGGTTTTTTTTTCCCTGAAGTGGCACATAACAGTGGAAGAACGGGATCTTCTTAAAGTCGGAGAAGATGTCTTATTCTTTTTTGCCTCTCCAGCACCTAGTACTCTTCATGGCAGTTTTCCTGAATATCCGATGATTTAAAATTGAAATATTTGAATCACCGATGTGTTAAATGTTTTGGATAGTTGATTTCCCTCCCTCCCTTTCTTTCTCTACAGTTACTGAGCACTTGTTTTTGAATATTCTCCCAGGTGCTGGGCCTACCAAGAAAGGAGATTCATACTCCCTTTTACACATCAGATATTGTGTTGAGTGCTTTAACGTATATCAGCTTATCCAATGGTCCTATTACACTGTACAGTACATTCTGAAGTTTGGATTTTTAAAGAGGAGGATCTAGGGGCACCTGGGTGGCTCAGTTGGTTAAACATCTGACTCTTGGTTTCAGCTCAGGTCATAATCTCATGGTTTCGAGAGTTCGAGCCTGTGTTGGTCTCTGCGTTGGCAGCAGGGAGCTTGCTTGGGATTCTCTCTCTCTCTCTCTCTCTCTCTCTCTCTGTCTCTCTGCCCCTCCCTTACTCAGGTTCCCTCTCTCTCTTTCTCTCTCTCTCTCTCTCAAAAAAAAAAAAAAAACTTCAAAAAAAAAAATAAAGAAGAGGATCTAAATCCCAGCAGGATTAGGGCTAGGATTGACATTTAGGTCAGCTCATTGCATACCTGTTCTTTCATCCTTGTTTCCTGAACGGCTGAGCAGCAGAATCTCCTGGAAACTTCTACAAAGATTCCATTTGCTAGGGCCCTTCCCTGACTCAGAGTCAGAGTAAAATCTTTAGAGACCCTAGCCACCAAGAAGTCTGTGATGTATGCCTTCCACTGGTAATTTGATATTATTTGAAATTATAATCATAAAGAGGTCCTGTGAAATTCTTAACTCTTCTTAGGGTAATTCCTTAAGAACTTTGAGAATATTATATATCAGTTTGTCTTCAAATTTATTTCTCTCTCTCTACACCTTTACGTTGCTGATTCCCTACCCAATAGTCTGGCTATTGGATAACTCAGCAGTTCTTGGACCTTGGGATTCTGAGGTGCAGCTAGGGAGCAGTTTGCCAGATATTTTTGATTCTACCCCTCTGTTTGCCAGGGAATGGGTTATAAGCAGGGAGGAGTTATAAGCGGAAGTGATGTGTCTAGCTTCCAAACCACAACGCGTTGGGTAATTGTTGTGTAAGAACCTTTACAATTCCTTCCTTTTGGCAGTAGCAACTAGCAATCCCAGATAAGGGCTGCCTTGTGGACCCCAGTTCCAGAGGATCATAGTGATCCAGGATTTCTGCTGACTTGCAGTGAAGATGTGACTTGAGTTAAATGAACTTTGGTTATTTGAGGTACTGAGATATTGGGGTTATTTGTTATTCAACTAAAACCTGGGATAGCCATATGTGGAAACCACCATATTGTGTCATCCAAGATACTTGAAAACTGAGTGTAGTATTTTGTGGGACAGATAGGAAGGGAAAAGGATGGCAGACAGAAGGAAAGATGTCTGTATTTTGAAACTTGATTCATCGAATTCTTTTTTCATTTTAGAAGTGATTTGAGAGGAATGTATAGAAGTTGAGAAAAGAATTTCAGTAGGGACTATGAATTGCTGATCTGGGGATATCTTGGATATCTCAAAGGCAAATCAATGGGTGTGACAGAAAATAGGTTGGTGAGTAGGGCATGATGTGATGTGGAAATACTGTTGGGTAGTTTATTATACCTAGAATGTGAATTATACATGGGCAAGTGGTAGAAGATAAGCAATTAATGTTCTTAACTATGGTTATTACCGGTGCCTACTGGATACCTCTTGTCTTTGGAGCAGCACAGTGCCATGTCAGACCTGCTGTCTTTTTTTTTTTTCCATGTTATTGATTGATTGAGAGAGTGCAAGTGGGGGGAGGGCAGAGAGAGAGAAAGAGGATCTGAAGGGGGCTCTGTGTTGACAGTAGTGGGCTCAATGTGGAGCTCAGACTCAAGAGCTGTGAGATCATGACCTGAGCTGAAGTCAGACAATCAACTGACTGAGCCACCCTGGCACCTCATAGACCTGCTGTCTTAATTTTATGAATAGTTTGTAAAAATCATTAGACCTTTGACAAACTCATTTAAGCGTGTAACACTTGTCTTGGCTCTATTCTGATATTTCACTTATAGTTTTCCTTATATCAATAAGCTAAGAATTTAGATGTGTATTAGATTCAGAGTTGCCTGTCAGAAAATTTCCCTCTAAGAAACCCATGAAATAAGGACCCAGTGGTGATGTAGAAGTGTGCTGATTGTACTGATTTTTTTTTTTTTGATGTGCCAGTGGCAGAAATCCAAACTCAAAACGGTGTAAGCAGAGAAAATTTATGGACTCAAATAACTGAAAATTTACAAGTAGCCTTCAAGGGAGGCTGGATCCAGGGCTCACACAATGTCACCAGGACTATTTGTATTTATCTCTGGATTTTGTTGTTTTGATTCACAGGCTGATCTGTTCGACTGCTACCACCAGCTTCACGCTTGTCTTTATAAAGTGATCCCACTCATTTTAGCAAGAGTCAGAGAATTGAGTCTCACTGGTGTGGTTTGGGTCTGATATTTGGCCCTGAACCACTCATAGTATCCAGGAAGCTGTGGCATCCTGATCAGCCAGTCCTTGGGCACAGTCTCGTGCCTGGCACGGGATGGGTCACTTCCAGTCAGTCGTGTGAGTTGCTCAAAGGAAGCTCAGGGTGTTTTGTCAGAAGTGTGAGGATGGATTTTGGGGAGGAAAAAACAACACCTGTGCTCTACTATGATGTCTTTCAATTTTGCAGATAAGGGAACTGCAAAAATGATAATGGTTTGATAATGATTATGTGGTGAAAGCACTGAATTAAGATTCAGGAGAACAAGATTTAAGCCCCCACCTACTACTCTCTGGCCCTGTGATCTAATCTCCAGGTGCTTCTTTGCCTTGTCTGCTGACTGGTGGCATGATGGCCTGAGCAACATGCTGGTATGAGATAACAGGATATTACCAATGACTTGACCAAGGTCATATGGTCACTGAGGGCAGAACTAGAAGTGGAGTCTCAGTCTACCAGCATTAAAGCCAGAATATTTTAATAGCAGTCATGAAAGTACTCTGGAAGACTTGAAGAATTATGCCAATGTGATTTTCTGTTTCTAAAAAGTTGTTTGTGGGTGGAATTTTGGTTAATCAAATGATTTTAGAAGGGCAGTGCTTGCCATTTTAAGGATTTCTGTGGTTAATTATTTAGAATTTCTTTAAGTGAAAAAAAAACCCAACTAACCAATTTACTTTGTTTTGGTAATTATTTTTCAGATACCACCTTTAGAGAAGGTCAGGTCTAATTACGTTATTTTAAGATTCAATCTTGATTTTCATTGTTTTAGCGGAATGTAGTGGGAAGAGAACAAACTTGGGGATCAGAAAGACGGGGTCTGTTTCTGTTTGGCTCCTTATAAACTTTGTTGCTGTGGGAAAGTTGTTGAGTTTCTGTGAGCCTGTGCATGTTCATCCTTGGTTGTTTTTCCTATTACTGCCCTTAATAGCATTCTACCCTTTCCAATTCTCGCCCCACCTGCACCTTCTGAAGACACGTGGTGCTGTGACCTGAAGCTTGGAATTCTTGTTCCCTCTTGGCTCCTGTTTCTTTCTTTAGCCATTCAGTGGTGGGGCTCTCCAAGGCTTGATCCTAGACATTGTCTGTGCTCAGTCCCTATTCCCTGTCTCCCTTGCCTCATCTTTGTCAGTGCCTTGTTTGTTTAGCTCTGATGAATGAATGACACACTCTGGACCCCCAGCTGAGATCTCTGTCTAAACTTTATGCCTGCATGTCTAATTACATTCTTGAGAGCTTTACCCGGATGTCTCAAAGGCACCTCAAATGCAGTGTGGCCAGAACAGATGTATTACCTTCCCCCAGAACACCTGCTCTTCTTCCAGTGTTTCCTCTGTGAATGATAGTATCAGCCATCCTGTTACACAAGCCACAGATTTATGAGACATTGTTAATGCTTTCCTCTCCTTCACTCCAATGTCCAATCCATCACCAAGTTGCCTTGATTTTATCTACTGGGTGTCTTTTCAATTCATCCAGTTCTGCTCACATTCTCTGACTCCCTTTAGACACAGCTTTTTTTTTTTTTTTTTTGTCTCTCATCCCAACTGTGGGAGTAGCTTCTTCATTCTGTGATTGGTTTTGCACACTAAAATACAAAACCGATGGTACTGTCCTCCTTAGTCTTAGTGCATGGATCCCCATTACTTGTAGGAGAAAGATGCATCCTTATCACAGGCCTCAAGGAACTTGAGAATTTCTCTTCTGATCTCACTTTGCATCTTGCTCCCCATTTCTCTCCACCCATACCAGCTGTCTCTAACAATCTGCCTGTCCTTCTGCATGCGGCATCCCTTCCCAGTTCCTTATAACTTGGACATTGTTATCTGCTGCCTTTTCTTTAGATCTCAGATCAGTTACTTACCTTTAAAGTAGAACTCACCACCTGGGTCACACTGCTGATATATACTCTCCTGGGGCCATATGTCTTGGCTTTGTTTTACTCTTATGGTGCTAATTGTGCATTTGTTTCCATGATTTTTTGATGATTCCATTCTTTCAAATTCACTCCTCCCACCCCACCCCTGAACATTGTATCCCTAGCATCTAATAAAGTGTTTGTCATATTGGGTAACAAATATTTGGATCTCTTATTTTAGTGAAAAAGCATGATCTCTAAAGACAGCCAGACTTGGATATATCCTGGCCTTGCTGCTTAGTTACCCAGTTTGAGTGAATTACTTGAAATATGTAGGTTTCTGGTTGCCTCATCTGCAAAATACTACTAATTCAAAAAACTACCAGTTCTACCTCATAGGTTTGAATCAAATGAGATAATGTAGTAAGATACCTCATGTGGAGCCTGATAGATGGTGGAAACTAAAAACAAACAAACAAACAAACAAAAAAGTTCATTCCCTTCCTTCTCCCCTCGCACTTCCCTTGGAGTATGACACATTATGTTTCATAAATGTTGGGAAGTTCTTCTCTGTACATTTTTCTTATCTTTATAGCCATCTTTTTTAGCCTAGACTGGGCATCTGCATGACTTTTACTGGAGGCTGTTCAATTCATTAGTGATGAGTCATCACCATCATGTGTCCTCTTGGTCCGTGCAGGATCACATGGCCCCTTAATAGCCTCAGTTTATGATGATGGGCCATTTGCCGAGAGATGGGAGTAATTTGCTTAGTTTTGAAGGTACATTAACTTGCTTTGGTCACTAAGACCCGATGATTAAATTTCTTTTTGGAGTCCCCAAATAGCATCTCTTACTTGAACTCTCTTTGGTTGCAAACCAGGTTTCAATGAATTAAAAAAAAAAAAAAACCAAAAAAAAAAACCCTACTATCCTGACCAAGTTAGTGATTTTCTCCCAGTGTCCCTAGTTTCTTCAAGGTTCTGGGTTGATTAGGTCAACTCCATTTGCTGGAAAATGTTAACAACCTATTTTTTTTTTTTTAAATCTGATTTACCTAGTCAGCTTACCAGAATGATTACATCAGTAGTCGAGTACCTATGAATGAGAAGAGTAGATGTGCCATTAGGAGGAGATGAGGTCAGATAGTTGCTTTTCACTGCATAGATCCTGCTTCATTCCAAGAATGTAAGACAACATCCAAGAATATAAAAGTACAGTAAAATAGTAGAAATGATTTCTAAACTAAAATCCCACTGGGCAGTATAATCATAGCTAGATTAGAAAGCAGGAAGTTTTATACCTGAACTTCTGCCCATAAGGCTATGTAATTAGTAAAATTGAGCTGTACATGTTTATTGCACAAAAGAGGAACCATGATTAGTTGCAAAATTCATGCTGTCCATGCTCAAAATGGTGCCATTTTCTGGGAAGAAGGAGTGTTTTAGATCGCTGCCACTGTCTTGTGAGGCTCTACTGAAGGACTTCACCTCTTTGATCTCTGTTTCCTTCTTTGTCATGAGGAAGTTGTAATCAGAATTAGAAGTCACAAGTTGGTGTTCTGTGGGACAAATCTGGCCTGCAGACTTGTCTGTCTTATAAGGCATTTTAGAGAGACTTGCATTTGATGCCTCTTGGCACAGTTTGTAGGCTTTCAGTTTGCCTTTGGCTCTTGTGGTACACCAGGCTCTCTCCTCTGGAAGAAGATTCCAGGGAGCCCCAGAAATGCAGGCCATGCTGTGCTTCAAGCTAGTTTCAAAGGAGTGGGTGTTTGATCAGGACTTTTCAGGGTTCCAGGGCCCTCCTTCATGTTCTACCATTTTGTAATCCTTCCCCATTTCTAGCGCTTTCCCGGGGAGTTGACTGTCCACATCCTAGAGGGAGATGAAGGTCAGATGACTCAGAAATATGGCACTTGTCAACTGGCCACTGTCCCCTTTTCCCATAATTGGGAGATGCTTATCCTGTTTGTCTTCCTCTGTCTTCTCCCCATGAGCCTTTGGCAACTGCAATCTTCAGGACCTGATCAAGGACCCAGAAGTCTCTTATTTTATTAGGTACAAGTGGCTCATAAACTTCAGCTTTCATCATTATCTAGAGCCAGATGGCCGGGCCCCCCAGAGTTTCTGATTTAATTGGTCTAGGGTAATAATTTGGAGCTTGATAATGTGGCATTTTTTTTCATGTTTTCAGATGATACAGTATCCTCCCTCATTCCTGATGGCATGAACACACTTTTAGTACCACTGTTCTAGAAATTTGGGTTCCTTTTTACCTTTCTTAAGCCCATATCAATACAACAAATGACTGTGGGCCTCATATAGGCCTTACACCACAATGATAGGGAAGTATAGCACTGTCTCAGAGAGTTAGAAAATTCAGGGATGGCCTACTGGCTCTTCTTTTTATCCTTCTAATTTTATAGCCTTCATAGCATTATATATAAAATCATTTTCCTGCATAAAATTTAAAAAAATTACATAAAAAATTTAATGGGATTGAAGAGTTAAGTATTTTAAAGAATTAAGGGCATCTTTGTGGCTCAGTCAGTTAAGCATCTGACTCTTGATTTCGGCTCAGGTCATGATCTCACGGTCAGTGGGATTGAGCCCTGCATCGGGCTCTGCTAACTAAAGAGCTTGCTTGAGATTCTCTCTCTCCTCTCTCTCTGCCCCTTGCTCCACTTGCATGTTCTCTCTCAAAATAAACTTAAAAAAAAAAAAACTAATCCAGAAGAAAACTGCAGAACATGTGATACAATATTTGCCTCATATAATTTCTGGCATATGGTAGGTGATAATCAAAATGGCTTTTTTTTTAAACAGGCAATGTTTCACCCCTGTGGGGTTTCTTTCTGTCTTTTTTTAATGTTTATTCATTTTTGAGAGAGAGAGAGAAGCAGACCATGAGTGGGGGAGGGGTAGGGAGAGGGGCAGGGAGAGAGAGAGGGAAACACAGAATCTGAAGCAGGCTCCAGGCTCGAAGCTCTCAGAACACAGCCCCACACAGGGCTTGCACTCAAGAACCGTGAGATCATCACCTGAGCTGAAGTCAGACACTCAACTGACTGAGCACCCCCGCCCCCAGGCGTCCCTCTTTTTTAATTGTAGTGAAAAAGGTCAAAGTCATTTTAGTGAGGGTAGAGTTTGCTCCAGATGCATTCTGTTTATTATTCTCCCTTTGCAACCCTCCTCAACTAGTTTGTCCCGTGTTATATGTATTCTTATCTGATAAAAATCTGTACACAATAGGTTCTGGAGACAGAGTGTGCAGGTCTAAATCTCTCCTTTATCAGTTACTAGCTGTGAATGTTGGGCAAGTTACTTTTGTGCCTCATTTTTTCTCATCTGAGTTATGGTGTTAATAATAGCACTTACACCACTGCTCTAAGGGTAAAATAATACATGTAAAGGGTTCGAGCAGTGCTTGAGGCATTTTAGTATAATGGAGTTCTTGCCTTTTTCCAGGGCATAGGGTATTTTGTGGAAGTGACTTTCTGATTCTGAAAACCACAATCTGTTGTTTCCCACCTAAAGAAGACTAAGGTATAAGAAGATTTGGATTTGTCTGTTCTTATAAAGACTAGTAATCGTCCACAGCTCGGCTGTCTGGTTTGGGCTTCACTTATATCTTCCATTAGAGAATATGACTGTGATGTGGTATCTTCACTCTGCTATTTGGTATTTGGAATCCCCTGTTGTTTAAAGAAATGTTTCCTTAATTTGATAAATTCCCCCTTGCTATTTTTTTTCTTGCTTTCCTTGCTATTTTATCACATCGGGGTGGACTGCATTTCAGACTTAACATCCCTTCTTAGCAGACGTTAGTCATTTGAGTCAGAATTGAACGACCTATCGTGGTAAATAATAGCTGTGAATTTAATCCCACAAGCCCTATTATCATCGGTTGGTAGATAATACTGGCAACATCTTATGCTCATAATACTTACATATTTTTATCCAGAGCTTTTTTCTTACCGGATTGTCAGAACACCTCAGGGAGGTTGTTACTTTCTTGAGTTTCTACCACATAGAGCTTGGAGTTGAACAGACCTGTGTTGTCCACTTGACTTTCCCACTGCCTATTTAGCCTCAAAGTGCTTAATCTCTCTGAGCCTCAGTTTCTCCATCTGTAGTGCCCTTTCATGGTATTGAAGTACACGTCGGTTGAGTCACTGGCCTACACTCATACAGCCAACAAGTGGCAGAACTGGGTGTAAATCCAGGTGCATGTGACACAGAAGCCTCTCATTTAATATTTTCTGCAGTTTCTGTAGAGGGTGGTGGGTGGTTTGTGGTCTGTGGTTCTAAATATCTGTGAGATGAATGAAGCCTGGGACTCCCTGAGAAAGGGCTGTTGTCCCAGTGGTTTGGTTGCAGCAGATAAACTAGGTGGGCCCCATCCTTGGGCAAGGACCTCTTCTAGCTCTGTGCTGACAGAAGAAGCCTGTTCCCAGACTCATTGCAAAAAGGGTGATGGATACAAACATTGAAACTGGTTTTAATTGTCTTGGTTCTTCCACTTTGCTGTTATGTTTTCTGTTCCACTGCCTTCTTGACTTTGACCTTCTTTTTAGGCCTTGAACTCATCCAGTATCAGGGAGAATTGAATGTAACTGGCCCCTTGAACAGTGTGAAATCAGTTGGGTGGAAAGGAACTGTAGTCACTGCCCTCAGTTTTTGACTCTACAACATCCTGGGCAGATTTCACAGCTTTCTAGAGACTTCTATGTATAAAAAGCTCAGTATAGTTTGGGACTGTAATCTCCTATCCAATTTAATGCTTTTCTTTTCCTTGTTAGCACTGCTTAAGCTTTGGCTTGAGGAAGTGTAGCCTGGCTTTTCAATTCTGCCTCCTCTTGGGCATACAAATACAAGTCCTTCCATGAGGCTGTGTAAGGTCTGTGGCAAGTCTCCTGGGCCTCCCTCCCATTCCTGGCATTCCTAACATCGAGATTCCCTTCTGCCTGGTCTCTCCTAGCTAACCACCACACCCTTTCTTCTTCCTCTTTGAGCTGAACACTGTGATAGTTTCTTGCTGCCAGGGCCTCTTTACTCAACTGACAACTCTTGGATGTGGCCCAGTCCACATGGCTCAGGTCTGGCTACCTTTTCACACGTTCACTGGACACCGAGGAGGCATGCGTTCTTGTCATGCTAGTACCAGGAGTGTGGGATGCTTTTCTGCTAACAGCTCTTTCTACCCTGCCTTTTCTTTCCAGTGCTCTTCCCCCCTCTGCTCAGACACAGAGATGATGAGTAAGTTCATTGCATAAATAGATCCAGCTGAACAATAGCATTCCAGCCTCTCCTCCTTGGTAGTGTGCCCAATCTCTTGAAAAGCATCCTTAAGTGGTCAGAGCATTTGGTATGGTGGTACTGAGTCACAGCACCTCATCCTGTCTCCCTGTTCCTTAATCCTTTGCTTCTAGAGAGTGAGGAGGGGAACCTGGAGAACGGTATTTGGCACCCACTTGTTTTTAATGTTTGTAAAAATTTAGTACTTGATCTCTTTCTGTCCTCTACTTTGAGACTGATTCTGGTTAAGAAGGGAAGTCCTGGTCAGCATCTTAGGGCACTCGCTTCTCTGTTGTGTCCCAGCTGCTTCCTTGGCCATGCCCGTCTTCTGGTGCTTTCCACTCCTGGATTTCTCATTTTACTATTTTTTGGACTAGGCTCTGATTCCTGAAAAAAACTCCAATGTTTGCCCAACTGGTCCAGCTTTTCCATATATGTTCCAGCTTTTTAGAGAGGGAATAATCTTAAATTCTCCAAAGAGGGTCCGAGTGACCACTGGTCTGGTGATAAAGCCTAGAGCCATATGCCCAAGGGGAGGGAAGTCTTGCCTACTGAGGGGGGTACATGCCCTAGAATGTCTTTTGCTGTCTCATTATTTCTGTTTGACACCAACATTTATGGCAACCGATGGTTTTGTTGTAACACATTGTCTTGGTTCCTGTAGATCAGTAGGCTGGGCTGACTGTATAAATCTACTGTTTAACTGTTACTGGGACTCTTGAGGTGTTTTTTTTTTAATGTTTATTTATTTTTGAGAGACAGAGGGCAAGCGGGGGAAGGGCAGAGAGAGAGGGAGGCCCAAAATCTGAAGCAGGCTCCAGGCTCTGAGCTGTCAGCACAGAGCCCAGTGTGGGGCTCAAACTCAAAAACCTTGAGATCATGACCTGAGCTGAAGTCGGACACTTAACTGACTGAGCCATCCAGACGCCCCTCTGAGGTGTATTTTCAAGAAGGGAAAGGCAAAGTAAATTCACCTTCATTGTGTGCCTACTAACCTTTCTACAGTTGTTCTCATTTAATTTTCCCAATGGCTGTGTTTGGTAGATGATCTTACTCCCATTTTAAGGAGATGTAACTTGAGGCTCTGAGAAATCTAAGTTACATGCCCATTCTGGCTAGAGTCAGGGCTAGAATAAAAATTCAGATTGTTCTTATTCCAAAATCCTTAGGTCTTTGCCCTACATAAAAATGAAAAGACGTCAGAGGAGGCGTTTTGGGCCAGGCCAGCACATTGGCATCAGCGTTAGGGTGGTTGTATAAACTGGCATGGACTTCAGGGAACAGCTTTTGGCACTGGCACTTACCTCCCAGGAGCACATGAATGGTTAGTTCCTGGCCTGAGGAGTGGCTGCTCTCGAACTAGAACCTGATCTGGAAAGATGCTTGCTACTCCACCCTGGCTTTCCATCTCCAAGCTTATCATTATGCACATTACTCGCAGCAGCAGAGGAAGTTAATTTGGCAGAAGGAAATTAAACTCGTCTCTTATTCTTCATTCCCCCAGAAGTGTTGTACTTGAGGAGAATCACATTCCCAAGGTGATAGGTATTGTGCAGAAAGGGCACTGCAACTCCCCTCCTTCCTTTGTTCCTCCAAAGCCTGTGTAGAGTGCAAAAAAAAAAAAAAATGCTGAAAATATTTTTATTTAACCCAAAAACATTTTTATGAAGACAAAGATACTTACATGCAAGGTTATTAATTCAGAGTTACAGGCTGCTGAATATGTAAGTAAAAACAGTTCCTGGGGCAGCTCTGTAAACAGGGCTTTGCAGATGAGGAGGCCAGGCAGGAGACTGTTTTCATTTCAGTGTGATCTCAATTACTGTACTCAGACCTCACAAATATGACTGGATTTCTGGGTTTCTTGCTCAGGCTGTGATTTTAATTTCTGGCCTTTCCTTTAAATTGGATTCTTTGCATATTTCATTGCTGTCTAGGATGCTGGAAGCTAGGGTTTGTAGTCTGCCAGAGGGCTGAATGTTTTTTGGAAATTTAGAGCCTTGAAAATTATTTGGCTCAATCTGTTTATCTTATAGATTGGGAGAGGAGATCCAAAGAAGTTAAGAAGCTGGGTATCCGTTGTAGTTTCTGTCACTTACAAGATGGTGGCCGTTCTGGCCTGATATGAGTTAAGGTGTTGGGTAATCAGTACAGCCTGGAGCAAAATGTTACTGTCCCATGTCTGGGGCTCTTGCCACTGGGTCAGAAGGACTGCTGCTCCCCCAGCTGACTTGTCATTTTTCACACTTCTTAGAAACTGAGTCCCAGGCATGGTGCTCATCAGTGCCTTAGCTTTTGGGGAAGGGATTTTTGTCCACCTAGAATGGCCCCCTCTTGTGTGCCTGGCAAATGCTTACATGGTATTTCTGACTGAATTTAGATGCTACTTCCATGAAGCCTTCTTTGACTCCCCCAGACAGACTTCAGTATTCTCTTGACTGAGTTTCTGTTTTATATGTTCTACTTATTATACCATAATCATGATGCTGTGACTGATGGGTGACATGTTACTCCCTGCAGTGGGCTCAGAGTTTCTTGAGGGCACTCACAAGCCTAGGGTTGGTGCCTTTACCTGTTTGCTGATTAAATGAGTACACAGCAGTGCTGCGCTGTGGCCAGGATGTTGGTGAGACTTTTGTTGCAACACACGAGGGAACTTGCCATCCCTTCTTACTTAGACATAGCAGCTGGGGACAGCCGTTTGCTAGTGTCCAACAGATTGGCCACCAAAGAGAGTCTTGATGAATATATTTAATGTATTTTGTTGAAAAGAAAAAAAAAAGAAATCAGTATGAGCCAGTGTGACTGAATAAGAAATATGTTTGTTCTCTGCTCCTCTCCTTTCCTGGCACATTTGGCACAGAGCTCCTAAAAGCCTTGGAATCTGCTAAAATGATAAATGTCTTTTTGTATGCTGGTGACATGACTGGTGGCTGAGGGCTCCTGGGTAACCTCTGGATGGGAGCTGGTTGCTAGGGAAATCAACCATATGATTGGACAGCTGGAATTTTCAGTCCTGTACAACCTTTTATATAGGAGAGGGGCTGGAAGTTAAAACTTCCATAAGAAACTAATGGAAAAGGGGCACCTGGGTGGCTTAGTTGTTTAAGTGTCCAACTTGCGCTCAGGTCATGATCTTTTGGTTCTTGGGTTTGAGCCCTGGGTTGGGCTCTGTGCTAACAGTTTGGAGCCTGGAGCCTGCTTCAGATTCTGTATCTTCCTCTCTTTCTGTGCACCTCCTCCCCCACCGCCCCCCACTCACACTCTTGTCTCCTTCTCTCTCAAAAATAAACAAACATAAAAAAATTAAAAAAAGGAAACTAACTGAATGGATTGGGAGAGCTTCTGGATTGGTGAATAAGAACATGTGCTAGGAGGGTAGCACACTCCAAACTCTGTGGGGATAGTAGCTCCCATGCTCAGGACCCTTCCCGACTTCACCCTGCACATCTTTTCATTTGGATGTTCATTTTTGTCCTTTAAAATATCCTTTCTAATAAATTAGTAATAGTAAATAACTTTTCTGAGTTCTGGGAGACGTTCTAGCAACTTACCGAACCCAAGGGAAGAGGTTGTGGAAATCCCCGATTTATAGCCAGCCCGTCAGTCATTCTGGACCTGCTGTTGGTGTCACAGATGGGTGTAGCCTCTTGTAGGACTAAGTGCTTAACCTGTGGGACCCGACTTTACCTCCGGGTAGATAGTGTCAGAATTGAATTGCAGGAGCCCCAACTGGTGTCTGGGGAATTGATCACTGTGGGGAAAAACATTCATACATTTGGATGAGAAGTGTTTTGTGAGTACAGGAAACGAGGGATTTTCCTTTGATTACATTTTTCTTTTAGGCAGCAATCACCACTTTCTCCATCCTCAGTGAAATTTTATAAAGTAAGTGTGATTCCTATATCCTTCCATCTCTTCAGAGATAATCGTGTAAAGATAAATAAGCTGTGGTAGTCATATAATTTCTATTTAGCTTACAAATAATGCCTTGGCTAATTAAAACAACTTTTAAGGAGTCTAATTTACTTTGTCATTGCAGCTGAGCATTTGGATGCTGGGCTTAGAGACATACACCCATTTCCCCCACATACGGCACACTATCAAAAACAATCATGATACAAACTCAGCAGGCCAATTTTGAAAATAAGCACAGAGTATTGTCATGAAAAAACATGAAGATTCCCTGAACAGCCAAATACTGCAATAAAAGAAATGTGATGAAACCTTGGTGAGATCTAACAGAACTATCTATAGTGCAGCAGTGCCTGGACAGGCTCACAGTAGCATGCCTATTTTTATGATCTGATTTATTGTTCACTGTGGTTGAAAGAGCAGAAAGCCAGTCAGCTAAAAGCTATGCTTTCTAAGTACCCACAATTAAAAGTAAGAAAGGACAGCAAATGCATTTGCTAACGAACGGAAAGTTTCTCATGCTGAAAAACGTAAAGCCAAGCAGTGGAAATTTGTGGGGAAAATGTAAAAATTATACGTGTTCCCAAAGTGGCACAGTAAGGATATTTATGTCCACGCTTGCAGTCCATGGTCCTCGTTTTCCAAATCTGCCATTGTACTTACAAGTGAATTAGTTTAAATTTTATATTACAAGTGCCAGGCCTTAGAGGAGCTGAGCTAGAATTATTTGTTGTCCCCTGGAGTTACTTTAGTTATTTCAGTGTAATATCCTGCTGAGATTTATATGAAAATGAATTTTAATTTCTAATAAGGTAACCGTATGCTTTGGAGGGTGTTGCATAAAGTGTCATAAATAATTATTGTTTCTAACACACTCAACCATGCGACCATCAGACCTTATTTGCACCACTCACATTAGACCTGGATTTTAGCTCTTGCCATATTGCACCATGCTTTTCTTCCGATCTTGAAATAACGACAGGAGAGGTACCCTGGTGGAAACCATAGAGGCGGAAACATCCTTCTTCCCTTCTAGGTTCTTTGGCCAAATAGTTAAATTGACAGAAGACAGATTAACAGAAGAAAAACAAATTTTAATTTTGTACGTACAGAAGTCCCAAAGATAGGAGACTTAAGGGCAGGTTAGACAGTGGAGGGTTTTATACTGTCCCTAAGGGATGGGATAGGACCTTGGAGCTTCAAAGGGGAGAGGAGGTCAAGGTCATGGGACCATAAGAAGAGTAGAAATTTGGTAATTGGAAGTTTTCCTTGCCATGTGGGTAAGTCTTTGAAATAAAGGTCAACTCTGGTAATAGCTCTTGTTCTGGTACAGGCCCCCTATCTAAATTCCTTTAGGTGGTTAAGGGAGAGGTAAAAGATTTTCCTGAGTCGGCTAGACCTTAATTGCTTTCAGCTCAAAATAATTCACATGCCAAAGTGGCATATTTCGGGGTCATGGATTCTCCCCCCTCAAAACTTTTCTCTTTCTGCGCACTTACATAATATTTTATTTTAGAACCACAAGGTCCACAAGGGAGGCAGGTATCCCACAGACTTGGTGTTATTTTTTTCACTCCTAATTGCTGCAAAGAAAATTGATCACATTAGGCACGGTGTATAAGAATTGTCCAGAGGAATTAACTTGACTCATCCTTTCCCTGTGATTAATAGTTATTAATTTCAGTAACTGTGAATAAGAGTCAGAGGAAGCAAAGAAAAAAAAATCACCTTCCATAAATAGTTTCACTTTTCACATCCCAGAAGAGCAGAGTGACTCCTTATCTCACTCCTTCCTTTTGTTATCCCTTCACCCATCTTTCTTTGCCTTACTGGGTGTCCATCAGTAAGTCAATTAACCCATATTTATGTGCTGCCCTGTTCCATGCTGGGCAGTGTAGGACATTGAAAGAAGAGTAAGACATGGTTTCTACCTTTCATAAATAACTTCCTTAGAGCTAGTCAGGCTCCCTGGAATGCTACAGAATGTAAGTGGAAGAGAAAAGTCAGACAAATGTTGGATCCCTGGGAGCTGAACCACATGGGTTTCATGAAGAAGGTGAGTTGAAGAATGAACAAGATCTGGATGGAAGGAAAAAGGAAGAGGTTTTTTGGTCATTCTGCAGAGGTTTATCCTAATATGGTAATCTTCAGGTACCGGGGTTGAATTCAATGCCCTACTATTCAGTGTATGGTAGCCCCACCTTGCTTCTCCACAGTTTCACTTACCCGCCATCACTGGGAGTCTGGAAGGAGATGATCTGCCTCCCAACATACCGTCAGAAGGCCAATAGTATCGTAACACCGCGACACAAGGCCGATGTCATTCACCTCTAGTCATCTCCTCATGTGGGCATTTTAGCATCTCACATCTTCACAAGAAGGTGAGTACAGTACAATGAGATATTATGAGAGAAAGGCCACGTTCACATAAGTTTCATTACAGTGTATAATAGTTGTTCTATTACTAGTTATCGTTAATCTCTTATTGTGCCTACTTTCCAAGTTAAATGTTATCATTGGTGTGTCTGTAGAGGAAAGAAACTTAGTGTCTATGGATACCGATACTGTTCTCAGTTTCAGGCATCCACGGAGTGGTCTTATCTGCAGATAAGCAGCGACCACTGTATGAGAATTTATTTTCTTCAGTGTGATCCAATTCCCATGACTTACTCTTGATAAAAGGAGGAGGAAGTGCCAATCCTTGGATCTCTGTTCAAAGTCGAAAGCTCTCTCACAGCTTTTGGACACTTCCCCTTTCCCCTCATCTTCTCAAGGTGACATTTGTTCTTCTGGCAGATGAGTTGGGGTGTCTGGTCTGAGCATTATTCTTCCAAGCTGCTTTATTCTATCTTACCTTGGGGAGGTAATCTTTGGGTGGTGGTCTCTGTTCTTCTGTATCCTAGTGGAGGTTTCCATGCAAGATGAGCGCTCCCAGAGAGCCTTTCCATCCTGATGCCTATTGTTTCCACCTCTGCTGTCACTGGAGCTGCTGATTCTCTGAGACCTAATTGCAGCTCCCATTTGCTCACTTGCCTGGGCAGCCCACTTTGGGATGATTCTGCCCCTCACTCCTGTGGCCCCTTCCTGATGATCTCACCAGCTAGCATGCTGTGTAAACTTTTCATGGTGGGGAAACTGTGGATTCCTTCCTGCTTATACCTAGGATCTGAGGAACCGTTGATACTCTTTCTGCCTAAATCTGCCACACCACCATTTGTGTTCACCTGCAACTCCTTTATTGGTGTGGGGGCTCACTGTAGGAGGATCACCTTAGACACTTCCAAATGCAACTGAGTGGTGAATTCTTTGTTCTTATATCTTCCTCTATCCTGTGTAGAGTTTATTTATTTTTGAGAGAGAGAAAGAAAGAAAAGAAAGAAAGAAAAGGAAAGGGGCAGAGGGAGAGGGAGACAGAGAATCCCAAGCAGGCTCCGCACCATCAGCACAAAGCCCGATATGGGGCTCGAATTCATGAACCCTGAGATGACCTGAACTGAATTCAAGAGAACCCTGTTCTGTGTAGAGTTTTTATCTTCTTGCTGCCTGTGCCCCCACAAAACTAAGGAGCTGGGGGTATTAGGTCCTTAATGCTTTCATTCTTCATATATCCTCTCTGAATCTCCTCCACCTCCATGTTGCCCCCACTGGAAAAGCTTCAGTTTCCTTTTTGTGTAGTAGGAAATTCCCCAATGTCATACTTTGTTTTCCTACTTCATGGGCCTACTTGCATTTTGGTTCGCCAAAAAGCTTGTATCTTCAATGATGAGAAAAACTGTAGGAGAAGAAAAGCTGCCACTACAAAACTAGATTATCAAGAGGAAACATACATCAAGAAATAGTTCACAAATTCTATCTACTAAAAAGTACCATGTATGACCAAATGGGCCCAACGGTATTTTTCTGATTTAAAATTCAATAGCATAGTGAAGATGGCAGCCGCTTTGGATTTAAGATGTGCAGTACCCTGACACCAAGTCAGTCGTATCTGTGAGATAGAACGAGACTAGATGTTGGGCATCACTGACAGCTAAAGGATGAGACGGGAGGGCTCAGCAGTTCCTCTGTACTTTATGACCCAGAGAACTGGGGTCAAATTAGGAGTCTATCTTCCCGAACCAGCCTGAAAAAGAGAATAATGCTAAATACAACATGTTATCTTTGATGGAACCCTGGAACAGAAAAAAAGGCATTAGTGGAAAAAACTGAAATATGAATGAAGTCTGGAGTTGAGTTAGTAGTAACATGTCAATGTTGGTTTCTTTGTTTTGACAAATCCACCGTGGTAATGTAAGATCTTAACATGAGAGGAAACTGTATTAGGGGTATTTAGGAACTCTCTGGACTATCTCTGTAACTTTTACATGAGTTTAAAATTATTCCATAATAGAAAGTTTATTTATTATTGAAAAAATTTTCAAGTTTGTTTGTTTGTTTATTTTGAGAGTGAGCACACAAGTGGGGGAGGAACAGAGAGAGAGAGGGAGAGAGAGAATCCCAAGAAGATTGTACATTAAGAGTGCAGAGCCTGGTGCTGGGTTGAACCCATGAACTGTGAGATCATGACCTGAATTGAAATCAGGTGTTAGACATTTAACCAACTGAGCCACCTACTTAAAAATAATAGAAAGTTTATTTTAAATATGTTACTTATACCTACGGGAAAACCAGAAAGCAAGAGGCAAAATGCAAACTGTTACACTGATTGCTACAATCTTGTTTCTTGTTTTGGTATTTTCAGATTTTTTAAATTATAAGAATGTTAAATAAAGCCCTTAAATTTCTTTCTTTGGAGATACACACACACACACACACACACACACACACATGTATGTATATGCATGTATATGTGTATACATATTTCATTGTTTTATTTACATGTGTTTAGATATTTAGATATGTAAAAAAGAAAAAAAACCCGTTTCTTCCAATACTTTTGATAGACTGATCCTCCATAAGAATGTAAACCATCCTGCATTAAAGAGATTCAGGATAATGTAAGTTTTTTTTTTTTTTCCAGTTTCTTTTAGCTATAGCTGATTTTTTTGCTGTTGCTGTTTCTGAAGTTTTTTCTTAAGGTTGCATTTTTATGCTTTCAGTTTACGATCTTTTTTTCTGCAATGATGATGGTGACAATTTCCATTAAGCACCGCATACATCGCCTTCTACCATCTTTATGACCTCTGGTCCTATTATTGCCAAAATTAATCTTCTTTCCTACGTGTGTAAACCCTGTGACACAAAATACATCTTGTGAGCTATTGAGCTGAAGCAGTGGCTAATTTAACAGCTTTGGTTTGGTCAATAATGTTGACCAGTAGGAAAACATTCACGGTCTTCTGTCTTCCTGCCGGTGAGCATTATTAACTTGGCAGTCTAATGAGTTATCTTCAAAATTTCCCTCGGTATATACCTCTGTGTAAGAGGAGATTGGATTAAATTCAATCTATATAATGCCAGGGATGATGAAAATTGCATGTCTTTCCTTCTTGGAAAGACTCTTTTTATGGAACTTTTTCTTCTTTCTATGCCACCTTTGCTTAAAATGAAATGCACATTTTTAGTAGGAACCAGACACTCCTATCACTTGACAAACAACAAAGTTAACTTGAAACGTCAAATGAATGAGATTATATTATATGTTAGTCTAGACTCAGGTTTGCAAAAAGGCTCATGGTGTCCAACTTTGGAATACGTGGTGGTTTTTGGTATATTCTGTGCTGTGTCCCTACCTTAAACCAGTGATGGGTGTCAAATGCCAGGATTAAGTGCCCACCCTGCAAGATTGGCAGAAACCCTGTTATGGAAGAGTACTGTACATAAAACATGTACTGCAACCTGCTGCTTAGTTCTGTTATTATGCTTTCTCTACTTGCCCATCATTGTTGGTGATTTTCAAAGAGTTAAGACTAGGGGTGCCTGGGTGGCGCAGTCGGTTAAGCGTCCGACTTCAGCCAGGTCACGATCTCGCGATCCGCGAGTTCGAGCCCCGCGTCGGGCTCTGGGCTGATGGCTCAGAGCCTGGAGCCTGTTTCCGATTCTGTCTCCCTCTCTCTCTGCCCCTCCCCCGTTCATGCTCTGTCTCTCTCTGTCCCAAAAATAAATAAACGTTGAAAAAAAAATTAAAAAAAAAATAAATAAATTAAAAAAAAAAAACAAAGAGTTAAGGCTCCATTAGGCTTTGACATGTGATGATACCATTTCATCCTGATGTTAGTCTACAGCTTTGCTTTGGTCCTACATGGCAGTGATTGGCATCTTGGCATCACTCTGTTGTATGACACTTAGTGATTACAGCACATAGAAACACTCAACTGGTTCTTTAGATTTTTCCACCCTAAAAATTCACACCTCCAGTTTGAATTTTCTTTGATTTCATGCTATTTATATTTCCAAGGCCAGACTATGGAGCCTTTAAGGGGAGCTGAGGAGCGTCCATTGAACTCACTCTTCAAAATAGTCCCCCTTCCTCTAGTGGCTAAATTAGTACTAGCTCTTCAAGTCCAACACTAATGGTGGCATTGAAAACAGGTGACCTGTTAAAGCATCACTTGCTTACTAATGTTCTTCCTCTGGACTTTGTTCTGTTTTGTTTTTAAAAACTCACTGATAAAACATTGAAACCTCTGCAAAAAACCCCAACTTCCTTTACTTGAGTTTTATCTCTAACTTTTAAAGGGCATAGGTTATTTTTTTAAACTTTATTTTTAAGCTGTTTTAACTGGAAATGTCTCAGCTTCAAATAAGATGGTTTCTGTTGTTCTGTTCATTATTCTGTCAAAGTTTTAGCTTCTAATCTGCCACCTGCTCTGTAAAGGACATCAATACACCAGAGTGTGTTGGCTAATTATATCTGATTACTTGGAAGGTCATATGAAGGCTTTGAGTGTGTGTGTTTGGGTGGCAATGTTTAGAGTGTTGATGGATGATGTCCCTCCCATCCCCACAGGGCAAATAAATAGGGGTGGACAAAAGGTGTTGGCAGTGATTGACTAAATCACAATGAAAGATGTGGATCTGGCCTTGGGAAACTTTTCTTTCCTAATCACCTGAAATTCATAGTTACTGTTTGACCTTGAATAAAAACCTTAATCCAGTTTCTTATGTTGCTAAAGGGTGTTGAGTTTCAAGGTCATTCTAAAAATGTTTTTGAGTGTAACCTACTTCTTCAATTGTCCAGTCATCTAAATCCTGTCTTTTGGGGCTCAGAGTTAGAGCTTCAGAGTTGTTACTGGCCTTTGATCTTTGGTCAGAATCCTCTGAAGGTGTTGGGTTTTCTTTTTTCTCTTAGGCTTTGTATTCTTAATATTCTTTGTCCTAGCAATTATGGACGTACATACTCTAAAAAAAGCTAAAGAAAACATGGGAAAGATAAAGATAGCTCTTATTAACTTTTCTATTTTTATTTTATTTTTTTGAAAGCAAGAAATTCCATAGGAGAAAACATTATAATGCCTCCAGTTCCTCCCAACAGAATACGTATGACTGGGTTTATATAGATCAGATAAATTGCTTTTTTACAAGCTACAGCAGAAGGTGAAGCTTTTGATAGCCATTCTTTCTGGACATAAATGTTCTTTATGTAGCAGGATGTTAAAATACTACTCTTTCTGTCCCATGGAGGGAAGCTCACAGGCATAGAACAGAATAAGTGGTAACTCCCTATTTCCAGGGGAAGATGTTGGACCACTTAAGTAGGACTTATGAAGAGGTAGGTGGTGCCTAGGAAATTGTCTTGACCACCCACTGCATCTCGTTAAAAAGGTTGGAGAAGGAAGAAAGAGATCAAAGACTGCTGGGAGCCTTTTTTTCTTTTTTGACAACATTGTGAAACTTTTCTACCTTTGGGAAGGGGAGAGGGGGATTTCTTCTTCCTCTTGAGCCTGGTGAGAAGAACTTCAAGAATACCCCAAGAGAATTTGTGTTTCTGGGAGCTTGGGGAAGTCAGTGGCCTGGTGTCTGACTCACACCTTATACAACCTGAGGAATGAGAGCTGGAGTAAGTGCCTTGGGCAGCCAGGAAAGGGGCTCCAAATGAAAGACTTGCACTCCCAGTTTGAGTCACATTTCACAAATCCCTGGTGTGTCATTTGGATTTTCTGAGATCCAGTTAGAAGGGAAAATCATTTATTGCGGAAGTGGGGGAAGGCCTGTGAAAAATGAAGCAAGAAGCAGCAGCATTGGGCAGGAACAACTGCAGACCACATGGCGGAGTCTTGGCCAGTCAGTGGAGAAATCCCGAATAGAGTGTCGGAGAGAAGGAATCCCATGCTGGTCATTAATGGCCTTCACTCACGCTTCTGCAGTGCTCAGGCCTCACCTGGAGACCGCCCAGGAAGAATGTGACGTCAGCTCTAATGCTGCTGCTGCGGGATGATGCAGATAGGGGCTCTTGGCTAACTGGGCTTTTCACAACTAAACAGCAAGATCTTTCTTGAAGAGAGCTGAGAAGCACATCTCTGTGGCTACCAGGAATGACAAACTGCTTCTCCGTACTCTCCCCAAACATTCCAGCGTCTGTCAGATTTCTGAGGAGACTCTAGGCACCTATTAGGGCCATAAAGGCTTCAGATCAGAGGAATATGGAGGCTGTGCAAGAATGTGCTATGACAGTTCCCTACATTAATTAACAAAAGGAAAGGCTTTGCAGATATGTGGGCGTTCTGACTATTCTGTTTGGATGAATGTTGTATCCACACCAGTGAATGGGAACTGGTAATGGTTGGAAGCTAGGGGGAATGGAGAGTGTTCTTGCTTATTTGGGCAGTTCATTCCATTTTATTGTACCCAAAAGCTTTAATCTTAATAAAGATTACACAGAGCAGGGGGAAGCTATACTTGGGAACTTTTTCATCCAGAAAAGTCCTGTAGACTTGCACCAAACCTCCCTCCCGTATTTCCCCCCAAGAGTCCTATCTCCTGATCCTTTCAAAGAGTGTGGCATTCAATGTGGTAGGTGTGACTGCTCAGGGACTGCTTGACTGTGAGAGCTACCCAATCTTATGGCTCCCAGCCAGTGGGAAACTTTCCTCCTCTGCTAAGTCACTTTGGTGAGGCGTACTGTCTGTAAGCTTGCTCTTCTGCCAATCTGTTGCCTCTTACAGCTGTCACGTGCAGTCTCCTGCCACGTCCACTTGCAGCGGACTCACTTTTGCAACCTTTGGCTACTCCAGGAGTAATCTTGAATGCTAAGAGTTTCTCCTAATGCCACCAGGTTCTCTGTCCCTAGGGTGTTGCCCTGAATCCTCAAAAGCATGACTGTAATTTTTAACCACAAATAGAAGAGTATTAGATTAATATTTTATCCACTAATGCAATTGGTACATTTTGTATTTTAAAATGTACTCTTTTCATTCTTTAATTAATTGAACAAGTGTGTGTGGGCCATCTCCTTTGTCCAGGCTCTGGGTTACATTTGGGAATAAAGTACTTTAGATTTAGTCCCTGACTTTAGGAGGCCCCCCACAGTCTTTACATTTTTCCATAAATCATGCCTACAAGCATAGAACTAGATTTTTTTCATTTAGCTTTATCGATTCCTGGGTTTTTGTTTTGTTTTGTTTTGTTTTTTCACAGAGTGGGGACATATTTGGCTACCCTTCCATCAAGATATGCCATGGAAAGAACAGGCCCAAAGAGCATTAGCAATGCAGTGGTTACTAAAATGCCATTCTTCTAAGTCACGTTAACCTTGTGCATCGGACAGCCTGGAAAGTTGAGGCTAACAGGAGCATTAGAAGTCATCTAGCTCAGAATATTTATTTTGTGTCTTGAAGACCAAAGCTTGGAGAGGGCAAGTGACTTGCTCAAGGTCAGGGAGCCCATAAATGAGACAGCTGGGACTCCAGCTCCTTCTTCACACCCTTTGTGCTGACTTCTGTTGGTGCACAAACAGTGGACCTTCTGCCAGAGAAGCTAGAAGGGAGTTTGCCATCATCTGAGCTGCAGGATGAACGGGGTCCAGGATCCCCAGCTCTGAATCCTCAGAGCTGTTTCACTCTAAGAAACAGACTACGAGACCTGATGCCAAACTAGCTTTGGCACTTTACGTGTTATTCAATTAGTTGCCTATAAACTTTGTAGGCTCAAATTTTGAGGTAGACAAGTGTTTAAATACAAAATGTAGACGAATGTTTCTCCTGGAGAGTGGAGTGACAGACATGAGAAGAAGGGAAGGACCCAGGCATATCTGGCGCATCTGTTGATAGTGCTCTGTGATCCCACCTGTAGAGCTGATTGTCTTCCCACCTATGTTTCCACTGCTCTTCATCGTGCCTGTTACCATGTGCACTTGTGACCCTGGGGTTTCATTTTCCATTTGTCTATCTTTGTGGTACATAATGGGTGGTCAGTATATACTAATTGAAATGATAGATGATAAAATCTAATTAGAATGGCATGCTAAGTTGACATAACAATAATAATGAGCATTAATGCAGACCTTTGATTATACAGTATTTTTGTTTATTGCCTTTATTTATACTTTGTGTTTTTTACTATATTTTTACTTTATACACCCCCACCTCCTACCATAAAGGAGGTATTATTTTCCCCAGTGTCATAGGAAGGTAGAGTGTCAGAGGAGCCATTGTTATATAGTGTTATTTAATTGGAAAATTGAGATTCCAACGCAAGAGTCCTGGCTCCAGACTCCCCATGGAAATTTTCAAATGCCAGGCATGGGCTGCTGCCAGGTTGATTGTTTTCACATGCCCATGATCAAATGAGAAAAATAAGAGTAAGAATTGAATTTCCTTAATGCTAGGCTTAAACTGAAGGATCATCCTTTGTGGGGTTTTTTTGCCTCAAAATGTCCTTTTTAAATAAAATGATAGTGGTAGCATACGGTATGTTAAATCTTTACTGTCCAAAAAGAGTATTAGCTACAACTTGTAAGACATATATTACTTAAAAACAATTTTTTTTGAAGTGCTTATTACCAGTCTGCTAAACCTCAAAGCCTAGGAACCACAGCTACCTTGGCAGAATATGTCAACCAGTTAATTTTTTCCATACTTGTATTTTGGAAGCAAATGACGAGCAAACAAGCTCGTACAAAAATTTAATTAAGACAACATCCATCTAAAAACCATCTAGGGCATGTCCTGGAATCAGAATATACCAAATCTCTTTTCTCAAATTTGCTTTAGCTACAGCCCTGGAAAGTGAGGGTTCATATTCAGAATAAGGATAGTTGTGTTATTATTATGAGCTTGTATTTTATTATTATGCTATTTGATGCTATTTGCTGGAGCTTAGGGGTAGTTAAATACATTTATATGAAGATTTTCCACAGTAAGATTAAAATGAGGTTTATTGCTACTTCTCATTTAAGCTTCATCTTCAAATAATATTCTATTTCCAGAACATCCTGGATGATTACCTTTTTCTCTGTGTTTATAAAATAGATAACACCAAAGCATCCCCTCTTTTTGCCCTAGAGGCTGGTAATGGGAGCGGAAGTTGAGTGTGGTGGTCTCAGTCTGCATTCCCACTGTGTGTGGCTGTTGAGATGGACTCTGGCAGAGTCAGAGTCAGGGAAAGGAACACTGATGGCTCATCAGACTGGTGGCATTTGGAGCCCACTTCGCAGTACTGGGGTACTGCTGTCTGATCACTGGCATTTTGCTGCCTCTTAGCCCTTGTCTTTACGAATGAGTAGCATGAATTTCCAATTTCCCCTAGATAAAGACGGTGTTTATGAGTGTCGGCATTAATGGTACTGTTTTGCAGCCCTGAGGTTAAAAGCTTTCCGATGTCTCATTAACTCACAATGGCATTTCATTTTTAATATTGCTTCTGCAGGCTTGCTTGAATCATCACAGTTCAAGTGACTTTAATTTGCAGAGGCAAACTTAACAGTGATGGATGCTCTAGAAATACAAACCAAAGTGGTGGGTACCACCTTGGTGGGCTTATTCTTGGCTAACAGTTTTTCATGATGTTAGGGACATGTCCGGAGATGTTAGTACAATAAAGTGAGAATAAAGCAGGCTTTGGGCTTAGACTGACTTGGGTTTGAGGTCCACCTGTGTCAGTTGCCAGTGGCCTTTGGCAGCTCACTTAACCTTGAGTCTTAGTTCCTTTATAAAATACACGTAACTGTACTAACTTCATAGACTTTAGGGGAAGATTAAAAAAAGAATACATACTGGGACGCCTGGGTGGCTCAGTCAGTTGAGCGTCCGACTTGGGCTCAGGTCATGATGTCGCGGTTTGTGAGTTCGAGCCCCGCGTTGGGCTCTGTGCTGATGGCTTGGAGCCTGGAGCCTGCTTCAGATTCTGTGTCTCCCTCTCTCTCTGCCCCTCCCCTGCTTATGCTCTGTCTCTCTCTGTCTCAAAAATAAATAAAAAATTAAAAAACTAAAAAAAAAAAGAATACATACTTAGCATCTGGAAAAATACTAGGATGGAGTCTGTCCTGTGTGTTTTCTTCCTGGTGGCACTCAAAGAAGTCATTTTAATTAAGTGCTTTGCTTGCAGTAGCTAAGACTGAATGGCAGCAAGTGTAGACAGTCAGAAGCCTTCCTGCTCTCTCAGTATGGTCTCCAAAAGTAGAATCTCCATTCTTTATGGGGGATTCAGGATATGGAGATCTTGACCCTCTCTCCAAATCCCTCTGGGTTTTTCTCAAGAAGCAAGATCATTAATACGACTGGGTCATCCTATACTTTAGTCATGGGGCCTCATCTTCCCTCCATGTGGTGACTGAGTCTGGCCTTGCTCTCTGAACAGGTCTAGCTATTGTTGGTCCTGAGACTGTTCTTTTCTCAGTGCTTACAGCTTCTCATGACCTAGTCTCTGATGCAGCCATCTGGAGCAGGTTAAGATCCCAAGGCTCTTGGGTTGAAACCGCTAGCCACATGGCATTCATCTAAAAGCTTTGCAGTGGAGTTGTGTCCACTGTGGGGCATTACTTTCCCTTTGTCATTGTCCCTTACATGGCCATTGCTTTCTGATAATTTCATAGGGAGGTAGGCAGGCTGAGCCAAAGTAAATTCCTTGGTCTCTGAGTGAAATAAATATCATCTCTAGCACTATGGATCACTGGGGAAGCAAAACACAAAATTAAGGTCAGAGTTAATTTTGATGGATGTCAAGCTATCAGTGGGGTAGCAGGTGATATATTTACATATAACGATGCTTGGTGAAGGTGGGCTGATCCTGCTTTATTCTTGGGACTAGAACACAAGTTCGCAGATCTCTTCTTTTGATCAAGGCAGCACGGTGTTCCAGATACAGTCATCCATCCTGTCCCTTTACTTGGGAAATGAGAGAGAGCAGTCAACTCAGCATCTCTCCCTTATCCCCTTATTGTCTGGTTATGTTTTGTTTTCCCAAGTTGGTGTGGAGGCAGGTGTATTTGAAATTAATAGAACATTTAAACTTGTTATGAATGTCAGTTCTTTGTGACATATTCTCCCCAGAAGACATGCTAACATGTGACATATTGATATGATCGGGCGTTCACAGCTGTATCGGACATGGGGTGAGAAACTGCAGAAATGATTGGGATCAAAGTTATTGCTAGCCTGGGGCTGCTCTCTGCTTTAACTGCTGCAAGTCTTGTTTGGAGCTTTCTGCATGCATATTTTACACTCCTGCCAGCCTTTCTCACTGGCATTCTCTTCCTTCTCTTAGATATTTCTCTGTTTTGTTAGTAACCAGGCAGCCAGGTTTCATCCTTTTGGTGACTGTCTCAGTGCTAGATTTGTGTGGGAGGGTTGCATGCACTCATTTGCAATTTAGGTGCTTTGCCGTTATGATTAAGCAGTAATTTCATCACATCCTCCGATTCTCAAAGAATGATAATAGGATCAAGATGCCCACTTAAAAAGAAGCACTTTGTAAAATTAAGGTGTGGCCTATGATCAAAAGTGATTTTTGTGACACTTTGGATATATAGTTAAAGATGTACATCTGAATGCAAAGAAGCAAATGCACATATTTCTAAAGGTACAGATGAGGTTCATGCTCCAACATGAAGCCTTCTATGACTTGTACTAGAGAGACATTGAGGAATTCCATGCTGGAAGTGAGTTTATGAATGATTTAAGCCAACCTTCTCATTTTATGGGAGACACAGGTGCCCAGAGAAGTGAAGTGTAACCACCTCTAGCTTCTTAGTGGAAGAACTCACTGGCTCTCTTGAAACAGTTCCCATTTGCCTTTTCTCAACTCCTATAGTAATTACAGCTCTGAATCCCCAAATAAGTAGAGGTGGGATCTCACATTCTGGAACTTCTTACATTGCTGATTGTTTCCCAAGTGTGGACTTGACTAACCTATTTCACTGAAAATATGTCGAGGGGGAAGGGCTGCATCCTAAAGTGTTTCTGTCCTGAAGACAGATGGGTACTAATAAGTTAGTGGAAAGATTCAGTAAAGTATTTGTTGAGTGAACTATCCGGGTATTTTGCCTACATGCTTCTAAGTGAAAGGATCTAGGACAATTTGTAAAATTTATTGGAATGCTTTAGGTTCTTGTATAGGAATGGGATCAACACTATGAGTGTCTTGATGCAAAGACTGTTTTATTATAGTAATTTTTAAATTTGCTGAGCCTGCTACATAGTAGGTGCTGAAAAATGTTGAATAATGAAAGAAACAAGTAAATGAATGAAAAAATGTGGGAAAAGAACCAATAGGGAACAAAAGCTACGGACAGATGGGTGGGGAGAAGCGCAAGTGTACTGGGAGAGAGGCTGACTTGTCAGGATAGCCATGCTCACCGTCATGCATATCCTATGCCTGAGTGTGAGACACGCAGACTCCAGAGGTCTTCTTTTGGGGGCCCGAGCCAGTGATGTCTTTCTGTTGTATTGTAGTGCCTGCTCTTCCAATTCACTAACCTTGGCCATTTGAAAGGGAAAGTGGAATTTAAGGTGCTGGGGAAGGTGAAGTTGTTGTCCTCATTATCTCATCACCTGGGGCAATTCAGAATGCCAAGGAAGGTAGACTCAACAGGCTCCAATCAGGTTCACAGGGTAGGGTACAAATGTGAGAATTTGTTTGGTGGGAGATGAATGTTGGTAACACTTTGATGTCCTTGGGCCTCCATGTATTTGGTATGTTCCCAAACCATTGTACTTCCGTTTACTGTGGTAAACATTACAGCCACTTATGATCAGTCCTGCTACTCATCATCTCTGACTCGGAGCTGCCACCAGCAAAATTCCTGGCCTACCAATTCATCTGCTTCAGCATACTCCTTGGCATTGATCCCCACAGTTGTCTCACATCAACATCTAAGTCGCCTCCTGGCATTTAGCATCACTCATTCATTCACTAATAATTGTTGATGGTCTTCTATTTCTTGGATGGAGCACAAAAGCTGAGGTTATGAAGGTGGGGAACCCCTTGCCTGTGTCCATGGTGCACACTGGTGAGAACAATAAAACTCCAAGCCTTGATTAGTCTTCATTATATCTTGTATGACAAACCTGTGGCTCGCAGTGAAGCAGAGAGCATCACAAGAGGAAGGATGCATGATAGGTTACCCAGAAATCACATGCAAGGTGGCATTTCCTCTGTGGCAAATCGCTACTGCACAGGGTGTGCATCTTGTTGCCTCAGAAATCTGATTTTGCCAGCTTGTGGAGAAGAGTTCCATCGCTTACACACAGGCTTATATTTGACGTGCTCATAGAACGTGCTTATACAGGATATTTCAGAATGTCAATTCAATAATTTACGGTAACTGTCAGGCAATTCAGGCATTTATCTAAGACAGACCAGCATATTCTCACCTTGAAGGGAAGGAAAAATGATCAGAGGATCCCTTGACAGGCATGTGCTCTGGGGAAGATTTTATTCGCAGCAGGCTTGGGTAGGCTGGTGAGTCTTTCTGGAAGATACCTGTGCCCTATCAGCAGATGGCTGTACCTGAGTGGCCATGAGAGTCCCCTCTCCCTACAGTGAGCCCTGCCCACTTCCCAGTTCTTTCCTCGTGCTCTGGGGTTGTGGCTGTGCTGTTCTGGCTTAATCCAGGCATGGAGGTGTGAAGCAGTTAGAGGAATGGATCGACTAGCATGCCTTTGAAAGTGTGTTATAGGAATATTTTGTTCTCCAAGTAGAGCACTGTGTTTCCTACTAATTTCTATTAAAATATATATTTTAAAGTGACATAGTTTGACATGGCTTGTGATGGGAAACAATCTGTTGCTCACCCCTTTCCACTCCTGCCCTAAGAAGTTTCTTTTGAAATTCCTTCCATATTTCCTTGCATTATTTATCCTCTCTTTTCCTTGTTAGTGAATTGATGTCATTGTTTGCCTTGCCATCTCACCTAGGCACTAATTATTTGAGAGTAGGGTCAATAGGTCACACTAGTTCTGTGTCCCCACAAAAATTAGCACAGTCTTTGGCTGATAGTGATAATTGTTCCCTCTCCCAAATTTCCAGGTAGAATTATAAGTCTTGAATAATAGCAACATATAGATGGAGCTTTAAAGAAAAAAACCCAAGAGATTATTATGGGTGCAGAATTATTTTGGTATTTCAAAGACTTATGGCCTGTTAGGATGGGAAAGGTCCTTGGAAACGATTTATCCAAAATCACCGCTTTCTGGTTGTAGACTCCAAGCTCCTGAGGGAGATTAACTGACTCGTTTGAAATCCCACAACCAATTAGTGGGGAAGCTGGGGTTTGCGCTTCTCTGATCCTTAGTCTAATTCTGGAATTCTTCATTTGGGTATTTAAAGAGTTTGATAACTTGATGCAAAAAGTGGATTTTCATTTAACTCCTGTGTTTGCAATATCATTTCAAGCAATAGTTTGGTGCCTGGGTTTCTTAGCTTCCATGACAGGAAAAAGCACATGTACACGAACTAAATTCTGTGGAATTAAAATATTTTTGTTTCTCCAAAAGTAGTCGGTAGACTTTATTAATTCTTTGTTTCTATGATGGAGTTTGAAGTTACTCTTCTAAATACAAACCACTGACACAGAGGAATCAGGGGAAGTGAAAATTCCTAGAAAAAGTAAACACGGACTGCAGAATTTTAGAGACACATGGAAGTTTTGCTTTCTTGAGAACGAGAATGCCTTGACTTGTTTTCTCCGTAAGCATTTTGTCGAATGGCTGTGGATCAATATTTGTGTTGCCAAAATACAAAGTAGTCTTTTGGGTTGATTGTTTTACCAAATCTAATAATAATTTGAGGGAATTGTCTTTTATTTGTTATGATCACATATTAGTTTTGTCATACGCGTCACAAAGTTAAGTAGGTTTCAATAGTAATCTAGACTTTTAATTGCCTGAGGGGGTATCTTGAATGGATCTATCAAAGCTGGTCTTTGATGTATTAGAGTCCCGTATCTCCCAGTAGTATCAGGAAGTGGTAGATGGCAGAGATGGAACTGTGACCAGTTTACCAGCATTATGACCTTGGGCAGATTGCTAACCTCTCTTGCCCTGGTGGGAACCTTCTCTGGTGCACTCAAACTCCTTTCTCTGTGTTGTCATAGTGCTTTGCATTGTGGTTCTATTATGGAACTTAACACACATTGTTTCACAGTTGATTTGGAATGTCTCTTCCAATATTCTCAGCCCCTCCAGGGAAATTCTTCCTTTCTAGTTTCTTATATCTACACAACTAATGTGGATCCAGCATGCCCACCCTCTTCCCCAAAATGTTTCAAATGGATAAATGGGTCAGACCCATAGTATGTCTGGACCAGATCTAGAAGGAGCACTAAGTGACATACTGGGTAAAGGCACGATTATTTTCCTTGAGGCTCCCTTTCACTTCTTTCTGAATTAAATAACTTCATACATCTACGGAACTTTGAGAATAAAAAAGGAGGCAAAATTTTCCTTTCTGCTTCTTTATTCTTTTATTAGAGAGAGTGTATGAGTGAGGGAGAGGGACGGAGAGAGGAGGAGGGAGGGAGGGAGGGAGAGAGAGAGTCTTAAGCAGGTTCCGTGCTCAGTACAGAGCCCGATGTGGGTCTAGATTCCACGACCCTTGGATCATGACCTGAGCTGAAATCGAGTCGGACGCTCAACCAACTGAGCCACCCAGGCGCCCTAGTAATTCTGAATTTTAAATGCATTACTTCTTCATTTTCTCCAGGATTTTATAAACCTGAAAAGTTTAGTCTGTTTTGCTTATGCTTTAAATTGGGAAAGCAACTTGAGCTTGAAGATGAGCATCTCTAAAGAGTTTGACAAATGTGGATGCTGAGTTTGGTGACTCAGAAGATTTAGGAAATCATAATAAGTTCACAGTTCGTGTTCATGAACTATTTTTCTTCATGATGTGCTTGTATTGCTGTCCTGTACACAGCTTTATTTTCTACTGTTTTTCTCTTATAGTAAATGAGGATTCAGCTTGCTAACTACTCCCCACCCAACCTTGCCTGCCCTTTCCCTTCCCTCCCTTCTCAGAGAACTAGGATTCACAGAAAACCTCAGGTTTGAAAGGGCCGAACCATGGCTGAGTGTGCAGGCTATACTCGCCAAAGACTGGAGCACAGCAGACCTGGTTCAAATTGCCATGCTCTGACCTAACAGCTAATACCACAGATGAGTCATTTAAAATTTAGGACCTTGGATTTTATCCTCCTCAAAATCAAAGTGGTAATACTTGATGTCTAGAAGTGGAGGGTAAATAATACAATCTAATGTATGTAAAGTACCTAGAACTGCATGCCTCAGAAATAGGCTAAGCAGAGGGTAGACCTGAGGGGCTCTTTTGAACAGTGAGGTATCACAAAGCTTGGCAAGACACCTTTTTTGCTGTAGAAACTAAAGCCGGTAAAAATACACCTTTCCCGTCTTCTCCCGACCCAGATCATTTTTTAAAAAGTTTCACCCCGTCCCAAGCTGCCCAGCTTGAGTCATGGCCTTGTTGGAGTACTTTGACCGCTTTGGCTGCCCAGTCCCCTTTCTGTTGAGGGTCTTTCGCTCAACAAGGAACACTGCCGTTGATGAGGCTTCCTTCTGCGTAGTCAATCACAATAACACTGTAGTTCTCATTCTTTGAAATTACTCCCAAGTCACCTTGATTGGAGTTTTCGGTGCTCTTGAATTCCTCAGTCACTCATTCACAGAATTCTCAACATTTTCTTTCTCCAGACGGCTAATCTCCCCCATCGAATGTGGATTTCAGACATTTAGTCCTCAGGTGTCAACCTTGTTTCCCTTCTTTTAGCTTTCTTAAGATTTAACTTTGTTGCAGAAATCAACTTGAGAATCTCCTTTTTAGTGAAGCCTTTCTGTAGTCCCCAGTCTGGTCAAGGTATGTTTGCTGTCCATTGTGTAGAACAGTCCCCTTTCTTCCTGTTACAGGTTTGGCTCTCTGGAGGCAGACACTGCTGAGATGGAGTTTGGGGTGTAAAATGTTGATTGGGGATCAACAACTATGAAAGCAAAGGGAAGGAAGCAGGATTGGGCAGAGAGAGAAGTTATAGTGCCAACATGACAAAGATCTGGAGCAAAAATACTGCATGTCCAAGTTGTGCCATGTTAGACCAAAACAACCTGCCATTTATATCCCCACGTGGCTCTGTCCCCAGTACACGCTGCCCTGGGAAGAGAATGTCTGCAGAGCAGCCAAGGTGGACCCTGGAAGAGCTGACCACTGAGACCGTCTGCTGACCACCCTCTCTGCATCTGGGCAGCAAGTCCTTCCTTCATTGGGGGATCTTTGGTTTCCGTCTTCACGTCTATCACATATGCAGAGTCCTTAGTGTTAGTTTCTTAGCCAACACCCTCATGTACTTGGTTCCTTGATTATTGTCTGACTTCCCCACAAGACTGTCATCCCCTAAACTCAGGAGCTATGTGTGTTTTTGCACATCTCCAGCTTCTGGTGCATAATGGGGATGCAGTAAAAAGTCATAAATACACTTATCTCTGATTTCAATGTCTGGAGTTATTTCTAGTACTCCAGTCATCCCTATAACCTGAAGAGCAGAAAACTCATATTTTCTGAGCCCCTCTTGGATGCCAACCACTGCATCCAACTGCAAAGTCACTTAGTTTTCACAACCACTTTGCAAGATGAAGTTATTGCACCCACTTGACCACTGAAGAGATGTAGTTCAGAGAATTGGAGCAACTCTGACTCTAGGACCTTCTAGTTTTTCAGTGTTCTGTACCCTGCCCCCCACCCCTACCCCCAGATGCTGGTGAGGCTGGGCTTCCAGGCACCCTGGTGAGAGAATGCTGGTTTAGGACCTGGGTCTCTTCTGGCTTCCATATTGAGATTCGAACCCAAAGGACAACAGGCCACCCCCAAGTTGAGCATCACTGTAGCTACTCTACTTTTAGGTTGCTGCCACACTGAAGTAAGAACACTCTCCTATAAGCAGAATACTCTGTTTCTTACAGCAAGCATCCTGGGGCTCCAAATCTTCCTGTGCTTTGCTCTTTCTGTTCCAGCCCCAAGAGCATATTCCAGCTATTGCCTGTGTTCTAGGTTCAGGGCTGTTACACTTGCCAGCCTTGCATTCAGACCCCCAAAGTTTTCCTTTGGGTGCTCTTTCTTTCTCCCCCAGTAGGCATTGTGTTGGAGTTAGGGGCATCAGAAGCTCCCCTGTGCCCTCATTCTGCATGGAAGTCTTGACTGGCATCTGTCAGGATCAGCCTTTCATTCTTTGTCCCTCCTCTGAGCCTCTCTGTATGCCTTCTATTCAGGCAGAGCCCCAGCCATACCCTGAGACTGCTGGCTTGTGCCCCATGCTCAAGTGGACACTCGCTTGACTCAGCTTGTCTCTTTCACCCATGGTCTAGAAAAGCAGTGCTGAGGATATTAGTGCTAGAAAAATGAGAGAAATCCGGGGTTAGGGAAGGTATATAGAAAGGGGCTAGTTTGGCTCCAAATCGTGAGGCATGTGATAAAAATAGGTGGCTGGGGACAGAGCTGTGGGAGTGATACAAAGGCGGCAACCTGGTGGGGGAAAATCTCAGTCTGGGCTGGAGAAAGGCCTGTCCCTGGAAGGGGTGAGTCTGAATAGTGTGTGCAGAAAGGAAGGCATTTCTAATGTAGTATACAGTGTCAGTACAGAGTGGTGACTAAAGGCTTGGTTTGAGGTCTGACTGGATCTGATTCCACACTCTGCCACTGTGTGACCTTGAGCAAGTGACTTAACCACTCTCTGTGTAGTTTTCTGCTTTATAAAATTGGGACAATTAGGTAGCTATCTCATTGGGTTGCTGTGAGGATTAAATGGTTCTACGTTATCACCTGAAGATGTTTTTCCTTCCTTTTGTTCTTTAAGTGAACTTCTTATTATAGAGCAGTTTTAGATTCACAGGGATGTTGCAAAGAGTGCATGGAGTTTTCCGTTTCTTAGTGCATTTGTTCATAATGAATTAAACAATATTGATACATTTTGATTAATTAAAGTCTAAACCTTGATTCAAGTTTCCTTAGTTTTTATCTACTGCCCTTTATCTGTTACAGTACCCCATCCCATCCAGGATACCACTTCTATTTAGTCACCATCTGTCCTTGTGCTTCCCTTGATGTAGCAGTTTACTTTTTTTGTTTTTGTTTTTGTTTTTTTAATGTTTATTTTTGAGAGAGACAGAGACAGAATGTGAGTGGGTTAGGGGCAGAGAGAGAGGGAGACATGGGATCCGAAGTAGGCTCCAGGCTCTGAGCTGTCAGCACAGAGCCCAACGCGGGGCTCGAACTCACGGACCGTGAGATCATGACCCGAGCCGAAGTCGGACCAACTGAGCCACCCAGGTGCCCCTGCTTTTTTTGTTTTTAATAGTAAAACATTTTTGCTTGTTATTTTTTGGAGTACAGTTACACAATGTTACCTTAGTTTCTGGTGTACAACATAGTGATATGACAAGTCGATACATTATTCTAAGCTCAGTACAAGTGTAGCTACCACCTGTCACTGTCCAACACTGTTAGAATATCACTGACTATATTCCCTGTGCTGTGCCTTTTATCCCCATGATATACTCATTCCATCATGGAAGCCTGTATCTCCCACTACCTGTCACCCATTTCCCCTTCCCTGCAGCTCCTCCCTTCTGGCAGTTATCAGTTTATTGTATTTACAATTCTACTTGTTTGTTCATTTGTTTTGGTTTTTAGATTTCACAGATGAGTGAGATCCTATGTTTGTCTTTATCGTCTGACTTACTGCACTTACCATAATACCCTCTAGGTCCATCCAAGGCAGATAGAAAGATCGCAACTTTTTATATGGCTGAGTAATTAGTATCCCTCTGTGTGTGTGTGTGTGTGTGTGTGTGTGTGTGTGTGTGTGTTTACACATATCTATATATTTGGCATTTTCTTTATCCATTCATCTACTGATGGACATTTATGTTGCTCCCATATCTTAGCTGTTGTAAATAATGCTGCAGTGAACATAAGGGTGCATTGAATTTTTTGAATTAGTGTTCATTTTCTGTGGGTAAATATTTAGTAGTGGAATAGCTGGATCATATGGTATTTTAATTTCTAGTTTTTTGAGGAATCTCCATAGTGTTTTCACAGGTGGCTGTACCAATTTACATTTCCAACAGTGGTGCATGGGTGTTCCTTTTTCTTCACATACTTCCCAACACTAGCTATTTCTTGTCTTTTTGATTTTAGCTGTTCTGACAAGTGTAAGGTGATCTTTCACTGTGGTTCTGATTTACGTTTCCCTGATGATTAGCACTGTTGAGCCATCTTTTCATGTGTCCATTGGCCATCTATAGGTCTTGGAAAAATGTCTGTTTAGGTTCTCTGCCTAATTTTATTTTATTTATTTATTTAAAAAATTTTTTTTTTCAACATTTATTTATTTTTGGGACAGAGAGAGACAGAGCATGAACGGGGGAGGGTCAGAGAGAGGGAGACACAGAATCGGAAACAGGCTCCAGGCTCTGAGCCATCAGCCCAGAGCCTGACGCGGGGCTTGAACTCACGGACCGTGAGATCATGACCTGGCTGAAGTCGGACGCTTAACTGACTGCGCCACCCAGGCGCCCCTCTGCCTAATTTTAAATTGGATTGTTTGTGGGTTTTTTTTTGGTTTGTTTTTTGGTGTTGAGTTGTATAAGTTCTTTATATATTTTGGATATTAACTGTTGATGCAAAGACCTGTTATTTGCAAATATTTTCTCCTTTCAGTAGGTTGTTGTTTTTGCTGATTTGTTTCCTTTGTTGTGCAAAAGCATTTTATTTTAATGTAGTCCCAATAGTGGTTTTTTTTTTTTTTTTTTTTTTTGCTGGTGGTTCCCTTGCCTCAGGAGACATGTGTAGAAAAATGCTGTTAAGGCTAATGTCAAAGAAATTATTGCTTATGTTCTCTTCTAGGGTTTTTATGGTTTCAAGTCTCATATTTATGTCTTTAATCAATTTTGAGTTTATTTTTGTGTATGGTGTTTGGGAGTGGTCGAGGTTCATTCTTCTTTCAGCATGTGGCTGTCCAGTTTATCCAGCAACATTTATTGAAAGGGCTGTTTTTCCCCTGTTTTATATTCTTGCCTTTTTTTTTTTTTGGTCATAAATTAATTAGCCATATAAGTATGAATTTGTTTCTTGGCTCTCTATCCTGTTGTATTGATATATGTGACTGTATTTGTGCCAGTACCATGCCACTTTGATTATTACAGCTGGGTAGTGTATCTTGGAATCTGGGATTGTGTTACCTATAGCTTTGTTCTTTCTCAAACTTGCTTTGGATATTTGGATATCCAAAATATAAATATTTGGGGTCTTTTCTGGTTCCATACAAATTTTAGGATTATTTGGGTTACTTTTGTGAAAAAATGCTGTTGATATTTTGATAGAGATTACATTACATCTATGTATTGCTTTGGGCAGTGTGGACATTTTAACAATATTCTTCCCATCCATGAGCATGGAATATCTTTCCAATTGTTTGTGTTGTCCTTAATTTCTTTTATCAGTGTTCTATAGTTTTCAGAGTACAGGTGTTTTACTTCCTTAGTTAATTTTATTTCTGGATGTGTTATTCTTTTTGGTACATAAGTAAATGGAATTGTTTTCTTAATTTCTTTTTTTGCAACTTAGTTCTTAGTGTATAGAAACAAAACTGATATTTGTATTTTATATCTTGCAACTCTACTGAAGTCCATTTATCAGTTCTAATAATTTTTTGGGTAGAGTCTTTAGGTTTTCTATTATACTGTCATATAGATAGTGACAGTTTAACTTCTTCCTCATCATTATGGATGTGCTTCTTATTTCTTTTCCTTGGCCGATTGCTGTGGCTAGGAATTTTGGTACGGTTGAATAAAAGTGGCAAGAGAGGACATCCTTGTCTTGTTTCTGACCTTAGAGGCAAAGCTCTGTTTTTCATCACTGAAAATGATGTTAGCTGTGGGTTTTTCATATATGGCCTTATTGTGTTTTCATATGTTCCCTTCAGACACACTTTCTTGAGAGTTTTTATCATGAACGGAAGTTGAATTTTGTTAAATGCTATTTCTGCATCTGTTGAGATAATCCTATGATTTGTACCCTTCACTGTATTGATGTGGTATGTCATGTTGTTGGATTTACAAATATTGAACCATCCTTGCTTCCTCAGAATAAACCCATTTGATCGTGGTGAATGATCCTTTTAATATTTTGTTGAATGGTGTTGGGCAATATTTTGAGGATTTTTGCGTGTATGTTGATCAGGGATATTGGCCTGTAGTTTTCTTGTTTTGTGTGCTGTCTTTGTCTGGTTTTGGGATGAAGGTAATGTTGGCTTCACAGAAAGTATTTGGTTGCTTTTCTCCTATTTCTGGAATAGTTTGAGGAAAATAAGTTTTTACTCTTGAAAGGTTTGTTTTTTGGAAGTTTCTTGAATACCAATTCTATTTCTTTACTAATAATTGGTCTATTAAGATTTTCTATTTCTTCCTGATTCAATTTTGGAAGATTGTATGTTTCTAGGAATTTACCAATTTCTTATAGGTTGTCTGATTTGTTGTCATATAATTTTTACAGTATCCTCTTAGAATCCTTTGTGTATCTGTGGTGTCAGTTATTTCTCCTTTTTCTGATTTTGAGTTCCGTTTTTCTTTTTTTTTTTTTTTTAATTTTTTTATTTATTTTTGAGACAGAGAGAGACAGAGCATGAATGGGGGAGGGGCAGAGAGAGAGGGAGACACAGAATCGGAAGCAGGCTCCAAGCTCTGAGCCATCATCAGCCCAGAGCCTGACGCGGGGCTCGAACTCACGGACCGCGAGATCGTGACCTGAGCTGAAGTCGGACGCTTAACTGACTGAGCCACCCAGGCGCCCCAGAGTTCCGTTTTTCTTGATGACTGTGACTAAGTATTTTTTTTTTTTTCAAAGAAGCAGCTCTTGGTTTCATTGATCTATGTATTTTTTAGACTCTGTCATTTATTTCTGCTCTGATCTTTATTATTTCATTCTTTCTCCTCTTGGGTTTTGTTTGTTCTCCTTTTTCTAGTAACTTGTAAGGTTAGATGGTATATTTTAAAATTTTCTTTCATGAGGTGGGCCTGTGTTGCTATAAACTTCCCTTTTAGATTTGCAGTTGCTGTGTCCCAAATATTTTGGAGCAACTTGTTTTCATTTTTCTCCATTTATGTTTTGATTTCTTCTTTGTTTTCTTCATTGACCCATTGGTTGTTCACTAGCATGTTATTTAGCCTCCATGTGTTTGTCTTCTAGTGTTTTTTTTTTTTTCCATGTGATTTCTAGTTGAGTACATTTGTGGTCTGAAAAGATGCAGGGTGTGATTTCATTCTTCAATTTATTGAGACTTGTTTTGTGGTCTACCATGTGATCGACTGTGGAGAATGTTCTATGTGCACTTGAAAAGAATGTGTATTTTGTTTTTGAATGGAATGTTCTTGATATATCTGTTATGTCCAGATGTATACAGAGTGTGTCATTCAAAGACACTATTTCCTCCTTGATTTTCTGCCTGGATCATCTGTCCATTGACACAAGTGCAGTGTTTAAAGGTCCCTCCTATTATTATATTACTGTCAGTTTATCCCCTTATGTCCATTAATATGTGATTTATGTATTTAGGTGCTTCAATTCTGGAGTACATAGATATTTACAGTTTTTAAGTCTTCTTGTTTGATTCATCCTTTTATCATTATGAAATGCCCTTTTTACTTGTTACAGTCTTTGTTTTAAAGTCTGTTTGGTCTGATATGAGTATTGCTATCCTGGCTTTCTTTTTGTTTCCGTTTGCATGGTAAATGCTTTATCATCCCTTCATTTTCAGTTTGTATGTCTTTAGGTCTGAGATGAGCCTCTTGTAGGAAGTGTATATATGGGTCTTTTTTTTTTTTAAATCCATTCTGCCATATGTCTTGTGATTGAAGCATTTAGGTCTTACATTTAATAATAATAATAATAGTAATAATTGTTATTATTTAAATTTTAGATAGTGAGTGGGGGAGAGAGACAGAGGGAGAGAGAGAGAGAATCCTAAGCAGGCTTCCTGCTCAGAATGGAGGCTAATATGGGGCTTGATCCCACAGCTCTGGGACTGAAATCAAGAGTTGAATGCTCAACAGAGTGAACCACCAAGATGCCCCACATTTAAGTAATTATTGATTGATATGTACTATTGCCATCTTTTGAACAATTTTCTTTTCTATTTTGTTAATTTTTTTCTGGTTGTTTATGTAGTTCTTGTTCTCTTTGTGATTGGTGAGTTTCTGTAGTGGTATGTATGACTTTACATTGTGTATACCTATTGAGGTTTTGGGATTGTGGTTACCATGAAGTTTACATATAACATCCTAAATATATAGCAATCAATATTAAGTTGATGGTCACTGAAGTTCAGAGACCTTCTAAAAATATTTTTTTATCAACTTCCTCCATGTTTTTTGTTTAGGCTGTCCTATTTTACATCTTTTTATTCATAATTTTCTTCTAATTATGCCTTTTTCCATTCCACTTAAGGAAGACCCTTTAATATTTTTTGTAAAGCTGGTTTAGTGGTGATGAACTTTAACTTTTGTTTGTCTAGGAAACTCTTGATCTCTCCTACAAATATGAATGATAATCTTGCTGGGTAGAGTATTCTTGGTTGTAGGTTTTTTGCTTTCAGCAATTTGAATATATCATATCACTTCTTTCTGACCTGAAAAGTTTCTGCTGAAAAATAAGCTGGTAGCCTTATGGAGTTTCCCTTGTGCATAACTTTTTGCTTCTCTCTTGTTCTTTTAAAATTCTCTGTTTATCTTTAACATTTTACATTTAATTATCATGGGTTGTGGTTTTCCTTGTGTTCATCTAGTTTGGAACCCTGTTCTTCTAGAACCTGGATGTCTATTTTCTTCCCTATGTTAGGGAAGTTTTCAGCTACTATTTCTCCAAATACATTTTCTTCCCCTTTCTCTTTTCCTTCTGGAAGTGTTTGTTCACTTGATATTGTCCAAAAGATCCCTTAACCTATCCTTGTTTTTAAATTTTTTTTTTCTTTTTGCTGGTCAGTTTGAGGACATTTCCAATACCCTGTCTTCCAGATCTCCAATCCATTCTTCTGCATCTGCTAGTCTACTCTTGATTCCCTTTAGTGTATTTTCCATTTCAGTTATTGTATTCTTCACCTCTGAATGGTTTAAAAATTTTTTTTCTCTTTATTGAAAGTCTCCCTGAGTTCTTCCACTCTTCTCTCTAGCCTGGGCGAGCCTCTTGATGATCATTACTTCAAGATCTTTATCAGGCATCTTCCGTATTTTCATTTCATTTAGTTCTTTTTCTGAGGTTTTATATTATTCTTTTTTGTGGAGCATATTCCTTTGGTTCATTTGCTTGGCTTTCTGTGTTTCTATGAAGTAGGTGGAACTGTTCTTCTAAACTTGAAGCAATGGTCTTGTATATGGTCATTCCTTCTGTAGACAGTGTGTGCTTAGTGACTTCTCCTGACTGGTGGGAGCTGTGGCTTGCAGAGCTGTAGGTCATGGGTATTCCATGCTAGGTCTGCTCTGGTGAGGTTACTGGAGCTGGAGTGGGTGCAGGCTGGGGCAGTCTTGGAGACTCTCTGCACGGGTGGTGCCCTAGCAGGACAGGTGTACCTGATGGGGGTGCAAGCTGAGGGGTCCCAAGGCTCTTCACACTGAGAGTGCCATGGCAGGACAACTAAAGATGAAGTGGGTGTGGGTTGATGTGGTACATGGGTCCTCCGTGCAAAGTGTGCCCTGGCAGGGTAGATGAAGATGAAGTGGATGTGAGCTGGGGTGTCTCGGTACTCTCCACATCCAGGGTTCCTGGTGGGACAGCTGAGGGTGAAGTGGGTGAGGTCTGGGGTGTCCCAGAGTACTTAGCACAGGGTGTCCCCTGGCAAGACAACTGGAACTTAGGCCAATGCAAGCAGTGGTGTACTAGGGTGCTCTGTCTGGGGGTTCCCTGGTGGGTTGGCATGACCCAAAGCAAGTATAAGCTGGGAGTTCTTGGTGTGCTCCATGCACGTGGCACCCTGACAGGACACCTGGATCCAAATCAGGTGTAAGCTAGGAGTTTTGGGAGTACTTTGTTCCAGGGGTGCCCTCCAAGGCATCTGAAGCTGAAATGGTGGGTCTAAAGTGTTTCAGGGTGCTGTGCACTTGTGTCACTGAAGGTTGGAGCTTTTGTGAGTGCTGATCAGGGGTATCTTGTCTGCACTGCCCAGTGGCCACCTTGTTGGGAAGGCTGTGACTGGTATGGGTTAGGCACCCTGGACTCCAAGGAAGCAGGCTGATTAGGGTGCCTAGATCCTGCCCTGGTTTGTGTTTTCCAGGTGGATGGGGTGTGTAAGTTGTGTCTGCCAGCCCATCTCATCCAGAGGAAGTTCCAACAGCTTCTTAGCCATTTGACAGAGTTTTAGGGCTGGCTTTTTAAATACTTTTATAGTTCTTTTATCCTTTTAGAGTGTGCGGGGCTGGTGTGTCTTAGATACCCAGTACTTGCTTAAGTGGCAAGCCAGCCCTGGCATCCAGACACTGCTCTGGTGTTTGCTTTCAATGGGGAGGGGGGATTTTAACCTTGCTGCTCACCAGTCCTTCTGACCTAGAGGGTGTTCCAGTAGCTCTTCCACAGTTTGATAGAATTTGAAGGATGGATCTTTTATAAATTTAATGCTCTTTTAAACGTTAGCTTTTTTTCGGTGCCCAAGGACAGACAAATCTGTTCCCAGTCCCTCAGTACTAACCCTCCCTATTGCAGTTCTCAGCATCAGGGGTGGGGCTTCTCTTCATTACCATGTCCCAGTCTCTCTTGTATTGTGCAGAAGCTGTTCAGTCAGCCCTCAGCTCTTCTTGAGGAGGAATTGCTCCATAAATAGTTACAATTTGGTGAGTTCTGTGGAGGAGGTGAGTCCAGAGTCGTTTTATGTCGCCATCTTGGACTGGAAGCCCCAGTAGTTAATAGTTTCCTTTTTGATGACCTTGACAGTTTTGAGGAGTACTGGTCAGGTATTTCATAGACTGTCCCTCAGTTGGGGTTTTTCTGATGTTTTTCTCATTTTTAAACTGGGGTTATATGTTTGGGGAAGGAAGACTCATGGATTTTTTTTTTTTTATACTTTGGGTTATAATCTAGTACTACATTTTCTGGTTGCTCTAATCATACCAGCTTTGTCAGATGGGAGCTCTCAGCTGGCTACAGTGACAGGGATTTTAAGTTTGATTCAACTTCATCAACCCAATGACTTGTTTGGATTTGATAAACTAGGCAGCTGGGGTTCTGAGCAGGGGTTGCCTGTGCGCTCACTGCCTTTGACCATGATTAGATTCTTCCACTTGCCAGAATGTGTCAAGCCATGTCCTCTACAGGTTTTTCTAGCCTCTACACATGGAAATTCTTGGAGTAGAGTCAAGTTTGTTCACTTTGCTGCCTTATCTCCTCTCCCTGTTCACACTGTAAATTCTGTTTGAACAACTAGGAAAGAGCCACCTACTCTAGGAGCAAGATTAATGAAGAAATATAGTTTAATGTACCATTTCTTTAGCCCCACAGTGCTAGCATTTCTTATAGTTTGAAACTTTTCTAACGAAGCACTAGACAGGCTTATTTCCCAGGTAAGTTTTACATTCATGGGGCTGATGAACCCATAATTCAATGTATGCATAACTCCTGGTTTCCATTTCCTTAATTATTTGCTTGCAGATTCGCTCTAATCTCAGGACAGTGTGAGCTCCCAGAAGGCAGAGACTGTATTTTATACATATTTGTGAATCCTTTGTCTAGCACAGTTCTGTATTAGAGGCTTTACATAATTGATTAAATGAAGAAGTCAGGATTGGAAAAGTAATTAATTTGTTTACCTGGTTTGGTGAACTTAAAATCTTACAATCAATATATATAATAAAACTTACATTTAAGGAAAGTCTTAGGTTGTCCCCCTTCCTTCCTATGTTGTAGTATTTTATTATCTACCTCTTGAAGCACTTTTGAAAAAAGAACACTGATTTTAGTACATTTTCTATAGCTGAATTTTCTCATTTGTCAGTACTTTGCCCATTTTTTTTTCCAGATCTTTATACCTTTTTTTTTCAGTGCTATTTTTCTTAAGGTAACCATCTTTTGAACAATTTTCTTTCTATTTGCCATTTCATTTCTTCTCCTCCCTCCTTTTCTCTTACTCTGGGAGTGTGTTGCTCAGTTTCTTTCAAGCTTTAACATCAAGGGGTTTGATGAATATATTAGCTCTGTTTATTGCTGGATGTCTATATAAAGAATGAACAAGCCTCTGAGACCCAAGTGTGAATGAAGCAAGGTTGTCAATGAGGGACCCAGAAGGGAAGGAAGAGATTTGTTCCCGCTGTTGAAATTAACTGCTGTTGTTTCTTGGTATGAGCAGATCATGGGCTCCGGACTTGCTCTGCAAATCAGTGCTCGCTTTCCTGTGGTGATAGCAGTTCCTAGTTGGGAGAGACCTTGGTGATAAATACCTGTCCAGGTTGTGTTGGAATGACAACATATTAGCTTTTGAAGGTCATGCTTCTTTCTTCCCTTCACAGTATGCTTTAACCTGTTACTGGGAGGTGACTTTATTTGCTTCACGTCTTTTTTTTGTCCTGTGGACGAATCAATGTGGTTGTGAAAAGGTCAGTAGCTTTTGAAATGCCTTAGGACTGTAATGGAATGTAAGGCCCATTTTCAAGATTCCCCTCCATCCCCCTTTTTCCTTCCCCTCCCACTAAGAATCGATTCCAGAGCCCCATCTGTGCTTTCCGTCTAAATGGTTCTTCTTTACAGGTGTTAACATTGCATTTAAGTAAAATACGACATTGGCCTGTCATCCTGTTGGAAACACAGTATGTTCTCCATTCCCACAAACCTCCTGGTAATTATCCTCGTAGTGTCACCATTTCCAGGTGACTGTTTGGCTACATAAATGGCCATATAGGCCTCATTTTTGTGGATATAATGTATGGAGCTTTTGTGTCTGCACAAAAGCTGTAGGATCCTGTAAGCGTCTGCCTTGTGTGCTTCCAGTATTGGCAGAAAGTAACTATGCCCTGCAGATCCTGCATTGGAAAGAGGCTCTTCTATTGTGGTGCTTATTGGAATTACTGGACACTAATGGATGGATACCGGATAATATATCAGAACCTAACCTTTCCAGTCACATTTTGTGTTAGGACTGACAGGGCCATTCAGGGTAAGGTGAGTGTAATTACATTCTTTTTAAGGGCAGATCAGTTTTGGTTTAATTCACTATCTCCCTTCCAATAGCTGAGGATAAAGGAATTACCTAGAGAAGCTTTGGAATATATCCTATGAGTAAACATATTGCTTACTCTTTTTTATGCCTTGGAACCATTTGGTTGGAAGCACTTGGTAAACGCCAACCAATCATACTTGGAATAGCCAATAAGTCCCTGAATCCCTAAGAAAGGCACACAGATGTGACATGATTTAGTTCTACTATGTTTCTAGTTTCCTCTCTCCATTCTCACCTGCAGGTACTCTTTGTTCTAGCCATGGTGGAGAAATCCAGGTTCCTGTAACAAACCCTGCCCTTTACCTCTTACTGCCTTTGCACCTGCTGTGCTCCTACCTTAAGTTACTTCTGCACACTGTAGTTTCCCCGGTCTGTGTTACCAGCAGAAAAACTCCAAGCTGCGTTCAAGACCCATCCTTATTAAACCTTCAGTGACCCTCTCCTTCCCCATGTGTAGAATTAACCATTCCTAACTTCATGCTGCACTTCTGCTTGATACATTGTTGCATCTATCATGATACCTGACAATGTTTTCCTCTATGTGTCTGTCTAAACCCTTGCTATCCCATACAACTTTCTGCAGTGAGAGGTATATGTCCATTATGGTAACCAGCAGCCACAAGTGGCTGTTGAACACTTGGAATGTGACAAATACAAATGAACTGAGACTTTATATAGTTGGTTGTTGCTACCATATTGGACAGTTCAGTTCTAGACCGTAGTTTTTGACCTTTACCATATATTGAAATAACGTGGAGGGCTTATTAAAACACAGACTTCTAGGTCTCAACCCCAGAATTACTGATTCAGTTGGTCTAGGGAAGGGCTTGATAATTTGCATTTTTAATAAGTTCCTGGGTGATGCTGATATTTCTGATTGAGGCTTTATACTTTGAAAACTAGTGGTCTAGACCAGTGTGGTAAATTACAGCCTCTGGGCTAAATTTAACCAGCTACCTATCATTGAATATATTGTATTAAAAGATCATTTACATTGTCTACAGCTACTTTCGTACCACAATGACAGAGTTGAGTAGTTGCAACAGAGATCATGACTTGTAAAGCCAAAAATAACTTGCTATGTGACCCTTTATTTGTTATTATTTTTTAAAGTTTTTATTTAGTATGTGTGTGTGTGTGTGTGTGTGTGTGTGTGTATGAGAGAGAGCGGGGTGGGGGGGGGTACTGCATATGCGCAAGAGCAGGGGAGGGGCAGAGAGAGAAGGAGACAGAATCCCAAGCAGGCTCTGTACTGTCAGTGCAGAGCCCGATGTAGGGCTCCAACTCACAAACTGCAAGATCATGATAGCTGAAATCGAGAGTCGGACAGTTAACCCACTGAGCCACCTGGGCTCCCCGACTTGCTATCTGACCCTTTACAGAAAGAGTTTGCTGCTCCTTGGTCTCTTTGAATTTGCCTTTGTTGTCTCTTTAGCTTTGGCCCTTTCGACAATGCCTGGTACAGAGCAGTCACTGCAGGAATGCATGAAGCATTATGTAGGATCCCAGTTGAGTATAAATACTGGATTTATTTATGACAAATTGTTTCAAAACTTATAAAAAGCCTATAACAGTCTATTTCCTTTGTTTTTACTTGAGGCATTTAAAATTCACGTCCCTTAGCAATTTGATCAAGGTGGAAGCTTTGAGTAAAGGACTATGAAATGGAGAAACCACATTATTTTGAAAGGTAGGAATATCCTATTCAATATATTATTATTAGTAGTAGTAGTAATATTTTACAGTAATATAATTGGAAAGCTATTTTATCCTGAAACTGGTAGGGTGACCTTTCCTTGAGATTGGAAAGAATAGCTTTGAGGACCCTCTCCTACCACCTCTGCTGGGCCCTTGTAGGGCAAAGAATAGGGGAGCTTCCAGATTGGTTTCTCTTCGCATTCCCTCCAGGTCACTGAGTCTCAGGTGTGCTGACCAATTACAAGGTCCAGAGACCATTAACCACGAGCTTTTTGGAGTCCCATTAAGGTGAAGATTGTGTAGCCTGTGAGCATTTTTTTCTGTCTTGTTTCACATGGTTTATTTGGGCAAAAGAACGTTAAAACAGTCTTAATTTACCAGCCTGTAAAGCTGTTATCCAACCAAAACCTGGAAGTTGTCCTTGGTCTCTTCCCTAATTTCTCATATCAGCATAGTGGTTAAATAGGGAGACCTTGTAATTGGAATGCCTAGCTCCAAGGTTCTGGCTCTACTCACGATGAGCTGTGTCACCCTGAGAAAATTATTTAATTCTCCATAAGGTCGCCTAAACTTTCTGTGCCTCCCTTTCTATGCTGGATTCTTCGTGGTGGACCTGGCACCACTACCATCATCCCTTCTTAGAGGCTCTATCTTCACCATATTACAGAGAGGAAGGAAAATTTTCCCCAAGTTTCCGTTCCCTGTATGATTTTGGGTTAGAAGCAGCCAATTACAGGCACCTGTACACGTGTTGGGAGGCTGGAGAGAAGCTACTCTTTTCCAGAAGCATTTACAATGGACACTTGGGTGGATGTGAAAGCCCTAGCAATTTTCCAGTAAGCTCTTGAGAGGGACCTGTTTGCTGCTGTAGCTTCGGGCACTGGTAGGAGCTACCCAGAGATTCTTACACTTTGAGTGGTTTCCTGGTGAGCTTCTGAAATAACTGACTTTACTGAGATAGTCTGAGGTCACTGGTGGTTCCTTCTTAGCTTTTACTGCCATAGTCCAAACTGTATGAACACCTGTAATTAATTCCTTTTCATACCTGACATAGTATTTTCATTAGTTAAATGCAAATAATAATAGTGGCTGCCTTATAGTATTAAATGAAAAAAAAAATTAGATACCCAGAGCTCTTTGAACATATTCTATATTAGTTTATTAATTTTTGTGTGTGTTTCCACCATTCTCTTTTTTAGGCTTTGAACTCCACTACATTCTAGACACCCTTCTTGGGAACCTTCTCTGCTTTCTGTCTTATTTGCATAATGTATCTGTTCCTTACATTTCCAGCCGATTGACACTTCTAAATGCAAATGTGACCGTGTCTGTCTTCTCCTTACTATCAATAGCTCCCATTATCTGTTAGGTGAAGTGTGAGAAGATTAATGGTTCCATGGAATGGAAGACAAAAGTTGGCCATGGTAGACCATTTGTCTACTCATAGCCTGTGCTGTAGCCCTACTGAACTTCTTCACAATTCTAGAACATGTGCCTTTGCACATGCTGTTCCATCTGCTAGGAAGATCCTTCTGTCTTTTGCCCACCTGCTTAACTTCTCCATCTTTAATATTTTGCTTAAACATACCATGCTTACCTCAGAGTATTCAAATTAAATATTTACATGTGGTCTTCCTTAATTATGTATGATATTTGGGTCAAAAGCTTTTTCTAATTTTTCTTGGTATCTCTAGCCCAGGGACTAGGATCGGATAGGTTTCAATAATACATGTTCAATGAATGAATGATCAAACACTTTCATATGAACATAGATCCTACAGCTTCCAAAGGAGTACACTTGGCCACAGGGGTTAGAGGCCATGGTGTTACAGGTTCTGTCATCCAGTAAAGGCTGTGTCTGAGGACATGGAACAATAGGAAATATTTTGGCCAGTGGGTACAAAGACTGATCTGTTAAACCAATAGTGGCTGGAAACAAGCTGTGAATGCTCTTGTGGCTCTAGCAGTCTCAGATGTTTGGGTTTGATCTTCCTGACTAGGACACTGTTTGATTCTTCAGGGTATACTGTTTTCCACTCCGCCAGTCTGGCTATTGCCACTGGCTGTTTCAGAGTGTCAGGCACCTGAGATCATGACTGCCTGGTAGCAAAAGAGGTCCTTGGCTGATGATATAAAGGTAAAACCAAAGCGTAATGGAATGTGCTACTGTTTCCCTACAAGCTGGTGCAAGAGAAGATGTATATTTTTAGTGACTCTTCAGCCCTACTTAGAAATTTTTAGCAAGTGTGTTACTGTAGGAATGCTTAGATCTATTATTTACCAGATGGTACGAGTTAGAGATGGATGAAGTGTGGCAGAATCTTTGTTCGTTTCTCATTTGCATAGGCTGCTTCCAATTCAGCTCTTGTATTCCACTTCAAGTATCGCCAATGTTTGGACATCTCCCACTCTCTACTCAAGATAATTTAGTCATCAGAAGGCAGTTGAGAAGTTTTCACTTTGCTTTCTGCTTTAATTGGTCTTTGGAATGCTTTATTCCCCTGGGGGCATGGCGGGGAGCTATAGTAAAGTTAGATGTAAAAGGTCTGGACCTGAGTCCTAGATCTACCATGAACTAGTTTTGCGACTTTGGACAAATTACTTAACCTTTCTGAGTCTCATGTTCATGCTCTTTTAAATGACAATGATTATAATCAGTCTTCTTAACTCCTAGGGTATGTTATTCTGATTAAAGGCTTTCTAGTTCTAGGGCAGAACTAGGTCCAGTACTTCTTTTTTTTTTAAAGGAACGAGCCATTACACAGGGAACATGGACTTCCAAGCAGTGATTATGACACTGCGGTATTTTGACACCACCTCCTTTCCTGCTAACATCCAGTGGTGGAAGAAAGGGTGAGTGTATGTGGGGTTTGGAGGTTAGGGATTTCCACCATCCCAGGAGGAATATGGTTTACTCTGATGGAAGAAGGGGGAGAGTAGAGTCATTGTATGCTGGAAGTCCTTGTTGTCTGGTTAGGGACTACATGTAATTTAGTGGTTCTCAACTGGGGGAGACTCTGCCTCCCAGAGTACATTTGGCAATGTCTGAAGAGATGTTTGATTGTTACAACCATAGGAAAAGGTGGAGGGGGGAATGCTACTGGCATCTAGTAGATGGTGGCCAGGGATCCTGCTAAGCATCCTGCAATGCGTGGGACAAGCACCCACAACAAAGAACTATCTGGACTCAAGTGCAAATAGTCGTGCTGTGGTTGGGGAACACTGATGTCCTATTTAGTCCTGTCCCACAGTTGTAGGACCAATCAGGATGAGTTGCATCAGGATGGAGAGAACCCAGAGGAGGTGATGAGCACTCGGAGTGCCCTGCCTCTGAAGGTCATTTCTTGGTTTGGTCCGGGACCCTACTCCTGAATTCTCCAGGTTTTCAGCCTAAGGAGCCCAATACTTATGACATGAACTTGCATTAGACTCTTCTTTGCTCATTGTTCACACTGGAATAGTGTCTTTTATCAGTATAATCTAGTGATTAAGAATATGGGCTTTGCAGATGGAGTGCCTACTTTGAATCCTGGTCTGTTATTTACTACCCAGCCATGTGACCATAGACAACTTTCTGTGGCTTTGCTGGACTATAAGATGGAGATACTACTATCCATCTCATACAGTTGTAGTGTAATTAACACATGGAAATAATATAGGGTAAATAATAAATAGCTAGACTGGTACTTGGCACTCTGTAAGGATTAACAGATGTTAACCATCAAGTACATGACTATCTTCCACAGCCAGTACACATTAATACAGCACCACTATGTGGCCCCCATATCATTTCAGTTCAGTTGGCCAAAATCTTATTTCATGCCTTACTTTGTGCCAGGCAGTGCCGAGCAGGGAGAAATAAAAGATTTCCCTAAGGAACCAGCAGGCATGGAAGTAAACGTGTTCCTGTTGAGTCGAGTGAGTCTGGCCAACCTGCATGTGCTCTGCTGTGGCAGCTCCAAGTTGGGAGTGGTTAATTCTGTCTGCAGCCATCTGGGAATAAAGTTGGTTGTCGTTGTTGTTGTTGTTTTCCATTTTAGAAGGTTAGTTTTTAGAAGATGGCAAAGCAGATGGGGAGAATGGGTTTCCACATAGAAAGGGGAAAATTCTTACTGTCTACACCCACGATGATGTATCTCCTGAACCTTGTCCACCTCTAAGCTGCTGAGTCTCCATGACTGGTGTCACTGAATCCTCCTCTGCTCCACAATAGCAGGAAGATGTCACTCCTTCTTGTCTTTTTCCACTTTCTGTGCTTTAATAAATAGACTTGTGTCTGAAAAGACATCTTTGTGTAGGAGGGCCTCTGAACATCCTCCTTTCATCCCTTTCCTGGTTGGAAAGAGATACCACTGTAGGAAGCCCCAAAATGACCACTAATTTTGGGAACCCATGCAGTAGACCAGCTGGACATTGTTTCAAACGTCAGTGATCTGTGGAAATGTTTAATCTGGTTCACCCTCATGATGATCAAGAAAAAAAATTCTTTCTGGTAGGGATCCACTGGCTGATAGTATAGAGGGAAAGTTAGGACTTAAAAAAAAAATTTCTTTTCTGGAATTTTTAGGACTTCAAAAAGGTTCCCAAGCTGCAAAGTGCCCTTACTACAGAGAAACAGGGATTATGTTTTGCTTGTGACTGTATTTTAATGACCTACATTTGCCTTAAGAGTTGAGATCAATGTATTTACATATCCAGTTTTAGAGCCAGTCTCTTAAGCCAACCCACACATCCTGAATACAACGTTAAATAGTGAGGTTTGGCTTGATGGGGTTGGGGGGAGGGGACTGGTGTCAATCCGAAGAGAGCTTTTAAAACTTTATCTCTTTCATGCTTGTCTGAGAGTGTGAAAATGTGAGTGAATCATCAATTAATTATGGCGCATGCAGTTGCTCATTCTCTTTCAAAAAAACTATGGTCCCACAAGGAGTTGCTTGATTTTAGGCACGGGGTTTAAAAATTCAACCTATTTTTGTCATGCAAGCAAGGCTCGTGGAAGGCAAGTCAGATGAAAGCTTTATTATTGCTGATGATGATTTCATACCTTTAGAGAAACACCTGTGTTGATTGCATGCTAGTGACTGTTCTCCTTTGAATGCATGCAGATTGCATTATGTACACAGTACTTGGCCTCTTTTCTTGCATTGCAAGTTACCTCTGAGATGTGACATGGTACTTTCAGAGTGGTGACAGACCTGTTTGCAAATTTGTTTATACTAGTTATGCTATCAAAAGCATGTGCTAGTTTCACTTGAATTCCAAGGGGACTGATTTCATTAGCACCATGTTTGGGCTGACCCACGGTGAGACTAAGAAGCAAAGTAAGCTTCCGTCTTTGATATCAGACCTTCTCTACTCTCTTTTCTGCCTTAATGAAAAGTGTAGTTTCAGGGTTTCTTAACCCGGTATGATTGCTGGTTTTTGTTTTTGTTTTTTTTCATTTTCTTGTTTCGTTTTTCCCGTTTTGTTTTATAAGGGCCTGCCCAGTGCATTAGAGGGTGTTGAGTAGCATACTTGACCTCTATCCCCTTGATGCCAGTAGCATGCACTCCTCCACTTCTGACCTCTAAAAATGTCTCCAGACATTGCAGAAAGCTCTCTAAGAGGCAAAATTGCCCCCATTTGGAAACATCTGTGCTATTTGATACTCCATTTGTACAGAAAAGAAAGAAGTCTATTACACCATGACTCTCAGTTATATGCCAGGTGGTGCACCAGGTTGTTTAACACAGTTATCTACAGTGAATCGTATATATTGATTGGTCCACGCAAGCCCTATTTTATACCTGTGGTCCCACCAAAATTGTTAATAGTACCCCCTTTTACTTTCAAAAATGTACAGATTTAAATTATAAAGTTTCCAGGCAATTGAATTTTGAGCAAGGTGTAATTACAGAAAAGGGCATTAGCTCAGAAATTCAAGAGATGTATCAAAGGTGAGGGCGTACAGCTACTAAATTGGGTTGCTAAACCTTGAAATCAGTACTGTGTAAGTCCCAAGCACTATTGGTGGTTTTGCTTTTTTCCCCTGATTTCCCCATAGTGATCTATAGTAACTCTTAATACTAACAGGCTTTTAAGACTATCCATGGTAGAAGATACTGGAAGAGTTCATCCTTCACAGCATCCAGAAGGGAGAAGAGAGAATTTAGAGTTGGGCTGTCCATCCTAGGATCAAATCTGAGTTTCAGCTTTTACTTTTCAGTGGCCTTGGGAATGTGCCCCCCTCTATTTGTGCCTCTATAAAATAGAGATGATAATTGAACCCAACTATCATAAGCATTAAATTAGGTAACATATGTGTAGTATGGTGGCTGACATGTATTAAGCACTCAGTAAATTGTTGGTAATTAGATTTCAAGATATAAAGGAAAGTGGTGATAGGCACGAAGGGTCCTTAGCAAGGGTTACTTGCCACTGTCCTCTGGCTTCCATGAGGGGCCTGCATCTGAAAAGAATATTCACTGAAATTTTGTAACCCAAAGCTAAAGCTATTCTTCCCTTCCTAGGATAGTTCCAATTTATAGGAAATTGTTGAAACGCAACAAAAACAAAATGCCATACAGAAGAAGGTCATGGATCTGTAAAGGTGAGGTTTCACTTTGCATGGTTTAGGAGAGGAAGTGCTGAACCTGGCCTTGGAAGCCCAGCAATGGTTCTGTTGATAGACAAGCAGCTGTTTGATCTTGAGTAAGTTTCCCTTCTTTGACCTGTCGTTTTGCCATTGTAGGAAGAATTAGGCTAAGCTTTGATATCTTCCTACCCATTAAAAAGACACACACACACACACACACACACACACACACACACACACACACATATTAATAGCTAGGTAAAGTCCCAGCTTTACCACTTAAAATTGTACTTTCCCAACTTCTTCATCATTCAAGTAGAAATAATAATAGTTTCTATCTTGTAGGATTGTTTTGACCAGTAACTGCATATGTATTACTTATAAGAGTGCCTTGCACATGTCAGATGTCAACAACTGCTTGCTTCTATTCTTATTATCCCTCCTTAAGGAGGCTGCATTTTATGGTTGAAAAACATGAAACAAAACAAATCTCCCCAAATAAGACGTGGCAAGGCAACAGGATCCTCTCTCTATTTAAGCTCAAAGACTTGTTCAGGGGCGCCTGGGTGGCGCAGTCGGTTAAGCGTCCGACTTCAGCCAGGTCACAATCTCGCGGTCCGTGAGTTCGAGCCCTGCGTCAGGCTCTGGGCTGATGGCTCGGAGCCTGGAGCCTGTTTCCGATTCTGTGTCTCCCTCTCTCTCTGCCCCTCCCCCGTTCATGCTCTGTCTCTCTCTGTCCCAAAAAAAAAAAAAAAAAAAAAAAAAAAAGACTTGTTCAGTAGTTTCTACTGCCATGAATTTGAGTAACCCAGTTTCCTTCCTTTTTCATCTTGCCTGTTTATGTAAATTGTGGCTTATTCAATGAGAAAAATTCACCAAAAACTTATCTTCCCATCTCATGAATGAAGTGTTTTCTGTTCATTACAACTTGCAGTGATCTCTCTGCCACAAACTTTAAGTGTTGATTCATGTCAGTCTTACTTATTCATGGAACACTTGAGGCCGTGCTTGTCCCACATGTTAATAACAGTGCTGTATAAATCAGAAAAAGTTACTGCTCCCAATGAGCTTGTGTTCAGGACCATGGCCTATATACTATTTTTAAAATTTTCATGTATCGTCTTTTACTCTCTGCTGGATGTTACTCTCTTTCCAGGGCTTGGCATGGTGTTTTTTGCATCCGCTATGGGTGCTTAAAAAGTACTCAAGGAGTAATAATTATAGAAACTGTAGCCCTTCTTTTCTGAACCTTTCGAGTACCAGACTTTATGTTTCCTAGGCAATGTCTCATTCCTCACAGTGCAGTGAAGTTGGTTTTACTCTCTTCATTTGAGAGTCAAAGAAGTAAAGACTCAGCAAGTTAAAATAACTTCCCAGTATCACAGACCTGGGTAGTGGAAGAATCTGAACTTGAATCCAGGTATATTTCATTCTAACATCCATGTTCTAACATGTTGTGCTATACTGGGTGGATAGATGCGTGTGTGCATGCAAAAGTAGGTGAATGAATTTGACCCAAAGCAAATTTCAGTTTTATGTGTATTTCTACATATGTTGTATGTATTCAGTTTTGTTTGTATCTCGTATGCTTTCCTCATTGGCCACTACTTCTTAGTCACCCTTGGTGGTCCTTCCTCCCCTTACTGAGTTCTAAACATTGAGGTACCCCGGGGCACCTGGTCTTCTCTTTCTTTTTATTTTCTTGATGATTTCATCCAATCGTCTAGTGTCCAAGAGCATCTGTGTACGAGTGATGCCCATGTTTACGTTTGCATCCATTCCTGATCCCTCTCTCCTATGTTCAGATATTTTACTGTTCACTTTATATCTCCATTTGATATGCAGAAAGCTCGTGAAAGTTAAGACATTCAAAACTGAGATCCTTATACTCCTGGTGACCTGTTCTCCCTCAACCTCCTTGTCCTTCAGTCTTTGCCATCAGTTAAAGGCAATCATTTGAGTTGCTTAGGCTAAAACGTCAAATGTCATCCTTGATTTCTGTTTCTCACATTGTACATCTAATTCATCAGCAAATCCTATAGACCCAACCTTCAAAATAAATCCATACTCTGTCTTACCACAGTTCACTATCTTTATTGCCATTATCTGCTTTAAGCTGCCATCAGCTCTCACCTTTGTACTGCAGTAGTGTCTTAAACACCTCTGTTTTTGTTCTTGAACACATCTCTCCTTGCTTCACCTCTTCTGCACACAGCCACTAATGGGCTCCTTTTAGAGTGTAAATCAGATCATGTCACTTGTCTTCTTATACCTCTTTAGCGGCTTCCTAATTCGTAAAAGCCACGCTTTGGACCCCTTCCTAGTCTTCTGTGCTCTCAACACCCCCCCCCCACGCCCCCCGCCGCCAGAGCTCTTCTCCTCCTAATCTACCCTGTACTTAGCCTCTTCCTGCCACCCTGACCTCCTTGCTGATCTGCAAACACACCAGACAAGGTTCTTTCTCTAGGACTTGGCAGTGACTTTTTCCTCGGCACGTATCATCTTTCCTTCACCCCTTCAGTTTTTTACTACTGTGTCACCAAATCAGTAAGGTCTGTTTAAAATTGCATATCGTTCTTACTCTCTGTCCCCCTCTTCCCTTTTATATCCTTCATAGCAACATCACCATCTGAAACAATTTACTTACCCATTCATGGCGAGCAGTATGAAGGCAGGGATTTTAGTTGAATGGGTTTATTATCCCAGCCCCTAGAACATTTTATATACTCAGTAAATGAATGAATAATTTGCATGTTAACCTTGTGCCAGTCACTGTGCTGAGCATTTTGGATTCGTTATTAAACTCAAAATATTCAACCATCATCCTTTCATTTAAATAATGATGATGAGATGATGAGACACCTGAGCTTGGAGAGATTACATATCTTGCTCCAGTGTAGACATGGGTCTGCTTCACCTGGAACTCCCTGCTTCAAACAATTACATTCTGAAGTTTTTGGTATGCCAGACCAGATCCCCGGCCCTGGCCCCTTCTAAGAAACTCATGTAATTTTAGCCATCTTGAGACATTTCCTTCTGGTGGGCATGTAACACGGCATTTATCAGTTTCCTGCAAGGGATTAATAGGCATTCTTTGGGGTAAAGGAAGAGAATCAGTGCTAACGATTATTTTTCTTTCACCGAGCTCAGGAAGGGAGTGGTGGTGGTGGTGGGGGGGATCAACATTTATTTTAAACGACATTTGCAGGAAAATTGTTAAACACCTGTTTCAGTTCTTGCAAAACAATAATCTGCCATGTCTGAGAGTGCCAGCCAATCTCACTGGACACCTCTGATGATGGGGGTTCAAAACGTGGTTCCATTGTTTACTTTGGGGACAGCCTGCCTTAGCTGTTCCATCTCTATTTCTGTTTTTTTTCCACCTAATTTTAAAGCTCTCGCAGGGCAGGGACCATGTCTTCTTATTAGTGAGTGAAGCTCCCATGACGCTTCACAAAAGCAAACAAAACTAATTCGAAACTGGCAGAGTGAAGGAACCCAGGACTGCATGAAGTCAATTCCTGAACCTCGTCTCTTTGAAAATCCTCACACCTGGCCTAGAGCTGATGCTGAACTTGATGCCTGTTGATTCCAACATTGTACAGTTAATTCTCAAGGATGTTGTGGTTCTTTCAGCATTAGGTTGTGTCAGCAATAACTGCCTCTTAGCTTCTGGGAGTTTTCAAATGGGACTAGAGGACACAGAGGGTCAGTTTGAAAGAGAATTCTCTGACTGCTTACAGTTCCCTGAAAGACCTTTTTTTCCTCCTGTGTTGATCATTTTAGCAAGGTACAGTTTGGTCTCCCCGAAACCTTAGCATTCTTCATGAAAAGTTCATTTGTTGGACAAAAATGAGCAGTTCAAAGGTGTCACAAGAAGTTGTACTGCTGGTGTGGGCCTGGCAGTAGAGAGAGTGAAGCCAAACTATGACATAGGTGTCATTTTATGCAGAATTCTTGCTGCAGCGTGTCTTTTTCAACTGTCTGGCTCCTCTTATGCTGATGTGTGTGTGTACACACACACACACACACACACACATATATATATATATATACATATATACATACATATATACATACATATATATATATATATATATATATATATATATATATATATATAAAGGTTGGATTCAAGTCTGCAGGGAGACCATATCTCTACACTTGGTTATTAGAAACTCATGTGTTCCCTGTGGAATCCAGCTGAAAATAGAGACAAAACAAAATGTAATTATATAAAAATTTTATGTGCCTATGCTCCAGAAGCCATTCTACGTTATAAGAATCTTTTTCACCCAGCACATAAGGTTTCCTTGTTCGGGGTGGTTCCTGGGAGATTTTGATTAAATTAATCCAGGCTAGAGAGAGCATCAGTATTTTCTTTTAAAGCTCTCCCTGTGATTCTAACACGCAGCCAGGATTGAGAACTACTGTTTCAAGCAATCCCTGGCCTGAGTGCTAAGAGAATCATTTCCTCCTGCAGATTTAATGTAGTGCCTTAGCAAGAGAAGGTATAACCCATTCAGAGCTTAAATTTTTTTTTTTTAAGGAAACACAGGTGCTAGTTAATGACTCCATGCTAAAGACCTAGTCAGCATCTCAAAGAGCAGTGATAACAGGTAGTACCCACTGATGAAATGAGAGGCCAGGATTGACAAAAACAGATTAATTAATTAATTAATTATATATTCCTTGAGCATCTGGTGATACTGTCTCCCAGGCTGATTTATTCTAGTCTGTTTTCCCCTCTCTATACTTCTCTCCCCTTCTCTCTCATTTGTATCCACACACTCTCCTTCTTTCTCTCTTCCTTTACCTTTCTTCTTTGGTTTATATTTCTCACTTTCACTGTACTTATTTCTCTGTTTGGCCAGAGTATGAGATGAGATGTATTTTGTGTTGTCTGCAGTGTTTATTGAGGAATTTATATCCTCAATGATTTATTTTAAAGGCAAATTAGCTGAGCAGTTTCTATTTCTCTTAAAAAGCCCTGAAGTCATTATTTTATAAATTTACACGTTGTCTTGAAAAGTTGGCATCCCCAAATTCTTCCCTTGCCCTCCTTTGAGTTGTTGGAACCTCCTAGAACTCGAATGCCTCACTGAGCAGAGTACAAGTTAAGTTAGAATCACCTAAGCTGGCAGATACTCCTTTCTCCTCCTCTGTATTACTATGTGTAGATTCTTAAGTGTTAACTTTGGTGTTTCAGAAACCAAGCACAGTTGGCTTCCCTGTAAGCGTCTTGTCTGGATGTTGGGATGTGTTTGTTGTGCTATACCTTACTGACTTTCATTGAAGGTGGAAGAGACTGGGGTTCTGGTTTCAATAAATAGCAAAGTTAAGGTTATTTAAACTTCACACCATTATTAGGTCTGTACTGTCGTCCTTTCACTCTGTGTGTGTGTGTGTGTGTGTGTGTGTGTGTATTTGGGTTTTGTATAACCAACTTGTTTTGTTTCACTGGTTTAACTTCCTGGGTTTTCCAGCTCATATAACTTCTTCCTTGGCGTATACCTCCTTCCCTTCCCCATCCTAACTGTCACCCTCATTACCAGCACTGCCAGGGTGATCTCCCACAGGCACTAGCAAAACCTAGCTGATCTCTGAGTCCCTGTGCAAAAATCTGACCTATCAGGCTTGTGTCTGAAAACTCCCCTTTAATGACTTAAACTAGATTAATTTGACTTTCTGAGTTGCAAACTTATATTTTTCTGAACTGCTTCCTGCATAAGTCTTGGATTCAGGCTCACAGTCCCGAGAGGAAGAAGTGAGCTGGAGAGGGGTTGAATAAAGGGCACAAAAGAACGCGAATAAAGGGAAGAGTCACCTAATGTGTTAACTTCCAGCTTTCAGTCCTTTCTCCATTCATCCATGTCACTAATGGAAAAGAAATGGAAAACCAGGAGCTGCTTTTATTTTGATGGCAAGTACATTCTACCTGAAAACAGGATTAAAGATCTCAAAACTTCTCCATCCTCAGCAAGACCTCTAGTGACTGCTGAATAGGTACTTGAGAGATTGCCAGCACAGGACTAAATGAAGTGATCAGAGGCTCATCACAATATAGTAGATGATAGGTGCACACAGGTTCGGGAAAGTTAGAGCCTATAGTATTGCTTGTTGGCTTGTGAATAAAACTTTCAAATTTCATTAGCTGTTTCTCTAGCAGTCAGCAGAAGAGGGGAATAGGTGTGGTCTGTAAGGAAATTGTTACTGCCCTTATGTGTCTGGGTGAAGGAACTGTGGATGGTTAGGAAGGGTCTCCAATTTGTCATGGTTCAGGTTAAAGCCTTCTCATGATTGAAAGATACGATGGTACCCCTGTGGTTGGGTGGTTTGCACTTTCTGAGACACCATTTGACCTTTCAATTGCCCAGACAACTGTTATAGATGAAGTGTCTTGGCTGGAGTACCTTTTTTTGGCAGCCTTTTAGTATTTAGCTAATGCTATTTTAAACCAGTAGCTTAGGGGCTAGGGTCCTTCTGTGATTGGCTTTTAGTTATGTATCTGAGGCCAGTTAACTTGTTTCGTTAAGACCCAGGAATAATGAGAAGCAGTCTATGACCTCACACAACTCCATTTCAGACATGTTGTATCTTCATTTTTGATCTTCATTTGATCCTTTATTTTCTTTCGACTTTATTTTCTTCTCTCATGTTTGCTTTTACCTGTTGAACTCAGTGAAGGAGTGTGATATTTTAAGTTGTTCATGCTTTTGTAAAAAGGTTCAGAAACATACTTATTAATTTTATTTTGTTCAGATTAGAAGACTAAGATATTTTCATTTTAGAGAATGAAGATATGACTTGCCAATGTTTTGGACTTCTCCACTCCAGAAATAATTACCATTAACCTCCTGGCACATTTACTTCCAGGCTTTCAATACGTGTGTGTGTGTGTGTGTGTGTGTGTGTGTGTGTGTGTGTGTGTTTGTGTGTGTGAGAGAGAGTATCATCATGGCTTGTTTTTTCATCAACATCTGTAGTTGAACAAAATGGCTGTCATACTTTTACCTCTTTAATATTACAGTATTTGCATTTTCCTAAGCTATATATTTTTTTAGAAAATGATTTGTAATAACTGTGTAACATTGTATTATAGAGATGTATCATTCTCTGCATTTCTCTAGTAGATATTGAGGTCATGTTCCATTTTCACATTTATCTATAATGCTGCAGTGAACATCCTTGTATATAAAACCTTGTTAAAATCCCTGACTGTTCTCTTTGAATATATTCTTAAGTTAATACTCAGAATTTTTTTCAGGTAAAATATCATTTAAATGGGACTGGATAATTCTTAATTTTTAAATTTTGTTGATAGATGAAGTAGCATTGTGTTCTGGGAAGAAACTGGATTTGAGTTTAAAGACATAAATTGAGGACAAGTTCTCCTTACTTGTATGACTTGAGGAAGGCGGTTCACTATGCTGATTATTTTTTCTTCCTTGGTTGCACAGTGGAAGATATGAAATTCATCTTTTCCTTCTTCTTGTGAGGACCAAAGGAGGTAGTGAAAATAGCACTTGGTATATTTTAAAGAGCTTTACTCTGTGAGGCTTTGTTTAATATTTCTTTGTACAGCAGGTATTGTTTCAAGTGGGGCATATCATTTTTTGTTTTAATTTGTTAAGTTTTTTAAAAATTTTATTTATATCCAAATTAATGTATAGTGTAATAGTGGTTTCAGGAGTAGAATTTAGTGATTCATCACTAAGATATAAGTGCTCATCCCAACAAGTGACAACCTCAATGCCCATCACTCATTTAGCCCAACCCCCCACTCAACACCCCTCCAGCAACCCTCAGTTTGCTCTCTATATTTAAGAGTCTCTTATGGTTTGCCTCCCTCTCTGTTTTTATTTAATTTTTCCTTCCCTTCCCCTATGCTCATCTCTTTTGTTTCTTAAATTCCACATATGAGTGAAATCATATGAAATTTATCTTTCTCTGACTGACTTATTTCACTTAGCCTAATAATACATTTTAGTTCCACCCGTGTTGTTGCAAATGGCAGCAAGATTTCCTTTTTTTTTTGATTGTCGAGTAATATTCCATTATGTATATATACACTACATCTTCTTTATCCATTCATCAGTCAATGGACACTTAGGCTCTTTCCATAATTTGACTATTGTTGATAGTGCTGCTGTAAAGATTGAGTGCACAAGTGCCCCTTTGAATCAGCATTTTTGTATCTTTTAAATGGAAAGATATAAAAATTTTAAGGAAGTTTAAGAAGTTAGACATTTCTTTATGTACTAATTATTACTGTAATTGAGGCATTGTACCCCACTCCAATTGCACTGCCTCTCCCTCCCCCAAAGAAATTACTCCTCCATTTAGGTCTTTATTGTTCTCAGTTTATCTTTATAACTTCACTGGCTTTGAAGTTAGACATTTTATTTCTGTATTTCAGGTTGTTACCCTAAACGTTGTACCATCCAGACTTAGCTCAACAACATCTAAAGTTAATATTTTCACCTTCCTTCTGAACAGACTTACTTAGAATGCTGTAAGTCCAAACACTTTTTTCTTTTATGTTACTTTTTCTCAGAATTTTATGCCTATTTTGTTTTGTTACTACACTATGCTTTTTATTTTTTGCTGTACATTAATTTATTTATATTATTAGACTGCATAGTCATTGTTCATTGTTTAATTTATCCAAATTGTCTTTGCTTTGTTTAAGGATTTCATTTCTAATCTTGGGAAAATCCAAATATTCCTCTCCTTGGCCCAACATTGAAATCTGACAGTTATTTGCTCAGAAAACATTTACATGTCTGTGTGGTTTTTGTTTTGTTTTGTTTTGTTTTGCCTCTCCTTTTTTTGGCCCCTGTAAATTTCCACTACTTTCTCACAAGCTCAGATAGTCATTTGGAAGAGGGTTTGTTCTATTTTATCCAAATTTACTAATTGTTTCAAAATGGGAAATTGTCAGGACATTTATTCTGCCTTATTGCTGGAAAGGAAAGTGTTGCCAATTCTTTTTGACTGGCTGATTTGTACTGGACAGATACTGGAAGCCTTTCTTACTGGGCATGAGGAGGTATTTGTTGGTAGTTAAGTAAGGGAACAGAAATGTAAAGAAGACTTTTTCGCAGGCCATTCAGTTCATGATAACTATAGATGAAACATGCTGCTTGGTTTTGGCAACTAAATACTGTTTACTTGTTTATAGTTAGAGTTTAACATTCCTGGTTTAAGGGTAACCCTCAAGCATCTTCTTCTAGCTGCATCAAGGCCACGGGATTATGAACTGGTGAGCTGCTAGTCCATGTTGTGAAGATGAAATTACTTTATTTCAACTGTATGAGAAGCCTGGAAGCTAATAGTGAGATTAAATTAGCTAGGCAATAGGTTATAAATACTTTTGTGGTTTTATTTGTTTTTGGATAAAGGATACTGGTTTGATGAGTCTATTGGTGATAAGTATTCAATAGAAGAATTTCTATCCCTCTCTTTTAAAATGCATATGTGACTTAGATGCTAGTTAGTTGTTAGGAAAAACGACCATATAATGTGGGAGAAGGCTCAGGGTGATCTTTACTAGAAAGAGAAGTTCAGGACTACATTCTGGTTTATAAAAAACCAGGAAGGACTGGCATTGATGGTTTATTTTCTGGATATTTTAATTTCAATGTATCAATACCATGATTGTAATTGTCAGTGTTCACTGAATACTTAGAATATTCTAGATACTATTCTAAAAGTTTATTATCTTTCTTTTGAAACTCTTTAGTGACTATGTAATGTAGGACGTCTTATATAATACTTTCAGTTGAAGAAAAAAGCCAGATTGAGAAACTTGCTCAAATTCATACACCTGGTAAGCAGTAAGGCTGGGATTTGAACCCAGACACCAGTGTCTGAATCTTAACTACTATACAGAATTTTAGAAATACTCTGTAATGTTGCACATACTGATTTTTGTAATTACAGAATCGATAGTGTAAGTGAATGTTTTAGGTGTGCTTTCTCCTACAAGATGTCGGGATGCTGGCTCAATGATGTCCTCAAGGATCAAGGCTCTCTTTTGTTGTTGTCATCCTTCCATTCTTAGCATCTTTTTTTTTCCATCCTCAGGCTTACCACATGCTTGCAGGATGGCTTCTGTACTCTAGACACAACATTCTTGTCCAAGGTAGGAAGAAGGGAAAATAAATGGAAGCCTTTCCCTGAAGCTCCCATGGCAACACTCTTCTGTCTGGTTGGATGGTATTGTATTTCATGGCTGCCTCTGCCTGCAAGGGGTGATGGGAAACAGGATGGCTCACTCTTTTCAGACTCTCGTAGAAGGTAGGCAAGGAAGGAGTTGTGAATGGTTATTGAGATAGTTAAATTAACAGTGCTACAGTGTGATGCTGGAAATTTAGATGAAATCTATCACTCACTTGGATGAGAAAGTCATGTAGTGGGAGCCAGGAAGGCCCACTTGGATCAGCTTTGCCTTCTGCATGTATATATTGATATAGACCTTGAGGGCTTTCATCTGCAGACCCAGCCCCATTCATTATCAGAGTCAGGCCCATAGGCACTAGCAGATAACTTGGATCTGGAATTAATCTTGTTGTCCTAACCTCAGGCTTCTGGAATGCATGGCTGACACCCTAGCTCCCACCTTTTTGCTGAGTGTTCTTGTTATCTCTAGGCGCCAAGGGGTTTTTCCAACCTCTGACTCATTTTCAACCTTGACTTTTCCTCTGTACTTAATACTCTTGTTGTCCCCCAGCATGCTGGACTGAGGTTCAGATACCTGGATTAGATTCATGTAGGCTTCCCCTTTTGATGCTGTGTGGTGAATTATGACACCATCACTGCCAGGAAGCTCAGGCTGCTGGGCTCACTGCCACAGTTCCCACCTACGTATTAAATCAAGATGCCAACAGGGCTGTCTGAGGCTCAACGTGACTTAGGAATATTGCCTATTTTATTTGTCCTCTTCTCAGGCTTAACCTTTTCTGACGTTCACATCTTATCCTTTGTCTTGTTACTTGCTTCGCTGTCAAGGCTCCCCAGGCTGTATCAATTTGTAGAATCAAAGCTGTGCTAGGTCCCCTACCCCTTCCCAGGCCTGACACAGAGGTGGCCAATAGACTGTTTAGGTCCTAGTCTCTTCTAACTAACCAAGTTTAATGTGGCCTGAGAATTCTCTTATTATTCAGGTACCTTCCATTCCGCTTTCCAATATCTAAAATTTCACAACTAGCAAGTTCCTTATTTTACCCAGTTTAGTTATTGGCACCTCTTAGGTTCCAGGCTCTGTGGTGGGAACACAGTCACATAACGTATTACCGTCTACATTATATGCTAGCCGAGAAGATCAAAAGGAACACAGTTACCTCCAGGGCAAAGGTGTTATCAAGGGAGTAATAAACAGTGGCAATGCAGGGGCTCTGAGCTAACTCATGAGGCTTGGAAATGTCTCCCTGAGGGAGAGGTTGAGAGTGCTAGCTGAGAGATGGGGGAATTTGGGTCAGGCAGCTTGGGTCTAGAACATGGGCAAGAATGGTAGGGCCAGGGAACAGCAAGTAGGACTGGCTTCATGGGCGAGTGGCATGCACAGTTACACAGGACCTTGCACTTAGGCCTCACTCTTGGTTTAATGCTCTGTTGCTGTCATCTTGAAATTCTTTGGACAGGAGGGCTCAGCGTTTTTGTTTTGTACTGTGCTCCACCAATTATGAGGCCATTCTTGATTGAGAGGAATCCAGCGTGCAGAAGGGTGGCTATTGTGGTGGCTGGAGAAGTAGGTAGTTTTTGAAAAGAGAAATACCTGTAGGAAGGTAACAACAATTACCTTTTATTCAGGATTTTCAAACAAATATTAATTGACTAGTATACATGCTAGACACTATGCCTAGAACTGGGAAACTACAGTGAATAAAACCAACCCACAAAATTTCCTCTCTCACGGAGGATACTTTCTAGTGGGGGAGATAGAAAATAACAAATAAGATGTCAGGTGCTATGGAAAAGAAATGTGGTAGGGTAGGAAAACATGATGATGGGAAAACGTTGAGTGTGTGTGTTATCTTGCAAAGATTGGTCAGGCAAGCTGTTGCCATGTAGCTGGAGCATGATAGAGGGGTAAGGGTTGGAGTGGAGCACAGAGAGGTGATCATGTGGGTCTTTGTAGGCCATGGTAAGTAAAGACTTTGGCTTTTACTCTAAGGGAGCAATTGGAGAGTTTCCAGAAGGAGAATGACATACCTTACTTATACCTTAAAAGTACTCGGTATGTTCAGAATAGACTGACGGGAGGCAAAGGTAGAAGCAGGAAAATCCATTATGATGCTGGTATAAATAGTACAGCACAAGAGGATAGTATCCTGTTACTTGAGTTTTAGTGGAAGTATGGTGACAAATGATTAGCTTCTGGATGGATAGACCATGAAGCTGATTGGATTTGTTAATGACATAGGACACAGTGTGTGAGAAAGAGTAAGATTGAGTTTAATCTCATATTAGTTATTTACATGTTGGTGTGAATAAGCACATTTAATCCCTCTCATGGCAAATTTGATAAAGGAAAATAAAGAATTCAGGGAGATGAAAAGGAAACAGAAAAGAGTAGAAATATTTTAGATTGATATCATGCTTACTGTTTCACCTTATTAACTTTTAGGGAAAAACTAGTGAAATTATATTTTATGGTATCCACAGGACTGAAACAAAGCATTTCTATAAAGACTGATACAGAAAAAATTGAAAAAGACCCCAAGAAAGGTATATGAAGGAATAAGAAATATTGGGCTTGCCCGAAGGCATGTTTTTTTAGAGTAATTTTGCCTTTGGTGCTAATAGTTTTCAAAAGTTTGGCAAAGGATGCTGGCCTAGTTACAGTGGAATCACCATTGGCATATGTTAAAAAATAGAGATTTCTTGGGCTCTTCCCTTCCACTTTCTGATATATTACTGAATATGTGTGGTGTAGTTTTATAAAGTTTCCTTGTTGATTCCAGTGCATATTTGTTTGGGAAACTGTGTAATATTTCTTCTATGATACTTCATCAAAATCTGGCTAAGAAAATTCTGGACTGGCAAGAAAGCAAATAGTAAACTAGTACAGGAATCATGTGTTTAATGAGCAAACCAGCCACTAATAAGCTGTGGTATAAAAATCTGTTAGTCTTCATACCTTTTGAAACCGGGGTGGGGGGAGGCAGGGGCGGGGAAGAGAAATGAGTGGTCAAAACACTAAGAGTTTACTTACATTTTCTTTTGATTTAGGCAGTATATCTACTAATAATTGGTGATTTACTGAAGGAAAAAGAAATAACACTGGATTTAAAAAAATATGGTTTCTAGTACCTGCTCTGGTACTTAGTTGCTTTGGCAGTGGTGTGCTGGAACTGGCCCGTAGTAGCTCCTGAGAACCAATTATATTTTCACGAATCTTGAGAGCCAGTTAACATAGCTCATATTAAAAATTAAATTATATAAGTATACAATTAGATTATATTAATAACAAAGGTAATAAGTACCAAAACTCATCACTTAACTCTTTTTTTTAACATTTTACCACCATTATCTATGATATCATAATTACATGGTGAAAATACTGAATAAAAGTTTTACATACTCAATTGTGTTCTAAAATTCAAATATTGATATCCTGTCCTCCAATGTAAATGTGTTTGTAGATGGATAGGGTTAAATGGAGTAATCAGGGTGGGATCCTGATGTGATAAGTGTTTTATAAGAAGAGACACCAGAGAGCCGTCTTTCTCTTTCTCTGTGCCTGTGAGGTCATAGAGAGCAGGTGGCGATCTGCAAGCCCGGGAGATTGCTCTCAGAAAGAAACCATAGCAGCCAGCACCTTGATCGTAAACTTTCCAGCTTCCAGAACTGTTAGAAAATAAATTTCTGTTGTTTAAGCTATCCAGTCTGTGGTACTTTGTTATGGCGGTTTGAGCAGACTAAGACAAATGATGTGTTGCTGTGAATTTCTTCCCTCTTCCGCGTATAGTGACATCATGTCAGTAGCTGGAATTTGGCCATGGTGGAAGTATTTACATCACAGAAATTGGCAAATGCTACAAATCAGAGCTTATATGATTTATTGTTTTGTTGATTGTCTAGGTTAGAGTTGACAAATGATTGTCCATGGAACAAACTGAGCCCAGAACTGTTTTATTATTTTATTATTTTTTAAGGACTGTTTTTGTATAGCCAGAGAGCTAGACGTGCATTTTTTTTTACATTTATAAAAGGTTGTAGCAACAGACGAATTAATAAAAAAGCATGATGAGTAATAAATGGTGTAGACATATGTGGCCTGCAAAGCCTAATGTATTTCCTATCTAGCTCTTTACAGAAAAAGTTTATTGACTTCTAGCCTAAGCAAAGGGACAAAGTGTTAATAATACAGAATAAATAAACTTAACAGCTTTTTGTGTCTGTAGTCGTTATGTTGTGAGTAGTACAAAAAATTGAGGAAATAGTCTTCTGGCATTCAAAAATAATTTGCTAAGTCAGGAAAGAAGTCTCTCAGCCCTAGAGAATGAATGAGGTCTTAAAACATATCTTTGTTGTTTCATTTAACCTCTTACTAGTGTAAATAAAATATAAACCAGCATTCTTGTTGGAATTTTACTTGTTCATCAATTGTAACCGTAGGTTGGTTATGAATACAAGAATTCAACAAAACCCAAGAAAAGTATTTTGTGAGAATCCACTGGTTGTATAGAATTTCAATAAAAGACTACTGTATATTTTATTACTTGTAGTACTACATGTTCATAGCAGTAAAACTATGAAATAATCTCAAAATATGTTTGTATATTAGTTATTTATTTTTACAGAATTAATTACTGTAGAACTCTTGGCTTGAAACATCATGCATTTATTATCTCACAGTTTCTGTGGGTCAGGAGTCCTGCGCAGGTTAGCTGGATATTCTGCTTAGGGTCGCCCAAGGTTGAAATCAGGTGGTAGGTAGGTTGTGTTCTTATCTGAAGGCTCAACTGGGGGAAGAATTTACTTCTGAGCTCAGATTGTTGGCAGAATTGATTTCCTTGGAGCTGTAAGACTGAAGGGCCTGGCTTCTTTCTAAATGTAAGCTAAAGGTTGTGCTCACTTCCTAAAGGCCACCCTCAGATCCTTAACATGTGGGCTACTACATGGCCACTTTCATTTTTTTTTTTTTAATTACAGTTAACACACTATGTTTCATTGTTTTCAGCTGTTAAGATATGTTCAGCACAAGTGTAGCTAACATCTGTCACCATGCAACGATAAATTGGCTGTATTCCCTCTGATGTACCTTTCATTCCTGTGGCTTATTCTATAACTGGGAGCCTGTATCTCTCACTCCCCTTCACCCATTTTGGTCATGCGCTTAGTCTTTTCCCCACTGTCAACCATCAGTTTATTTGCTTTTGTTTTTGTTTTTTTTCTTTGAGTATTGAGTTCTATCAGTTCTTCATATATTCTGGATACTAACCCTTTATTGGATATGTCATTTGCAAATATCTTTCTATTCAGTAGGTTTTCTTTTTGTTGATTGTTGCCTTTGCAGAGTTTTTTATTTTGATATAGTCCAGTAGTTTGTTTTTGTTTCCCTTGCCTCAGAAGACATCTCTTGAAAAATGTTGCTATGACTGATGTCATAGAAATTACTGCATGTGTTCTCTTCACAGATTTTTATGGTTTTAGGTCTCAAAATTAGCCCTTAACCCATTTGTGTTTATTTTTGTGTACTTAGTAAGAAAGGGGTCCGGGTTCATTCTTTTGCATGTATCTGTCCAGTTTTCCTAGTACCATTTGTTGCGGAGACCATCTTTTTTCCATTGCATATTCTTGTCTCCTTTGTAGAATATTCACTGACCATGTAATTAAACTTAATTATAATTGACCACTGGATTTCTGGGCTCTCTATCCTGTTCCATTGATCTCTGTGTCTGTGTTTGTGTCAGTACCATACTGATTTGATTATTGCAACTTTGTAGTATATTTTGATGTCTGGGATTATGATACCTCCAGTTTTGTTCTTCTTTTTCAAAATTGCTTTGGCTAAAATTATGGAAAGAGCCTAAATGTCTGTCAACTGATGAATGGATAAAGAAATTGTGGTTTATATACACAATGGAGTACTACATGGCAATGAGAAAGAATGAAATATGGCCCTTTGTAGCAACGTGGATGGAACTGGAGAGTGTGATGCTAAGTGAAATAAGCCATACTGAGAAAGACAGATACCATATGTTTTCACTCTTATGTGGATCCTGAGAAACTTAACAGAAACCCATGGGGGAGGGGAAGGAAAAAAAAAGAGGTTAGAGTAGGAGAGAGCCAAAGCATAAGAAACTCTTAAAAACTGAGAACAAACTGAGGGTTGATGGGGGGTGGGAGGGAGGAGAGGGGGGTGATGGGTATTGAGGAGGGCACCTTTTGGGATGAGCACTAGGTGTTGTATGGAAACCAATTTGGCAATAAATTTCATATACTGAAAAAAAAAAACAAAAATACAAAAAACAAAGTTGCTTTTGCTATTTGAGGTCTTTGTGGTTCCATAGAAATTTTAAGATTATTTGTTCTAGTTCTGTGAAAAATACTCTTGGTATTTTTTTTTAATTTTTTTTTCAACATTTATTTATTTTTGGGACAGAGAAAGACAGAGCATGAACGGGGGAGGGGCAGAGAGAGAGGGAGACACAGAATCGGAAACAGGCTCCAGGCTCCGAGCCATCAGCCCAGAGCCTGACGCGGGGCTCGAACTCCCGGACCGCGAGATCGTGACCTGGCTGAAGTCGGACGCTTAACCGACTGCGCCACCCACGCGCCCCATACTCTTGGTATTTTGATACAGATGACATTAAATCTGCAGATTGATGTTGGTAGTATGGGCATTGAAACAATTTTTGTTCTTCATTTCTACAACATTGGAATATCTTTCCATTTGCTTGTGTCGTCTTCAATTTCCTTCATCAGTATTCTGTAGTTTTCAGAGTATACATTTTTCAGCTACTTGGATAAAGCTAGTTATTATTAGCTTATACAAATGCAATGGATTTCTGTATATTGACTTTGTATCCTGTGACCTTGCCAAATTTATTTATCAGTTCTAGTTTTGTGGTGGAGTCTTTAGAGTTTCTATATATAGTATCATGTTGTTGATAAAGAGTGAACACCTTCTTCCTTACATATTTAGATGCATTTTATTTCTTGTGTGATTGCTGTGGCTATGACTTCCAGTACTATTTTTAATAAAAGTGGCAAGAGTAGTCATATTTATCCTGTTCCTGATCTTAGAGGAAAAGCTCTCACTTTTTCACTATTGAGTATGATGTTCTCTGTGGGTTTCTCCTATATGGCCTTTATTATATTGAGGTATGTTCCCTCTAAACCTTTGTTGAAGGCTTTTATCATGAATGGATATTGTGCTTTGTCAAATGCTCTTTCTGCCTCTATTGAAATGACCTTACGGTTTTTATTTTTTCTGTTATTGATGTAATGTATCACATTGATTGATTTGCAGATATTGTACCACCCTTGCATCCCAGGAATAACTCCGTTTGATAATAGTGAATGAGGTTTTTAATGTATTTTTGGGTTCAATTTGCTTTTATTTTGTTGAGGATTTTTGCATCTATGTTCATCAGAGATACTGGCCTGTAGTTCCGTGTGTGTGTGTGTGTGTGTGTGTGTGTGTGTGTGTGTGTCTGTATTTATCTGGATTTGGCGTAAGGGAAATGCTGGCATCATATATTGAATTTGGAAGCTTTCTTCTTTTCTTTTGGAATAGTTTGAGGATTGGTATTAACTGTTCTTTAGGTGTTGGGTAGTATTCACCTGTGAAGCTGTCTGGCCCTAGACTTCAGTTTGCTGGAGTATTTTTGATTACTGATTCAGTTTCCTTGCTGAAACTGTGTCTCAAATTCAAAAAGTGTTTAAAAAAATAAAAAAGTGTTCTGTTCAAATTTTCTATTTCTTCCTGATTTAAGTTGGAGGATTGTGTGTCTCTAGGACTTTATCCATTTCTTCTAGTTTGTCCAATTTGTTGGCATATACTTTTTCATAATTTTCTCTTATTATCATTTGTACTTCTGCGTTGTTGGTTGTATTTATCTCCTTTTTCATTTCAATTTTGAATCCCCTTTCTTTTTTCCTTGATGAGTCTGGCTAAAGGTTTATCAATGTTTGTGATGATCTCAAGGAACCAGTTCCTGATTTCATTGAGATGCTTTGTTTTGTTTTGTTTTGTTTCTGTTTCTATTTCATTTATTTCTTTTCCAATCTTTATTTCCTTCCTTCTACAGCTTTGGGTTTTTCTTTTTTTCTTTTTCTTCTTTTTCTAGCCCCTTTAGATGTAAGTTGACATTGTTTGAGACTTTTCTTACTTCTTGAGGTAGGCATGTAGTGCTCTAAACTCTCTCTTACAACAACTTTTGCTGTATCCCAGAGATTTTGGACCATTGTGTTATTTTATTTTCTCTTTGATCTTGATTGACTCATTTCATGTTTAGTAGCATGTCCTGTAACCTCCATGTGTGTCTGTTCTTTCCAGATTTTTTCTTGTGGTTGATTTCTAGTTTCACAGAGTTGTGGTTGGAAAAGATGCATAGTATGACTCTAATCTTTTTCAGTTTGTTGGAATTTGTTTTGTGGCCTAATGTGTGTTCTGGAGAATTTTGCATTTGTACTTGAAAAGTGTGTGTATTTTGTTGTTTTAGGATGGACTATTCTGATTATATTTGTTAAATCCACCTGGTGTAATGTGTCATTCAAAACCATTGTTTTATTGTTGGTTTTCTATGTAGATGATCCGTCCATTGATGCAAGGGGGCATTAAAGTCTACTACTGATTATTGTGTTACTCTCAATTACTTCCTTTGTTTTTGTATTTGGGTATTCCCATGTTGGGTGCACAGATATTGGCAATTACTATATCTTATTGTTGGACCATTCTCTTTATGAGTATATAGTGACTTTTTTTTTGTCTTTTGTTACAGGCTTTGTTTTATTTATTTATTTATTTACTTTTTGAGAGAGAGAACGGGGGAGAGAGAAAATACCAATTTCCAGGCCTAGCATGGAAATTGACACAGGGCTTGATCTCATGACTCTGAGATCATGACCTGAGCCAGAATCAAGATTCAGATACTTAACCAAATGAGCCACCCAGGCACTCCCAACCTTTGTTTTACAGTCAGTTTTGTCTGATATAAGTATTGTTACCCAAGCCTTGTTTTAATTTCCATTTGCATGATAAATGCTTTCACATCCCTTCACTTTCAATCTTCATGTGTCTTTACATCTGAAATGAGTTTCTTCTCGGCAGCTTATAGATAGGTCTTAATTTTTTAATCATTCTATCACCCTTTGATTTTTTTTATTGTAGTGTTTAGTTCATTTACTTTTAAAGTAATTATTGATGTGCATTTATTTGTTACTTGATTTATGTTTTCTGGTAGTTTTTCTCTGTTCTTGCTCTCTTCTGTCATTTGTCGGCTTTAGTGATATACTTGGATGCCTTTTTCTTTACTTTTTTGCATATCTGTTACTGGTTTTTGATTTGTGGTTGCCACTAGGTTTATATATAGCATCTTATGCATATAGCAGCTTCTATTAAGTTGATGGTTTCTGAAGTTTGAACCCTTTCTTCACTTTTCTCCTCCTGTGTTTTAGGTACTGTGTCATAATTTACATTCTTTTAGTTTGTTAATTTCTTGACTGATTTTTAAAGATATTCTTAATTTTACTGCTTTCATTTACTTTTCTTACTCTTACTTTTTGTCTTTCCACTCAGAGTCCCCTTAAGTATTTCTTCTAGGGATGGTTTAGTGTTGATGGATTCTTTTGACTACTGTTTGGGAAACTCTTCATCTATACTTCTAGTCAGAATGATAGCTTTATAGAATAGAGTACTTTTGGTTGCAGTTTTTTTTTTTCTTTCAGCATTTTGATTATATAATGCCACTCCCTTTTGTCTTGCCAACTTTCTGCTGAAAATTCAGCTGATAGCCTTATGGGGTTTCCCTTGTATGTAACTTTTTTTTTTATTGCCACTTTAAAAATTCCCTCTTTATCACTATTTTCTACCATTTTAATTATGTATCTTGGTGTGTACCTGCTTGGGTTGATTTTGCTGGAGACTCTCTATGCCCCTTGGATCTGCATTTCTGCTTCCTTTCCTAGATTTTGGAAGTTTTCAGCTATTATTTCATCAGATAAATTTTTTGCCCCCTCTCCTCTTTCTTCACCTTTTGGCATCCCTATAATGTGAATATAATTATGGTTGATGGTGTTGCTGAGTTCCCTTAGTCTATTTTCTTTTTTCTGTCTCCTGTTCAGCTTGATTGCTTTCCATTACCGTTCCCTCCAGGTCACTGATTCATTCTTCTGCTTCCTCTAGTCTGCTATTAATTCCATTTAGTGTATTTTTAATTTCAGTGATTTAGTTCTTCATCTCTGATTTTTTTTTTTATGCTTTCTGTCTCTTGTTGAGGGTCTTACTGAGGTCCTGCACTCTTTTCTCAAGTCCAGTGAGTCTCTTTATGACCATTACTTCAAATTCTCTAACAGGCATATTATTTCAATTTCATTTAGCTCTCTTGCTGTGGTTTTGTCCCGTTGTTTCATCTGGGACATATTCCTCTGCTTCTTCATTTTGTATGTCTTTGTATCCTTTTTTATTTGTTAGGATAGTCATCTATGTCTCCTGTTCTTGAAGGTAGTGACATGCAGTGAAATGTCCCTGTTGCACTAGAAACTGGTGCTTCAGGGATGTCTCCTATGTATATTGTGTGTGTCCTACATTGTTGCTGAGACACTTTTGCCTTTAATCTAGTCATCTACAATTGATCCCCTTGCCTTTTGTGGGCAGGGTTTAGTCCCTGTGTTGTCAGTGGGCCAGTCTGGGGATGCCTTGGGCTTGAGTTGAGTCATACCAGGTATTTGCCAGAGATGCAGTAGTACTAAACTGTAGCTTGCTTTTCCTGTGTTGTCTGTTCAGAATCTTTCATTGGTGGGCAGGGCCTGACTCAGACCAGATGTCTGCCGCAGCCCGTTGCTGCAGCTGCCATCAGATTGGTATGTTATCTCCCCCTCTACCTTGGGCATGTGTCATTTTGGAGTGTTTCTGGCCCTTGTTGGAGCTGCTTGCACGCTTCCATGCTTGTGGCACTGCTGTGAATGGGCCCAAACTAGAGCATATAGAAGGGTTCAGGTCTGATGGAGAATGATGGAGTGGGGTACATGGTATCTGCAAGGTCTGTGCCAGTCTACCATGGGTAGGGAGCTACAGCTGCCATGGAAATCTGCCCAGGCTGGGGTGGATGGGGCTTCTCTGTGGGAGAAATCAGGCACAGGGCTGCTGTTACCAGACACAGGGCTGCTGTTAACAAGCTAAGTGTGGTGTATTGATGTTCAACTTGTTCCTGCAGGTGTCTTTGTGTCTAGGCTGGGTTATGGGGAAGGGAAATGGCACCTGCCAACTCTTTTGAAGAGGTCTCCACCTAAACTCTGTCCCTCTAGAATAATCTCTGAGATTGGCATACAAATCTCCTTCCTATATACCCGAGCCATTTTTCAAGCTGTTGCTTCTATGCTATATCTCTTTGGGGCTGTTCGTTGTACTATCTCCTTAAGGGTGGAAACTTAGCTTCCTCTTGCCCTTCTGGCTCTTCCAGAGCTGAATTCACTGGTTTTAATGTTTTATTTATTTTTGAGACAGAGAGAGACAGAGAGAAACAGAGCATGAGCAGGGGAGGGGCAGAGAGAGAGAGGGAGACACAAAATCTGAAGTGGGCTCCAGGCTCTGAGCAGTCAGCACAGAGCCTGACACAGGACTCGAACCCATTCACTGTGAGATCATGACCTGAGCTGAAGTCGGGCACTTAACTGACTGAGCCACCCTGAATTCACTGATTTTTAAAGTTCTGGGTCTTAAGTCCCACTGATTATTGGGCTTTCCAGGTTTTTAAAGGAAAATGTTATGCAGATTCATCTTCCTCATGTGGGTCTCCTGTGCCTGGAATGCCTGATGTGGGCCCTGGTTCTCTCTTTTCTCTGTCTTTCCCTCCTGTGGACAGACCCATGTGTCTTTTTGGCTCTAAGCCACATCTCTGCCCTTCTTATGCTCTTCTACGTGGTTTATTCTTTATATTTAGTTGTGGAGAGTCGATTCTGCCAGTCTTAGGACCATTTTCCGTGTTATTTTCACTGATGTGGGTGTAATCTAGTTGTATCCATGGGAGGAGGTGAGCTTAGGATCCTTCTACTCCTCCATCTTCTCTGAAAGTCCCCACTCTCAGTTTTCTATATGACTGGTGGGGCTACTTCCCTGTCTGCGTGCATTTTTGGTGTCTTCTTGGATTTTTTTGAGCCATTGGCTGTTGAGTAGCACATTTTTTAGTCTGCACTATTTGTGTTTTTCTATTTTTTTTCTTGTGATTGATTTTGAGTCATACTGTTGTAGGTGGAAAAGATATGATTTCAGTCTTCTTAAATTTATTGAGACTTGTTTTGTAGTGTAACATGTCATCTATCCTGGAGACTTTTGTATGTGCATTTGAAAAGAATGTGTGTTCTGCTTTTGGATGGAATATGGTCGGTATATGTCTGTTAGGTCCACCTGGTCTAATGTGTCATTCAAAGACACTGTGTCCTTATTGATTTTCTGCCTGGATGATCTATCCATTGGTGTAAGTGGGGTATTACTGTCAATTTTTTAATGTCAATATTTGCTGTATTTAGGCTCTTCAGTGTTGGATGTGTAGATATTTACAATATTGTTATATTCTGTTGTTGGAGTGACTCCTTTATCATTATGTAATGCCCTTCTTGCTACCCCAGTTTTTTTGCTTCCATTTGCATGGAATATCTTTATCCACCTTTCACTTTTAGTCTGTGTTTTTATGTCTGAAGTAAGTCTCTTGTAGGCAACATATAGGTGGGTGTTGTTCTTCTTCTTAGTGCATTCTGCATTTGATTGGAATATATAGACCATTTACTTTAAAAATAATCATTTTAGATAAGTACTTCTTTTCGCTTTGTTGTTTTCTGTTTTTCTATTTTGTTTTGTTTTGTAATTCTTCTCTCTTCCTTTATTTTTCTCTTGCTCTCTTTCTTTGTGATTGATGACTTTCTATAGTGCTATATTTGGCTTTCTTTATCTTTATTTTTTGTGTAGCTATTGCAGATATTGGGGTTGTGGTTACCATGAATTTCATATATAACATCCTAAGTATGTAGCTGTGTTAAGTTGATTGTCACATTAAAAAACATACTAAAGGGGCGCCTGGGTGGCGCAGTCGGTTAAGCGTCCGACTTCAGCCAGGTCACGATCTCGCGGTCCGGGAGTTCGAGCCCCGCGTCAGGCTCTGGGCTGATGGCTCAGAGTCTGGAGCCTGTTTCCAATTCTGTGTCTCCCTCTCTCTCTGCCCCTCCCCCGTTCATGCTCTGTCTCTCTCTGTCCCAAAAATAAATAAACGTTGAAAAAAAAATTAAAAAAAAAAAACATACTAAAAGAAATTCATTTTTAATTCCCCTTCCACATACAGTATTACATATCTATATATATTATATGTATAAAACCGTACTTTACACATTTTTATTAATAATTTCCTTATAATTATGTTTTTTTCTTTTTAACTTTTAAGTTTAACTTTTAACTTTTAACTTTATTTTTTTTAAAGATGTTCCTTTAACATTTTTTGTAAGGCTGCTGTTTTGGTGATGAACTTCTTTAACTTTTTTTGTTTGGGAAATCTTTTTTTTTTTTTTTTTTTTTAACGTTTGTTTATTTTTGAGAGACAGAGAAAGAGCATGACCAGGGGAGGGGCAGAGAGAGGAGACACAGAATCTGAAGCAGGCTCCAGGATCTGAGCTGTCAACACAGAACCTGATACGGGGCTCAAACCCACAAACTGTGAGATCATGACCTGAGCTCAAGTTGCACACTTAATGGAGTGAGCCACCTACATGCCTTTGCTTGGGAAACTCTTTATCTCTCTTTTTCTTCTGAAAGATAATTGTTCCCGGTATTCTTCATTGTTGTTGTTGTTGTTTTTTTTCCTTTCAGCACTTTGAATGTGGCATGCCACCCCGTTCTGGCCTGGAAAGATTCTGCTAAAAAATTAGCTGCTTACCCTCATGGGGTTTCCTGTATATAACTTTTGATTCTCTCTTGCTGCGTTTAAAATTCTCTTTATCTTTAACTTTTGAAATTTTAATTATGTGTCATGGTGTGGACCTCCTTGCGTTCATCTTGTTTGGAATTCTCTGCCCTTCCTGAATCTGGATATGTTTCCTTCCCTACATTAGGGAAGTTTTCAGCTCTTATTTCTTCATATTTGTTTTCTTCCGTTTTCTCTCCCTCTTCTTCTTCTTGGACCCCTCTAATGCAAATGTTTGTTCACTTGATGTTGTGCAAGAGATCCCTTAACCTCTTCTCATTTTTTAATATTCTTTTTTCTTTTTGATATTCAGCTTGGGGGCTTTCCTTTACCATGTCCTTCAGATTGCTGATTTGTTCTTTTGCATTAACTAATCTGTTGATTCCTTGTAGTGTATTTTTTATTTTAGTTACCGTATTCTTCAGATCTGATTGCTTCTTTTTTTTTATGTTTCATATCTTTTTTTTTTTCATGTTCTCACTGAGTTCTTTTCTCTGAGGTCCAGTGAGTATCTTTATGATCATTACTTAAAACTCTTTATTAGGCATGTTACTTATCTCTGTTTCATTAAGTTTATTTTCTGAAGTTTTGTCATGTTTTTGGAGCATATCCCTGTCTCCCCATTTTGTGTGACTTTTCTATTTGTTTCCATGTGTTAGGTGGAATAGTTCCTTCTCCTAAACTTGAAGTAATGGTGTTATGCAGGTTTGTTTCGTATTAACTGTGTGTGCCTGGTTACTTTAGTTGGCATGGGCTGGGGTTGCCCCAGTGAGAAAGCAGTTGCTGAAGTGGGTCTGGGCTGGAGTGGTCCCAGGGCTGTCCACCCAGGGTGTTTTGGCAGGACATCTGAAGCTGAAGTGCATGCAAGCCAGGGTGTCTCAGGGCTCTCTGCACAGAGGGCACCCTTGTGGGGTGGTTGTAGCTGAGATTGGCTGTGTTGGCCACTTATTTTTTAAAGGCAATTATGGAGAAAAGGAGTCTGTAGTGTGAGTCTTCTAGTAAGATGGAGTCTTGTATAATGTAAGTGAAGCACATGAGTGGCATTCTATTCAATTTTCAGGTTACAGGCTGTACCCACATTCAAGGATGAATAGCCTACATAAAGTTATGAACACCATGAGATGGAGATCATGAAGGTCGTTTTAGAGTTTGCATATCTTAATATGCATGTACTTTGGGGTAATGGGGGTGGAGAACTGGTTCTGAAACCTTTACCAGCACATTAGTGGATATGGATGACATCACCAAACATCTTCAGACCTTAGTATTTTCATTTGTAAAATTAAATTGTTAGATAGCATATCTCCACTTGTACTTCAGACAACACATGGAGATTTACAATGTATGTTAGGAGCAGAGAGTTTTTGTTTTTGTGTTTTAATGGTTTAAATGTAATTAATTCAACTTTTTCTGAACTTGCTTGACCAGGGAACGTTTTGTAAATGAATCCCACTGAACAGCCTATGGAGTTTGTGTTTTGTAACACCCTTTTAAAAAAAAATAAAAAAATGTTTATTATTGAGAGGCAGAGACAGAGAGTGAGCAGGGAGGGGCAGAGAGAGAGGGAGACACAGAATCCAAAGCAGGTTTCAGGCTCTGAGCTGTCAGCCAGAGCCTGAAGTGGGGCTCGAACTCACAAACTGCGAGATCATGACCTGAGCTGAAGTCGGAGGCTTAACTGAGCCACCCAGGTTCCCCTGTGTAGCACCCTTTTTGAGTGCTGTAGCCTAGGTGAACTTCCAAAATTCATTTACTACATAATAATTCGATCATATTTTTACTTAAGTTTTGTATTGCACTTGAGACTCTTGGCACCACCTGTTTCCTCTACCTGGAAATTCTTTTTCCAGATCTTTGCTTGACTAGCTTTTTCTTACCAACATATCTGTCCCTTTCTAATAGAATTCTTCACTGAGCATCCCAGTCTCTCACTGCTGTCTTTGGTCTATTGCCCTATGTCTTTTATGTAGTGCATTTATCACTGTCTGAACACAGTCAACTAAAATTTTCGGTAGAGTGGTGCAACTCTTTGTGGTATGTGGGTTAATGTTGATCTGTAAATGCTCGCTAGTAGTCTGTGACAAAGAAAAGTAGCTTACTCAAGAATACAAATCAATAAAATCACTATGTATGCTGCTTATTTCAAATGACTTCCTTTTGTTCCATTTTCTCTTTTAATTATGTTTTTTTTTCTGTTTGTTTCAAGACTTTGTTAAGGATGTAGTGTGCTGATTTACTTTTCCATATAAGCTTTTTAACTTGTGGACTATAATAAAAGTACTCAAATAACCATTTTGAGTAACTCTGGGCTAGAAGGGTTGACAGATCAAAGAAGTAAGAAGGAGTTGGAATAAGACTTAATGGAGGATAGATGGCAGGTCAGAGGTCAATGGAAGGTGCTATGTTTAAGGGGAATAGGAAGAGTTCTAGATGAGAGAAACCTCAGGGCTTTCCTTTTAAACCTCATACTTACTCTCACTTTAGATTTTATTTAAAACCAAAGGAAAAAAAATTACCACTGCTGGATGATTTTTTTATATGGGGAAAATTCAGTATTCTTTTTTTCTTTTTTAAACCTTTATTTAATTTTGAGAGAGAGAGAGACAGAATGTGAGCAGGGGAAGAGCAGAGAGAGAGGGAGACACAGAATCTGAAGCGGGCTCCAGGCCCTGAGCTGTCAGCACAGAGCCTGATGTGGGGCTTGAACTCACAAACTGTGAGATCATGACCTGAGCCAAAGTCAGACGCTTAACCGACTGAGCCACCCAGGTGCCCCCAAAATTCAGTATTCTGGTGAAGATCTGTACCACATACAATCTCTGTTAAAAATCTCCAACATCATCATTTCTAGTGGTTCAACTTTCATTGTGCAAAACAAAAGGGGCAATAATATGGCAGGTTTGGCTTTATTGAATCCCCATGCAGGGGATAACACAGAAGAAAACCCTTTTCTAAAATACATGAAATTGGAGTGTGGGAATTCCCAAAGGTAGTCTGGAGTCTTTTGTGAGGTAACAGGTCTCCAGTGCTTTTATTCCATTGGTACACACTTTTCTTTCATCCTTGGTGCTACAAAGTCCTGTTTTGAGGGAAAGTCATCCCTTTTGCAATGGATGAAATAAATGTTAATCGTTTTATATAGAGTGTGTAATTTAATTTTTACTGATAAAAATATTAACAAAATTACTTGAAACATAATGGAAAATATAGGTAAAATATGAATAAAACCATGTATCCTTCTGATCTCAACAATCTAAACTTATGAGTATTTTCATGTATTTCCTTCCAGCTTTATTTCTGTGCACTCATATACTTTCTTTTTACATAGTTCTTTTTACATAGTTTACACTTTTTAAGAACTACTAAACATCATGCCAAAAGCCCGTCTCTATGTCCTTAGAATTCTTTGTAAATCTCAATTTAATGGCTGAACAATAACCTGTCACAAGTCCTGAGTGAATTATATAATCATCCCAATAATTTTGAACATTCAGGTAGCTTTAATTTTTTTCCCTATCATATATTTGAGTTGAGAAATGTCTTTTGGCCCATCTTTGTTTACATTTTGAAGGAATTAAATCATTTTAAACAATTGTACACAAATGTGGCATCTTGTGTTATAGCCTTGTAGCCCTGTAATCTTTATAGTGTTCCTGTGTCTTTCCTCTTTGTGCTCTGGAAGCTATGAATTTGTTGGCAGTGAGGGCTTGGACCCTTTCTGATGTGAGCACAGAGAAGGACCTGGTACACTCTTAACAGGGAATTTTTATCTTGCCTGAACAATGGGATTTCTCTGTCAATAATGTCAGCCGGTCTTTGACTTCTTTGGCTCTCATAGCATTATTGGATAAAAAGATGAGCATGAGAAGTTTCCTAATTTCAGTGGAAATTCAGTTCTGTCTATATTTTCATGGCAAAAGCTTAAACCACTTATCACTCATATTATCTTGGGTCATTAGGAAAAAAAAAAAACAACTTGTTCACTGACCTAATATCATTTCTAAAGACGTTACACAACCTCTTTGCAGCATGAATTGATAATAGACTTTAAAATAGAAAAGGATGCAATTGTGAGTGGAATGATTAAAGGAGAGAGGGAAAAACTGAAATTGTCAAAGTCAGTAATCAGTGTCTTTGCTTTAAAACCAGTGTTCCCTGTTATGGCTGTCTAGCTACTCTTTCTTAACTTTCTGTTGTTTTATAAGGGTGTATATTATTTATCAAATAACAAGCCTTTTCTTGTACCCATCAGCAAGCCAATGTAATATCACACTGGAAGAATTTAGAGGACTTGATTGTAACCTGGACATAGTATAGTGAAGAGAAGGGTGACACTTGACTAAAAAGACTTGGAGGAGCTGAGTCCAGACTATACCAGTGATCAGGGGGTCACTCCCAGTAAGTGTCTTAACTACTTTAAAATTTAAACTTGGGTCATGATGTCTTAATCACTTACTTTGAATATTTCTGATGAGTTGACATAGTTAAGTATTGTAAAAATCAAAAGGCTTAACACCAATATAATATTGTGACATTAATGAGTGACCACTCAATGGATACGAAATTCAGTTTTTAAGCTGATCTTACATAGCAGCAAGTGAGTTTACATCTCACCAGCTGTAGATTGGGTGCTTAGCCCCTATCGCCTTTCATAGGCTTACAACCCGGAGAAACTGTGGTTCGAAGGGAATGTGTAAATTGTAGAGACCACAGTCTCTACACAATCAGAAATTGCTGGTAGAGGTAGGGTTTGCGCTCAGACTGGTCTGATTCTGAATGTGCTTTTTTATACTAGATAAGCATTTACAAAATTTTAAAAGGAGAACAAACAACCAAAAAATAGGTTTAGATTTGTATGTTTATTCTCATAGTCCTTAAATATGTAGAAACATAAATTAGGCATATATTCCTAATAATTATAGCTCTTGTACAACTATAAAGGCAAATCATTTTAATGGTTAAGTATAAACAAAACCACAAGCCAAAAAAATTCAAATGAATTACACTGATTTAACATGAGAAAGGATGGTATTTCGCTGAAATTAAATCAACACTGGCAATATGTGTGCATCATGGATTCTGAGGAACAGGTTATTTGGATTTGGCATGTGTGCACCATCAACTATGGCATGATGACTTCATTTGTCTCCACTTTCTGTATTTGAACCACTGTTTTGAAGAGCATTCTGTATATACCATTTGGCTTGAATACATCCTTTATCAGTCAAGTCCACTTCTTTGTTGTTTGTTAACAGTACTTAAAATATAACCTCTCAGCACAGTGCATTGTAAATAAAAAAAAAAGGGCACAAAAATCACATAGAAGTACTCAGCAATGAAGCATATGTCCAGATAAGTCCAAATACACTTACACAAAAATGTTGATCTTATTGTTGAAATATATTGAATGAGACTCGTAGACCGCTGAAAACATGTACATATGCCTAATATTCCATAGGCCCTTTTCCAGGTCGCCGGGCCATACTGCTCTGTTCAGGATCCCATAGGAAGGACAGGGTCTCAGAGGCAATGGGGGCAAGGGCTAGGAAAATAAGTATTCACAGTTATTATTGAGCTTAGAAATGCCATGGAGCAGTATCCATGGAGATAGTCACCAGAGGTCCTACTCTAAACCATCTACAATCTCTGGAAAAATCTTCACCTGGACACATGCACAAGTAAGAAGTCTGAGTACCAGGTGTCTGAAATGGAAGGCTGCTCTGCAAACAGCAGCTTCCTCACTGCACCTGCTTTTTTTTTTCATCTGTTGTTGCTGAGAGCCAGTCCTTTGCCATGCTGGCCTGGGGACTTGCAGGTGACGATATTTGGAAACATCTGATGAGAGGTGAATAGGAGGTCAGGGAACTGTTCTGACACAAATTGCAATCCATGTGTTCCAGCACCATCGGACACTGAAGTTTCAGTATTGGATGTATCATTGTGGCAGTAGCTTCATGATACAGAACATCGTTTGTGAAATCTCATTTCACTGAAATGCCTATCCTTTTATCATTTTTAGTGGATTCACGTGTCTTTTGGTAAATTAAAGATCTAGAATGAACAGTAATTGCAGACCAGGGCATCGAAGCAGCCTTTGAAATTGTCATAAGCACACTGAGAGTAGCTGATGGTACCAATAATAACTCACCATGGTGGACAGTGGGCATGGCTCTGAAAAAATCAACTTTTCAAAAACAAGTGAAGTTGGATGATACCCTATTTGGGGTAAAAAGAGTGTGTGGGCAAGAAGAGTGCTTGTTTTCATTTACTAACTTAAAATACTGTAAATCTATGATGGTTGAGAACCTGTGTTCTTTACAGCAGATAGAACAGTAAGAGATTGACATAGTCTGGCCCTGAACTTGTTAAAGTTATATTCTGGTGTGGAGGATGGATATCAAATGAGAAAATAAAATGGTATAGATTTTAATGACTATAGAAGTCAAGGCTTTTTGTTTGGGAAGATGATGCCGTGTTCTAGGGAGTGTGGCTGTTGTTTGGAGATAAAGGGGGAAAGAGCCACATCATGAAATTGAGGAGGCTGGCAGAGACCATATTTTGAAAGGTCTGGGGGGCTATTTTAAGGGATTTTGATTTTTTTCTGAGTGTAAGGATTCACTGTTAAAAGATTGTAAGCAGAGGCAGAACATGTGACTTGGATTTTATAGATCAAGGACTGGTATATGAAGAATGAATTGGAGGAGGTCACCATGGAAGCAAGGGTGCCAGAGAGACCTCTCCAGGGGGAGAGGGTGGTGACTGAATAGTAGCAGTGAAGATGGAGAAAAGTGGATGGATTTGAGATATATTTAAATAGATAATACTTGCAGATGGATTCAATAGAGTGGAGTAAAAGAAAAGGAGGAATCAAGGATGACCAGGGAGTTCTGTATTATTAATTATGTGGATGATAGTATCACTTTGAGAGGGGAAAATTAATTTTATTTGGGACGAGTTTTATTTGTGATATCTGTGAAATTCAAGTGGAGATGAATACTAAGAGGTTGGATATAGAAGTCTCAAGTTCAAAGAAGTCTTTACTGGAGACATAGTTTGGTGACTTATCAGGATATAAGTGCTGCTTGAAACCATAAAAATGGTTGAGATTATCAAGACAGGATGATATGTGCTCAAACCAAATCCTGATGACCCTTAAAGTTCAGATTTTGGGTGAAGGATGGAGGAACCAGCATTGCAGACTGATAAATTGTGCACAGTGAGCTAGAAGTTGCCTTCATTGAGAAGGTGGGAACATAGGACAGAATTTTAAAGAGGTGGAGATAAGTCTGTCATAGGTTGCTGAGAAACATTGGGAAATCAGAAAGGTATCCATTAGATTGGGCAAACGGGTGGTTGATGATTTTAACACAAGAGCACTTCCTTTGGGAGTAGTGGAGGCAGAAGGCTACCATATAGGAGTAGGTTGAGTGAGTTAAAGATAAAAATGTGGCAAAAGAACATGTAGACAACTCTTCTGAGAGATAGGAAAGAGTGATGTACAAATGAGCTGGTAGCAGAGGACAGATTGGGGAACAAGTTGAAGTTTGTTTTTGTTATTGTTTCGTTATTGTATGTACGTATGTTCATTTTTTAAGATGAGAGGCATTAGAGCATGTTACACATATGGATAGAAAAGATGCAACAGGAGAAATTTGATGTCAGAGGGTGTCATTTAGGGGGTAAGTGGTATGACATCTAGAGGACAAGTAGGGAAAATGCCCATTGATAGGGGGATGGACATTTTTTTGAACAAGTAAAAGATGGGTATGAGTAGGAGTTGTTGATTTGGTAGTAGAAAGACAAGTGTTTCTATATTAGACAGTTTGTGTTCTGTATGGAGTATGCACTGGGGACATCAGATGACAGCTGGAGCACATAAATACTTGGAATCTAGAGATAAGAAGAGAAGGTTTGACTGGTCTTCTCAGAGATGGGGAAGAGAGGTTGAAAGGAACGTGTAGGAGTATTGTTTTGACATTCCATAAAGCACGTTGTATAAATTTGTTTTTTCTAAAACTTTGAGTTGTTCGAAGGCAGAGAAATGTGGAGAGTTGTATCTGACAACGTTTAGGGTTTTTGTCTGGACACATATAGAGAGGAAGAGATGGCTAAGGGGGTTGATTGAGGTCAAGCGAATGATTTTAAAGAAAGATGGGGAATCTAAGCTATACAGAGCAAGTGAAGACAGGGGAGATAGCTGGTGAACAGTGAGAAAGTGCAGAGTAGATTAGTGGATTGACATCCTCCATGAGGTGGAAAAAATATGGCAGAGTTCAAGCAGTGCAAGTAAGCCCCAAGTATAAGAGATTGTAGGTTGCATGTAGAGGTATGAAATGTCATGGTTGGAGGTAGTATGATTTCTGATGATGCTGAGGTGTAGATGTGAGTGTGTGAAAAGCTGAAGCAGACTGAAACAAAAGAGCTTTGAGGTCAAGAAACAGTCCAGGAGACATTCATTTGTTGGAATATTTTTAGCTTTTCTCAAACTGTATTCTGTGATGTATCGGAGATAGGTACATGAGCTCTTTTGTAAGAAAGAGTTTCCTGTGCAAATATACTTGGTAAATACCACATACTTTTCTGTTCATCCTCTTCCTCAGATAATGTTCATATTAGTACATGGGAGACTCTAAGAAGTTCTACTAGAAAGATAGTTGTTAAGTTAATTTAACTTTATTTTGGAACTTGGTGTTCAGGCCACATCCTCATTTCTTACCCTTTGCTACACTTTATTGACTATTCTCACAATGTTATTCCTCCAGACCAACAGGGTCACATTTTAGTAATAATCTTGTGTGGACTTCAGTGGAAATTGAATTAAATGTATAATCAAATTTCAGAATAATTGCCTTTTAAATATTACTTTCTTGTATCACAAATACGTTTCCATTTATTCAAGTACTTTTTTGAGTCTCCAGGTAAAGTTTTGTTTTTTTCCTTCCAACATATGTCCTTCCTAATGTTTCTTGTTAATGTTATTCCTGGTTATCATATGTTGTGCTATTATGTTGATTATCTTTTTCCATTATATGTCGTACCTTTTTATTGCTGGCGTTTAAGGATGCTATTGATTTTTGTGTATTTACTTTGTATCTCTTTATTACTGAACTCTTCTATTAGTGTTAATGGCATTTTAAGTGATTCTCCAAGGCAATGTTTCTAAATCTCTGAAAAGTGTAGACCAGTTTTTAAAGGGAAAAATATTTTGAACAACTTGTGATCACTTAAATGAATTTCAAATATAATTAGAATGACATTCATAAAATATGAAAACTTAACCAGGAATATGCTTCTTATTATGGTAGCTCTTAATTATAATCCCATGAAACCATAAACAGCAAATTAGCAGCATTCATTATACGTGATTGATAATATTTTGCTGAGTTGAAACCATTGCTTGTGATGTGACTGTGTACTGAAGGCTTCAGCCCAGGGTCATTGGATTCAGCACCAAGTATGGTGCACTTTGGGAAGGCTCCATTCTCTCCCTCGATTTTATTTTCTCCATTACTGCAAAGCATCCATTTATGGCATCACTTGATGAAAATGCAGAACTTAGGCTCCCCCTTGGTCTTATCAGAACCAACAATTCAAACAGTAATACTTGGGGACAATTGTGACCAAATCATGAGGCCATTCACAATTATGATCATCTTTGACCTGCAGGCCAAATCCAACTTTGCCCATTCATTTATTCTAGTTTTTAAAAAAAATAATCTTTCAAATGATCAGAGAAATAAAAATATAAAATTACTGTTGACCATTCAGGGATCCCTGTGGACTCATGAACATTGAGGGTTCTACAAAATCAAATATTAGATGGGGCGCCTGGGTGGCTCAGTCGGTTAAGTGTCCGACTTCAGCGAGGTCACGATCTTGCGGTCCGTGAGTTTGAGCCCCGCGTCGGGCTCTGTGCTGACTGCTCAGAGCCTGGAGCCTGTTTCAGATTCTGTGTCTCCCTCTCTCTCTGCCCCTCCCCCATTCATGCTCTGTCTCTCTCTGTCTCAAAAGTAAATAAACGTTAAAAAAAATTTTAAAAAAATCAAATATTAGAAATGTTACTTTTGGGAAATGTAGGTAAAACAAAACAAACAACCCATATATTTTATGCAAAAAGTTATCGATTACATTTTTTCAATTTCAGTTTCTCTTTTTTTGTAACTTACTATCAGAACTTTCTGATGGTAACTAATGTTTAAAATAATGAGAGTAGGTGTCCTGGTTATTGTTCATGTGTTTGTGATAAAAAAAACAAATTAATGTTTACTTATTTTTGAGAGAGAGAGGGGGTGCAGGGAAGGGGCAGAGTTAGAGGAGACAGAGGATCTGAAGCGGGCTCTGTGGTGACAGCTGGGGGCTCAATGCAGGGTTCAAACTCATGAACCATGAGATCATGACCTGAACTGAAATTTGATGCTTAACCAACTGAGCCACACAGGCGCACCCATGTGTTTGTGATTTTAGTGGCAATTCCCCTAGTGTTTTACTGTCATCTTTGCCAAATTTTATCATGTTCATTTTAGGTATTTATTAGCTCATCCTTTTGGTTATTAATAGATGAACTCATGATGTCCTATAATATGTAATAGATTTTTTTAATATTAAGTTGTTCTTAAGAGCTTTATTGAATGGGCACCTTTTTAATAGTGGCATATAATTTAACATTTAGGGTTTTAAATTTCTAGAATTCCTAAATTTCTAAAATACTTTTTCCTAGTATTTAACAACTTTATACTTTTTTTTTTAATTTTTTTTTCAACGTTTATTTATTTTTGGGACAGAGAGAGACAGAGCATGAACGGGGGAGGGGCAGAGAGAGAGGGAGACACAGAATCGGAAACAGGCTCCAGGCTCTGAGCCATCAGCCCAGAGCCTGACACGGGGCTCGAACTCCCGGACCGCGAGGTCGTGACCTGGCTGAAGTCGGACGCTTAACCGACTGCGCCACCCAGGCGCCCCAACAACTTTATACTTTAATAAAATTGGCTTTTATCTAAAGCTGTTTTACTGGTTGTTTTGTGTTGTTGTTTTAGGTTTTGGTATCAAGATTTGAGAGCAAAAAAAAAAAAAAAAAAAAAGATAAGGAAGAAAGTTTAGCCAAGCTGGTGAGGGCTGATTTAGGTTTAAGAAAGATAACTAACGCTAATTTCAGGGTTGTTGGTTTGTCTACTGACCCAGCTAACATGTCATCTAAAGGCAACAGCTGAGGAAGCAGGTGAATAGATACATGCCCTAGTACCTTTCTAGTTTTCCAGGGAAGCATGCCCAAACTGGGGTGATTAACATAACCCACGTAGAAGCTGAATTTTCCAAGTTAGAGCAGCTCAGAGTCGAGGGGTGCCTTTACATGCTTTGGCTGAAGGAGAACTCACATCCACACTGAAGGGTTTGTCTCCTTACCCTGTAATTCTTGCTCTACTACACTCAGCTGCTACTTTTCTAGTGCCTACTTTTTCATTAGCCCTAGAGAAGGCTGCTATAGCTCATCAGGGACCATCAATTTTTTCCTTTAACTTGGGATGCTATATAGCCCAGGGGTTATTGACAGCTTTAAAGTTTTAAACAACTTTCTGGTGAAAGTAGGTCCAGCTTTTTTGAAAATAATTATTGGATGTCTTTTCTTACATGCTTTTTGATTTAGTCAGGTTTAATACTTCTGAACCTATGTGTGGTCATATGTTGCCTAGAAAACTCTGTTGTCAAAGTTTTCATATCCATTAAAAACAAAGTATTCCTTACAATTTTCATGCCTTAAAGAAGTCTTTTGTTAGATTCTCATTTGTATTCCTCACTATGAAGATTTGTGTCTTTGCCTCATTCAGTCTTTTGACATCTTCCTGCTGCTTATGATTCTCTCTTAGATAACATCACCATGTTCTTCTTCTTCTCTCTTCTAGCAGAGAAGTTTTTCACCTACTTGGTTCCTTTTGATTTTCTGACTCCCGGGATGTAGCATTGGTCTTTGTGATGTTGTGAACAAACATGATTCTTGCATTCTCAGGGCTGTAAAAAACATGGGACACAGTCACAAGGATGTTTAGAGCTGGTTTACCAATGACTTTTTTCCCTTGGGATGCTTCCCTCTCCTCCTCTTCTCCCGTATGCTGTGTTCATGCGTCTGACGCCTTCTTATCATTTTCCTCTGTTGGCATTATCCCATTGTGTGTGTGATGCCTTCCTTCTGTGGTTGCTGCTCTTTTTTCCATCTGGCAAGGCTGTGTTTCTGAAAGTGCCTTAGATCTGATTCTCCAGAAAGCACACTGTGACTTGGGAGAATGGCATGCAGGGATTTCATTGAGCAGTGCTCTCTGGGTACATATGTGTGAAGAAATGAAGGAAGCAGGACTGGAAAAAGAAAGAAGTTGAAATGCCATGTAGTCACAATAAAAGCCATAGCCAAATGTATGGGAAGTTCTGGGGCTGGGGTGTCTGGGCTGTTGTCCTGCATTGAAATTAAAAGGATTGGGGTTGGGGGGTGGCTCAGTTGGTTAAGTGACTTCAGCTCAGGTCATGATCTCACGGTTCGTGGGTTCCAGCTCTTTGTCAGGCTCTGTGCTGACTGCTCGGAGCCTGGAGCCTGCTTCAGATTCTGTGTCTCCTTTCCCTGCCCTTCCCCTGCTCATTTTTTTTTCTGTCTCTTTCTCTCTCTCAAAAACAAATAAAACATTAAAAAAATAAAAAGGAAATTCAAAGGATTATATCAATTCAGTAGAGATGTCATTGGATGCCACCTTCAGCAAGTCAAGGAAGAGGACATGACTTTGGGCAAGGCAGTTCTCAGCTGAGGGAAATGCCCAAGGAGATATTCAGCTAAGGGCTATCAGCTGCCAACACTATTAGACTCTGAGGGAATGAGAGAGAGCCTCAGTGTTGAGGGCAATGTCATCCCTTTTCAACATTTGCTTTTTTTTTTTTTTTTTTTGGCTAAAACTTCTCCTGACCAGCCATTTTTGCCTTAAGTGTTTTCAAATTTTATCTATTCCTCCAGAATTACATCACTTACAACAACTTTAGTTGATTTATTTTCAAGATGATTCTGGAAATTCTAACCACATGAAATGTTCATGATTCAAGAAACATAAAACAAATTGCCCTCAAGATCTGACCTAGATAGCATTTGATTAAAATGTCTAGATTTGCACATAAACCCTTTATTTGCTAATCAGGGCTTCTGTCATAGGATGTATATTTTGAGTTTCTACTGCCTTACAGTGAGGTACTGACTCAGTAACTTTTGCTGAATAACAAGCCACCCTAAAATGTAGTATCACATCAGAGAAATATGTAATTCCTTTTGTGTCTTTAGGTCAGCCAGAGCTGGGTGGTCTAGGAAGGCCCCATTCACATGACTAAAAGTTGGCTTAATGTCAGGCAGGGCAGTGGGGTGAATTAGCTGTATATCTGCCATCCTGTAGTATGCTAGTTTGGGCTTGGTCACATGGTAGTGTTTTCAGCGTTCCCAAGAGCAGTATGAGAGGGCAGTTCCCAACACATAAGCATGTTTTATGTCTCTATCTTTGAAATGGTTGCTATAGTCCCATTAGCCCAAACAAGCCACATGGCCAAGACCAGGATTAGTGTGGTAGAGACTACCCAAGGGTGTGTCTGTAATGAGGCGAATTATTAAAGGCATTTTTTCCCAACGATCTGCCATGGGTACCATCTTCAGAGGATGGAACAGACTTTTTCCATTGTTGTTGCAGAATGTAAAATTTCTATGTCTTAGAGCCAATCTGTATGACTCTGATTACACTTCATTATTTTTTCCCTTTATGTGAACAGGAAACCTCATGGTCCATCTTCATATTCTTTGGTATCTGAGGTGCTTTAGCACATTAGTTAGATAAAGTTTCTTTGTCTTTATGTAGAATGCTAGCTCAGCTTGATTTCTGCTTTTCTGCGTAGCAAAATGCAAGCTGTCAGTGACTGTGGAATGGATGAGTGAATGAAGGACATGAGTGTGTGAAAGGGATTACTGATGGATGACAGCAGTTTTTTAATATTCATTTATTTGTTTTGAGAGAGATAGGGAGAGAGGGAGAATGTAAAGCAGGCTCCATGCAGTCAACACAGAGCCCAACATGGGGCTCCATCTCAAGAACCACAAGAGCATGACCTGAGCCACAATCAAGAGTCAGACGCTTAACTCCTGAGCCACCCAGGCACCCCAGGGCTTGTTTTATAGTAAAGGGAAAAGTTTTTGGTCTTTCCCCTTGGGCATGATCACACTGGTTTAAAAATGCCAGTATCTTGATAATGGAAAGAGATAGAAAATAGGAAAGGGAGATCAACTAGGAGAGGGTCATTGTGTGACTCCTGGGAGCATTGTTCACATGGAAGATAGTGTGGATGGTACCCTCTGAAGTTGTATGCTATGGGTCACCCAGGACCACATTATAGCTTCACTTCTAAGATCCTCTTCTTGTCCCTAGTTCATTCACATTTCCTCCTTCCACACTAAAGTGAACTGTATTTAAGTTTCTCGAGCTGCATTTTTAGGATGTCCTTGTACATACAATGCCTCCTAGGTGTTTTTCTGCTAAGCCACGGAGGGAGAGGGAAAACTGTTTAAGGTTGCATGTTATCTTACAGACATGGCTGTAAGCCTTCTCCCAAAGCTCCATGGATCTCAGAGCATACAGATCCATCACCAACAAAGATCTCAACTTTTTGTTGCTGCACACAAGCTCAATCTTTGGAAGACTGATATTGTCAGTAATCCATGGCAGTTTCCCATTGCATGTCTGAATTCAATGCTTTAAAAGTTATATTGAAAAAATACATCTATTAATGAAATATTAGACAACTGATGCCACAAGCAAACACAGATGTAGATGTCTGTCATTGGGAATGGCTATGCTGCATTTTAAGTGCTTTCAGAACCCATGAATAAAGATATAATTGTCTGCCTTTGTTGGCAGTATTATTAACTTGGCTTGCCCCCCACCCCCACTCCCATCACATGAGATGATGTGTATGGTTTTATTTAGCATCACAATACCAAGGGTAGATGGGAAAATCAAATGAAAAACCTGCAAGGTTTTCTTTTTTCTCTTAAAGCTTGCTTCAGTCTTTTTTCTATAAACTAATAATTTTAATCAGATTCTTGGGAGTGACAATCTGAATAGAGATTACTTAAAACTCATAAATTATATAAATGAAATTTTTGAGACAGTCTATTTTAGATTGGCTTTTTTTCTCCTTATAGTTGATTTAATAAGATGTCACATGCCTGTTGGCACAGGCTCTGAAGCGACTGGGAGAATTAAAATATGCAGTGTTGTCTGACTCAGACAAGAGGAATTATTTCTAAATCTGCTGTGACACATAAATATGCAGACCTACATCCTGGATCAGTCTCCAAGGCTTCGGTTAGGGTCAGCAAGAGTCTCTATCTGAGATAAATGTTTTTGAAAAGTTTTCTGCTTTAATGTTTGTCCTCTTATCTAACTAGGATTCTGAAATACCAGGGTGACTTCACAGTCCCTCAACCTCTTGGTTGAGGAGACTTGGTTTCCTCCTCTGTAAAGTAAGAGGATTGGACTCTGGGGCCACAGAGATTCCATCTGATTTTGACATTCTGTCAAAGATTCTAAGATCTATTCTAGACAGCCATATGTCTGTGCCTCTTTAGATTTGGGGCCTTGGGGGGCTACTCCTTATCATTCCTTGCCACTCTACTGGTTCACCAAGATGGTTACAGCTCTTGAGATCTAAGCCCTGTAAACTCAAAGGGTTCTCTGTGACAGGAGCCTCATAGAGGAACACCTCTTGGTCTCTGGACTCTGTACCCAACAAAATCCAGTGGTTGCTTTTTATTAGAATCTGTTTAATTTTGAGCTTCCTTCTTTGGGATGTGACCTTTTTCACTTATAAGCTCCAGGTCAGGAATGATAGGGGGATAAGGAAGTGGTCCTCACCACATTTGGCACAAATGGTACCAAAAATAAATACCTATTTTATTCCTTCTTCTATTTCTTTCATTTGGTCGACAGGTATTTATTGACAGCCTACAATGCATTAGGCATTGTTTCAGAGTGTTGGGGATTGAGATGAACAAAACTGGCAAAAATCTCTACCTCTGTAGAGTCTACATCCTAGCAATTGTAAATAGAAAATAAACATAGTAAATTATAAGATGGTATGAATTAGGGAGAAAAATAAAGCTGAGTCAGACAGATGGGCATTGCTGGCTGTGGGAAGGGTGGTCCTCCCTGAAGAGGATGTGAGTTGATGAGTCTTGAAAAGAGTAAGTGAGCCATTCAGGATTTGGGGAAGAGAGTTGTAGGCTTGGAAATAGCCAGTACAAATGCCCCATAGTAGGAATGTTCTTGGCATGAGCAAGGGGGAGCCAGGAGGCCATTGTGTCTGGAAGGTGGCGAGAGGGGGAGGAGTAGGTGAGGTGGGGAGGTCAGGGTGAGTGAGATCTCCAAAGCCTTGTGTATCATAGAGCCTTTTGCTTTAGCTCTGGGTGAAATTGGGACCCCTGAAGAGTCTGAGCCAAAGAGTCACATTATCTGACATATTTACACAGGATCCCTGTGGCTGCTCTATTGAGAATAGACTTTTCGGTGTGGGGATGTGGCAGAAGAGTGATAAGGGTGAAAGCAGACAGATTTACTTAGGAAGCTATTGGAAAAATCCAGGAGGAGATGGTGGCATGTTGGACCACAAAGGTAGCAGTGGAGATGCTGAGAGTGTAACATGCTGCATATATTTGGGAGGTACAGCCAACAACTTACTAATTTAGTAAATAAATTGACAAATAATTATTGAGTGGTCTTTGATATGCTGGCTACAGTTCCAGGCATGGAGATAGAGCAAACAAGGGAATCTCTAGGAGTGCTGTGAAGATAATAAAAGTGGGTTATATTTTGGTCTCTGAAGAGTGAGTGGGTGAGAGCATTGGTCTGTTTAGTTTGGCTACTGAAGAGGGAGCTGAGATCTGAATAAGGGGAAGCCTCTGTGTAAACATCTGTGATAGGGCATTCCATTGCTGGTGGGGTAGCAGATGTGAAGGCCCTATGACAGGCACAAGCTTAGCCTGTTTGTAGAAGTGAGGAGTATGGTGTGGGTAAGTGAGTCTAAAGGGTGGGAGGTAGAGATAGAAGGTGAAGTTGGAAAGGTAGGCAGGGCCAAATCAGTGGGAGATTGGAGATCAGGGGAGGGAGTTGGATCTCTGAGGCTTGTTGGGACAGAGACATCAGACAGCTTGAAGGGAGAAAACAGGCATTCTGTGGTGGATGTTGGAACCACATTTATGGAGCTGAATGCTAGCTGTCTCAAGCCCATATTCAAGAAGGCTCCCATCCATCCCAAATGACAAGTGAGATGAAGCAGCAGCCATTGATCAATTACAGCTGGGTAGTCTGTGTTAGTATAACCCATTCTGTGTAAGTGCATTCTTACTGCTTAGAACCTTTGAGAGTTCGGGACAGGTGTTCTCCCCAGGGAGCTCAGAGGCATACACTCAGTACTGGATACTGTCATGTTAGCTTATAAGTAGTGGAAGGTGTAGAATCAACTACCTGGAGTTCTGCACAGTTAGGGAAAGAATCCATCAGCTGTGCTCTCAGTTGTTTCTATCACTTTCAAGAGCCTCCTGCCATAGTCTCCATCAGTCAAAAACAGAGGCAGTTGGAGAAACTGGCAGCCCCAGGAAACTTTACCTGAAACATAATTGTTCGGCAAAATTGCTTTTCTTTGTATATCTGTCCATGTTTACAATAGGTCTCCCTCAGGCTGTAGGGTGCCTTACTTTAGTGAATGTGTCTCTCTGATAAACCAGATTCTCTGTCAAAATCAATTCCTGTTTATATGAAATCTAAACAATAGGAATAACATCAGCAACAGAAAACTTGATATTTTTTTCCCATTTACTGTTGTGTAGGTTCTTCCTATGCATCTTTCAAATATGATTGCTTTCCTAGATTTCAAAAGTAGTACATTTTTAGTGCAGAGAAATTGAAATGTAGAAAAATCTCGAAAGATCAAATAAAAATATCTATAATTATTTTGCCTAGAGATAAACCACAGTTAACATTGTGATATGGACTCTTCCAATTTCTGCCTCTCTGTCTCTGTATCTCTTTTTCCAATGTGAATAGTCTCTTTTTTATAAAGGTAGTACCGTATTGTACTTATTATGTGGTAAAATATTTTCAATATAAACCTTAAATATTCAAGACCATAATTTTATTATGGTTCACGTATACAACATTATAATTCAATACACTACAAAGTGATCACTCCCAAAAGTCTAGTTACCACACATCATTCTACAATTGATTGCTTTCACCCCTCCTTCCCACACCAACCCCTTCTGCTCTGGAAACTACCAATCTGTTCTCTGTATCTATGAGTTTTAGTTTTGCTTGTTAATTTGTTTTTAGATTCCACGTATAAGTCAAATCATCATACAGTATTTCTCTTTCTGACTTACTTCACTTACTATAACATTCTCAAAGTCTATCCATGTTGTTACAAACCACAGGATCTTAGACTTTTTAATGGCTGAATAGTATTCTGTTGTGTATGTATATGTCACATCTTTATCCATTCATCCATCAATGGACATTTAGGTTGTTTCCATATTTTGGCTATTGTAAATAATGCTGCAGTGAACATGGAGGTGCAGATACCTTATGAATTAGGGTCTTCATATTTAGATAAATACCCACTAGTGGAATACCTGGATCATAGGGTGATTCTATTCGTAAAATCTTGAAGAATCTCCATACTGTTTTCTATACTGGTTGCTCCAGTTTACAAACCCAGTAATGTGAAGAAAAGGGAACCTTCATATACCATCCTCTCCAAATTTTGTTACTCCATTTTTTAAACATTTTAAAATATTTATTTATTTTGAGAGAGTGCACAAGTAGGGGAGAGGAAGAGAGAGAGGGAGGCAGACAATCCCAAGTATCTGTTCCTCACTGTCATCACAGAGCCCAACTCGGGGCTCAATCCCTCAAACTGTGAGACCTGGACTGAAATCAGGAGTCAGACACTTAACCAACTGAGCCACCTAGGCACCCCTTTCTCTCTTTTTTAAAAAAAACTTTTTTTTTTTAACATTTATTTATTTTTGAGACAGAGAGAGACAGAGCATGAACGGGGGAGGGTCAGAGACAGAGGGAGACACAGAGTCTGAAACAGGCTCCAGGCTCTGAGCAGTCAGCACAGAGCCCGACGCGGGGCTCGAACTCACATACCGCGAGATTGTGACCTGAGCCGAAGTCGGATGCTTAACCGACTGAGCCACCCAGGCTCCCCGCCTTTCTCTTTTTTGATAATAGCCGTTCTAACAGATGTGAGACAGTGTCTCATTGTGGTTTTGATTTGTATTTCTCTAACAATTAGTGGTACAGAACATCTTTCATGTGCCTGTTGTCTATCTGTGCCTTCTTTGGAAAAGTGTCTATTCAGATCTTCTGCTATTTTTAAAAAATTTTTTAAAATTTCAATTTAGTGAACTTGCAGTGTTTTCTTTTTTTTTTTAATCAGGTTGTTTATTTTGTTTTTGCTGTGGGCTTGTGTGAATTCTTAATGTATATTTTGGATGTTAGCTCCTTATCTGACGTATGATTTGCAAACATCTTCTCCAATTTGGTACGTTGGCTTTTCATTTTGATGATGGTTAACTTTGTTGTGCAGAAGATTTTTAGTGTAATGTAGTCCCATTTGTTTTGTTTACCTTACCTTTAGAGTCTGATCCACAAAAAACAGTGTCAAGGAGTTTACCACTTAGGTTTTCTTTCAGGAATTTTATGGATTCACGTCTTAAATTCAAGTTTTTAATCAATTTTGAGCTAATTTTGTGTATGGTGTAAGAAAGTAGTCCAGTTTCATTATTTTGCATGTGACTGTCCAGTTTTCCCAACACCATTTATTGAAGAGAGTGTCCTTTCTTCATTGTATGTTCTTGGTTTCTTTGTCCTAAATTAAATGTCCATATATGTGTGAATTTATTTTGGGGCCATCAGTTCTGTTTTATTGATCCATGTGTCTGTTTTTGTGCCACTACCATACTGTTTTGCTTACTAGAGCTTTGTAGTATACTTTGAAATCAGGGAACGTGACATTTCCAACTTTGTTCTTCTTTATCAAGAGTGCATTGGCTATTATGGAATTTTTCTCATTCCGTACAAATTTTAGAATTATTCTAGTTCTGTGAAACAGGACTTTGGAATTCTGAGAGGTATTACATTGAATCTGTAAGTTGCTTTGGGTAGTATAAACATTTGAATAATAATTGTTCTGATCCATCATGATCATGGAGTATCTTTCCATTTATTTGTATCTTCTTCAGTTTATTTCATCAGTGTCTTAAACCTTTCAGTGTACAAATCTTTAACTTTCTTGGTTAAATTTATGCCTAGATATTATGTTCTTTTTGATGAAGTTATAAATGGGATTGTTTTCTTAATTGCTCTGATAGTTATTAGTGAGATTTCTGTATATTAGTTTTATATCCTTCAACTTTACTGAATTCATTTATTTTAGCAGGGTTTTTTTGTAGTTTCTAGGTTTTTCTGTTGGTAGTATCATGTCCTTTGCAAATAGTGAATTTTACTTTTTCCTTTCAAATTTGGATAGCATTTATTGATTGTTTGATTGCTGCGTTTAGGACTTTCAATAATAGTTGAATAAAAGTGGCAAGGGTGGGCATCCTTGTCTTATTTCTGATCTTAGAGGAAAAAACTTAGTGTTTCACTGTTGAATATCGTGTTAGCTGTGGGTTTATTCTTTATGGCCTTTAATAGGTTTAAAAAAATTTTTTTAATGTTTTATTAATTTTTGAGACAGGGAGAGACAGAGCATGAACAGGGGAGGGTCAGAGAGAGGGAGACACAGAATCTGAAACAGGCTCCAGGCTCTGAGCTGTCAGCACAGAGCCCGACACAGGGCTCGAACTCACAGACTGCGAGATCATGACCTGAGCCGAAGTTGGCTGCTTAACCGACTGAGCCACCCAGGCACCCCTAGGTTTTTAGGTATGTTCCTTCTATACCCATTTTGTTGGGAGGTTTTATAAATGAATGTTGAATTTATCAAAAACTTTTTCTACAGATATTGAGATGGTCATATGGTTTTTATCCTTCATTTTGTTAATGTGAAGTGTCAGTTGGTTGATTTGCAGGTGTTGAACCATCCTTGTATCCTTATAATGAATTCCACTTGATTGTGGTGTACAATCTTTTTTACTATATTGTTCAATTGGGTTTTCTAATATTTTGTTGAGAGTGTTTGCATCTGTGTTCATCGGGTATTGACCGTCATTCTTTCTTTCTCTCTCTCTCTCTCTTTCAATGGTATCCTTGTCTGGTTTTGGAGTCAGTGTAATATGGGCCTTGTAAAATGTGTTTGGAAGTGTTATCTCCTCTTGAGGTTTTTGGAGGGGTTTGAGACTGATTAATATTAAATCTTCTTAAATGTTAAGAAAAATTCCCCTTTGAAGTCATCTGGTCCTGAACTTTGTTAGGAGATTTTTGATTACTGATTCAGTCTTCTTAACTAGTTACTGGTCTGTTCAGGTTTTCTATTTCTTTCTGATTCATTCTTAGAAGATTGTATGTTTCTAGGAATTTATCGATTTATTTTAAGTTGTCCAATTTGTTGGCATATAATTGTTCATAGTTGTCTCTTTTAATACTTTGTATTTCTGTGGTATCAGTTGTAATTTCTCCATTCCTGACTTTATTTATTTGAGCCTTCTCTTTTTTTCTTTGTGAGTCTAGCTGAAGGTTTGCTAATTTTATTTATTATTTCAAAGAGCTGACTCGTAGTTTATTGATCTTGCCTTTTTAGCCTCTATTTCATTTATTTCCACCTTGATTTTTGTTATTTCCTTCTTTCTGCTAACTTGAACTGTATTTTTCTGTTTCTAGTAAAAATAGTATAAAGTTAGGTTGTTTGAAATTTTTATTGTGTCTTGAATTAGGCCTATATTGCTATGAACGTTCATCTCAGGATCACTTTGCTGCTTCCCCTAGTGTGGGAAACAGAACACCACAATGACCACAGGGGCATATTCATTCAGGCTCCAAGATCTCTGAGCAAACTTGAGAGTGTAAGGTTAAAAATAACCTGAAAGGACTTGAGTGAATTGCCGTTGGGAAATGTGGTCTGTTCTTTAGTACGCAGATAGGGATGTTTTGCTTAAAGGAAGCTAGCTGTATATAGCACAGTGCATTTACTCCCTTCTTTGCCTTTGCTTCTATTGTAAAGATTCTTATCAGAACATACTTATCTGTATCTGCAAGACTGCTCTCCTAAGCAAGATACTTAAGATAGCTGAATCAGATGTACATTGTCGACATGCTTCGCTAAGCTTCTGTTGTTAATCATTGCTGATTTGTTTTTCTTGAAAAAGTATATAAGAAGATGTACAATACACCTCAGGGCCTCCGGCTGTTGGCTTGGGGTCCCCTGTGCCTCCCTATACTGTCCTCTCTTTTTCTCAGTTCCTTTGCTGCCCCAGGTCCATGGCCCATTGAGATTGACACCATAGAGTTTTGATATTTTCTATTTTTTAATTCATATTTGTCTCTAGGTATTTTTATTTCTCCTTTGATATCTTTGATGACCCATTGGTTCAGTAGCATGTTGTTTAATTTTTGTGTTTTTAAGTTTTTTCATTTCTGATTATAAATGCTTTTTAGTTTTATGTCACTCTGGTCAGAGAAGATGATTGATAGGATTCAGTCTTCTTGAATTTATTGAGACTTGTTTTGTGGCCCAACTGTGATCTGTCCTTGAGAGTGTTTCATGTTCTCTTGAGAAGATATTTTATGCTGATTTTAGAGGGAGTGTTCTGTATATATCTATTAAGTCCATCTTGTTTAATGTGGTGTTTAAAAGCAATATTCCCTTATTGTTTTTCTGTCTGAATAATTTGTCCATTGCTATAAAGGGAGTGTTAAAATCCCCTACTATTGTTGTATTGCTTTCAATTTCTTCCTTTAGGTATGCTAATATTTGCTTTATGTACTTTGGTGCTACTCTGTTGGGTGCATATGTATTTGTAAATGTTTTATCTTCTTCCTGCATTGACCCCTTTTTCATTATGTAGTACCATTTGTCTTTAATTGTAGTTTGTTTTAAAGTCTATTTTGTCTCTTATTAGTATTGCAACACCACCTTTCTTTTTGTTTCTATTTGCATGGAATATTTTTTTCTATCCCTTTACTCTCAGTCTGTTTTCACTTGTGAAGTGAGTCTTGTAGGCACCATATAGATGGATCTTGTTTTTTATCCAGCCACTTTGTCTTTTAATTTTTACACTTAATGTAATGATTGATTGTAGTACTTATTGCCATTTAGTTCATTATTTTCTGTCCATTTTTGAAGTTAATTCTCTTTCTTCCTTTGTGGTTTAATGGCTTTTTTCAGTGTTATGATTAGATTCCTTTCTCATTTTTTGTGTGTACTGTAAGGTAGGTGTGTGTGTGTATGTGTGTATGAGGTTTACGTATAACATCCTATGTATAAAACAGTCTCTATTAAGTTGACAGTAATTAAATTTGGACATATCCTAAAGCTTTACATTTTTACTCTCTCCTCTATTTTTTATGACAAACTATATCTTTTTATTTTATGCATTCTTTATTATAAATTTAATTTTATACTTTTTTTTTACCTGTAAACTTGATTTATAAGTAACTGATTCACTACCTTTGCTATATATTTACCTTTTCCAGTGAGATTATTTTTCTTTTCAGCTTAGAGAAACTCTTTATCATTTATTGTAAAACTGTTTAGTGGTGAGCACTTTTAGATTTTACTTATCTGGAAAACCCTTAATTTCTTCTTCTATTCTCAATGATAGCCTCCTGAGATATGAAATTGTTGGCTGGATTTTTTTTTCTTCCATCATTTTGAATGTTACGCTACTCTCTCTGGCCTGTAAAGTTTCCCTTGAAAAATCTCATCACTTTATGGAATTTCCCATGTATGTAATAAATTGCTTTTCTCTAGCTCCTTTTAAGATTATCTCTTTATCCTTACCTTTTACCATTTTAAATATAATGTGTCTTGGTGTGGTTCTCTTTGGGTTCTTATTGGAAGTCTCTGGGCTTCCTAGTCCTGGATGTCTGTTTCCTTCCCTAGCTTAGAGAAGTTTCAGCCTTTGTTTCTTGTAATATATATTTTTCCCTTTTCTCCCCCTCATCGCTTTCTGGGACTCCTATAATGTGAATGTTTTTCTGTTTGATGTTGTGTCATTTAGCCAATCTGGTTGTGGTACTGATGCTGTGTGGACATCACAGGGCCCTGGGTGCTCACTGGGCTTGGTTGTGGCACATCTGTGTGATGTGGGCAGGGAAAAAAACAGAATCCCTGGAATTACCAGGCAGTTTTGGTGCCCAAGAGCTCCCTCACCAGTAAGTTAGAATGAGATTGCGAAAATGCTGTCCCCCCACCCCATTCTTTCTTCCTTGGAGAAAGTCACTGCAGATTCTTGCCTCTCTTGCAGTGATTGTATGATTAGTAAGTAAATCTCTTACTTATGGTCTAGGTACTTTGCAAACTATTGATTTTGCCCTGGAACTCAGGGCAAGGGAATCTGCAGCCAAACCTTTTAAGTGTAAGTTCTTCATTACCTACAGTTGTATGGTTCCCCTGGACTTAATCTTGTTGATTTTCAAAACCAGGCATTTGGAGACTCATATTTGAGGTTTCTGAGGTGGGGCACAGTCCCTTCACTCCTTAAAGTTCCATATTTTGGGGATCCCTTTCCAATTGTCAGTCACTGTGCTTGGGGTGAGTTCCCTGGGAAGACTGAGTTTCTTCCTCTCATACTTCTCTCATGTCTTTTTTTTTTTTTTTTAATTTTTTTTTTCAACGTTTATTAATTTTTGGGACAGAGAGAGACAGAGCATGAACAGGGGAGGGGCAGAGAGAGAGGGAGACACAGAATCGGAAACAGGCTCCAGGCTCCGAGCCATCAGCCCAGAGCCTGACGCGGGGCTCGAACTCACAGACCGCGAGATCGTGACCTGGCTGAAGTCGGACGCTTAACCGACTGCGCCACCCAGGCGCCCCTCTCATGTCTTTTTTTATCTTTTGTTGTGGAGAGACTGTTCATCCAGTTCTCAAGTATTTTTTAGAAGAAAATGATTTCATATATAGATGTGAATTTGTTGTATACATGGGTGGATGTGAATTCAGGATCTTCCTATGTTGCATTGCCATCTTGAACCTCTCCTTTCCACAAGAACATAGTTGTTGTTGGCTTTTTAAAATGTTTGTTTATTTTCAGAGAGAGAGAGAGCGCACAAGTAGTGGGGGGGGGGGGTGGGGAAGAGACAGAGAGAGAGGAAGAGGGAGAATCCCAAGCAGGCTCTGCACTGACAGAGGCATTAACATGGGGCATGAACCCATGAACTGTGAGATTATGACCTGATCTGAAACCAAGAGTCAGACGCTTACCCGACTGAGCCACCCAGGCGCCCAAGAACATAGGTTTAAGTGGCTCGTTGCTTTGTATCTTCTGTGTTCTATAATTCTCTAAAGTTTAGTATTTTTTAAACAACTGTTGTGATGACTTTTTATACACATTTTTTGTGAACATAGGAATGTCTAAATGTAGATTCCACTATTGTAAGGTTTTTGTGAAATATTGCTAAATTGTCCTCAAAAACAGTTTGTTCATACCTTATAGTTGATAAAAGTACTTTTACCCTAGTCAGGTCATCTTCACTCATACTATGTTTTTTGAGTCTTTCTAACTTGATAGGTTAAACCAGTGACAGCTCATTGTTGTTTTAATTTACATTATTCTGATTAGAAATGTGTTAAATATTTTTTGTATGTATGGTACGTACATGCATTGTTTTCTTTGAATTGCAAATTCATGTCCTTTGCTTGTTTAATATGTTCATCTTCATATTTTTTTTATTTTTATGGCATAAGAACATGTTCAGTTATCTTCCAAGTATGTCATTTACCTTTAGTGTAGTTTATGGTGTTCTTTGATTGCAGAATTTTTTTTCATTTATATCAGATCTTTTCAATCTTAAACATCATTGCTTCTTTCTTTGCTTGTTTGGATTACTTTAATATCTATGCTATTTTACAGTTTAATTTTAAACAATTACTCATTTATGCTTTCCCTTTCTTTGTGGTGTGAGATAGAATTTTAACATTATAATATTTTCATCCAATAATAGATCAAATGTATTAGAGCTATTTACTAAATAATGATATTGCTAAATTAAAGTGTCTTTTACCATATGAAAAAATTACTTATATTTATAAGTTACTGTTTCAATTTTTGTAGCTTTACATAGTATTTTAAATATCAGGCTATATAAGTTTTCAGCTTAAATTTTTCTTCCTTCCTCTCTCTATATTCTTTTTTCATTTTAAAAGTTGTTTGGCTCTTCTTCCTTAATGATTAGAACATGTTTCTAATAATTGCATTCAAGCTTCAAGGATGTTTAAAGATGTAGTGTAGCGGAATAATTTTTCCTCAGAGGCGAGGCGGTTGGGGTCCACATTCAGCTCTTCATCTGACTCTTGAGTGATCTACTAGTCACCTTCCCTTTCTGTCTCAGTGTCAACCTCTGAATAGTGAGGATAGATTCTGTAAGCTGCAGGGAACTTTTTGGTAATTCTAACAACCTGTGATAATAAAATATTTTGGGAGGCCTACCTATGAAATGGGCGTTCATTTGAGACCATCTGTATTCTCTTAATGAGCAGAAAGTTTATTCCTTTAATAAATCGATTACTTTAGCAAGCTCTTCTCTCCATTAAATTCCATTACATTTTTTGTTAAAGTTTAAAGTAAATGTTCCTCTAAAATATAAATGTATACCAAATGAAAATGTCAATATTTGTTAGTTCCTAGAATCACTGAATTTTAGAACCAGAAAATACATTAGAAGTTGTCCAGCACAATTAAGGAAACTGAAGCTCAGAAATTCTGAATTACTTCCCTAGATCACACAGTAATGAGTTGGTGGAAATGTGATTCAAGACCATGTTTGGCTGCTAGCTGCAGCCTATATTATGGCAATGATTTCTCTGTTAAAAATGTTGGGGTAGCAGAGACCTAAAAAACTCAAGAAATTTCTAGGAAAAATGATAAGAAAGGGGATTTTTGGGTTTCATTTTGAAGGATGGGGAATAAATTGACAGTATATATGATTGAGTATATCCTCAGTATATTAAGAACTTTGCCAAATCAGTAAGAGAAAAAGATAAACATGTAAATTTTTTAAATGGGGCAAAACTAAACCTATAAGAAAGGATTCCATAAAAGAAATATGAATGGCTCATTAAAAATTGTTGATTTTGTCTGGTAATTAAATACATACAAATTAAAACATTAGGTCCCATTTTTCAATCCATAAAATAAGTCAAGATTAAGATGAAGATAGCTGGAACAGAGAAATGGACATCTTCACAAGTTTCTGTCTGGGAAGTGGATGGGATAGCATAGCATAGCAATTTAACAGTGTTCATCAAAAGTCTTAATTTGCATTTCCTCTTACTTGCAAATTTTTAAAAAGTGTTTATTTGTTTTGAGAGAGAGACAGAGAAAATGTGTGACAAGCAGGGGAGGGTCAGAGAGAGAGAGAGAGAGAGAGAATCACAGACTCTGCGTTGTCAGTGCGTTGCACCCAACGTGGGGCTCAATCTCATGAACTGTGAGATCATGACCTGAGCCAAAACCAAGATGCTTAACTGACTGAGCCACCCAGGCACTGCTGCAAATTTTATTTTTAAGAATTTATCTTTTAGGATATGACGAGGCATAAGTATGTCAATATATGGATATTCTACCTGTTGTTTAAAATAAAGATTGAAACAAAAAAATTTCTAGTAATAGTGCAGTATAAAAAAATCCTTGTATTATTCTGTGTACAAAAAGAAAGCTACAAATGAGGTGTTAAATGAAATCCCTCTTTTGAAAATTATGTCAATATTGGGAAATTTCATAACCAAATCTATAGATTATGAATGATTTCTAAATTTTTATTGATTTACATTTCTTTTTCCATAATGATGAAAAATTGTTTTTATAATCTGGGAAAAGTTTAGTACTTGAATTATTTTCAAAGACTTAAAAGGTTTAAGAAAGTATAATTATTTTTTTAATGCCTTCCCTTAAATTCAGAGGCTTTGTTGATTAAAACCTGTGTCAGTTGTTTGCTTTCTTTCAGTCAAAGGAGATTAAGGTTGAGCTCAAAATCTAAGCTATAGAAGATCTCGGAGTATAAGCAGTGTTATTGTGTACAAGACCAAGTCCTCTCTCTCTCTCTTTTATTTTTTATTTTTTTAACGTTTATTTATTTTTGAGAGAGACAGAGTGTGAGCGGGGAAGGGGCAGAGAGAGGGGGAGACACAGAATCTGAAGCAGGCTCCAATCCAGGCTCTGAGCCATTAGCACAGAGCCCAATGCGAGGCTCAAACTTGTGAACCTCGAGATCGTGACCTCAGCCGAGGTTGGACGCTTAACCGACTGAGCCATACAGGGGTCCCACCAAGTTCTCTCTTTAAGGAGACTTTATCACATACCAGTAGGCATAACTCCCATGAGATATAGCTGGCAAAGTTATAGATAGAGGGGCGGGTGTGTGGCCATGGGTCTGTGGGTGTCATGTAAGGCAGGTTTGTACAAGGTTTTCAATGGTTTAGGCTTAGAGACCCAGAAGTTCATTATTAAAATTTTCTAAAAACAGCAATCAAACACAATTTAATTTACTTCATCTAAAAATGTATTATCTTTATATGTTTGTATCTTCTAGTATAATAAAATAGTTTGGGTCTGGCAGTCATCTTCTGAAATGAAAACATGATTTAATGAAATGGCATTTTCCAAGCTTTAAGTGAAGCAAATGTTTGGATTAGCGTGTTTAAATTAAATTGTTGTTTTCTCTTGCTTTTATTAGCAAGCACACTCTGTCATTTCTTGTTTTGCTGCACTGTGTGTTGAGGTTTGTTTTGGAAGCAGGGTGGTAGACTTCTTAACGTTTTCTCCTGCTTTCAGGTTGACCCATAGGCCACTAGTTGCTGGAACCCTAATGGTGATATTTGTGTTTATCCTGCGCTAACTAGTAAAGCAAGGTGATGTCCCAGATGGTAATATGGGCTTTATTTATTTTTTTATCCACAGTACCAAGTGCCTTTCCTGTTGGTTTTCGGGGAGATGTAATTAACTCAGATGTAGCAGTAGATTATTTGTATACATAGGGCTTTAAAAGCTTTAGAACATCTTATGGAAATGTGACATCTGGTTTTAATGTGAGTGCTTGGTCTTGCATGCAAGCTTCAGAGGGTCTCTGAGCTATGGGGGCTTTGAAAAGAAGGACCAGTACAACCTAATTTCTTTCTTCCCACCCTTTCACTATTGTGGCATCTCTTTGGTTTTGTGACGGGTTCCAAAATGAGATTCATGATTTCTCTGCAAGGAGAAAATTAAATTCCATTGAATATGGACTACAGCCAGCTTCAAAGGGCAATGGCCAGACAATCTCCATTTTATCTGGTCTCCTCTGGGTGACTCCTGTTGGCCCTTGCATCCCCAGCACCTAATGCTTTACGAAGCACAGGATGAATTGTGAAATCCTGTTTGTTTTTCAGGGCTTAGCCTCTATGGTACCCTTCTCTGTAGTAGAACAAAGATTTCCCTCATCTGTGTTCTGGTAATATTCTACATATACCTCTTTTTATGTGCTTTTCACTTTGGGTGGCAGCTCATTTTTCTTTATTCCCCATCTCCACATGTATTTTCTGAGTTTCTGAGCTTAAGGGCACGGACCAAATGTTATTCAAAATTTTACCTTCAGTGCCTAACCCATAGTCTAAAAATACTCAGTGAATATTTGGTACTTCTGTTGAGTAGAACTGTGGCGGGGGAGGGGACTTCTCAGTGTACTTTGGGTCCTGCATTCTGGACCTTTCCAGAATTCCTCCAATGGCACCTCTCATCTTCACACCCACCCACCATAGAAATAGTGCCTATTCCGTGTTTTAGTCCTAATGATACCATTGGGCATCCCAACAAGGAATTCTTAATGATTCTGATGTAATATTTTATTTCACCACATAGATCAAAAATGAGTATTTTACCAACTCAGAGAAATGATGAGCTTTTTGCTTTCTGATATGCACCAGGGTCTAAAAATGATTAACATAACATGGCTGGCTTCTCATATTCTCGGAGACAGTTGTCCTCTGTTCTCTACCCTGTGAGACCCACGGCAGCAAGAGGATGAATAAATAGGTCTTCTTTCCACTTATGCTTCTACCATGGCTCCCCCTGGAATTAAATGCAGTAGCTAATTGCTGGATCAGGGGTCGGATCTATGTTTCTAAATTAAAAAAAAAAAATTGGTTTATCTTCTGACATCTTCAAGAGCTTACCTGCATGGGCCGAGCAGGCCAGCCATTCCAAACAGTGTTTTATGCTAGTAAACCACATAGGGTCAGGCACATTCACTAGGTGAATCGGACCTTAGTGTCGTTCTTCTGCTGCTGCTCCTGTGAAGGCCTTCGCATCACCATTCATTTCCTTGAGTCATCTCCGTACCTCACTTAGTACAGCTGTGGCACTGGACTCATACAGCTCTAGATTTGAATCCTGATTCGCCTTCTTCATAGCTGTGGATTTTTGAGCAAATCACTTAATGTTTCTGAATCTCAGTTTTCCTTTCTGTGATGGTTAATTTATGTGTCATCTTCACTGGGCTAATGGATGTCCAGAGAGTTGGTCAAACAGTTTTTCTGGGTGTGTTTGTGAAGGTATTGGAATCAGTAGGTGAGTAACAATGACCACCCCCACCGATGTGGGTGAGCATTATCCAATCTGTTGAGGGATGGAACAGAACACGAAGGTAGAGGAAGGATGAATTCTCTGTCCATTCTTGAGCTGGAATGTGTATCTTCTGCTGTTAGACAGATTCTTGGGCCTTCAGGCCCCAGGACTTAGGCCAGTGGTCCCCTGGTTCTTTGGCTTTTAGCCATTGACCAGGAATTACACTGTCCCCTGCTTCTCTGACTTTCAGGGCTCAGACTGACATACACCGCTGACTTTCCCGTCTCTCTAGCTTGCAGTTGGCAGACTGTGGGATTCCTCAGCCTTAATAATGGTGTGAGCCATTTCCTCTGATAAATCTCTTCTTCTGTCTATTTTACTGGCTCTGTTTCTCTGGAGAAACCTGGCTAATACACCTTTTGCATAATGGAAATGATAGTATTTATCTCCTAGATATTTATGAGGATTAAATTATATAAGGTTAAAACCTTGGAAATTAAAAGCACTGAAAACTATTAACTGTCATTCTTAATAACTTAGATTATTTAATTTCTTATGAATTTGTGGTTTGGTAACACCATCATCATGGTGGGGGTGGTCTTTGCATTTATATTTGTTTTAATATGATGTCTCAACCTAACCCTTGCTATACTTGCTCACATCTGGTAAAATATTATTGATTTCAGAATCCAATTATGTAACAAATAATGGACCTGAAGGTAGAGAAGACTGAAGTACAGAAGAAGAAAATTCTTGAATTATCTAGGACCATTTCCGATGTCTCTACTGAAAGTGGTTCAGTTTGTAGACCTCCTATCTTTTTTATACCTACAGAGACTTTGGCATCACAAAGTTTTATAACCAACCTGACACTACTGACTGACTTGTTGGTTCCTCCTCCTATGTGCATAAATCACTGATTTAAACTCTGGTGGTACAACACTTAACAAGGCAGAAAAGGTCTTTGCTCTCCTGTAAAGTCTAGTGGAGACAGATAGTGAGCAAATGAATTCATGAAGGTGTGTATGTGTGTAAATATTTCAAGTCATGAAAAGACACTAACAAAATGAACCAGGGTAATGAGAGATAAATGACTGTGATGAAATTGGGAGTAAGATAAACTTTAGCAAGAAGATCAGGGAAGGTTTCATGGGGGAATTGGTGTTTTAATTGAGCTTTGAAGTGTACACAGCAGTTGGCCAGGGGAAGAGTGGTTACGTTGTAGGACTTAGTTGGGAAGTTAGACTTGAGGATCAGAGATTTGGTTTCCAAATCCCATTCTTTCTGGCTGGCCTTGGACAAGGTATTTAACCTTGCTACACCTTAGTGTATTTATTAGAAAAAGAGGTTTGCTCTAAAGATTAAAAGAAATATAATTGTTAAATTGGTCTGGTGCCCTGCTCAGGAAATGTTAAGTGTCATTGACATTTGCAAAGACTTTACAGTCAGAGAAAAGGAGACAGTCTCAGTACTCCTGATTTGGCAGTGGACAGTAGAGAAGCAAAGTTGTTTTTTGTTTTGTTTTGTTTTGTTTTGTTTTGTTTTGTTTTGACCTCCCTTCTGAAAAGATGGAGGTAATGGGATTTCTGCCACTTCCCCACTTATCCCTGCATTTTGACAGGTCAGTGTCCGTGGCATTCATGGGGTCATGTTCCTCTAAAAGCAGGGAAATCTGTTCTCTGTTCTGCAGATTTGGGCCCTGCTCTTTTCAATTGGCCAACACCACCCTCACATCCCTCCCTAGCTTCTAGCCTTAGGCTCTTTATTGAAGAAAGTATGTTAGGCAGGACCTGCCTCAGACCAGCCGTTCTATGATTTTTCTCCTTGTTAATGCTTTGTCTATTCTTTTCAAGGCATTTTCTGATGTCTAGAGCTAAGCTGTTCCATGTGGAAGCTATCAGCCACATGTGGCTACTGATAGTCCTTGCAATATGATTAGTTCACTTTGAGATTGCTAACTTGTGAAATTCACAGCAGATTTTGAATTAGTGTGGAAGAGTAAAACATCTCAGTAATTTTTATGTTGATTATATTTTGGATAAAAGGAATTAAATAAAATAATTAAAATTAATTGTACCCTTTTAGTTTTTAAAAAGTGGTTACCAAAAAATAAAAATTACATAGGATTTGAGGCTCACATGTATTTCCCTTGCATGGTGCTGGTCTAGGATTATGAGAAGACTAGGAGCTTCCCTTTCACCCTTAGATCTAAGCTTCAATCCAGTTTTTTATGAATCCACACATTTGATTCCTTTTGGCTAATGCTCCTTCTCTGTTTTATGAAGCCAGTGAAAAAACAAATGGTAGAAAGAATAAACTTTAGGCCATTCGTGTCCAGTATATTTGAGGGACTATCTTCCTACATCAACAAGTGTACTGTGGTTCAGTTTTCGCACTACCCACTTGGAGTCAGCCGACCCTACAAGTTAAAGGGTACGATGCACAACACAACGCCCCACTTCATACTAACTGGCTACAAATATGGGGGTTTTCCTGGCCTTCCTCAGGTCCCATAATTCATGAAGGCAAGTCACAGTGTTCAGAAACATTCTGTAATTATGCTATAGTTTTATTATAAAGGATGCAAATCAGAAATAGCCAAATGAAGGGATGTGGAGGGTGAGGTCTGGGAGGGTCCCAAACACAGTGCTTCTCTGCCACTTTCCAAAGGAGTCAGACTGTGTCACTGTCCTAGCACAACAGAATGTTCACCAACCAGGAAGGTCCATTGAGCTTTGGTGTCTAGAATTTTTAATGGGATTTTATTATGTAGGTATGATTGAATTATTTGCTATAGGATTGAAGTCCATCTACAGCCCCCCTTTCCTCCCTGGAGGTCAGTACAGCTCAGGGTTCCAATTCTCTTTGGTCTTTCTAGTGACCAGCATCCATCGTGAAGTTACCTAGGGACCCACCAAGAGTGAGCATAAACTTAGCTGTGATACAGGCTTATAAATAACAAAGACACTTTTACTTGGGAAACTCTTAGTTTTAGAAGCTCCATGTTGGGAACCTAAGACAAGGACTAGACAAATTCTTTATAGCAGACTTGAAAAGGCCAGTGTGTTTGGGATTTTTCTTGTTTCTTGAGATAGGCCTGGATTGCAATGTATTTTCCTCTCAGGACTGCCTTTGCTGCATCCCAAAGCATTTGGATTGTTGTATTTTCATTTTCATTTTTTTTCCATATATTTTTAAAATTTCTTCTCTAATTGCCTGGTTGACCCATTCCTCACCAGGGAAATACAAATCAAAACCACATTGAGATATCCCCTCATGCTAGTCAGAGTGGCTAAAATGAACAAATCAGGAGACTGTAGATGCTGGCGAGGATGTGGAGAAATGGGAACCCTCTTGCACTGTTGGGGGAAATGCAAACTGGTGCAGCTGCTCTGCAAAACAGTGTGGAGGTTCCTCAAAAAATTAAAAATAGATCTACCCTATGACCCAGCAATAGCACTGCTAGGAATTTACCCAAGGCATACAGAGTGCTGATGCATAGGGTCACTTGTACCCCAATGTTTATAGCAGCACTTTAAACAATAGCCAATTATGGAAAAATCCTAAATGTCCATCAGCTGATGAATGGATAAAGAAGTTATGGCTTATATATACAATGGAATACTATTTGGCAATGAGAAAGAATGAAGTATGGCCTTTTGGAGCAATGTGGATGGAACTGGAGAGTGTTATGCTAAGTGAAATAAGCCACACAGAGAAAGACATACCATATGTTTTCACTCTTATGTGGATCCTGAGAAACTTAACAGAAGACCATGGGGGAGGGGGAGGGGGAAAAAGTTACAGAGAGGGAAGGAGGCAAACCATTAGAGAAAAACTGAGAATAAACTGAGGGTTGATGGGGGGTGGGAGGGAGGGGGAAGGGGGTGATAGGCATCGAGGAAGGCACCTTTTGGGATGAGCACTGGGTATTAGTTGGAAACCAATTTGACAATAAATTGTGCATTAAAAAAAAAAAAAGGCCAGTGTCGGAAGAGCAAAGAGATGGATTCATCATTCAACTAACGTATATAGAGTTTCCAGGCATTGTTCTAGAAACTTGAAATACAGGATCAACATTGAACATTCCTGCCTTCTTGGAACCTACATTCTAGCAGGGGGAGACAGACAACAAGTTTAAAACCCTAATAAATAGATCAACTGAAGAGTATATTAGCAAGTGGTGCAATGGGAGAAAGCAGAAGTACAACAGGGATTTCCAGGGCTTATGGGGTGAGAATGGCAATGATGGATTGTAATTTGTAATATGTGCTCTAGTTAGGTCTTGTAAGAGAGTGATATTGAAGCCAAGACTTGGAGGGAGGTGGGGAGGTGGTGGTTAGCTCTCCAGAAATCTGGAGGAAGAATGGTCCAGACCAAGGGAACAGCTAATGTAAAGGCCCTGAATGCAGAAATGCTCCTGGTGTGGTCAGGAAACAGTGAGAAGGGACAGTGTGAACAGAGCAGCAAGAGCCAGCCAAGATCGGAGAGGAGAAAAGTAGAGGTAGCGAGGGGCTGGATCATGTAGGGCCTCATGGACTGTTGTGCATTCTCTGGATTCTATTTTGAATGACCTCTCTCATTGGAGAATTTTGAGCAGAGGAACAGCATAAACTAACTTACTTTTAAATAGATTCACTTAGGCTTTTTGCTAAAAGTTGACTGTAGTGAGCAAGAATAGAGGAAGGGAGACCTGCTTTGAGGCCATTGTCATTTATCCAGGCGGGAGATAACGGTGAGGCAGAATAAGGTGACAGCAGAAGAAGTGGTGGAAATGGGCAGATTCTGGTAGGATTCATAGGATTTCCTCAAAAATTGGGGGATGAGGAACTGAGTGGCCTCAGATGAGACAGACTGGGAACTGGGTATATCACGTACCATGGTAAGGAGTTCAGATTTTATTTTAAGTGCATCGAGAAGCCAGTTAAGAGTGTAAGCAGACGAGTTCTCTGATTATGTTAATATTTTACAAACCTTATTCTCCAGGATATGGGGGAGAAGGAGGAAAGGGGAAAGGAATGGAAGATGCTGGGGGCAGGGAGTAGCATTTAAACTCCTAATAGGTGTTAACCCCTGCTAATCTAGGGGACCCAACTCACTTCAAATTAAACATGTTAAAACACACCCCCATCATCTATTAAATAGCAGTTTTTGCTGTAAAAAAATTAAAGGAGTTTAGTAAATTTGCTTTTGAAATCATTTGGCCTGAGTGACACATTCGATTCATGGGTGGCTGATTTCTCAGCGATCCTTATGCATACTTGTGGTAATTAAGAAAATCTAACCTGCAAATTGTTTTTAGATGTTAAGATATTATACAAATGCAGAATTTAACCAGCCAACTCATGTAGTTGGTATAATGGTACTTTTTGTAGACAAATCAACTCATCAATGATTGTGTAGTTTTCTTTGTTTTTTTTTTTTTCCTTTAAGCATGTACTTTTTTTTCTACCCCCCCCCCCCCCCGCCCCAGGACTGAGAGATTTTTATAGGTTCCTAAAAAGCTTATCAACTCATAAACCTAATGGATTAAATGACTCTGGATGCCAGGAGAATAGTTAGGAAGCTGTTTTGTTTGAGGGAAACTTTTAAAAGTGTCTGGTTCCCACTGGCTTGATGAAGACAGGATTTTAGGGGAGTCCAAGGGTATAGGGTGGCCTGGCCTTTGTTTTATAATTTCTAAATTTTTTTTTCCAGAAGTCACCTTGTGTCCTTTGGACACACTGATCTTGGATTTGCTAGAATAAGTTGGTGGTTTTACTACTTGACTCAATTTGCTCTAATATGATCTGTTGATTTCACTGTGGAGGTATTTTCTGTCCTGATTCAGTGAGGATGCCTAGAGAATCATTAAGGGGCTTAAAAAAATACAGAACATTGATTTTGTTTTTACCATCCTTGATAATGGATTACCTTTTCATTTTTTCCTGGTAGCCTGGCATTGGATTGCATGTATTGAATTCAAAAGAAACCTAGTCTTAGCTATATTCTATAGGGTAGATGTTAACTGTGGAGTAGATAATTCTAAGGGGATTCTGCTTGTTTTAACTCTGAATTCATTCGAAGTTATTATAAAACAGGGCAAAAGGTTTTGCAGTGAATCTCAGAAGAAATGTTTTTTTCCCCATTAATTTGAATAAGTGCTTGAGTGATTAAATGTTCTGATATTCTGTGTGCTACAGGAGAAAGAGAAAATATCAGTTTGAAAAAATCAAACTAGTAGTCTTTAAAAATCACATATCTTTCCCTTATTATCAGAATGCTCTGGCTAGGACCATTTATAAACACTTGTCCCTTTGTAAGGGAACTCATTCATGTCTACCCTAGGTATCTTTAATTCAGTTATAATTTTGGGTATTACAATTCATCTGATTTGTAGCCTATTTCGTGAGTGGGATTCCTAGTTCTACTTTTAAATGAATATAGTTCATCAAATTTGATTGTTCTTTTGTGCTCATTTGCTCTGGAGCCCTTGCTGGTAGTGAAACAAAAAGCTTTTCCACCTGGATATCTGAATGACAAATGATGACGCCCTTTTCCCCTTGGCCTTAGTTGGAGCTGCCAGTCTCTTCATTCAAGACATTATTTCTCGCAGTTCTCAGTACACGGTTTCGTCACGGTGACAGAAACCCTTAACAGGCATCCCTGGGATGACATTCCTGGGCATCATTGGATCGCTTCACATTTTGCATTGACAGGTGTGCACGACAAGTGTTTTACTTTCTTGTACTATTATCAATGGAGCCACTAACATGATTTTTTTTTTTGCTTTGTTTTTTTAATATGCCACGAAAAGGTACAACATGAACTAGTGGAAGAAAAACAGGTTGTGAATTTAGAATTTTCAGTCAGCAGGTTTTCCGTACTTTGGGTACTTGGGGCAAGTTAATTTACTTCTCTTGATGTTTATCAGCTTACCGATCTGTAAAATGACCGTTGGTGTCATTTAGTCATTCAGTGTGCATTTATTGGGAATGCCTATGTGCCAGGCAATGTTTTAGGCACTGGGTACTTAGTCCTGAATAAGAAAGTTCCAGCCCTCTTGGAACTTAGCTTTTATCAAGGCTTCAGTGAGATAGGGCACGAAGCTGTCTGACACATAATAGTCCCTAAATACAATGCCACTGCTTTGACCTTCCCTACTTCCACAGGAAGGGATTAAGTTAAGTGAAGGTTTAATTTTTTTGTTTATACATATACATATACATATACATATACATATACATATACATATACATATACATATACATATACCTAATATATTTTATTTATTTTTTGAGAGAGAGAGAGAGAGCAAATGGGGGAGGGAGGGAGGGGGGAGCAGAGGGAGAGAATATGAAGTCCATATCCAGCATGGAACCAGATGCGGGGCTCAATCTCACGACCATAAGAGAGAAATCTCAGGTCATGATCTGAAATCAAGAGTCGAATGCTCAATTGACTGAACCACCTAGGCGCCCCTTGTTTTTAATTTTTTTTATTGTTTTGTTTTTGTTGGTTTGGTTTCAAATCTGAAAGGGGAAGTTGTGGTGAAGTCATAGTTTTTAAACATGCGAGTTGCTAACAAGTACAAACAGAATGCAGATGATCAAGGGAGGTTTGTGGACAGCACATTAAGTCAGATGTCCTAGATTCTGACTGCATGTGAGAGTTGAAACCTTCCAAATATGTAGACATATTTTCAGAAAATCTTGCATTTTAAAGTAATGTTCAATCTCCCTGGCCCAGCCTGAAATGAAACACTGTGTCTAATTGGAGTAAGGCTTGCTCTGCTGAGACCTTCCAGGTACTGGGAGGAAGACAGTTCATAATGCCCAGAGAAGCATCTTCAGGAATGTCTTTGACCAAGGGAAAAAGTGAAAAGTTTCACAGAGAGGAGGTTCTCTCTCCATTGAGAAAAAAACACATTAACAAAGGAGTCTGGAAATGAACTAGAGGCAAATGCAAAATGCTTGGGGGAGCATTGGCTTGGTATGTACCATGGATAAGATGTATTTTAGTATAGTCTATGTTCTTTTCCTTCCAAATTTGTTGCTTTCATTGTGTTAAGTCTTTCCCATAGAGGGTAATGTGCTCAATCTGGTGTCGGGTGGACTTTGGGTGTTTCCTAGATACTTCACCAGGACAAATGTAAGTCCTTTTGTAGAAGGTGCTCTGATTATAGAACAGAGTAATGGTGTGAACAGTGGTTGACATTTCTGGAGTGCCTACTGTGTGGTATGTTCTGTTTCAGATGTTTTACGTGTATTACTGCAATTAATCTTTACAATAAATATTCTCTCCTTTTAGAAATAAAGAATTTAATTGGCCCAAGGCCATTTCATTAATAAATAAAGTCAGAATTTAAAGCAGGACCATCTGAGTCTAGAGTATACTCTTAGCGAGATAAGTGGTGGACAATTCTGTAAGGATTAGATTCCACTGTCTGGCCTAGAATGAGTATAGATATTGAATAGTAGCTTGTTGTATGGGGCTTACTCGTTCTCTCCTCACTCCTCTTTGCCTTTCAGCACATACATACGTGCAGAAGTATGCATATATTCAAACATGTGTGTTTTCCAGAGCGTTGATTATTCATCAGCGGAAAATAAATGGGTGTAGCCAATGGGTGGGGCTGTGGAGAGGATGCAATCAGTATCTTTAGTTTGAAGATTTGAAAGGAGAAAACACAAGGCCAGTCTGCTGGTAATATAGTCTGTCTGTTGTTGACCAACAGGTTCAGGAGTCCAAATACTTGGAGTAGTTGTGCAATTTGGCTGGACGTGAATTGAATAACTCAATCTTGGGACTATTGATTGTGTAGGACTGCCTTCTGAATACCTTAAGTTTGCCTGAAGGAAAATCCCCAATGTCTCATAAATTGCTTAATGTTTATTAAATGTGAATTTTAGGACCCCGTGAGCCCCTGAACTCAGGCAGTGGCAGAGGGGACAGATTAGCTCTAAACTCCTGTGGGTACAGGTAGGCATACGTTCCTGTGGAATCTGAAGAGTCTTGATTCCTACAGAACAGAACCAGACCCTGCCTTTCATTCAGAATTTTCTTTCTTCTGATAACGCTCCATTTGGCTCTTATCATTTGGAATTGAAAGCAGTGAATATCTGTGTCCCCTTGGCAAGAATAGAAGGCCTTAGTTCTGGAGACAGATGGATTTGTTTTTTAAGCCCTTTGAGTATTTTTTTTTTTTCTTGCATGGAAGATTATTATACAGCATACTTGCCATTTGCGGTGAGAGCTTCTAGAAGTTGTCAGCACTAAACGAACTCAAGAAGTGGAACCTTGAGAGTATTATTGCTGGCACATAGCTTGATGATACCATTCTGGGAGGGTGGGGGCCAGAGTGGAATCAAGGTGAAGAAGATCTGCATATTTAGCTCAGGAAGCCCCAGTCTTTTGTGAAGTTGTGTAACCTGATATTATTCGTGTAGGCCTGTTCTTCCACACCATGGTTGTAGTGGCATACATTTATTATTTCGTGTTTTAAAATTAGATTGATTTTTGATTTACAGTATTATTTGGAGCTTCTTAGATTCTTTCTTGAGCTGACTGTGATACAGTAGACTGGGAATCACCGACTGAAGGCCAGTGGAATATTGTGGGAAAATAGATATTTTGGAGGCAGAAAGTCAGGCATTCATCTCAACTACTTACTGTCTGACCCTGTTTGGGAAAGTTATTTAAGCTCTCTGAGCTTTCAGGTCTTTGCAAGCTTTAAAAGAGATGATGTGTGTGGATACAATGCCTACCGCACAGTAGGTGCTCTTCTAAATGTTCATTTTCTTCATTTCTTCTCTTAGATTTATAGGCACTTACACACAGTTATGGTGCTGTCAGGGACTACACGGTCAGTTAAATTGAAGGAACCAGATAGTTTTCCTGCTGAATGAAATGCCATGTTTGTTCATCTCCCACCCTAAGTAGCTTACTCACCTACTCACTCCAAGGCTGGTACCAAAGGTATACCGAGAGTGATTCCAACGTGCAGCATTGTGCTAGATTAAATGAGAAGAAAACTCAAAAGAAGCTGTGTATGCACTAATATTTATATATAGCATTTCTCCTCTGGGGCTTTCTTGTTTAATAGGGATAGGAAATTTTGGAAATTAAGAAGCCCTGTAAGCAAAGGAAGGTTTTGATATTGGTAGACTTTAGGTTTGTTGAGGATCCTGGATGAACTTTATAAACTAGAGTTCCAAATGGTATTGTGCGGTTGGGTTCTCAGTGGCTGCAGTTGGAGGCAAAGGAATTAGAAAGCCAGACAATAAGGCTGATCTAAGACCATTGAGTCTCTTGCTGTTCTGGGGGCTTCATGCATTTTCTGCTACTAAAATTGAACAATATTGATATTTTTCTAATTTTTATAAAAGTACATTACTACACAGAATGTGGTTACTTGAAAGATTTGTTTCCATACTTTTTTTTTCAGTAGTTTACCAGACGAGTTGCAAAGAGCCCTACTTGCCAGAAGAAAAATATCAGGCAATGTTTCCATCATTCTGACAGTTGGAAGCCCTCCTTATCCTGCTTGCTTAAAAACTGACCAAAATATCTCCCCTTGTAAAGACACCACATACTCTAAGAGCTGATCTTGTTTTTAGCCCTCCCATAGTATATAGTCTAGCTGTGCCTCCTCAGAATTTCAGAACATCAGCATAGCTAAGAGGTCAAGAGCATGGCTTTGGAATCGGGGAGACTTGGCTTTAAATCCTGCCCTATCAATTTTTCAGTGTAAAATCCTTGGAAAATTTTGAGTCAATTTCTTCATTTGCAAAGTATAAATAATAGTACCTATCTAGGAAGTTTGTTGTGAAGATTAAATGTATTAAATTAATAAAGCATTATATCTGCTCTCTTTGGGGTGTGGATTGAGTCTGGTTTGAATATCACTATAACCCCAGTGCCCATAGAAGATCCTCCATAAATAATGCTTAAGGGAATTAATGGATAATGTATATTAAGCATTTAGCAATATATCTGGCATGTATTGGTCTGTTAATAAATGCTAAGGATGGTTAATAAATGCTAATAATGGTATTTGTTGAATCATTAGCATTAAATTACTGCGTCTGTTGAAATAAAACTCCAAAGAACTATAGCCAAAAGGAGGACTGCCTTTAAATGGCAACTCTTATAAACCACTGAAATAATGCCTTTAAAATGGCAACTCAGAAAGCAGCCTATCATTCAGAGCCTTTTCATATCATCAGTGTGCTTTTGCACAGGTCTCTGGTCAACTGTGCAATTTCATCAGGCCAGACCTTGAGGTTGACCTGACTTGTAATCTGTCTTTATTTAACATTGTGTTTCCAGCCTGTTGAGGGTGGCTCTTGGAAGCAGTAGGTGGCTCAAGGACTCAAATATCTGTACTCAAGTCTTGACTGTATGAGAGAAGATGGAAAGCTCTTGGAGTCCTTTAGCTGAGTAGGTAACTAATGAGATGATCACTCAGGAAGGCATTTCTGTTGTCTTTCTTAAAGAATGACTGTCTTTGAATGGGAGTATCTAGCTCTCTTTCAGACTTGGTGTCTTTGATGTCTGTGTGGGGCTTCTTTTATTTCTGATGGTCGGTTTGTTTCACCATAATGATCAGATCTTCTTCAGGCTGCCAAACTGGGTAGCAGAAAGCTTCCTGAGAAGCACAGGAAATTGGAAGCCCCAGTCTTCTCATGGTCAGGGGAATAGGATTGCCTTGACACCAATATATGCAGAAGAGAATGAATTTAAACCAGCAACTAAGGTATCTTTATCAAGGTTTGGTCTATTAACTTGCTTAGCTTTGTAATGGAAGCCATTAGAGTCTCTAACGTGGCAGGTGAACTCCTGGGTAGCTGATGCGGCTAATAGCCAAATGGCATGCAATAATCAAGTCAATAAATATGGGAATTATCACACGCAAGTGCAATGGTCTGGAATAGAAACTAAGTGCCTGTAAATTACTCCATTGTTACTTGAAAGAAAGAACAATACAAGTTGAAATATTGAAACTTCATATATTACAGTTTCTCTATCATTGTTCTGTACAGGATGATCTCTGAATTTTATTTATAATTCTCAGCTAAATTGTTTTTTTTTTTCCTCCAGCTACAGAACTCTGTCTTGAATTCTATTTTCATTTTAAACATCAATAGTTCATTGTGTAAGAGCATTCTTTGGCCTGAACGTTCTTGGCACTTTCTGTGGGGAATATAACACAGTAACAATTATTTATACGGATGGGAGATATAAAAAAATGACAGACTAAAGATAGGTGGTTAAGTTGTAACAAAACCCAGCACATAAAGATTGCTTGGCAGAGATTTATACAGAGAAACAGAACTACTGCTCATGCCGGAGAAATCAGTAAAGAGGAACGGAAAAAGAACAAAGAACGTATGCTTCAAGGCTATAATGAGACATGGCCGCCTTAGGCAACATCAGTGAGGAATAACATGCCCTAATTTTGTTGTCTCAGAAGCAAAACATTTCTTTTTCTGTTGATTATTCAGAATATGTGCCATTAGCCATATGTGTACATCTTTAGTCAGCAGTATGACTGTCGCCCACGTTTCATTAACATGTGTTTTACTTCCTGCTCAAAACACAGCATGCAAGAATATGTCCCTGACCTTTCAACACAGCTTGCTTTTTCTTCCTTCATTTCCCTGTCACTTACAACACCAAAACTCCCGGAACCCTCTCTTCCTAGGCAACATCCCTCCCTTTTACTCTCTGCTGTTGACATTGTAGGCTGCTCGTTGCCGATTTGGTCGAAGATGTCTAGGAGCCCTGCCTCTCAATGCCTGGAAGTTACCTTGAAAGTCTGTCTTGTCTCATCACCTTTGAAACAGATAACAAATCTTAATTAGCTCTAGTATTCTGCAGATAATCATTGGTAATCATCATGGGCTTATCTTTGAATGGATGACTTAGGATTGATCTGGAGGCTCAATTCCTAGAGATTTTAAAGAAAGAATCAGAATGTGCAATTACCAGGATACCTTGGGTCTGTTTCCTGAATGGAAGAGAGAAAAGTACAGATACAGACCAATTTTTGGCCTCTTGTTGTCTAACAAAATTGGGAATCTGTGGTTGGATATACATGGATGTCAGTAAGTACAATTTAATAAATGAATTGATGATTTTCAAATTGAGTCTTAGTGCAACTGTGCAGTGTTGAGCCAAAAGAGATGTCAGCCCCTCAGGTCTGTAAGTCTTCATGGATAGAGTAAGACTTTGATACATAAAGCCAATACATGGCATTTGTATGCTATCAAAGACTTCTTGGTGGGTCTGAAGGTAATATGCCAACTCACAGAAGTAAAGGTGGTTTATGAGCAAGCAGTCAGAGAGGGCTTCCTGGAGGAACTAGTATTTAAGCTGAAATTTAAAGGAAGTAAAATGAAAATAGTAAAAAAATACTTGGGTTTTATTCACACTTTAGTAATATATTTCTAAAAATGGTCTCTGTAGCTGGATTTGAGCAATTAATTCAAGTGCTATAAATAAGGAGTACATCTTGTCTATTATCTGTCAAGAAATATAAAGAGAGAGGAAGTAATTTTAAAGAGGCTTCATCTAGGCCAAACAGAATAAAACTTAGCTGGAGAGAAATGGGAAGCTAACTTCTTCCAATAGCTGTTGCATATAAAGTAGTCAGGGGTTGGAGAAAACAGACCTTTGGAATCACATTAGAGAACTAGAGCAAGGCTGGGAAGGCAAGTCTTTTAAGCCTTATTACTTGAAGATGAGTCTTTGTAGAAAATGGCATTTCTGGGAGATCAAGGACCTTGCTACTCAAAGTGTGGTCCAGGACTGGTATTGTCAGCATTATCTGGAAATCTACTAGATATGCAGATTCTTAGGAGCCTCCCTGACCTACTGAATCAGATTCTGCATATTAACATGATTCCCAGGTCATCTGTAGGCACTTTAACATTTGAGAAGCACTGCTATGGAAAGCAGCTGCAGTCTTAGCTGGGCCACCTGTTGTAATGCAGAGGCATCCTGCAAGCAGCTGACAATCATCAGAATCACTTGGGTAGGTGTCTTTTTTGTTGTTGTTGTTAAAACAGTAACTCAGATCTAATGAATTTGGGGGCAGATTGTGGAGTTTGCATACAGCTTTCTATATTTCAAAAAGCTTCCCAGACATTCTAATAATCCAGGTTTGGAAGGTACTGATGTATGAGACTACAGCGGTGATTCTTAACCCTGACAGCTTTAGAATCCTTTCTTGTATTTTTATTTTTTGTTTTTGCGTGTTTTTTTTAAACAAAAGCAAAAACAACCCCAGTGCTAAGGCCAGACCTCCAGAGATTTAATACTGATTTAATTGGCCAAGGTGAAGTTTATACATGTGTATTTTTCTAACAGCCCTACTGAGATATAATTTATATACCATGAAGTTTCATATATGAGTACTTTTTTTAAAAAGCTTTCTAGATAATTTTAATGGGCAGCCAAACTTGAGAACCCCTGAAGGAATACCAGTAGGAGGCTATCATACTTTCCAGATGAAAAACACAAGATTTGAATTTGGACCATGTCAACAAGTAAAGATGTGTAGGCTGAAATGGAGGAATTAAGAGAGTTTTCTGGGGTTTTAACAGGATTTAATGATTGATTTTGCATAGGGTAGGGAAGTATTTCAGGAGTCTAGGATTACATCAGTTTCATTTGATGGACTTCCTTGTCTCTTTTCTACATAGGGTGTCTTTTCGTTCAGAAATCAGGGAGACAAAATGATGTATTGATATTTAGACCTTTAGATTATCTACAGTATGACCAAATTCAGGAGAAACAAGTTATTATCATTAATAATTCCTGGACACATTAGTACCTGCTTGTTTGTTTGTTTGTTTGTTTGTTTACTTAGAGAAAGAAAGTGTGTGGGCAATGTCAGCACAGAGCCCAATGAGGGGCTTAATCTCATGAACTGTGAAATCATGACCTGAGCCAAAATCAAGAGTTGGATGCTTACCTGTCTGAGTCACCCAGGCCCCCTCACATTAGTACCTTTTAAATTTTCAGTCAGAGATAATCTCCTTTTTTGATCTCTCCATTGTCAATATATTGCACAAACCCTTCCTAGTACCTGCCTGGATACCTTCCCTAAAAGTGAGCTATGATAATGAGTACATGTGTTGTTCCATTCTTGAATGCTCTTAAGTTATACATGCCTGTTTCTATTATAATGCCAAGCAAGAGGAAGGATCTTTATGCTTGAAATAACCACAAGTGGTATAGGATCAGATCAGTATTAGCCAAGATCTCAGCTCTACAGTGTTTTCGGCTCATTTCACTCTGAAACTCATAAGAATGTAAATTTCCTGCAGTGTTTTCCTTACCTTTCCATTTTTCTATAATGGGTTATGTGGCACAGAGGTCAGAAGATACCTGGTTATTGAGAATGGTAAGGAGAGAAGCCTGATCCTAGGACAAGTTGGAATCTCTTAGTTTCTTTGATTATCTCTCTCTTGGGTTCTTATTGATGAAGTTTTGGGTGATGATGTGGGGTTCAGAGCTGATAGCCAAGAAAGAATTCTTGAAGACGTCTTTGGTGCAAAAAGGTGATTTTATGAAAGCACAGGGACAGACCCATTGGCAGAAAGAGCTGCACTGGGGTTGTGATGCGTAACTGATTATATACCCTCAGGTTGGAAGGGGGTTAGGGATAGATTGTCTCTAAGGAATTTGGAAGCAAGGTTTCCAGGACCTTGACAGGTTAGGTGTTGTTAGGAAAATGCCATTTGTTATCATTGAGTAAAACCTCAGTCATGAAACCCTTCAGATGTATATCAAGGGGCCATAAGCTTGGAGTATGATTGCCAGCATATATCTTGGGGCAGTTGAGATACAGGAAGTTTCCAAAGGAATTTTATGTTAAAGTAGACTTACAAGATCCTTGAGGTTGGGATATCGGTAAGCCAAGATTCCCTTTTGGCCCTAGCAAAGTGTCATCTTCAAAGCAGCTGAGCTCCTAGAGGGAGGTCACTCCGCCAGTTTCAAGGACTTGTCAGTGGTAAGGGAATTTAATTTTTCATTTGCCTTAGTTTCCCGCATCACCATGGCAAGCACTTAAACCCCTTTCCTTTGTTCTTGGGTAGCCAGGAATGTCTAAGGAATATCACATGTATTTCACTTGGGGTTCTGTTAGCCTGTACTTTGCCCTCAGCTTGCCCTGTGCTCCCTCATCATTTTGATTCTTGACAATTTTTATGAACACATGAACAACTGCACTCTTAAACTATTAACTAAAGATGACTAAAGAGTTTTCCAGCATCTGGAAGAAATTCTTTTGATTCTAATGTTTATGGGTTGCATTGAAAAACACAATTGTGAAGACAATCTTTGACTCCCTGTATGTGTTGTGATCAGCGCAGCTGATAGGAAAAAGATTGGAAGCACCGTCATCCAGTCCCTACCAACAGTGTCTAGCATGGATGTAAAGTGTGCATCAACCAGAAATGGGGCTGGCCCTGAATGACATGGATTTCATGTTCTCAGGTGGACAGAGTTGAGTTTTTTCCTCAGCTGCTCCTTATTGGCTCCTCTCTTTCCTTCCCTAGCAATTGTAACTACAGCTGTAAGCAAAGCATGAGACATTGCTGGCATCTGTGGTTATTTTACAAACAATGCTGTAGGCAGAGGCTGATGCAGAAGATGAACTGGAGTCATATATGCTAGGAATTACAGTTTTTCATAGGCTGAATTAACGTTAAAGAAAGACTACTAGCCATCTGAATTTCCGAGGACAAAATATTTTTCAGAATCACAGAACCAGGCAGGAAAGGTACTAGTAGACACCATCTCAGGCCAGCAGAGCTGTATTTGAGTGTTAGCAGAAACTGGGCTAGGTTTTGTCCATGTCATTTCCGCTTCCAATTTTAAATGTGCAAGGACAAATAACAGGTACCTAAGAGGATAAAAGTAGTGATGGCAAGGGTTACTTGCACCCAGTAATCTCTGGTTCGAACTTGCTCTCTGCTTGTTTAAAGATGTATAAAAAGGAAAGGAAATGAGCTTATTTAAAAATTCATCAGAATTACATAAGACTGTATTGTTCTAAAGACTAGAGGAAATGCATACTCTTGTAAATGATGCTCCACGGGAAACAAAAGGCAATTTTACGTGGTATCTCATTAAGATAGGAGAAAAAAGTATATGATCACAAGGAAATATCAAAATGCTATAAAAAGTCAATAAACTGAAGTGCAGTATAAGATGATAGACATACTGAGAGGGAAAACCACTTCAAGAATGATGACAATTTGAAGAGCAGAATTAAAATTCCTATACCTGGGGCGCCTGGGTGGCTCAGTCGGTTAAGCGTCCGACTTCAGCTCAGGTCACAATCTCACGGTCCGTGAGTTCGAGCCCTGTGTCGGGCTCTGGGCTGATGGCTCAGAGCCTGGAGCCTGTTTCTGATTCTGTGTCTCCCTCTCTCTCTGCCCCTCCCCCGTTCATGCTCTGTCTCTGTCTCAAAAATAAATAAACGTTAAAAAAAATTTAAAAAAATAAAATAAAATTCCTGTACCATAAGGTAAATGACATGGTAGAAAGTAGAATCATCGGTCGTTATTTCAAATTTTGAAATACTCTTCGAAAGCAGAGGAAAAGAACAACAACAAAAAAAATAAGCGGGGTAAGAAGGTATTAGAATCCAGCCATGATAGGGGCACTTGGTGGCTCAGTTAAGTGTATGGCTCTTCATTTCTGCTCAGGTAATGATCTCATGGTCGTGGGATGGAGCCTCAAGTTGGGCCGGGCATGGAGCCTGCTTAAGAGTCTCTGTCTCTCTATCTCCTGTCCAAAAAAAAAAAAAAAAAAAAAAAAAAAAATGCAGCCATAATAGTGTTTCTGAAGTGAAAAACTCAAACAGCATAGATTACTTATATAATAAAGATTTATAAAAGTAAAGCGTATATTCATCTGTAGAACAAAAGACTCTGGGTAACAATAACAGAAAGAGTCTTATGGTTCAAATATGTTGATGATTTTTTTCAAAGAAAAAGAATTTAAATCCTGTCGAGGAAGAAATGAAAATAAAAGTATAGTCTCAAAGAAACAGAAATCAAGTGGGTCTCAGACTTCTCCTGAGCAAAAGAAGGTATCAAAAGATAAAAAACAAAAAAACAAAAAACAAAAAAAACCCTTTTGATGGAAGAAATTATGTGATCCAAGAAATACCTGTTCAGCCAAATTGTTCTTTTGTGTCTAAAGGCACAAAATCCACACACTGGAAGAAATTTAAGATACAGTGCTCAAGAATGGAGTAATCATTTTATAAAAGAACACAAATGAATATCAAAGGCCACTGCTCTTAAAGTCAAACTTAAATCGTTTTAATGAAAACTAATTGGTAAGGAAAAACCTATATATATGAAAATGTAAACCTGAAGAGAATAATGTTCCATAGAAAATGAAGTGAAAGCGTACTAAATTTTGTATTTCACATGTGACCCTGAAGAGATCTATTGTTATATTTATCTATCTACAAAATAGTAACATGAGAGGCTGAAATGGAGAGAGGGATATGATTGTGGTTTTGAAAATCTAAATATACTAGCAAAATTAAAGATTGAGGGCCAGTCTTCCAAATCACCACAGAAGGCCCAAGGAAACTAATCACAGTCCTCTTAATAAAATAAACAAACAGACAAATGGCGAGGGAGCCTAAAACATAGTAAGTCAAACGCAAGATAAGGTATACATTAAACATAAATGATTAAAACAAAAGGCTTATATTTAAAAAACAACCATATTCAGGTTTTAAAATCTGTAAATAAAAAATAAAATAACATTTCAGAGTGGGACAAGGTATAGCAAACAAATATGATCAGAAAGAATGCAGGTGAAACATTATTAATATCTATCAAAGTAAAATTCCATGCAAAAAACATTAAGAGAAATGGGAATAGTCCCTTAATATTGATGAAAGGTAAAAATCTGTAATAAAGACATTCTAGATAGGAATCTGTGTTTACTAATAAAACATCAAAACACATAAAGCAGAATCTGTTAGACAAACAAGGAGGAATTGACAGGAACATAATTACAGTGGCAGATTTTAATGTACTACTCTCAGCCTGTGACAAATAAAACAGAAAGATGAGCGTAAGGATTAAACAATTAATAAAGGCGAATTAATATGTATCAAAAGCTGTACCCTTTCAAGAGTATACCTATGTTTCAAATGCTCTCATAACATTACCAGCGATGATAGTAGTAAAATACTGGTAAAGTCCCTAAGCCAGAAATTAGGCAGGGACACTTTGGATATCTGGCACAGTAAAGCTCTGAAAGAATGGCAGTCATCTCAGAAACCTAAAAACCTCAACTACCCAGAAATGTATGTTAAAACTATCTCCTGAATAAGTACTGTTCAAAGAAAAATGAAAACATAAGCAACTGATTGTTGAGAATTATTTAGAATTGTTGGAATATGTAATCTGAACACAGCACTGCCTGCTGATTTATGCTATGGGGTCAAATGTGTGGTTTGATGTAAATTAATATTTTTTACATACTTTTGTTATGTTTGGAAAGGTAGCCTGTAGGATTGAAGAGAGCAGAAAGCAGCTATGAGAAGAAGATGAGGAAAATCGAGGGGATAGTTGTTACTTGCTGAAGAGCTATAAATGTGGGTTGGAGAAGGGAAGATAGAGATTCTTAAATAGTGGGGAGGTGGCACCTTTGGAAAGTGATTTCTATATGAGAAGGGAAAAGTTGATTGTTAGAGAAAGTGGAGAGCTAGGTTCGGACATGTTGGCTTCTGTTTCATTACTATAATGCAACGACAATGGTAGCAGCTAATATTTTTTATTACAAACTTGGAATTTGCTAGGCATTGTGGTAAGTGATTTACAAATATTACCTCAGTTAATTCTCATATTCTTATAATTGAAGAGCAATGCTTTTTTGTTTCCTTCGTGCAGCTCTGGCATGGTTTACTTAATCAGACCACTGTTGGTGAATATTTTTGTTAGTTCCAGGTTTGCTTCCACAAAAAGTGAATATCCATAAACTTATCTCTTGTGTATATGGTACACGATTGTGTTCATCTATAGAAAAACATCTTACGAATGGATTAGGTTAAAAGTATGTGCATTTCAAATTTTGGTAGATGTTGCCAACTTGCCTTTCAAGACTTGGTAACAAAATCTCTCCCTTTGTTGGAATCCGTACCATCTGACTATACCAACTTATCCTTGCTCTTGCAGTCATCTGAAGTTATTTCCCCTTGTAGCTTCTAGTTCAGTGTCCTTCTTTTTATGCCAGTTCTTGTCATGATTCTGATAACTTCAACATCTATATGGTGAACCTATCCATGTTGATTCCTCAGTTTCCTGAACTTATCTCCATTCACTCATAGCCATCCATATACCCCTTCTCATGGTTTAAACAATATTTATGTACTTATGATTCCCATGGGCATGCCCAAGGATTTGTCATCAGAAATGGAAACACTTCTGAAATTTTAAATCATTTCATCCTTCAAGTAGAAAATTCTACGCCTCTGTCTTCCTTGCTCAACTACTGCTATAGCAAACTTACTTTACCTCATTGAAAGGCTTGGTCTATTGCTTTCACCTCTTTTTTCGTGATTCTTAGGTCTCTTGTTTTTCCTTTGCTTCTTGGTACAGACGAAATTCCATCTGTACCGTCTTGGTACAGATGAAATTCCGTCTGGCTCATCATTGTAATCACTTTCGGGAACATAGTTCCCGATCTCCTTGTTCTTCTCCTCCATATTATATTTATCTTAACCTTGGATGAACCCAATTATCCAGCTTCTCCACATTTGTTCACAAGTTGCTGACCTTACCAGACAAAGCAGTGTGTCCAGGTGAATGGGTTACATTTTACAGTGAGGATCACAGCTTTTCACTTAGAAATTCCACATGACTCCATCATCAACTAACCTTCTGTTCGTAAGTTTAATCGTTTATTTTTACTCCTCAAACTCTCCACCTGCCCTCCTTATGCTGTCACTCCCACCCTTGGTTTGTGTTCTTACTTTTTATTGATAAAAATGGAAGTCTCTGGAAGAGAACTACTTTATTGTTCAATTCCGGGATCCACCCATTTCAGCACCTAAATACTCTTTTCTGCTACAGTAAGTGCCTCTCAGCTTCAGAGGCCAGCACTTCCCCGTTCTGAACCCCATACCCTCTCAGCTTTCGAGGAACCCTCCTCCTGTGCATTTCCACCCTCTCTCATGGATTATTTCCATCAGTACACTATCATTCCTTTTCATCCTACACAAAATTTCTTCATTGTCCCTGTCTTCTCAGAGCTTCTGCCTCCCATCTGTATCTACTTTCAAAGCCATTTCTCAGGATTGTCTCTATAGGCTGTTTCTAGTTCTTTGCTGACATCTGCTCTTTTCCAATCCCATTTCCAGCCCTGCTACTGCTTTGACTTACCTGTTGCCAGATCCACAGGACAGCTTTCTGTCATGGCTTCAATCTCTTGGCAGCATTTGATGTTAATCACCGCATCTCTCCTTGGGACACTCTGTTCTTCTTTGATAACTTACTCTCCTATTTCCTTTTCCATCTCTCTGGTCACTCTTTCTTATTTATCTTTGCAAACTTTTCTTCTCTCCAAACTCAAAATTTTGATGTTTTCTCAGAAACCTGACCTCCTCCTCCTCTTTTCCTTCTCCTTCTCCTTCCTCTTCTTCTTCTTTGCCTATTAGTTCACATTAGATGTGGTCATATTAATATCTTCAGTCCAAATCTTTTTTAAGCTCTGAGTTGGTATCCAATTGCTCAGTTACTCTTTAAATTCACAATGTGTCCTCAACTAAACTTCCATCTTTCTACTGTAAACATGTCCCTGTCAGTCTTTACTATCTTATTATACCATTACCCATCCAATTCTAATGCTAGAAGCATGAGAGTCAGTCTTGATTTCATCACGCAAGTCCACATTAGCAGGTTCTATCCAGTTTGCCCAGAAAATCGATCTCAAATCCATCTGCTACTCCCCACATTCAAATTTCCATGAGTTTTTTTGTGGACTAGTGAAGTAGCTTTCCTTTTGTTCTCTACATTTCTCCTTTGTCTTTATCCTGTCTAGTCTGCACCCAGCACTCAGTGATCTTTGTAAAAAATAGAAATCAAGTCATATGATTAAGAATTATGTGCATTGGGGCACCTGGGTGGCTCAGTCAGTTGAGCATCCGACTTCAGCTCACGTCATGATCTGACAGCTCGTGAATTCGAGCCCCACGTCGGACTCTGTGCTGACAGCTCAGAGCCTGGATCCTGTTTCAGATTCTATGTCTCCCTCTTTCTCTCTTCTCCCCCACTCATGCTCTGTTTCTCTCTTCTCAAAAATAAACGTTAAAAAAAAAAAGAATTATGTGCATTATCTGGGAATGCAAGCTGGTGCAGCCACTCTGGAAAACAGGATGGAGGTTCCTCAAAAACCTAAAAATAGAACTACCCTACGACCCAGCAATTGCACTACTAGGCATTTATCCACAGGATACATGTATGCTGTTTCCCCCATGTACCCCCATGTTTATAGCAGCACTATCAACAATAGCCAAAGTATGGAAAGAGCCCAAATGTCCATCAATGGATGAATGGATAAAGAAGATGTGGTGTGTGTGTATACATACGTCCATCCATCCATCCATTCATCCATCCATACAATGGAGTATTACTCGCAATCAAAAAGAATGAAATCTTGCCATTTGCAACTATGTGGATGGAACTGGAGGGTATTATGCTAAGTGAAATTAGTCTGAGAAAGACAAAAATCATATGACTTCACTCATATGGGAACTTTAAGAGACAAAACAGATGAACATAAGGGAAGGGAAACAAAAATAATATAAAAACAGGGAGGGGAACAAAACGGAAGAGACTCATAAATATGGAGAACAAACAGAGGGTTACTGGAGGGGTTGTGGGAGGGGGGATGGGCTAAATGGGTAAGGGGCATTAAGGAATCCACTCCTGAAATCGTTTCACTATATGCTAACTAATTTGGATGTAAATTTAAAAAAATAAAAAAACAAAATTAAAAAAAAAGAATTATGTGCGTTATCTCATTTATTCTTCAAACCTTATGAGGTTGGTACTACTATTGCCCTAAGGGAAGCTAAGTAGTTTACTCAAGACATTGGATAGCAGGTGAAGGAACTGAGATTTAAACCCAGGCTTCTTGACCCCAGAGCCCACAGTCTGAACCACTAGCCAATTCTCTTTCACAGAAATAGACCATTTTCTCTCTAATAGTAACTTGAACACTTACGGCTTAATACCTCATATGCATCTTCTCTAGAGACCTTGAAAATTCCAGCCAAATTCTTTGCGATGGTGAACATTTGTTTTTCTGGCACTTAACATCAAAGGGAGCCTTGTTTTAGGTTGCTGAATTAGGACAAGCTTATTGGGGCTTCATCAAACACTAGAGGGCTCCATTCAAGTGAGCGGGGTTTTATACAGGCTATTTTATGAGGCTGTTGATGTGGACTCAGTATAACAACAACAACAACAACAACAACAACAACAACAATAACAACAACAACTCTTTGAAACTGCAGATTAACTTAGAAAAGCACTAAGGTGGTTCTATAGAAATAACATATTTACATCCTCTTTTCTCTGCAATTGCAGAGTACTCACTGGTTTCTTATCAGTTAATTATAGTAATCAAAGATGCAGATACAGACTGCTGTCAGCGTATGTCAATTTTCCCATGAAGGTCTGCAGAAAAACAAGCACCTTTAGTAATTTTCCTCCAATCCATCCTCCCTGTGCTGCCAAATTCATCTTTCTAAAGTACAGTCCAGATGCAGCAATTCTAGCCAAGTGGGGACCTCTGTGGCTTCCCACTGCCAGCTGAACAACAAAGGTTAGGCTCTCTTATTTTGGCATAAGACCCTCTGAGACCTGGTTCCAGTGTTATTTCCACCCCTGTCTTATCTCTGCTTATTCCCTTAATATATAACGTGCTGTCAACAGTGACACTAATTGCTTTTCCCTATATTCTTATTCCCTAAGAAGAATAAGTAATTCCCTAATTGCTTTTCGCCTGTTTTCTTATTCCCTTTCTTTGCTCTCTTAGCTTCGTTAGCCTAAAATGCTTCGTGCTCCCCAGTGTCTGCATTTAAAAGCCCTTATTCAAGGTACAAAAGCATATGGCGTGGTGTTAGGCATGTGTTAGATTGTTGTTATTAGCTACTCTTTGTTTTCTTATAGCATGCCTTAGTAGAAGAGGGGCTCAGAAAAGTGGAGGGCAAGGCAGAGATGGAGAACTTCAGAGTCCTTGGTACAGGTTGGGTTAGTGGGAATGCAGAGAGCTGGGGCTGGGTTGTGTTGGGCAGCTGGAACCTCAGCCTTAGAGAATAAATATTCAGATGGAGATCATTGAATCACCAGTCTGGCAACAAGAATGGATATCTGACCAGCTCCCAGGTGAAGGAGAAAGAAGAGAGCAAGTTTGTAGATGAGAATTAAGTCCGTGTGTTTTTTATGGGGCCATTGGGGAGGTCAGAAATATCAGAGGTGCAGATCGTGGCATGTTAAAATGGTTAGGTGTGTGGTAGACAGCTGGTCGTGGCCAGCAGGTTACTTAGTGTTACCGTTTGAGGCAGCAGATGACCTGAGATCAGAAGCTGTTAGGAAAGGTTTTGCCCAGGCAAGGATCACTCTTCCCAAACTCGCCGTTAAATTTTCTTTTATAAGACACCTTTGGAAGAAAACTTTGCTTAGGAAAAAAATAACGTGCTTCAAGTCACACTGTTAGTTGTGCCCATTATGGTGCCATTATCGCTAGAGTATACACTGCTCCTTAGAGCACCTCTTACTTCCATTTGTATTATGAATTGTGGTAGGATTCTGGGCCTATCACAGAGTGGAAGGCCCATTCCTTCCAGGAAGAACCTCTTATTTGACTGTAGAAATCTCCCTATAAAGTTATACCTACAGTGGCAGAGACATTCTGACAGTATTGGAAGTTTGCTTCCACCACACCTCTTTACACTTGGGTCTTATTACCAGACCTCACTGCTGTATAATATACTGTAAATTAACACACATTCGATTTGTAAAGATAATTCTCTTGCCAGTGACACAATAAAAATGCACTGTTACTGTTAAAAGCGTTACTGTAAGGTAAACATAATTTTTATAATCTTATTTTGGAATTGCATTTAAAAAAAATACAGAGAGCCTCAAAAAAGACCCGGCATGGCAGTGACATTACTCAGGATTGTGCAGGTTACACTTTGCAAAACTCCAGGGGGTTTGCTGTTCTCATCATAGTTACGGTAGATTTGTATTGTTATTGTGGTTTCCAGGTGGATGACATTGAAATGTTTTGAGAAGGGGTGCCTTTGCCTCGCTTTTTTGTACAAGGTTGTGGTTGCATACAGCAATGAGGTTGTTTTCTGAGCAGCTCTTGAGCTCTGAGGGCCCAGGTATATGAATGTTAAGGTTAGAGTCAAGGATAATTACTTACCCATCACCTCAATTTCCTGGTCCTTCTGGTAGTTTTATTGATGTAAAATAATGTTCTTCAAGCAACATTTGTTTTTTCTACTGATGGAGTGATTAGAATAACACCTATTGCTTATGATTGTTGGGAAGATAAAACAAAATGACTACATTCTCAACACGGCATTTGGCTCAATAGATGTTAGTTGTATTGATTTATTGATGAATGAGATTGATTCTAAGCTGAGTAGTCCAGGCTTTCCATATTAGGATCAAGGTTTTTTTCTAGCCCAAAGTGGAATGATAGTTTGCTGGGCCAGCTGTGCTGGGATATCAAGTGGGTACAGGCACCAAGGTTATTTCTAGATAGGTGCCATTTGTTAGCAAGTGGTCTATGAGAGACTGCTCATCATCTCACTCTATGTGGTGCCCTTTGTCCTGATGGCCCAAATGCAGTCTACTTGTGTCTCATGACTAATCTTTCTTGCAGCACTGTAGTTGCAAGGGATTGATGGCAGTGTGCGCATACATTCACACCAGGTTAACCATACATCACCTAGAACTTTCTCCTCATAGCAGTGATGGTTAAGGACACAACATGCTTCAAAGTTAGACTGTTTGGGATTGAATCCTAGCTTTGCCCTTTATTGGTATATGGCCTTGGATTAGAACTCAGAAGTGCTGTACTTCAGTTTCCTCATCTATACAACGAGTAGAAGAAGTACTTTTATCTTCCTATGTGGAGATTAAAGGAGATTATTCAGATCGTATGCTTCTAACCATGTCTAACACAAAAATACATGTTAGGTATTCTTAAACACATGTATATACATTATTTTATTCATTAAAATATTTACTGAGTTCCTATTGCAGTGGTGAACTAGAAAGACAAGATTCCTACTCTCATGGAAGCCACATGCTATGGGAAGAGACAGACCACAAACAAGACAGATCAATGGACCCTATATTTCAGGTGGTAGAGAGGATGAGAAGTGACTGGGGAAGGTGCTGCTTTATCCAGGTCTTCAGAGAGGCCATTTGAGAAGGTGACCTTTGAGTTAAGACCTGAAGGATGAGAAGGAACCAGCTTTGGGCAAAGATTATTCTCGATTATTTTATTCGGAGAGAACCAGAAATGCAGGAATGCACTTCATATGTTGAAAGAACAGATAGAAATTTGGTATCGAGTAGAATTTGCGACAGAATTGTAGGAAAGACAGGTGGGACTTGGGTCATGTAAGGACCATAGAAAACCCATTGAATTTTATTCTAAACATAAAAGGAAAGCAAAGGAAAATTTTAAGCAAGAGAGGGATATAATCTTGTTTTTTTTTTAAAAAAATTTAATGTTTGTTTATTTTTGAGAGAGAGTGCGAGTGGGGAGGTACAGAGAGAGAGAGAGGGAGACCCAGAACTCGAAGCAGGCTCCAGGCTCTGAGCTGCCTGCACAGGGCTCAATGTGGGGCTTGAACTCAAGGACTCATGCACTGTGAGATCATGACCTGAGCCGAAGGTGGCTGCCCAACTGACTGAGCCACCCAGGTGCTCTGATCTTGTTTTTTAAAAAATAGCTCTGGATCCTTGGAGAGGAGTGGACCTTGAAGGCCAAAAGTAGAAGTGGGAACACCATGAAGCTGATGTAGCTTTTTATATCCTTGAGTTCCTGAAGGGCAACTGCTTCATCTTTCTATCCTCCATGTTTGAAACTCAGTATTGGCTTAGGAAATGCTTGTTGGAAGGAGGAATAAAGGAAATGAATGAGAAACCTCAGTAAATTCAGTGTGTGAGAAGCATCCTTTCCCCCATGGGCTTGTAGACAAGGTCTGTGTCACACCCCAACACCTGCCCAAACCCACTTGTTTTGTTCTCTGTAATGTGACTTGAGTGACTATTCCCAAGGTTAAAAAAAATGGCAAAAGATTTAGAAAGCAGGACAAGAGTGTTCTGTACCCTTTTCCATCCTCTAGACTTTTAAGCGATGAACTTCATGACATTAAGTGGTGGTTTTCATTTTGGGCATATGACGTATTTTAGAATAAGATGATTTTGCTTTTGCAGTCCACTAAAAGCAGCACTAGTGTTTTCTTGTCGCTAAATGTTATCTTTAAGTTCGGAGTAGGTGAGTTTGAGAGACTTTTCGGGTCATCATTGCTGCAGCTATTAGATGGAATTTGAGCTTCAGAAGATACATAGTGGTCTGGACAAAATAATAATCTTGATGGAAGGAAGCAAATGTTAACAGTACTTCTGTATATCTGCATATGTGTGGTACATTTTTTCTCATTAATTATCACAATTACTCTGCAAGGTAGAGTTAGGGTTTCACATAAGGAAACTGAAGCTCAGAGAAGTTTATTTGCTTTAAGCAAAAAAAACCTAGTGAGTAAGCCCAGACTCAAACCTGAATTTGAGCCTAAAGCCTGTATATGTCCTTTCTACCAACTCGTTGCCTCTTCATGGGTAAGCTGTATCCATAAGCTAGACAAATTCTACAGATTTGTACTGATAGCAACAAGTCATTTTTTCTTAACTTCACCCTATCTTATGTTGCATGTACAGTTCAAGTAAATACAATTTTTTTCCCAGCTACAAAGTGAGAAAGTATTAATTTCTTACCACAGACTGCTATTCATAGCTCACGTCTAATTTTTAAAAAAACGTATCTTCAAAATGGTTATAGAGGTCAGCGTTCACACTTCTTGGGAGATTTGCAGCATTTTTTTTACGTAGAGAGAGACATCTTCCCGTAAGAATTCTCCTCAGCATTTAATTTTTCAAAGAGGTGCAAAGTCCTTCCAAATGCCATAGCTAAAGGTTGTTGGGGGCACGGGGAATTTGAGATCAATTATATGGGTAGCCTGCCTTGATTTATCATTTGAAGATAGCATCTATGTGAATTTAAAGAAAGGCTGGTCAATATCACAGCACAGAGATAGGACACAGCTGGTGTGAGAGTTTTAGAGATAAAAAAAGAAGCGAAGCCCCCTAAGTGGATGGGGGATGGGAAATATATTAAAAATGCTGAGTGACAGCTACTTTAACGTAATTGTTCAGTGTAAAGCAATGCTGAAGCAGGAATTACTCATTTTCAAGTGTCATAATCTCATGTTCATCCTGGACCAATAGCAGAATCAGTCTAAGAGATAGCAAAAGTAAATGTGCATATTAAACATATGGAAATTGGTTTAATTATATTAATATATTTAATTATACTAATACTTTCCATTCTCATCTTCCAGGTGGGTAAAAGGGCATGTATAAAAATATCAAAGCGGTAATCCCTTGAAATTCATACAAAAATTTGAATAGTATTAAATACAATTGTCACTTATATTAGAATGAAAAAAAATTGTGGATAAATCTCTTCCCACCTTTGGACCATGCTATCCCTCTTCTAGTAGCTTTTTCTCATAGTCAGAAAGAGTGGGCTATAAAGCATCCCCCCTCATTTATGATCTCGTTTGTGATACATATTAGTGTTGCCAACTATATAAATTGTGTAGGAAACACAACTCAGTCCAAGACAAAACAAACAAAGCTGTTATTCAAAAACTTGTGGCAAGGGAAGCCATCTGTCATTACTTTGAGTTCTGCTAAAAGGACTCAAAGGTTTTACAAAGGAGAGTCAGTTTTACAGAGTAAAAAGAGGAAAGACTGAGGCAGTCTTTGATTGGCAAGCATTCTATTAAGGTAGGAATTTTGGGAGTGTGGGAGACTTTCTAATTGTTCAGGAGCATTGGTGGTCCTTGGCTTATAGCAAGAGAGCAGTTTAGAGGTATTTCAAGTGAGGAAGGAGTGTTCAGTGTTAGGGATGGAAGGCTTTCTATGGCTGGTTGTTTCTTGGAACAAGTGTGGGCTGAAGAGGTACTTTTTTACAGTCAGATTTTCATGATGGCTCTTATTTGGGGGAGGGGGCCACCGTGGCAGAAAGTTTCTCAATGCTCATTTCTCTGCAGCTGTGGTGGAGGATGGAGGAGGCGGGGCTTCTTGTGGAACATGTTGTATTTATGAATTAACTGTTCATTTCTTATGTGAGTTCGACTTCCATTCTGCTGCTTCCTGGAGTTTGAGATGTACAATGATAGAGAAAATAAAGGGAGTCCACAAAGAAGAGAAATGGCCTCAGAATGGTGTTCAATGGCCCAGAAACATTTGGTCTCTTCTGGGTTTCTAAAGGCTAGCTCGTCTTCGAAGTATTGAATAGCATCGTTTGTCATGGGTGATGGTGTGGGTGTTAGCCATAAAGTTATGGTTAACACCCTTTTCTAGGAAGGTGAGCAGAAGACAGCCATGATATGAATCATAAATAATGGAAAAGGGCATTGTGGCTCTCCCTATTTGCTTTATCTCTCCAGGTCTAATGGAGGTATTTTGGTTGATGATGTGGTGGCACATTTCTGACAAACAGCAGTGAACCTTGAGGTCAGTGTACCTGACATTTGTGCTTGGGTCCATCACTTTTCGGCTCTTGACCTTGAACTCATGGAAGGGTCTGATATTTTAAGAAGGGCAAATTAGGGATCAGATCAGTGCCATTAGTGCATAGAACATTTTCTTAAACTTGGGCATTTTTGGCCTACTTACTTGAAAAGTAAATAAGTTTATTTTTTTAATATGAAACTTATTGTCAAATTGGTTTTTATATGGACCTTAACAAACATAATTTTTTTTTTTTGAAGTATAGTTGACACACAATATTACATCAGTTTCAGGTCTACAGCATGGTACTTTGACAACTCATTGAACATCTTGATGAGTGTGTCTGATGGGGGATCTTTTCTGTTAGGTGGGATTTGGATGTGAGGCAAAACGTCTAGCTCCTTGGGAGACAAATCACAAAGTTTCACTTAGATATAGGATATATTCGTTGTGGTAAGAAGAACGCTGTTATAATATGTTACCTCCCAACCAATTGTTCTGTTATTCGGTATAATATTTTTGTGATCTCACGGACTGTGAGATCATAACCTGAGCTGAAGTCGGCCACTTAACCGACTGAGCCACCCAGGCGCCCCCGGTATAATCTTTTTTATGAGAATCATGTACTGAAAGAGCTGGAGCTTCAAAATGGACACAGCTTGCAACCCCCACTCTGCCACTTGCTAGTCATATGGCCTTAGGAAATTGAATTAACTTTTCCAAACCCCAATTTCATTTTCTGTAAAAATGGAGTCCCATAGATTAAAGCTAATGATTACCCACTTCTTGGCACATAATAGCTGTTCAGTAAATTGAAGCTGTTTTTATATGGCATACATGTTATCTTAGCCAATGTCAGGCAGTTTGTGGACCAAATATCTTCTTACTAATAAATCCCCCCATCTCTGAAGGAAGACCTGTTTTGGAGCTGGGAAATAAATCGCATTACTCAAAAGATTTTACCCCGCTATTTAAAAAGCTTAGATGAACACCTCAGAACATTTTCTTAGCATTATAAAATATACCTATGGGAATTTCCAGCTAAGTTGAAAACTGACCTTCATATAACTTTGATTTAAATAACCCAGTTATGTGAGAAAGGGGACTGAGTGAAAAAAATGAGGTTATTTCTAGAGGTGATAGCAAATGCACAGGAGCATAGATAGGAGTGGGTGATAATCTGTGGAGGTTCATTTTCAATTTTAGAGGCAAATATTTAAAAATGTATTTTTTATTTTTTTAGTTTCCAACTAAGGAACTAAGCAGTAGAAAAAGTATTCATTATAGGACCAGTTCTTATCTGATCATGCTTCTAATTCTGAATTTTATTTTAATATCGAAGACACGCATCATAGGTTTTATCCATGGCTGTCATCCAGGTATCCATACATCCAATTATTCACACTCAATGACTTGTTTTCAAATTTTATTTAGCTCGTATGTGATATTAGGTACTGTTTGTAATGGGTGTTAAAGACAAAGAAGTGTAAGACAGCCTTTGCTTTTGAAAAAATCAGACCAGCAGAGGAGTAGACACCTGTATAAACAATGATGATGTGATTTAACTCTACAGAAGTTGACTTCATCAAAGTTGAGGACATATGGCAGTTCTGTCAGGGTAGGTCCTGAATCAGGAGTGGTATGTACAGGGTGTCATGGAGGACCCAGTGGAAAAACAGAGGATGAGAAGGCGGGGCTTTTTTGTGGAGTGAAATTCAGAATGGGCTCTGAATGGTAAGCCTGTGTTGGCTAAAAGGACAGGTGAGTGGAGCACCCCAGGTTGAAGGGACCGCATGAGGAGTGGCATAAAGTATTCCAAGGTGATGAGGCTTGAATTCGTTTTTGTTTCTTTAAGAATAAGACTTACTGAATAACTTTATCATTCTCTTGATTGAAGTCTGTTATTAGGTCTCAGTAGCTGAGGATTTTGCTCAAGAGTGGCTTGGGTTTGATTGCAAGTTAGGCGGCAGAATAGTAGGGAATGAGGATTACTGGGAAGATAGCTCGGCAGTGAAGAGGGAGCGCTCTGAAGCTCCCTGCCTAGCTTTGAATCCTGGCCCTGGTAGGTATTAGCTGCATAATCCCTTCAAGTTACTTAACTATCGTGTGCCTTAGTTTTCCCCGTCTATGAAATGGGATGAATAATGCTACTATTTAAGGTTCTAATGGGGATTAAATGAGTTAATATATGTAAAGAGCTTAGAACAGTGTCTGGCACACAGAAGTACTGTGTACTCCAGTAACAGCAACAGTAAAGCATCTGCCCCCTAGAGAGAATGAGAAAACCTGAGGCCCTTGTGCATTCCAGGCACACTTCTATAGACATTTTATATATTTGATCCATTCTCAAAAACAATCCAATGTGAGTATTTCTACACAATAGCTCTTTTGTAGATAGATGCCCAAGGTCATATACATAGCAAGGTACTGAGAGAGGGTCTTCATCCAGATCATTTCATCTGCTGTTAATTCTTGACATGCAGAGACCTCATAGCTAGAGAACTTAGGGGTAGACAGTGGGAGGCTCTGGGATGCCAGGGAAAGGTCTAGGATGAGCATACCTGAAAGTGAGGATGTAGGAACAGATTCAATGCAGAAATGTAGGCAGGGAGGCCATGCTCCTCAGAGTGGTCTGGTGGAATTCGATTGGAGAAGAAGCATGTTAGAATCTGAGGTATGTCTTGTTTCCCATGAGGCCTGGGAACAAGAGCAGGGCAGGCAGTGGTGTGCAAGTAAATGTTCAACATCACTGATTGGTTCAGGGATTAAGGGAGCAGATGGGCTTGGTTTTAGAGTTTGTTGATTTCCATGGCTTAAAGACTGCTACCAATATGAAGTCATCGATTAGAGTTGTGAACATAAACAATATGGTCAGATCTCATGAGCTCATTCACACCAGCTGCATCACCCCACTGACAGTAGGACCCCAGCTGAAAACTCAGATGACAAATGAGAGCGATTATCCTTGCGACCCACAAATTCCATCTTTTATCACCTGAGCAGAGTCTTCTTGTTGGGGATGTGATTGGGGGCTATTTAGTTATCATGATGATGTCGCCACTAGTTCTGCCTCTTCCTTGGTCAAACAACCCTGGAACATTCAGTTTGGTTCCTCAGCAAAGGCTGTACTTGTCAACTGAATGGCTTCGCCAGGACTTTCACATTGCTTACAATCAACTCCTGAGCCCACTGGGGCCATATTCCCTCCAATTTCTATCATCTTTACCCACTGCACAAACTGACAGCCTTCTTATCAACTGGCTTTTTTAAGTCCCTATTTCCAATCCTATTTTGTGTGTCCTTTGATCTGATCTTTCCTTCTGCTTCTTTTTCCTCCCATTGCACTGTGTTCTCTGGAAGCTCCACTGCCTTACAAACAAACACCCTCATATCCTCAAAGTCTTTGCAGAATGTCCTTCCATCTTTAGCTTCCTTGAATTCTTCTGGGGATACAGCTCTCCAATGGCTCTCTGAGTGGAGGCTGCATTTTCTTCAACATGTAATGTACCTTGGAGCCCAGATACAGCATCAGCTTTTCCAAAGACAGCTTTGCTGCATCTAGAGTAATATCTCCCTTCCTCATACACAATCTTCTTTTGAAGTCCCAGCCATCTGGTCATAACACCTGCTATCCCTTCTAGTCAGTGACAAATATCCTGGCCACTCCTCCTCACTCACTGAAGTCTTTGGTACCTAGCTACTTGGGCTTTATCTCCATGTGGAGCTGTGCCATCGTTCTGGGCAAAAGTCCAGCCTTGGAGATTTTTATCTTGGAGATTTTACCTTGGAGATTATTATTGCCTTCACTCTCATACCTCTTCATTATGCTCCTGATCTTTATTTTATGAAACTGCTCTATCCCTAATATCATAAACCCTGATCCCTAGGTAGAATCTTTCAGCCTCAAGCTTGTGCACACACTCTTTCCACACATCGACTCACGGCAGCTGTACTTCTACCCCCATTCTACTGGCACTGTTAATTTTTTTCCCCTTTTAAAGTTTATTTATTTTGAGAGAGAGCACAAACAGGGGAGGGGCAGAGGGAAGGAGAGAGAATCCCAAGCAGGTTCTGCACTGTTAGCATGGCTCCAGGCGAGAGGCTCAAGGACCTTGAACTTCCAAACTGTGAGCTCATGACCTGAATTGAAACCAAGAGTCAGATGCTTAACTGAGCCATCCAGGTGCCCCTCTACTGGTGCTCTTCTTAATGTGATCACTGATGCTTCCCTGTCAGATCAATACCCTGCGCATTGCCAGAAGGGTCTTTAAAAAAATGCATCATTGATCCTATCATGCTCTAGTTTAAAACCCTGTCATAATTTTATGTTAATTTATTCATTCATTTTACAAATCCAAGCAATGAACTTAGCAGTCAGAAATTGCTGTTCTCAACACCTGCACACACCTCATTACTATTTTATTTAGGAGTGACATAAAAATATTTCTAAATTCCCCTTCCCCCAAACTGCTACCCCTCTAGCAGCTTGTATTTTCATGTAGTGCTGATATCCCCATTGGCCTCAGAAATGAAGTGCACCCTCCTTAGCATGGCGTTGAAGACCTGCCTTGATCTGACCTGTGGTCCCCCTTCCTCATGCTTTCCTGAGTTCTCTCTGGTTCCCCTACTACCTTTCTGTGCTGTGAAGTCACGTTCATTGATGTGTCTACTTCATGCCCTGGGTCTTTCCTTTGGTACTCTTTCTTCCAGGGATTCCTTGCCTTTCCAGGTCTTGCCTTTTCCCTTATCAATCTTGTGAACATTTCTTTGTTTTTTATGACCACTTGTGTCCATGCCCTTTGCTAGATAGAATTGCTCTTTACCTCTGTGTGACTGTTCCTTGCATTATTTCCTCTATGCTGCTTGCAGTGTTCTTCATTTATGCTTCTGTCTCCCCTGAGATGTGGAAGTCCTGACCAAGCTTGCCTTGTCTCTGTAACCACACCACCCAGTATAGCTGGGCCCAGGTGAGCATGCTGTCCCTCAGGAACTCACAGTGAAAACAACTGCCTGCCTTGTCCTGCTCCACCTATGACAGTGTAGCTGTCCTTGGGAAGCCCAGTGGCAATTCCTAGTGGAGATTTTTAGAGAGACTGGATGGTACCATTTGGTAGAACAATCTTCACCTTGAATTAGGTGCTCCAGGGGTGTAGGTATGTAACACCCGAGGAAGAGGCTGCCATGGATTGAACTCTGGTCCTGCTTTCTTTCTCCAGCCTTTTTACCCAGTACATTTTTGTAGGTAAGCATTAGATAATCAGTACCTTCCAATTCTGTTTCTATCCCCCTTCTCTCTTGCTCACTCTCTCTTCTGTGGAGCGAGGTGGATTTTAAAATTCTAAAATTTGTTTGCCACTCTTGAGCATGTCTCTGCTTTAGACCTCGAAATCTATCTAAAAGGACGGATCTCAGCATTTTTTTCTAACCTAGGAAATGCTATTATTGTTATCATTGTAGCATCATGGGTATTTAAATTTATTTTTCCAAAATTTTTTATTTACCTAAAGTAGGAAGACCAATTCATCTTTATCAGCCTTTAATGTAGTCAAAAATCTTATGTTATTTTGCCACTCCTGAAAGAGCTTTCCACTCAAAACACAGAAATTTTGAGTGTTCAAGCATAGGTGTTGTAATTTTTCACAATGTAGTGGAGTAAGACGTTACAGAACACTCCCCCCACCCCACCACAGGAAACAAAACAAAACAAAACTTCCACTCCATCATGTACTCCAAGCAGGCACACCTGATCCCAGGCAGGGGAAAGGAAAAGTGAATTTGTCTGGGCAGAAGGTGGCACTCTTATTGTCACCAGTGGCACGTAGGGAGCTGTAGGGCGAGGAGGAAAATGACTTGCTCTTTTTACTTTGCGAAGGAATGAGTCAAGGGGCCTCAGCTGGCTCAGCGGATGAGTCACTGACAGGCAGAGGACAGTAACTTGAAGGGGTACTCATTATTGCTTGAGTCCCTCAGGCTGACTGGAGAGGAGAGTTGGCCTGGTAGTTTGTCAAGAACATCTACCTTTTAACCAAAAGAGAAGCAGCAGCTAAAGGCATTTATTGAGGTCTGAGATGCTGTGCAAGGTGCATATGTGTGTGATGCAGACTATCTCGTTGAATCTTCACTAAAACACTGTTTCTCAGATGTGGAAACCCAAGTTCAGAAACATTAGGTGACTTTCCCAGAGTAACACTAATTGGTAGCAACGCTGGGATTTGAACTACGATTTCACACATTTTTTTTTTTCTTTCTTTCTAGCTCTGTGACATTCAGCTGTTCAGGGGCATGGGTCTTTTTTCTTTCCTGAGAAAGGAGAATTGCAGGCTTGGATTTGTCCTGCACAACCCCACTCCCCTTTTTAAAGAACAGCTTTAGGAGTTAATCTACATACCAAAAATTTCATTGATTTAAAGTCTAAAAATCAGCGTATTTTTTGATACACTGCATTATTTTACAAATTGTGAAATATGTATGAAGTAAAATTGTCCATTTTAGCCATTTTTAAGTGGACCATTTTTAAGTGCACGATGCATCACTTCCATACAACACCCAGTGCTCATCACAAGTACATTCTTTAATCCCATCACCTACTTAACCAGCCCCTCTCTCCCACCTCCCCTCTGGTAACCATCAGTTTGTTCTCTAATAGTTTGTTTCTTGATTTCCCTCTTTCATCCCCCCACTTTGTTCATTTGCTTTGTTTTCTTAAATTCCACATATGACTGAGATCATATGGTATTTGTCTTTTTCTGACCGAGTTTTTCACTTAGCATTATACTCTCTAGCTCCATCCATGGCAACAATGTTGTTGCCATTGGTAACTTTTCATTTGTTTTTATGGTTGGGTAATATTCCTATGCATGTGCGTACACACACATATATATACATACACAATATACATACACGACACCTTTTTTATCCATTCATCAACCAGTGGACACCAGGGATGTGTCCATAATTTGGCTCTTGTAGGTTTTGCTGTTATAAACAATGGGGTGCATGTATCCCTTCGATAATAGCTGCTCACAGGTGTGAACCGATACCTCCTTGTGGCTTTGATTTGCATTTCTTCAATTAATGTTGTTGAGCACTTGTTATTTACTTGTTGGTCCTTTGTATGTCTGGGAAAATATCTATTTAGATTCTCAGGCTAATTTTTAATAGAACATTTTTCTATTGAGTTTTATATATTTTGGATATTAACCCCTTCTCAGAAATGATTTACAAATACTTTCTCCCATTTCGTAGATTCATTTCATTTTGTTGATGCCTTCCTTTGCTGTGCAGAAGATTTTTAGTTTGATGTAGTGTTTAATTCTGTTTTATGTACTGGGTTTCCAAGTTAGGTATTATTTCACATAGAGGCAATTCAGTATAGAGAAGTGTTTTGTAAACTTTTTTTTCATTATCTGACCCCTAAGGTGTCTTTGAGACATTTTTTCCTTATCAGTCTCCCATGAAATTTTAATACCACAGAGAATCCATATATCTGTTCATGTATATTTGTCCTTGGGGAAATCACATACTTTTATAATATCTGAGATTTTTTTTGCTCTCCCAAGAGCCGTGTTTTTAATCCCTTACAAATGATTTCACCCTAGTTGAGAGCAATGGCATGGAGATTAAAGCACCACGTCCGGAGCCAGGTCTGCCTGGACTTGAGTTCCAGCTCTGCCCCTTACTTGATATGTGACCTTGGGCAAGTTGTTTAGTCTCTCCATGCCTTAATTTCCTTATCTATAGACTTGAGATGCTAAAAAAACCTACTTCAGAGGGTTATTATGAGCATCAAATGAATTGGTATACGCAGGCTGCTGCCTGGTACTTACAGTGAGGGCTACCAGTTAGCTGCCAGTTTTGAAAGAGTTCTTTCATTCAAAAATAGTTTAAGTAATGAACTAAATGGAAACCAGATTATCTTCCATTTCCTGCCTTTTGAGTGGTGGTTTTCATTCTACTTTTGGATTGCATTTTCAGAGGAAAATGGGTTGAGTCATTATTCTGTGTTTGTTTTTTTCCCTCTTTTCTCCCCATTCATTCATTTTTATATTTTCTTTTTAAAAAAAATTTTAACGTTTATTTATTTTTGAGACAGAGAGCATGAACAGGGGAGGGGCAGAGAGAGAGGGAGACACAGAATCCGAAGCAGGCTCCAGGCTCCGAGCTGTCAGCACAGAGCCCGACGCGGGGCTTGAACTCACAAACTGTGAGATCACGACCTGAGCCGAAGTCAGACGCTTAACCGACCGAGCCACCAGGCGCCCCATTTTTATATTTTCTCAACAACCACATTGTATAGGAGTCTGGACTTGGTGATTTTTAAGAAACAGCCTAAATACTATATGGCTTCGATTTTCATATTGGAGTAAATGGATTCATTCAAATGTGTAAGAATTTGGGATTCGGAATAATGTTGATTTCTGTTCAAGAAGATTATTTCATCTAGGGAATCTCATCATGTGGGAAGAAACACACAAGAAGTAGCTTGCCTTCTGAGTACATTCAGCTGATAGTCATTCATCATAAAGATGCTGGAACACAGGTATTAGTTTTATTGAATCCAAGTTGGGTTCATTAACTATATGCTCATATGTCTATAGGACCCTGTTTATTTGTGTAATTCACAGTCTGGTATTTAATCACTGGTTAATTTGATGCTGTAGTGAATCAGTAAACTTCTGGTACCAGATCATTTATTTTTAAAAGACTAAAGCCTGTGCACTTTATTTTGACTGCATGGGAAGAGTAGTGAATAAATAACTTGGCCCCTTGTGACTACAGGAAATTGCTATTAATTAAATGGCAACCAAGGAAGGTAGATATTGAGAAGAGGGAAGCTAAGGTGGCTTGTAGGGAAGAAGAATAGATTAGATGCCAAGGGTTCAAATTCCCTGAGGTCACCTTCCAGCTGGTTAGCCTCTTATGCCTCCATAGGACAAAAATATGAATATATGCCTATCTGTATGGTACTTGTGAAGAGGAAATGAATACATGCAAAGTACTTAAAATGATGCTTGGCACAAAGTAGTGACCAATACATTCTACTCACTATAAAGAATAGTTGCAACCAGAGATAAGAGGATATAGATGGCTTTGCCAGTGGTATGACACTTTTCCATCTCATTTACTCTTGGGTGACTTTCCTTTATCTTTGTAAAGCAAGAGAATAGCTGGCCAACATCTCCCCATTTCGCCCATATCCCAGCCCCTGAAAGCCACCATTCTAGCCTCTGTTTCTATATGACTTTTTAAAAAATTCCATATATGAGTGGTATTGCACGATTTTTTGTCTTTCTCAATTTATTTTGCTTAGCATAATAGCCCTCAAGGTCCATGCATGTTGTCTCAAATGGTAGGATTTCCTTTTTTCTCATGGATTTAAAGTGTATCCTACTTATATGTTTTACATCTTAAAGTTACACAATGTTATATGTCAATTATATCTCAATAAAGCTGTGGGGGAAACAAAGATTTGCTGCCTAATTCAATCAGTGATAAGAGAAGGTGATCAGCATTTTATGAAGACATTCTGTTGCCTTCTCAAGACTCAAATACCTTGTGGGTGAATTTTTCCCCTTGTTGGAATTAGTCACTTCTTTCTGTAGTAGAACTTAGGTTGCACTAACAAGCTTCATGTTCATGTGACTATCTCTCTGCTAGATTTGATTCTTTTGGGGCTGGCTTTTTTACTTAGCATGAAAGCCAGAAAACAGGGACCACATCCCTCTGACCTTTGGATCTACTGCCTATGGAGTCCAGCAGTCTCTTAATACCTCTTGAATTTCCTTTCCCAAAGGTAGGGAAGACAAGAGACCATTGTAGCTTCTACATTTCCAGTGTTTTCTTTGGTTAATCCAACTGATAACTCATGAGAAAACCCTGGACCTCTTTGGAAGAACTCACTGATTTTGTTGGTACCATTGGCTGAAGTAGAATTCAGATACTGATGGATTCAGATAGGCTGGGCACAGCCTGAGGCCAAAAGTAGATTAACTTTCACTCACTGTGCTGCTTTCCTTGCAGACACTCCGAATAAGGTTATGGACACTCTCAAAAGTCAGAATGTCAGGCTGGGAAAAAATCTGAGGGTGCTGTCTTATAATACTTTCGCGCTGTCAGCTAGAAATTGGTATGCTTTGATTTCCAATGGCACAAAGAGATATGTTGTTTTATGACAAAATTTGATTCTGAAATTGAGCACAGTAGGGAAAATAAACATATTAGCATGATTTTTTCAAATATCTGACATAGCTGTGTTTGGAAAATACATTTAAATGTCAGAAAATCCAACAATCTAATTTCTGCATTATGGTGTATTTAACTATAAAAACACTCCTTTACTATGCATGTGATGACCAAAAGGTTACTTGAATTTTTAATCTGCAAATATTTGACTTGGCAGGCGAGCTATTTGTTTGACACATACCTTAGAAGATGATGTTAGGGGCACCTGGGTGGCTCAGTCGGTTGAGCGTCCGACTTCGCTCAGGTCACGATCTCATGGTCCGTGAGTTCGAGCCCCGCATCAGGCTCTGTGCTGACAGCTCAGAGCCTGGAGCCTGCTTCAGATTCTGTGTCCCCCTCTCTCTCTGGCCCTCCCCCCATTCATGCTCTATCTCTGTCTCAAAAATAAATAAATGTTAAAAAATATTAAAAAAAAAAAAGAAGATGATGTAAAAACCCATTTCACCAGGCAACAGAGAAATTTAACAATTTCATTAGCTTTGGAGCTGCCATAACAAAATGGTACAGATTGGTGGTTAAATAACAGAAATGAATTGACTCGCTCTCCTGGTGGCTAGAAGTCTGAGATTAGGGTGCCACCATGGTTGGGTGTCTTGTGAAGGCTCTCCTGGCCAGCAGCTTATTGTCTTCTCCTTGTGTCCTCACATGGGAGAAAGCAAGGGTGTAAGCTATCTAGAATCTCTTCTTTTTTTTTTTTTTTCAGTATATGAAATTTATTGTCAAATTGGTTTCCATACAACACCCAGTGCTCATCCCAAAAGGTGCCCTCCTCAACACCCATCACCCACTCTCCCCTCCCTCCCACCCCCCATCAACTCTCAGTTCTCAGTTTTTAAGAGTCTCTTATGTTTTGGCTCTCTCCCACTCTAACCTTTTTTTTTTTTTGTTTTTGTTTTTTTCCTTCCCCTCCCCCATGGGTTTCTCTTAAGTTTCTCAGGATCCACATAAGAGTGAAAATATACAGTATCTGTCTTAGAATCTCTTCTTCTAAGAGCACAAATCTCATCTTGAGGCACCACTCTCATGATGTTATCGAAACATAATTACCCCCCAGAGGCCCCGTCTCCAAATACCATTGTATTAAAGGTTAGGGCTTCAACCTATTTGGGGGGACACAGTTCAGTCCATAGAGATTATCTAGACACCTCCCTGGGTTGTCTTGTCATTTCCCCCCTTCTCTCTCCTTCTTTTCCTTCTTTCTTCCTTGTCCTCCTCCTCCCTTCTTGTCTTCCTTCCTCCTTTTCTTCCTTTTCCTCCTTTTCTTCCTTTTTTCCTTTCTCCCTTCTGTACCTTTTTTCTTTCTGCCACTAAAGCTCCTTGTGATAATGTGCTTTAAGGAATAGGCATTCGTGGACTGAAGCTGATAGATACATTTTGCCTCATTTGAAGTATTTGGGGAAAAACTGGAGCAAAACTTCTAAAAAATTAATGGTTGGATATGCAACTTCTCTAGAAGGATCATAGATCTAGCCCACAATCTCTGAGAGGTAGTACTCTAGAGTGAAGAGTATAAACTCTGGACCCATCCTACCTGCTCTGCTGGCAGTTCAGGAGTATCTCTTAGCTATGTGACTTGAGACAATTTACCAAACATTCTCTTTCTTTCTTTCTTTCTTTCTTTCTTTCTTTCTTTCTTTCTTTCTTTCTTTCTTTCTTTCTATCTATCTATCTATCTATCTATCTATCTATCTATCTATCTGTCTTTGAGACAGAGAGTGACAGAGCATGAGCAGGGGAGGGGCAGAGAGAGAGGGAGACACAGAATCTGAAGCAGGCTCCAGGCCCTGAGCTGTTAGCACAGAGCCCAACACGGGGCTTGAACTCAGGAATGGTGAGATCATGACCTGAGCCTAAGTTGGACACTTAACTGACTGAGACACCCAGGCGCCCCCCAAACATTTCTAAACTGTGCTTAGCACATAGTAAGTGCTATGTAATGATGTCCCTTATTACTCCATCATGGCATTATCCAGAAGGAGCTCTGATTGTCCACGGTCCAAACTCTTGCTGTCATCTTTCCACCACTGAGGTTCAGTGTCCCTTTTTATGTGTTATTGGCCTCATACTGTGCTTTTTCCCTATAAAAGAGAGCCATTTCTTTGTTCTTGGAAGTAGGAAAATAAGATAGATGTATGTTTTATGAATAATGAGAAACTTTATTTCTTTGTGGGAGGGGCGTATTTTGCATAGATATCAGCTACCTGGCTTCTGTTAGGCATTTTGTTTATATTCCTAAATTCTATAGGCATTTTATTTTTCTCCCCTTGCTTCAGAAGAAAACTGTAATTATAGAGAAACATGGAACATTGGATAAAGCACTAGTTCACAGCTAGAAGACCTTGATTCTGTTATCAGCTCAATGATTATCTGTATATGTTTAGGGCTCTGTTTCTATCTTCTCTGGGCTTCTGTTCCCTCATCTGAAAAAGGGCATAATCCTATTTTTTCTGCCTGACTGGATTTTTATAAGTGCAAGTCAGAGATAAAATAGGCCCCAACTTTAAAAAAATATCCAGTATGACACAGATGGAGAGTATTCACAATTCTTTTTTTTTTTTTTTTTTTTATTTTATTTTTTTTTTTCTGAAATTTATTGACAAATTGGTTTCCATACAACACCCAGTGCTCATCCCAAAAGGTGCCCTCCTCAATACCCATCACCCACCCTCTCCTCCCTCCCACCCCCCATCAACCCTCAGTTTGTTCTCAGTTTTTAACAGTCTCTTATGCTTTGGCTCTCTCCCATTCTAACCTCTTTTTTTTTTTTTTTCCTTCCCCTCCCCCATGGGTTCCTGTTAAGTTTCTCAGGATACACATAAGAGTGAGACCATATGGTATCTGTCTTTCTCTGTATGGCTTATTTCACTTAGCATCACACTCTCCAGTTCCATCCACGTTGCTACAAAAGGCCATATTTCATTTTTTCTCATTGCCATGTAATATTCCATTGTGTATATAAACCACAATTTCTTTATCCATTCATCAGTTGATGGACATTTAGGCTCTTTCCATAATTTGGCTATTGTTGAGAGTGCTGCTATGAACATTGGGGTACAAGTGGCCCTATGCATCAGTGCTCCTGTATCCCTTGGATAAATTCCTAGCAGTGCTATTGCTGGGTCATAGGGTAGGTCTATTTTTAATTTTCTGAGGAACCTCCACACTGTTTTCCAGAGCGGCTGCACCAATTTGCATTCCCACCAACAGTGCAAGAGGGTTCCCGTTTCTCCACATCCTCTCCAGCATCTATAGTCTCCTGATTTGTTCATTTTGGCCACTCTGACTGGCGTGAGGTGATACCTGAGTGTGGTTTTGATTTGTATTTCCCTGATAAGGAGCGACGCTGAACATCTTTTCATGTGTCTGTTGGCCATCCGGATGTCTTCTTTAGAGAAGTGTCTATTCATGTTTTCTGCCCATTTCTTCACTGGGTTATTTGTTTTTCGGGTGTGGAGTTTGGTGAGCTCTTTATAGATTTTGGATACTAGCCCTTTGTCCGATATGTCATTTGCAAATATCTTTTCCCATTCCGTTGGTTGCCTTTTAGTTTTGTTGGTTGTTTCCTTTGCTGTGCAGAAGCTTTTTATCTTCATAAGGTCCCAGTAATTCACTTTTGCTTTTAATTCCCTTGCCTTTGGGGATGTGTCGAGTAAGAGATTGCTACGGCTGAGGTCAGAGAGGTCTTTTCCTGCTTTCTCCTCTAAGGTTTTGATGGTTTCCTGTCTCACATTTAGGTCCTTTATCCATTTTGAGTTTATTTTTGTGAATGGTGTGAGAAAGTGGTCTAGTTTCAACCTTCTGCATGTTGCTGTCCAGTTCTCCCAGCACCATTTGTTAAAGAGGCTGTCTTTTTTCCATTGGATGTTCTTTCCTGCTTTGTCAAAGATGAGTTGGCCATACGTTTGTGGGTCTAGTTCTGGGGTTTCTATTCTATTCCATTGGTCTATGTGTCTGTTTTGGTGCCAATACCATGCTGTCTTGATGATGACAGCTTTGTAGTAGAGGCTAAAGTCTGGGATTGTGATGCCTCCTGCTTTGGTCTTCTTCTTCAAAATTCCTTTGGCTATTCGGGGCCTTTTGTGGTTCCATATGAATTTTAGGATTGCTTGTTCTAGTTTCGAGAAGAATGCTGGTGCAATTTTGATTGGGATTGCATTGAATGTGTAGATAGCTTTGGGTAGTATTGACATTTTGACAATATTTATTTTTCCAATCCATGAGCAGGGAATGTCTTTCCATTTCTTTAAATCTTCTTCAATTTCCTTCATAAGCTTTCTATAGTTTTCAGCATACAGATCCTTTACATCTTTGGTTAGATTTATTCCTAGGTATTTTATGCTTCTTGGTGCAATTGTGAATGGGATCAGTTTCTTTATTTGTCTTTCTGTTGCTTCATTGTTAGTGTATAAGAATGCAACTGATTTCTGTACATTGATTTTGTATCCTGCAACTTTGCTGAATTCCTGTATCAGTTCTAGCAGACTTTTGGTGGAGTCTATCGGATTTTCCATGTATAATATCATGTCATCTGCAAAAAGCGAAAGCTTGACTTCATCTTTGCCAATTTTGATGCCTTTGATTTCCTTTTGTTGTCTGATTGCTGATGCTAGAACTTCCAGCACTATGTTAAACAGCAGCGGTGAGAGTGGGCATCCTTGTCGTGTTCCTGATCTCAGGGAAAAAGCTTTCAGTTTTTCCCCGTTGAGGATGATGTTAGCTGTGGGCTTTTCATAAATGGCTTTTATGATCTTTAAGTATGTTCCTTCTATCCCGACTTTCTCAAGGGTTTTTATTAAGAAAGGGTGCTGGATTTTGTCGAAGGCCTTTTCTGCATCGATTGACAGGATCATATGGTTCTTCTCTCTTTTTTTGTTAATGTGATGTATCACGTTGATTGATTTGCGAATGTTGAACCAGCCCTGCATCCCAGGAATGAATCCCACTTGATCATGGTGAATAATTCTTTTTATATGCCGTTGAATTCGATTTGCTAGTATCTTATTGAGAATTTTTGCATCCATATTCATCAGGGATATTGGCCTGTAGTTCTCTTTTTTTACTGGGTCTCTGTCTGGTTTAGGAATCAAAGTAATACTGGCTTCATAGAATGAGTCTGGAAGTTTTCCTTCCCTTTCTATTTCTTGGAATAGCTTGAGAAGGATAGGTATTATCTCTGCTTTAAACGTCTGGTAGAACTCCCCTGGGAAGCCATCTGGTCCTGGACTCTTATTTGTTGGGAGATTTTTGATAACCGATTCAATTTCTTCGCTGGTTATGGGTCTGTTCAAGCTTTCTATTTCCTCCTGATTGAGTTTTGGAAGCGTGTGGGTGTTCAGGAATTCGTCCATTTCTTCCAGGTTGTCCAATTTGTTGGCATATAAGTTTTCATAGTATTCCCTGATAATTGTTTGTATCTCTGAGGGATTGGTTGTAATAATTCCATTTTCATTCATGATTTTATCTATTTGGGTCATCTCCCTTTTCTTTTTGAGAAGCCTGGCTAGAGGTTTGTCAATTTTGTTTATTTTTTCAAAAAACCAACTCTTGGTTTCGTTGATCTGCTCTACAGTTTTTTTAGTTTCTATATTGTTTATTTCTGCTCTGATCTTTATTATTTCTCTTCTTCTGCTGGGCTTAGGCTGCCTTTGCTGTTCTGCTTCTAGTTCCTTTAGGTGTGCTGTTAGATTTTGTATTTGGGATTTTTCTTGTTTCTTGAGATAGGCCTGGATTGCAATGTATTTTCCTCTCAGGACTGCCTTTGCTGCGTCCCAAAGCGTTTGGATTGTTGTATTTTCATTTTCGTTTGTTTCCATATATTTTTTAATTTCTTCTCTAATTGCCTGGTTGACCCACTCATTCGTTAGTAGGGTGTTCTTTAACCTCCATGCTTTTGGAGGTTTTCCAGACTTTTTCCTGTGGTTGATTTCAAGCTTCATGGCATTGTGGTCTGAAAGTAAGCATGGTATAATTTCAATTCTTGTAAACTTATGAAGGGCTGTTTTGTGACCCAGTATATGATCTATCTTGGAGAATGTTCCATGTGCACTCGAGAAGAAAGTATATTCTGTTGCTTTGGGATGCAGAGTTCTAAATATATCTGTCAAGTCCATCTCATCCAATGTCTCATTCAGGGCCCTTGTTTCTTTATTGACCGTGTGTCTAGATGATCTATCCATTTCTGTAAGTGGTGTATTAAAGTCCCCTGCAATTACCACATTCTTATCAATAAGGTTGCTTATGTTTATGAGTAATTGTTTTATATATTTGGGGGCTCCGGTATTCGGTGCATAGACATTGATAATTGTTAGCTCTTCCTGATGGATAGACCCTGTAACTATTATATAATGTCCTTCTTCATCTCTTGTTACAGCCTTTAATTTAAAGTCTAGTTTGTCTGATATAAGTATGGCTACTCCAGCTTTCTTTTGGCTTCCAGTCGCATGATAAATAGTTCTCCATCCCCTCACTCTCAATCTAAAGGTGTCCTCAGGTCTAAAATGAGTCTCTTGTAGACAGCAAATAGATGGGTCTTGTTTTTTTATCCATTCTGATACCCTATGTCTTTTGGTTGGCGCATTTAATCCATTTACATTCAGTGTTATTATAGAAAGATACGGGTTTAGAGTCATTGTGATGTCTGTATGTTTTATGCTTATAGTGATGTCTCTGGGACTTTGTCTCACAGGGTCCCCCTTAGGATCTCTTGTAGGGCTGGTTTAGTGGTGACAAATTCCTTCAGTTTTTGTTTGTTTGGGAAGACCTTTATCTCTCCTTCTATTCTAAATGACAGACTTGCTGGATAAAGGATTCTTGGCTGCATATTTTTTCTGTCTAGCACCCTGAAAATCTCTTGCCAATTCTTTCTGGCCTGCCAAGTTTCAAAAGAGAGATCAGTCACGAGTCTTATAGGTCTCCCTTTATATGTGAGGGCACGTTTACCCCTTGCTGCTTTCAGAATTTTCTCTTTATCCTTGTATTTTGCCAGTTTCACTATGATATGTCGTGCAGAAGATCGATTCAAGTTACGTCTGAAGGGAGTTCTCTGTGCCTCTTGGATTTCAATGCCTTTTTCCTTCCCCAGTTCAGGGAAGTTCTCAGCTATGATTTCTTCAAGTACCCCTTCAGCACCTTTCCCTCTCTCTTCCTCCTCTGGGATACCAATTATGCGTATATTATTTCTTTTTAGTGTATCACTTAATTCTCTAATTTTCCCCTCATACTCCTGGATTTTTTTTATCTCTCTTTTTCTCAGCTTCCTCTTTTTCCATAACTTTATCTTCTAGTTCACCTATTCTCTCCTCTGCCTCTTCAAGCCGAGCTGTGGTGGTTTCCATTTTGTTATGCATTTCGTTTAAAGCGTTTTTCAGCTCCTCGTGACTGTTCCTTAGTCCCTTGATCTCTGTAGCAAGAGATTCTCTGCTGTCCTGTATACTGTTTTCAAGCCCAGCGATTAATTTTATGACTATTATTCTAAATTCACTTTCTGTTATATTATTTAAATCCTTTTTGATCAGCTCATTAGCTGTTGTTATTTCCTGGAGATTCTTCTGAGGGGAGTTCTTCCGCTTGGTCATTTTGGATAGTCCCTGGCGTGGTGAGGACCTGCAGGGCACTTCCCCTGTGCTGTGGTGTATACCTGGAGTTGGTGGGCGGGGCCGCAGTCAGACCTGATGTCTGCCCCCAGCCCACCGCTGGGGCCACAGTCAGACTGGTGTGTGCCTTCTCTTCCCCTCTCCTAGGGGCGGGATTCACTGTGGGGTGGTGTGGCTCGTCTGGGCTACTTGCACCCTGCCAGGCTTGTGATGCTGGGGATCTGGCGTATTAGCTGGGGTGGGTAGGCAAGGTGCTCGGGGGCAGGAGGGGCAGGCTTAGATCGCTTCTCCTTAGGTGATCCACTTCAGGAGGGGCCCTGTGGCAGCGGGAGGGAGTCAGATCCGCTGCCGGAGGTTTGGCTCCGCAGAAGCGCAGAGTTGGGTGTTTGCGCGGAGCGAGCAAGTTCCCTGGCAGGAACCGGTTCCCTTTGGGATTTCGGCTGGGGGATGGGCGTGGGAAATGGCGCTGGCGAGCGCCTTTGTTCCCCACCAAACTGAGCTCTGTTGTCAGGGGGCTCAGCAGCTCTCCCTCCCTTTGTCCTCCAGCCTTCCCGCTTTCCGAGCAGAGCTGTTAATTTCTGACCTCCCAGACGCTAAGTCGCGCTTGCTGTCGGAACACAGTCCGCCCGGCCCCTCCGCTTTTGCAAGCCCAACTCGGGGGCTCTGCTTGGCCGGCGAGCCGCCCCTCCGCCCCGGCTCCCTCCCGCCAGTCCGTGGAGCGCGCACCGCCTCGCCGCCCTTCCTACCCTCTTCCGTGGGCCTCTCGTCTGCGTTTGGCTCCGGCGACTCTGTTCTGCTAATCCTCTGGCGGTTTTCTGGGTTATTTGGGCAGGTGTAGATGGAATCTAAGTGATCAGCAGGACGTGCGGTGAGCCCAGCGTCCTCCTAAGCCGCCATCTTGCCGCAACTCCTTCGAGTATTCACAATTCTAATATAACAACTGACTGGCCAATGCCACCATGTTTTTATAAGTCATGATGTCTGCGAAGACAGGAGATTAAAGTCTGGTAGAATTGCTCTGCAAGTTACCTTACTTGTCTATGGAGAATTTGCCCAGATCCATGCTTTTTGTGAATATATGTTTGCTAGTTCTGGCTGCTTTTGGTTTGCAGGGGAGATGCCAACTCAGTCGATACAGTTAATGAAAGAACAGTGAGAAGACTTAGGTCATCTGAATAGTATTTTCTAGGACCTGTATCTTGGGAAAGGCATCTGGAGCATCTGTCAACTTCTTAAAACAGGAGAAGAGATGGGTAGCTCAAGAGAAAGTGCTTTGGAAGCAGGCTTTTATGATCTGTGGACAGAAAAACTTGAATATGTCAAGAACTTTAGAACAGGGAACTGGTAGGCTTTAGATACTCTCTGGTCCAAGTCCCTAATTTTATATATGGGAAAACCAAGGTCTAGAGAAGAAGAAGTGACCTTCCAGGGCTATAGTTAGCTAACAGAAAAAGCAGGAGGATAGCTTTACTCTTGACTGTCATTCCAGGGCTCTTGGTCCAGCAGTCAGAGTGGAACAAGTATGCTTCTTGGAGTCACCGAGATCTGAGTTGAAATTCTAGGTACCCTATATGTAGTTGTTGATGCTAGTGCATGGGATGGGAATAATGAGATAGGATCTCCACAGTGCTTGATACAGAGCACAGTCTCAGTAAATCTTGCTTTTCTTTCCTCTTTCTGTTTCTTTTTTTAAATGTGCATGAAGAGTAGGCATAACCACCTCCCACCAACCCCCTGAGTCCAACCTTTGGACGTTGCCTTTTTCTAGGAAATTCTTAGGAGCAAGTCTGAGTAGATCACACATTTTTATTAAAAGAATTATTTACATTTGCTTCTGTCTTTGCTACCCAGACCTTGAACTCTAATTTAATGATGATAATGCCAAATTTGGGTCTGTGTTTGCTCTGAACTCTTATGCAGATGGAGGCTGGTGATGTATGAAGAATCATTACACCACATCAAGTTTTGTTTTAAAGTCCATAAGTACACCTTTTTAAAATGAAAACAAACTACTTCACCATCCTGGGGAGGGACATAAATCATGTATTTTTATTACCTCAAAAGACCACCAGAAGATGAGCTCTAATATTTCAAAGGTGACAAGCAATCTATACGAATAAATCGTAATTCGAGCCCCATTATACTCGAGCTGATATATACTGCAGTCGGGTTTATAGATGTTTCTCTAAAAATATTAAAAAGAAGAAAACAACCAGGCCTTTTGTCTCTAGTTTCTAATTCTATAGGAGGCAATCAGTCTTAAGCTACCAGCATAAAGACTGTATCAAGCTGTGGGCTAAAAAAGCTGGGAGCAGAAGGCGCCTACCTGTTTTGGGGCTCCGGGTCACTGGAGCCTTAAGTGTGAAAGTGTTAAGATCTCTTTAAAAGAGCCAAAGAAGCAGTGATACATGATGTAGCATTGCTATTTTAACAGAGTGTAACACCAGACCAAATGTTATGAACGGCATTGCACGCAGACCTAGAATTTGAAGATCTTCTTGTTTACATATGCTTCCTGGCAGCATCAGGTGTATGTAACAGAGTCCTAGGATGGAATTGTTAGTGAGGGCTAGAACTGGCACCGTGAGAACAGTGCCCACTTTGAAGTCAGACTATGTGGATTTAAGCCCAGGCTCTTATGCTTACTGACTTCGTGCCTTGGGCAAGTGACCTAATAATCTGAGCCTCAGTTCCCTCATCATGGTGTGGGGCTACCTACTTAATTCAAGAGGAATACATGAAGTGATGAGATGCCATCTGTGAAATACCTAGCATAGTATCTGATACAAAGAAATGACAGCTATTTATTGAGGATTAGTCAGGTGCCGGGGGGCTGTTCCTAATTTTATCCTATGAGGTTATATACATTGAACCTCTTACTCATTTTGGTATTACCCTGGGCCTAATGGTGTGGGTTTTGTTTTGTTTTGTTTTGTTTTTGTTTTTAGTCCATTCATCCCTCCAGTAGTTAGGTTAACTGTGGTTCTTCTTATAACAACTTCCTAGATGGTTTGAGACGTTTATTAGCTTGAACCTGGACTGGAGTGTGTCCAACTCACACCTTGAGGTTCAGCCTCAGGCTTAGCCTTTTCTTGTCTTCTGGTTTTTGGGTGAATATCACACCTGAGAAAGAAATCTGCTTCAGGCAGAGCATCAGCACCACCTGGACAAAGGTCGGATGGCTTTCAGGTTAAAATCTTTGGTGCTTTGGGTCGTATGCAGTTTCTTTCTCTGAGTTTCAGTTCATTCTTTCATTAGGCAGTTGTGTTCGTGTGTTCATGTGCTTGTTTTTGTAATTATTCATTACCTTTCAGAATCTTTGTGAACAATAAGCCAACGTTCGTCTTAGGCTCATTTTAAAAATCTCAGCTCACTAGTTCTCAAGATTGTTTTCTTAGGATATCTCAATTCTCTGAAGATGTTTGTTAATTCTGTTTTGATTCTTTCTATAATCGGATTTGCTTTTGAAGCACTCTTGAGTCCTACTGAAACTGTCTGCAGGGTTGTGCCTTTCCCTGACAATAGAGAGGCAATTTTTCTTTTGGCAAATGTGTTGCCATTCTATCTCCAGCCCCATCCTAAAACCAGGGAAGTTCTCAATTCCTTCCTTGCTTTTAGCTCCTCGTCCCAAGGGAACCAGCTAGCTGATTCTAAACACTTTACAGTTTTTTTTTTTCTCCCCTCTGCATTAGTTATACCACGAGGTGGTTTTTATATTTGGTGTTTGCATGATGGGGGATAAGCAACAAAGATAAGGTTGTAACAGTTGAATTTTCTGGTACATTCATCAACCTTTCTGCTTTATTTGGTGCTGTCTCTTTCTGGAATGGCACCTGGAAATTAGGACATATGCAAGAGCTGAGATTATCAGTGATATGAATTGAAAATGAAACCAACTGAAAGACACTTCACCATAGCAGCAGGGATGTATGACCCGGGGTCCTGTGTGAGACCCCATGCATGTAGAGAGTAAAGGTTTGGCAAGTCTATGGGAGAAATTCTCACTGGGGTTTTCTCACCATCCCCTTGTTCTGTTTTTGAAAATAGTTTTATTTAGGGCCTTTGAAATCTATGAAAAAGAGCAATGGTTCGGCTGTTTGAATCAAAATAAGCTTGTTGCAGCCAAGTAAGTCCTTCAAACCTAGATGAGGCAGATACCTCTCATTAGTTATCCAGAGGCCTCAGGGAAATGAAGCAGGAGTTTCTCTCTGGGTGGAGCTGACAAGGGTCCATGACAGGGAAACACTCATTGCAGTCAGCAGCCTGGTTGGTGGCTGTGGCCCATGGGCTGAAGATTGAATTGCCTCTAAGGCAAGTCCTGACTAGTTTCTCATCTTAAAGAATGCCTGGGCACCCCGGCAGAATGAGATGGAGTTCAGTGTGGCCGTCTCTCTGTGAGTAAAATACCAACGTGTTTAGCCTTCAGCTTGCCCAGCTCCGATCCATTTTCTTCAGTACAGCTGACTGATATTTTAAAAACAGAAATTGGTTTATGTCACCACCCTGATTAAAGTCTAGACTCCTTCCCATGGCCCACAAGGCTCAGCAGGATCTGGCCTGAGCTTATCTTTCCAGTTGTACTTTAAACAGACAAAGCTCCTTCCTGTAATGCTTCTCATTCTTCTCTGTCTGGTATGTTATTCTTCTCCCCTTTACCTGTTGGACTTGTGTTTTAGGTCTTGGATGAAGCCTCACTTCCACAGAGACTGCTTCTCTGGCCCTCTCAGCCTGGATCAAAGCCCCCTGGTAAAAGATCTCACATTCTTGGTAGGACTTAACAAGTTTTGCTCAATGTCTTGCCAGGCTGTGAGGTTTTTGGTGGCATTTTGTTCATCCTCTGCTTCAGGGCTTAGCAGAGGGCTAATTAATGTTCACGACTCAGTGATTCTCTCCCTTCCTGACTCTGCACAGACAAAAAGTTTAGTCTCTGTAGTTTCCCTTCTTTTCCCCCACCTCCAGTCTCTACGTGGTGAATTTCTGTGCATCTTTTAAGATCAAGCTTAAGGATCTCATTTTTGAGATGCTGTTCTTAGTCACCCTCTATACCAGCCAGGGTGGGCTCGATGGCTTAAATCAGTGAAAGCATATTTCTAGTTCATGCAACATGTTCACCAAGCTTGTCTGGTTGCCTATGCCTCACTCAGGGACCCAGGCTCAAAGAGTCTCCATCTTTGTGCTGCCATGATTTCCAACGCCAGAACAAGAAAATGTGGTAAGTCAGGCGCTGGCTCTTAATGTTTCCACCTGGAAGTGTTGTGCTTTGTTCAGACTTCATGATCACTCATACAGCTCTGCTTAGCTTCCAAGAGGATGGGGAAGCACAGTTGTGTGATGTGCTCAGGAGGAGGAAAACTGTTAATATCTGTTCGATGAACAGCACTAATGCCAACCAACTTCCTCCAGTGCCTGGCTTCTCTTGGTGTTCCCAGCCTCTCACTTACAATGATCTATTCTTCCACTCCCCCATAGTCCTGGGAAAGATCTTGTAATCATCAATAACTGAATCACTTTCAAAATATTAATGTTAGGCACACTGCTTTGTAGCCCCTCCTCTAGCTTTCTAGCTCATGTGTTCTAGACCCTCACTGTAACTACACCTTGCCTCCATTAGGATTGCTGAGGCAGTTTGGGTTCCCCCAGAAGCAAACTTGGCAATGGAGACTGGAGTGCAGGAAGTTTATTAGAGAGTGCTATAGGGATGAATGCCTCTGGGGAAGGGAATAATGTAGGATTGGGCAGAGGGAAAAGTTAGCAAAGTCTCACTGAGTGCTCTGAAATCTGGATGGTCCTTTAGAATTCTCTGGAGTTCGGGATGAATGAGAACTAGTCTTTGTAGGTCGCTCCCAGGATTCAAGTGTGGCTGTGACTGTATAATCTCTCATTGGCCAAGGACAATTTCCTTAAAAGGATAACAGCTGAAGATTGTTAGCAGGCAGTACTCCCCTTAGCTGGGGGATTAAATTCTTTAGTTCTGAAGTGAGATCTCAGGAGTGTAACGCAGTGTCCATCCACCCCTAATTTTAATGCATTTACAGCTGTCTACCTCCTTCTTCATGTCCTCACATCTCTCCTCAATAGCCGAGATTCCTTCCTACTTCATTATCGTCACCTCTTTCTTAGTACCCTCAATTCCCTCGTATCTGTCTTTACCCATTATATTTGCATAAAAACTCCTTTAACTTTCCACCTACCGTGCTATTGCCCCAAAATATCTGAATGAGACTGAAGAAAACACATGGCCATGCTGACTGCTGTCACTTAATGCACTTTTGACTGCAAATCGCAGTAGCTCTTCAGCCACCTTCCCACATGCTCTAGTAAATTTTTGTTCCTTTTTTTCAAAACGACTGTTTTTTAATACCATTTCCTCTCTCCTTAAATATCCGATATGCCCTCCCTTTCTTGATTCTCAAATGTTACCCTCTCTTTGCATTTCACTGAGAAAATAAAAATAAGTGAGGGAGAACTACTTTGTCTTCCAGCCACCAAATATGCCAGCCATCTCCACCTCTTTGCTTCTCTCAGCTTCATTCTTGTTTTGAAGGTGATGTGTTCCATCTGCATGCTGGAGCACAGTCCCTCTTGCCTTCTTCCCCAGGACTTTGCTCCTACAGTGATCTCTTTCTTCAACATCATCAGTTCGCTTCACTAGTATTGAATCCTTCCCAACAGCCTGCAAATGTGCTGTGATCTCTTCCATCTGTAAATAAGATTCTCTCTACACCAAGTCTCCCCAGAGCTGCTCCTCCATTTTTCCTTATGGGAAAAAAAAATCTCAAAAAGTTTGCCTTGTTTTTCTCTCTTCCCTCATCTTCCATTCTCTCTTTAATGGACTCCAGTCAGGCTTTTCTCTACCACTTTCCCAAATCTACTCTTATTAGGTCAAGGTCAGCGGTGAACTACTTCTTGCCAAATCCAGTGGTTAGTTATGTCTTTATCTTATTCAGCAGGTGACAAAAATAATCGTTAGTCCTTTCCTGAAATACTCCTCTCGACTTTTATGGTATCCACCGGTGTGTGAAGCAAAAATGCTTCAATGATGCCAGGAACCAACTTGTTAAAGGAATTCTAATGTCCTGGGTGCCAGAGAGATTCCAAACCATATCTCATGCTCATGTGCAGCTACTATTCTGTCTTAAGTTTGTGGGAGAGTTCCCTCCACACCTTAGCTTGATGTAATCTTATTATATAGTTTTAATATTCCTTTTGTCCATTTATTTTAATTGTGCATTGTCTTGGATCATCTTTGAAAGCACATGATCTTGTGCAAGTATAACACTTGGTTTATTGCCTGAATCATCTCTCTAATTTCTGGTGTTTTGTTCTTTATAGTTATGGAAGTCTTGCTAACTGCAAGTGTCCTTCTAGGACCTCGATTACTGCACAATAACTTTTGTTTATAGGCTGAGAGATGTTTAGTGCTTAAAAGAATCTGGTGTTACTTCAGTGTGTTTTATCAGGAAGTAAGTCAATCTACTTTTACTTTTAATATAGATAAGTGAGATTATAGGTGTTTTTGTCTTCTGTTTCTACACATGAAGCGTATTAGGACTTCAGTGATTACCTTAATAGTAACACTGTGGTTGACTATCATCTTCAAGGTGCTTTCATTAAGTAAATCATCATAAACGATTGACTTCTGAGTTCCACTCCTGGGTGTAGCATGTTCTAACAGGATGGTATATATTTTTGCCACATATTTAACCTCTTTAAGCCTCAGTTGTCTACACTGCAAAATGTGGGTAGTGCTGTACTGTGATCGTGGAGTTGTTTGTGGATTAAATTAGATAAGGAGTTTAAAGATGTAGGTTCAGAACTGGCCTGCATGACCAATTCACGAGAATTCTGGAACTCATACTGGTTGAATGGAAGTCACAGGCTAGTCAGTGGAAGAACCAGAACCAGAACTCACATTGTCTGTCTTAGGTTCTTACACTGTGCAGCTCCCCCTTCCTCTCCTTCACACATAAGCAGTCTGAGTAAAATGAATGTAAAGCCATTTCTGAAAACAACTTCCAGAAAAGACTCAATTAAACTCTGTACTAAGGTCGTAGGTGATTCTAATTCTTCCCATGAATGCTTATGAGAAAGTAGGGGATGCTCTGACCTCTGTTCCAGAAAGAAAAAGATGTTTTTGCTAAATCAGCCCATTATTCTGTCTCATGGGATGAATCTCCAGGTCAAGGGATGAAAGGCATCAGTTTGCATTAGACCACAGCTGCTGTCTGTATTCAAAATACACCATGGGAGAAACTGGCTGCACCATCATTTTTTAACAGATGGATTAAAGCATGTCTTAGTAAGACACATGAGCAGAGAAGCCTGGATTCCCTTGATCTCCCTGATAAAAGCTACACCATGTACAGTGGACATCTAATAAATATTAATTGGTACCAACTCATTGGACATAGAACTCCTTGATTTTGGATGTTTAAACCCAGCATCCTCCGTGGTGAGGGATTAGTAATAGTAGATTCAGTCTTCATACCTCTAGGCTTCTTAGCTGTTGCGTCTCACTGTGCCTCTTTCTGGAAATACTTTCAGCTCAAGATAGGATCTGATGCACTTGAATGCAGCTGAATTTGCATTTAAGATTTTGTGTTTAATGCATCTTGCATTTTCTCTTAGCTTTGTTGGGCATTTGCCTTTTTAAATTTCATTGCAACATGGTTACATGATAGTTCCGTTATTCACCTCACTGTGATATTGCTTCTTTTTTTCTTTTTCCTCCTTCAGATATTGATGAGTGTGCAGCTAAGATGCATTACTGTCATGCCAATACTGTGTGTGTCAACTTGCCTGGGTTATATCGCTGTGACTGTATCCCGGGATACATTCGCGTGGATGACTTCTCCTGTACAGGTGAGACTGAAGAACCAACACTGTTTTTCTGATTCAGCCCTTCTCTTCCCCATCTGTGTTTTGTTAAATTTAGATCCAAGTGTTGTCACCTAATTGGTTTTTCTCTTGCATTATTTTACCCTCACCTTTAGAGAAAAAAGTGATAAAAGAAATTGGATCTGCGCAATTTATTTCTACTCCTAGTATCCCTGTGTGTGTGTGTGTGTGTGTGTGTGTGTGTGCGCATGCATGCTCGGGTCTTTGATTTGAATTTGAAGTCCCCCGTTGCCTATAGTAACATTGAGGGACGTAGAGACATCAGTTTTAAGAATAGAAAAGTATCAATCTATTTTCCTTCCATCATGATGAAATGTTTTCATATATAAGAAAATGTACTTTGTTCCCACTGGAAAAGACAAAGATTTGATTTAGAGGGGGAGAAGGAGTATCTGGTGAGCAGAGATTGGGCAAATAGGGGAGCTGCTCAAGACTCTTGATTGACAAATACCGATGGTGTCTCCCCTATATGGCGGGGCTGTCAGCCCTAAACTGGAACTGCAGGGTTGTGTGGTCAGTGCCTTCATTGAGTAATGCTGGCTTTGTGAGGCATTTGGTGTGTGGGGGAGGGGGGGGTCCAATATACTTCCAGTTATGTATATGGAGATATGAACTGTAACTTGGTTAGGGATTGTAGAAAGTTCTTCTTTTGGTCAAATATCTTTAACCAGTTTGTAACCTGTAAGAAAACTGCCCCTTAAACATAAAATGTCAGTCATTTTGTACCTTTCCTTGACTCCTGCATCTTCATTTGTCCCAATAACGTTTGCATATAGATTGAATTTTTCACTCATGGGGCGCCTGGGTGGCTCAGTCAGTTAAGCTTCCATCTTCCGATTCAGGTCATGATCTCGCAGTCTGTGAGTTCAAGCCCTGCGTCGGGCTCTGTGCTGACAGCCCAGAGCCTGGAGCCTGCTTGACATTCTATCCCCTCTGCCTCTCTGTCCCTCCCCCATTGTGCTCTCTCTCTCTGTCAAAAATAAATAAGCTTTTTAATTTTTTTAATGTTTTGATTTATTTTTGAGACAGAGAGCATGAGCAGGGGAGGGGCAGAAAGAAAGGGGGACACAGAATCTGAAGCAGGCTCCAGGCTCTGAGCTGTCAGCACAGAATCCGACATGGGGCTTGAACTCACGGACTGTGAGATCATGACCTGAGCTGAAGTCGGATGCTTAACCGACTGAGCCACCCAGGTGCCCCAACAATAAATAAACTTAAAAAAATTTTTTACACTGAATTTTTCACTCAGAATGGACAGCCACTGCCAGTGTATTTTATTGCAAATGACCTTTTCAGAAGTGCAGAAAGTTGCAAAAGTTAGGGAAGCATGTTTATATGTCCACGCAACCTTTTCCATTTATTTCTGTATATGTATAGGTTGCTATTTTTTGGCTAAGGAGCTGGTGATTCCAGATTGATGCAGGTTTCTGATGGCCACAGGTGGGCAGTCTCATTTATCTATCTTTTATGTAGTATAACTAAAGTTCCTGGAGAAAAAAGAGATTGTGTAAACATAGCATGCTGAGATCTAAATATTTTAACAAGGGCACAAAACTCTTTGCGACCTGTAAACCAACACAATATGAAAATCTGATGTTCTCTATGATGGTTTCTCTGTTCTTAGTAAACCCAGGTCATCCTGATTTACCGTAACCCTATGGTTAGAAGGAACCAGTGAGTATTCTCCCAACACAGCATCACATATCATGCAACTTGATAAACCCTGATGAAGGTCCTTCTGTGTAGAGAGAGCTTGTTGAAATTGTATCAGAATATTGCCTGTTTTTACTTTTTCATTAAGGGAGGAAGACCAGAGCTTGGTGGTTCTTGAAAGCCTCTTAGGGATAGGTGCCCTGCCTGGTGGTTTATATATGGAACGAGATGGAAAATGTATTGTTTATAGAACTGGTTCCACAACTGCTTTTAGAAAGCAAAAGATAAGGATGTGGGTATCAGTGGGTACCCAAGCATCCCCCCTACTAAACAAAACAAGATACTGTGTAGCTCTGCAGAAAAAAAACCTGTACAAACACACATCATACATGCACGAAGTTTTTGTTTTGTGCGTGTATGTTTTGTCTCAGAGGGAATGGGTAAGTTAGAGCGAAAGAAAGAAAAACAAGAGGGAGTCAGAGAACAGTCACTAGTCGGAGAACAGAAGACCAGGTGCTGTGAAGGACAGAGGACCGTTGAAAACCTCCCTGTGGAAGGAGAACTGAAAGGACTTTTAAGGGTGGGAATATTTAATGTGAGGTTTTTTCATTGTTTTGCTATTCAGTAGGCAATGCAAGTTTTCCTTATGCCTTTCAAATCTTCAGCAAAGTGTACCTATCCTGCATGCTGGATGAGCCCTTCCCCTTCTACCCTGGTAGACTGCAAGTTAACATGGTATACACAGCAGAAATGTGTGTATAGGATGTTGAGACCTCAGAGACAGAGGTACTCACTCTGAAGTAATTACTCCTGTCCCTTATCCGCGCGCCCAACCTAAACTTCTGCATCACTATCACAACAGTTTCCTTCTAGGAGTTTCTGAAGTCTTGATGAGGCATTTGGAATTTCCATAGGTTGGAATTGGGAGTAAGGTCTTTTTCTTTAAGAAACTTTCTTTGATCCCAGTTTCCATCCTGCCTGCTGCCCCATCTTTTTGCTTTCATTCATGGCAAAACTTCTTGTGATTACTGTCCTCGTTTACATTTGCTCACCTGGCATACCTTCCTTAACCTCCTCCACAGAAGGCTTTCATGCTCCCTATTCCACAGAGGTTGTGTTTATCAAGGTCAGCCTTGAACTCCATTTTGTTAAATCCAGTGTTCTTATCTTCTGGGACCTCTCAACAGCATTGAGCGTTGACCACACCTTTCTCTTTTAAACACATTATTTTCTTGCCTTTCCCTATTTCCTGATTGTCTTCCTTCATCACTGCCGGCCCTGCCCAGGCTCCCTAGCTGTTTTTCTTTCTCTTTTCACATTTTTAAAGGTTAGAGTGCTGCAGAGCTCTGCCCTGGATCCTGTTTCTTTGTTCACCTACATATACTTTTTAGATGCCTTCATTTCACGTAGGACTTTCACAGCACTCCATCGATACTTTCTCAGTTTCTATCGAGTACAATATTTTTTTCTGAGCTTCTGAATCCTATTCAAACTGACACCCACATGTAGATGTTTAAGAGGCATTTCATATTAACATGTTTAAGAATGAACTCTGGATTTCTTTCCATGTTGGTAAACTTCCTCTTTCAATTTTCCCCATCTCAGCAAATGAAAGCCTCACCTACCCAGTTTTTCAAGCCAGACAGCTAGGAGTTATACTGGATTCCTTTCCTTCTCTTGCCCCTCCACCTTCAGTCCAAACACCAGTCTTACTCTACCTTCTACATCCTGTCCTAAATGTGTGCACTTCTGCCCATATGCTTTATTACCAAACTACTAGACCCCTGACACCACACTGGACTTTGTGTTCCATTCTTGCTCCACTGTAACTCACTCTTCAGTCAGTAGCCAGAGCAAAGTTTTAAAAATAAGAACTCTACAAATATGCTTAAATTTCTCATGTAGTGTCCTATTACACAGAAAATCAAATCCATACTTACTTTTATATGAAACCCTATGTGGTTATTCTCCTTCCTGTCCCTATTACTTTATCTTGTACCAATTCCATCCTTGTCCGTTATGTGGTGGCCACACTGACTTTTGGAGGTTTTTTATTTTTTTTCCCCATTCAACGTGCTTGTTTTCCCGTAGGACCTTTGCGTGAGCTCTGTCTCAGAAGTTTTTTCCTCTGGATATCCCCATAACTGGCTCTTCCTTTGTCATGCAGGTGTCAACCTAAAAATGATAGGCCCAGAGAGACTTTCTCTGATTTGTATAATTAGCCACCCATTATCCTATCTCCTGGTTGTAATTCTTTATCACTTATCACCATGTAGAATTTTCATTTTTATATGTGATTTTCAAAAATTGTCTCTTATTAGAACGTAACATCTGGGAACCGCAACCTTTTCCCATTTGCTCACTACCCATCTTGGCTATTTAAAACAGCCAAGGGCGGGGAGCAGGAGGGGTGGGGGCTGTGGGGTGAGGCAGAGAACATAGCTGGGCAGAGAGCAGTGCTCAGCAAATGCTTATTGAATGAAGGAATGTGCAGAACTACTTAGGCTTGCGCTATGTACCTCTCTAAATTTCATTTATATAAAAATGGCTCATATCTGCTGTATCGTAACTGTTAGATTATTGAGGACACCAAATTGTATATGTGAAAACATTTATCGTGGCAGTGTCATCAGTGCCATCAGGATAGGATGTTCTGCAGTGAAAACCCCAAATATTACTGATTTAAAATACCAACGTTTTGTTTGCTTTTCACTGGTCAACAGAAAGCGTGCTCTGCTCATCATAATTACTACTGATTGTAGTAATCATAAAACTGACTGATGGAATAGTCAATATTGGGAATATTGCCAAGATGGGGAAAAGAAAGCCTGGAGGGTCTTGTAACAGTTGTTATATGTTCTTGTCAGGGAGTAACAACATATCCTTTCTATCCTCTGCTAGTTGACTAGAACTAATCACCAGTACCTAACTAACTACAAGGAGATGAGGAAATGCAATTCCTACTTTGTGCTTGGAAGGGTTAGAAAACCAAAATATTTGGTGAATGGTGCTAATGAATACCATAGTGACTTACACTTAATAGATTCTCAACAAACTTTGTTTCCTTTGACACGAGAAGCTGTTCATTAAAATAACCTTTTTTTTTTTTTTTCAACAGCAGTTCACAATGTGTTGGGGAAAGTAGTCTCAAAAGGATAAAGATATTAAGCACTTCTGTACTAAGTGCTCTGATGGACAAGCAAAATGCAATAAGGAAAAGGTGCTTGATTTCTAGAACAGAGTGTCTGGAATATTTTTTGCAAACCAAGAGGAGCTATTGGAGTTTCCTGGGGCTTGTTAGCATGCAGTGAATAGATTAGCTTAGGATTTTACAGTGTGGAATGTGGATCTAGTGAGGAGAGCTAAGAGACAAGCATTCTCCCTGCCATTTCTCCTCTAGACCAGATTCCAAGGCCTCCATTAGATGCTTTCATACTAAGCTGGAACTCTGACGTTTACCTTGGCATCCTGAAAGTGAGCCTGTTAGGGCTAAGGTGCTCTTCACTCTCCAAGGTGGATCAGGTCCCCACCGCCAATCTCTCTCATTTCTTTATTGGCAAAGAAGACTTCTTCCTCTAAGTGATTATTTGCATGTGGTAGTAAGTAAGGTATGTACTACCTATCAGCCACTGTAAGATGTCTTTTCAGATGTTTCATTTTCCAAAGATAAATTTCTGGGAGAAATTGACAGGCCTGAAGACATCCTTTGTTTGCCCCACGTTCCTGATAGAGCATTTCTCATTACTGGCATTCCTGAATTCCAAAGATCATCCTAGACTCTGTCCTGGATCAGTTTCTCCTGTCACTGTTGAGTTGGTCTTCTAAGTATGTCTAGGTCACTTTTTTCTTTCTTTTAGGATGCCATTTAGCTTCCTAGAAGTCAGTAGTAATAATGAAAAGTTGTATTCAACCAAAAATTAGCCTAGAATTAAAGATGATCTAGTAACTTTGGTAATAGATTGATTACTCAATAACTGATTGCTTCATCCATTTATTCATGAATCTAATGCATAATTAGTGTCAGTCATGAGTGTTAGGAAATATGGTGGTTGAGAATAGTGATAAATGACCTCTGTGCCCAGAGAGTTCATGGTTAATGAGGCAACATCTTCACATGAAAAAACTCAAATGTACATTCACTCTCAAAAATATTCCAGTGTTTGCCAAATCAATCCCTCTTGAAAGTTTTAGTAGAATTTAGTTGAGTATTGGGTGTTTAATCCCATGTTAGCTGTTTGTCTCTTACAAGTTTCAAAGAAGAAACCCTGAAATAACTGTTCCAGGGTTTATGCTGATAACCACAGCCCTTTCAGAAAGGTTGCACCTGAGACAATAAATAGATGCCAAACCTGATGCCGGAGGGGAAAGACAGTATGTCAAACAGAAAAGAAGCTTTAACTCTTTCGTCCTTCTTTATCTTGTTAAAAATTGAAAAAGAAATTCTGTGTTATGGGATAATAAAGTTAGGAGGGTTCAACACTGAGAATGCTTGCCTGTAACTTAAAATGTACTGTAATTTCATTTTTACCCTTAGAGGCTGGGGATTCCCTGACATGACCACATATTATAGATGAGGCTCTGTACTTTTTTCTAGGAAAGTTTCCATTGCCCTTTGAAAGGGTGAAGTCTGAAGCATTGGACTCTTGACACTGGACTAGTTTTTTGCCTTAGAATCTGTGTGAGTCTAAATCACTTTCTCTCCTGTAAGGGAACCCCGAGTTGCCCTTGCTCTTTTGTGAATTTTGAAACGGGAGGATTCCCTGAAATTGACTTGGTGGGGTGCTTTTTATCTTCTCTGTACCTTTTGATTTTTGGACTGGTCAGCCTGCTTGATTTATTGGTCTCTGACCTTCATTTATCCCCAGTTAAACTCCCTGTGTTGAGGTTGTTTGATAAGACGTTATCATTGGATACTCAGGCAGCTTTAAAGGAGGATACTTGTGATTTATGACAAAAGCTGCAGCAATAAGACAGGTACTTGACAGTAATGGGGAAGCATTCATTTTTATGCCAAAAACTTCCCATGAAGTAAGAAATAAAGGGAACAAGTGAGATAACATATATCCCATGTGATTTCTATTACCTCACTAAAAGGATTTTTATTTTCTTGATATTGGCATGGAAGAAAGCTTGAAGGAAGTGTATGTTTGAAATACTTCAAGTAAGCTTAGTTGAAGTTAGAGATAAATAATAGTCTATTAATTTAATGGTTTAAGTTAAGTACCTTGTAATGAAAAGAGGTGAGGCAACAGTTTAAAACACTTAGGAGTAAAAATTAACTGTTAGAAATTTTAGACGTTTTCTGGAAAATGCTTTTTTCCTAAGGATGATACACAGAACACTTTAACTATGAGGTACCTGATTTTTTATTTATTGAGCAGAGCCATATGAAATAGGGCCAAAATACAACATTCTGCAAGTTGAAAGAGCATGGTAGTAAATTTCATACTGATTATCCTTACCTATAAAACACACAGCATGTGCTTGTTTTGGACATGCTTGTTCTTAATGACTGTTGACTATTTGGCAGCATTAAAGGGACAGATTAGTAATTGCTTGGTTCTCAGTCTCAGAAGAGGTGATCCAGGTTTAAGAATGACATTCCAGCTATGGATCTGTAGACTGCCTTCACTTTAGTGAAAAATGCTGTATCAGATGCTTTAGGATGCAAATCTACTTTTTATTAAAGATGACCAAGAACATTTATTGATATATTGAATAAGGAGAGTCAAAATAAGACCTGTACTTTTGGATATTCCATAACCCAGCCAAAAGCTCTGATAATCAATATGAGACATTTTCCCTTTGTTTTGATTTGTTTGGCCAGTATGTCCTTTTTTTCTTCCCTTACTTTAAATAAGTGGTTGATGATGTTACCTACCTCCCCATCTAGAGGAGCGATGTGACAGTACAAAAGCAGGATTCCAAAATCCTAATGTTTTAGTGCTGAGGTTCTCAGCATATATACATATATATACATATATATACACATATATATGTGTGTGTATATATATACACACATACATACATACATACATACATACATACATACATGGAGGAAAAAGTCAGTATTGGGATCTATTCCTAGAACTTTGGATTTTCATTTGGTGTAGGATTGAGACCTGGCTTCAGTTTGTTTAAAGGTCCAGGTAATTCTTTTATGCAGTCTGCTTTTTGTAAATCAGAGAATGTCAGAGAAGAATCCAAAGGGAGGAAAATTGTCCTTTCTACTATAGACTGGAAAAACCAGAGTGGGTAGTATAGGGTCAGGAGGTAATGATGGGAGAGACTTGGACAGTTTCTGGAGGAAGGGCCCTGCCTCCAGGGCTGCATTCTGGGATATGTAAGACAACATCTTAGCAAACAGAATCCAACAGTACATTAAAAAAGTCATTCACCATGATCCAGTGGGATTTATTCCTGGGATGCAAGGGGAGTTCACTATTCACAAATCAATGTGATATGTCACGTCAAGAAGAGAAAGAATGAAAAGCATATGATCGTTTCAACAGATACAGAAAAAGCATTTGACAAATTACAATATCCATTCATGATGAAAACCCTCAACAAAGTAGGTTTAGAGGAAACATACCTCAATATAATAAAGGTCATGTATGAAAAACCCATAGCAAATTTCATATTCAGTGGGGATAAACTGAGTGTTCCCCTTGAGGTGAGCAGCAAGAAAAGGATGTCCACTCTCACCACTTTTACTCAACATAGTACTGGAAGTCCAACGCATGGCAACCAGACAACGAAAAGAAATAAAAGGCATCCAGATCAGGAAGGAAGAGGTAAAAGTTTCTCTATTTGCAGATGACATGATATTATATAGGAAAAAAAAACAACCCACAAGCGGCACCTGGGTAGCTCAGTCGGTTAAGTGTCCGACTATGGATTTCGGCTCAGGTAATGATCTCACGGTTCTTGGGATTAAGCCCCAGGTCAGGCTCCACACTAATAGCATGGAGCCTGCTTGGAATTCTCTCTCTCTGCCTCTCCCTTGCACTCTCTCTCTGTAAACACACACGCACACACACACACAAAACCATGAAAGACTGCCAAAAAACTGCTAGAACTGATAAATGAATTCAGTAAAGTTGCAGGATACAAAATATGCAGAGATTTGTTGCATTTCTATACAATAATAATGAAGTAGCAGAAAGAGAAATTAAGACAACAATCCCATTTACAACTGCACCAAAAGTAATAAGATTCCTAGGAATAAACCTAACCAAGAGGTGAAACTATAATCTGAAAACTATAAAACATTGATGAAAGAAATTGAAGACAATGCAAGGAAATGAAACGACTTTCCATGCTCATGGATTAGAAGAAATATTGTTAAAATGTCTATGCTACCCAAAGCAGTCTACACATTGAATGCAATCCCTGTCAAAATGCCACCAGCATTTTTCACAGAACTAGAACAAAAAAGTATTAAAATGTATATAGAACCTGAATTGCCAAAGCAATTTTGAAACAGAAAAGCAAAGCTGGACTTTTTGCAGACTTCAGGTTATATTACAAAGCTGTAGTAATCAAAACAGCATGGTGGTGGCACACACACACACACACACAAAGACACATAGATCAGTGGGACAGAACAGAAAACCCAGAAATAAACTCACAACTATATGGTCAATAAATCTTTAACAAAGCAGGAAAGAATATGCAAAGGGAAAAGACAGTCTCATCAACAAATGTTGTTGGGAAGAATGGACAGCAACATGAAAAGAATGAAACTGAACCACTTTCAAATTCAAATTGGATTAAATACCTAAATGTGAGACCCGACACCATAAAAATCCTTGAAGGAAACACAGGCAGTAGTCTCTGTGACATTGGCCATAGCTGTGTTTTTCTAGGTATATCTCTTGAGGCCAGGGAAACAAAAGCAAAAGTAAACTTTTGGGACTACATCAAAATAAAAAGCTTCTGCACAGCAAAGGAAACAATCAGCAAAACTAAAAGGCAACCTGCAGAATGGGGAAAGATATTTGCAAATGACCTGTTAAAGGATCATTATACAAAATATATAAATAAATGATACAGTTCAACCCCTAAAAAGCAAGTAATTCAATTAAAAAATGGGAAGAAGTCATGAATAGACATTTCTCCAAAGAAGACATCCATCTGGCAAACAGATACATGAAAAGATGCTCAACATCACTCATCATCAGGGAAATGCAGGTCAAAACCACAATGAGATACCACCTCACACCTGTCAGAATGACTACTAATAAAAAAAAAAAAATGCAAGTATTAATGAAGACATAGAGAAAAAGGAACCCACTTGCACTTTTGGTGGGAATGCAGACTAGTGCAATGACTGTGGAAAACAGTAAAGAACTTCTTCAAATCACATTACTGGATATTTACCCCCAAAATACAAAAACACTAATTTGCACCCCTCTATTTATTGTAGCCTTGTTTACAATAGTCATATTATGGAAACAGCCCAAGAGTCCATTGATAGATGAATGGATAAAAAGGTGCTATATGTATACCATAAGTAAGCCACAAATAAGACTGAAATCTTGCCATTTGCAACAACATGAATGGAGCTACAGCATAAAATGCTCAGTGAACTACTAGGACAGTCAGAGAAAGACAAGTACTGTACGATTTCACTCATGTGGAATTTAAGAAACAAATGAACAAAAGAGGAAAAGAGAGACAAAGCAAGATACAGACTTTTAACTACAGAGAACCAATACAGAGAACCAGAGGTGAGGTAGGTGGGGGGGATGGGTAAAATAGGTGATGGGGATGAAGGAGTGCACTTGTTGTGATGAGTACTGGCTGATGTGTGGAATTGTTCAGTCACTATATTGTACACCTGAAACTAATATAACACTGTATGTTAACTATACTGGAGTTACAAATAAAACATAGGACTGAAGAGAGAGAGAGGCTATAGGATGCCTCTGTTGGTGGGGCCTTTTGAGGAGATTCTGAATCTTCTGTGACATGATTGTTGTAATGCTTCAAAGAGCTCGAAAGATAGATGACCTCTCTGGGGCGACCTGTGTTCTCTGGGTAAAGAAGTAGACTTCTTCTCTGCCAGTGTCTTGCTCATTTGGAGTCCCCTAGAGTCATAACACAACCTGATGGAAGAAGAGAATTCTCAAAATGACCGAGACAGCATTTATACGACCCTATTTGTCCAGAAGAATATGAGAAAAATTCATTAAGTTGAGGAAATTATAGAAACCTACATTACTTGCACATATGTTTGTGACTAGGCTTCCTTCCCTGCCATGGCATGTGAAAGAAACAAAGTCAACAAAAGGAGAAAAAAGGGAAAATATGAAGAGGCTCCTCTAAACAGGGATTGTGTAGAATACAAATTCATGGAACTTCTGGTGTTTGAGGGCAACTTCAGTTTTCCATATGTAATCCTGGAAAAGTCAAAGGCCACGTATTTATTGCATTTAGTAATAGTAGTGTTAAAATAATGCTAAAGTGTTTTTTTTTTAATTAGCAAATATATCTTAGGATCCCGAAAGGCATTTCCCTTGAGGTTTCAGGGTGAGAATAAATCTGAAGGATTTGTGCAGTGTTTGGCTTCTTTGCGAGGTTTAAATGGGAGGGAGTTCTTATACCAGCACTATTGTAAAGTATCTAGGACCATTGACTGCTGAAGAGCAGCTAGGATGAATGATGGGGTTGCCCCCAGGGTGTTTGTGCGCAAACCTATTAAGTACTGTGTTGCCCTTGATCCAAGTTCATCAGGAAGCCTTGTTAATATTTCTGTACACTCTATTGTTGGAATTGTGCATGCAGAATCACAATTAAGCTTTCACATAAAAGGAGTTTGATTAAGGATGCGTTAGCACTTACGGCATTATTGAGGCTGGTCTTATAACCCTGCTGTGTCCACATTTGAGTGGACACAATGCATAGGCATTTCTCTTTAATAACCTAATAAGCTATCTTATATTCTTTGTTTCCATCTCAAAGATTTTGATAAATGCATATGCATAGGTATTTCTATACTTTTTAAAGGTATAGTGAGGCATTTTAGGATTTTTTTTCACGGTAATTGAGAATATATTACTTATTCTTGGGCCAGAGTGAAAGCTCTAAATTTTCATGGTTAAAAATCTAGTGTATAAATTAGTGTATAAATTTTACAGGCTGAAAGCTTTGGCTCTGCCACTTACTTGCTTTATGAATTGGAAAACCACTTGAGTTCTCTGCTGCTTCTTCAGTATCCTCTATACATCCTCACAGAGTTGTGAAGGATAAAGTAGGACAGTGTAGGCATATCAGTTCAGATAATTGTAGCTGAAAGAATGAAAAAAAAAATAGACTCCACTGGCTTAAATGTTAAATATATTCTCTCATAACAAAGTCTAGAGGGACAGTGTTTCCAGAGTTAGTTAATTCAGCTGCTCCATAACATCATCAGCAACACAGATTTTTTTTTTGAGTTTTTATTTTCAGCATGGTAGTTTGAAACTTGATATAGCTCCCTTCAAGGTCTCAAAAGGGCTAAGTAACGCCAAGCATCACATTTTGACATAATTGTGTCCCAAAGTCAGAAGGGAAAGAGGATTCCCTTTTTAGAATACTTTTTTTTTTTTTAATATCAAAGAGAACTTTATCAGAAGGCTGTCCCCAGCAGATTTGTTTTCATGTTTCATTGGTCAAAACTGTTTAATATACCTACTAATAAAACATGGAAAAAAAGAAATAGCTTGAATCAAGATTTATCCCTAAGTTTGGGGTAGATCTCAGCTTCCTTTTTAGTACTTAGCTAACTGATATCTAAATGAATTTGTGTTCCATTGTCAACAAAGGGGAAGGGGGTGTGTGTTTTTGTGCACACGTGTGTGTATATGGATCTACAATTGTGTAGGCAATGGCAGCGTCTATTAAGAGTATAGTCAGAGTCTTGAAAACACTTGCAAGCTTAGGAGTGACTAAAAGAGATGTAATTAGGTATGTGATTCTGTGTGTGTGTGTGTGTGTGTGTGTGTGTGTATACCATATATTTACATATATTTTAAGCACCCATTTCTGGAGATGGTTCAACAAATAGTCACCTTCATACATTGCTGACAGGAATGTTAATTGATAGAAACTTTCTTGAAAGCAATTTGACTGTTTATCAAAAGGCCTAGAAATATTTATAGCGACTTATTCTAAGGAAACAATCAGTCACAATTAGAAGATTTTTATTAAAGCCATTCATTTATTTATAAGAAAAGAAACTGAAAGCAGCCTAAATATAAACTAATGGAAGTTTGATTAAATAAATGACGGGGCGCCTGGGTGGCTCAGTTGGTTAAGCGTCTGACTTCGGCTCAGGTCACAATCTCGCGGTCCGTGAGTTCGAGCCCCGCGTTGGGCTCTGTGCTGATGGCTCAGAGCCTGGAGCCTGTTTCGGATTCTGTGTCTCCCTCTCTCTCTGACCCTCCCCCGTTCATGCTCTGTCTCAAAAATAAATAAACATTAAAAAAAATTAAAAAAAAATAAATGACAAGATTGCCATATATGGAAATACAATGAATATTAAAATAATTTTAGAAGAATATTCTGTGTCAATGGAAAATTCTCACTGTATATTATGAAATTCAAAGCAGCATGTATACTGCTTTCCAATTAAAATAGTAAATAAAAATTATGTATGAACACACATATAATCCCACACACACATACACAGAAACTCAGGCAAGGAATAGCCCCCAAAGAAATAGGTAACAGAGTACCTAAGTGGATGGGTATATATGATATCTTTTCTTTATACTTTTTATTGTCCAGATTTTCTATGGAATAGAATATGATGCTCTGAATCTGCATCGTGTTTTAATATCAGAACAATGTTAATCACAATAACAGAAAATGCTAGACAAAGGTAACATAAGTTGATTTTGTCCAAATCCTCTCTCATCCTACTAAGTTAAATTTTTAAAAATGTTTATGACTTGGTAGTGCTAATGCCTTTTATCCTTAGTGACATAGATGATGGGTCTGAAGTAAAGAGACGTAAAGCAGTGGCTTTGCTTCAGCATATTTCTGGAGAATTTGGCCAACATGACAGTTAAAGGACTCTTGGAATTCTGATGCTGGATCCTGGAAGGTGACCTGATGGGTAAGTTCCACCTGCCCAGAAGGACTTCTAGGTTCGGGGTGTGGTCCAGTTCTTTTCTGCACTGTGACCAAGACAGAGATGCAGAGGGGAGATGGAACAGGCCTGGGATTTTCCACGGCAAAGCAACCACTGGATGAGAATCCAGCAACATAGATTCTAGTCCTGATCCTGCTACCAGCTCACTGAATGAATATCACCAACTCATCAGTTTTCTTTGGACCTTAAAAAATCCAGGTTAACTAGCTCAATAGGTTTTAGTCAGAGAAGCTGGGATTCCAAATAAGTTTTCTTTTGAAAAGAGTTTAATAACAACCTTGCAAACTACTATTCTAATTCCTTAATTATGTAAGATATGGTTCCTGACCTCGAGGAGGTTATGGTCTCCTTGGGGGACATAAAATTTACATTTAAGGAGAATAATTTTATAGGGCATATAACTAAATGTTAAATTGTGAGGTATGGGCAATAAATGTGGGAAAGAGCCTTGGTGCCAGAATAAAGGTATTAATTACTACGTGGTGGACAGATGTGTTTTCCACAGGAAGGTGTTTGCAGGAGTTTGACTTTCATGTTGGGTGGGAAATTCCAAAAGAAGAATTGAGAAGTAATAGGGTACCTAGTGCTTTAGAAATAGATCCATCTCTGTGTTTGTTGGTCTACAAAATGACCTACTACTTGCCTGTGTAGAAGTGGAAAGGAAGAAGGCTCTGAGTCAGACAGGCTTGGCTTGCTGCCTTAACTCCAGGCATTTGTTAGCAGTATCATCTTGAATCAACTTCTGACACATCTTTCTCCCAGAATTGCAAGGAGCAAATGCAGTAATATTTATAAAGTGCTTAGAAGAGGGCTCTGCACAAAGCAAATGTTCAATAAATGATAGCCATTACTGTGTCTATTTACAGGTGAGGAATTTGACTTGAGAATGTAGGGAGGTTAAGGAATTACCCATAATCACAGGCTAGAGAGTAGCAGAGCAGAGATAGAAATGCAGCACTTCTAATTCCAGAGATTCAAATGCAGCCTCTATTCAGAGCTCTTTTGAAGATGCCTTCAAAATGGTAATGCAATATGGTCTGCAGCTGCTTGGTAACAAATGACCATTGTTATTTTTTATATATTTTTTTAAATTTGTAAAAATTATCATTTTAAAATATAATTTATTGTCAAATTGGCTTACATACAACACTCACTGCTCATCTCAACAAGTGCCTTCCTCAATGCCCATCACCCACTTATTAGAAAGAAGGAGCCTGAGGTTTGGGGCCAAGAGAATCCTATTTTATTCTCAAGTCTGCCATTTACAAGTTTTTGGGATCTTGGGGAGATCCTTTCAGTGTTCCATGTCTCAGTTTATAACACCAAGAGAGAGGGTTGTGTTTAAGGTTGCAACATATGAAAGAGCCTAACCCAATGACTGACTTTATATGGTGCTTAATATTGAAGCCCTAAAACCTGTTTGCGGAATTTCCTTATCCTCCCTCTTCTCATCAAATGGCTCGTGAAGCACTTCAGAGGACACCATAGTACCTTGGATACATTTGGAAAGCTGCTTGTCCTGAGAAACTCAATCTCTATAGACAGTGTCCAGATTCTCTGGATGTACAGACTTGTTGTCAGATGCTTCATGCTGATGGGTTAAGGAGACCAGTGAGAAGTAGATTTTCCAGTGGCTTATAATGAGCAAGGAATAAATTCTTTTATTTCAAGGAAAATAATTGCCTTCTGGAGTTATTAGTTGTAAGTTGCTGTAGACCAGAGCTCTGGAATATGTTCTGTAAATTATCTTTAAAAAGTTAAGTTTGTTTCCTGAAAAGGGAAGCCCCATAAACTGTGAATGCCATTGGCATTTATCAGACCAGATGGCTGGCATCTAGTTACTCCTTTGGGGTGGCCATAGGACACATTGCTTTCAGGAGGAGCATGGAAGGTCAGAAGCTTGGTGTACATTGGAACCCAGGATGGGGACTTTGGCAGTTGAAAAATGTCCTTCGAGGGAGTTTGTAGCACACAGAGAGATGTATAAAGAAAACACCAAGTTTAATAAAATTATAAAAGAGATCATAATTATAATATATTTATGTTGCAGTAACATTAAGATATTCAGATAGCCCTGTTTGGAATATTTCTTCCTATATAGTTTTCTATGCCTATGTCTGTATTCTACATTCTGAAATTCACATTGCAGCTACCAGTTGATAATTTAATTTTTTCTACTTATTTCATGAGCATTGCCCAGATTAGTAAAGTTACTTAAAAAATACAACTGTTCATGGCTACAAAATATACTTTGCTATGGATGCATGATTGTAGCTTTTACCATTTGGAGAAGTATTAACATCCAGTTGCCTCTGTGTCTTTGTTTAGCTTCATCACATGCATGTTTTTATTTTTCCTCTGTTATGATAGTGGTCAATGCTTTCCTCACTTTAGCTTAGGAGTGATTTATAACCCAAAACTCAGAGCAGCCCTACCCAAGGGGTACACATGCTTAAGTATTCATGGAGAGAGAGAGAGACGTCAGCTTCTCAAGTTTTATTCATTAAGGGACATTTCAGGGAGAAGTAGATCTCTAAAGAGCTGTGAAATATTAGCACATACCTTGGTGGTATAAGGACCCTGCCTAGTTATGTAAGAAAGACTTTGTAACAAGACAGAGGTGCTCCAGTAAGCCCCTGCCTTGTTTATGATGTATATTTTCCAAATTGATATTTGAATTCTTTGTCCTTTAAAATTCAAAGAGTATGTATACACTAGATCAGCTAGCAATTTTTCCCCCCTTATGGCATTAATTTTCCCATTCTGATTGGTAAGCTAAATGTAGAGAAAGCATTAAAGTATCAGAAGGTTCAAATAGCTGGGATATTAGAGACCTAAAAGACATCAGAAAATGCTTTCAAATTATAGTCATTTGAGTATGAATTTTGATGAATTTTTGAGGCAGTGTGCCCAGAGAGATCTTGCTTATGGATTATCCAAAACCTTAGGAAATTTTCTCATCAAGAAAGCTATTTTTCCCCCCAAAGCAGGTAGTCCTTTTAACTTTGTTATGTTAAAAATGTGGCATTGATCAGAGGAGGCAGATATCATCCCTGCCTATTAGTGAGGTAGGGAGGGTAAAGGGATAATTCCCGTCTCACCCAGAGAGAGTGTATGGTATTAAATGACATTCATGTCATAGCCACCTAGGCTGAGCAGCTTATAGTGGAGGGGAGGGAATCAAGTGTAAGTATATCCTGTGATGATTTTCTTGGCCTCAAGCAAACCACTTATTTATTTATTTATTTTTTTTAGGGCAGGTTGGAACAGCTTACGGCTTTGGAGCCAAGACATGAGGGAGGCTAGAGAGTTGTGCCCTTTATCTATTTTTAGGATTTAGCAAATCAACAAATCACAAAATAGCACTGGCATGGCTGCCATGTTTACCTTTCAACACTCCTGTAGTTTGTTTGTTTGTTTATTTTCAGACAGACAGAGACAGTGCTAGTGGGAGGGGGGCAGAGAGAGAGAGGGAGAGAGAGAATCCCAAGCAGGTTCCATGCTGTCAGCACAGATCCTGATATGGGGCTTGGACACACGAAACCGTGAAATGATGACCTGAGCCGAAACCAACAGTTGGACATTTCACTGACTGAGCTACTCAGGCTCCCCACCGAAGCTGCTGGAGTTTTAAATTTACTCTCATTTGGATGTAATTTATTCTATTTCATCTCTTTTCATCCTTCTTCCTCTTAGCTCTCTACTTTGGGGCATATTATAGATGTATCCTTAAATCTTATTTTCTTTACCTTTTATATTTGCTTCTTTAATGTGTGTGTTATTATTTATGGCTTAACCTGACAAATGATGGTTTAAATGAAAGACTGAGGGTCAAAAAATTCTGTAAGACAGAAAAAGGAAGTATTGGCAAGGATGTGGAGAAATATGGAACTCTTCTGCACTGTTGGTGGGAATGTTAAAATTGTACAGCCACTTTGGAAAATTGACAGTTCCTCAAAAAATTAAAAATAGATAAAAAGTCATATCCAGCAATTCCCCTTCTAGATAGATATTCAAAATAATTGAAAGCAGGCTCTTAGAGATTTGCATACCCGTGTTCATAATAGTTTTATTCACGAGAGCAAAAATGTAGAAGCAACCTAAATGTCCCTGGACTGATAATTGGAAAAGCAAAATGTGGTATATACATATTATGGAATGTTATTCAGCCTTAAAAAGAAAGGAAATTCTGACACCTGCTACAATATGGGTAAACCATAGAGAGTATTATGCTAAGTGAAACAAGCCACTCACAAAAAGACAAATATTGTATGATTCCAGGTATTTAGAATAGTCAGATTCATAGAGGCAAAGTAGAGTGGTAGTGCCCACAGGCTAGGTGGGAGGGGAGTTATTTAATGGGTATATAGCTTTAGTTTTACAAGACAAAGAGAGTTCTGGAGATGGATGGTGTTGCTGATTGAGCGCCAACGTGAATGTCTTTAATACTAGTGAACCATATGCTTAAAACTAGGTAAGATGGTAAATTTTATGTTAGGTGTATTTTACCACAATGTTTAAAAATTGGGGGAAAATGCCATTGAGGAGAGATCACTTTTACTAAATCAGCTTTAGAAATAATATTTACCGTGGTTTTCCTTGGCACATATTACACATCAGCTTTTTGAGCTCAGGTAATGATTTGTTCATTCCTTACTTCATTCATTCATTCATGAAACAAATGTCAGTTGAGAAATTTAAGCATCGGGTATTGTTCTAGAAGGCAGGCTTATATCAGGGAATAAAACAGAACTTTGTTATCAGTGGGGCACATGTTCTAGTTGGGTGGAGTCAAACAATAAACAGGTAAATCTAGAGTATGCTAGGCAGTGATAAGAACTCTGGAGAGAAATGAAGTGATGGGGGGTGGGGGGGGGGAAGATAGGTGTGCTGCATGGGCCATGATGCAGTTAAATTTTTTTTCTTTAATGTTTATTTCTGAGAGAGCCAGACAGGAGAGGGGAAGAGAGAGATGGAGACACAGAATCCAAAGCAGACTCCAGGCTCTGAGCTGTCAGCACAGAGGCGGACATGGGCTTGAATTTGTGAACTGCGAAATCATGACCTGAGCCAAAGTCGGACGCCCAACCAACTGAGCCACCCAGATGCCCCGTGATGCACTTTTATATGGGATGGTCTGGAAGGGTCTCCCTGAGAAAGAGCATATAAGCAAAGACATGAGAGAAGGGAGGGTGCAAACCATGCTGGTATCTGGAAGAGCGGTGTTCCAGGCTGTGGGCACAGCAAATGGAAAGAACGTTGTCTACTCAATGACTCAGGATTAGATAGGAAGGCTTATTCAATCAGTAAAATCTAACCTGCCTTTCTCTAGCCTACAAGTGTCTCTAGTATTCTCTGGTAGAATAAAGCATGGGGGATTCGTGGCCATTATTTGCCTCAGAGTGTCCTTTCCCAGGGTCATGGCTGTCTTCCTAAGAATTTAAGATGATAGAAGTCAGGCCATTGGATAAATGAGGCATTACTGTATTTTTCCTATAAATGGAAAGGGAAGCTTTAATGGCCCCAGCCATTACTAACTAGGACAATACCCCTTTTTGAAGAACAGAGTTCAGGAAGGAGCACTTTGAACACAGCATGTAGGGAATTCAGTGCCCATGTCCCATTACTGTTGACAAGGCCCCCACGTTTAATTCTACAGGGTAAATGTAGCAACTCTAGAGTCAGGGTCAAAAAATATCTCTAAGCAACCAGGGACCTGAAAGAGCCTTGCTTTTGCTTTACGCATACATTTTTAGTTTTCCATTTTCCCTGCTGTTGATAAATAATTCAGAAAAGAAAGGGATTTTACAGCCCCGACTTTTTCATGCAGAGGACCAATACATTATGCGATTGGTCCCTGAACACCCACGGGCTTTTAAACAAGAAGGTCAGTAATTTGTATGTGTTGGTTGGCAGTATGTTCTTCTGGGCTTTGCAATCAATTGGCTTTGTTCTTGTAACTAGTAAAAGGGTGAGGACTACGTGTGTGAAATGCATAGAGCTAATGCTGTCATGTTGTCATGGTCCCTAAGTGGGCTTCTCAGCAACAGGTAGGCTGTGCAACTTAGCTAAGAAGGAAAAGATTATCTGGGACCTCTGATTATATCAGTTGTCTTGATGCCAAAGTGAACATGGCTGCAGTGCCACACTGAGCATCTGGGAACCAGTACCTGCTGGCAGGGAGGGAGAGATAATCAGAATGCCTCATGTGGGAACTTTTTCCTCATGCAACTAGTCTGTGCATGCTAGCCCAAGTATGGTATCTATTTACTTCTGAAAATCATTTCTAATGTAAGTATAATAATGATATATAATACATAATATATATGTTTTTGTATGTATATAAGATATAAATTCATAAACTGACTTTAAAAACTAAATTATGTGGATTTAAATGTTGGGTGATTCATGTTTAGAAAGAATATTACTACTCATATGTTAAGCAAATAATTTGGGTTAACATTCACAGTGAATGCTGGTGATTAGTTTGCCGCAGGAAATAGGGGAGAGAGGGGAAAAATCCAGACTAATACACTACATGCCCTTGGGCAGGTCATGTTACCTCTTTGGGTCTCAATTTAATCATCTATAATAGAATATTAGATTATAAATTGACTTTCAGACATGCCATTAAATTCTTATGTCTTTGAAGTCAAGAATCATGGCCTTGCATTTCTTTATCCATAGTGCCTGCCATAATGATAGATACTTATTCTTCCCTTTCTCCTTCCTTCCTTCCTGTTTTATTTTTTAATAGCTAAATCCCTATGTTCAATCATTTAGAGCATTGCAATAGCATTGCAATACCAATAGCAATTCATTGCATTCCAATAGAACTTTATTTTTATAGGTGCCTTTTAGTTTTGTATTTAAAACTTTTTAACAAATTGTTACAATAATGTGGACATCCTACTGACACTTTTTTTTTCCTTTGGTAGTATTTGTTTCAGTGAATATTTATGTAACTTTTGCGCATTGACTCAGGCCGTAATGATGTTTTATTAACTACTGTTGACTCGTGACTTGGAATTATCATACACATGATCAAAGAACCTTCCTTTGCACATCAGGAGATTTCTGTGAAGGAGAGCCATAGACATGGGTTCAGGATGGGCAGCTGGCCTCCCTTTTGAAGTCCATTTCATGCTTCGTTTGTAGATGCTTTTGAATGCTTATTGACAAATGTCACCCCTCTGGCATTTACCTTGCTTCTTTGTTTAAGCGGTGCCCACAGAGCCCAAGCAGCCATACCACTGCTTTAAGTGTAATGGTAATGGGTTCCAGTTGGGCTTTTCCTCGAGGACTGGCCTGCATTGGGTGGGTAGGTGGGGAGAAGAGGAGATGAAAGTCCCCGAAGAGTAGAAACTAAATATCAGAAGACCTACATTCAAGTCTCAGCTTTGGTTGTTGCTAGTTTTAGGACTTTGAACAAAATGCTGTACATAACAATTCTCTTTCTTCTTGGCTAAATGAGGGAGGAGGCCTCTGGTTTAAGGTCCCCGGATTTCTGTGATTTTCAGTGTTGTGAGTCATCATGAAAGACAGAGGAAAGTACTTGAGATTGGGATGACTGAAGAAAATATTGAGTTGGTAGCTTTGGAGTTGAAATTGGATTTTGTGGTGATGGTTGGAACACTGACGATGGACCGGGCAGGAGTCAAAGCATGGATGGAGAAAGGCCCAAGGCAGTGGAGAGGGTTTTAACTTCACTGGCACAGACAGCTCTTGAAAGGGTGGGACACCCTTCACCAAAGACTTCTTTGCTGCTTTGGCTTTTTTGTTCTTAAATCCCTAATTTTGACAATTCTGATAATCACTTATTAAACAAAAAATATGTGTTGATTGTAAGCAGTGTTTCAGATTCTCGTTTATGTGCTAAGAATGAAGTGTGGAGGGCACAGGGTCCCTGCTCTTGAATAAGAAACTTCTTAGAAACTTCAGCTACCTTTGTGATTAGTTATGATATCTGCTCTAGGGAATTGGCACAAGCCTGGAAGGTACTTGGGCACAGTTTTCAGGATCATTTGAGAGACGTGTATTTACAGGCTTCAATAAGCTTAAATTTAAGAGAGCATGCTTTATAATGCAGAGTCCAAATACATGAGTATTGAAGATATGATACACAGTCATATAGTGCTTAAAGCTAGCAGAACTAGGTTTACTAACTAAATGAACTTGTGCAAAATTCTTAACTTCCCTCGGGCTTGATCTCTCGTTTATATAATGTGCCTAGTATTACTATTTATGTAATTGGGTGGTTTTGAGGATTAAATAAAGTATAAATATAAAACACTTCACTTGTTCCTAGCATATGCTCTGTGCCCAATGCATGTTAGGTGTTAGTGTTATTATTATAATTTTCATTTTGTTTCTCACTTAATATTTAACATGTAACTATAGTACCTCTTAAAAAGGGGGGAAGCACACTGTCACCTTTATTGCTTTCTATGAAACCAGGAGAGCTCTTTGGCTATTGGGAGAATGTGGATCAGATGAGCAATCTGATTTTATCATTTTTAGAAAGCATCGCTTTGTAAAGCTTCCTTGAGTGATAGGAAGGAAAGAAACTGATTTCTCTCTTAGATATGATGGTGATTGCATTTCTTAGAAGGGGCGGACCAGTCCTTTGAGTGTTAGCTTGTGAAGGACCAAACCAGACAAATATGTCTGGTGTGGTCCAGAAAGTCAAAGAGCAGATGAAGATGCTTCAGGAAGCATTGTTGATATGACCAAATGTTCCCACTGGAAGGGGACACATGGTACAGAGTGGAACTCAGCCTCTGGAACCTGAAAGGTGAATCTGCATTGTAGCTTCACAAGTCATCTAACCTGCAGCAGGCCACTGTGACTTGTCTGAACCTGTTTTCTCATTTCCAGAATGGGCTGATAACAGCAGCAGTACTTTTTATCATGTCGTAATAGAGTTAAGTGAGCTAATGCATGTAAACTATGGTATATAGAATCAGTAACTAAAATGCATAACCAGATATCTCACAGTATCTGCAACATAGTAGTTGCTCAAGAAACTTTGGACTCCTTTTTCCCCTCAATCATTTTATATGCTTTAATTTGGTTGTGTAAAGTTGAAGTAAAATACAGGAAACACTGGCTTTTTTTGCCTTTTGAGAAGATTTATCAGTTCTTGGTCCCTAAACTTTACGTTTCATTCTTATGCCTAAATCCCTGCAAACTATCTGCCAATTCTAATGTCTGAGCCCCTCCCCACTACCATGGCTAGAATGTGGGTTGTCTTGTATGTACATGACCTTAAACAAAGATGTTTAGTGCTTTATTATTAGTCAGATGAATTGAAGGAGTTGCAAGACAGATGTTAATGATCTTTATATCAATCAGTTATTCAACAAATATTTAAGTATCTGCTGCGTGCTGGACTTTGTTCAAGGTATTGGATGTACAGCAGGGTATAAGAAAGACCAAATCCTGGCCATAATGGAGCTTATATTTCCAGATAAGGAAACAGTTGATTACAAACAAACTTTTTGAGTTGTAAGTGCCGTGAAGAAAAACAAAGCAAGGTGTAAAGGATTAAGAAATATTTTGGTGTGACCAAGAGGGCTGTGTTTTTAAAAATGTTTATTTTTGAGAGAGAGAGAGAGAGTGAGCGAGCACATTATCAGGGAAGGGGCAGAGAGAGAGAGAGGGAGGGAGGGAGAGGGAATCCCAAGCAGGCTCTGCACTGTTAGCACAAAGCCAAACAAGGAGCTCGAACTCATGAACCAAGAGATCATGACCTGAGTCGAAGTCAGACGCTTAACCGACGGAGCCACTCAGGTGCCCCCACGAGGGCTATTTCTTTAAAGGACAGTGTGAGCAGACGTAGGGAGGCACTGGCCTATTTGAATCAAAATTGGAATAAGAGGACAGTATAAGTGATGAAAAGTTCTGTGAGAACATTCCAGTCAGAGGAAACAGAGAGTGCTAAATTCCTAAAGAAGGATTGACCTTGGTATGTTTGAGGAACAGAGAGAAGGCTCTCCTGCCTAGTGTGAGAGAGGTAGGTGGTAAGGTCAGATCAGGTCATGCATGTAGGGCCATGTGGACCTTGGAAAGTTTAGATTTAATTATAAATGGTATGGAAAGTATTGAAAGTTGATCCAACTATAGCAAGTATTAGTCACTATTGACTAATAAATGGATTTATGTAGCATTTTCTATATTTTCAGCAGTGTTGAGGTGGTTAGGGCTTGTGGGGTATTGTTGAGTTCAGACAGGTAGTACAGGAAATGCCTCTGTCTATAAGCAACTTATAAAGAAGTAGAGGGACAAATCTAACCTATATGGAATAATTTTAAAGTGATGCTCTAAACTATCATAGTATTTCTAAGTACAAAAGAAGATAAAAGAAGGAGAATGCCTTGTGGTTTGGAACAATTTATAAAGAATGTCTGGGAAGTTTTGAGGAACCAGGTGTGGAGGGTGTATAAAGCTTCCTGAGTAGATTGGACTTGAATAGGTAATCAGGAGCCATTATAAACTCCTGAACTGGGTATTTAGGTGATTGATCTGACAGTTCTTGCTTTGGAAGAAGAAGGATTAAATTCTCGGAGTCTAGTTTGGATTGCCCAATAAACTTGTTCATCGAAGTCCAGAAAGGGCTGGTGGCTATGGTGGCAGGTTGGGTAGAGGAGATTAAAGGGAGAGAAATACATTTAAAAACTTCAGTGTTCATATTTTATAGGACTAGAAAGAGACAATGCATGAAATTCATTTCAATGCATGAAAATGGAATTATTGGAAAAAATGAGTCATTCTGGAATAGAACAGTATGAGTCACATTTTTAGTGACATTGGGTTGTTTATTCAGGTATTTCTAATCAGTGGGGTTTAATAAAGTGAAATGACATTAGATGATATTTAACCAGAGGATTCAGGATTCGATAACTCCTGTTACTTGTCATCATCATCATCATCATCACCATCATTTGGGTTTGTGTCCATTTTCTCCAATAAAAGACTACTGTGTAGACAGTGTAGACACAAGTTTGAGTGGAGACCTCTTCTTCACCGGTCAAGTCCAAATTGTGTCACTGGCTCTCCCTTTATGGATGAAAATGCTTAATGCTTACCAGTAAAGAAGCAAAGAGAAGGCGGGTTGGCTGGACCTATCTTTCGATGCAGTAATTCTGTCTGCAATTCACATGGCCCAATTGATGCCCTAGCATGTGGTTTCACCTGGTTAGTTAACGCACTTGGAGTTAGTATGCCCTACTTCTAGAGAGGAGAGAGGGATGAGAATGGAAATTTCTTTCCCAATAAGGGGAATTCATCCTATAAATGGATGGAAATACTGAACTGGATTACATGTGAAGGTGAGATATCGGAGATGGAGACATGAGTCCTCCTGATACAAACAGATGGATAAGGATAAGACAGTGTGTAGACAAAAGGGTGCAAGGCCAGTGCTCTGGAGGAGACCCCTGTGTGGAGGTCTTTGTGGGGAAGGGCAGTGAGGAGAGAAGCAGCACTGAAATTGGCAATAAAATTAAGAGATTATAAAGTGGAAATAAAAAGAGAGAAGAGTTGATATTTGGCCATATTGCTAAAAGATTATACAGAGAAAATTCCACTATATTTGATGAGAGTCATTGGCAATGTTCCAAAGGACAGAATCACTGCTGTATCCAATAACAGGATAAAAAAAAAGATTTTTGTAGGAAATTGGACAGTGGTTAGAATTTGGAGGATCTTGGCAGTCACGCAGTTAGAACAAATTGTAGAGAAACCTGAGGGAAAGCAGCAAGACCCCGTGAAAGACGTCATGTTCACCTCAAGCCAACTTCTAAGATGAAGAATATTCAAAGGCTAAATGGGAAGAGATTAAAGGTACTTAATCGGAAGGCATCATTTTTGGAAAGTGGGGCACAAATGGGGGAGCTGGCTTTATGGAAGAGAATGGGAATCTTTTATGCTAAGGCTGGAAGGAAGGGTTCAAGGATAGGGGCAGGGAGAGGGGTCTTTTGTGAAAGCCATGTGTGGAGATCCATGCCTGGCAGTGCATTAACTCCGTATTTTCATTCAGTGCCGTCTCTGCAACACATTTTCCTTCCTCTGTCTTTCACAAACCATGAAAACGAGTTCTACTTTATGTAAATAGACAATGTAAGGCTTTCCCCTTGGAGGGACCTTTGAAACGTAGTATACACTTGATTGCTCTGTCATGTTCTCTGTGCTTTGTTTTGTGAAGGTGTTTTGTTATCTGAGGATGGGGAGCATCTGATGGGATTGTTAAACAACTAAATCTGGGGTTGCCAGCTCTGCATGAATGACATTTGATTCTTATTCCCTCATTGCTCTTGGGGAAATCTCATAATTGCTCTCTCAGTCTCCCCATCTGCAGAACTGGTATAAAACTGCCCTTCTCCTCCTGAGGGCATTAAGGGGATTACTGAGCTAATGTTTTATAAATCACCAAAAAGATTCTAAATGTGAAGTGCAATCATTACCCACCTACTAGATACGATGGCACTCATAATGATATATTTATTACCTCATGTTCATTTCCGTGGCAATAGCCTGTGCATTTGTAAAGAGATTATGCTTTCTCTGCTAGGGCAAAGACAGACGCATACCATCTATCACCTCGAGACATAACAGCAAGAAAACGAAAAGTGACTATGTGGTTGGTTTTGACCTAAATGTTGTTTTGGGTGTAGAGCCTGTTGTGAAATTTTCCCCTGAAAACAAAAATCTGCCCCCTACCTTGATGGAATAATATTTAAAATAAAATGAGACGTGAATGCTTCTTGGGACATGCTGGGTTTGAGATGTCAACATATGAAATTTGAAATCCAGCTGTGAGTAGGCATGATTTATGAATGAGTGCTTATCAACTTTAAAAATCACATTCAAACAACAGTGAAGTAGAAAACACGATGAATTGTAGTTAGGAAGGTGTTATGGCTTCTGTTTGAGAGTATATGCAGTGGAGAGGTCCTTCCTCTTTGCAGTACATTGGTATAAGGGGTTCTCTTTGTGTGGTTTCATGTCAAGGCTCCTGGATGACTAGTGATCCCAGCCTGTAGCTCATCTTACTCTAGGAAGTATTTCAACTTCAGTCAGTTCAATTTCAATTAAGTTAACTACTGATGGTGCAGTTTGTTATGCACTATCCTCATTGGAGGAGTGCCTTTGCAAGAATAATAGGAGCGGGAAGTGTTGAGGGTTTGTGCTTCTAATGGAGGCTGCGTGAGCGAGATCTTCTAGGTAATAAAGAGATGACATGGATAGAATCAGAACAGGATGAGTTAGGATCTCTACCTCCTAAAATACTGTCTTAACATAGGGGAAAGGGCTGCCTTCATAAAGTAACAGTTTGATCTTCTTTCATACATTCTCTCAGGGCTATTTTCTAAATGTGCTATCTTGACACATGTAGTGAGGAGTGAGGTCTGAAATGGTACCACCAATGCAGTCCCCACCCTGCCTTGGGGCCTTAACACTTGCTATTCTCTTTGCCTGCTGTGTGCTTCCTCCTGATAATGAAATGCCCAGAGTCTAAGAGACCCCCAAAAATGAACCACCAGAGTCCAGAGTCAAAGCTAAGCAGCAAGGGTCATTTATTGCAGGTTCGAACCTGGACCTCTGCGCCCCCGTTGCCGGTGACGCCAAGAGGCCCTGAGAGAGGTTTTTACACCCCTTTTATAGACAGGTACAAACAAGTCATGGGGAAATCAGGAATTTTCCACAGTTACAGAGCTGCGATTGGTTGGTGTTTAAAGTTGGACACTTAACAGTATTCGATTGGTTCCTGCCTTTAGGTCAGACCACAACCGGGGGTACGGGTATCACAATGATTGATCAGGAATACACGGATGTGCCAAGCAACAATGATTGATCAGGAGTACACGGATGTGCCAAGTAACAATGGTTGATCAAGAATATACGGATGTGCCAGGCAATAATGATTGATCAGGAATACATGGGCGCGCCAAGCAATTGTACAGGAGCGGAACAAGCTGGTTAAGCTTGGTTAGGTTTCAGTTTCCCATAACTTAAGCTTTTAAATTTCAATTTTCTCAGGCCTCTCAATAACTGCCCTGCTTGCTCCCTCACTTCTAACAAAAGTATCCAGCTCAGTGAGGCTTTCCTGGCTACCTTTCTGAAATTTTAGTCCCTGCTGAAATTTTAATCCCTTTCTTTTTCTCTTTGTTGTATTTTTTCCTCCTTCACCATGCTTTCACTCTGTTACCTTATTTATGGTTTGGTTTTCCTACTAGAAGCTCTATGAGGGCAGAGATTTTTGTCATTTTTTTTGTTAATGCTATGTTCTAGTACCTGAATAGTGTCTGGTAGATAGATATTTAATATATATTTCTTGATGTTATAGATGATCAGTAAATATGACCAATCAAAACTGTATGTATTGGGCAGTGTGGTAGATACTAAAGATACACTAAGTTGCAAGTAACAGAAAATCCAACTAAAAGTAGACCAAGTGGGGTGCCTGGGGTCAAAGTCAGTTGGGCATCTGACTTTGGCTCAGGTCATGAACTCACGGTTTGTGAGTTGGAGCCCCGCATCGGGCTCTGTGCTGACAGCTCAGAGCCTGGAACCTGCTTCAGATTCTGTGTCTCCTTCTCTTTCTGCCCCTCCCCCACTCGTGCTCTATGTCTCTCTGTCTCTCAAAAATAAATGTAAAAAAATAAAATAAAACTAGACCAAGCAATGAGGGGGCATTAGTGGCTTATGTACACATATGTCAAGTGGTTGAACTGTTTTGAAGGCTGGGTTTTTTTTTTTGAAATTTTTTTAATGTTGTATTTATTTTTGAGAGACAGAGAGAGACTGAGCATGAGCAGGGGAGGGGCAGGGAGAAAGGGAGACACAGAATCCACAGCAATCTCCAGATTCTGAGCTGTCAGCACAGAACCTGATGCGGGTTCTAAGGTCGGTGTGATTCTAAGGTCGGTGTGAACAGCAGCCCTATCTTTCACATTTGGGGAGAAAGAGGATTGTCTCTGAGAAACTGTATCAGAAGTGTCAGAAGGCTTCTTTCTCAGGAGCCACCAGCTCACATGTCCACTCCCAAACCAAACACTGTGGCCAGTGATTATGGTGATTAGCTTAGCTGTAGTCACATGCCTCATCCCCAAAGCCTGGTTTGGACTTAGTATCTCCCCAAAACATCTGGGCTGTATGTGTTTTAGGGATGTATGGGTACCCTGATGAATATCGGGATACTGATAAAAGTAAAAGAAGTGGATAATTGGGAGAGAACTACAAAACCGTCTAAAACATACAACATCACCTGTTTCTCAAAACCTGCGGTCTACTGAAAGAATTAGTATGTAATTAGACTTATCTGCCATGTGATGTGAATATGGGAATAATGGGATCACATATGTAAAGCACTTAGAGCTGTCACACACATTGGAGTTTAATTACTGCTATTGAAATTACTTGTATTGTGATTATTTTAACACAGAGAAGGCTTGGGGGGGGTATTCTGATGATCTTGACCATCACCAGCTTTATTCCAGGCTTGAGCCACAGTGCTGAAAGTCACCAGTTACTAAACCCCAAAGCATTTGCTTCAGCTCATAAGGCTCTCACAGGATAAAATTTATCCAATTAGTGCCTGTTTAGGTCATTATCATAAATAGAAGTGAGATTTAAATAGCTTGAATTCAGATTTATAATATCTTTCCAGCTCTTGAGTAAAAACCTCTCTTAGCTTAGTATCAAATTGGACACTTTTAAGTTAGAAAGGAGATGGTAGTTACAGAACTACCATCTTTCTTTTATGGATGAAAGACTGAGGTCCAACGAAATTAATTTACTCCAAGGTTACATAGGTAATTAGCGACAGAACTGGGATTTGAACCCAGATCATCAGACTCTGTTTTTTTTTTTTTTCTTTTTTCCAGATTATGTCAGAATATTCTATTACTGACATTGGAAAAAATACATGAATGACTATTTTTATAGACCCCATGAAGTAGTTTTCTTGTGTCCCAAGAGAGCAAGAAACTAAGCGCTTTGGAAGATTTAGTTTCCACAGATGAAAAATGGTCGATTTTATCGTTTTGAGAAACTGGAGGCTCAGTTTTATTTCATCTTGTGCCCACACACACATCCATTGTACACACACATAACGTGTTGTTAGAGAAAAATCTTGCTTGATTAACTGATCTTAAAAATCAAACCTGGGGGGGCGCCTGGGTGGCGCAGTCAGTTAAGCGTCCGACTTCAGCCAGGTCACGATCTCGCGGTCCGTGAGTTCGAGCCCCGCGTCGGGCTCTGGGCTCATGGCTCGGAGCCTGGAGCCTGTTTCCGATTCTGTGTCTCCCTCTCTCTCTGCCCCTCCCCCGTTCATGCTCTGTCTCTCTCTGTCCCAAAAATAAATAAACGTTGAAAAAAAAAAAAAAGAAAAAAAAAATCAAACCTGGGATCTTAAAGCTCAAAAGAAATATATAAAAAAAAACTTGCTAGACAACTTTTAATTCTTGATATTCAGTTAATTGTTCCTTCAATGGCACAGTCTGAAGCTAGCTGCTTCTCCTGCTCTGTAGGTTTTCTCTAAGCATTTAGAGCTGGAGGGTTTCTCTGGGAAGCACCTTTCATTGGGTGTTTTATACTTCTGCCTCATTATGTGACCTTGAGTGAGCCATTTAACCTCTCTGTGCCTCAGATAATAAAGGCCAATCCCTCCCTACCCCACAGATATGTGGAAAGATAAATTATGCTTCAGTGAATTTTGAATAAGAAATCTGTGAAGATAAATGGATGGTGGTGTTGAACCTTATAAATCCAAGGAGGAATGATAAGGAAGGTGATTAAGGAAATAGAACAGTAACTTACAACAGAGGGCAAACTCCAAGTCCCTAGCAATGCAAAAAGGAACGGCGAGAACATCATTTCCTTTCCCCTTCTTACTCCTTTTTCTTTCTCTGTCTCTCCTATCCCTCTTCTATAGAGCCATGACTCAAAGATTAAATGCTGTGAAACCAGAATCCAGTTCTCACTTTCTTTTCCATTCCTGTCAAATGCTGCCAGCTGAGGATGTCAGTTGGTCAGCAGGAGATCTCCTATTAGGATGAGCCTTTCTATTCTTCTCAAGAGTGATGCATTGCATGGTAATGGAATACAGTTGGTAGACAGTGGAATGCTTCACTTAACACTTGCTCTAACCCTGGGCAGGGATGCCTTCCTGTTATATATTGGCTGAAATGTTAGAATCCATTTCCCTTGGGAAAGAGAACACTTCCCAGGTTCCCCTGCCATTAGGGTCTTAAGCCCAACCAAGTATGACTTGGCCAACTGGCCAACTAGATGAATTCTTGGAGGCTTTGATCAAAAACTGAGTTATGTGGGAGGAAAGGCAGGAGTAGAAGCTTCCATTGTGCTGGCTTAAATCATGGCAGAGACAGGGTGTCTGCTTCCTGCTTTTCCTGGAGACTTTCTGATTTGACAGCTTCTTGATGCTGGTAGAGTTAGGGTGATTGTCAAATGATGGTGGCTTTCTGAGTCTGCAGCCTCCTGATTGCAGCAAAGGCAACACCTCCTTGGCATCTCATTTCTGTGATGTGGTTTGGGGAATTGTTGCTGGAGGTTAAGCCTGGAACCTGTTTCTTCACCCTTTCCCTCTTGCCCCCTGCTTCTCACTTATAATAGAACACAGTGAAGGCGCTTGGATCCTGCTGACCCATGGAGCCAGCACATGCCTCTGAACTGCTTTATGTAAGAAAGACACTTCAGTATTTAAGCCCTCGTAGTCTAGTCACTGTTTCTTATTGCCGAACCTAGTCCTACCAGATACGTAGCCCTCACGGAAAGGGGAGTGCAGTAGGGCACAAATAAATCTGTTCCCAGGCATCTGGGAGCTGAGTGTGGCTCCTTCTGGGTCCTGAGTTGTACGAAGTAAAATGAGGTTGAAATACATACAAATTAATGAATATTCTCGAAAGGGCAGCTTGAGGTGGTTGGAGGGAGAAAAGGAGGACCCGAGGAATCATTTATGGAAGGACCGTGTGCCTGAATTTCCAGGCCAAACTCCCTCCTTATGCCTTTAGTATTTACCTCCTTGAGTAGGTGTTTGGCCATTAAGCACAAGAGTCAAAGGTTGCTTTGCCCTGAGTCACTAGAGCTCCAGGACAGTTTTGGGTAACCTCTGTGTAGCAGGTCAGCGTTTTTATTATCTCACTAGCTGGCGAGAGAATTGTTCTTAAGGATTTTGGCTTAGGAAAATAATATGATAAGCTCCGTGGCTGGAATTGAGGGAATGAAACAGATGGAGCACTGTGCCATAGAAAGGGACAGGAATGTGGAGTTGATGGAGAGGGAGAAAGGAGAGGGGAGGGGAGAGAACAGCCAGTGGCATGTGATGTTGGGACATAGTTTGGGGGTGAAACAGCCAGCAAAAAACTTGTAAGAACAAAGGTGTCTCCTGTTCTAGGCATGAAGTTTGCAAAGCCGCCATGTAAGACCCTTTTAAAAAGTAAATAAATATATCTGCTCATGCAAATGCATATTACAAGGGTGCATTCCCTTTTCCCTTCTTTCCTTTTCTGCTTCATTTCATTCTTTCAGAAATTAAGGGAAAGGCTGAGTGTCAGATCTAAATTTATTTCATAGGCAGCAAAAATAGCAGCATACCTCAAACAGTAAAACTGTCCATAGGCTCACTCATTCAAATTATATGCCTCAGCCTCAACCTGTTGGAATTTGCATAAATCTCCCATAGGGCTTTGGACTTGTATAGTTGTGCAGTAGTGGGGCGGGCCAATCTGAAAGGTCAGATTGACTGAAAGGTCACACTGACAATTAGGTGTGTTCCCCTGCCCCCCCACCCCAAGGGACTGTTTGTAGACAGGTTCTCCGTTATAAAGTCTCAGGGAGACTGGGTATCCATTAATGTTCCAACATGGAGACTTGAAAAGGTAAAAGACGGGCAGATCGACTAGGTAAGAGAAGTCTGTCAAGAGCAGTGAAAGGATATGAAGCAGGAAGCCACCAGTGACAGAAAGTGAGGGAAGGAAGATAAATAAGGGATCGGCCCAGAAGGGTAGGAAAGGGTAAGTATAAAATCCAGATTGAAAGAAGAATACACCCCACATCTCAAAATGCGATCTCAAAACAAGTGAGGGAGAGTGGGACAGTGGAGTATTCTGGGGAGCATTAGAGAGAATGTATGTGTTGGAGGCACGGGGACAGGGACGTCTGTAAGAGAAACAGCATGACATGTACAGAGCAGTACATCCCTTCCAGGAAACCCCAGGTGGGTCATGTGGTAGGATGAGCGCCTGGTGCTGTGGGAGATGATGGGAACACCTTGGGATTAGCTCCTGTGAAATGGAAATTAGAAGGAAACCGCCATTTTTTGATCTAAGAGTGGCATTATGATTGGGTCAAATATACTGAGATATGTGACGTAGGCATTCATGGTCACCTCCCTGCATCTGTCTTTGAATTAGAAAATAGCTCTTATGAAACAACACGTGTGAAGCTTTAGGTTTTCAAGTTTGTCAATAACTTAGAGCATGCAAAAACAAGGAAAAGAAAATGAATACAGGTTTTGTTTGTTAGTGGGAGCATCCTATCTCTTAGGCTATGTCCCTGGGACATTAATCCCCAGGGTAAAGCTCCTGGTGGAACAAGACAGAGTGGATATTTGCACCCCAGAGGTCTGTTGCTTTTAACGTGGCTGACTCAGGAGCATGGTAAGTTGAAGATAGTGATCACAGCAGGTGGGAGGCCCTAATAACCATTTCAAGAACTAAACTTTATCCACAGGCTGAAAGAGAGTCACTGAAGATTTGGCCTAAGTTTGATCAGGGGTTCAGCAGCAGAGCATCCTTTAATTGGAGAGAAGGGAGAGAGGCTGACAGGCCCTGAAACCCAGACATGAGGTAGGGTCTCCCTTGACATGAAGTCCCTAAAACACTGTTCTGTATTGCTCTTCATCTCAGGCTCTGGCATCAGGCAGAGTTGATAGGAATGCCTGCTCCATCAAATATCGGCATGTACCTTTGGGCAAATTGTTTCAATCTGTTTCCTCAGTCACAGAACTTAAAGAATAGTAATAGTAATACCTAATAGATCAGTCAGGTTTTTATGATGAGTAAACAAGTTAGTACATGTAAAGCATTTGGAAAAATGCCAGGTACATAGTAAGTGCTATGTAGTTATATGTTTATTATTATAGTCATTATTGCTTATGTGCCAGGCACAAAGGACAGTGCTTAATATGGGGTATCTAATTTAATTGTCATAACAATTCTATGAAAAGGTGTTGTTATTAACCCCATCTTACAGAGGAAGAAGATGAGATTTAGAGAAATCAAATAGTTAGTGCAAGCAGTAAGTGGTGGAATTGGTTCCCAATCCTACACAAGCCAAATCTAGAGCATCCTAATGCTTCACTGTGTAAAGTGCTCAGGTACCTAACACATGCTAATGGCATGGCAAACAATAGATACTCCTATAATTATTTGAAATGGACTTGGTCTGGGGTAGAGGTAAAGAGTTCGTCCAAGCGATTGAGAAAGAAAGACATGTTTTGGTAATACCTCCTACTGATCAGATGTCAGATACAGAAGAGAGATGTCAGAAGTAACGTTTGAGCACAAATTGTTGGTGCTGCTGTTACTCTTAATTATCCGGTCATGTAAGAGATACAATTCAAGAGCCAAATAAACTTGGTCTTGGTCAGGGTGTTCAGAGATGTTTGAGTAAGACAGATCCAGTAAAAAGTTGGGTTTGGGGGCCCTGTTTGACCTTGGTGGTAGACTTTGCCCTCTACAGTGTACTCCTTGAGAGCAATGTCATGCATGGTCAGGGTGTTAGGCCAGATGTACCAGGAGTCTGATCTCAGTCAACTCTCATTTTCCAGCATTGAATTTCGAGAATGAAGGAGTTTCCTTTTATAACAGCAGGAATCTGTCTCTGTTTCTCCTCCACTCCATTTTTTGTTTTCTTTTTGGTCTCTTCCCCACTTTATCTCCAGGGTTTAACCTAGGCCCTAGAACATGGTAGATTCATAGAATGTATGTATCAACACACTGAGTGCCCTCAGACTGAATCTTCTTCCGCCACTCTTGGGCTGTGTAAGCTAATGTGGACAATTTTACTGCCTTTCAGGTTCATTCTGCTCATTTGTAAAATGGGGAAAATAATGTGTATTATCGAAGGTTATAAGGATTAATTTGAATAATATATGTATATGTGTATATATAGAGATAGATAGATGTTTACATACAGAGCATGGGTGGGGTGAAGGGCATAGAAAAGCAAGATGAAACATTCGGTGCTGGCATTGGTGGGAAGCTTCTGCTATCCTCAGGTCTGAGGCAAGTGAAAGCCAGAATCATGGAGCTGAATGCATGTAGATGCTAACAGAGGAAGTGGCACCAAATAAGGGAAAAAACTGGGAAGAATCACCCCACCTCCCTCTCCCCCATCCTCCAACTGGAGGCTAGCCATTAGAGGGCAATCCAGGGCGACTCAGCACAGCGCAGAGAAGGATGAGAATAGATGTGGGTGTGAGGTGGGTGGATTGAAAATGGGGACACACCAGTACCCATACCAAATAGTAAAGAAACATAATAAGAAAATACAACTTACCTGTAATCATCTAGAAACCTGTCCTTTCCCACTTTGTATAACTGAGAGATCCAAATGCATTGGCCTTCTAAATGTGGTTCTGAAGGAATTGACTTAGAATAACTTTTAGTTAGAGCAATCCTAGTTCTGTTGGACTTTTAATAGCCAATATTTGAAAAAAATGTTTTTGTGCTTAAGTGAATGTGGAAAATGCAGAGTTGAACAAAGTTAAATTATTTATGGAAAGGTTTCTCAGAGCCTTTGCTAACTAAGGAGCTTTTGGAATCTTCCTGTGGGAGATATAATGTATAGCACCCCCCAAATCTTTTTCTTAGAGCATTTCATAGGTACATACTGGAATATGCTGAAGGAAATTCTGATCTTGGACTTACAACAGAGGAGAAATCTGTGACCATTTTACTTCTGCTTCTCAAATGCAAGCTGGGGCTTAATCTTGCAGGGTCAGAACCCTCAGTTGCCTTAAGTAGATCAGCTTTTGGTGATATAGATGCCTTTGTGTAAGACAGTCTTTTCATTTCCCTGACCCTTGAGGGAGATGGTTGCTTTGCATTTCTTTGGCATTAGGACGAGTATCCTAATGGAAAGTTAAGCTGTACTGATAGTGGCCTTGAAGCTAAGGCCACTGCTGACCAGGTGGTATTCCTAATGGGCCTCCTCAGGCAAGCCAACTGTGTGACACTGAAGAATACAGAAAGGGTTTGACACCCATCCGTGTCACCAAGGAACTGGAAATATTGTTGTAAAGGGATGTAAACACATACCACTCGGAGAAGAATTCCAGATCACTCTTGATCAAATTCTAAAACCCATTGCAGAACGCAGGGATATTTTGTAATTGGTTGTGGTTGTGCTTGTGAATAAAGAAGTCTTCTCAGAGGTTGTACAGCGTCACCTGGGACTCACACAGGTAGGGGATTTTAATAGGGAGAGAGAGAGAAGCAGCACTAAGAATGGAAATAACAGGGTTTAGCACGTAAAGCATATCTTCTTTCAGGTGATGGATTCATGCAAGGAGAGGACCAGGCTGTTTCACTTCTGCATCCAAACTGATTCTGTTCGTAGTGGATTTTGCTTCACAGGGTTTATGAGCCTTACTGCCATCAGTTCCTTGAGTTGCTGATGAACAGTGTGAGCTCAACTCCTCCCTGGGGGCTATTAGTGTACTTTTCACCCACTGAAACTTAATTAGAGGAAACAACCCCCTGCACACCTTTCACACAGATCCATCTGTAAGGAGCCAGTAAATTGGATTGGGGACCAGGGTGAATTTCACTCGAGGTATTTTCTTTCCGCAGAGAAATTGCCAAAATAGAAGCCTTCTGAGTTTCTGAATTTGAACAGGAAAGCCTTTCTTTTTAAAATGTGTGTGTATGATAGAACGCTATGATCATATAACTCATTATCTTACATTAACTTGGGTCCTACACTGAAGTCCTGGAACATAAATCTTGTGTATGGAGAAATAAAGACCCACTGATATTTGGTTTGTTTGTCTGGTTTTGCTAGTTTCAATCCCCTCTTTCTAAACCAATCACATATATAGAAAAGAGCCCCAGGGAAAATCATGAGATTTTTGTGGCAGTTTCACCCTCTGAGGTTCTACTTAGAAAGAGAGACCATATACTGCAGCTGTGAAGAACACCACTTTGTCACTGGGTGGACCTGAGTTTGACTCTGTTTGGTCGGTGGCCTGGCTACTAAGGAAATTCACGTCTGCATCTTAGTATTAGACACATCCCTTTCCCTGGTAGCATATAGGTTTATGTTTTCTGTCTTGGAGTTCCTAACGCCTAGAGGAAGAGTGATGCTCATCATTTATTTATTTAGTCAAATGTTTATTGGGCACCTGCTATGTGCCAGGTGCTGTCATTAGGCACATAGATGTGGACAAGATGCACAGAATTGTTTTCCTTGTGAAGTTTACATTCTAGGTGATGAGAGAGGACAGGTAAACAGGCTTACTTGTTTACTGTGTGATAGGGTGGTCTGGGAACACCTCTCTGGGGAGGTGACTTTTGAGCTAAAGAATTATAAGAACCAGCCTTGCAAAGACCGGGGAGGAGAGTATTGTAGGCAGAGGGAAGAGTACTTGCAAAGGTTCTGTAGCAGTGAGGTCCATTAGTGGGTACTCAGGTTGGAAAGATGTTGTAGGAGCCCCTTTGAACTAAAATCAGGAGAATTTGTGGTCAGCACTAATGGGTCTGCTCTCAGCTAACCATGTATGTACAAGTGGCAAGCTTCCAGTGGCTCTTACCTAAAAAGAAGACAAGAAGGGGGCTTCCCAGGCTGGTCCTAGGGCAGAGGGGCTTCGGGCTCTGACTTGGTGACTGTGACAGCCTGTTGATTTGGTTCAGTTTTACAGCTTTAGGCAGGCTGAAAGGCTGCCTGTCAGAATGTCCCTCAGCCCCATTCTCAGGGATTTCCTCCAATTGCTGAAAAGCCAGGAGAGGGGCATGAGGGACTGCTGGCATGGAGGCAACATAGGTGGGTAGGTCCTGGCTGTTGACTTCGCCTCAGTGATTGGTGACAGGTCTCACTTCGGGCCTGGGCAGTAGGACACTGACATCCAAGTGTACCTAGAAGAGAAGAAGGCATAGTTCTCAGCCTTGGCTGTAAAATTGAATTCTCTGAAGTAGGTGCATTTTGAAATGCTGAGGTCCAGGACCCCACCCTCCTGCCCAAAGGTTTCCTATTTAATTGGTCTAGAATGAAACACAGACTTAGTATTTTTCTCAGAGTACCCAGGTGGAATGCCACATGGCCTGGCCCTGCAACCAAGTTTGTATTACTGGTCTAGAGGGATGCACCTGGCTGCTTTGTTTGTTTCATTGTGTATTTTTCCTAAGACATTTCACCACGTCTTTGACTTGAGAACCAGGGTCCTTTACCAAGTTACAAAAGACCTGCTCCTCAGAAAGTAGAGTGGAGGTATAGCAACCCAAGGGCTTCTGATAGTAACCTGCAGACATGTGGGTACATGAACACACATGTATGTGGCATGTGTATATGTAATGTGAGGACACAGATACAGTGCATACATAAGGTGTATGTAGTATGTTGATGGTATGTCGTTTGTGTCATGTGACCCGTGTATATGGTATAATTGTGTCTGTGTGCATGGCACACTTATATGTTCTGTGTGGTGTGTGGTATGTATAGGCAGTGTGAGGACTTGCATGCATTATATGTATAAGGCATATGTGTGTGGTATGCAAGGTGTGTATATGGTATGTATAGATGGAGGATATGTATGGTCTGGATGGTGCATGTGTGTGTCTCTGGTGTGTGATAGAAGTGATAATGTGTGTTGATGCATGCGCGCTTTGTGTTCGCTCAGGTGGTGTGAATGCGAGGTGAGTATGGGGAGGTGGTAAGTGTAGATGGAGTGTGTATGTGGTGTAAGTGGGGTATAGAGTTTGTATAGGGCGCATGTGGTATGTGTCTCTGATGTGTGAGTCGTGTGTATTTTTGTGTGCCTGCTGTGTGCTGTTGGTGCATATGGTGTGTGAATCTCTCATGGATCTCGAAGACTATTTCAGTCATTCATTATGTGCGGTGACCTTGGTTAAATTGCTTTTTTCTGCCCCCATTTCCACATCTGAAATTTGGAATATCAATAGTATCTCTGCCTCATATGCTTGCTTAAAAGATTAAATGAGAGAATGCATATAAAATTCCTTAGCATTTTATTTCTTACTTGACACATCCCCAAAGGCAAGGGAATTAAACACAAAAATGAACTACCGGGACCTTATGAAGATAAAAAGCTTCTGCACAGCAAAGGAAACAACCAACAAAACTAAAAAGCAACCAACGGAATGGGAAAAGATATTTGCAAATGACATATCAGACAAAGGGTTAGTATCCAAAATCTATAAAGAGCTCACCAAACTCCACACCCAAAAAACAAATAACCCAGTGAAGAAATGGGCAGAAGACATGAATAGACACTTCTCTAAAGAAGACATCCAGATGGCCAACAGGCACATGAAAAGATGCTCAATGTCGCTCCTCATCAGGGAAATACAAATCAAAACTACACTCAGATATCACCTCACGCCAGTCAGAGTGGCCAAAATGAACAAATCAGGAGACTATAGATGCTGGAGAGGATGTGGAGAAATGAGAACCTTCTTGCACTATTGGTGGGAGTGCAAATTGGTGCAGCCACTCTGGAAAACAGTGTGGAGGTTCCTCAGAAAATTAAAAATAGACCTACCCTATGACCCAGCAATAGCACTGCTAGGAGTTTACCCAAGGGATACAGGAGTACTGATGCATAGGGGCACTTGTACCCCAATGTTTATAGCAGTGCTCTCAACAATAGCCAAATTATGGAAAGAGCCTAAATGTCCATCAACTGATGAATGGATAAAGAAATTGTGGTTTATATACACAATGGAGTACTATGTGACAATGAGAAAGAATGAAATATGGCCCTTTGTAGCAACGTGGATGGAACTGGAGAGTGTTATGCTAAGTGAAATAAGCCATACAGAGAAAGACAGATACCATATGTTTTCACTCTTATGTGGATCCTGAGAAACTTAACAGAAACCCATGGGGGAGGGGAAGGGAAAAAAAAAAGAGGTTAGAGTGGAAGAGAGCCAAAGCATAAGAGACTCTTAAAAACTGAGAACAAACTGAGGGTTGATGGGGGGTGCGAGGGAGGGGAGGGTGGGTGATGGGTATTGAGGAAGGCACCTTTTGGGATGAGCACTAGGTGTTGTATGGAAACCAATTTGACAATAAACTTCATATATTGAAAAAAATAAAATTCCTTAGCATTTTACCTAGCACAGAGTGAGTCATGCTAATAAAAGTTACATGATGAAGACAAAAATCTTGATGAATTTGATTAATCTTTCTGAGTCCTCCTTTATGTATCAGTAAAATGGGAATAAGTATTACTAACAGTGTTTTGCAAAAATCAAACAAGTTCATATCCTCAATATCTATTCCAGGTTAACGTGGTACACGAAGATATGTCTGTAAGTTTCACTTTATTGAAAAATCTTCTTCCATCCATTAGGCCTGATTTCTTTGCTCCAAACAAATAGAGGTCTGTTGTCTCTTCCCAGTCTTGACCATAATGTTGCCTGACAATGTTAATGTAGATATGGGTGCTAATGCTCCCTCAAGGTGTAGTGCTTGATTTAATGTGCTTGGAATATCAGGGTGAATAGACCCCTTCTGAAGGACCTGGGCAAATCTATTTCTAACGCCCTGTTCTGTCTTGTCCTGGTTCTGTGTGTTTTCTGGCAAAGGAAGGCAAGGTGTGTGTGTGTGTGTGTGTGTATGTCATTGGGCAGGGGGGTGGTTGATAGCTTTTTGTTTGCACAAAACATTTGTTGTCCAGAAGTGGTAGTAGCATCAATGTGATTGAGAGAATTTACACTTTTAATCTATTTCCTGATCCCAGTTCACCCCCTTCGCCCCTTCTCATCTCTGCCTACTTTTCCCAGTGCAGCCATTTGACAGGTCAAGTGTGTTTTCACTTGACATTGATTAAAGTTCCAACTACATTGCTCAAAATGAAGTGCATCCTGAATATGGAACCAGCAAAGATGACCATATTTTTGACTGAGAGACATCGCTTCAAATACGTTTTTTTTTCCCCTATATTTAGTGTGGTTTTGTTTTCTTGTCTGAAAAGGTCTGGGCATGTTGGCAGTTGAAGGAAATAAAGGGCAGAACTGGGCTTGTAATAATACTGACCTTCATATAAGCCCTCCCAATACTGTGGATTCTTATGTGTAAAATTATTGGCATTTCCATTTCATGAGGTCTCAAACTCAGCTTTTGTCTATGCAATTGACAACTGAAGGTGGTCCTTAAAGTTAGAATTTCCTTAAATGGGTTTCCTTTTAATTAAACAAACCTATGCAGTAAGAAATTAGAAGTGTGTTTTTCTCTTCCAAGAATGAGCATGAGGATGAAATATTCCAGGCACAAGGTACCTCATATCTTTGTGTTGTGTTTTTAAGCTGTCTATTCCCACGGGCTTCTACCTAATTATATCCTGAGTGATTTTAGTGATTTGGCCTCAACAGCTTCCCTGTCTTTCTGTATTTATAAACTTTGTCACAGAAAAGTCTAATTCCAGCTCATATTTGTTTTCTGTAATTTTCATTTATGTTACTTCCTAGCACCTTAGAATGACCTTTCTAAATTATTTGTCTGAAATTGATGAGATGCTTCCTTCCTGTTGATGCAGATGGTGAATAGTTGGTTGGGACTTTTTATGTTCCCCTTAACCTTCTGAAGGAAGATGGATTTAGTCCAGGCATTTACAGTACAATTGTGGTTTTGTCAAGTATTTTATAAATCATAAAATTGGTAGTGTGTTAAAGAGACCCTTTTGATTTAACCAGATGGATCATTCATTAAGCTCATCTGAGGTCGAGAGACAAGCTCTCAAAAATGAGAAGCTTGGTTTGGGTTTTGTGTATGAATTAATGATGTGTTTTTGTACATGATGGTGAGATAAGGGACACATCAATGTGGCTGTGAATAATTATGTTTTGGTGGTGATGGGTAGAACAGACTTCTAGAAAGTTCATTTAACAGTTACTGAGTTCTTGCTCTTTACCCGGCAGTCTACTAGGCACTGAGGATCCAGCAGTGGACCAGACATGGTCTCTCTTCCATCATGTAATTCATCTTCAATAGGACTTTTGAGAGATGGAACTAAGGAAATAGAAAGGATCTATCACTTATTTAGTGCCTGGAAGGTGCCTGTAACTCTGTTGCACAATTTAAAACATTTTATCACCTTATTTATCATAGTTATAAATATATAAGCCAATGAAGCAGACGTTATCCTCATTTTACTACTGAAGCAAACTGAGGCTTAGAGATGAATATCAATTGCCCAAGATTATACCACTAGTAAGAGATGAATCTAGGACTATCTGACTCCAAAATCTGTACCCTTTCTACCACACTGTGCTGTTTCTTTTAAGTCAAAAAAGGGTTCTTACCCCATAGAAATTCTACTTTCAGTCCCTGGAGGCAGCCATTGATTTTTCCCGTTTTTTTAGTAGGACTGAGAACCATGCTACGGGCAGCATTAAAGAATTCACGTGTGACTAAACTCATGGCTCTATCTCCCCACTTACTGGACAAAATGAAAAGAGCTGTGAAAATGGGATTAGATTGCCTGAAGAATAAGCCATGTGGATCTGTGGCATTGGCTGAAAGCCTCAATTGAGCTGGGCCCTATTGTGGGTAAAATGTTAGTTTTTTAAAAAGGCTGTTTAATAAATGAACTGCCACCTATCTTAACCAGAGGTGGGGGGAGGGGATGGATAATTTTCAATATCCTATTTTTTTTTAATTAATTTATTTTGAGGGAGAAAGCATGAGCAGGGGAGGGTCGAGGGGTGGAGGGTTGAGGGGTGGAGGGAGAGAATCCCAAGCAGGTTCCTCGCTGTCAACACAGATCCCAGCTTGGGGCTCAATCCCCCAAACCCTGAGATCATGACCTAAGCTGAAGTCAAGAGTCTGATGCTCAACTGACTGAGCCACCAGGGCACCCTTCAAGGTCCTGTTTTTAGATCTGTTGAAGTCTTTGATCAAAAACAATACATGCAGCTCAGAGAATATTTTCTCACCGTGGAGGGATAGTGACATTGAATCTGGGTTGAAAGATGATTGGTTCAGGACTTGACATGGCTAAGGAAATCTCTCACTGCAGCCACCTCTGTAAAATGAAAATGAATGGTGAAATCCAATCCAATTTAATCCATCAGACATTGAGTCATTATTATCTGCCAGACTTTATTCTAATTTTTGAGAATTTAGAGATGAATAAGCCACAGTGTCTTCCTTTAAGAAGTACATGTCCAGTGGGTGAGGCATACATGTAAAATTATAGATTCTCTTTCAGGGTGATAATGGCAAAAATATAAAAATTTACAAGTTTCTTAGGTAGCCAAGAGGAAGGAGAGATTAGCAGAGGGAGAGAGAAGGAACTGAAGAAAGCCTTCCTGGTGGGTGGAGAATGTGTAACTTCCTGGAGGAAGGGTTTCGTAGGATAACAAGAAATAAACCAGGCAGTTCTGGGACAGGTGAGAAGATCTAAGCAGTGGAGACAAAATTTGAAATGGAGGCCTTTAAGAAATGTTTGGGAGATGTTTAGACTTCTTTGTCATTACTGCACAAAATGTGGAAAGAGGAGAATGATAAGGGTGAGTGATGAAACTTATTGCAGGCCATGTTGTGAAGAACCTTTCATTACATAGCATAATACATAGCCGTGGGTTGTTAGCAGTTGGTCTATGGGTGTCTTGTGGGGAAATTAGGGGGAGAAAATTCACATGAAAGGCTGTTGAATTATTTCAGGTAAGATATAGCAGTTTGAATTAAGGCAATTAGGAAAGATAGTACAGATTTGGTTCAAGGTAATGGTTGCAGTTCTTGGACATTATTGTGATATGGGAATGTGTGGGTGAAAAGTCAACAGACAGTAGTGTTCAGATTCTGACTCATGGGACTGGGTAGATGGTGTGCTAATAATATAGGCATCTAGGAAGAGGAGGGTTTGATAATGGGAGAATTTTTCTTCAATTTGAACAGGTTGCATGAGGGGAATTTTAGAAGCTCTTATGGAAATGATTAGGGTTGGGTAAATGGATGTGCCTGGAATCTTAGTCCCTAGGCTTGGATATTTTTGGAGGGGTTTTGTCAAGACAAGAATGGTATTTTAAAATGTGGAAATACTTGAACTCCCCTTTAGAGAATAGAACAGAACTCTGGGAAAATAAGCACTTATGGAGGAAAATATAGCCAAGAAAATGGAAGAGTAAAGAGGTAGGAGAACTACCAGGAAAGTGTTGTCCTTGAAGTGAAGGTGGCAAGAGTTTGGAGGAGGAGAGAACAGGAAACTGAAAGGTCAAGTAGCATTACTGTAAATCATCTCTTGAGTTAGCGTTTAGGAATGCATTGTGACCCTTGCCAGGGAAGTGCTAGGGACCGGGGCAAAAGCCAGAAGGCTATATGAATAGTGGGTGGGTGACTGAGAAGTGAAGACAGCAAGTGGAAACCATTTTTCCAAAGAGTGTGGGTAGGAGGAAATGAGAGAATGGATGATATCAAGAGAAGAATGTGGGATAGGGAGGAGGGGTTGAGATTGGTTCCATAGGGAGAAACTTGAGCCTTAGACGAAGGCAAGGTTTCTTTAGCAATGCAGTGGCTGAAGACAGGACAGTCTTGAACAGCACACAGGTTAATGAGCCCACCTAATGTGGTATTGAATACAATAGGACTTCTTCATCCTGAGAATCAGTAGGGGAGGAGGAACTTAAGGGTATCCTAAAGATATGGAAATTTGTAGTTGAGACAGAAGGTAGGAGACTGAGGGAGTTTACTGCTACTGGCTCATTATTAATGGGGCACTTTGGAACTGAGAAGCCTGACATAGGATTGAGCTCTGGCTGGGGGCAAGGGAATGTGTCAGTGAGAGAGGCAGGAGTTTAAGTGATGACCCATGGGCTTATCTAGGCTAAATGGTCAGAAGACCAGGAGAAAAGGGGTGGGGCCAGTGTCCATAGTTTGAAGGGCAGTTGTAGTAGGAGTTAGGAAAGTGGAAGACCTGGAAGGAAAGTTATGGTCAGGGATTAGGGTAGTGGAGTTTAAGGTTACTGGTAAGGATCACTTCAAGGTCATGGCAGTTCCTAAGAGGTGATTATTAGAAGACACTGAAGTGGAAAGGAGGTAAAGATGATTAGATTTGAAGAGATCCCAAACTGAAAATATGGTGGTTATTGGGTCATGCGTAGCGACGTTGAAATCATTTAGCCCAAAAGTTGGGGTAAAATCATTGAGGCAGCTAGCTATTAATACACACCACATTGAAAGAATAAAAAAATCCCAACCAACCTCTTTTGACCCAACCAACCTCTTTGCCTTTGACTGGTAATATGCTTTGTCCTTGCTGACTCATTCAGTCTATCTCTACAGTATTTCATTTTCCTCCTCACATAAATAGAACATGTAGTATTAGATATATTTGTTTGTAATGGAAAATTATGCAAGCATATAACCACATGCATTGTGTGTGAAAGCAAGTATTGGATATTTGTTGAATGAATTAAAATGTTTATCATCAACTTCTGTGCATGTTTGAGAATTACACACCGAAGATTGACATTGTACACACACTTATCTTTATACTTCTTGGTATAACAGTTCTTGCTGAGACATGAGAAAGCAAATTGTCTCTGCCTCAAATGAAAACTGCAATTTTAAACTGACTCCATTTGTTCGTTGTTCAATTTTGAATTCGTGTTTCTGATGTCCTTCCTCTTCAATAACATGTTTTCTTCTTTGAGAAGCATCATGATATAGTTTGGAACATCAACTCTGGAGCCAGGGTATTGGGTACAAATTCTGCCTGCAACCCCTCCCTTGCTTCATGGCCTTGGGCAACTAGTTTAACCTCTCTGTGCCTTGGTGTTCGTATCTTTAAATGAGTATAACCAGAGTCCCACCACTTAGTATAGTTGTAAGGATTAAATAAGTTGTGAGGATTATATTAGTACTGAAGACAGCAGCTAGCCATCCTGTAGGAGTGGTACCTGTTATTCTTTTCTTTTTCTCTTTATTTTTTTTTTTTTCAGAGAGAGAGAGAGTGCATTCACTCTCTTTGTGGAGGGGCAAAGGGAGAGGGGAAAAGAGGAGAATCTTAATGAGGCTCCCCTCCCAGCATGGAGCCTGAGGTGTGGCTCTTGACAACAGTGAGATCATGACCTGAGGTGAAATCAAGGGTGGGATGCTCAGCGAACTGAGCCATGCAGGTGCCCCCCCATTCTTATTTTCTAATTATACTTTATATAAATGCATAATCACGTGAATGCTAGATACGATTCTGCCACCTTGACACTCCATACTTTTACCTTGATTCTTAGTCTCATCATGTGATGTCTTAGAGTCTCCACAGTAAATGAGCACATCTCCATAGGAAGTAAACACATCCTACTGTGGCTGAGTTTTGTCTGTGCCCCATGACAGGATCTGCACTGGGCATGGAGTCTGCTTAAGATTCTCTCTCTCCATCTGCCCCTCTCCCCCACTTGTACTTTCTCTCACCCACCAAAAAAAAAGAGTGATCTGATTAGGATGACATGGATAGTACTGTTGCACTTGAATACTTGTGACTTTGCATCTGTTTTTGCCAACTCTGAACGCTCAGGATCATGACATTGAAATCTCAAATATAAATTTCTTTTGTAGTGGATACGACTAATTGGCCAATGCCTTAGCTTTCCAAGGTCCTGAGAGAGGGCGTTTCTCCCGAAGTCACTTATCCATGCTCTAGTTGTCCAGGTATGGAGAGTGAAAACATCTGTCCTCTTTGGCATCAGTAGTGCCAGCTGGGGCTTTGCCTACAACCAATCCTGAGATAATTGTCACAATGTAAGGGTGCTTAGTTGCTGTACAGTTAAACATGAAAGTGAAGCATGCCCACCAACTATTCTCTCATTGCTTGTGATAGCACTCATATCCCTTTTCCCTGAGCCACCTGCTGAGTCAATTTTTAAGACTCAGACCTTTATCATGTATTCTATTCTGCTGTGGTCAACTCTCAGGACTGGATGATGTCCCAAGACCTAACAACTAGAACCCAATTATTCCCAATGACTTTAGCAGTTTCCCCAGGCACCTCTTAATCCTGCTAGCTAATCTGCATTTGACCCAAAAACAGCAAACTTCTTTTATTCCAAGGAGAACTACGTTTGGATTTTATTAAGTGTAAGCACATTTATCTCTTTAACGAATACAGAGAATGCATATGTAAGTCTGTCCTTCCCTCCCCCTTCCACACACTTGTTTTAAAATTGAGGACAGGTGAAAGCCTCAGGGGGTAATTTAAAGTATCAGAAACCTCAGTGGTGTACCATGTGGGAAACACTGTGTGTCCTCAGCTGGAGACTATTTTCTCTTGTGGTTCGAGGACATTTTTCTTAGCTAATATTTCTTTAAACCCTGCCACAAATGCCTGGGTGTTTTTTGAAATGTCTCCTATTTGTAAATATTATCTGACATTTGTGTTCTCTAGGTTAATTATTCAGAATGGAAAGCAGTTTTATTTAAAATCACTTTGTGGTGTGTGGTGTGTTTTAATTTTATCGTATGCCCTTCTCTTCCTGAATAATAGTTAAAGGGGATAGGATTTTCCCAGCTTTCCTGGATGCTAGAATCCATCAGCAATTTGTATTTTTCTGGTATTCCACAACTAGTGCTTATTTCTGTGTATGTATAATCATAACATTTGAAATCTCTTTATTCTTTTGTTTAAAAGAAAAAAATGAAATGGGGCTTCTAGAGAAAGTAATTTATGAATATTTTAGCAAGTCTTGAGCAATGGCTGTTTTATATCAAGGCAAAAGAATCTAGATTAATAGTGTGTTTTCATGGAAACAAAGGAAATGTATACATTAGTATTTGTGTGGTATTTGTTACCCAATTCATGTTCTGTTTTAGTTCTGTTACAAATGGAAAGGTCATCTTTTTTTATCTGAATGTATTACAGCAATCTCTTTGGGACCTAAGGTCCTTTTCATCTAACATACTGATTTTAAATAACTTACTCAATTTAAACATGTATAATTTTTATGGATGGGCTATTTTAACTATTATTTTAGCCCTTTGCTACCCTTCACACATATATTGATATTTATTAGCATTTTTTAATTTACAAATCTATTTAGAAATATTTAAGGCAGAATAAAAGGTGTTAGGGATAATGGTATGAACAGTTAATCTCAGAGACCCTTCTCCTCTGCTCCCTGACCCTCTGTGATGGAAAGAGCACTTCCCTTCCATCTGGGTTATTGTTTATTTCTTCTGATCACCCTCCCTCTCCTCTTTAGAGCTGCCACCATCTTCTCTCTCCTCTCCCTTAAGTCTCTTAGGACAGAACTGTTAAAATATGATGAGAATCATATATTTATGTATTTAAATTTTTGCATTTATATATATATATATATTTAAATTTTTATTGGCCAAATTAAAAAAGATGCAGCCACTTCAAATAATACATTTTAATTAATCTATTGTATTTAAAATATTATAATTTCCCATAATGTAAAATGATAAACAAGATATTTTATGTTGTTGGGGTCTTTTTGCACTAAGTCTTTTTGCACTAAACCACCTGGGTGGCTCAGAAGGTTAAGCGTCCAGTTCTTGCTCAGCTCAGGTCACAATCTCACAGTTCATGAGTTTGAGCCCCTCGTTGGGCTCCTCGCTGGCAATGAGGAGCCTGCTTGGGATTCTGTCTTTGTCTCTCTCTCCCTCCCCAGTTTGCATGCATGCATGTGCACATGCACTTTTTCTCTCTCAAAATAAATACACTTAAAAAAAAAGTGCATCTCAATTTGGAATAGTCACATTTGGCTGCATATCGGACAGTTCAGTTCTAAGAAGTAAAATTTCCCTAAGTTCACCTCTGCGAAGAGAATCTTTATCTCACATTTAGATCAGAGTTTTGGTTTCTTTTGTTTTTCTGCTTTAGTGTGAGCTGGATGGAGAGGAGGTGGGGCTGGGTGGAGCATGGTTTGAGAGGGAGATCTCTCTCAGCACAAGTGAGAGAAATGAGGGGACAGGGGATCTAATGGGGATGACTAGATTAATATAAAGATATAACCCTTCTAGATGGATCTCACTGGTTAGAGTAGTACAGTGTGTTTGTACAGTTATCTTTTTATAGATCTAGCCAAGTTTTAACATTCTGGATAGTTCCTGTGTCATGAAAAAAAAGCCTGAAGCTATGCCCTCACGAAAGTACTGGGCTTGGGATTAGTTTCTAAATGAAATTGGTAGAGTCTGACCTTAGAGATCTTGAACCTGTTAGACATTAGTGAATCATTGGTAGGGCTGGGGGTGAGTCTTAAGCAGAGACTGAGCAGAGCCAAAATCTGTTTATGTCCTTGGCCACCCTTTTGGGTACTGTGAATAATAGCTCTTAGTTTAGGAATTTGTGCAATATATCCTTTCAGTATCATTTTATGTTTTAAATAATTTAGTTCAACCGTGTAATTGAGACATGAAGATACAGAAAGACATAAATCACAGCAGCTAAATACCCAACATGTTTATAGCCTAGAAAGGGAGAAGTGTCATACTGTAAAAGTGCAATAATAGAAATTGGCATAACTTAAAAAGAGATTTTACTGAGAAAGGAATCAGACCTGTGTAGGGGGACAATGAGACTTTCTTGAGTTAATGATACTGGTGCCTTGTTTGGGAAAAAAGTAAGCTGGTATCACGAGATGACAACGTCAAAAAGGAGTGGCAGGCAAGGAAGATGGGAAAACAGGTTGACATAGGTCCTGAGGGGCTGGGGCTCATTGTATAAAATTTATTTTAAAACATAATGCTTTGGCAGTTTTGTTGAGGATAAATGGAGAGAAGCTTTCTAAAGACAGATTTATTTATGCATTCATTCATTTACTTATTTGTAAATCCAAGTTAGTTAGCATATAGTGTAATAATAGTTTCAGGAGTAGAATTTAGTGATTCATCATTTACATATAACACCCAGTGCTCATTCCAACAAGTGCCCTCCTTAATATCCATCACCCTCTTAGCCCATCCCCCGGCAACCCTCAGTTGGTTCTCTGTATTTAAGAGTCTTTGATGGTTTGCCTCCCTCTCTGTTTTTATTTTTCCTTCCCTTCCCCTATGTTCATCTGTTTTATCTCTTAACTTCCACATGAATGAAATTATATGGTATTTGTCTCTCTCTGGCTAATTTGGCTTAGCATAATACACTTTAGATCCATCCACGTTGTGCAAATAGCAAGATTTCATTCTTTTTAATCACCAAGTAATATTCCATTGTATTTATGTATCACATCTTCCTTATCCACTCATCTATTGATGGACATTTGGGCTCTTTCTATAATTTGGCTATTAGTTATAGTGCGGCTGTAAACATTAGTGTGCATGTGCCCCTTCAAATCAGCATTTTTGCATCCATTGGATAAATTCCTAGTAGTGCAATTGCTGGGTTATAGGGTAGCTCTGTTTTTAGTTTTTTTGAGGAACCTCCATAGTGTTTTCCAGAGTGGCTGCACCAGTTTGCATTCCCACCAGCAGTGTAAAGCTGTTTCCCTTACTCTGCATCCCTGCCAACATCTGTTGATTCCAGAGTTGTTAATTTTAGCCATTCTGACAGGTGTGAGGTGCTATCTCATGTGGTTTTGATTTGTATTTCCCTGATGATGAGTGAAGTTGAGCATCTTTTCATGTGTCTGTCAGCCATCTGGATGTCTTCTTTGGAAAAGTATCTGTTCATGTCTTCTGGATAAATAAAGAATAAATAAATAAAGAATGGATAAATAAAGAAATCCGGCCATTTGCAGCAATGTGGATGGAACTGGAGGGTATCATGCTAAGTGAATACGTCAGAGAAAGACAGATACTGTATGTTTTCATTCATATGTGAATCTTGAGAAACTTAACAGAAGACCATGGGGGAGGAGAAGGGTGAAAAAAAAAGTTGGAGGGAGGCAAACCATAAGAGACTTAAGTACTGAGGACAAACTGAGGGTTGATGGGGGTGGGGGAGAGGAGAAAGTGGGTGATGGGCATTGAGGAGGGCACTTGTTGGGATGAGCACTGGGTCTTGTATGGAAATCAGTTTGACAATAAATTATATTTAAAAAATAAATAAATTTATTTTTTATAAATAAACATTTTTTATAAATGAAAACAAATTTATTTATCTTTAGGTTTTATTTTTTAAATTAATTTAGTTTTTAATATACATCCAAGTCAGCATATAGTGCAACAGTGATTTCAGGAATAGATTCTTTAATGCCTCTTACCCATTTAGCCCATCCCCCCTTCCACAACCCCTCCAGTAACCCTCTGTTTGTTTTCTATATTTAAGAGTCTCTTACATTTTTCCCCCTCCCTGTTTTTATTTTTGTTTCCCATCCCATGTGTTTGTCTGTTTTGTATCTTAAATTTCTCATATGAGTGAAGTCATATGATATTTGTCTTTCTCTGACTAATTTCACTTAGCATAATACCCTCTAGTTCCATCCACATAGTTGCAAATGACATGATTTCATTCTTTTTGATTGCTGAGTAATACTCCATTGTATGTATATATACCACGTAGAAGTTATTTATAGATTTTGGATACTCTTTATCTGATACGTCTTTTGCAAGTATCTTCTCCCATTCCGTGGGCTGCGTTTAGTTTTGTTGATTATTTACTTGGCTGTGCAGAAGCTTTTTATCTTCATGAGGTCCCAGTAGTTCATTTTTGCTTTTGTTTCCCTTGACTACAGAGATGTGTCTAGCAAGAAGTCTGTGGCCAAGGTCAGAGAGGTTGTTCCCTGTTTTCTCCTCTAGGATGTTGATGGTTTGCTGTCTCATGTTTAAGTCTTCCATGCATTTTGAGTTTATTTTTGTGTATAGTGTAAGTGGTCCAGGTCATTCTTCTGCACTTCACTGTCCAGTTTTCCCAACACCATTTGCTTGAAGAGACAGACGGTCTTTTTTCCATTGGATATTCTTTCCTGCTTTGTTGAAGATTAGTTGGCCATATAATTGTGGGTCCATTTCTGGATCCTCTGTTCTGTTCCATTGACCTATGCATCTGTTTTTGTGCCAGGACCATACTGTCTTGATGATTACAACTTTGTAATACAGCTTAAAGTCTAGAATTGTGATGCCTCTGGGTTTGGTTTTCTTTTTCAACATTATTTTGGCTACTTGGGGTCTTTTCTGGTTCCATATAAATTTCAGAATTGTTTGTTCTAGCTCTTTGACGAATGCTGGTGTTATTTTGATAGGGATTGCATTGAATGTAGAGATTGCTTTGGGCAGTATTGACATTTTAACAATATTTGTTCCTTAAATCCATGATCATGGAGTGTTTTTCCATTTCTTTATGTCTTCCATACTTTATTTCATAATTTTCTGTACTTCTCAGCATATACATCTTTTACCTTTTGGAGGTTAGGTTTATTCTTAGGTATTTTATGTTTTTTGGTGTAGTTGTAAATGGGATTGATTCCTTGATTTCTCTTTCTGCTGCTACATTATTGGTGTGTAGAAATGCAACTGAGTTCTGTACATTGATTTTATATCCTGTAACTTTGCTGATTTCATGTATCAGATCTAGCAGTTCTTTGATGGAGTCTTTTGGGTTTTCCATGGACAGTATCATGTCGTCTGATAAAAATCAATGTTTGACTTCTTCCTTGCCAATTTGGATGCCTTTTACTTCTTTTTGTTGTCTGATTTCTGAGGGTAGGATCTCCAGTACTAGGTTGAAAAACAGTGGTGAGTGTGGACATCTCTGTCATGTTCCTGACCTTAGGAGGAAAGCTTTCAGATTTTCCCCATTGAGGAGGATGTTAGCTGTGGGTCTTTCCTATCTGGCCTTTATGATGTTGAGTTACCTTCCTTCTATCCCTACTTTCTGAGGGTTTTTATCAAGAAAGGATGCTGTATTTTGTGAAATGCTTTCTCTGCACCTATTGAGAGGATCATGTGGTTCTTATTCTTTCTTTTATTAATGTGATGTGTCACATTGATTGATTTGTAGATATTGAACCTGCCCTGCAGCCCAGGAGTAAATCCCACTTGATCATGGCAAATAATTCTTTGAATGCATTGTTCGATTCGATTTGCCAGTATCTTGTTGAGAATTTTTGCAACCATGCTCATCAGGGAATTGGTCTGTAATTCTTCTTTTTGGAGGGGTCTTTGTCTGGTTTGGGGATCAAGGAAATGATGGCCTCATAGAATGAGCTTGAAAGATTTCCCTCCATTCTATTTTTTGAAACAGCTTCAAAAGAATAGGTATTAACTCTTTTTTAAATGTTTGGTAGAATTCCCCTGGGAAGCCATCTGGCCCTGGGTTCTTGTTTGTTGGGAGATTTTTGATACTGATTGAATTTCTTTACTGGTTTGGGTCTTTTCAAATTCTCTTTTTCTTTCTGTTTCAGTTTTGGTAGTTTATATGTTTCTAGGAATTTATCAATTTCTTTCGGATTGCCCAATTTGTTGGCATAAAATTGCTCATAATATTTCCTTATTATTGTTTGTATTTCTGTGGTGTTGGTTGTAATCTCTCCTCTATTTCATGATTTTCCTTAATTGGGTCTTTTTCTTTTTGATCAATCTGGATAGAGGTTTGTTAATTTTTTCAAAGAACCAGCTCCTAGTTTCATTGATCTGTTTTTTTTTTGTTTTTTGTTTTTGTTTTTTGGTCAGTATTGTTGATTTCTTCCCTAATTTTTATTATTTCCCTTCTTCTGTTGGTTTTGGGCTTTATTTGCTGTTCTTTTCCCAGCTTCTCTAGGTGTAAGCTTAGGTTGTATATTTGAGACATTTCTTCTTTCTTTTGGAGCTCCTGAATTGCTATATACTTCCTTCTGATGACTGCCTTTGTTGCATCCTGAAGGTTTTGGACAGTTAGGTTTTCCTTTTCGTTGGTTTCCATGTACTTTTAAATTTCCTCTTTAATTTCTTGGTTAATGCATTCATTCTTTAGTAGGATGTTATTTAATCTCCAAGTATTTGTGGTCTTTCCAAATTTTTTCTTGTGGTTGATTTCAGGTTTCATGGCACTGTGGTCTGAAAATATGTGTGGTATGATATTGATCTTTTTGTACTTGTTGAGGGATCATTTGTGACCCAGTATGTGATCTGTTCTGGAGAATGTACCACGTGCACTTGGAAGAATGTATATTCTGCTGCTTTAGGATGAGATGTTCTGAAGATATCTGTTAAGTCCATCTGGTCCAGTGTGCCATTCAAAACCATTGTTTCCTGGTTGGTTTTCTGCTGAGATGATCTGTCCATTGCTGTAAGTGTGGCGTTCAAGTCCCCTACTATTATTGTATTATTATTAATGAGTTTCTTTATGTTTGTGAATAATTGATTTATGTTTGGGTTCCTACAAGTTGAGGGTATAAATATTTACAGTTGCTAGATCTTCTTGGTGGATATACCCCTTAATTATGATATAATGCCCTTCTTCATCTTTTATTACAGTCTTTGTTTTAAAATGCAGTTTGTCTGATATAAGTATGGCTACTCTGGCTTTCTTTTGACCTCCATTAGCATGATAGATCTCCCTCCCTACAATTTAAATCTGCAGATGTCTTTAGGTCAAAAATGAGTCTCTTGTAGGGGGCATATAGAATGGTCTTGGTTGTTGTTGTTGTTGTTTTTGAATTTTTTAAAAAATCCATTCTGATACCCTATGTCTTTTGATTGGAGCATTTAGTCCATTTACATTTAGAGTAAATATTGAGAGATATGATTTTAGTGTCATCCTGTTGCCTATAGAGTTGGTGTTTCTGGTCATGGTCTCTGGTCCTCGGTAGTCCTTGTTGCCTTTGGTTTTTGTTTTGTTTTTATTCTCCACTCAGAGACTCCCTCTTTAGGGGTCATAAACTCCTTTAGTTTTTATTTGTCTTGGAAACTCTTTATCTGTCCTTCTGTTCTGAATGATAGCCTTGATTATTTTAAAGCTGTTGGGATAGTCTAGATGAAGGACAGTGATAGCCAGGGTAAATAAGTGATGTGAATACTATATTTTAAATATTACCATTTGAAATATAGACATTTAGGACTTGGGGATTTAAGGGACTGAATTATGTCCTCCTTCCCAAATCTTATAGGTTGAAGCCCTAACCACAATACGACTATATTTGGAGATAGAGCCTTTAAGGGGGTAATTGAAGTCAAAAGAGGTCATGAGGATGGAGCTCTAATTTGATAGGACTGGTGTTTGATGAGAAAAGGAAGGGACAACAGCAGTATATGATCACAGAAAAGAGGCCATGTGACAATACAGAGGTGAAGTGGCCATCTGCAAGCCAAAGAAAGAGGCCTCAAGAGAAGCTCAGCCTGTAAGGATGTTGTTCTTGGACTTTCACCCTCCAGAACTAAGAGGAAAGTAATTTATTATTTAAGCTCAGTCTGCAATACTTTCTTATGGCAGCCATAGAAGACTAATAGAGGAGCTAAATGCTAAGTAGATGTAAATTGTGAATAGTTTTCATTTATGGACTTTTTCATTACATTCTGTATACTCTACTTTGTAAGTGGTCTAAGAAACAAGATTACTTAAATACCTTATGGAATTTAAGAGGATAAAATGGCTATAGTAGACATGTTAGTTGGATACTGGGACAGCTGTGTGAATCTCAGAATTGTGCACACATTTCTTCTCAGCCTTCACAGTCAAATCTGAGATGGCTAATGCCCATATCAGCTCCCTAGATAACCGTGGGAGTGTTTCATCAACCTGATTAGCCAGTCACCTTCATTGGTCAAGTCCTGTTTTTGCACATTATGCTGTATACACTAGATACCATTGCCTTTTATCTCTCATCCAAAATTGACCCAGTGACCCCACTTCTGAAAGAAATTATGGTACTATAAAAATGCATTAGCTATTTATGGCTTTTAAAAATAGAGTAAGGTCAAAACGTACATTTCTTTTTTCGAGCATTCAGAATCCCCTGCTGTGATGATTCTTGTCAAGAGGATGGAAGGAGATCTAAAGTCCTCTGGTTTGTGCCTCATTTTAAAGTATTGTACTCTGTTTCCATTATAAAGCCACTTCCTAGGATTTAAGTGGAATCATACCTATGTCTTATCTCTTGGTCCTTCTGTAGATGATTTCATTTTTAGCAAACATTCCTCACTGGGAACTTTTCATTTTCTTCTTACTTCCATTCACCTCCATTATTTTGTCACTGACATTTTCTTCTCATAGGTAGACCTTGTTTCCTTATTTCAAATAATTTATCATTTGATTTATGACATCCCATTGATAAAGCAGGTCTAACTATTTGTGTTGTTACCAATTTTTAAAGGTTGACTTCAAAAAGTATTACAGTATTTTGTAGCTAATGGTCTCTTAATGCTGTTATCAGAGGCAGACCCTTCCCTGTAATGATTTTCACTCTGATTGTCTTTGGTGTGTCCTGTGGTTTTCTGTTCTTTATTCCAAATTGCTGAGGTCTATGACCTGGGATGTGTCCATTCCTTACATTAATAATAGGAACGTCCTTGCTCTGGAGATCTCCTGTAGTTCATCTCTAAGGACTTTTTATGTGCTGATGACTTCAAAATTTAGATCTCCTATTTTGGATTCTCTCTTAAGATCTAATCTTCTCAATCCAAAAGTCAAATTGGCAGGTCTACCTGAATATCTAATAAGCATTTCAGACTTGTCTATAAGTGAACTCTTGAATTCCTCCCAAACTTGTTTCTTCTCTAGTCATTCCTGTTTCTATGAATAGCACCATAATCCATTCAGGAGTTTAGGGCAAACCTTTTGATCAAATGAAAGAAAAAGGAAAAAGCATGGGGCAGTATAAAACATGATAAATATACAGATTAAGGAATAAATAAAATATATCAGCTGGACACAGGATGTAAAAAAAGATGGAATTCTTAAAAAGACTTGAAGAGTAGTTTAAAAAATAAAAATGTTAATAAAATCATTCTGTCTCAACTTAAAAGTCATCAGTAGCTTCCCTTATTCATAGGATAAAGTTGAAACACTTTACATTGTATATGAATCAGGGATCTGTACATATTGAGTAGTAGAAAACAACTCAAGATGACTTAAATAACAAAGAAAACATACTGACTCAAGCACCTGGAAAGTCCAGACATGATACTGATTTTCTGAGAGGGTTGACTCAATGAATCAATGATCTCATCATGAGTAATTTTCTTTTTCTTCATCTCTTGGCTTCAATAATATAGTACTTGGCTCCAATCTGAGGTTAAACCTGTCTTTGTGGTCTGAAAATTTCTGTGAGTAGCCACATGTCTTTCGGTTTTAAGTCCTAAGAGGAAAGAGAAAATCTACTTTGGGAACAATTAAAACAAAAGTACTAGGATTAAGTGTTGTTGGCCTGAATTGACCTGACTTAGGTCCTATGCCTTTCTGTGAAAACTGTAGACAATGGGATGGAGCGTTATGACTGGTTTAAACCAGGCAGGGCCCATTCTTGGAGTAGATATTCGGTCAGTTCTTCCCAAACACCAACAAAACACAATTTAGGATATTGTTAGAAAGGAGGGAATGGCTTGATTGTGAGGTTGACAGTTGGCAAATACTCATTACTTCCCTCAAAGATATTAATGCATCCCTTTGTGACTCTGACTTTCTGGGGTATCAGTCTTCTCCCTTGCTCATTATGTTTCAGTTGTGTTGGTCATCTTTTTATTCCTCGGGCAAGTTTAGCTTGTTTTCACTTGAAGGCATTTGCATTAGCTGTTTCCTCTATCTGGAAGTCTCTTCCCCCAGCACCCTACATGGCTGGTTTCTTCTCATCCTTCAGATCCTAGCTTAAAATAACATGCTTAAAATACCCTTCTTTTGACTATATATGTAGAATAGACTGAATAGTGCTTTCTACCTACCCTCTACCCACCTTCATTACTTTACATTATCCTCTTTATTTCCTTTATAGTATTCATAACAAATCTGTAATACTGTATAACTCAGTTACTTGCTTACTTAATATTTATTGTCCAGTTTCTCATTATATTTTAAAACCTATGGAAAGATCATATCAGTCCTATTCCTTGTTAGATTCTTAGCATGTAGAAAAATGTGTAAGAACATAATTGGTGTTTAATAAGTATTTATAAAGCAAAAATGAATGGGTTCCTAAATCTATAAAAACCTCTGTGTTGGAGAGAAAATTAAAAGATGTCCTCTGACAGATGGCCATCTAATCTCTGCCTTAACACTCCTGGTGACATGGAATTTATTATCTCCCTGGGCATTCTCTGTCAACCTTGGACATGTCTGACCATTAGAACACTCTTTCTTTTTGTATTGAGTTAAAAAATATTGTGTCCTCTGACTCAGATATGCTGGTGCTAGTTCTATTTCTTGGAGTCTAATTTATATATGATATTCTTTCAAGTTGTGGGAGATAGCTATCACTTCCTCCTCCCTTACTGTATTTTATTTTCTTTAAATCTATTTTTTTTCCATCCATTTCTCATCGAACAAGATTTTGACTTTCCTCACCATTCTAGAGACTCATCAGTTAATATGCTCTAGTTTGTCTACTTTCAACCTGTGCTTGTTAGCATCCCCAATATTATTCATTGTGCATTGAAGAGGAACTTTCTCTGCCTTGTTTTAGATACTGTAATTCTCTTTTTTTAAAAATTTTAAATGTTTTATTTATTTTTGAGACAGAGAGAGACAGAGCATGAGCAGGGGAGGGGCAGAGAGAAAGAGGAAGACCCAGAATCCGAAGTAGGCTCCAGGCTCTGAGCTGTCAGCACAGAGCCTGACGCGGGGCTCGAACTCACGAACCGCGAGATCATGATCTGAGCCGGGGTCAGATGCTCAACCGACTGAGCCCCCAGGTGCCCCTAGATACTGTAATTCTCTTAAATACTCTTAATATCTCTGACTTACTGCCTTCAGTTGAACTTACATTAAGTTAAAACTCCGAAGTATTTTTCTCAAGTGCTGCTGTCAAGCCTTATGGCCATCAACTTGTAAAATTATGCATAGTTTTCAATGAGTCATCTTTTTTGTTGTTGAAATAGGCAGAGAATTGTTTTCTGTGGAAGGTTTTGTAAGGAGGTCAGGTGGCCATTCAGGCACTTGCATTGGTTAAATTCCTTGAGTCTTGCAAGGGGACTTTATTGCTGCCTTCTTCTGAAATATTTGTCAGAGCATATGATTCAGTTCTCTGCTCATGATGCAGTATATCCACTCTCTGAATTCTGATAAGAGATAAAACCTCGACACTACTATTATATAACTCTTATCAAAAACTTCCGGATTGCCTGAAGGATATTCAACCCATCCATCATTCCCAGTGCTCTAAATTATACCTTTTAATCTTGCCAGATCATTTGGAGCAGTATCTATTGGGACCTTGATGCTTATTTTTCTCCCTTATAAAACTGCTTGTGTCAAGTGGTTTTTGGGCTTATACCAGTAATCAACACTGAGGGATGTAATAGGGGACAATGAAGTGAGATGTGTTGTTTCTGCTGTAGGGATGTCGTTAAGGATGTTGTTCAAGGTACCACACATAGAACTTTTATTTTTCTTATGAAGATCTAAGAGAGAATTTTTTTCTCATGTTTCAGTATCAAAATGAACAAAAAGCATGATGCTCTCTTGAAAGGATGACTTGTTCTTATTTTGTGATATTGTGTATCTAGTAACTGTCTTGGTTTTTCCCTTTCATTTGAGTGTTGGGAAGCTTACAGCTATATTCCAGCTTACACATGGTAACTATGTAGAGCTGTATGGTATGCATTTCTGTAGCTGATGTTACTGTTGACTGTTCTCATACTCCTATTTCTTTTATTAAAGAAACATTAAACATTAAAGCATTAAAACATTAGATTTGGTTTATAATTTTCTATCATGTGATAAATTATGCTAATTGAAGTTTTATTCTGTATGCACTCTTCTGTCTCCTTTATCCTAGTGTTTTTGTAGAACTTCCTTATTTTATTTGTGCCTACTGGGGCACATAATCCCTTGGTCACCTTTTGGCATGGGGTAACCATGTGACTAGTTTGACTCTTGGCCACGTGGGTAAGCATTTCATTCAAGCCAGGTCAATTCGGTGATCCCATATCACCTATGTTGAAAATGTTGGAAAAACTTTTTGTGCTTTTGGTTCATAACTACAAGAGTGTAGGCTTAGCATCCCTGGTGGCCATGTTTATCCTTCCACATGGTGCTCTCCTAGATTTTTGATAAGATGGTGTGATCTCAGAGAATGAGGTTGATATGCAAATAGAAACAGGCAAACAAAGATGGTAGAGAGAGAGAGAGAAATAGAGACTGAGAGCACCTTGAAATTAGTTGTTGAGATCTAACTAGGACTGAAGGTAGAGCTATATTTATATGTCACAGATCTGTGCAACAATATATACCTATTTCTCCTTAAAAGAAATTGGATCTGGTTTCTGGCATAGTTACCAAATATATAATATGGTCTTTTAAAATTTACTGTATTTTGTAAACTTCCTTAAATACTTCATTGAATGAGGGTCAGTGTGTGTGTATGTGTGTGTGTGTGTGTGTGTGTGTATGACCAAATTTACATTTATACATAACTGCATTTTGTGCACTAATCTCCCATCTTCTTGGCCTGTTGTGTTTCTTTTTGGATCTAAATCCTATTATCTAATACTTCCTCTCCTTAGTAACATGTTATCTATCAATATATAACTTAGATGTCTATGTAAATCATTGACCAAAATGATACACAATACATTTGGGGCATATACATGCTTTTTAAAGACCACTTTACAGGTAAGTACAGCCTATTAGGATTTGGGTCAGGTTCTTTTTCACCAGTGAATTCAAACGTATCCAGCCTTGACTTTATGGCTGTCATCCAAAAGGCTTTCCTTTCTGAAGCATCATGTTTTCCGTGGTTCTTCATCCTACTAATAGAATGATCTTACTAAACTTTGCTATTAGTTCCTGTAGAACTCCTAACAAATGGTGCAGTTTTCAGCCTGTTTTAGATTTATTTTTCTGATCATAAAAGAAATACATGCTTACTGTGGAAGTTGTATATAATAATATAATTAATATAATATAATATAATATAATATAGTATAGTATAATATAATATATAACATAATATATAATAATATATGTGTGTGTGTGTGTGTATATATATATATATATATATAGAGAGAGAGAGAGAGAGAGAGAAACAAAATTGATGTATAATCTCAGCCAGAGATAACTGTTAACTTTTTTTGCTGCCTGGAGTTTTATGTATATAGTAACCCTTTGATGTGTCTACTTGTATGTATGTATACATATGTGTATACAGAGGCAACTATTAATTTATGCCAGAGATAACTATTAACTTTTTGTCATGTATGCTTTTATTTCTTTCTGTGTACAAAATAAACATAACTTTGTATTTTTTAATAAAATAATGACAGATCCTTTTAGAAATTGCTTTTTCACCTACAAAATGCTGTCATTTCTATGCATAATCAGCATTTTTAATGCCATATGGATTTTCTCTATTTTGGGATATTTACATAAGCTGCTTACAACTCTTGGATGAGTAGTTTTCTTAGTCTAACTTTTGCCTTACAGTCTAAAGCCCCTGAGGTTTGGGTTCCTTTGCATTTCTGAATCAGTGATATATATGGTGCCGTAACTTTTTCCTCCAGAAACCTACCTTATTACTCTAACGTATTTTCTGGGGTCCAAGTGGAAGGTCCCCATGTTAATTCAATGCCACATTATTCTTCTGGGGCTGCAGGGCATGCATTTGTATTTCCATTGCTCCTCCCTTAGTTTCCTCTCTCAGTTTTTCTCTAAATCAGGTCAATCTCCCTTAATGTTATGTTACTGCGTTGGCACTGATCATTTTTTAGTCATGTATTTTTCTTACGATGAAAAGAAAGGATTTTTCTTATGACTCCAGCAATTGAAATTACATTTGCATGTTTCTGAACTTCCCTTGAACCTGGTGAAATGTGCTTTATGATGATCTGGTTTTCAAAGGTCCAAACAATCAGGTTTCAGATTGGTTTTCAACCATCAGTGCTGTGAAAGTCCAAGATGGGCATTTTAAAATTATACCACAAAGGCTATTTTTTAGACCTACCTATTGAACACTGTAGAGTCTCATCTAGCCTATATGTCTCTTCAGCTCCTTCCAAATCTAAAATTCTAGAGTCTGTATTATTAGATTTTAACTAGTAGCAATTCTGCAGGACAGCACCAGATCAGTAGACCAAGGGAATGTGAAGTTTCAGCTCAAGCTTGTTAGCTCTCAGTGGTTTTCCTCAAGGCTTCTCATTTTCTTTATCCTATGTGGACTGGTGGGGGAAAAGCCACATTTCAACCAGTCAGGCCCCAGGTACAATGACAGAAGGCTGAATTTGCAGTGTGTCTTGACCGGTGATAACATGCTCTTTCTCAGCTCTAAAATCACTGTCTCTTCTCCTTTCTTAGCTTTGAGAAAATAGCCATTATTTCAGGTATTTCCTCCAAAGGAGTTTTATTTACATATCTTACCTGGGTGTGTCCTGTTCCCTTTCCTGAGGGATTTAGTCTCATGGCCTTTGTGTTAATCTCTTTTTTTGTCTATTGTCTTTATTTAATAATGATATTACTATACAAAAGACATTCATAGAATATTTAGCATATGCCATACACTGTGCCAAATACTTTATGTACATGTTGAAGGCTGAGGCTATTTCTGCACATTTTTGGAAATATAACTCTTTTATAATTCCCTTTTAAAGGCAGTTTGTAGGGCACCTGGGTGGCTCAGTCAGTTAAGTGTCCAACTTCCACTCAGGTCATGATCTCACAGCGTTTGTGGTTTCAAGACCCTGGTCAGGCTCTGTGCTGACAGCTTGGAGCCTGGAGTTTGCTTTGGATTCTGTCTCTCCATCTCTCCCTGCCTCTCTCCCTCTCTCTGCCTCTTCTCGCTTGCACTCTGTCTCTCTTTCTCTCTCAAAAATAAATAAAAATTAAAATTTTTTTTTTTTTTAAATTAAAAAAAAATTTTTTTTTTCAACATTTATTTATTTTTGGGACAGAGAGAGACAGAGCATGAACAGGGGAGGGGCAGAGAGAGAGGGAGACACAGAATCGGAAGCAGGCTCCAGGCTCCGAGCCATCAGCCCAGAGCCTGACGCGGGGCTCGAACTCACGGACCGCGAGATCGCGACCTGGCTGAAGTCGGACGCTTAACCGACTGCGCCACCCAGGCGCCCCTTAAAAATTTTTGTTTTTAAAAAGGACAGCTTGTAGCTCAATCTAGATACTTCTGGGGAATGAGGATGAGGAAAGCTAGGTATTTTTTAATGTGTCAGTTCATGGGGGACTCATGAGAGGTATGTGTGTGTGTGTGTGTGTGTGTGTGTGTGTGTGTGTGTGTGTGTGTTGCTACTTTGCCTTGATTTGATTGAACAGTCTCTGAGAATAAGTTCAGGTTTAGAAACAATGGGGATTATAGAGTGTGATTTTCTCTACTAAAGTGTTAAATTCCCTTTATAAAAGAACTCACTATACAGCTAGCTCCCCTCACCTATGTATTTCAAATTTGATTAGACTTACAAAATTTGATCTACCTACAACTTCTCAGAAAGATGTGTGCAGAACAAGTCTGTGGTAAGAAATACATGATGTTTGAAGCATCCTTGTTTAGATGAGTTATTTGACAGGAGGAGGCAGGTGGGGTAAATTTAAAGCTTCACCGTAGAGGCCAGGGTGGCAAAAGGTAAATTATAGACACTCTGGCACACTTTTTAGAAATATTAGCCTAACTCCCAGTTATGTTTTGCTTAAAAATTAAAGATGTACAGCTCTCTCAGATTTACAAACACTTCCACATTCTTTTTCTAGTTTCACAGCTTACACACTTTGTCACACAGAGAATGACACTGTCTCTCTCCCTACCTATCAAAACCCTCCCACACTTTAATACCCAATATGAGTTCTACTTTCCTCATGAAATCTTTCCTTGTCACTCCAGGAGAAGGCAGTGATATCCTTCATCAGGTTTTGCTGCCTGAAAATTCTACGAAACTGAGATTGGCCCTTTTCAGCACTTTCTCCCCATGTCCCAGCCTACTCATTCTGTGTAGTATACAGTGGGGAGAAAGCAGGGACTCGGGAGTAGGAGAGACTTGAGCTGATGTCTTTTGGATTCAGATCTTGGTTCCAAACCTTTCTGCGGCAAGAGGATCCTGGACAAGTTGGTTCTGCACTCAGTGCTTCAGTTTCCTTGTGTGTAAAGTAGGGGAACAATAGTGCTTGCTTCCCTGGAATCATGTGAGGACTAAGTAAATCTAACTAAAGCATTTGGAAGAGTACCTGCCATGTGGCAATAGACATCACCGTTACACAGACTGTCAGCCAGAACATCCAGGCCACGATTAGTGTGGCCCTAAAGTTCTCACTTTCTGTGAAAACTAAAAAATGTCACTCTGGCTAATGGAGATTATAAAGGTTAAGAATATTCAGATGCTTTCCTCTAAATTCTTTTCACTCCTAACTATAACATTTTGGCTAAGTAAATTATATTTTCACAAGATATGTATTCACGGGGACTTAACTCCAGCGGCTTGAGCAGCAGCAGGCTTAACCCTACACGCAGCTGACTGGTGTACAAGGTAGGACAGGATGGGGCCGGGGAAGGTTTCCCTGGGGAAGCGATGCTTGATCTGAGAGCTATAGAAGGGACCGTTAACTAGCCTAAGAGTCCCTGCTTATTAAATTCCACATTTCCCATAAAATATTTATGATGGCTTGCAAACACTCTGTCTTCAAGTATTGAAAATTACTCGTCCCCATCCGCTGTAACTTCTAGTACCATTGTGGATGGTGTGTGGGACGTATGGTAGATAACTGAAAAGTAGCTACACCTTGATGCCACATTGAAGTCATCAGAAGGGCTGGGTCACTATTTGTCTTCACAAATTATGAACTAGTTGATTAAATGCATTCTCTGTCTCAAACAATGGAAGGGAAGGACAGAAAATGGGGATGGAAGGAAGGAGAAAAATTGCTACAGTTGTGGCAAAGCACGTGGCATGTGGGAAGTTTGGAGGAGGGAAGGAAAAAGAAACAGTGATAATTTATTCTGTCCGTGCAGATGGGGAGACTGTTTGAGACCCGTCGTTCTCAGTCTTTTTTGTGCTGCAGTTCACATGATGAATAAATTCCCTGGGTGTGCGAAGATTAGCTGTAACCCCACGTCATTTATGATTTCTCAATATGGGCTGCAGAGTAGATAAGAAAGGCAGCAGTTTGCGTGTAATTAATCCCTGTAATCTAACTTCACTTCCTCTCCAGAACTGAAAGGCAAGTGAATGAGGGGGAACTTATAATTAGGATCAACTTGAATCTATTTCTTATTGACATTCAAGAAATAAATCATTCCAAACTTCTGCACCTGAATTATGAGTAGTTGCAAATTGCTTGTTGCTCATTTTCCATACAAACGGGCCATGCCAGCACAAATATGTCCCAGCACCATGTCTGAAAATCCTGTTCCAGGCTACAGGTGGAATATTTTGCAAGAAATTCAAGTTTACAGAGTTGCTGTCTAAAATTGGAAGCAGTGTTACCCTGGCTTTCTTTCATTTTTAAAAGAAATATCCTATTTTCTTAGCTCTTTTCTATCAATTCAGCATTCTGGGTGGCTTTGTGAGCCAGTAGTCCCATTAGCACCTGTAGATGACATCTTCTTATTTGTTTGGTTTCTGGGCCTTTCTGCATGGCTGGATTTTCATTTCTAACCATTCTTCAATTTCATGTTTGTGCACTCTCTCTCTTTCTCTCCAACTCAAGAGTCGGTGTTAGAGCTCAATTTTATTGTGAATGCACATATGTTATATCCTGATACAAAGAGATATGAGAAGGGATTTTTGGCAAAGCATACTTAATCACTGTAAATATTTCTTGTTCAAATTCATGATGAATTTTAATCAGGTAGAAAATGTCCTTAATTGGTCCGATTTAGAATTCAGAAGTAATCCACTGAAATAATGTGTGACAGTGCTGGTTTTAAAGTTAGGCTTTTTGCATCTTTAAGGTGAAGAATGGGTTGCTAGATAGAAATCAATCTTTCTCCATTTAGCTTTTCCACACACGGACTGATGAAATGGTAACTGGTAACTGTTCTGAAGCTATGTTGTGGAAGAAACTTCAGATCATCATGATAATGGGATTGCTACATATTTCTTCAACGGTGTTTTGTTCTTGAACACATTTAAATATCAGAACCCAGTTTGAACAGATTTTCCCCTGGGGACAACTGCTGGCATAGCCAACGGTAACAGCTAGGCTTTGCGTAGTCTAATTCTGGCTGACAAGGTTGGCATTCAAGATCTTTAGTCAACTGATCCTTTGTGTTCACCTAGCCTGAACTCCCGTGTTTTCCTCCATGGCTTCCATTTCATTCCTTTTTTTTTTTTTAACTTTTTTTTAACATTTATTTATTTTTGAGAGACAGAGAGCACAAGTGGGGAAGGGGCAGAGAGAGAGAGGGAGACACAGAATCCAAAGCAGGCTCCAGGCTCTGAGATGTCAGCACAGAGCCCGATGCAGAGCTCAAACTCACAAACCATGAGATCATGACCTGAGCCGAAGTCAGATGCTTAACCGACTGAGCCACTTAGGTGCCCCTCCATTCCATTCCTTAATCTTGACCTTTTCCTACCATATTTACTCCAGCTTCTAGATCTTTGCTGCTAAAGGACCCTCTATCCTCCATTAGAATACCCTACTATTTGCTTCTTGGTAATTCCAGTCCTCCATGTTTGTATTGATAGGGAGGGAATAGATGGTAATGATTAGGGTTTCTTCATGTTTTTCATGGGTAATGTGAGGATTAAATGAGTTAATGCGTGTAAGGCAACTTAGCACACTTGCCTGGCACATAGTGAGTGCTACCTAAGTGGAGATGCCATGAAGATTTTCTGTCTCAGGAACTTTCTGTACCATCCAGCTTAGAATTCCAGTGCTGTCTTGTCTTGTCTTTTCTTTTCTTTTCTTTTCTTTTCTTTTCTTTTCTTTTCTTTTCTTTTTTCTTTTCTTTTCTTTTCTTTTCTTAATTCTAAGTTGTTTCATCGAAGTAAAATTTGTTTCTCCCATGAGGAGAGTTGAGATCATTCTCGAGATGGTGGGATTGGGGTGATTGAAAAGATGCTTGTCTCAAGAGCCTCTTTGTTTTCTTCATGGGGAATGCTGGAGACGCGATAACAGTTACATTTGTAAACCACAGGGGGACCTTAAAAAGCTGTCTATGAGCCCATCTGAGGTTTGGAGTGCACAGTGTGACTATGTGACAGCTTCCTGGGGGAGTGTCATGCAAGTAGGTGTGAACCGATTAGTAATTGCTGTTGAATTAGAGTAGTCGTTATAGCATTTTTAAGCCTTTAAATTTGATTCCACTGGAATTACCTCATGGAATTGAGGAACAATGGATGATTCTTTACAAAAGAGAAAGAGGTGAGCTCAGCATCATTATGCACTTTGCCAGGTTTGTGTCACATCCGGTAGATGCAAAGCAAGCGGGCCCCTCTCTGTGTTGTCATCAATCAAAGTTTAGTTAGCAGTGCAAAATGTGAATTTCTGATGTTGTGGATCTTGACTGAAACATTTTGTATTTCTGTCTGTGTTTAAAAACTCCAGTAAGGGAGCACCTGGGTGGCTCAGTCAGTTAAGTGTCTGAATCTTGATTTCAGCTCAGGTCGTGATCTCATGGTCATGAGATTGAGTGCCACGTCAGGCTCCGTGCTGAGCTTGGAGTCTGCTTGAGATTCTATCTCACCTCTCTCTCTCTGTCCCCCCCGCCCCCCGCCCAAATTAAAAGAAAAAAAAGCGTTTAAAAAATCCAGTAAGAAGTGGCCATAGGAATGAGGAATTCCCAGGATTGAGAAGTCTTAACAGTAAATCCAGGCATAAAGAACATCTAAGTGAGAATAAAATTAAATTTGCGTAAGGTTTTGGCATTAAACTAGTAGTGTCCATAGCACCAAGGCTCTGTTCCTTGGCCTTAATTATCTAAATGTGCTTTTTCCCCTAGCAGCAGGGTCATTGATGCAAGATGCAGTAAGAGACCCCTTGTAGGTGACAGTCTTGCCTAACATTGCCTTTTCCCCAAAGCCAAGAGGCATCAACTATAGTCCATGTGCTTTGGCAAAGACTCTAGATTCTTTAAGAGTTATATTAATAGGTCACAATGGCAGTGATGCACAGACTTTAGGTTCACAATCATATAGGCAGAACTTGTTGCAAATGTTGATTCAGGAGTGTCCACCCCAGGGATATAGATTTAGTAGACTGCACGTGAGATCCTGGAATCTAAATTTTAATGATTCCCTCGTGTTTTTGATGCAAGTTCTTTACATTTTGAAAATGACTGTCCCAAGGACTGTGGAGCAGTTTTGGTGCTTGCAGTGTGGGAAGCACAAAGATGTATGCTTCTGCTTCTGCTTTTTGATTCTCTTTAATCAAATCCTCATTGATTCTCCTCAAGTGCATAACTTCTTGTCTGAGAACTTCTGACTATATGGCCCTGAAAATCCCTTCATGCTTTGCTTTTTTTTATAATAGAGGTGGAGGGAGGCTATGTAGGTATTTATTGGGTAGGAGTCAGACTCTGTTATGTTTTTTCTTAGGTTGTTTATTTCACCACAGCTCTATGACACAAGTCTGTTTTGCAGACCCAGAAACAAATTCATAGAGGTCATAGATTTGTCCAAGATCACCCAAATAATGAATCATAGAATTGGGATTCAGATTGAAATCCTCCCCTCTTTAAAGCTACTGTGTCCTTTTCATTGCAAAGAATATATAACGTATCTGAGTATTTACCTTCCTCTTTCCCTGTCCTGACCCTTATTCACCAAAAGCCTTGTTAATGGACTCCAGGTTAAAAGAGTGATAACATGGTATCTGGTGACGTTGAGTTCTTAGACATTAATATGAGTTTCCCCAAAATGGTAGTGAACCTATAAAGGAAGTGCTACTGTTTTATTATGGTCCTACTTCTCTAATAAGGATTTTCTTTGTTTCACACTGTTTCGCCATTTTGCTAGCCTTGACTGAGCCCACCAATTATCAAATACTTAAGCAGATTTGATCCTCATTCTCAAGGAATTTTCAATCTAGTTGAACGTATGGAACTAACTGTGGAATCACCTAGAGAGAGCACTGCCTTCTCCCCTCTATTCTAAGATTGAAGGTGGTACACCAGATTATTTTCAAGGCACTTTGCTAGTGCATAAATTAATAGTATTACCATGGATGTCATTATGACAAATGACATTTTTTCAATTGTAAAGTTTCTCTATTAGTACATTTAGTTGGGAAAAAAATAGAAAAAAAGAGAAAAGATAATCCATTTAAAGGAAAATATTAAATAAGTAATACTAGAGACTTTTGGTTTATAAGACAAAAATTGGAAGATAGCCTGTGGAAGATTTCAGAGATGGACAAGAATGGCTGTGACATTATGAAGGATGCTGATTTGTGAAATGCTGAGGAGTTATGTTGTGGCTGGGCAATGCATGGGAAAAGTGCATAACATCACAGGTACCTGAGCACATTTTGCAAACTACCCGGCATCTTGTAGACTGATGGGACAGTTATTGTCTGGGTTCTAGCCTTTAAGTATAATAGGAGTTTAGTGATAGTCTTATGCATTATGAGTTCAATAGCTGAGGACATCTCCCTGGAAAAGTTGTGCTAGAGCTAGTTCCTGAAAACATAAAATATTTTTAATCTGAAAGTGGTAAAGAGAATATTTGAAGCAGGAGCCTAGCAGAAATATAGATGTAGAGGAAATAACATAGTCGAAGTAGAATGAGGGCGAGTGGTTGGAATTTGATCTAGTTAGCTATCGCCACAATACTGATACATCACAAAACAATTCAAAGCTCCATGAATTAAAAAATCATTTATTCTTAAGGACATGGGGCTTCGCTGGAGTGGCTTTGGTTCATAATGTGGGTCTGCTAGTGTATGTCTCCTTCATGGGCCTGTCCTCATGGGTCTCTCTCCTTGGGGAAGCAATGGGGCAGAGCTATGCTGCTATTATGGTAAAGGACAGTGCAAGACAAGCACAAACATACAGGTGCACATGTTTTAAGCTTCTGGTTGCATACTATCTGTTAACCTCCACTAGCCAAAGGAATTAACATAGAGAAGAAAACAAAAGGGCAAAGAAATGCACTTTTCCTTGGCAAGAACTGAAAATTTACCTGGCAAAGGGTGGAGATACAGAGAATTATGGAGAATTGGGGCTAATAATGCAATCTATGATAGACTTCAACATGTGCTAGTCATTGAATTTAAAACTGAAATGATAATGTAGAGCTGTTAGGGCTAATGTTTGATAAGTAATCACTCTATAAGTAATAATAGATGCTTAATAAGTGTTACATGAATGTGTATGGATGGAAGAACTGGAAGTCCATGATCTTAGATTTAACAGGAATAACAGTGATTTTTAATGTAGTCACTTGACCATAAGAGTGGTGAAGAATATTTCTGAAAAGTAAATTTGATACCCATCCATCTCACCACTTACTCAATTGCGTTGCAGTAACTTAACTGCTCTTTCTTACCTATCACTCTCTCTGAGTTCCCTCCTACGCAGCTAATTCTGCTGGGTGTTCTGCCATTGATTCTTAATCTCCTCTACTTCTTGCCCTTATTCATTAGTCTTTGGCTTTTCTGTATTCGCATGTTTACAAATATGCTGTTACGAAATGTAGAGTGTATCTTCTATCAGTGAATGTTTTTATAATTTGCTACAGCTCTCTTTGGCATTCATGGTTTGCAATTTTGCTTTTTTTTTTTTTTTTCCTTCTGGCTGTTTCCTTCGTTATCTCTGTTGTTAAGGAAAACATTCTGAATTCTTCTCTTCCTTGCCTATGAGCAGACACACCTGCTGCCCATTCCTTCTTGCTCCATTAACATGGGAGGATAGAACCAGAAAGGGACTCTTGGAGTTTATACCCTAAACCTGGCTCACTTTACGACTTTCTTGAACTTGACAGCTCTGTTTTTTGAACTTTTGATAATTTCAGGTTATACTCGTCAGCTTCAGCAAAATCTCATGTATATTTTGGTGTAAATTTAATATTTGGCACATTTGATAAGTGCTCACATTTCTCTGATTAAACTCATACAGTGTGGGTATTTCAAAGATTAGTTTTCTTGTATTATCTATCTCTATTTCACGGAATACAATACAATCTTGAAAGGATGCTCAGTTTTCATCAATGTATTATTTTCTAGCTTTTGTATATTTTGCAGAGGGATAGAATAAGACAGTTTGGGTAATTGTTTAAATATCAAAGTTAAAAATTAACATAACTATTAAGGGTCCCTAAGATCTAAGTAATAAAGTCATTTGACCAACATCTCCTAAAAAAGGAGCCCGATTTTAAAGACTAAGCTTCTTTCTTACCATCTTCCAGTTTTCTATTCTTTCAAATGTTTTTTGAAAAATAAACAATAAAAAAGTAAAAGATTCTTATCATCCTGCCTTAAAATACTGAGAGGGTTGCCTGGGTGGCTCAGTCAATTAAGCATCTGACTCTTGATTTTGGCTCAGGTCATGATCTCTCAGTTCATGAGCTTGAGGTCTGCATCAGCCTCTGTGCTTGCAGTGCAAAACCTGGTTGGGATTCTCTGTCTCCCTCTGTCTCTGCCCCTCCCCAATTCATGCTCTCTTAGTCTCTCGCAAAAATAAATGAATAAAAACATTTGTAAAAATACTGAGAGATATTTGGGTGCCTGGGTGGGTCAGTCAGTTGGGCATCCAACGTCAGCTCAGGTCATGATCTCACAGTCTATGAGTTTGAGCCCCTCATCAGACTCTGTGCTGGCTGACAGCTGAGAACCTGGAGCCTGCTTCAGATTCTGTGTGTGTCTCTCTCTCTCTGCCCCTCCCCCTCTCGTGCTTTGTCTCTCTCTCAAAAATAAACATTAAAAAAAATTCTGAGATTTTTTAAGTTTGTGAATCAGTATTGGATATTATGAAGGTAGGAATCTTTTTAGGAGTTTCTTTAGAATAAACCATAAGTTTGAATGAAGGATACTACAGATTGTACTTAGAGGTAAGGTACAGAGAAAACCTACTTTGTGTGTGAACTCAGCATCTATTTGCAGGACATAGAATGATGACAATTACACAGAGCTTTATTTTTTACTATTACTGGTGTTTGATAAAGATTATTCTTTTTTTTTAAGTTTATTTATTTTGAAAGAGACAGAGCGAGCATGAGCAGGGGAGCCTGATGTGTAGGGTTCAGTCTTGCAAACTGTGAGATCATGACCTGAGCCAAAATCAAGAGTTAGATCCTTAACCAACTGAGCCACCTAGGAGCCCCAAAGATTATTCTTTATTTATGTTTCTAGGACCAAACTGGTTCCGGGCTTCCTTAATGTATGCTTATCTAGTAGCTATAGTTGCCATCCAGCAAATTCCTAGACACAATGTGACTACCCTAGAATTTGACTTAAAGAGGAAACTCTGTAAGTAGCCTTTTATTTGCTTCCTTGAGCCACATTTCACATGTAATTTGAGTTAGGAGCAGTTTTATTCCTTCTCCCTTTACAACTGAAATATGGAAAATATTTATGCAATTTAGGACAGGAATGAACAAACTTTCTGAAGTGCCAAATGGTGAATATTTTAGGCTCTCTAGGCCATACAGTCTGGGTAGTGACTATTCAAGTCTGGGATAGTAGCCTCAGGAAAGCAACCATGGAGTATATATAAGCAAATCGGTGTACTTGTGTTCCAATAAAACTTTATTCACAAAAGGAAGTAGCTGGCTGGGGAGCTGGACAGAGCTCAAGGGCCATATTTGGCTCAGGCAGACAAATGATTAGAAGACAGTGGTGTGTACATAGGCTTTGGGCCACATCATTTTCCTTTCTTAATGGCGTTAGATTACCTGTATTACATAATCTCTGATTTATATCCTATCATCTGGAAGAAAAACAAATCTGTGGTTGCTTCCAAAGCTGAGCTCATAGTAGATGCTTTCTTTTTGTTATGCAAATTAGAGAATGTTAATTGGAAAACAAATATTTAGGATGACTGAAATATTTCCTAATCCGGAGTTACTAATTTGTGCCCGCTTCTGTTTGCCATGCTGCTGTTCATGTTCTTATCAGATAATTTACATAGAGATTCTCTTTTGGCCTCTGATATGATTTCTAAGCAATCGAAACATACTTTAAGATCAAAAGCAGACAATTTTCCTTTCTGTGGAAGAGAAATGAGTTGGCAAATAATATTGAAATAAATCATCCATTTCTATTTACAGCTGGGAGCTGTTTAGGGTTCAATTTAGAAGAGGGATTTTTGTTCCTCCTCTGGTTTAGCGGCAAACACACCAGCCCAGTCTTCTCTCTGAATTTTGTCTCAGAAGCTCTTTGGTTGTGATTTCTGCATTCTCTTCTGTTTGTCTCTAGTGTGTTTCCCATCCCTGCTTTGGGCCAGGGCTTAGGCATCACTGTCTTGGTTAGATCATCTTAAAGCCCTATCACAATCTTTTGTTTAAGTTTCTAGCACTTTTAAAGAAACCCGTCCCCTAGGTTCCTCTAGTAATTGAACACGTTATTTCAAAAAGTGTTCTGTGCTTAGGAAATTGCACTTTCTAGGTAAATCCTGAATCCTACCCCTGTTCTTATTCTTATGTCACCATTTATGTTGTAGGCAAAATAATCACCACGTCATAGAAGCTTCTTTGAAAGTAAGGCTGCATCTAAGTGCTTGTACTTCGCTATTAAAGACCACAAGTCTTTGGTGAGCTGAATCTTGCTCCAAGATAACACCACCAGAGCAGGACCAAGTTTTGACCTTTTAAACCTAATTTATTAGTCATCATGGATATTCTGCTGGCTTTCATTTGACTGATGAGGGGAATGAGCAATAATTATATTTTTCATTTGTGGCAAAAGCAGAGGAAATAGCACGAGGTGAAACTAGGCAAGCGGATTTATTCGGGGAATATTCAATCAAAGGAGAAAAGTAGCTGCTAGTCATCGAATGCACCTTAAGTGCCAGGGCTCTGTGGCTCTGAGTAATTTGAGGCTGAGGCGTTAGTAACTTGGATTTGAAACCTAGTTCTGATTTCAAGACTCACTCTTTTCCTCTACATCCCATAGTAGTCTACATACTGATTTTAGGAAAACACCTGGAGAATTCTACCTCTTCTTTTACTGTCTCTGACCTACATAGAAAGAAATTTGAATTTTTATAATGTTGGATATAGGAAATATACCTACTTAATTTTGTTGACATTTGCTCTTTTGTTTCTTCTCTGGTGCAGCAAACCGAGTGTTCTCTCTTTCCTGACTGGACCACAGCCAAATTGCAGAAACCTCAGATTTTCATTTAAATAATAGAAAATGCAACACCTTAACTTATCATCATTTCTTCCCTTCTAGTGCATCAACAGGGAGAGGCTGGTTTTTGAGTGTGTGTGATTCATCCTGTAAGAATAGTAGCTACATTTCTATTAGTGATTCTTTGGGTCAGGCATTGTAATACTTTACATATATCGACTCATTTAATTCTCGAAACAACCTTACAAAGTGGGTACTACCATTATTTCAAGGTAACAGATGAGAATACAGGGAGGTGAAGTAACTTCCCAACTAACTTCATACAACTACCAAATAGAGGAGTTGCAATTCAGTCTCTTGCAGTCAGACTTCAGGGTCTGTGACCATAAGGAAATGGAGTCACTGAACTTGGCAATCAGGGTCCACCCAGAAGATAGAACCCATACCAATTATTTTAAAAGAGAGACTGAATATAATGAACTGTAACTCTACAGTAAAGAACTAAAAGGCAAAAAGAGAACATTGAGGTATCCCTGATAAAGCCTCCTCAGGAAGCTTCTACCACTTTGGGCTGGGAGAGGAAAAGGATGAGGCTGGAATTACTAATATTCCCAAGCTGGGAAAAGGAGCTTCACAGAGTTCAAACTCAGATATGTGAGGAAGGGGCACTACTTAACTGGTGCTAGTGTCCCTGAGAGTGGCAAAGGGGTGTCCCAGGACTGGTTCATGGATGTCTATGGAGTGGGTACTGACGAGCTGGTATTGATACTTGGGGGTGCCATAACAACAGTTCTTCAAACACTGGAAAAACTGTAATCTGGAACCAAATGCTACTGTTGGCAAAAAATTACTGCTCTTGGACTGAAGAATAATTGCTGGGTTGACCCTCATAGGATGAAAGCTAAAGGAAAACAAAAAAGATGCAGTCCCTTCTTTATTCTGAAACCTTGCAATTCTCCTTGTGCACCCTAGGGGCAGAGCCCAACCTGGAGCGCTGACAAGGTAGAGATGTGGTTCTCAGAGTACCATTTCCAAAACCCAATTTTCAAATAGAGAAATCAGTTCAAGTTTTAGGAAGAAAAATGTGTTACTGGAGAATTTTATTTGGTTTCCTCAGAACAGTGAAATCTTATATACTTTTAACGAATATGGTCTGCTTCTCCCATTACAGATTTTCTTCAAGCATTACCTGACTTAAACCTTTTTCAGGAGCCAGCCATGTACCAAGTACATAGTAGGAGAAAAATAAATTATTGTTGCTGAAGTGATGTCAGAAAGATTTGTGTAGATTTCTCTTTAAAAATTATTTTTTTCTTCTTTTGGTTTCACTGGATAATGGTCACCTGTATTTTTATTTATTTTTAAAATTTTTATTCCAGTATAGTTAACATATAGCATTTTATTAGTTTCATGTGTACAATATAGTGATTCAGTAATTCTGTAAATTACTTAGTGCCCTTCATGATAAGTGTACTCTTAATCCCCTTCACCTATTCCCCCCCCCCCCCCCACTACCAACCTCCCCTCTGGGAACAATCAGTTTATTCTCTGTAGTTAAAAACCTGGTTTTTTGGTGTCTCCTTTTTTCTTCTTTTGGCATGTTTCTTAAATTCCATATATCAGTGAAATCATATGATACCTGTCTTTCTCTGACTACTTTACTTTATTTAGCATATACTCTCTAGATCTATCCGTGTTTCAACTGGCAGATTTCATTCCTTTTAATGGTTAAGTAATATTCCATTATATATATACACACACATATATACATACATACATACATACACACACGCACCATGCATTCTTTTCTAATTCATCTGTCTATGAACACTGGCTGCTTTTGTAATTTGGCTATTTTAAATAATGCTGCCATAAACATAGGGGTACATATATATTTTCAAATTAGTGTTTTTGTATTATTTGAGTAAATACCCAGTAGTGGAATGACTGGATCATATGGTAATTCTATTTTTAATTTTTTGAGGAACTTCCATACTGTTTTTCACGATGGCTACACCAGTTTGCATTCCCAGCAACACTGTACAAGGTTTTCTTTTTTCTCCACAAGCACACCAACCCTGGTTTCTTGTGTTTTTTATTTTAGCTATTCTAAAAGGTGTGAAATGACATCCCATTGTGGTTTTGATGCTCTGATGATAAAGGATGTTGAGAGTCTTTTCATGCATCTGGTGGCCATCTGTATGTCATTTTTTTTTTTTTTTGACAGAGAGAGAGAGAGAGAGAGAGAGAGAGACAGAAAGAGAGAATTGGGGAGGGGAGAGCTGAAGAGAGAATTCCAAGCAGGCTTTGCATTGTCAGTGCAGAGCCTGATATGGGACTTGGTCTCACAAACCACAAGATGGTGACCTGAGCCAAAATCAAGAGTCATACACTTAACCAACTGAGCCACCCAGGCGCGCATGTATGTCTTCTTTAGAGAAGTATCTGTTCATGTCTTCTGCTCCGTTTTAATTGGATTATTTGGGTTGGTTTTTTGTTTTTTGTTTTTTTTGTTTTTTTTTTTTTTGGTGTTGATTACATAAATTCTTTATGTATTTTGGATACTAGCCCTTCATTGGATGTCATTTGCAAGTATCTTCTCCCATTCACTAGGTTGTCTTTTAGTTTTGTTCATTGTTTCTTTTACTGTGCAGAAGCTTTTTATTTTGATGTAATTCCAATAGTTTATTTTTGCTTTTATTTTCCTTGCCTCAGAAGACATAACTAGAAAGATGTCTCTATGACTGATATCAGTGAAATTATTGCCTGTGCTGTCTTCTAAGATTTTTATGGCTTCAGGTCTCACATTTAGGTCCTCAATCCATTTGGAGTTTATTTTTGCATATGGTGTGAGAAAGTGATTCAGTTTCATTCTTTTGCATGTGGCTGTCCCAATGTGGCTAGTGTTTTCCCAACACCAGTGGTTGAAGAAACTTCCATACTGTTTTTCACGATGGCTACACCAGTTTGCATTCCCAGCAACACTGTACAAGGTTTTCTTTTTTCTCCCATTGCATATTCTTGCCTCCTTTCTCAAAGATTAATTGTCCATATAATCATCAGTTTATTTCTGGGCTCTCTAGTCTGTTCTCTTGATCTGTGTGTCCCTTTTTGTGTCAGTACCATACTGTTTTGATTACTACAGTCTTGTAGTATATGTTGACATATAGGATTTTGATACCTCCAGTTTTGTTTTTCTTTTTTAAAGATTGCTTTGGCTATATGGGGTCTTTTACAGTTGCATACAAATTTGGGATTGTTCTAGTTTTGTGAAAGATGCTGTTGATATTTTAATAGGGACTGAATTAAATCTGTAGATTGCTTTGAGTAGTATGGACATTTTAACATTATTTGTTCTTCTAATCCATGAGAATAGAATATCTTTCTATTTATTTACATTATCTTCAATTTCTTCTATCAATGTTTTATGGTTTTCAGAGGACAGATCTTTCATATCCATGGTTAAGTTTATTCCTAGGTATTATTTCTGGTACAGTTATAAATGGTGTTGTTTTCTTAATTTCTCTTCTAGTTCATTATTAGTATATAGAAATACAATGGATCACTGTATGTTGGTTTTGTATCCTATGATTTTACTGAACTCATTTATCAGTTTTAGTAGTTTTTCTGGTGGAACTTATTTTCTATATATAGTATATCATCAGCAAATAGTGAAAGTTTTACTTCTTTCTTACCAGTTTGGAGCCTGTTATTTCTTTTTCTTAGTTGGTTTCTGTGGCTAAGACTTCCTGTATTATATTGAATAAAAGTGGAGATAGTGGACATTCCTGTTTTGGTCCTGATCTTAGGGGGAGAGCTCTCACTTTTTTACCATTGAGTATGATGTTCACTATGGGTTTTTTCATTTATGGCCTTTATTATATTTAGGTGTGTTCCCTCTAAACCTACTTTGTTGAGGGTTTATCATGAATGGATGTTTTACTTTGTCAAATCCTCCTTCATCTATTAAAATCATATGGTTTTTATCTTTTCTTTTGTTGATGTGATGGAGCATGATGTTTGATTTGCAAATATTGAACCATCCTTGTATCCCAGGAATAAATCCTACTTGATCATGGTGAATTAGCATTTTTTTAAAATATATTGGATTTGGTTTTCTAATATCTTCTTGAGGATTTTTTCATCTTTGTTCATCTTTTGTTCTTGTAGTTCTTTTTATAGTCTTTATCTGCTTTTTTGCATTAGGGTAATATTGGCCTCATAGAATGAATTTGAAAGCTTTCCTTTTGGTGTGGTGTTGTTGTTTTGAATAGTTTGGAAAGAATAGGTATTCATTCTTTTTTAAATGTTTGGAAGAATTCACCTGTGAAGCCATCTGTCCCTGGACTTTTGTTCATTGGGAGTTTATTATTATTATTATTATTATTATTATTATTACTGATTCAATTTAATTGCTGGTAATCAGTCTTCCAGATTCTCTATTTCTTTCTAATTCTGTTTTGGGAGGTTATGTTTACAAGAATTTGTCCATTTCTTCTAGGTTGTCCAGTTTGTTGGCATATAATTTTTCATAATATTCTGTTATAATCCTTTGTATTTCTGTGGTGTCTGTTGTTACATCTCCTCTTACATTTCTGATTTGAGTTTTCCCTTCCTTCTTTCCTTCCCTCTTTCCTTCGTGATTCTGGCCAAAGATTTATCAATTTGGTCGTCTTTTCTAAGAACCAGCTCTGGTTTCATGGATCTGTTCTACTGTGTTTTGTTGTTGGTGCTTGATTTCTATTTTGTTTATGTTTGTTCTAATCATTATAATTTCCTTCCTTCTACTCCTTTGGGGTTTTGTTCGCTCTTATTGTAGCTCCTTTAGGTATAATATTAAGTAGTTTATTTGTGATTTTTCCTGCTCCCTGATGTTGGCTTGTATCGGTGTAATCTCTCTTATAACAGCTTTTGCTGCATCCCCAAAATTGTGGACCATGATGTTTTCATTTTCACTTGTCTCCATATATTTTTTAAATTTCTTTCTGATTTCTTTGTTGACTCATTGTTTAGTAGCATGTTATTTTATCCTCCATGTATTTGTATTCTCTTTAGATTTTTTTTCTTGTGATTGATTTCTAGTTTCATAGTGTTGTGTTTGGGAAAGATGCATGATAAGGCTTTAATCTTCTTTTAATTTGTTGAGACTTATTTAGTGCTTTAATATGTGATATTCTGGAGAATGTTGCATATGCGCTTGAAAAGAATGCGTGTTCTGTTCTTTTTAGATGGAAGGTTCTAAATATATCTGTGAAACCATCTGGTCCAATGTGTTATTTAAAGCCACTGTTTCCTTTTTGATTTTCTGTTTGGATGATACATTCATTGATGTATGTGGGGTGTTAAAGTCCCCTACTTTTATTGCATTACACTCGATTAGTTTGTTAATAGCTTCTTTATGAATTTAGGTGCTCCCATGTTGGGTGGATATTCCCTTTATGATTATATAATGTCCTTCTTTGTCTCTTCTTATGGTCTTTGTTTTAAAGTGTATTTTGTTTAATATAGGTGTTGCTACCCCAGCTTGCTTTCCACTTCCATTTGCATGATAAATGCTTTCCCATTCCTTCACTTTCAGTGTGCCTGTGTAGGTGTGAAATGAGTTTCTTGTAGGCAGCATATAGATGGGTCTGCCTTGTTTATCCACTCCTTTACCCTGTTTCTATTGATTGGAGCCCTTAGTCCATTTACATTCAAAGTAATTATTGATTGGTACATACTTATTCCTGTATTGTTACTTGTTTTATGGTTGTTGTAGTTTTTCTCCGTTCCCTTCTCTGTCTTTTCTCTGTTTGCTGGCTTTCTTTAGTGATACACTTGGATTCCTTTCTGTTTACTTTTTGCATATGTATTACTGGGTTTTGATTTGTGGCTTACCATTATGTTTATACATAACATCTTATGCATATAGCAGTCTATATTACATTAATGGTCACTTAAGTTTGAACCTATTATTTACTCTCTCCCCTCTACATTTTAGGTATATGGTGCCATGCTTTACATCATTTTGATTTGTAAATTCCTTGACTCATTTTTATATATATACTTACTGCTTTTGTGCTTCCTCCTTTTCTTACTCCTGCTCATGGTCTTTCCTTTCCACTCAAAGAGTCTCCTTTAACAATTTCTTGTAGGGATGATATAGTGGTGATGAAATCCTTTAACTTTGTTTGGGAAACTCTATCTTTCCTTTTATGCTCAGTGTTAGTCTTGCTGGATAGAGTATTATTGGGTGCATATTTTTTTCCTTTCAGCACTTTGAGTATATGATGACACTCCCTCCTGGCCTGCCAAGTTTCTGCTGAAAATTTAGCTGATATCCTTATGGGATTTTCCTTCTATTTATCTGCTTTCTTTTGTTGCTTTCAAAATTCTCTATTACTGTTTTTTGTGGGGGTTTTTTTTGCCATTTTAATTATTATATGTCTTGGTGTGGACCTCCTTGGGTTGATATTTTTGGGCACTCTCTGTATCCTGGATCTGTGTTTCGGTTTCCTTTCCTTTAGGAAGTTTTCAGCTCTTATTTCTTCAAATAAATTTCCTGCCCCCATTTCTCTCTCTTCTTCTTCTAGAATCCCTATAATGTGAGCATTATGACACTTGAAGGTGTCACATTTTATTACCATGTTTTCTCTGTCCTGTTCAACCTCACTGATTCCCATTACTCTGTCCTCTAGATTGCTTATTTGTTCTTATGCTTCTTCTGCTCTAGTATTTATTCCAATAAACTTCATTTATTGAGTTCCTTAAATCTGATTAGTTCTTTTTTATGTTTTCTGCTGAGGGCCTTACTGAAATCTTCCACTCTTTTCTCAAGTCCAGTGAGTATCTTTATGATGTTTACTCCAAATTTTCTATCAGAAATATTACTGTTCTTTGTTTTAGTTCTCTTACTGTGATTTTGTCCTGTTCTTGTATTTGAGACCTGTTCCTCTGTCTTCTCATTTTGTCTAACTCTCTGTGTCTATTTCTGTGTGTTAGGAAAGTCAGCTACATGTCCTGCTCTTTAATGTAGTTAGGAAGAAGAGGTCTTATAGTGACCTTCAGTGCAGTGTCCCCAGTTCACCAGAACCTGGTGCTTCAGGACATCTCCTATATGTGTTACATGCACCATACTAATGTAGTTGAGCCCCATTTACCTTTAGGCCAGTATTGTTAAATGGTTCTCTTTGCCTGTTGCAGGTAGGTTTGGTCCCTGTGTTGTTAATGGGCCAGTCTGGGGGCCACCTTGGGCTTAAGTTGGGTCGACCAGATGTTTTCCAGAAATACATTAGCACCAAACTGTACACACTTTTCCTGTGTTGTTCCCTGAGAAGCTTTGACTGGTGGCTGGGGCCTGCAGTCAGATCACTCTCTATCCCGAGCTCACAGCTGGGCTGCAGTTAGACTGGTATATGTGGTTATCTTCCCCTATTGCCAGGACACAAGTCACTTTGGAGTGAGTGGTTCTGGCCTCTGTCACGACTGCTTGCACACTGCCAGGCTGTGGCACTACTTTGAATGGACTGGCCAAGGACCTATTGGAGGGGGTAAGTCTACAGGAGAACATGGGGTGGGAAAGGGTACGTGCATGGTACCAGCAAGGTCCGCCCTGGTCCAGAGCAATAGGGGGCCTGCAGCTGCCTTAAAAACTCCTGCCTAGGCTGCCAGGTTGGAAGGAGCCATTAGAAAACTAGGTGGAGAGTGTTGGTAGTATGTTGGTTCCCACAGGTGTCTGTGTATCTAGCCTGGATAGGCAGGGGGTGTGGGGGAGGGGTGCAGGAGGGAAATGGCACCTGTCAGTTCTTTCATTCTTGGAGAAATCTCCCAAAGTTTCCTGCTCCTCAAGCATAGGCTGTGAAATTAGTAAATAAATCTCCTTTCCATACACCTTAGTAATTTTTCAGACTGCTACTTGTATGCCGTATTTCAGTGGGGTCATTTGTTCTGTCTTTAAGGACAGAAAATCAGTTTCCTCTCACCCTCCTGGTTCTCCCAGAGCTGAGTTCACTGGCTTTTAAAGTTCTAGGTGCTAAGCTCCACTGATCGTAAGAACTAGTGAGGCCAAGACTCTCTGATTTTCAAAGCCAAATGTTAGGTGGATTCTCCTTCCTAGTGTGGGTCCCCAGTGCCTGAGGTGCCTGGTGTGGAGATGTTTGTCTCCCCTCTCCACGTGGTGGAATCCTTCCCTTCTGGGGATAGTCCCGGGGGTCTCTTTATTTCCTCCACCACATCTTTGCCCTTCCTACCCTCTTTGCTATGGCTTCTTCTCTACATTTAGCTGTGGGGAGTCTGTTTTGCCAGTCTTCAGATCATTTTCTGGGTTATTTACACTGATGTGGGTGTTATCTAGGTATATCCATGGGAAGAGGTGAGCTCAGTGTCCTACTCTGCCATCTTCCCTGGGAGTCTGAAAATCATTTTTATAGGTTTCAGAACATCTGTTCATAAGGTCAGCTGAACAAATAAAGCTTGTGAATGAGTATATTATTGAGGATATGGGTGTGCTATATCCCTGTGAATGCTTGAGAGAGCTTGTGAGTTTGCAGATAAATTTACAAAGATTTAAACAATATCCACTCTCTCTCTCTCTCCCCTGGTGAGATGATCATTAATTAAGGAAATGGAGGCATCGATCTGCTTGATGGCATTCCATCAGCAGAGTCATGGCCTGTGAAAAGGTAGGTTAAGATTTTCCTTTGTATTTCTGGGATGGCTCCCAGGTGGTTAGTGGTATTTTGATCCTTCATGTTATCTGTCAAAGGATAATGGATGCCAGTAATGGGAATAACACTGACCCCGTAGGTATTCTTTCATTTTAATAATGTGATTGGAATCAGCTTTGTGGTGCCAAGTTGAACAGGATTAGGAAATCAATGTTATGTCTTTGAACAATAACCATAACAAATGGGTGTAAGGGAAGGTAAGAAAAAAACTCCTTTATTCTGAAAAGAAGAGAAACAGCTGTATTCCTATTACTGTGATTTTTTTTTTTTTTTAAGAATCACATGTGGAATAAGTGATTTTTTTTTTTTTTTAATGTTTGGTCCATAATATGTTTCCATGTTTAGTGTGGGCAACTTGGTATAGAGGCAGTAGCACCAGTCTAAACCAGAATGCTGAACATGAGCCCCAAGGAACTGCTGTGGGAGCTTGGATAGCTCAGCTGGCTTCAATGGTATTCAGTTTTCTGATTTGTAAAGTGAAGACATTGTGGTAATCAACATCCCATACTCTCCCCCCATATACAAACCTTATTCTTCAGACTCATCCCTTGTCTTAGTTTCCTTGGTATGGTAATGTGTTTTATTTCAAATGAGTCAGTTGAGAGGAGACCCTCACATTTTCAAGATAAATGCCAATGTCTCTGAAAAACACATGCCATCCCCAAAAGCATACTAGTTTTTATAAAATGATTTAATTTATGATATACTTTACTGAAGTGAAGATTTCCAGTCCTACTGATGAGTGGGTTTTGATTGAAATGAAATCATGTTTAAGTGATGTAGATCTGTGCCTTCTGATTGTTGAGATGGAAATTTTGAAGCCATTTAGTAGTTTAGTGACTTGTGAATGTTTTCACTCCTCTAAATATAATGTTCAAAAAAAGTTATATGTAATATGAAGTAAACCTATATTACATCTTCAAATAGAAACCTCAGATCCAGAATTTTTTACATTTTGGGATTAGTGCCAGTTGTTACTTGTGCTATAACAGGTAATCTGATAAGAATTGTCTTCTCTTGAGTCATACTAATGGTCTGTCATCTTGTAGATCATCCATCCATCCATCCCTCCTGAGGGCTTATATTTGACAGGAATGCCCAGAGGTGGTATAAAAGAATGTTTTCTCTCTTGGTGTCCACTCCCTGAGATTATAAACAGTCCAAATAATAGGAGTTTCAGTTCACATTTTTAAAATAATTTGAGTAGGCACATACTTGCATTTAATTCCAGGTTCTTTCATTTTTTTTTTTTTTACCTTTTCCTAGGCCAAAAAAAAAAAAAATCTACTCAACCTTCCTGAGCCTCAGTTTCAGTCTGTAAAATTGAGACCCTCCTTCTTACCTGACAGAGTTGCCATGAGATTTAAGAGCGAGAGTAGGTAAAAGGCATAGTGCAGTGTCTGGCATGCATCACTTCTTTCCCCCCCATGTGTTTAACATGCTTCTTGGTTATTATCATTAATGAAAAAGGGGTTGCCCATATCTGGGCTTTGATGAATCTATTTTTGAGAAGTATCTGCAGCTGAGTCTAACTTAAACAAAAGAGACTTATTACAAAGCTACCAAGAGGCCACAACTTGCTCCTTAGAATGGAGTAACTAACCTAGAAAGAGATTGGAATCAAAGAGGTTCCTGATGGCCAGGGTACAGGAAGAAAGGAATCATCTCATAATAGGAATGAATAGGTGGTAAAACCTACCCACTTTTTCTGTTCTCTTATCTGTCTCCCAAAATTCACAGTTGAAGGGAAGGGGGTGTCAAGTTGCCTGATGTTAGCTCACATGACTTCTCCATGGCATTATGTGGCATGTTGAAAGCAGGCTCCCCTTTCCTCAGATCCGGTAATAGGAGGGGAGTTCGTGGAATTACTCTTCCACTCCAGTACACACAGTAGCGGTGAAGGACATGAAGTTCTTGGTAAGGAACCTGAGGTACCAGCAGGAAGGGGAAATGGATACTGGATGGTCAATTAGAGCACATGTCAAGGACAGCATATGTATGCTGATACTCCTATCTATCCTCACATGTTTTTACAGACTCTGAATCCATCAGTTCTCAGCCTTTATCCTGGTAAACTTACGGGTCTTGATTGATTTTAGTTTGTTCTCCTAAGACAGCCTTTTCCCATCTCCTGTGATGTTTTAATTGCTCGTCCCTGGACCTTCTCCAAGTCTTGTTAAGTCTTTATTGAGCTGTGGCAACCAGAGCTGCGCAGTGTTTTGCGTGCTGATGTAGTATGATTGGTTTCAAGGAGTGGATAATGTGTTTGGTTTTATGTTCAATATCCTTAGTCAACACTAATGTTATTTATTGGAGGATAATAAGTTTCATTTTTATATCACTGGGGCATCCAGCAGTGTAAGCCTTGCTGGCACTGGGGAGGCCTAGCGTTTTAGAAACAGAAGAGTATGAATGTACAATGGTGTTACTTGACACTATTGGTAGAAGGGGAAAAAATTAAAGGTTCGTATTTTCTACACACCCTCAATATGTTCCCAACCCTCCTTTGCTCCCCCTCCCCCAAATCTGTTCTTTGAGGACGTAAACCCTTTGGTTTGGGGTTTAGATCCAGGTTTATTCAGTTGCCAATTCTGGCTTTTCAAATGTATGACCCTAAACAAGTCACTTTAATGTTGCTGAGTTTGGGTTTTCAGTGCAATAGGAATAATAATTCCTAGCTTGACAAGATTGTTAATGTTTGGGGAGCGTATCTGCCACATGGTAGAAATAGAATGTCAAAGTCCCACTTTTTTCTTCCCCTTGCATCAGGGAGACTAGAGAAATCTGAAATAATGGAGATCATGGGATCATACTGGGGCTAGTTCAGGGGGAGACTTTACAGAAGAGGTGAGCCTAGAGCTACTCTATGAGGGAGAGAGGCGACATGACTTCCACAAAGGAAGGGATGAGAGCATGAATAGAAAAGCGTTGACATGTCTGAAAACTGGAAGTCAGGAAGATTACCAGTTTTCCTTGTGATCATCCGAGTGGCTGGTTAGAAAAGGATGGGGTATGGTGGAGAGAGGCCTGTTAAGGAGATGAGGTTTGATTTGAGAGGTTTCTGTGCCCAGGAGGCATAAAATCAAAGTGACACTGAAAATGATAAATTCAGCCACGAAAACCTGGCCTATCTCAAGAAGTAGATTGACTAGACTATTAAGCAATGAATACTTTAATTTCAAATTTTTGCCTATTCTTAAACTTCATGCAGTGCCTCTGATAAAGGGTGCTGACTCCGTTAGTTGTCACAGGCAGTATTCTAACTCCTTCTGTCCCAGTTGCCTACGTGATTTGTAACTCTGTGTCTGCTCCAGGCTTGCTAAATTCAGAGAGTCCTATGGAATGTTCAAGTTCAGCTACTCTCACCTACCCAATTTTCAGATGAAGAAACTAAGAGCACGTGAAATGCCAAACATGGGCTCTTGGAAGCCTTGTATAGTGGAAAAACCATGGATTTAAGATCAGTTTCTGATACCTTATTAAATGCATGAATTTGGATATGTCATCTGACCTTTGGAACCCTGGTTTCCTGTCTGTATAATGCAATCAACAATACCTGCCTCCAAAGGTGGTTGTGAGGCTGAAATTAGGAACACCTGGCAGAATGGCTCAATAAATGTATTCTTGCCCATTTCTTTTGGAATGGATTCATGTTCTAGAATTTAAGGAAGGAGTTGTGCCATCCCTTAGGGGAGGAACACCAAGGGAAAAGCAAAATGACAGAAGGAACCTAAGGGTAAATGTTTTTTGCTTCTGTTCATTGTCCACAGTCAGTATCCTTGTGGGAAGGAGGTGAACAACATCTCTTCCTTAGTCACTACATCTGGGGCTGGGACACTCCTCGTGATGCTGGTAGAAATTCTGGCTGACATTTAAGGGGTGAGACAGATGGCTGTCCTCTCTGTTAAGAATAACTGCACCTCAGCCCTTTATCCCCAACTCTGCAAATGTGTTTAGATCCCATAGAAGGCTTATGTCTTGGTCATTTTGGTGAAATGATTTCTTACAACACAGGCATGTAAAGACTTTCACATGGCCCTGTGACTTTTCTCTCTCACCTTATTCTTGCAGTCTTGACATTTACAGCCCTGAAGTTCACAGAGGCTGTGGTACAGAACTTAAGGAACTATTGAACTGGAGTGTTTTTTTTTCCTTTAATTAAAAATTAAAATTTTTTCACTTAACTAAACCAAAAATGAAAGCAAAGCATAGTATACTCTAAGGCACAGTGGCTAGAGAACATGTGTGCAAATTAAAGAAACTGGATTTAAGGTTCAGTCTCCACTTACCTGTTGTGCAGCCTCTAGCCGTGTGACCTTGGCCGTCTGATCTTGAATATTTCTAGGGTCTATTCTGGCATAATATTTTTGTGATACCATAAACCATTACAAATACAGAGAAAAACTTAAGAGTATGATTTAACAAACGACTTCTTGTACCCACCATCAATTTTTTTCATATCTTAAGATGTTTCAGTCTTGCCATATGTACCTTCTGTAAGAAAAGTCATACCCAGCATTAAAGTGCCTGTATATCCTTCTTGGATCTCATTCCTTTTGTGTTTTCTCTTGAATTTGATACCTAGTATTTCCATGCATATTTTTATTACTATTATTGTCTGTTTATATATCTATAAACAATATGTAGTATTGCTTGGAATGTTTCTAACCTCATAAAAGGGATACTATATCTTAAGTTGTTTTAATGTTTATTTTTGAGGGAGAGAGAGACATAGACATAGGCATAGACATAGACGTGAGCATGGGAGGGGCAGAGAGAGAGGGAGACACAGAATCCAAAGCAAGCCCTAGGCTCTGAGCTGTCAGCACAGAGCCTGAAGTGGGAGTTGAACTCACCAACCCTGAAATCTTGACCTGAGTGGAAGTTGGAGGCTTAACTGACTGAGCCACCCAGGCACCCCTCAACATAATGTTTTTGATCCATGTTCACCTACATAGGCTTAATTCATTCATTTTAACTGATACACACACACACACACACACACACACACACACACACACACACACACATAATGCTGGAATTAATACACCAGCATAGGTCTCCTTTTGCTGTGTCCATCTTTAACCTGCCTTGATATTGTCAAATTGCTTTTAAAGATTGGAACACCATTGTTGCAATTGCTTATTACTAGGTTACTTATTTAGTATTTGCTTGGTACCTGTAGCCACTGTTAAGAATCCTAAATAGAGTATCTTCATTCAATAAGCATTGTATGTTCTCTTTGGCAATGTACGACACTAAATATAAAAATAAGAAAGACATGATAACCCGGTTACAACAAATCCTATACTGTACATGAGCCATCTGCACATATAATCATTACCATATATAATAGTAAGAATATCTGCTCAGTCCATCAGGCTATTGTAATTTAATGCCATGTTAAGTTCAGTGGAAGCAGATTACCTTAAAATCTTTTGGCCTTTTACCATTTTTTCAGTTTTTTACTTGGAGTGCTTCTGGCATTATAAGAAAAACATATGGCTTAGGATTCAGATATATTTTAATTTTTAATAAGTTTGCCTTGGTCATAAAGTCCTCTGGTTATATTTTTTAGCTGCACAAAATGTAACTATTACAGGAAAAAGAAGACTTTTGTTGTGTGTATGTAATACAGATGTTAGCTTGTCATCTTCAGTAGTATTGATACTTGAGTCCCGGGAATGACTCTTGTGTGGAAAGATACTCTGTCTTTGGCTGAGTAAGGCAGCAGGTCATGTTTTCAGTTTTTGTTGTCAGTCAAATCCACAAGATCTAATGGGTTTGCCCAGCAGCAAGTTTAATTAGCTTTCAGAAAGGATATAGGACATTGAGGAGGGCACTTGTTGGGATGAGCACTGGATGGTGTAGTATGTAACCCAATTTGACAATAAATTATATTAATTAAAAAAAAAAATACATGGGGCGCCTGGGTGGCGCAGTCGGTTAAGCGTCCGACTTCAGCCAGGTCATGATCTCGCGGTCCGTGAGTTCGAGCCCCGCGTCAGGCTCTGGGCTGATGGCTCAGAGCCTGGAGCCTGTGTCCGATTCTGTGTCTCCCTCTCTCTCTGCCCCTCCCCCGTTCATGCTCTGTCTCTCTCTGTCCCAAAAATAAATAAACGTTGAAAAAAAATTAAAAAAAAATGATACATGGATGCCTTGGGTGGCTCAGTTGGTTAAGCGTCTGACTTCAGCTCAGGTCATGATCTCCTGGTTCTTGAGTTAGAGCTCCGCATGGGGCTATGTGCTGACAGCTCAGAGTCTGGAGCCTGCTTCAGATTTTGTGTCTCCCTCTCTCTCTGCCCCTCCCCTGCTCCTCACGTTAGCTCTTTCTCTCTCTCTCTCAAAAATAAACATTAAAAAATTAAAAAAAAAAAAGAAAGGATATAGAACAGGGGATACTGAATTTGCACAACCAACAACATCCCAGAGGCCTCAGCCACCAAGACCCAGCTTCTGGTGTCCATTCACAGTATGCAGTTTGTTCTGCTTTCAAGGGGAAGGAGGTGACCCTAGTCTGGATCACATATGCACAGGGAAGCTGGAGGGTCCACAGTCCTTCAGCATGTAAACCTTGACAGTCCCCCTGTATCTAAAGGGGAGTTTGTCCAGATCCCATTCTAAAGTGCAACTGGAGGCATAAGTAATATTCTACATATTCTGACAACTAAACACCGTATGCTCAGGGACAGCCTTGGACCAGTAATCCATATGTGGCCAACCTAGCGAGATCCTCGTTGATCTCTAGTCAGTATGTTTCTTCATTTGATATTGCAGAAAAAATTGAACTAGCAATCAGATACCCCTCAAGCATTCCCAGAGGCTGGAGGAGGAGATTATAGCCCAGTCATTAACTCTTATTTGTTATCTTGTCTCTGGTCACTAAGCCTCAGCAATTCAGGAAGGAAGTGGAGAGATAACATGGTTGAGATGGCGCTTTCTGCCCCTGGCAAGGAAACCGTTGCATGTCATATTGGGCTTATTCTAAGGTTAACAATATAATAGAGTGGTTTGAGAGCCTGGGTAGCTATGTCTGTGTTGAAGTCATGGCCATACTATTTCCTAGGTATGTGTCACTGAGGTAGGCAAAATAGTGGTCCATGTGAAGGTGTCCACATTCTAATCCCTGCAACATGTGAATGTGTGGGGTTAAAAAGCAAAGGAGAATAAAGATTACTGATGGAATTAAGGTTGCTAATCAAATGACTTTGAAATGGCTTCATTATCCTGGATTATCTGGGTGGCTCCAGTGTATTCACACAGGTCCATGAGTGGAAGAGGGAGGTAGAAATCGGGGAAACAGATGGAAGCATGAGAATGAATTGGTTTGACATTGCTGGTTTTGAAGATGCATGAATAGGGTCATGAGCCAAGGATACAGGTAGCCTCTGGAAGCTGGAAAAGTCATGGAAACATGTGATAATTTATAACGGTAATTTGTAATGGCTGGAGTAGGAAATTGTAACAGTGCCCCTCACCTCTCTGTCTTCAGTTTCTCAGTTTATAAAAAGATAATTGTGACAGTACTTTCCTCCTTTGGTGGTTCTAAAATGTAAGTGCTTGTGCAGGATACTCTGCTTACTCTTGGTAAGACTCATTCTCTGGACTAGAAGTCAAGAGATGTTGGTCACGGTTCAGGCAAAATATTGACCATAGTAAATTTCTGCCTTTCTTCCAGAATCATGGTGAGAACTTCTATTTTTAATTAAAGATATAGAAGTGAAATGGACTTACTAGATTGTGTGTCAAAGATACATGAAGAAAAGCCAAAATATGACTTGTGATTATAGGAATATTACTATTTGATTATAGGAGATAATGTTGGAGTAATCGGTGATATTAATTCCAATGACTGGCAATAAGTAATATGTTTTTCCTTTTAGTTCTATATTTATAGCATTTTGCATTTCCTGCTTTTGGGGTAATAATTATAGTTATTTACTCTAAATCCCAGACATGGGTGTTATCTTTTAATTGCAACCTCTGCTTATAATGTCTGAATATAGGTGCAATTATATTTATTTAATTTGAGGATGAAGTGGAAGCATCACGTATTTGGCCACGATATAATTATCACACATCCCCTAACAACACTGTGAGTGTTTTATAAGGTATATTAATTTTCAGTAAGTAGGATGGCAAAGTTCTTGTTGCACTGTTTGCTACTGATTAAACATTTAAATATTTTTGGTCAATTTTTATTGAACATACAGTTGGAAGGTAAATTCGGGACAATATAATTAAGACTTGTCGTCTTTGCTTTTAATTTTTTTTCTTTTATTTTTTTAATGTTTATTTATGTTTGAGAGACAGAGAGAGAGAGCAAGCAAGTGAGTGCATAAGCAGGGGGGGGGGCGGTCAGAAAGAGAGGGAGACACAGAATCTTCAGCAGGCTCCAAGCTCCAAGCTGTCAGCGCAGAGCCTGACACGGGGCTCGAACCCATGAACTGTGAGATCATGACCTGAGCTGAAGTTGGACACTTAACCACCTGAGCCCTCCAGGCACCCCTTGTTTGCTTTTCAAAGTATTCCTTTCTTGAGGTCAGCAGTGTATCCCGTGTGAGCGTGCATGTGTGTGTTTGTGGAACGAAACATGCATGTGAGGCTGTTATTATAATTGGTTGTCAGTATTTCTGTTTTCAAAACCATGGCAATATGTACCGTTACGGGCATATTGTTTTCACGTTCTTACTCTTCAGATGACTCATAGGCACAGTTAAAGGGCACATTCTATAGTGGCAAAATTTAAAAATGGATGTTTCCTGTGGAGAATTTATGAAGTAGAGGTTCATTTAGATTCTATACCAGAAGCATATCAGAAACATAAACAGAATGCTGAAGAAGGGGGCATGTTCACAGTTTCCTGGATAATCAACAGTGGTTATATCAGACCTAGCATTTGAGCTGTGTCAACTCTTGAGGGCAAACTTACCACAAAATGTACTTACTACATCTTTCAGTACAAAGAGAAGGAATGAAGATGGACATCTTTAGTCTTTAATGACTTTTGCAAAACTTTCAACCATTGTTTTTAGACCATTTATCACTGATGAAAGATAGTAATTTATAATACTTAAACAGTTAAATATGGCTCTAATGCATTCCCTGACAGCTTATTTCTTGTCAGTTCTTCCCTAAACATGAATACGAGGAGGAAAATCTGGTTCTATTTGACTACTAATATGTGAAAATCCAAAAGTTAAGATTAGATAAGTAAATGGAGTAATTTTTAATGTGGCAAGTAGGTGATTTACCTTATGCAAGCATAGAATTTCTTTTCAAAGAGGTTGGAGGGTAGAAAAACTTATATTTGAAATGTTTTGCTTTTCAAAAGTTAAATTGGAAAAACTTAGTCATAAATAAAGAAGGAAAGTATCCCTTGATATTATATGGCAACTGGATGGGAATTGGGTAATTTTTCAAGAACTTTGTAAGGATTGGGTCTGAATTCAGGCCCTGCAGAGGGAGCAGCATAAATAAAAGGCACTTTGTTACAGAAGTCTTGAAAAATCAAGTCAATAAATATTTGAAAATGTGTTTGCATTTTATAGCTAGTCAGCATGTTTGGCATAGCCACAGCCAATAAAGGAGCATTTTAAAAAGAGTGGAAGGTGTCTTTATAGAGGAAAAAGAATCCTCCTATGAGTAAATCTAACACAGAAGTGTTGTAGGAACTTTGTGTCCAGGAGATGCTGGGTAGTTTTGGACTGTGTTTCTGCAAAGTTACCCAACACTGGAAACATTCACAGATAAGAAGTCATTTCACTTGATGTTCCTGATTTTTTTTTTTTTTTTTTTTGAGTGACAGGGATAAAGGGAAGATTTTAAAGACTGTCTGCTGCTTTCACTTTTGGCACTGCAAAGGGAGAAGTCAATATCAGATTTTAGATTCTTAGGATTTGTCATACTTTTCTGAAAAAAAAATCTCATTATGTTTATACTTGAAATTCCTAGCTTTGTAGATTTTACACGATTAGATGCCAGCTGCACTGGGTCTCCCCTTTAGGGAGGCTCATAGATGTGGATCATTTCCATTCCATCTAATTTCATTCCTGTTGAGCCAGATAGTTATAATGTCAGTGTCCTTCACATTGGAAGATTCTCCAGCTATGAAGCAAAGGACAGAGATGAAATACATATTGACCTTTAACCTCTATTTAAATATCTCTGTAGGACAGACTGTCAGTTACTGGGTGGCATTTCTAGGGGCTCTGTCTTCTGCTGCCGTCCCTGTCCCGTGGCCTCCAGACCCCCCACAGCCCCTACCTGTCAACCTCCCAGGATGAGCTCAGCCCTGATATTGAACCTGTTTTCAGTGAATAAGTAAGGCTTGGCTCCTTGACTGGAATGGGCTTTGTTATCTTTTCCCAGTTTTACCCTTTGGAATAGCTAGAAGGGAGGATTAAACAGGAGCAACTGATAGCTCAATGGTTCTCAACCTTCATGTTTATCCTGGGGGAGATTTAAAAAATACTGTGCCTGAACTCCACCATCAAGATTCTAATTCAGTTGGTCTTACCTATGGCTGGGAATTGGTTCATTTTAAGAATTCCCCAGATAGATTAATGTGACATGTGGCCAAGACGATCTGGAAGCTGGATGAGACATATAATTCTCCAAGTGTGGTTTCTGGACCAGTAGTATCAGCACCATTTGGGAACATTCAGAAAACCAGATCCTCAGGCCCTGCCTAAAACCAACTGAATCAGAAACATTTTAGGGGTAGGACTCAGTGTTCTGTGTTTTAATAAGCCCTCCACGTTCTGATGCCTGCCAGGTCTGAGAACTTACTGCTCTAGACTAAGCTACTAAGATAGGGAAAGGGCTGAGGGTATACTCTGTTGATACCATTATATCCAAAAGGTGGGTCAACACAGACACGCACTGAGGAATAAGTCAGGCACCAACCTTTAAGGAGGAAGTAGAATACAGAGATCCATGTTGGCAGCCCAGCATCCCAAGGGGTTGGGGTTTCAGAAGGTAGTGCATGATCCCAGCTCGTTGTGCGTGGAGAGTGAGTTTTGGAGAGAGACCGCCCTGGGTTCAAACTTTGAACATTTTTTAATAACCTAGGTAACTGACTCTCTGAATATCTTTTTTCAGTTAGGTGAAACAGGGATGGTAATTACTATCTTTCAGTGCTGTGAAAAATAGAATGAACTTATAGAGGGAGAATATCCAGCAAGAGTAAATGTTCAGTACACGTCCAGTGCAAAATGCATTCGCAAATAATTGATAATACTATTCTCATACAATAAATAGTAATTGCATTATTTTACACAACATGGATTGTCGCATTCTCCTCCTGTGTCCATGGCAAATATTATAAATTAGCTCCAGAAGTTTTCTTGCGTTCTCTGGAACCTTGAATGCTTTCTAAATAGCACTCCAGGCAACCATAATTAGATAGTCAGACCTGGCTTGCAACATGAACACTGTTTGTCATCCCTGGTTAAGAATGCAAACATCTTCTTAGAGCTATTCTTATTGATTTATTTATTTCCTGTCCACGTTTAGGGAACACCTGATATGTGAGTATCCAGTTGATATATAATGCTATTCACATGCATAATTTAAAATGTTCTGGTAGTCACATTAATAAAACAAGATGAGGGATGCCTGGGTAGCTCAGTCAGTTGAGTGTCCGACTCTTGATTTCGACTCAGGTCATGATCCCAGGGTTGTGGGATCGAGCCCCAGGTCGGGCTTCATGCCCAGCATGGGATTCTCTCTCCCCCTGCCCCTCTCCCCACTCTCATGCACTCTCTCTTTAAAATACAATACAATACAATAAAATAAAACCAGTGAAATAAAATTTAACATTTTTATTTACTGCAATATGTCCAAAACGTTATTACTGCCACGTGTTAATTGATATAAAATTATTGAGATATTTTACCTTCTTATTTATGGAACTAAGTCCTGAACTCCAGTGTGTATTTTACCCTGAGAGTGCATCTCCCTTAAGATTAGTCATATTTTCAGGGCTTGATAGTCGCGTGTGGCTAGTGGTTGTCATATTGGACAGTGAAGCACCAGATCTTCCTGTTATGGATGGAAACAAGGTGTGTCCATAGCCTCAACTAACTGTGTAGTCAGCGACTCAGTCCCAAGGAAGTAATATTTTCCTGCACAGGGTGTTTTTAGCTCCCACCTTGGATTTTCATGAAGAGCAGAGTAATGTAGTCTGTGTGAGAGCAGAGTGCCTGGTACCTCTTCAGGCTTTGTTTCATTTCCTTGTTTCTCCATCTTGCATGTCTGACAGGAACTGTCGGTTCCACTTGGAGCCTTTAGGTCTTACACTCTGTGACCTCATCACCTGCTTTGAGTGAGGGTTTGATTCCATGCTCCTGTTGAGGCATGTGTTTCTACTGTCCTGCCTGGACATTAGTCCATAATAACTTGACAACATAGCCACTTAACGAGCTTATGCTGTAATATGGTAGGTGCTGTGCTAAGCAATTCATGTAGAGGGTGATGCAGAGTCCACTAGTGGCTTCTACCACACTTAGAATACACTGCTTGTGGCTTAAAAGGATCTACCTGATTTGACCCATGGCTACCTGGAAGACCTGATTTCCTACCATCGTCCTATTGCCTCACTTCACTTCTGCCATCCCAGCCTCCTGCCTTTTCCTTTTCCCACCTGAAATATTTTTATTGGTTTTCTCTCTGCCTTGAATGCTATTGCCCCAGATCATTATATGGTTCACTCCTTCATGTCCTCTGAGTCTCTGTTTATGTGTCATTAGAAAAGCCTTTCTAGATCTTTGTACCTAATTTAGCACCCTTATCACTCTCCTTCCCCTCACTCTGCTTTATTTTTCCTCATGTGAATTACCATCATCCCAAATTAGATGCCTATTTCTTGTGTATTTGTTGGTTGTCTACCCCACTATAATGTGATCTCTACATGGCAGGGAAATTATGTTTGTTCACCATTTACATTTCTGTGCTTAGAGCAGAACAAGCACATAGCAGGTGCATGATACCTATTTGAATAACATCACATACATATTTTCTCATTGAATCTTTATCCAGCCTTTTTTACTAAAGGAGAGTGAGAAATCACACATCACCCAATCATTAAGTAGAAAAGCTGAGACTTTAACCTAGTAGTGTATGTCCAGAGCTCATATTTCTAATTACTGTACTTTCCCACCTCTAAGGAGGATGAAAAGTCTCTGACCTTTATCTATGCTTCTGTTTTCCTGTAAATTCTCTAGGAAAACCTTTTGGCTTTTGTTGGTATGACTTTCTTCCTCCTCTTCTATTCATATATCATTAGACATCATCAACCACAGGAACTGAACGTAGGATTTAGAGACAGGTTTCGACAGTGCTATCCACATATGCATTGATGAGCCCAGGGCAATCATTTAGTTGATGTTGATGAAAGCATATTTTGATTGCTGCAGAATTGCCCTTATTTGGTTCCATTTTAGGGCCCATTTATGCTAAGTGACAACTGAAGACTTTGTAGAGTAAAAATAGTGTGCAACTGACAGTCATTCCTTCCTAGAGCTCACTTTGAGGGTGGAAGTCTGCCTCAGATGAGCAAAGAGTTTTTCCATGTGTTTTACTTATATTTCAGCCCAGTTCCACAAAATCTCATTGAGCTCCTGTTTCATATCATGCCCTGGTACAGAGCCAGGGATACTGACCTGTAAAAATGGCTACCTGAAACTTGGTATAAAACCGCCATTTTACTCTGCTCATAAATTCTGTGGATGAATAATCTAAACAGGGCCCACTAAAGATGGCTTGTATTTCATTGATATCCAGGCCTCAGTTGGGAAGACATCGGTGTCTGGGGAGATTCAGACAACTGAGAAATGGAATCTTCTGAAGGCTTCTTTCCTCACATGTCTGGTTCCTAGGTTGACACTCCTTGAAGGCTGGACTCAGATGGGTCCGTTGACTGGACTGTGTATACATGTCTGGCCATGTGTCCAGCTTTTTATGACATAGCAGCTGAGTTCTAAGAGATAATGTCTTGAGAGGAAGCATCCAGATGACAAGCATTCCAGAAATTGACAGACTTCTTCTGACCTAGCCTTGGAAATGATGTTACCTACTTTATGCCACACTCCCTTGGTCAGAAACATGTTAAGGCCAGTCCAGATTCAAAGGGAGGGTAATGAAACTAGACCTCTTGATGGGGAAGGGCGAGGTTACATTGAGAATAGCATGTTTTGGACATTCTTGGAAATTCTTCCAGAAGAAAATAATATTTTGTACTACCTTGGGTTGCCAGAAGTTGACCCCTAGTAGAGAGGCACATCAGACTTCTATCAGGCAGCTTCATTTTTCTTTGGGAAGCAACACTGTCCTATGGCATACACATTACGTGTATGAGTGGGGTTGTTTTATCTGCTTTGTGTTTCCATTCCATGTTCAATCGGAGCCATTTTTGTAGACCTGTCACCTTGCTGTAATGACTCACTGTGTGCATTCTGGTATTGCTTGGCAGCTTGCACTGTTTGATTACATTTCTTTTCAAAGTTAACCCCCAGGCTCAATTGCCTGGCTAATTCCCATTCAGTCTTTTAAGTATATGTCACTTCTTCCAGGGAGGCTTCCCTGACCCCTTCCCTGGATTATGTTCCCCTGTTGTGCATTACTATATGTAGCATGTATTATCTGGGAACAGAAGGGCCTGTTTTGTCTCTAGATGGTAGACTTTATGAAGACAGGACCAATCTGTGTCTTTGCCTATGTATCTTCTGTGCCTGCTAATGAAGAAGTCCCAAATAAAAAAAAATATGTATTTATTTTATTTTGAGAGAGAGAGGAGAGAGAGAGATCATAAGTAGGGGAGGGGCAGAGAGAAGGAGAGACAGAATCCATAGCAGGCTCTGCACCATCAGCACAGAGCCCCACACGGGGATCTCACAAACTGTGAGATCATGACCTGAGCTGATACCAAGAGTTGGACTCTCAACCGACTGAGCCACCCGGATGCCCCAAAGAGCACTACTTTTTAATTCTCTTCTAAAGCATCTGAACTGGAGGGGGAAAAGGCAACCACGGACAGGGAGAAGGCCACAAAGTTTGTATGATGTATTTCTTTGCTTTCCCCATACTCTCTTCCTTTTCCTTCTTTCTTGTCTTCCTTTTCACTCAGGGAAGAAAGTAATTCTAGAAACCTCCCAGCATACTTACTCCTATCCATTGGGCTCCCAGCTCTGTACAGAGAGCAGTGGGGAAGTATCTGGCATTATATCCTTTATGGTGAGTTGACTCTGCCAGCATTGAAGAAGAAGGAAACCAACCACTTATGGGAGGTCTAGGAAGTATACCCCTTTCACCTTAGGCAATGAGGCTGATAAAGCTTAGGGTCTTCCTGTGCTCCAGAGATTTTCGTTGATACAGACTCCTAGGAATACTCCTCAAAGAGTTGTGGTGGCAGAAACCTATTGTAAGCCTCCTTCAGTCTCAATATTTCAATATCTTCAATATCTCAATATCTTGAGTATTTCCAAAGTGGCAATTCCTTTGGTAGTTGGCCTGGCAAAAATTTTTAAGTATTGTAATTTTCATAGTCCCAGCCTAGTTAATTAAAAAAAACAAAAAACAAAACAAAACAAAAACAAAACTTACAATAATTGAATATCTACTATATAGTGGGACTTGGGCAAATATTTTTTTAATTTATTTTATTTTTTAATGTTTAGTTTTGATAGACAGAGAGACAGAGAGAGACAGAGCTTGAGAGGGGAAGGGCCAGAGAGAGAGGGAGACACAGAATCTGAAGCAGGCTCCAGGCTCCAAGCTGTCAGCGCAGAGCCCAACGTGGGGCTTGAACTCAGGAACTGCGAGATCATGACCTGAGCCGAAGTCGGACGCTTAACCAACTGAGCCACCCAGGCGCCCCCTTGGGCAAATATTTTTAATCACATTTTTCTTTTTCTTTTTCTTTTTTCCTTTGTTTTATTTTAGAGAGAGGAAGTGAGAGAATGTGAGGGGGTGGGGAGAGGGGCAGAGCGGGAAAGGGAAAATCTTAAGCAGGGAGCCCAAAGCAGGGCTTGATCTCACAAGTGTGAGATCATGACCTGAGACATAATCAAGAGTCAGATGCTTAACCAATTGAGCCACCCGGGTGCCTGAATCATATTTTTCTTAATATTGTTCCACAGCAAGCCAGGTAGTATACTGTCTGCTTTAAAGATGGGTAAATTGAGGGACGCCTGGGTGACTCAGTTGGTTAAGCGTCTGACTTCAGCTCAGGTCATGATCTCTCGGTTCGTGGGTTCAAGCCCCACGTTGGTCTCTGTGCTGACTGCTCAGAGCCTGGAGCCTGCTGTGGATTCTCTGTTTCCCTCTCTCTCTGCCCAACTCATGAACTGTGAGATCATGACCTGAGCTGAGACCAAGAGTGGATGCTTAACTAACTGAGCCACCCAGGCGCCCTAAAGAAAGCTACTTTTTAAATCTCTTCTTAAGCATCTGATCTGGAGGAGGGAAAGGCAACCAAGGACAGAAAGTTTGTATAATGTATTTCTTTTCCTTCCCCATACCCTCTTCCTTTTCCTTCTTTTTTGTCTTCCTCTTCACTCAGGGGAGAAACTTATCCTCCTTACTCATTCGTATTCATTGGGCTCATGCTCTGTCTCTGTCTCTCAAAAATGAATAAATGTTTAAAAAAATTTTAAGATGGGTAAATTGAGTCTCAGGAGGGTTAAGAAATTTACTGATATCTTAGAGTTTCTTTTTGCGGGGTCTGTGGTTCAGACTCAGTATGTCCATCACTCAGTCTTCCATTTACCATTCCCCCACCCTAAGTACCATGTAATAATTTCATTATAGACTTGTATGTCCCCTTTCCCTTGATCCTCTAGTGTCTCCTTTCTGGGAGACAGTGATGGGCTTCAGGACCTGGCCCTTCAGTGTCCTCTTCAGAACTTAGGGTGTGAAAAACTGTATGTGATGTTGGTATATTAGTTTTCTAGCACTGCTATAACAAATTGCCACACACTGGGTGGCTTAAAACATCAGAATTTTTTTCTCAGGATTTTCAAAGTTGGAATCCAAAATCAAGGAGTCAGTAGGGTCATTCTGTCTCCAAAGGCTCTATGGGAAAACACTTCCTTTCCTCTCGGAGCTCCTGGTAGCTCCTGATGTTCCTTGACTTATGGGTGCATAATTCTGATCTCTGCCTGTCTTCACATGACCTTCTTCCCTGTGTGTATTTTGATGTGTCTCCTCCTTTTACAAGGGTACCAGTCATTGAGTTTAGGGCCCACTTGAACCACGTATGCCCTCACCTTCACTAATTACATCTGCAAAGACCCTATTTCCAAATAAAGTCACATTCTGAGGTTCCAGTGGACATGCATTTTGTGGAAGACACCACACCCCACTGTAGTTGGGCATGGAGGGCAATTCCATAGGAATGAAGCCTATTGGAAAGCAGGGCAACAGCACTAGCACATTTTCAAGGTTCTGGCTTTCCTTTGATTCTCGCTTCTTTTTCTATGGGACCTTGTACATCAAATGAGACCCAGGGCACTTGACAAGGAGTTAGAATCACTAACGGAAAGGGAGGAAAAGACGTTTTTCTCTTTTGCCAGTCTCTCTCTCCATTTTGCTTTGTGTTTTTCTACCATCCTCTTGCTTCAGAATGAAAAACAAGAAGACATACATAACAAGGCTCTGGAAGGAATAGGCAAACTTCTATGATAAGGATAAGCATTATTCCTTTTTGCCATGTCTTATATTTAAACAGTTTTCTTAGAGTTCCTTTGGGTAACTGTAGAACCAAAAAACAAAAAATCACAAGCTAGCATCTTCACAGTAGAGAGACAAAGGGCCTCAAAAAAAGGGTCACTTTGGGGATGCTTACATGACCACTACTTAAAACCAAAGTCAAACAACAGTTTTGCGTGTTTTAGTCTCACATTGGATATTCCTATTGTACTAGGTATTTTAAAAGAAACCCGGACACATTGGACCACAGATCAGTTCTTCATTTATTTTTTAGTTTAATGATGCATTTCTTTTTTTTTTTTAATTTTTTTTTTCAACGTTTATTTATTTTTGGGACAGAGAGAGACAGAGCATGAACGGGGGAGGGGCAGAGAGAGAGGGAGACACAGAATCGGAAACAGGCTCCAGGCTCTGAGCCATCAGCCCAGAGCCTGACACGGGGCTCGAACTCACGAACCGCGAGATCGTGACCTGGCTGAAGTTGGACGCTTAACTGACTGCGCCACCCAGGCGCCCCTAATGATGCATTTCTAAATTAACCCTGTGGAACAAAATGAACATTTACTGAATCTGTATTATTTGTTTGGTATGCTGTTAGACAATTTTTCCATGCTTTTTCAGCTAATCTTTCCAACAGCTCTGTGTGATGTGTCTTACTGTTTCTATTTTTGGGTGATGACACTGAGGCTCAGGGACATTAAGTATACTCGTTTAGATCACAGAGTGAGCAAGTGAGAAAACTGGACTCGGACCCAGAGTCTCCGGGATGTAGAGGAAAGTAATCAAGCTCCTAGTAAAATCTTCCCATAATTACTGAAGAAGACGTCATGGAAAATGCAGGCAACTCTGTGCTGTATTGATGTTGATTATGATTATGATGGTGGTGATGTTCTCTGCCATCTTTGGAGCACCTACTGTGTGCCCAGAATGATAGCAGAGGGATTAGGAAGTTTATTTTCATGAGCACTCATTTTATAAACATTTCTTGAACATCTCTTCTGTAGCAGAATCTGTTCAGATGTGAAGGCACAGACACCAAGCCAAATGTTCCACTCATTTGTTACAGTATTGTCCACATATTGTACACACAGAAACTGGAGTGTGGAGAATTTGCCCAGTCTCTCTAGGATTTGCATCTAGTGCTGGGATTTGTATCCAGATTGGTCAGCCTCCAAAGCTTTGTTTTTCTGTATAAAATTGGATGGATATGAAACCATTTTATTCATTCTAAAAAAAAATGAAAACAACTCTCTTGTTTAGTAATAAAAGATACATTTGTTGAAAAAAATTCAGAAGTATAAAGTGAACAAAGTAAATAATATAAATGCCTCCCATTTGTCCTGTATCCACTCCTTCCTCCCCATCACAAAACACTGGTAATAGTTTAACATACATACATTTAACAGACTTTCTTTGGATGGATATATAAATGATTAATACACATTATATATAACCTGCCATATTTAATATATAATAATATATATCCAGGTAGAAAAGCACTTGATTGACTTACTACTTTATGTTTTGTTTCTTATTGCTGTGGGAAAATTGAAAAGGATTAGAATTACTTTCCTTCTACTTCTCATTCCGACTTGTTCTCTGTAATCCCCCTGGCCAGTCGGCTCATAACTCTACTCTGGGCTTTGAGTGAAGGACAGCTATCCTTCTGTCTGTCCAGTTCTGGAGACCCAGCGCCTCTTTGCCAATGGGCAGAGTTAATGCACAGTTTCGGAGAAACTGAATTATTACCCAGAAGGAGCTGGCATTAGAGGGTTTGGTATTTGAGGAAGTAAAAGGGGTCTAAGCTAAAGTGGCTACACCCTGGAGAGGGAAGATGGAGACCTGTAGGTTCTTAAAGTGGTGTCTCTGAGAGTGGGGTCATTTCCAGCAAGGAGAATGGATTTGTGGTATAGTCAAAGATTCAGGTCCCTGATATTAGGGTAGCTGTCCTTGGCAAAGATCTTAGCACCTGAGCTTAGCAGGGAATCAGCAGAACTTTAAGCTGCCTTTTAATGGGTTACGGTAATAGCCAATGTGCAACTCAGTCGATCATGAGCTTTTGTCTAAAATCCTGAGAACCACAGTGGGATCCTGCTGAGTACGAAGTGGACTGGAAAGTAACCAAATAATGAATGAAATTTAGCTGTCCATTCTGGCAAATAGCGAGCTTAGAGTTGTATTTATTTTGACTTCGAAAAATGTTTCTTGAATTCAAGCACCACTTTAGATTATAAATAACATGTCCTTGGGCCTAAAGTGTAGATTTTCAGATTTGACATCTAGGAAACTAGGGATCATCTTATAATTGACACATACATTTTATACATAATTACTTTCTCCCCTAAAAATATTCCTCTGAAATAAATAATATTTTCAGTTAAGGTAATATGGCATATTCCTAGGGTGTTAGCAAAAATGATGAACAATTCTTGTATCCATGTGCAAAAGAACATTTTATCTGGGAGTGATTTCTCATGAGTCATTACATTCTCATCTTAAAACATGGACAGAGAGGGGCGCCTGGGTGGCTCAGTTGGTTAAGCAAATGACTTTGGTTCAGGTCATGATCTCACAGTTTGTGAGTTTGAGCCCCACATCAGGCTCTCTGCTGACAGTTCAGAGGCTGGAGCCTGCTTCAAGTTCTGTGTCTCCCTCTCTCTCTGTCCCTCACCTGCTAGTGCTCTCTCTCGCTCTCCCCCCCCCGCCCGTCTCTCCCTCTCAAAAATAAATAAACATTAAAACATGGACAGAGAGATAAATGTTAATAATTTGCAACAACTTAATATTGGGGTACAATTGCCATAGCAGAAAGTTTACTTTTTATTGTGTACGATTCAGTGGTTTTAAGTATATTTTCAGAGTTACACAATCATTATTATCTGATTTTAGAACGTTTTTGTCGCCCTAAGGAGAAAACTGCTTTCCATGAAGGATTATTCTCCATTCCCTCAAGCTTAGCCCTAGGTAACACTCCTCCATTTCCTGTCTCTATAGATTTGCCTATTGCGGACATTTTATGTAAATGAGATCATATAACACATGATCTCTGGGACTGCTTTCTTTCACTTAGCACAGTGTTTTTGAAGTTCATGCACAATACATGTTGTTGTAGTATATAGCAGTACTTCATTCTGTTTTATTACTGAATAATGTACATCAAATTATAACATGCAATAATAATGTTGTGTGGATATACCACATGTTCTTTATGGATTTATCAGTTGATGAGTATTTGAGTTTCCACCATTTGGCTATTATGAATAACATTTATATGAGCATTTGTGTGCAAGCCTTTGTGTGGGCATATGTTTTCATTTTTCTTGGATGTATACCTTAGAGTAGAATTGCTGGAACATGCGGTAACCCCATCTATGTGAAACAGTCTGCAGACCTACCAAAGAAATTTTTAAAGTGGCTGAAACATTTAACGTTCCCAGCAGCAATGTAGAAAGGGATCCGGTTTCTCTGTATGCTTATCAACACTGGTTATTGTCTGTCTTTTTGATTATAGCCATTCTTGTGTATGTGACATGGTATCTCATTGTGTTTTTTGCTTTGGATTTCCCTAATTACTAGTGATGCTGAGCATCTTTTTATGTGCTTACTACCCATTTGTTTATCTTCTTTGGAGAAATGTCTATTCAAATACTTTCTCGGTATCTTTTTATTGAGTTGTAAAGGTTCTTTATATATGCTTGATTCGAGTCTCTTGTCAGGTAAATGATTGATAGATATTTTCTTATAAGGCTTAGGTTTTCTCAGAATCCTTAGCAATTCTTCATGAAAGAAATGGCCTGCCTCAGAGCTCCTGAAACCACTTTATTTTCTTCTCATCCCACAAAGTCAACGTGATAAACACATCAACACATCAGTACCAAGTTGTATTTTATTTTTGAATTCTTCTAAGTTTCCCTCAGCTACCTGATGCAATTACTTTTTTCTTATCTTACTTCTCTTTGACCTCTCTGTAACTTTTGATGCTAAGGGCAATAATACTCTTTTGTTTCTTGCTTTACTCTTTCTGTCTTTTTTTTTCTTTTCTTTTCTCTTTTTCTCTTTTCTTTTCTTTTCTTTTCCCCCTCCCCTCCCGTCCCCTCTAATAAGTATTTGTGTTAGGGACATACTATGTTTCAGCAGTTCTGGTAGGAGCTGGATCTAAAGTAAAGAAAGATACATTTGACATATATTCCCAAGCAATATATGTTCTGGTAGAAAAGGTAGGTATTAGTAAAAATAGCAATACATTAATAGACATAAAATTGTAACTGTGATTAACCCTATGAGGAGGTGCTGAGTGCTTACAGTGCTTACATCAGTAGGTTACAGGGGAAACTTCCCCATCAAGGAAATCAGGTGTTCTTTTCTGAGGAGCTGAGGACTGAACTGAGATAATAAGGATAAGCAAGCAGTAACTGGGCCAAGAGGGAAGCCTATATGAAAGTCCCTATGACCTGAGGGAAGGAGATAAAGGCAGGGTGGTTGAACAGAGCAGGCAAGAGTGAAAATGAAGCAAAATGGTTCTAGGCAGTTAGGTGGTGGTGAAACCATGCTGGGACCAGGAGATCATATTAACAATGTCCACATTTTGAGATAAAAGGGAAGTAACTGGCTGGAAAATTTCAGCAGGGATGGCAAGATGATCAGATTTGATTTCCTTAAAGATTGCTTTAAATGTAATATGAAGAATAAATTGAAAGTGGGCAATACTGAGTGTGGGGAGATTCATTGAGAAATAATAGCTCTAACTTAATTAATGGAAGCTTAGATGTGGGTGAGATGATGGTGGCTTGGATGAGGGTGGTGGCAATGGAAATAAGGGTTATAGCAATGAATTTGAGAAAAATCAAGACTTGGTGATGGATCTATTATAAGGGATTAGGGAGAAAGGAGTTTCAAGAATGACTGATAACTACATGACTCTAATTCTTCTGTCATGGTTTTACAGTGACTGTCTTGGTTTGAATCTACCACCTTATAACTGTGGGCCACAACCTCTTTGTTCCCATTTCCTCATATAGAAAATAGGAATAATAATAACTCTTAACTCATATGAATGCTATGATACAACTAGGTCAGAGTCTGGTTCATAGTATATGACACAATTAGGTCAGAGTCTGGCTCATAGTATGTGCTCACTAAATGTTACTTGTGAAAAATCCCAATTGTTAGTTCTCTAACAGAGGAGGGAAGTGACTAATTTCTTAAAAATTAAATATACAGCTGGGGCGCCTGGGTGGCGCAGTCGGTTAAGCGTCCGACTTCAGCCAGGTCACGATCTCGTGGTCTGTGAGTTCGAGCCCCGCGTCAGGCTCTGGGCTGATGGCTCGGAGCCTGGAGCCTGTTTCCGTTTCTGTGTCTCCCTCTCTCTGCCCCTCGCCCGTTCATGCTCTGTTTCTCTCTGTCCCAAAAATAAATAAACGTTGAAAAAAAATTTAAAAAAAATTAAATATACAGAAGACTTTTGATTTTGGCCAAGACGGACTAGCCCTGTTTCTCCTGGGTCTTTTCTTCTATAACCAAAAGAAAACCCTTGGACACAACACAACAAATACCCAGGAAGACTGAAAGATGAACAGAAAGTGAACTACCTGGGAACTTTGGGACTTGAGGAGCCACATGGAGTGAGTTCCCCATTTTATTTTTGAATCTTAGTCATCCTAGTTGAGGAGCTGAAGCAGACTGCAACCTTGAAACCACCAATACACCACCAACCACATACTATAAAAGTTCCAAGAAAAGTCCACTCCACTTCTGGGGAAAAGGGGGCTTCACGGAGCAGAAAACCTTGAAAATACCAACTCTACTTTAGCCATCTTTCAATGGGAAACCTGCTTGGCAGAGAGAACCTGCTGATTGTCTCCCTGTAGTAATGTCAGTGGGGTTCAGCATGGACCTGGGCCTCCACTCCCCACCAGCAGCTTGGAGACTGAACAAGGCAGTGCAAGGTGGGCCAATAGGCACTCTGCTCTTTCCCAACTTCATTGTCAGGGGAGCTCACCATGGAGCTGAACTTCATCCAGCATTGACAAAGTAGTATGAGGCAGAGCTAATACTATATTTAATAATAAGAGACTGAACACTGTCTCCCTTAGATTAATAATAAACCAGTGATGTCCACTCTCATGACTCTTGTGCAACATAGCACTGGAAGTCTTAGCACAATAAGGCAACAAGAGGAAATAAAAAGCATAGAGAGCAGAAAGAATTAAAACTATTTCTGTTTACAGATGACATGATTATCTAGGTAGGAAATCCTGAGGAATCTACAAAAAAAATTATAGAGCTAATAGGTGAGTTCTGCAACATCACAAGCTATGAGATCAATGCACAAAAATCAATTACATTCCTATATGCTAGCAACCAACGTCTAGAAACCAAAATTTTAAAAAAAGATTACTATTATATACAGTTGCTCCAAAGTAAAATGAAATACCTAACGAAATAAATCTAACAAAACATGTGTAGGATCTGTATACTAAAAATTACGAAACACTTAGGAAATAAATCAAAGAGTAAGTAAATAGGTAGATATACTATGTTCATAGAAGAAGACTCAATATGATAAAGATGTCAGTTCTACACAGATTGATCTGTAAGTATAACACAAACCCTTAATAAAATTCCAACAAGAATTTTTATAGAAATGAACAAACTTAATTTAAAATTTATGTAGGGGCACCTGGGTGGCGTAGTCGGTTACCTTTCCAACTTTGGCTTAGGTCATGATGTCAGGGCTGTTAAGTTTGAGCCCCATGTTGGGTTCTGTGCTGCCAGCTCAGAGCCTGGAACCTGCTTCAGATTCTGTGTCTCCCACCTTCTCTGCCCCTGACTCTCCCTCTTCCTTTCTCCCTTCCTCTCTCTCTCTCAAAATTAAATAAACATTAAAAAAATGTTTTTAAGTAAAATAAAATTTATGTAGAAAGAGAAATTAGAATAACGAAAACAATTTTGACCACAGAAGAGTAAAGTGGGGGAAATCACTATATCTGACATTAAGGCTTTCTATGTGCCTTTCTATATACTTACAGTAATCAAGGCAGTGTGGTATCTGCAAAGGAATAGACACCTAGATCATTGGAATGGAATAGAGAACCCCAGAAATAGGCCAACGTACATATAACCAATTGGTTTTTGACAAAGGTACAAAAGCAATTTAATTGAGGAAAATAGCTTTTTCAATTTTTGCACTGTAACAATTGGACAAGTGTAGGCAAACAAAACAAAACACCTCAACTGAAACTGTATACCATATACCATATATACAAAAATTAGCTCAAAGTGGGTCATGGGCTTAAAATGTAAAATGTAAAACTGTTAAAAAAAATAGAAAATCATTAAGACCTAGGGTTAAATAAAGAGTTATTAGACATGACATTAAAAGCACTATCCATAAAATAAAAAATAAATTGAGTTTCATAAAAAATTAAACTTTTGCATGTGAAATAATGATGAGGATGAAAATACAAGGCATAGACTGTGAAAAGATATTTACAAACCACATAATAAAGGCCTTAATATCTAGAACATATGAAGAATTCTCAAAATTCAACAGTAAAATAAAAACCCAAGTATAAATGCATAATAGACATGAGCAGATAATTCACCAAAGCAAGCCTCAGGTCGAAAATGAGCTTGTCAAAAGATGTTCAACATCATCAGCCATTAGCAAAATGCAAAGCACAATGTAGTATCACGTACACACCTATCACAATGGCTAAAATTTTTAAAGTGGCAAAACGAAATGCTGACAGTGATGTGGAGAAACTTGATGACTTACACATTGCTGATGGGAATGTAAAACAGTACAGCTATTCCAGGAAATTGTTTGGCAGTTTGTTACAAAATGAAGCATGCATTTATCATATGACCCTGTGTTCACACTTTTGCATATTAATCCAGAGTAATGAAAGTATATATTCACACAAAAACCTTTACCCAGATGTTCATCGAAACTTCATTCATAATAGAAAAATACAGGAGACAATCCAAGAGTCCTTCAGCGTGTGTATGTTGAACAAACTGTGATGAATTTATGCAATGGAATACTACTCAACAACAAAGTAACTTGTACTGTGGACACATACAACAACTTGAATGGAATTCAAGGGCATTTCATCTAGTGAAAAAAAGTCAGTCTCAGAATTTACTTACTGTACGTATAATTCTATTTATACAGCATTCATTGAATGACAAAACTGTAGAGATGAGAACATGTTAGTAGCCAATAAGGGACAGGGACTGGGGGGTAGGTGGGTTTGGGGGAGTGTTGAGTAGGTGTAAACAAAAAGCAATAGGGTGAATATGGTGGTGGGCACCTGAACTTATACATAGGATAATATTGCTTAGAATTATACACTTATATGTACATATACACCCCCAAAAGGAGATAGATATTGTTTTTTAAAAAAAGGTGTAAACTGAATAAGGTTTGTAGACTAGCTAACAGTAATATACCAAGTGTCAGTTGTCTCGTTTTCATGTTGTACTACAGCTATATAAGATGGCACTATTGAGGGAAGGAAGCAGGGTGAAGTGTAATGGTATTCTTTGTAGTACTTCTGCAACTTACTTTAAGTCTGTGATTATTCTCCTTTAAAAAGTAAAAAATTAACCTACACTGTGGCCAACACTTTAGAAGTTCCTTTTGATCACACGGTAAGGTGAAGTTTTGGAAAGAATACAGGAGAAGAGACGAGGAAGATAGATGGAAGTTTGAGTGCCAGACATACAACTTATTGTATGTACTGTATGCCCAACATATTATATGTACTGACACCTCACAGGTGCTTCAAACCTCAATTTTTTTATCTATAAAACGTCTGATGAGATGTGCTTGGCTCCTCCGAGTGAGGTCATTGTAACAATTTTGTAAAATGCATGAGAGATGACTTTGGACAAAGTAAAGCTACAAGCCCACCAGACCCCAAATATGGAGCATTTGCAGCTGAAGTGACTATTTCAGTAACTTGTTTGGGTCCTGACTAGTCTACTAAGAAAACATGGTATTTAATTTTTTTTTATTTTTTTTTAATGTTTATTTATTTTTGACAGAGACAGAATGCGAGTGGGTTAGGGGCAGAGAGAGAGGGAGACACAGAAGCAGAAGCAGACTCCAGAGCCTGATGCGGGGCTCGAACTCACGAGCTGTGAGATCATGACCTGAGCCGAAGTCGGACGCTCAACTGACTGAGCCACCCAGGCTCCCCTAATTTTTTTTTTAACGTTTATTTATTTTTGAGACAGAGACAGAGCATGAACGGGGGAGGGGCAGAGAGAGAGGGAGACACAGAATCTGAAGCAGGCTCCAGGCTCTGAGCCATCAGCCCGGAGCCCGACGCGGGGCTCGAACTCATGGACAGCGAGACCATGACCTGAGCCGAAGTCCGATGCTCAACCGACTGAGCCACCCAGCTGCCCCGAAAACATGGTATTTAATTGATAATGGCTGTTGATTCCACTTGATTGCATTATTACAGAGGTAGGGTAGAGTCTTTCTGAGCCATTCTATGGAAGGAAAAGGAAGAAAAGGAGGAGGATAAAGGACCTATGTGATAATGACAGTGCCTCATCAGTGCTCAACAAATATTAACCAGCATAACAATAATTACCATCATTAGTGGAGAAACAGCATGCTGCCGTAATCATTATTCTTTGTCCTGAGAGGTTGGATACTCTAATTATACTAATCAAACTCTAGTCAGACATCAACAATTCTAAACATACATCTTTCACCTTTCCAATTTATAGTCTTGTTTCTTGGGGACAATTGAATCTAAGCAAATAACTTCCTTGGGTATTCAAAGAGATATTCTAATTTAATTATCTTCAAAAGCCTATCTGTTCGTAGCCTTTCTGCCTGAACTATAAAGGAAAGAGAACATTTTCTTAACGAATTTTTACTACCGTCCAACAATAAAGTCTGCTCACAAATAATTGCAGTAGTGGTGGTCTTAGTAATAGTAGTAATAATGGTCATAAAAATAGCTTACATTTATGAAGCACGTACTAGTTGCCATGTGCTCTAAGCATTTTACTTACATTAATTAATGTAATCCTCACAACCACCTCAGAAGATAGGTTCTATTATTATCCACATTTTCCGTATTAGGAAACTAATAAGTGGCAAACCGAGGGTTGTCTCACCCAGGCTGCGTGGTTCTGGAGTCTGTGCTCTCAACTTCCTTGTGCTGCCTCTCAGAGCGCTTGTCCTCCCGCTTTTGCAGCATCTCCAACAGCTGGAAGGGAATTTGATGTTTTTGGAAGGAGAGCATTTCATATTTGATGATTGTTGTCCAACATAGGTCAGATCTTCAGTGGAAATTTGGGGCTAGTATATACAAAAAGACCGTCTTCCTTCCTGGCTCTATGGAATCACTTCCATATGTCTTGGTTTAACTTCAACCGTATCCAGATTGCTTGTAGCTGCTGACTGATGTGGTCACCCTGGCGTCTAGTGTCACAAATACGAGCTCCCTCACTTACTGGTTTTGTGATCTTGGGAAGATTCTGTAATGTTTGTTTGTTTGTTGTTGTTGATGTTGTTGTTTTTGTATCTGCTCCTTCATTGTAAAATGGGAAAACTCATTTCATGTGATTGTTAGGAGAATTAAATGATATGTGCAATATTTAGCTCAGTGCTTGGCACTTTCTAGGCTCAATACCATTATGGGAAGTAATGATAGGCAAAGTGAGGGTTGTATAAAATATGCTACAATTCCTCTCTTCAAAGTTAGTTAATAAGGCAATAATAATAAAAGTCACAAATATCACCATGTATTGTGATATGGTTGCCTCCAAAGAGGTAAAGATACCAAATTCGGTAAAAATTCCAAGATGGGTGAAATTTATGTGGTATGGGGAGGAGGTATGGAAGGCTTTCCTGGCAAAAGTATGTGCATGAAATGGTGTTTGAAGCCAGGTGGGGGCAAAGGTAGTCCAACTACATTGGGAGACTGTATTTTAAGTCATGGACATAAAATGTTAAACTGGAGAGGGGTAGGAATGAACTCTTGCATTTGCAGGGCCATGTTGGGGCCATCTCATCAGAGAAGAGGGTTTGCTTCAAGAATATTGGGAGAGAAGACTATGTAGGATGGATATTGTAATTACCTTGATGAGGGAAATCCTTTCATAATGTATACATACAACAGATCATCACGTTATACACTCTAAATAACTTAGAGTTTTGTCACTTATGCCTCAACAGAGCTTGTGGGGGGAAAAGACCAGGTAGGCAAGGATGTATCAGATGTTTGAAATGTTGCATAAAACCATGCCTTTATTTTGCCTGTAGTGCCTCTCATGGGCAATCCTGACTGAGAAAACTATGACCATTTTTCAAAGACCAGTTCAAATACTACCTTTTGCAAGAAGACTTTTCTCCCTATGAGCTGAAATTTCTTTACCTCAGTGGACTCTTATTTCAGTCTATTCCTCCTATCTAGCATGACCACACGTGCCAGTTTGCCTAGGTCATCCTGAGTCAATGCTGTTATTCTAGTGTAATTATTAATAGAGCCCCCCGTTCACTCTAAAATATGTTGTTTTCTAGGTAAAATACAAAGTCATCTCCTGGTAACTCTTATCACTTCTTTCTGTTCTGCCTAGTTGCATATTGACATCTGGTGGCCCCTATTAAAATGTTCGTGTGAACAGAGACATACCTACTCACCTTTGTAGTCCCAGTACAGACCCTAATAATTATTAAATTAATTTAAATAAGGGATTGAAAACTTCAGTGTCAAAGTCTATGTTCTTAGACTTTGTGTGCCCGACATTCTCTGGTGTTGTAACTGCATGTACTAGGTGTTTAATTGGTCTGTAAATTTGATTGGACATCCACAGGGTGATACTATTTCTGGAGTATGCTGGAAATAACATTAGCACAGACTAGATGTGAGTTCTCATAAATTTTCTCTTCTCCCTGCATGGTAACCTGTGCACGCTTCTCACTGACCATTTGCATTGGTCTTATGGCCAAAAGAAAATTTTTGTTTTGAAAAGTTGAAGGTGTTCAGTCATATGCCTATGTACGCTTTACTTTAATTACACATGGGTGACCAAAACAGCTGTAGGTTGTAGAATTTAACCTTTCTCATTACTGGGTTTCTGTTAGGAAATTTAGAGTAAAAATTAACGAAGATAGAGGATATTTCAATTGATTGGTACACTTTTGTAACAGCACGCTACAAACTATATTGAATTTTTTAGTGTTGTTCAATTAGTGTTATTTCTTTGGGGTTGCTAGCTGGAATTTCAACTCTTGTATTATAACCTTTGTGACTTAAACCTATCTTAATTTTCTTCTTAAAATTTCTAACAAGTTGTACTAGCGGATGTTAAAGGGAATAAGGCCTAACCTTTCAATACTCTTTATTTACAGAGTAGCGATTTAGATGACTCTTTAAATGTCCTGCTGATGACAGGAAGGTATCGCTGTCTGTGAAATCTTGATTTCTAACTTGGATTCTTGCAGTGTATTTTGTAAGGTGTTAGACCTATTTTCCTCATGTTTTGTGGGTTAAGGATGCTGTAGCTATTTGAAAATATATAACCGTGTGATTACCCATCAGGTATCAACCCAGGGGTTGATTGCTGAACCCTGTGAACTTGGACTACCTGGAAAACTAGAGTTAAGAGCCCTGCTGAAGGCCCTTGAAGAGAGATCCTGACTAAATCCCTTTTAGACTCAGCACAACCCCATGCTTGCCAGCATTTCCTGTTACCAAATTCCTTTGAAATTCCTTGTTAGTCAGCCCTTCTTTGCCAAGTTTTATCAGCTGAGCCTCCCTCTTCAATTTTACTCCCTTTGTTCTAAAGAAACTATGGATTCTCACATGTGGGATTTTTTTTTTCCCTTTTTTAACCTTAGAGGTAGGTTTCCCAACCCAGGAACAATTGACATTTTGTACCGGTTCATGCTTTCTTGTGTTGGGTTTTCCTGTTCATTGTAAGATGCTTAGTAGCCTGCCTGTCCTGTATCCACTAGATTCTAGTAACACCCCTACTCAAACCATGATAACCAAAGGTATTGGCAGACATCATCAAATGTTTCCAGTGGGGATGGGATGCAAAATTACCCCATTGAGACACTTCCTTGGAGCCTCTATAGAAACATTTGCAGAGCATGGAAAAGGCAATGCCCCCAGAGCAGTACTTACCAGTCGTGTGAGTTGCATAAGATGCTGCCTTCTCTGACCCTTAGTCTTTTTACCTGCAAAGTGGGGATAATGACATCTATCTTTTAGACCTGTTGAGATTTCCACCACATCAGGGATAGAAACTTCCAGGTATATAGTAAGATCCCCATACATGGTAGTCATGCCATTCTTATGTGGTGAGTCTCAACTTACTTTTCTAACACCTGTGATTCCAACTTAAGAAAAGGTGTCTCTTTCTTTTTTTCTCACCCTGCAAACAGAGCATGATGAATGCGGCAGCGGGCAGCACAACTGTGACGAGAATGCCATCTGTACCAACACTGTCCAGGGACACAGCTGCACCTGCAAACCGGGCTATGTGGGAAATGGGACCATCTGCAGAGGTAGGCTTGCTGCCTTTGAGGTGAGCTGTGAACAGCTTCCCTGCCTGGGCTTCTGGTACTCATGTGGTAGACCCTTGTCACCATTCTGGTAGCTGAGCATGGCTGGGGTCCTGTTCCTGGTCTGTCATCTGGTGAGGGCACTGTGCATCAGAGAAGAAAAATGATTTAAGTCTACATTTTGGATTGAATGCAAAAGGTATGCATTTGAGTCTGGGGCATGGTTCTACACCTTCATGGCTCTGTTTAGCTTTGCCTCTTGGCCTGAGTTTGTGAGGGACACTCTGATTGCTGACGTGGGTTTTTATTCCCTGTGTGCTTTGCTCAGAGGGCAAGTGGGCACTGCCAGTGGCCATACTCCAGGTTCTGCTTGCATAGGAAGCTGAAAGTTTTAGCCTCTGTCTGTGTGGTAGCAGTTCAGCAATTCAGATGTAGTGCCTTGGTTTCCATCTGCATTTGGAATAAAATTAAAGTTTCTCCTTGTGGCTTACGAGAGCTTTCAGGATCCGGTCTTTGGCTCCTCTCAGCTGGCATCTCTCTTTTCTCTCCCCTCATTCCCTTTATGCCAACATATTATCCCTCACTGTGTCTCAGACATGCCAACCAGCTTCCAGTTTTGGGATTTGCACTTGCTTTCCTCTCAGCCTGGATGTGCTCATTTCCTTCAGGTCTTGACTCAAGTATCTCCTTATCAGAGTAACGTTCTTAGGCCGCCTCTAAAATAGCATCCTTAATATTTCTTAGCCTCACACCCTACTTTATTTTTTTTTTTTTTGTTTTCATTAACACAACATAACAGAACATTATACATTTATGTGTTTGCTTCTGTATTGTCTGCCTCCCCATTGGGATGTAAACTCTCTGAGAGCAACTGCTTGGTTTTGTCTCCCTGCTGTGTCTCCAGCGAGTAGATGGATGCCTGGCACATTGTAGGTGCTCATTAAATATGTGTTACCTTACTGAATTAACCAGCGGAAAGTGACAACATTACATTTAAAAGGAGGCAAAATGTACAAAAGACAGGAAATGATCCTTTGGGTTCTATATTATTATAATTATCCCCACTTTAGAGGAAACAAAACTGAGACACAGGAAGGCTGAGTAGCTTGAAGACGGAAGTAATATACAGTGAATAAGTCACCATAATCACGCCCTAATTTGGGCAGAATTTAAAAAAAATGACTTTATTCTCTGTTGGTGAGGTTGGTGCAAACAGGTTTGTTTTTATTTGTGTACATGCGTGAGTGTAAATTAGTGAAACTTTTAATGGCAATTTGAGAAAAACCTATCAACATTTAAAGTGAATGTGAAGAGTAATAAAGGGATTCTCTTGATTCCATTCACTTTATCTCCTGAAATGTATTCTGGGAAAGGCACATGCCCATGAGGGGGGAATGTGCACATACAGAGGTGTTTTGCTGTGTTGTATATATTCATTGAAAGCCAGATACAGCCAGAAAATCTGTCAGTAATGGAACGATTTATTTCACATGTCATTTTGTGGAAGAGAATATAAAGGTTTAAGCAACTTTAAGTGTATGTATGCACACACATGTGTATGTGTGTTCACATACATACTCAATGATCTCCAAGATGCATTTTCGAGAAAAATCAAATAAAGCTATAGGACATTACCTGTAGCATCATCACATATCTCATTTATTATTTATAACTACCTATATGCATACTTCTGTAAAGCATAAAGACTGGGACATGCAAACTGCTCATGTTATTGCCCGTGTGTGTGTGTGTGTGTGTGTGTGTGTGTGTGTGTGTGAGAGAGAGAGAGAGAGAGAGAGAGAGAGAAAGAATGTTCACTTATTATGAATTCGATGTTGTTTTTATCTTTTACAATGGGAATTTATACATATAATATTTGTGGGTTTTTTTTAAGTTCCACGAGGCAAATAAAAATACCAGTGCTCAGCTTTTAAAAGAAGGCTGAAGATACTTCAAAAGTAAAGTAAAAAGACATAAATATTAATATAATTCCATGGATTATCCAGCCCACTGCTGGTACTTTCATGCTAATGCTATAAATCTGAGACGCACATAGGGATTTGATTTTAATGCATTTTTTCTTCAGAATTATGTTACCTCATAAAATAATATTAATTACCCTAGTTCAGTGAGTTTGTGTTTGCCCAACCCTCTCATGCCATTGTGATAAGTAGTGGCTTCACCTTTGTGGAATTTGAAAGTCTGATTGTAAAAAATTATGAGTTCAAATAATGTTTCTGGTGTCCACAGGCTCTGAAAATACATCTTCCTTTGAAAGTTACAAATCAAGGACAATAATTTTCTTCAAGTGGTTTTCGTGGTCAGTTAGGTGGACATCAATAAGATGGGGAGAATCTCGTGTTTATAAATGTTGCCTGGGGAGGCAGTGCAATGTAGTTCAAGAACTGGATTGCAAATTTAGAGAACTAGGGGTTAGACAGGATTTTGTTGCTGCCGAATTGTAACTTCTGTATTTTTACATACTAAAATTGGGTGAATATCCCCATCCGTGTTTTTCCAACAATGTTATTGCAAAGAGTTATGAAAGGAATATATATATATGTGTGTGTGTGTGTGTGTGTGTGTGCATATATATGTATATATGTATATATATGAAAGGAATATATATATGTGTGTGTGTATATATGTATATATGTATATATACATATGTATGTATATATACATACACACACACACACACACACACACACACACACACACATATATATGTATCAATGTGTTTTAGACTATCACAGGCTCTAAAATGTAAAACACTATTAGTAGTAGTAAAACAGCAGCAGTACAATGAGGGAAGAGGTGGAGGCAGTTAATGAGTTGGCCTGAACCTCAGCCTTCTGCCTGAGTTGCCCAAATTTGTGCTTCATTTGAGGACATACACTTTGTAGTTGACTTTTCCACCTGTAACTGAAACATTTACAGGAGTTGGACAAGGATAACTAGATCACTTTAACTGTTTTTTTTTAACATGTAAAAGCTTTTCTGGACGTGGTATTGTTCATGGAATTGACTACATCTGCATAGAAATAAAAACCATTAACACTACTAGTAACAAAATATGAGACAGCAATTTCTCAAACAATACCAGTTGGTGTGAATTCTTTCACATGGGTTTTCCTGGTGGTCAGTGCCCATGGAAGGTGTTTTTGGAATTTTTTTCACACGGGTGGTAAATACCTGTTCAGCTTCAACATTCACAAAGTAGGTGCAAGATGCCTTGCTGGGTATGTTCACATATGTTATCTCATTAGTTCCCACCATATCCCTGGGAGCTTGATAGCATCGTTACAGCTCACAGGCAAATCTTGAATAAGACATAGCTGAATCCAATTTACCTGGATTAGTGCTACTGACTACTTTTAGTTTCTTCCCTCCAGGCCCCTTCCTGTACCTTCTCCATTTTTTTTTTCTCTTTCTCCCTCTTCCTCTTTCTCCCTAACTATTCATTATTTAAGCCTCTCTCTTTTTCTTTTTTCTTATATTCTAAGTAGAGACTGTAAAAAAATCAGAAAGGGAAGAGAAACAGTACAATGACAATCTATAATTTTCAAATTTGCCTATATTTTTGATAAACAGACTACAATACTTTGAAACTGTGCAAGATTTGTTGCTAAAAATTTGGGGTTAAATGGACAGAACACGTGCAAATTGCTTCAGGTCCAATTTGCACAACCTGACATACAGGTTGGGGTGGTCTGTGGGATGTTTATCTGCTTCCACAGTCCTGCATTAACCTGGAACTGAAGGTGAGTTTGGGGCAGCTTCCACTTAGTAGGTAATAGGCAGGGCCTTCTCCCTTGTCTGTCCCTAAGGGCTGGGTAAGATATGATGATCCTTGAGAACACTATCATCTTCATGACTAATACTATTGACATTTATTAGTCAATTTATTAGACTGTAAAGATACAGTGGGAATAAATTCTGTGTCTAGAGCATAGTTCTGGGCACCATAAGAGCAAAAGGCAAATAAGACAAGGTCACTGGAAACTTCACCATTTAGTATGAGAAAAAGATTTGAACAGTTGCTTCCCACCCAATGTAACTATTTACAAAATGGTATTATCTCGTGTGCAAAAGGCTTATAAGGAATTATTCAAGGGGTGCCTGGGTGGCTCACTTAAGCGTCCAACTCTTTAATTTCAGCTCAAGTCATGATCTCATGATTCTTGAGTTCTAACCCCACATCTGGCTCTATGCTAAGTGTGCCAAGCCTCCTTGAGATTCTCTCTCCCCCTCTCTACACTCCTTTCCCACTTGGGTGAGCTCTCACTTTCTCAAAATAAATAAAGAAAAAAAATATTCAAAATTTAGAGCCACATGAAAGGTATTATTATGTGTTAGTTAGTTAGGACTCCTTTGGTTGCGAGTAAGAGAAATCTACTGGCAAGGCTGGCTATGTGACTGTCAGAGCCCAGAGTAAAATAAAAGACTGGGGGGAAAAAGTAGAAGAAAATTTTTTTTTCTGTTTAAAAGTACTAAAATATAAAGTTTTTGCCTTTCTTTTGTGGTCTCTTTCTCACCCTATTGTGATGTTTTTTTTTATTTGCTATTTAATGGGACTTCCTTGGCCCTGAAGATCCTTTTGGGGTGAGTGCAGACACTCAGAGGAGCTTCAGGCCCATCCCCTAACTTGGCACATGCACTTGGCCCACTGAATGCAGGGCTCGTCTCTGCCTTGACCAGTGGGGCAGGGAGGTTGAGCCAGGTGGCTCCCCTTCCCTTGAGCCCTGTACCCCAATCCACAACAGATGGTCAACCTAAGGGACTGCAATCTCCCCACCAGTTCCCCACATCACCTGTGGAATGCACCTGAGTGCTGACAGGGAGGATGACACAGTTATACTTTCACCTGGAAAACTCCGAGCCTGCATTCCTAACCCCTACCCTGTGCAAAGACCCTGTTGGGGGCAGGGGGCAATTGCTGCTTAGTGGAGAAGAGAGAGGCTCTGAGGGACCAGAGCCCAGGGGTCAGAAGAATGGAGAGATGAGAACCCATCCTGGAGAGGGGGGTAGACTATGGGAGTGAGACCACACATGAGCTAAGGCTCCAAAGCCCCAGTGCATGCTCTGTTGTCTGGTTAGACCTAATTTACAGAACAAATTCAAATATGAAATTAGTAAAAATGTTAATGTGGTGACCACAGAACATGAATCCCCAAATGAAGGGTCCTTCTGAGTCAGGGGCCCCATGCAACTGCCTTGGCTGCATGCTGGTGAAGTTGGAAGTGTCAACTAGCCTTCACTGTCCAGGTGTGTCATATGACCTGAGGGCGGAAAGGTGGCTGGGATTTAGGAACAGATTTCTCTAAGAGCCAGAATGCTGATTGTACGCTGTCTCCTTGATGCTTCCTTGTGGATTGGCTTCATATTTCTCTCTTTTTACAGGCAGGCTTTATGTTTGTCCATGTGGTTGAGGATCAGATCCTCTGTTTTGTAGACTCAAAACTTGGCCTTGTCAGAGTACCAGAGATGATCAATCTCTTGGGACTGATATACTAATTTTTTATTTTTATTTAAAAAATTTTTTTTTAATGTTTGTTTATTTTTGAGAGAGACAGAGACAGAATTGCGAATGGGTTAGGGGCAGAGAGACAGGGAGACACAGAATCCGAAGCAGGCTCCAGGCTCCAAGCTGCCAGCCCAGAGCCTGATGCGGGGCTCGAACTCACGAGCGATGACATGACCTGAGCTGAAGTCAGACGTTTAACCAACTGAGTCACCCAGGCGCCCCACTGATATACTAATTTTTTATGATAAGCTGTTGTGGTTTGAAGAAAGCCTAAAAATGATAGCTCTCCCCACCCCACCACCTGCATTCAAAACCAGTTGAGAGAGAAATGAATTGAGCAGCGGGAACTAAAATGTTGATATGAGTACTGATAAAAATTACACCAGAGAGCACGGCTTATGTATTCGACACTGGTATTTGTAATATTGAACCCCCGAATTAGACAGACTTCTGCATCTATTCATGGTGGGCCAAGGTGACACCTAGGGCTTCCTGTGTTTATCTCCACATAGGACTTTTTCACATTGTAGGGCAATAAAAGTCCAGAAGGGTTGTTTCCTGTGTTCCTCCTAATCCCTAGTGAGTAAGTGAGGGAACAGCTGGGCTCCACAGGTCAGGTTTCTCTCACCAGCAATCAGGGAAGAATGAGAGGGCGTGGCAAGTGGCCTAGGGCAAACATTTCTTAGAGAAATCAGATCAATGGAAAAGAAGCACCCCCTTCCCCAAGTCCACCTACAACTTCTATTAAGAAGTGTCACAATGTTTGTGTCTGTAGTTTCACTGTCTTTCTTAGATGAAAGATACACAGGGAGCCTTTTTTTTTTTTTTTAATAAATTCTGAATTATTTAAGTGAAAAATCACAGCTAAGGAGTTAGTCTGGGATTTTATTGGCTCGTCACCTCAGTATCTGTTCCCTGGCTGCAACTCTCTCCATTGTAGGTATAGTGATCTAGGGTCTGCTCTAAACGTAGTGTGATGCACTTGCTCAAAATCTTCCAGTATTTCAGGAGACAATGGGTGATATTACACTCCTAGTGTCCCCTAAATGTTCTTTTGTTGTCTGGAGCAATATAGTAACTAATCTTCCCCTTGTCCAGTGTTTATTTTCAAACCATGTGAGTGGGCTCTGTAATGATTTTATAATTTATGGAAATGTACCTTCACTTTTTTCCTACCTTTCAAGTCCAGGAAGCCCTCCCTGATCTCAGGCTGGGTGAGTGCTCTTTCTCTGTGCTCCAAAGACACTCTCCAAACACTGCTCCAGTCCCCATAATCCTATGTTGCAGTTGATGGTTTTACTCGCCTGCTTCCTGTAGGCCAAGGCTATATATCTTGGTTTAACCAACATTTACCATAGAGCTGAGCATGTTATAGTACTCATAAATTTCCTGATGAGTGAACACATTAAGATTCATTTCTAATAGAGCATACACTTGTGTATCTAGAAGATTCTGCAACAAAGCAAAAATCTGCATGGGACACAGATGGTTAGGCCACTGGAGCCTTGCCCCCAGCCTGAGAACACCACCTCTCCTAAAGGTAGATATGCAAATGGATGTTGATGTGGAGTTGGCTTTGCTAATTGAATAACTGACTTTCAGAGAAGATCATTACAATAAAATTAACTTCACTGTAAAAGTTCTTGGAACATAGCTGCATGTTTATTCTGAGGCACCTCAGAATCCTATAGTTCTCTGAAGTCATTTATGAGTGTGTTTGCATTGAGGTACATTTGCAGAAGTGCTGTTCCCTAGAAATTCTACTTCATGGGAGGCTGGATAAATTGTACAAGAAAAACCAAGAAAGTCAGTAACAGAAGGCTAGAGAAGGTTTAATATAGACAGAGTAATGTGACAGTACATGCTAAAGATGTAGATGGAATTCTGAATTAAGTAATATAGGTACCTTACATGCACAGAGTTGTTTTCAGAAACTCAGAGGCACTATGGGAGGAAGGATGAGGGAGAGGCAGAATAGAAAAGTAAGTTATTTTACTATGATATCACTGAAGATAATAAAGTTGATAAACTGCTGGGCTATGAATCAGAGAAGATGATATTCAGGGATTTTGAAGTACACGCAAGGGGAATAGGAAAGCCTTTGGCAAGAGTACTCACAGCGCTCCAGACGTGGTTTTCAAAGTGGTTAATGTAATGAGGAAGGATTCAGGAAGGTCTCAATCTAAAATTCTGTCTTTAGGTGTACAAAGTGTTGGACATGATGGCAAGAAGCAAGATTGACATTATAGGCTGGTTTGACCCATTTAGAGCCAGAACCATTTGTAAAAACACATTTGTATTGATAAATAGATAAAGGTGGTGAATATATGTCTAAGAGTGCACCTCTGGTTATAGAGCAATTTCATAACATTTCAAGGAGGGATTTGAAACTCTACCCTACACTTGGTTCATTTATAAAATCAGGAAGCAGGTAGATAGAGGAAGCTCAGGATCAGACTCTGTCAATAGGAAGAATCTTTGCAATAAAGTGGACCGTACTTCTAGCAACGAGAACCACTTAAAATTTTCCAACTAAAGAAGATGATGTGAGAGGGTATCCCTTTGGTAGTGTTTAAGACTTTTATTTCAGGATCATATTGAAATAATTGGGCCAGATCAGATTACTATAAGAAATGTACACATGGGTGTACATGTAAATGTAAATGGGCACATGGGTGGCTCAGTCAGTTAAGCGTTCGGCTCTTGATTTCAGCTCAGGTCATGATCTCACAGTTGGTGAGTTTGAGCCCCATGTTGGGCTCTGTGCTGACAGTGGGGAGCCTGCTTGGGATTCATTCTCTCTCTCTCTCTTTCTGCCTTTCCCCCGCTCTGTCTCTCAAAATAAATAAATAAACTTAAAAATATGTGCCTTTCAAATTTTTTTAGGACTATTTGATGATTTAACCATAAAGCATAAACAAAGATAAGATTGATGTGGATGTGGATGACAAAATCTCTTTCAGTTCAACCAGTTACCAAAAAGTGTTCTTAACACAGGGATATAAATTGTAACATACAGTGGTAAGAAATAGTTTATTAGGAACACTCCAAACCGTAATGCCATGCTTAAATATTCATAAACCTGAGGAATGGGCTACAGAATGATGGCACGATTTTCTTCTAAAGAAGCTATTTCCTATTGATTAAAGTCTACACTCTTCAGCAAGGCACTTAAGACCTTGTATCAGCTTTGCCATATCTGGATATTTCAAGCCTCATCTCTTACGGTAGCTCTCCTCATTCCCTTACCATTCTCTTAACAGGCCAGGCCAGGCAGTCTCATGCCTCTTTCCCTCTCCTTGGGATCCTTTATTATACTGGAGACACTTTTCCATCCTCTTTTTCTTCCGGTTGAAATCCTGTTTATCCTTCTTAGTCCCACTCAAATCCCATTTTTCCTTGATCTTCTCAGTCAGAAAAAAATGGCTTCCTCTCTCATTTCTACTTGTAATATTTAATGTGTTATGCATTATTAAATTGAGCTGTTTACATATCAGCATTTCCCACTGACATAAGACGTAGTGCTTCCTGGGTGCTAGGTAAATATATATTGATGTGAAATAGGAATTGGCTAGTTCATCTCACACAAATCCACTCTGCTCTTGTAGCTTCGTGTATTACTGTGAGTCTAAACCACCATTTAGATAATCAAAGAAAAATTAAAATTGTAAATGCTTGTGTAATATCTATTTTAATACTTCAGAAAACCATCAATGGATCTGTTGTTTAAGTTCAGATACATTATCTATTTACATAGAAAATTCATTTATTCTCTTTTATGTTTCATTCCTATTGATACTGAATACCCCATCAGTACCCCATGTCCTGTGGATACCGAACATAATTATACCAGGAATGATTAAATGCTTTAGCTTAATTTAAGAGTCTATAGGCAGCCCAAGTGAGGTATCTTTCTTGCGTCTGTTTGTTTGTTTGTTTGTTTTTGCATCTGTTTCAAAATCTTAAATGGCTCCATTTTAGACTCATCCACTACTTATTCAGTAATCTCAACCAGAGCTAGATTTAGAGCTGGAAAGCACTTATCAAGTGCCAAGTCAAGGCAACATGGGGAACATTACAAATTACTAGACACAGAACTCTGCCTTTCATGTTGCAAGAGACTTTCATAGTATCTTGGCATGTACTGTTGAGTAGGATAGTGTCTTTTCATATTGTTTCTTGGCTCCCGTGTGACCAATGGGAAACATTCATAAGACTCAGATCAGTATTTCACTTTGTGGCCCCAAACAGCATGAAATCAATTATTCTGTTGGGTCATTTAACTTTGAACCATTGATAAACTTAGGATCACATTGTTTTATAAAAATGGAGTATTACTGTACCACTGCCTCTTGGAGGTTTAGAGTGTCACCATTTTTTGTCTCCATTCCTATAGGTTCAAGTCAGTACAAAACAGACATGGGACAATGTAGGAATCATACTGTTGACCTTATCTTGTGCTCTCTGGGACAATCAGGCCCCATTTCAGGGCTTGCCTCTCATACTGTCTTAATTTTAAGGGCAGAAGCTGATGAGAGGATGCAGATACCTGGTCAAATCTCTGCTTTACTGATTGCATAGAGATGGGAAGTTCTGGGGCTCTCTCTATGCCTGATGCAGAAGGTCTGAGAGAAGTGATGGTTTGTGTCATGCTGGAGCCATGGTCTTTGTGGCACACATGAATCAGTTTGTCACTTGGTAAGGGAACACTTCTCATAAAGGAAAGAGCTGTTACTTGAATATAGAAACAAAAAACTTTTTTTTTAATGTGAAATTTATTGTCAAATTGGTTTCCATACAATACCCATTGCTCATCCCAACAGATGCCCTCCTCATGCCCATAGAAACAAAGAAACTTAATACAATCATTCCGTTATCATTCCCTCCTGCTAAGATAGCCTGCTAAGACTCTCCACCCCCCAGAAGTGCTCATCCCTTTTAAATGCACCATTGGTAATAGTAAAAGGACATTGGTAGTAATGTTCACAAGAGTATTTGAGTTACAACTGCAGTGTTAAGCAGTATTAAAATAACTTCAAACCTTTTTGGCAAACTCACTACCCTAAAAATGCTTACCCACAAGCGCTGGTACTAAATTTAGAAGTGGGTGTATTTGTTATAGTCCTAACAGAAAAAAAGAGTGTCTATGCCTGGAGGGGATTCTTATGCTTAAAGTTTCAATATGTTTCCTTTGAAAAAAAAAAATGTGACTGGAACTAGAAAATGAAACTGATTGTCTCTTCTAAGTTATCAAGAGATGTTCTGCTCATCAGCCCGATGGAGAACTGCAAGTGGACACAGAACCTGTTTTGCAACCTTGAAGCTAACACAGAGCATTAACAAGCCCCAGGCAAGGGAAGGGGACTCGGGTGGCATAGATACAATATATTGGTTGTGTAGTTTGGCTTAATAAGGCAGACTTGATATAGTCTTGTCCTGACCTTTAATATTCTTTTCCTACCAGTGCATATTTACTGGGCAAAAAGAGTCTCTGGGATGCACTAAAGCACTTTCACCTACCAAAGTCTGTGTTTACCTTTTAAAGTTTGCAGACAATAGCTATATCCCTTGGGGCTTAAAACTTTAAACGAGCTTGCATCACAGAGGGAGTGGGAATCTGATGCTTAGACAAGTGCTGATTCTTTTGAGTGCATTTTGAGGATTGTACTTTGGTGAATTACATAGATGTTTGTTATCCATAATTGTCACATCTGAAATGACTCATGAGATTAGCAGAGCCCTATAAATATATTTCAGTCCATTTTATTTTAAAACAGTCTACTGAACATTGACTTTCTGTTCAGAAATCAAGATAACACGGTCTTTTTTTCCTAAGTAACAATTCTCAATGGACCAGGACATGTTTCCTGATGTTTCTTTAGGCGACATTATTGCAGATATCATAGTCAATCTCTAGGCCATCTTCTGGAGTAAGAAGTGTTTGGGGGAGCAGTTATTTGCAAAATAATCAAAGTATTTAACAACTAGTATTATAGAATGGTGACAGTTATACTTGACATGCCCATAGCAACTCAGAATATGCGCAAGGAGTATTTATCTTATGTAGGACCACAAAACTATGGTGTACGGCTGAGCACCATATTTTAAGACAAGTTTAGCTTCAAGAGATCTGGTCTCTTTTAATGATGGTTGTGCTATGAGAGAGCTAAGCAGCAGTCAGGAGCCTAGGCCAGGTACTGCTACTGGGTCTACCCAGCCCAGATACTACTTTAATATTACCTTAGAGACTGCTCTTGACTCCGATTTGTATTAAAGACACAAAGGACAAATGGAAAAACACTTACATATAATCTGCAAATGTTAACAGAATTTGGGGGTAGTGCTAATATCAGTCCTTCCTCAACAGGATCTTGGTGGAATGCTTAACTACTGCTGACCAGTAGAATGTGCTGTGGTTCACGCTTGCCTGTGTTGCATTTCTGCCTCATTCTATCCCAATACAATGATGTATTTCTTCATTTCAGCCTTATGTTTGCTAGAATAAAATCAGGTGTTTTCATGGCAGAGTGCCCTAGCTCTGTTGATAATTGCTTAAAGCTTACTCCTTAAAATACAGTTACTTTACAACTCAACCACACTGAATTCATGTCTGTTTCTACTGCATTTGCTTCCTCTTTTCATTTATACCTAGATGTTTATTTGCCAGGGCGTCTGTTTTACACAGTGTCCTGTGAGAACTGAACCCATCAAGTGACCTCTTGCTGCTCATTTCCCCATTTGTTATTAGGAATAATGACACTCCCAATTTCTTCTCTCAGCTTTTAAATGGGAAAACTATAACACAAAAGGGCGAACACACATAAAATTACTTGTATAAGGCAAGGAAATAGTGGTAGCTGCCGTAACAGACAGCTCCAAAATTTCAGTAGGTCCAAAATAATAAATTCTGATTACTCCTATCATTGCACACAGAGTGGATGGTGAGTCGGGATGTTGCTCTGCAGAGTCGGACAGGAACCTGCTCACTTTCCATCTTACAGCTGTGACCTCTTCCTGCTTCTCAGAATCCTTCCCACTCCATCATCAGATGAGGAAAAAGCGGTCATACAGGGGAGGTTTTTATGGGTCAGACCTGAAAGTTGCACATAACACTTTGGCTTGCATGGCATTGGGCAGAACTCAGTCTGTGGCCATATTGAATGAAGCAGAACACCGGGAAGGTGGAGGACACAGCTGTCGGTGAGCACTAGCAGTCTCTGCCATATCGTTGTTGTAAATAAAATTCTAAGTGCCACTCTTAGGAGTGGCTGCATTACTATTTGTAGAAAATAAACCTCTGTGCAATTTTGAAATGGATTCTGGCTGATGCACTGTGCAGATCTTTTGTAGACCTTCAGGTAAGAAAGACTGGGGTGTATCTAGGGCTTAAAAATGTTGCCAGTTGAGTGAATGCATTCTTTCCAAACATGTCATCACCACTTATATCTGGATTCAGTCAAATTAGACAGTTCACTTTGTGTCTCAGCTTCCGATCCTGCTAGTTTGAAGAACAATTGAGAAACTGCTTCATGGGTCACTTGAAAGCAGTGGAAAAAAATTCAAAGTCATTAAATGTCTCTTGAGTAGAACTGCCAGGGACACAGTAAAGTAACTCCTCCTGAGCCCTGGACCCTTCATAATTCTATTACTCGAATAAGTGATTCCAACATGTTACTATGACAATTTTCTTCTTGTCAGTGATCATTTCTTCCAAAATTGATAAATTTTCCATTTTTAAACTTAAAACCTAGAAATTGCGTGCCCGTTCTCTTGCACTGCATTTTTGTGTCACTTTACTCATTTGTGGATAATGCCACTTTAATGTGGCATATCCTGAAAGATACTGGACAGGGATAAGGCAAAAATTCAAGTATTTATTCAGATCTAAATTAACTATACTTTTAAGTTTGTGTTAGGAGTATTGAACTAATATATTTTCTTGTATGTAGAATGTTAGTTTCATAAGATGGTTATTTAGCTTGTGTAAGTGACTATATAGATGACAGAGGAATTCTAGATATCCCTCTAAAGTATAACCTATTTTTGGAGCTGTGCCCAGATGAGATTGGAAAATGGTTTGGTTTCAGCCTCCCTAGACTGTGTAAAGCTGATTTGTGAAATTCTACACAGATAAGGAAATTGAATGTTGGTATATTCACTTAAAGTATCTCTTTGAAGACTTTATTAAGGAGAAGAAAAGCAAAGTGTAATAAATTTCTCAGAAGAGGATTTGCTTTATGCTTAACAACAGAGTAAAACATGCCTATTCACAGGTGTATGTTCTAAAATTAGTAGACATTATGGCTCTAGAATAGCGCTGTCCAGTTGAAATATAATGTAAAATATGCATGTTATTTTAAATTTCTAAGAGTTGCCTTAACAAAGGTAAGATAAAATAGGTCTGACACATCTCAGATCAGAGATTTCAAGTGCCCAGCAGTCACCTCTGGCTAGTGGCTACATCAGCAACTGTAAAACCTTCAGGATAGGTTTCCATTAGTAAAAAATTACTATGGCACACTCTTGAATCTGCACCCTTGAGCACACACAGGAAATCTCTAGAGAGGTAACATGCTGCCCTTAAAGTAGGAAATCGCACTTTCCATGATTTTGTTATACTAAAAGGCAGTTCTGATTTTCAGTTGAATGCAAAATGATAGCATTAAGCAGACAGATGGCTGGAATCCACATACCAGGGGTTGAGAATATCTAATTCCTTCTACAGTATAACATTTCCTGTCTCAGGATGGAATTTCACCATAAAGTCAGATATTGAATAGAAATGGGTAACATTCATCAAAGCTCAAATTATACTAAGATAAGAGGGTGGAAGGAAAAAGAAAACAAGTCTATAACATTTACCTTTGTTGCATTTCAAGATCAATTCTAGATTAAAAACGATTTGTAAAAGAGCCGACATAATGCTTTTCCTAATGACCTGCTTACTGTGATGATGCTGCTTATCAACTTTAAATAGTGACATACTCTGCAGTCTCTTCTTAACAGTCATTAGCCAGAGGAAAGCTATGCAAATCACAAGGATAGGAAAGCATGGCACTTTGGGTAATTTTCTGATATGCTTAAACATGTCACTCAGTGGGATCATACTTGAATGCTGAATCCACATAAAATGAAACCTCTTTATTTTAGACCCGGATCATTTGGAATGGTTTTACTAAAATTGAATTAGCAAGAAGTCCCAAACTTTGTAAATATAAGAGCTTTAGAGTCTGACACTTGAAATGAAATCTCAACTCTGACACACGCTGTGTGAGCTAAGGCAACATCCCTTAACTTCTCGGAGTTTGCTCGCTTGCCTGAGGAATATGGAGGATAGGACACTAACCTCCCAGGAGGTATTACCATCCCTGTCTTTTCCCATCTGGCTGCATTCCGGTTCATCCATCCCACATCCAGGACTAGAGTGATTTTCTGTGGTCGACTTGTAGGCAGGATGTCAGAGTGGTGAAGAGCAGAGCTTCTGGAGCTAGACTGACTGGCTGGAAGCCCGGCTCTTCTGCCTAGCTAGTTGTGCCATCTTGGGGTCGTCACTTAGCCAATCTGCGCCTCACTTTTACACTTAGAGATAATAATTGTATCTACTTCCAGGGGTTGTTTCCATGGTTAGATCAGGTATCAGTGCTTCGAGCAGTGCCTGGCACAGAATGAGTACTGTTATTGAGTGTTTGTCTGTCTATCCTGTAATTCTCTGCTGAGGAGCCTCCTGGGTATCTATTTGACCTTCAGAATGGAATTTGCACTGCTTAGCATGGCACATTGGCCTTTCTGGATCTAGTTCCCACCTACCTCTAGACTCATTCCCTGCCACTTCCACTGTAATAAAATGTGTATTTCAGTCAAATCACTTCTTGCTGTGAAAGAGCTTAATTGCTAAGTGTATGGATTTTGGAGTCAGTCTGCTCTGTTCAGAACTAGTCTCCAGCACATCATAATTCCATGAACTTCAAAGTTACTTAAACATCTCTGACTTGAGGGTTAAATAAAGGGCTTCTCCATGTTACGTTCTTAGTTGTTATGTCCTCACTTTGAGTGGAATATCTTTCCCTTCATTTTCACTTGGCTTTTGCTTGTCCATCAAAATGGAGTTATTTTTTAGCTCTTTCAAGGACCCTACTTCTGTCCCTGCTCTCTGTCCCCACCTAGCACTCTGTCCCCCTCCTATAACACTGACTGTCATTGCTAATTTGCTTAATCTATTTCCCTTATTGGCCAGGGAAGGCAGGCAGCATGTCCTTGTCATCTTTGTGCCTTAAAGCTTAACACACAGAGGTCATTTGATAAATGTTCATTGAAGAAAATAACCAACAAAATAGTTGTGAAGATTAAGTGAAATAACTTATGTTGAATATTTGACACATGGTAGGGATCCACTAAATACTAATTTCCTTTCCCTTAAAATTTACTTTTAGGTATTTATTATGTGGGAAATGGGCATTACAGTTTTCTGAGAAAATGAAGAAAGTCAATAAATTAAGATCCTGCTCAAAGCACAAGTATTTGATGGCCAACTACCCAGAGCCCCACCCCTATGACAGTAACAGTTAGTATGTATGCAACACCTGTGAGCCAGGCATCGTGCTGAAGCTTCTAACGCATAACTCTCTCATTTTAGCCATACCAGTTCTCAATGAAGAAGGCAGGATTATTGTCCCCACTGTGTGAATGAGGCAACTGGAGCTTAGAAAGGATGATTGAGGTGATTAGCTATGTAGTGTGGGCCAGCTATGTAGTCTAGCTGATCAGAAAGCTCCTGGATTTGCAAAATTATATATATGGGCAGGATTTTGGTCCTATTGTGGCCACTCACCCACACTACAGACTTCCTTTTGAGGTTAGATAATGAGAAAAGGGTATTATGTAGCCCTGGAGTTGTCACGTGTGTGGGTCAAGCTTGAAGAATGCACTATCCATGCGACATAGGTCATGTGAGGAAAATACACTTCTCTTGAGAAAGTAATAAAGGAAACAGACTTTTGGGACATAGACAAAAGACCTGGTTTTTTTCTGGGTAGTGGAAGAAGCATTCCCTGAAAAGGATGAAAATTTAAGGAAATTGGTTTCCCATCCGCAGAAGCTCTAGAAGTCATAGCCAGAATCTGTGGGAGAAGGGAAGCAGCAGATCTGATGTTGAGTTTGAAGTGAGATGGATACAGGGAGAGATTGCATTTTTGGAGTGTGCATCAGAGGAGTGTGGGGCCTCATCTGAGTATCCCAGTTGTGGTTCCCGAAGTAGAGTCAAGAGAATCACAGCTGCAGAATCTAGCGTATGGACAAGTGAAGAGAAAATAAAGGCAGCTAGAATGGGGTGTCTGTTGCCACCCAGAATTCTTTTGCCTGTTGGTAAATTTCCTTCTGGAAGCCACCTGCCCTTGCTTTCAGTCCATATGGCCCTAGCGTTGAAGCCCATCACCTTTCTCTGAGACAATTAGAGCAGGGCATTCTCCTGGCCACAAGAATTACTTCGGGGTTTGAGAAGTTACATAAGCAGATCAATTTTGTTTTTCTTTTTTCTTTTTTTCCAGTTATTCTTATACCACCCCCAACCCATTCCTTCTCTGGTTATATTGGACACAGTGTCTCACTTTGCTACCTGGGAGGGAATCTGGAAGGCTATGACCAGGAGCAGTCGTGGCCATTTGGGGACTATAGGGGTGAAGTTCTCTTAGAATGAGCCAACACAGAATTGTGTGAGGAGACAAAGTTGTACCAGATCCTGAAAACACTGTTGGAGTGTCTATACCTAGCCACACCTGAAGCAGGACCACCCCTAGTTTTGATTAATTCTGTCTAGTTGGTTTTTCTGTTGTTTTCTAACAAAATGCTAACTGTTGGTATGGTGACTCAGCTTTTTTATGAAGGAAAGCAGTATGAATTATGAACCTCCCAATGGGAAAATCTTTGTATTGCTATGAGAGTAAGATCTATTTGGAGTAAAGATTATGTGAATCAGGGTGGTCAGGGTTTCAATTATTAAGCCAAAGGTGGGGGGCAGTGTTTTAAATGGAAGAATAAGCAGCAGATTTGATCATAAACTTGTACATTTTTTCCCCTTAGGCATGGCCAAATGATTATCAATCTTAGTACTCTTGAATGAGAGGTTTTTCTTCTTATTCACTAAAAATGTCAGTTATTGTGTAAATACATATGTAGGGTTTTGTAGATGCTTTTCTCCTCTCCACTATACTCTGGAGCATCAATTGAGGTCAAACAGTCACCACTTTGCAACATTCATACCATCCTCATGAACCTGCAGGGTTCTTCCTTGCCCCTGGCTTTTAGAATTAAAAGTATCATTTCCCTCTTCTTAGGATGATGCTATTTTGAGTCCTTATCAGCTGCCAGCTGGATTTGAAGGCCTATAGCCTAATCACCCAGATTGGTAGGGGAAAGTTGTCATATTTTGTCTCTGACTGATAGGAATTAAAACACAAATAAACTCAAAAAGAGGTACCCTTTGGGTAAGATTAAACCAACGATTATAATTCACATCATTCCATAAATTGTATTATCTTGAGCAAAACACTCTATTTTTTGACATTGCAGCTGATAAGTATGGGGGGGAAAGGAGTAAAAACAGTACCTCCTAACCTCTTTTACATCATGATATACCTAGAATATTTGATAGGTACATGAGTGTAAATAGATGAGGCTGCTCACTGCTGAGGATTGCCAGGCTGGGCTGAGGGGTTCGGTAGCTCAGCACACCTGATCCTATTTCTGGAATGCTGATCAGAAAGCTCCTGGATTTGCAAACTGTATGGGCAGGATTTTGTTCCTAGTGTGGCCACTCACCCAAACTATGTCCTTAGGCCATTCTCTTTTCCTTTTTGGTCCTCACTTTGCATCCTTAAGTGAGGAATGTGAGGTCTAGTCCAGATGTAAATGACTGCATATTTGGAGCATTAATGGACCTGATAAATGAAGGTTTATGAGATACACTGAGGCATTAAGCATGAAAACACCAGCAGGAAGATCATTATTTAGATCTGTTTAATTTCTGCTGAGCCTACTCTTAAAAAAAAAAAAGCCTACATTATTTAAGATACCTGTAATACAGTATATGATGGAGAGTGTTAGGGCCTGGGTCATTTACACAGAGATTATTCATAGAATTTCTGAACTAAAAGGAAGAGTTGAGATAATTCCCCAAATACAAAAGAAGATTCTCTTAAAATCATCAGAGAATATTTGTATAGAGCATCATGCAAACACACAATTGAGGATGCTTAGGACCAACTTGCAATTGTCCTTTGATAGCACGAAAAGAAAAGCATATAAATATATAATCCATGTGTTATTAACAAACCTACTTTTCCTTAGCCAGGTGTTTAGCACATCGAATTAGGGACATGTCAGTATCAATAACCTATTAACACCCAGCAGGAACAGGGACTGACCACTTTGATGGGACCAGGCAGCACTAGGTCCACCCACTAGGGATGTTTAGGGGCAAATGATCAGGGGATAAGGAAATAGAAAAGACTACTAGTGCCACCAGGGGATGTCTTTGCTGGTGAGCATACCCCAGGTGCAGAGAATCAACAGTCAGTGATCATAGTCTAGGCAAACTTCTGGCAGTGGTGTGAGGGAGAGCTGTGGTCTGAATGTGTCCCTCTCAAATTTTTGTTGAAATCATAAACCCCAAAGGTGATGGCATTTGGAGGTGGACACCTTGGGGGATGCTTAAGTCATGAGGATGGAACCCTCATAAGTGGGATTAGTTTAGTGCCTTATAAAAGAGGCTCCAGAGAAATCCCTAGCCCCTCGACCATGCGAGGACACAGTGAGGAGGTGCTGACTCTGAACCAGGAAGAGCATGACCATCCTGGCACCTTGTTCTAGCCCTGGCAAGCCTCCAGAGCTATAAGAAATAAATTTCTGTTGTTTTTAAGTCACTCGGCCTATGGTATTTTGTCATCATAGTCTGAATGGCCTAAGGGAGGTTCAAGCTGATGGAATAGATCACAGAGAGGAGGACTTTGAAGTGGGAAATAGTGAACCAAGCATATTTCTGGTGTTAAGATGCCCTATTTGGGGTATCTGATTTCTAGATACTAGGATGTAGTGCAGGACAAAGTTCAAGGATAATGCTTCCATATATCAGAGGATCAAGGACAAGAATAGGACTTGTGAATAGGGCTGTGTTTGTTGAATGCACATGGACACACACACAAATTAATGAATGTATATAGTGTGTTTAAGTGCAAGGCTCTGTCCAGATGTTCACACACACACACTTCCATTTAATCCTTATCAAATCCCCAAAAGACATGTATTATCCTTTTTACAAGTAAGACAGCAGAGGCTTATGTTACTACCACCTGTAATCACACTGTTAGCAAATGGCAGAATCAAGATTTGAACCCAGGTCTATCTGACTTCAAAGTCCATTCTTTCTTCACTGGTATGTAAGGGAGGTTAAGTAGCTAGAACTTGCAGAACATGGACCAAGGAAGAAACACTGAATAAGATTTGTGGAATCCAGTCAGTTTTATTACCCTAATACTAATCTGGAGGACACGTATGCCTTCTGCCTTAGGTTGGGGTTGATCTGTGGAATAAAAATTTAAGGTAGGTTTGTGACCCAGTTATCCCTGACCTATCCTGTAATCATGCAGCAATGTTTTTTCCAAATCTGATGCAGTTGAAGGAAGCTGCTTCAATTTGAAAACTTTGTGTCATGTTGCATATTTTACAGCATCAGACTGAGCCTCAAAATGCACCTAGGTATATGTTGACATCCCATACTAAAGTTATTTAAGGGACACCTGGGTGGTTCAGTCAGTTAAGCATCTGACTTTTGATTTCAGCTCAGGTCATTATCTCGCATGATTCATGGGATCTAGCCCCATGTCGGGCTCTGTGCTGATAGCACAGAGCCTGCTTGGAATTCTTTCTCTTCCTGTCTCTCTGCCCCTCCCCTGCTCATGCATGTGTACACACTCTCTCTTGAAATAAAGTTTTAAAAAGTTATTCAAAAAAATTAGTAGTATTCAAAAAAGAAGAAGTCAATTGCTTCTGTAATTACTGGACACTTGGGAATTAATCAGAAATGGAGCTTAAATAGAAGCTTCTTATTTCTTGAAAAAATATGTACGGTTTGAGACTTTGCTTTTATGTGTGTGGTCTGCTAAAAGAGCTATCAAAAGAAGGAAAACACTTGAAATAAGTCAGAGGGCAGGGAGAATGATATTAAAGCCTTGAATTTTAGATTTTAATCTTTTTGAAGGTAGCTATTGATCACTTAAATGTAGTTTTGCATTCCATGGCCTCTCAGCGCCTGCCTCTTGATCAGTAATTTCACCAACTGAGTAATTCCTGAACTTAGAGGGTATAACTAATAACAGGTGGAATACTCTAGTCCACATTCAGAAACATTTACATGTGAGTAAATTTATAAAAATCACATCATTTTAAGAAAATCAAACATCTCTGTGGATCAGGATTAATCTAGAAATAGTATGAGATACCTTGATGGACAATCAAAGCATTTTAGAGCTGGAAGTACCCTTAGGAATCTTTTCTTCTATTTATAGGTCAGGATATCCTGGGGAAAGGATATGACTATAATTTCTTATTAACAGAATGAGACTGAGAGCCCAAGTTTCTAATTCTTAGAAATCTTTTCATTATTCTCTGATATCTTTCTAGACTTTGTTTCACAGTTGTCTCTATATATGATTATGTAGATGTCTATTTATCTACCTATACACATACACACACACACACACATGCATGCATACAGGTATAGTGATGGCATGTTAACTATGATTTGCATAGCACTTTGCCTATTATCAAAGTAATTTTCACTCTTATTTCCCAGCTAATCCTTGAGGGAGATACTGTCTTAGACACTGTTTTATAGATGATGAAGCTGAGTTTAAATAGGGGAAGTAACTTGCTCAAGGCCACACAACAAGGACCTACTAGAGCTCAGCCTTAAATGAAAATTCTTTGAATATAGAACAGACTTCTCTTCCCACATTTGATAATAAAGCCAACTGTGTAGTAACATCTACCTTGTAACATTTTTGAAAGTGAAAGAGGGGGCTTATTAATGATGTCACTGGTAAAATGGTGCCCTGCTGGACACACTGCTATAGAACACATGGTCATCTTATAATTCACCTTCTGCTACTTGATCATCCAATAATGATGAAAATTTTATGTCAGATGTTTCAAATTAGGGATGTAATGGTCAAAACAAATTCTTGGTCTTAGTTTGGAGATTAGAGACTGGCAAGGTTTGAACAAGTTACTTTTTTTAAATATGAAATTTATTGTTAAATTGGCTTACATACAACACCCAGTGCTCATCCCAACAGGTGCCCTCCTCAATGCCCATCACCCACCCTCCCCTCCATCCCACTCCCCCATCAACCCTCAGTTTATTCTCAGTTTCTAAGAGTCTTTTATGGTTTGCCTCCTTCCCTCTCTGTAACTTTTTTTCCCCTTCCCCTCCCCCATGGTCTTGTGTTCAGTTTCTCAGGATCCACATAAGAGTGAAAACATATGGTATCTGTCTTTCTCTGTATGACTTATTTCACTTAAGCATAACACTCTCCAGTTCCATCCACGTTGCTACAAAAGGCCATATTTCATTCTTTCTCATTGCCAAGTAGTATTCCATTGTGTATATAAACCACAATTTCTTTATCCATTCATCAGTTGATGGACAAAGGGCTAGTGTCCAAAATCTATAAAGAATTCACCGAACTCCACACCTGAAAAACAAATAATCCTGTGAAGAAATGGGCGGAAGACATGAATAGACACTTCTCTAAAGAAGAAATCCAGATGGCCAACAGACACATGAAAAGATACTCAACATCACTCCTCATCAAGGGAAATACAAATCCAAACCACACTGAGATACCACCTCATGCCAGTCAGAGTGGCTAAAATGAACCAATCAGGAGACTATAGATGCTGGAGAGGATGTGGAGAAACGGGAACCCTCTTGCACTGTTGGTGGGAATGCAAACTGGTGCAGCGGCTCTGGAAAACAGTGTGGAGGTTCCTCAAAAGATTAAGAATAGATCTACCCTATGACCCAGGAATAGCACTGCTAGGAATTTACCCAAGGGATACAGGAGTGCTGATACATAGGGGCACTTATAGCAGCACTTTCAACAATAGCCAGATTATGAACAAGTTATTTTTAAGCTAACAAATAAGGATGAACAAAGGTCAGAGGTTTGCAGAGGCGGGTGGCATGGGGAAAAAAAGATGTGTCCATGTAAGTGGAGCAGTTGCAAGAAAGAGCATAGAATGTATATGGAACTACTCCCTGTTGACATGCATGGTTGTTCAACTACCAAAGTTTACTGAGAATTAGGCCGATGCCAAAAAATTCTCTTTATAGCATGATGCAACAAAAGTAATAAATGTGTCTCTGTGAAACCAGACTATGTTAAATATAAGACTAATTGCAAAACTAAATGGTACACTCATAATGGTACCTGGAAAAAATGTCACAATGGGGAAAAAAAGCCATTTCCTTGCTACCCAGGGAATTACATTGTGGAAATTGCACCATCAGAATGAATTAATAGCTGGCTTAAAAAAATTTAGTGCCCAGCAAACAAATGCATAAATTAAGTATCTTGAATAAAGGGGATGCTACAGTAACATTTGCTCAGTTTGTAGAAGGAGGATTTTGCACAGAGGGAATGGGCTGAGTGAGAAGGAAGCCTGGAAATTGGATAACAGGAAAGCATGCACCTGCAGAAGGGAGCTGAAGTTTTGTGAACTGTCTGGATAGTCATCTTTGCCCACCAGCCACTTTCAATAGTGTCTGGGCAAGCTTGTCTTTGTTGCTGACTCCTTGGCTGTAAAGGTGGCAGACACGCTGATGATCATTGATGAAAAGACCAACAAGCTGAACTGTGCCGCCTGGTTGGTAAGCTTCTTCTTTGCCATTAAGTGGAGTTCTACCATCCCTTCTTTTCACAGTACATTTCACAACTATTTCTGAAAGAATCCAGCTGTGCTGAGATGGCCACTCAGGGGGGATGCCGTAGCTCAGGGATGCCTGGATGTCTGAGAGCTGCTAAGCAGGCCTCACAGCCTTCAGACATCTGCTGAATTTTTTTCCAGAAGCACATTCCTTCCCTTTCTCTGATGTGGAAGGGAGTGGGAGAAGATGGTCATGATCTGAAATGACAGGCATGCTGGGTGGGGATGAGCTAATTTACAGGGGGAAATGCAGCCTACAAATGAAGAACAAAGAGAATAAAGGCCTTGTGGGTTGTCCTTAAGCCTTTAATGGAGCCAAGTGAGAGTACCCTTAACAGTGGGGGGATTGGTCTTGGAAGAATGGTTGGAGGCATCAGTATTTTCCCACAACATTTTCAATATTGTGGTTAGCAGGGGTTTATCTTGTCCACAGAAACTAACCTTCTAAATCTGACACTTCAGCTTTAAGTTGGTTGATAAACTGTGTTCTTCAGACTGTTTCCCAGGAAAGTAATTGCCTTGTTTTGTTTTTGTTTTTGTTTTTGTTTTTGTTTTTGTTTTTAGTGGTTGAAAAACAGAGCAGCTCTCCTTAGGAAGCCCTCAGGATATATTGTAAGGCAAAATAGGCTTTTCTGCTTGAATCATCTAGTGCAGAGCTAAAAACAAAACTCAAAGTTTTTTAGTAAAATGCCCTTTCCGAAATAGATTTGGAGGGAGAATTGGATTGCAATTTGACAAGATTACATCTAGACAAACATCCAGGGTGGGAGGAGGAAACCAGTTCATTGTAGCTGGGAAACTGGAAATGAAGATGTGTTGTTAAAGAAGTTGCTCTCATCCATTTGTGTAGTAGTCATTCTGTGTCTCCTCTCCCTCCTTTTCCCTCTGGTTTCCTGAAACAATCTGATTATTGTTTCCTGATTGCAGTTTCTTTCTGTTTTTAAATATGCCCACAAGAATAGGGTAGCAAAATGAAATTTTAAAACAGACACAGTTCTAAAAAAAAAAAAAAAAAAAGGTTTTATTTGCTTGTGCCTACCTGTTCAAATTCATTATTGACCCTTGTTACCTCCCCATGCTCTCTTGACTTTTATGATTTTTGTACTGCTGCTATTTCTTTAGGTTTTAACTGTTCAGAAAAATTTCCTTCCTCTTTTAAGAATCAACTCAAGCTTTACCTCCTCACTGAGGACGTTCCCAGTTCCCTTATCATTCAAACATACTCCTTTCTTTCCACTCCGTTGTAAGGAATTCTTAAATCCATATCAATACTTAGCACATTCATAGCATCTTCTCTTTATGGAGCTGTCTTCTTACCAGGCTGTGATTCCCTTAAAGTAGACATTCCTTTCTTATGTCTGTGGCTTAGTTCAGTGTTCAGTGCATAAAGAGCAGTTAATGAGCGAATGTCCAATATTACCCATTTATGTTTATGGCATTTATTTTCTAAGGTTCCTTCACTTCATACCCACATGATATGTAATTTTTACCTCTACTGACCAATCTCTATATAATTACGTATTAGCTTTTGTTGAAAACCAAAGATAGATAGAAATTGGTATGACTTGACTTAAACACATTAATGCTCCATTGGGTGGATTTACTTCTGCACTATGTAGTTAACAGTCAAAAGTGAAGTGCTGTTGATCTGAGTCTAAAGCTAGGTAGAAAATGAATCCCACTGGGTTGCCCTTAGTGGTGACAGTTAAGACTTAGAGACAGATATACTGTTGGATCTACTAATGTTGGCTTTTTTTTTTTCTTTCCTCTCAAAGGCAACATAACTCTTCACTTTGGCCTTTGGAGGTCACAGGTAGCATAAAGTATCACCATGGTGTGACTGTTTGATCAGCCTGAAATATAGAGCAGGTCTCAGCCTGACTTTCTGGGATCAGGTATATTCATGGTATCAACCTGTCAGTGACCTGAAAGTGCTCAGTTTGCTAGACTCTGGAACCTATAACCATCTTCCAGTGGATAGTTGACTGCTCTCATAAGCGACTACCTTTTTCCTCCGGCTCTTGCTCTGGGCTGTGGGTGCAAGGGAAGGGAGGGAAGGACCTGGTGTGTCAAAACAATGACAATGTAGCAGAATGATTAAGAGTTTAAGAGTATCTGAGTTTGGGTTCCCCCAGAAGCAGACTGTGAGCAAGAGACTTGAGTTCTTGGGTTCTTCTTTAGGAGACAAGCACAGGAAACACTGATAAGGGATTGGTAGAGTCAGACAGGAAGGGGAAGATGGCCAGTTTTGGTGCTTTACATAAGAGACGTGAGTTACAATTGTAGACAACAGGAGCTCAATCCCAATTGGAAACTGTCCTCTTGGTGTATCTTACCCAGGGGTGAGTCATTGGTGGATGGATGCTCCAGGAAAAATTAATTTCCAGCTCTGGTCTACTGCCACCTGCCCTTCAGGCTCAAAGATGTAGATACTGGAAGTGCACAATCGAACAGGTGTGTGACAAAATGGTAAGGCCCAAGAAGATGTAGGAGAGGGACAAGAGTGTCCCCTATAAGAAGATAGAATAGGACTCTTCATTTTCTAGTGTGGCCCCAAGGTACAATAAGTATACAACTTCAAACTGAGATGCCATACCACTAAGAGGATACTTCTAAGTAGATATTTTAGAGCCAGTTTCATGATTCTTGAATTCCTCACCCACTTTAAGGATATGGAAAGTTTAAGGGTACGTGGTTAGGATTTCTAAAGAGAATTTTTTTTAAGAAATCTGCCCTGTGAGCCTCTTCACCCCCAGATGTGCTTGCAACTTCTCTCTTATCAAGCCTGGGAGCCCTGTTACTAGATCACTTGAAGAGCCTGATATGTGTGTTCTCAAGTTTGGTGACACAATGAACCTGAATCTGAGTCCCTCCTGAGGAAACCTAGAGTGTTGAAACAACAAGCTGGTGAACTGCTTTGGAGTTGAAGCAGATGTGAGCTTACAGCTGTGATGGAAAACAACAGCACTCTCTGAAAAGCAGTAGGAAGAGGCATGAGTGTCTTCCCATGGCCAATATGCTAGACTGGAGCTGTTTTCAGTGTTGCTAAGGAAGTGGCAGTGGAACAACAAGAGTGTAAGGGGATTGGAAGAGAGACAGTAGTTGAAGCTGTAGTGGCCGCCTGAAAGACAGTGTCCACAACAGTGGTGGGGGAGAAGGATCCATGAGAAAATCCAGAACTCTTCATAGGCCACCAGAGCTCCTACCCGAAGTGGTAACTGCACCTGCCATCTAATACATGCCCTCTTTTCTTAGTATCTTCTGTCAACCTGATCCTGGCAGGAGAGCAAAAATAGCCACCTGGGGAAAGGGAGATATGTAGGTGGGACAAGAGAAGGGACCATGTCCCTTTCTCCCACTATAAGTGCCCAACCCCAGCAGACCCCAGCAGTGACTAGATGTTGAAAGAAGTTTGGAGTCTGCATTAATGTCTGGGGCTGGACAGTTGTTCACAGGACTTTCTGTTATCTGAGAGTAAGGAAAAAAGTTATGGAACTTGACAAAGACCAAGATTTCATCCAGGGGCAAGAGAAATATCTTTCTTTAGAGTCAGGAGAAAAATAAAAGTTGTTTCTTTATTATATCCCATGGGCAGTGTTTGTTAAAGTGTAGACTTTGGAAACAGACTTTTGTTGGATTTCTTTTTCTGTAATTTATTGGCAATGTGTACTTGGTAAAGTTTCCTCACTGTATTAGCTTTCTCCAGAGAAGCAGAACCGGTAGGGGAGATAAAAACACACACGTGTGCGTGCACGCGCGCGCACACACACACACACACACAGACATTTATATTTAAAAAGAGATTTATTATAAGGAATTGGTTCACATGATTATGGGGGCTGGCCATGTCCAAAATCAATGGAACCAGTTTCCTAATTGAAGTCCAAAGGCTGAAAGCATAGAATCAGGAAGAGCTGATGATGTCTTAGCTTGAAAGCCATCTGTCAGAAAGAACCAATGATGCAGTGTGAAGGCTGTCAAGCAGGAGAAGTCTCTCTTACTTGAGGGAGGGTCATACTTTTGTTTTATATAGGTATTTATTTGATTGGATGAGGCCCACCCACATTGCGGCTTACAATCTGCTTTTCTCAACCTATTGATTTAGACACTAATATCAACCAGATACAGCCTCACATGACACACCAGGATGATGTTAGACCATATATCTGGGTACCTCCTGGTCCAGTCAAGTTGACATATAAGATTAACCATGACAATTACCCTTTATGAATTGATTTTGTTACCTCATGGGTTGTACAGTTATTAAATGAGAAAGTCTATGAAGCATGGGCAGAGTTAGAGGGTCAGAAAATGGTAGCCATAATTATTACCAGTTGGAGCATTAAGAGAAGCAAGAGTTTGGTCCAAGCTTAGGAAATAGAGAACTCAGAGGAGTAAACTCTTGGGATCAAATGTAGGCCAGCAGTCAGGGGAGTAAGAAAAGAATACCCCTGAAATGAGAGAAACTTGGACCTAAAGTAATTCTGGTTTTCAGCAATGAATATCTTGTATTGTGCCTGTTCAAGCAGGAAAAACAAGGTTTAACACCCTTGCCCACCTTTGTCGAGCATCTCTTATACACCAAATACTGCATTCATTCAAGAATGAATAAGGTGTCATCCCCATGCTTGATGATGTTATAATCTGTGATGGATAAACTTTTGGTAACTTCACAATTCTATTGTGTTGTGAAGGAGTAATCATTCTAAAGCAAGTGTACTTGCTATAATAGGAGTCAGGTAAAGTTTTATAAGAAGTGATCTAATTTTATGTGAATTTTGTGGGACAGATAGGGGTTTGCCAAATGGGTGTCAGGGGTAGATGTCTGAGGCAGAAGAATAGCATGAGCAAAGTCACAGAAGTGTATTTGTCCATGGTCTTTTTGGGGAATAGAGTATAATGTGATTGTGCTGGATAATAAGGTTAGTGAGAAAAAGAAAATGAAAATGCTTCCAGGAGGGATCCAGTGGGTGGGCTGGGCTGGTATCCAGGAAGTCTTGAATGCTCTACTAAGGAGTTTGGAATGCAGTCCCTGTATAGAGTAGAAGAATGATGGCCATACTGGTGTTTTACTGAGAAGAGAAGATACAACATTACCAGGTAAGAGTTTCTTGATACTACTATAGTGAAAAGGCCATTATTTTTTTGTTTTCCCAGAAATGATTTATCTTCCAGAATTTAGCTTGCCTGGCTCTTGGGAACCCCGCCTATATCAGTGAAGAAATGCTCCCAGCTTAGCGCATTTGTCTTTAAATTGAGTTTGAATAGAGTTATCCTGATCATATGCTTTAGAGTGGAGTCATATGTAGGCAGTAAGTTCTGAGATATGATTTATGTATGATCAAAATTATCATCAGATCCTTTAAATCTCCTACAAAGTACAGCTCAGTGTAATTTCTCAGTTCATTTAGTCAACAGATGCTTACTGACAAAATTTGTTCTAGATGTGGTGAGTGTAGCAGGAAACTAAGCAGATTCCCTGAAGCTGGAAAGTTAGACAATACAAATGAGCACATAAGTATATGATATGCTTTCAATCAGTGATATCAAGAAGAAAAACTAAAGCAGGATAAGAAATTAGAGTGAAGGATTAAGGGAGGTTTTTCTTTGATATAAACTGTGATATCTGAGAAAGACTTCAGCTAGTTAAGAGATGAATCACACAGGTATCTGAGAAGACTGTTCCTGGCAGAAGGCATAGCTAGTGTGAAGTCCCCAAGGGTGGAGGTCCTGAAGGAACTTTGAGTAAACCCAGGTGACTGGAGCAAGTGATCAAGAAGAACGGTGGCAAGGGTGCCTGGGTTGCTCAGTCATTTGAGCATCTGACTCATGATTTCAGTTCAGGTCATGATTCCAGGGTCATGGGATTAGCCCTGCATTGGGCTGCAAGCTGAGCATAGAGTCTGCTCAAGATTCTCTCTACCTCTGCCCTTCTCCCCCCGCTCATGCTCACCCTTTTTCTCTCTTAATCTTGCTCTTTTTTTTTTATTTTATTTTTATTTTTTTTTAACGTTTATTTATTTTTGAGATAGAGAGAGACAGAGCATGAACGGGGGAGGGGCAGAGAGAGAGGGAGACACAGAATCAGAAGCAGGCTCCAGGCTCTGAGCCGTCAGCCCAGAGCCTGACGCGGGGCTCGAACTCACGGACCACGAGATCGTGACCTGAGCTGAAGTCGGATGCTTAACCGACGGAGCCACCCAGGCACCCCTTAATCTTGGTCTTAAAAAAAATAAAATAAAAAGTAATGACCTGATTAGACTTGTATATTTGAAAGGATTACTTCTGCTTCTGTGAGTTTTTCAGACCACCAGGAGTCAAAAGTGGAAGCAGGGAGACCAGATAGGAGGATATTGCGATAGCTCATGTGGGAGATGATGGCAGACTATAGTTGTAGCACTGGAGGTATTGAACATGGTTAATTTGGGAAATATTTTGAATTTAGAACCCAAAGGATTTATTGATGGATTAAGTGTATGAGCGACAATGAGGTCCAAGACTGATGATTCTAAGGCTTTTGGTGAGAGTCAAAACCAAAGGGCCATTTATTGAGATGGACAAGGTGGCAGAAAGAAGAGCAGGGAAACTCAGTGAGTCGAACAGAATCAGGTTTTCCTGCAGAATTAGAAGAGACTGAGGTTTCTTTAGTCAAGCACCAGAAGAGTGTACTGTGTTTTGGAGCCACATTGAAGATAACCAGAAATAAATATTGTGTCTTTCAACATTAAAAGTAGATTTAGTAAAATACCGGTGCTACTAGAAGCATAAAGGAGGAATGGAGTCTGCTTTCAGCAGTAACAGATTTCCATCCTCCATCTCAAACTCTCATTTTATGACAAAAACTCTTTGAAGTGAAGGGAAATAGCAGAAGGAATTATCTACAGTTTACGATATTTCTCCCAGTGTTTTCTTCCTTCCTTCCCTCCCCTTCTTCCAAATTTTCTCTACCCCCTGCTATCCGCATGATACCAAATGTACAAATGTTACTCTGCTGCGAGTGGAACTTTTTTCTTGATACACTAACAGATGCTACGATTAAGTTAAATGCTACCGATGAGGAACTAGGATTTCTCCAGATGAGTCAAAAGTAAAATGCTCTTCTTAATTTTCAGATGCACAGTCTGACACTTTAGTTATGTCCATACATTTTATGTAGATTAAAAGCTCACATACAACTTCCCAAAATGTTTTTATGAAGCAGTACCTAAGTAGTCCACACAAGTATTAGAAAACACAATCACCTGTGACTGAATTTAATTTTAGTAAACTTGGCCCATTATATCTTCATTCAGAGATCATTACTTGGTTTTATTACGGTATTCTTTCTGACATCCAGACCTTGATGAGCACCATTGACACTGTCTCCCTGTTTTTTTCAAGTGGACTACCCATTTCACATTGGCTCATTGGGGGCATATTAACAAGGTACTAGACAAGTGATAGATTTCTGTTTTTTTGCTGGTAATTAGATTTGACAGGTAGTATTGCAAGCTGCCTCAGGAAACAGAAAGATTACTGTCCAGGAGGCTGCTTTAGTATCATGAGAATGTCTTCATTAGTGGTCCCTTTGTACAGCTGGAGGAACCCAGGATTATGTGGCTCAACCATGAATATTCAAATATGGCTCATTAGTACTTGGAGCATTCTGATGTATTTCAGTTTTTTAGAAATCAAAGTATAGTTGACATATGACATTGTTATTTTCAGATGCACAGTAGCCATTCAGCATTTATATACATTGCAAAATGATCACCACAATAAGCTTAATTACCGTCAGTCACCATCTAAAGTTTATAAAATTATTGACTGTATTTCTTTTTTTTTTTTTTAATTTTTTTTCAACATTTATTTATTTTTGGGACAGAGAGAGACAGAGCATGAACGGGGGAGGGGCAGAGAGAGAGGGAGACACAGAATCGGAAACAGGCTCCAGGCTCTGAGCCATCAGCCCAGAGCCCGACGCGGGGCTCGAACTCACGGACCGCAAGATCGTGACCTGGCTGAAGTCGGAGGCTTAACCAACTGCGCCACCCAGGTGCCCCTATTGACTGTATTTCTTGTACTATACTTTATATCCCTTTGACTTGTTTTATAATTGGAAGTTTTCACCTTTTAATCCCCTTCATCTGTTTTGCCCTTATCCCTCACACCTCCCCTTTCTGAAAAACACTATTTTGTTCTCTGTGTTTATGATTCTGTTTTGTTCATTTGTTTTTAACGTGACACATTTAAGTGGATCATACAGTATTTGTCTTTCTCTTATTTCACTTAGCATAATACCCTCTAGGTCCATCTGTGTTGTCACAAATGGCAAGGTTTCATTGTTTTTTTTTTTTTTTTTTTTATGGCTGAATAATATTCTGTGGTGTGTGTGTGTGTGTGTGTGTGTGTCTTTATTATATATTGATGGACCCTTAAGTTGCTTCCATATCTTGGTTATTATAAGTAATATTTCAGTCAACTTAGGGATGCATGTATCTTTTTGCGTTAGTGTTTTTGTCTTCTTCAGATAAATTCCCAGAAATAGAATTGCTGGATTGTGTGGTAGTCCTATTTTTAAGTTTTTGAAAAACTTCCATACTGTCTTCCACAGTGGCTGCACCAGATTGCATTCCCCCCAATAGCGCAGGAGAGTTCCATTTTCTACACGTCCTCGCTAATACTTGTTATTTCTCATCTTTCTGATAGTAGCCATTCCGACAGATGTGAGGTGATTTCTCTTTGTGAATTTGATTTGCATTTCTCTGATGATGAGTGATGTTGAACGTCTTTTCCTGTGCTATTGACCATCTGTATGTCGTCTTTGGAAAAATATCTATTCAGGTCTTTGCCCATTTTTTTTAATTGGATTGTTTGCTTTTTTGTATGTATTTCATTTTTAGCACCATCTTTGGCAGTTTGGGACAAAAAACATATAAAACATTCATCTTGAGTTGACAACTTATGTATGCACATTCTCATCCTTTGACATCCCTTACCGAACAGCAGCTCAGTGAAGAGAAGTATTTTAAGTTGCTGAAGAATCATCTGTCTTCTAGCTGGAAACCCAACTGACTGATAAATGGGCGGCAGACAGAGTACTCATCTACATGAGGGGAAATGACATTCTGTCTTGAGGGCAATGGCGGATCCTTGCCCTTTTTCCTCAGCATACTTCCGATGAATGAATTTTAACTCATACTTACATTTGCCCTAAAAATACTAAAAAATTAGTCAGTGTTCACAAAATATGAAGACAGATTTTTAAATAGTTCCTTTTTGGTAAAGGGAAGAATTATAAATGAAAGTTAATTCATTTTCCCCTAGAAGACATATTAATACTTGCCATCAACTTCTCAAATTACTAAGTAGAGGAAGGTTGGAATATTAAGGGCTGTAAATATTCTTTAAGTGGATATAATATTGAAGAACCTTGTATACTTTACTGCATAGACATTGAAGAAGTGACCATACTAATCAACTATATTCAGTTATCAAAGGGTTTGCTAATAAATCACTGCTATTTAGAATGTTAGCTTATTGGTTCTTAGAATTTTTAAAATTATAATTTTGGCTAATAAATGTAATATGGAGTTGGAATGAAATGATACACCGTTTTATCTTTATTTTTATTATTTAGAATGATATAGAACACTTCAAATATTGTATTTGCACAAATAAAAATGATTTATGGACATGCATTGAGCTACATACTGTTCAGATTATATGTATTTAATCTTCACAAAACTCTTTGAGGAAGGTATTGTTACTCTTATGCAAGAGGAAACTGAGGCAGAGAGAGATTTTTTTTAAAAGCAATTTTCCTAAGGTCAAATAGTTATAAGAGCCAATATTAGAACCCAAGCAGTCTGCTAATTTTTAACTCTCATACTTTGCTGCCTCAATGAAAAAAATCTGTGGACACCAAAAAATCAATTTGTATTTCTGTGAAATGTATACATACATGTAGTTTAAAGAACCAAATGGTTATAGGAGATTTTATAAAGAAGATTAATCCCCTTGGAGAATTTCCCCATTTCCTATCCCTAGAGGCAACCACTTCCACTGCTTTTAAGAGATTCTTTTGGGGTTTTCATCCGTATCTCTAAATAGCATGCTTCTTTGCTACCTCTCCATATTTCCAATTTTGACATTTTTTATTGACTTCCCACCATATAAGATGGAGATTTGGCTGTCTTTAATACACCACACCACACATCTTTTCATTAAATTAGTATTCTGTGTTTGAGTTACCATGACTGTGCGCATGCTACTGATGAATGAATTATCAAGTGTACTTGGTTTCCTTTCTTGCACAGATCTTCATTCACCTGTCATTAACAATCATTGAATCATTCATTTTATTGCTTAATTTGCTGTGGATTTATCATAATTTATCCCTAAACTCTCACCAGTTATATCAATACTCAACCCAAAGGATGGTTGATTTCTAGGCTTGTCACACAGCTCATGTCTGGGGAATCTCTCTCTGCACCATGATTCTGGGGATCCCTTTTGCATCACCTTGGGGTGGTAGCCCCTGTTCCTGAAAACCATGCATACTCTGTCTTGATTTACTGCTCTGGCTTGGTGGGATACATTTTCCATTAATTACATGAGAAATGGTACATGGGAGAAAAACTTGAGATCTTCTCTGAAAACTTCTTTCTTTTGTTAAGTGAGTTGATACTTTAAAAACTGCTTGAAAAACTATCTGGCACATAATAAGCAAAAGACAATATGTCTAGTAAATAATGTTACCTTCATCCTTGCCTGATAATTTGAAAAGCCACTGTATTTTTGGTTGTAAATAATTTTTTTTTTCTCAGAAGCTTGGAAGAATTATTCCATTGTTTTCTAGGTTCCATTATGGAATTTGAGAAATCTAACACCTTTCTGACTTCTTATCTTCTGTTTTGAAATCCAATTTTTAAATATAATTTATCGTCAAATTGACTTACATACAATACCCATTGCTCATCCCAACACATGACCTCCTCAATGCCCATCACCTATTTTCCCCTCTCCCCCCCCATTCACCCTCAGTTTGTTCTCTGTATTTAAGAGTCTCTTGTGGTTTTCCTCCCTCCATCTCTGTTTGTAACTATTTTTTTCCCCTTCCCTTCCTCACCATTGTCTTCTATTAAGTTTCTCAAGATCCGCATATGAGTGAAAATATATGATATCTGTCCTTTTCTGACTGATTTATTTCACTCAGCATAATACCTTCTAGTTCCATCCACATTGCTACAAATGGCATGATTTCATTCTTTCTCATTGCCAAGTAGTATTCGATTGTATATATAAACCACATCTTTATCCATTCATCAGTTGATGGACATTTAGGCTCTTCCCATAATTTAGCTATTGTTGAAAATGCTGCTATAAACATTGGAGTTGAAATCCCATTTTAAATTTCATGATAACAGGGGTACTGTTTTCTTTCATTCTGCTGGCCACCTAGTGGACCTTTTCAATCTAGATACTCATAGCTTTCAACTCCATAAATGTTTTTCTCTTTTTGTTTGTTTGTTTTGTTTTGTTTTGTTTTTTTTGACAGTGTGTGCGAGTGAGGCAGGGGGAGAGGGAGAGAGAGAATCAGGCAGATGCTATGCCCTGTGTGGAGCCCAATATGGGGCTTGACCTCACGACCCATGAAATCATGACCTAAGCTGAAATCAAGAGTCAGACTCTTAACCAATTGAGCCACTCGGGCGCCCCAAGTCATAAATGTTTTTGAATAGTCTTTGCTGACTTGTCCCATCTCCTCACCCATATGTCTTTTGTCTCTTCTTTCTGGCTCTTCTGTTGTTCTGATCCCATACTCCCTAGTTGCCAATATTCTTTTCTTTCTTATTTTCATGTATTTTATCACTTTTGACTAATATCCAGGGATTTCTTATATTTTATCTTCCAACCCTTTTCATTTCTTCAGAAACTTTTCATTTCTGCTGTCCTTTTTATACTTCAAGACCACTTTTTCTCCGTGTTTTTTCATAGCATATTGTTTTTCTTTCATGAATGCAGTACCATTGTTCTCTGAAGACATTAATGATAGTTCATTTGAAATATTCTTCTCTTAATGGAGTCCTTGTTTCTACTGATTTACTTTTGTGGCTTTTATAATAGAAGCTTCCCCCACATGTTTGAATCTGGCTCTTCGCTCATACTTAAGTGAGGATGTGATGGTTGACAGTGGAATTCAGTGTAGAGTGATCTGGGCTGTTCTTTTGGTAGACACTTCATTGTCAGTGGGAAGGGATGGGAAGGAGAAAGGGAGGAGGATGGGAGCCCATGGAGACATAAAAAATCATAGAAGGGACATCTGGGTGGCTCATTTGGTTGAGCGACCCTTCTTTGCTTCAGGTCATGATCTCATGGTTCATGGGTTCGAGCCCCACATCTGGCTTACTGCTCTCCTGTCAGCACAGAGCCCACTTCAGATCCTCTGTCCTCCTCTCTCTGCCCCTCCCCAATATGTGCTCTCCCCAAAATAAGTGAATATTTAAGAAAAAACACAGAAGAAGAAAGGCAGCATGATATAGGGGAAGGAGGACAAGCTTAGGTGGAAGAAATGTGAGTTTGAATCTCCCCTTCACTTAGCAGGAGTTATTAATCCTCCTGGCATATCACTTTCCTTATTTATAATGTGATGAGAATAACACCTACTTCACTGTTGCATTTTTCACACACAGCCCTGGATATGGTGCCCAGTGGAGGCCGTTTTCCATCTTGAGTTAAGGGAGGGCATTTGCAGGCAGGGGATGAAGGGAATCCATTTGAGAACATTTGCATAATTACACCTGCTTTGTAACCTTGACCAGGTATAAATCAGTTGGCTAAACTAGCTGGCTTCAGAAAGTTTCCTCTAATTTCCAGATTCTGTAGTTACTATGATAACCATATTGAAAAAATTGACCCATGTTGGCTTAACAAGTGTAGAGTATGCTTTACAGGAACTATGATTTAGGGCAAATTGAAAGTGGGACTTTTTGAGAAAACCCACAGTGTATGGTTGCCTGAGCTTCTGTCAAGAATTCTGGAATCGGTGTCTGTTTTGAACTAAAAAATTGGATTGAACAGAGAGGAGGACTTCATTGATTTATGGCTCCAATCACTATTAACTCAAAGAGATTTTTTTTTTTGGTGCCAGATCCTGGTTGAAAGGAAAGCCTCTGAAGTGCAGAGCAGTTGAAGAAAAGTATGATAATCACACTTGTGAATAGTTCTTGGAAGACTTCAATCCTCCTAGGTAGGGAGAAAGAATCTAGAGTGGCAGAGTCAAGGCCCTAGGTAACAGAAAATTATTTAATAGAGTTGTTCATGTGGCTGTAACGCTTAGTGAGAAGGGAAGATAAAAGATAAATTGTTTTCAGTTTACCTGTAATCTGGAGTATTTACCTGTCTTCTTTTCAAGGAAGGCTCAGGTTGTTGCTTAAGCCTCACATTCATAAATTTCACTGTTTTATATACAACAAAAGCAAAAAAAAAACAACAACTCATGAATAATGTGAGCTCCCCATCCCCACCTCAATACCCTTTTTGCTAGGGTTGGATTTTCACCTTTACTAATAAAAACTATATCCAAAAAGCTCTTAGTGTAAAAATAAGTGTAGCTCTTCTTCAGATGGTTTCTGCAGTGGATTTGGTTATTGTATCATGTGGAATCTCTTGGAAAACGAGGAGCACATTTTGGGATTACATTAAGTTTGGCTGCATCTGTTAGATCTTCTTTGGTTATTAGCGCTGGAATGACCGGAGGGAAATTGCATCAATTGTGCAGTAGAGAGAATGGAAAAAATTAAGTCTCTGTGCATTGATCTTTTCAGAAAAATTATTGATAAAACAGTGTTCATTATCAGTTGATTTTGTAGGACGACATGAAGTAGATTTCGAGAGTTTTCTTAGCATATGTTAAAATTTCTGCTTTCAGTGAGGCACAGCTTTGGTATAAAGTGCTCTTGGGTGTTGAAAATTTATAGTCTCTTTTTTAAGTGCATGTTTTCCTTTTTAAAGTGGTATCTTTCAATACCTTGTATTTTTAATTCAAAAACCTTAAATCTTTCTGCCTTCAGGGTATCATAAGTTTCCTTAGTTTTCCATTCAGGGTTCTCTACCCTCTGACCCGAATTTAATTTACCCACTTGTCTACCACCGTTTTTCTACCTAACCCTTTCATTTCAGCCAAATGGGGAGGCTCAGTGTACCCTACAGGCCTTTCAATTTTGCCCCCATCTCACAAATTTTCTCCTTTCCTCTGTACTTATCCGCTGCTAGCCTTCCTTTAAGATTTGGTCAGAGCCCTTTGCTTAACCACCCTCTCTCGGGGACATGGTGAGTCCATCCTCTGAACTTGCATGTCCCAGTTGTGTCACTCAGGACCCATTTAGCATCAACTTCCAGTTCACATTCTACCTAGACACGTTTCCTTTAACTCTGCCTGGAAGGTAAGCTCCTAGAAGGCAGCAGGTTTTATATTTGTTCCATAGCTTTTTTTTCTTTCTGATGCTGAAAGATCCAATTATGTGTTGATTACTTGTGTATCTGTCTATCTGTCATGTATTTTCTGCTGTCTGCTCTCATTAGAATATAAGCTCCAAAAGAGGTCATGAATATTGCAAAAGCTGCAAAGGTCATATGTGGCAGGCAGTTGGGCTCTGGGACTTATGCTCTCAATCACTAATCAGTGCAGCCTAATGGTGGTTGTCCGTGACTCTGTCACTGCCACTTCTGATTTTACTTATTCTGTCAACACGATACTGACACTGTTGGCCACTCATTCCTTGAATGTTTCGCTTCTCTTGGCTTCTGTGACATCCTTTTAGCTCTATTCTCCTCCTCCCTCCCAGATCACTTCTCCTCTAGTCCTCTAACAGTTCAAAATTGATGGTCTTCAGTTTTGTCCCCATCATTTTTCTGTGCTCTCACTACAATCCTCTTTCTAGCCTAGTACTTCCTGACCTCAGTGGTTTGACACATTACAGTGTCAGAATCAATCATGACATAATGTCAAAACCACTCACTTATTCATAAGGCATTAAGTTACAAGCACTTGCAAGTGATTTACTTTTTGAAATAGACTCACCTCCGAATTACCATTATAAGGATGTCAAACTCATTTGCATGTCAGTAGTATGTGCTTGATTGTGTGAGGAAAGGTGGGATTACAGCTACCTGGAAGTGACTTGCTTATAATTCATTGCCTATTTTATATTTGCTGAAAGTATCTATGGACCATGGTTATTGGTGTGTCATTGATAGTTACAGCAATTTTGTGATATTATTAGTCAACTTGGATTTATAGTTGTGTTTGTTTCCTTGATTTTACCCATGGATACATTTTTAATAACAGGTGAAGGAAGCATGCATATGCATTTATCTCTGCATAGCCTAGAAATGAGAATGCATTCTAGTTACAATTCCAAATCAAAGGCAATATGATCAGCCAAATAACATGTGCGAGATTATTTATATTAACATCATGAATAAATATAAATATTATGTGCTACACTTTTTAATCATAAAATGAGTTATTTTTTATTAATGTCTGCTTTCTCATATTACTAGTAGAGCTCTGAATTTGACTTGTAAAATATAGTTTTACATAGTTTTTATGTTAGTCATATATCTTTTTCCCTCAAAAAATGATGATTTGAGAGTATTAACAGATAGTTTTACTAATCATTCACTATTAAAATGCTTATGAAGTTATGTCCTATAAAAACAGCTTAGGAACACTCTGCTTTATGTGGTCAGTTGCTTTTGTTCATAGTGTGTATGTTTGGTTTTCATTTCAATCTGAGTGTGCTCCTAGGAGTGTGCCTCCTATGGTTGCCATTCATCATCTGTCATAGCAGAAGAAAAGTTGAAACCCTCTGCTCGAGGCTGTGTCATATACTCCTCTGTGACTAACTCTCTCCCTATGTTGATGACTCCTGAATTTCTGTCATGATCCACGATCTTTTCTCTGGAGCTGTAGACTCATTTATTAAGCTACGCACTGGGCATCTTTATGCGGATGTCCCACAGGCTCCCTGAACATGTCATACCTGAAACTGAGCTCATTTTCTGTCCTGTTCCCAGGCCCAACTCTTTTTTTTTTCCCCCAGTGTCATATATTTTCATCAATGATCTCATTTACCCTGTCCACTAAAGACATTAAGAATAATATTCATTGTCTCTCAGGCCATTAGTCTAGTCCTGTTTTTATTTCCAAAATATCTTTGAAATGATTTCTCTCCTTCCTCACTGCCTTTACTGTAGTACAACTGCTCATGATTTCCTATTGGGACTGTTTCATGGCCCAGTGGTCCTCAAACTTCAGTGTATATCAGAATCATTAAAACACAGATTGTTGGGTTCCAACTCCAGACTTCCTGATTCAGTAAGTCTAAGGATAGTCCTAAGAAAATACATTTCTAACCAGTTTGTGGTAACCCTGATGCTGCTGGTCTGGGGATCATTTTTAGAGAACAGTAGTGTTAGCCTCTTAATTGGCCTCCCTGCTGCCATGCTAGCCACCTTGCTGTTTACCCTCCAAAGGATATATTTTTAAATGCAAGTCATATTATCTCTGTCCCTGACTTAAACCCTTATATTGTCTTCACATTACTCTAGATTACAATACAATAGATTCACATTACAATAGATTTGGTTGAACTCTTATCCCTTGAATATGTGAAGTCATAGCACTCTGGTTATTCTTTTACCCGTACAACATATATTTTTTGTTCCACTGAGGTTAAGAGCTTTTTCAGTTGTCCATGTATGTTTGTAGATCAGCCCGGCTATTAAAATCTCAACCATTGTCCATTTTATAATCCCATTATCAGGCTTCCTGCTTTATTCACATCTTTGAAAGGTGCATCTTTTTCTCCATGTGAGGAAGAGGATTGCTCTGTATCCTTATGTAAGAGTTGGCCCATTGGTAGAAACAAAATTGTGTAGGTGAGCTTGAGTCATTCCTCTTCCAGTATTCTCCCCTGGGATTGTCCTCTGCTCTAGTCTTTGGCCCTGGTGGTGGACAGCTGTTAACTTTCTTATGTGACATATTAAGTGATAAGCAGGTACTCAGCTGGTTCCTACTCAACACCTGTTTTATATCATGTTTAGGAAGCAGTTTATTAACTCCCAGTAGGCTGCCTTCAAGCACACCAAATGCTGGCCCTATCTGACTGGACCTTGTGAGGGGGTAAAGATAGGCCCTTGATACTCAATATGTGGTAAGGAGGCCAGTAGAATCTGTATCACTAGGGAGCCCTTTAGAAATGCAGAATCTGCAATCTTCCCTCAACAGAACTGTTGAATTAGAATCTGCATTTCAGTGAGATCCTAGGGTGGTCAAGTTTGAGAAGCACTGGCCTAGGCCTCTATGTCTCCTGGACATGCTCACCTTACCTGTTAGCATTCTTTATTAATTCATAATTGTATGAATTTGTAAGATCTGCGCTAGCCAGTTTCTTCATCTGTAAAATGGGGACTGTAATGCTTACCTGGTGAATTCTGATGATGCATGTAAAATATCCAGCACAGCACCTTAGACGTGGTGAATGTTCTTTAGTGGTAGCCATTATTAAGTCTGTATCTTCATCTTCTTGGATTTTAACAGCCTTTTGGAAGTCTTCATAAATAAGACCCCTACCTCCCCAAAAACTTGCATGGAGGGGGGCATTGATGCCTGAAAGTTAAAGAAGAATGGGATTATGGCTGGTTTATAATTAAAGATATGCCTAATTTTTAATTTTTTTTTTCAACGTTTATTTATTTTTGGGATGGAGAGAGACAGAGCATGAACGGGGGAGGGGCCGAGAGAGAGGGAGACACAGAATCGGAAACAGGCTCCAGGCTCTGAGCCATCAGCCCAGAGCCCGACGCGGGGCTCGAACTCATGGACCGCGAGATCGTGACCTGGCTGAAGTCGGATGCTTAACCAACTGCGCCACCCAGGCGCCCCAAAGATATGCCTAATTTTTAATTTAATGGAATAGCTGGGATGACTTTGGGAAGCACAGAAGTTGCTTGCTTTGCAGGGTTGAATGGTTGATTTCTAGCAATACCTAGATATTAATGCTTGTAACTCTGAGATAAGAACATGCATTTAAAGACACTGACCATCACAGTGATTTGATGCAAATCAAAAACAGTGAGATACTACCACAACACATTAGAATGGCTAAAATTAGGAATACATATCAAGTGTTGGTGAGGATGTCAAGAAGCTATAATTCTCTTTCATTGCTGGTGGAGATGTAAAATAGTACGATCATTTTAGAACAGTGTTTGGCAGTTTCTTAAAGGGTTAACAATAAAAAGGAACAAACTCTAACAGGCAGAAAATGAGTAAGGACAAAGTTGAACTAAATAACATCATCATGAAAGGGATATAATTGACATCAGGAGACTATTTTACCCAATAACAGCAGAATACACATTTTTCTCAAACTCACATGAGACAGTCAGTAAGGCAGACCACATTCTGGGCCATAAAACACACCTTAACAAATTGAAAATAATTGAAACAAATAATGTCTGCTCTGAGACCACAATGGAATTAAACTAGAAATCAGTAACAGAAAGATAGCAGGAAAATCCCAAAATACATATGGAGATTAAACAACACATTTCTAAATAACATGTGGGTCAAAGAAGAAATCTCAAGAAATTTAAATATAAAAATATTTGAACAAAATGGAAATGAAAACACAGCTTATAAAAAAAAAAGAAAACACAGCTTATCAAAATTTTGTGGTATGTGGTAACAGAAGTTCTTAGAGCAAAATGTATAGTAATGAATGCATTTGATGGAAATGAAGAAAGATCTATAATTTGTAATGTAAGGCTCTACCTTGGGAAACTGTAAAAAGAAGACCAAATGTAAGTAAGCAGAAAAAATATTAAGAATGGAAGGAGCAATCAATGAATTTGAAAATAGGAAATCAGTAAAGGAAATCAATAAAACCAAAAGCTGCCTCTTTGTGAAGATCAATAAAATTGGTAAGCCTTTAGAGAAGCTAAGAAAAAAGAGAAAGGACACAAATTGCTAATATCAGAAATGAAAGAAGGGACATAACTATAGATACGATGGACATTAAAGAGGATAATAAAGGAATATTATGTCCAACTTTATGCCCATGAATTTGATAATCTGGATGAAATCAAACAATTCTTCAAAATATGTAATTTGTCACAACTCATATAAGAAGAAACAATCCGAATAAACCTATATCAACCTATATATTTTATATATTACATATACATATAGATATATGTCATATATATACATTACATATACATATATATATATGTCAGCCTGTATCAGTAATTAATAACCTTCTAAAACAGAAATCACCAGACCCAGATGGATTCACTGGTCAACTCTGCAAAGAAATTATACCGAGGTGCCTGGGTGGCTCAGTCAATTAAGCATCTGACTCTTTATTTCAACTCAGTTCATGATCTTATGGGTTTGTGAGGTTGAGCCCCACGTCAGGCTCTGCATTGACAGTGAAGATTCTCTCTTTCCTTCTCTCTGCCCCTAACCCAATAATGTACTCTCTCTTTCTAAATAGATAAATGAATTGTAAAAAAAAGATAGAAAAGCAGTTCTATACAGTTTATTCCAGAGGATGGAAGCAGAGAAAATACTCCCTACTCATTCTGTAAGATCAACATTACCCTACTAACAAAACCAGACAAAGACATTACAAGAATAGAAAATGAAAGACCAATCTCTCTCATGAGCAAAGATGCAAAAATCGTTAACGAAATATTAGCAAACTGAATCCATCAATGTAGAAAAAGAATTATATACCATAATTGAAATCTATTCCAGGTATGCAGTGCTGGTTCAATAATCAAAAATCTGTTAATGTAATCCATCACTTTAACAGGATAAAAAAGGAAAAATCACATGATCATATCACTTGATACAGGAAAGCATTTGACACAACCCAACACACATTCATGATAAAAGCTCTTAGTAAATTAGGACTAGAGGGGAATTTCATTAACTTGATGAAGAAGAGCCACATCCAATCTACAGCTAACATCATACTTGAGAAACACAAAGCTTTCCCACAAAGATCAGGTACAAGCTAAGGAGGTCTCCTCTTACCACTCCTTTTCAATATTATATTGGAATTTCTAGCTAATGCACTAAGACAAAAAAAAAAGGAAATTAAAGGTATACAAATTAAAAAGGAAGAAATTGTTTTTGTTTGCAGACAACAAGATCATCTATGTAGACAATGTGAAATAATCAACAAAACTAGAACCCATAAGTGATTATAGCAATATTTCAAGATAGGAGTTTAATACACAGAAGTTGGTTGCTTTCCTATATGCAAGTAATAAAGAAGTGAAATTTAAAGTACAATATCACTTATGTTAGCATTCCCCAAAATTAAATACTTAGGTATAAATCAAAAATATGTACCAGATCTATATGAGGAAAACTACAAAACTCTGATGAATAAAATCAAATAAGAACTAAATAGAGATGTTTTCTGTTCACGGATAGGATGTCTTAATATTGTCAAGTTATCAGTTCTTCACAACTTGATCTGTAGATGCGATACAAATTTAATCAGAATCCAGTAAGTTATTTTGTGGATATCAACAAAGGAATTCCAAAGCGTATATGGAGAGGCAAAACAAAACAAAAAACCACAAAGAGCTAACACAGTATTGAAGAAGAGCAAAGCTGGAAAACTTATAGTCCTGAACTTCAGGACTTACTATAAAGCTACACTAATTAAGATACTGTTATTGGCAGAAAAACAGAGGAATAAATCAATGGAAGAGAATAGAGAGCCCAGAAATAGTCAACTGATTTTTGGCAAAGGAACAAAACCAACATACTAGAGCAAAGATAGTTTTTTAAACAAATAGTGCCAGGAACAAGGGGACATATACATGCAGAAAAATTAATCTAGACACAGACCTTAAATCCATCACTAAAATGAACTCCAAATAGAGTCATAGCTTTATGTGTAATATGCAAAACTATAAAACTCCTAAAAGATAATGTAGGAGAAAATCTAGATGACCTTGAGTATGGTGATGACTTTTTATATACAACACCAAATTCAGGATCCATGAAAGAAATATTTAAAAACATATACTACATTAAAATAAAAAAAAAACTTCTCTAAAAAAAGATAATGTCAAAAGAATGAGAAGCCACAGACTGGGGGAAGTTTTTTGCAAAAGGTACATCTGATGAAAGACCGGCATTCCAAATATGTAAAGAACTCTTAAAACTCTACAATAAGAAAACAAAAACGCAATTAAAAAAAATGGGCCAAAACCTCGAAAGATAACACATCAGAGAATATGGTAAATAAGCATATTAAAAGATACTTTACATTATATCTCATTAGGGAAATGCAAATTAAGACAATGAACTATCCCTAGGTGCCTATTAGAATGATTAAAATCTGGAACACTGACGAAAAATTCTGACAAGGATGTAGAACGATGGGAATTTTCATTAATTGCTGGTGGAAATGCAAAATAGTACAACCACTTTGGAGGACAGTTGATCAGTTTCTAGCAAAACTAATCATACTTTTACAATAGGATACAGAAGTCCTTGTTATTTATATTTACTCAACTAAGTTGAAAACTTAGGTCTACACAAAACCTGCACATATTTATAATTACCAAAATTATAGCAGCTTTATTCATAATTATCAAAATTTGGAAACAACCAAGATGTCCTTCAGTAGGTGGATATACAAACTGGTACATCCAGACAATGGAATATTATTCTGTGCTAAAAAGAAATGAAATATCAGTCCATGAAAAGACGAGGTAACCTTAAATACATATTACTAAATCCATGGAGCCAATCTGAAAAGGTTACATACAATGTGATTTCAATTATATGACATCCTGGGGTAATGCAAAACTATGGAGACACTTAAAAGATCAGTGGTTACCAGGGGCTAGGGGGAGGCAGGGATAAGTAAGCAAAGCAGAGCAGAATTTTTAGGGCTTTGAAACTATACAGTATGATGCAATAGTGGTAGATACACACACCTCCTTATACATTTGTCCAAACTCAGAAATTATTACACTAGGAGTGAACTTTAATTTAAACTATGGACTTTGGGTAAAAATGTTGTGTCAATGTAGGTTCATCGGTTGTAACAAATGTGCCACTCTGGTGCAGTATTTTGATAGTGGGAGGGAATTTAATGGGATGTAGGTGCTCTCTGTGAAATCTCTGAACCTGCCATTCAGTTTTGCTATGAACCCAAAACTTCTGTATGATATTACAGAAGGCCTGATATAGCCTATTTTTTTAAAAAAAGTATATCATGCAGAGGTTAGCACGTTGAATATACTTTCTATATGATACTTCACATCTCTCTCACTGCAGTAGAATGTCTGTCAGAATAGAATACCAAGCAGGAGAGACAGTTGTGACCTACACAAGAATTATGGATCTAGAATTCCGCTAGAAGAAGCCAATTTAAAACAAGAGGAAGATTGTGTATTTTTACGTAAGTTAACCTCTCCTTAATGATCATGGTGCTGAAGATGCTGACAGCTGCTAGTTGCTTTGTGAAGGCCATGTTGCGACCTTCTCCTCTCTGCCATTCTTGGGAGATTTTATTTGGCCGTGAGACCTCACTGAGGAGCTTCTCTTTTAAACACGGTATTCCTCCATCAGCCAAGTATGGTGGGCGACACACTGTGACTATGATTCCTGGGGATGGCATCGGGCCTGAACTTATGCTGCATGTTAAGACTGTGTTCAGACATGCATGTGTGCCTGTGGACTTCGAGGAGGTGATAGTTAACTCCACTTCTGGTGAAGAGGACGTTCACAATGCCATCATGGCAGTCCGTCGAAACTGCGTGGCCTTGAAGGGCAACATCGAAACTGACCACAACCTGCCACCGTCTCACAAATCCCGCAACAATATGTTTCGCACCACGCTGGATCTCTATGCCAACGTTATCCATTTTAAGAGTCTACCAGGAGTGGAGACAAGGCACAAGGATGTTGACATCTTAGTTGTTCGGGAAAACACAGAGGGTGAATACAGCAACCTGGAGCATGAGAGTGTGAAAGGAGTGATCGAGAGCCTGAAGATCATTACCAAGGCCAGGTCTTTGCGCATTGCTGAATATGCCTTCCAATTGGCCCAGGAGATGGGACGCAAGAGAGTGACGGTTGTGCACAAGGCCAACATCATGAAACTGGGAGATGGTCTCTTCCTACAGTGTTGCAGAGAGGTGGCCTCCCACTATCCTCAGCTCACTTTCGAAGGCATGATTGTGGATAACACCACCATGCAGCTGGTATCTCGGCCCCAGCAATTCGATGTAATGGTGATGCCCAATCTTTATGGCAACATAGTCAACAACATCTGTACAGGGTTGGTTGGGGGAGCAGGCCTCGTGCCTGGTGCAAACTATGGCCATACATACGCAGTGTTTGAAACAGCCTCAAGGCAATCAGGCAAGAATTTAGCCAATAAGAATATGGCCAACCCTACTGCCATGCTTCTGGCAAGCTGCATTTTGCTGGATTACCTCAAGCTCCACTCCTATGCCACCTCCATTCGCAATGCAGTCTTGGCGTCCATGGAGAACAAAGATGTCCATACTCCAGACATCGGAGGTCAGAGTACCACATCAGATATCATTCAGAATATCACAAATCACATCAGTACTGTCAATTAAATGGTTATGCCTTGCACGCTGAGCTACATCCAAGTCCTTCTCACTCTTCACCTTATTCTTCTCACTTAGAAACACTAGCCTGCTTGGCTAGTGTGGACTCTGGAATAAACTGGCTCCTGCTCCAACTCAGAAGAGGCAGGGGAAGCAAATCAAAGCTGATTTTTTCTGTTAAATTAAAATGCCATAAATGCCATAAGCATTGCTTATTTAAATTAGCCAAACCTATTGTGTTGTATACGTATTGAGGAATTCTTCTCTGTTTTAATTCACAATTCACACTTCTCTATGATACGATACACTAAGTAAATCAGAGCTGTTTGTAGAGTCCCAGGGCTTTCACAGAACCTAGAACGCTCATTTTTCTCTTTATCTGGGTCATTAAAATTCAGCAAACCAGCCTGCAGAGAAGTCTGGCTTCTCTCTAGAGGTTGTTAATGAGTTAATTAGTGCAATAAAATTTGCCTACAAAATATACATTGTAACCTTAATAATAAATAAGGACCGTAAAGCTGAGCTAGTACAGAATGCTTCCACTCCCTCCTAGATCTCTCATCTTTTCCATGGTCGTGTTTATGTTCCTAAGGAATTTTTGCTGTGTAATTTTTCACACATGGACATCCCTGAGTACTTGAGCTCTCCTGGAAAGCGCATTCTTGGATTCCTTCTAGTTGGACTCAAGAGTCTAGAGGTCAACTCCCCAGTGAAGAGGCACATGGCCCATAATTCTTCACTGTACAAATGTAACCATGCACCGTAACTCCATGTTCACTGCTTCATAGTCTGTGATGGTTTACTTTCTTTTAATCTCTTTTTTTTTTTTTTTTTTTTTTTTTTGAGGAAAGAGTGTGCAAAAGAAAACGAAAAGCACTGGGCTAATTTAAATGTTTGCTGTAAGTTTATTTACAGTATTTTTAAGGCCCTAGTTGGGAAATACACAAAGAAAAATGATCATTTTATCAGGGCTCAGAAATAGTTATTATTCAAGTTGGAAATGAAAATAATAGTTATGAGAATTTTCAGTGGCTTCATCTGCAAGAATGGCCTGCAGACAAAAATAAAATTGAGAAAAGAGTGAATACTTAAAGTGTTTTGGAAACTTTTGTGTCTCAGCTTTAACCTTTGGATTCCACTGTGGTTGGTTCATGAACCACAAGTTAAAGACAGTGGACTTAGACTTGAAAATTTCCTTATGGTTCCCAAAAGTCTCTTAACATATTACCTTATATTAACTTCATTATGTATGAAGTCAGGGTCTGGGTTTAGAAAACCAAATGCTAGTTTGCAGGGACTTCATTTGAGGAGGAAGTGACTGTCTACCTATCTGTAAGTCTGTCTTTAAGAATAAAGCTAGCGGAGATAAGTTAGTTATAATCATGGTATTCTTTTAGCAGACTTTTACACATGTTGCTAGCCAGGGCCGCCACTGGCCTACAGTGTGATGCCTTGCTCTGGACAGATCTAGATCTGCACCAGACGCATGGTTTGATGATACAGCAAGGGGTAATTTTTGGCATGAAGTCCTCCCCCCTGCAATGCCACATAACCCCATCCTACCTTAACCCACACTACCCACTCTATCTTTTTCTCTCATGACTAGGGGAATTTGTTCATGGCACAACCAGCCCAAACGCAGACAGTAACCTGGCTATTGGCTTCTATTTGACAGTGGGAGTTTATGCTGATAAGTACATTTGAGCTACAGTATGCCTTTCTGTTAAAGGTGGTTGTCTCCAGAGTCTTCCCACAGTTATTAGGTCAGACTACCTTGATGGCACCTATTATACCATCGTGGAACTTTCCATTTATCAGTGTTAGATTTTTCCCACTTAGCTATGAGCATTTCTAGGACAAATGCTATGTATTCTATTTCCTTGTCCTGTGTAGCCCCTAACATAATGACTGATACAGACAAAATAAACAATATATATTTATTGAATCACCAAAAAATGAATGATATGGCATGTATCCCCTCCTATTTCTTCTGTGTAAAGTGAGGTAATAACTTTACCTACCTCATAGGATCATTAGCAAGCCTAAGTGAGAAAATAGACATGATGTTGATAGCACTTGCCTGTCACATGATAAGTGCTTGCTGTGTTTGGAAATTATCCATTATTTTTCACTTTATACCTTTCTGAAAGATAATTCTAAAGAGGACTTGGCAAATTACATTAATTCATTACTGTCATTGGAACTTACTAGAGAAGTTTCTTAATTTATATTACAGGTTTGTAACTGACTTTAAACAAGGGGAGCCAATCATACATGCTTATTAGAGTCCCCTTATTTCTCTACTTTTTTTTTAAGAGAGTGAGTGAGCAAGAGAGGGGAGGAGAGATAGAGAGGGAGAGAGAATTCCAAGCAAGTTCCCCACTGTCACCATGAAGCCCAGCGTGGGGCTTAATCTCACAAACCATGAGATCATGATCTGAGCCCAAATCAAGAGAGTCAGATGCTTAACTGACTGGCCACCCAGGTGCCTCCTTCCTTTTTTTTTTTTTTTATTTTTTTATTTCTTGAATCTAGCTACCTCTCTTCTTCCTCTTTTCTTCCTCTTTTCTCATTAGCCTTTTTCATCACTGGTAACCTACCAATTTGTGTTATTTCTAATTTGTGTCCTGCCTATAATTGAGCCCCCTTAAATCTATTTTATGCAATGTGTTCAGTAAGATCTTTCTGAAAGGAAAATTGTATCATGTCACTTTCCTACTTAAAACCTCTCATTGAGTGGCTTCCCTTTGGCCTTAAGAGAAAGTCAACTGAGTGTACATGAAAGACCTCCCATGGTGTGAGACCTGCTTCCTTCTCTAGGTTCACCATTTCCATCCCTTCTCTTCACTCCAGTAACAACACAATGTGACACCCCAAAAAGTGTGCAGACAGAGGTCATTTTTAAAGAGCCATGTATCCTTTCGAGGTCATACCTTTGCACATGGCCTTGGTTCCTTTCCCCTTCAGGAGATGACGGCCTTTTCATTTTAGAGGACTAAACTTGATCATTACCACCTTTGGGAAGCTTCCTTGACTAACTCTCTTTCCATTCCCTGCTGAGATGGAGGGGAGTAGCTCTCCCAGTTCTCCTAGAGAGCTCTGTATATCCTACCTAGTATGCATGTCTCTGGTTATCATTATGTGCTTTCCTTCCCATCAGTCTTACTATACAGTCCATTCTTTGGCTACAGGAATGAAGGAGTCATTCATCCCTACAACATCAGACCTGATACAGGGATAAACTCTTACTTGCTGCTCACTCTCAGTATTTATGGAAGGCAGATAAAAAGGTGGAAAGAAAAGACTGGCCTGAATTCACAGTTAGGACTAGAGGACTGGAAGAACTACTGTATTGCAAAATACTCCTGTCTGGCTTCAGTCTATGAACCTTTCTTTATAAGACTGCTCCTCTCTAAAGAACTTTACTGCCCTCAAGGCAGTAAAATAGGTGGTTGGCAGGCTGCCTTTGTTTCCTGAGAAGCTTTCTGTACTACGTTAATGGATACTTTTATCTTAGGCTTTATCAATTTACTCTGCTTCACTTAAAGTCCTGATGCTATAAAGAACAGCAGCTACAGATTGTCTTATTTTTCTCTAAATTAACTCCTCTCCATTATGGCTCTATTTTAATGGCCTTGCAAATCATTCAGGTTGCATAGCTGACATTCATCTCAGCTCTTCCACATAGGAGCTCTGTGACATTGGATAAATTCCTTAGCCTCTCTGATCTCCAGTTTGCTAATCTGTAAAATAAAAGTAATTACTTTGCTTCATAAGATTGTTATAAAAATTAAATAAGGTTGTTTGGTTTGGCAACAGCTGTGTAAAAAACCAGCTCAAAATTTAGTGGCTGAAAGCAAGTAATTGTCATGAGTCTGTCGAGTGATCAGATGATACTTCTCTCATCAGTATACTTTCTTGAGGGCTATTAAAAAGAATAATCTCAAATCCTGATGTCCATAAAGATCAATATAAAGATACTAAACTGTATCACTTCATAATTACCTGTCCCTACCACCATCTCCGTAGGCTTACTTTTATAGAAGGATGCTTTAATGTTCTTACTTCAGCTTTCCTCAAGGTCTGGTATGTGAAATCTTGTTAGGGGACAGCTCTGAAAATAATGAATCTGCTTAAAAGGCCAACAGAAAAGATTCCCCTCAGAACTGAGAACCAGGAAAACTTGAGTTTTTCACCATGAATTTGTGTTCTTCTACCAGGTAATTATATGAAGTGGAAACAAAAAGGATGGTTTATTTTACAAATAGGAGAATTTTGAAGAAATGTATCCAGTTCTGGATCATTACAGAGGTTGCAAAAAAAAAAAAAAAAGATAGTATTACCATAGGCTCAGTTGGGAATATGCAAAATATCTGCAGGAAGCTGATTACAGAGCTAGAAATTGTTTGGAGGAAGGCACTTGGTCCTTGGAGTTTCCCTGGCAATTTGAATAACATGGGTACCCAATGTGGTAAAGTGTTCTTTACATCAAAGTGAATTTGCTTACACTGATATGGGAAGCTACATACATTGCATTTGTGATTGCCCCAAGAAACACGGAACAAAGAAAGTAGATATATTTTAAGTGGGAAAAAAATTGCTCTTTACAAAAGCAATTAAGAAAAATTGGAATACCTAGGGGCACTTGGGTGGCTCAGTCAGTTGGGCATCCCACTTCAGTTAACTTGTGGCTCATGGGTTCAAGCCCCACGTTGGGCTCTATGCTGACAGCTCAGAGCCTGGAGCCTATTTTAGGTGTCTCCCTCTCTCTCTGCCCCTCCCCTGGTTGTGCTCTCTCTGCCCCTCCCCTGGTTGTGCTCTCTCTCTCTCCCTCTCCCCCCCCCCCCAAAAAAATAAACAAACATTAAAAAAATTGGAATGTCTTGTTACCAATGTTGCAAATGCTTAAGACCAGTATAGCCTGAGTGTAAAAACAGTATCTCAGAGGAAGACTAGCCTGGGCACTAATCAGCTTACACATCTGATTTGCTACACTTAGTACCAAATCTCCTTCATGCAAAATAGATATAAATGAATGAATATTGCCACAAAAGAGAGAATATCATATATTTCCAAGTACAAGGCATTTTCCTTTTTTTCTATCCCTCAACAAAAAAGAATTGCCTTAAATTCAAGTCCTTATAAGTGTTCTCTTATGACTAGAGAACCAGGCTTTTGTTTTGAACAATAAGAAGCTATTTGGAGGACGGGGGAAAAATGACATGAACTATGCCAGTTTAGGATTTTTATAGAATTTATTTGTAGCATAAAGGTTAAATGGGGGCAAAAAAAATCACTTAACAAAGAATTAGTCATTATTCCTGGAAGTGTGTTCTCACAAATGCAAGTGTTAAATGTTATTACATATATGCCTTTTAAAAATCACTTAATAACGCAGTTCAATTTTGGTCACCATGTAGAGGTCACAAATATTTACCTGTTAGATAAATGAGAAAACAAGAAGTCTTAACATTATGCAATTCGATTCTTGTGACTTCACTGGAAATTTCCAACGAAGGCATGAAACACAGATTCAAAAAGTGCTTTATCTCAAACAGACAGGTACGATGATGATAGGTTTGGAAAATTTTAGAGAACGTGAAAAATGACTCTGTATTGGGGAAGACCTTGAAGTCAAGATGCATGGGAAGAGATTAAACAAAATTATTTGATATCATGGTAAAGGATAATCATTCTAAATCTATTTAATGTAGCCTATTAAGTAATGTATTTAATATAACTATGCATGATAACTAAATCCATCAATCAAACTTTATACATAGTGTCTATTTAATATGCTTCTCAAAGTTGTTCAACTTTGCCAAAAATATTTTTCTTTCTTTTTTAGATGTTATTATTGATAAAAAGGGAATCATTCTCCTTATACTTAAGATTGCTTCCTATTCAGGTATTTACCTGATCTCTTAAATGGGCATTCTGTGGAAAAAGGAAAGAAAAGAGATTTTGAAGTTACTGTGCAGAAATCTATAATAACGAAGAAGTAGATTTCTGGATTTGAAAACAGTACTATGAAAAGAAATGGAAAGGAATTTTTAAAAAAGATTTTATTCTTTTTTTTCAGTTTTTATTTATTTATTTTGAAAGAGCATGAGCAGGGGAGGGGCAGAGAGAGAGAGACAGAGACAGAGACAGAGAGAGAGAGAGAGAGAGAGAATATCCCAAGCAGGCTCTCAGCTGCCAGTGCAGAGTCCGATGTGGGGCTTGAACTCAGAAACCCATGAAATCATGACCTGTGTCGAAATCCAGAGTGCCCCAAAATGCAAAGGAATTTCAAATGAAATTATATTTAACTATTTAAGGCAGTGGCTAGAGCATACCTAAAATACTCATTATAGTTTTGATCTTTCAACTTGACAAAAGATGTCATTTCCATGAAAAGGTATGGTGCTAAAAATCAACTTTACACCAAGCATCAGAAAAAGATGTTGAAAACCCTGATTTATAAAGAACTTGTTTTCTCCAGGGTAAGAAAATTCTCTGAGGTTGATCCTATTCAAGATATTCATGCTGTAATGGAATTAGGTTATTTTGATCCCAGTTTAATTCTTGCTAGTAGCAAGATACTTGATTCATTCGTTTACTTAGTAACTTCATTTGTTCTTTCTCTGATTCACTTGTTCCATGATGTTTTTCTTCCACTGAGTTCTTGCTTTGAGCTCGGCACTGTGCAAGCCTCTGAGGATGCAGCTTTGAGAATCTATGTCCTTTGTCTTGAGGACTGAGAATCAATAATCATCAGTAAATTTTAACGGAATGTGATGAGTGTTACAATAGCAGCATAAGCAAGAGTGCTGTGAGAACACACAAGAGGGGACAACAGAGAGCTCCCCAGAGTAAGTTGTGCCTCTAGGGGTGAGTGAGGGGGTGGCGGAGGGGGAGGAGGGCATATGAGTAAGCCCGAGAGAGACTGACAGCTTCCAGAAATGCCATCATAAGTCATCACCTATTACCTGGTGGTTAAAGCTTTTACTTTCCCCCCATCATTTCTTACAGTATATAAGTTATAGTATATAGTTATTGTTGAATTCGTTTTATCTACCAGAACTTGCACTGATTATCTAGAAGGCGGGATTTTGAACATTTAAGGTGCACATCTGAACTGTGAAGTGATTTTTTTTGGAAGGATAAGCCCTTTACGTTGATTAATTAACCTGATTAGACCCCTCATCGTAGTAGGCTCTAATTCTTGTGATTAGGAAGATTTACTATTTCTCTTAAGCTACTTTGCAGCACCGTTGCTGTCTCTTCAGAACCTTTCTCTTCTTGTCCGTGTTTCTGTCAGTCTGTCTGTGAGCTTGTTTCATCATTTAGGTTTTTTTTTTTTTCCCCCCAGCACACTTCTTTTTTCCTCCATCTGCTAGTAGATCTCTAGAAACACATCCTCTTCTCTTCCTTGGTGCTGAGCTCCAGAGTGTACCCCGTGCTCTGATACAATATTGATCTCCTATTCCCTTTGGAAAGGGCCTTGGTGTTCATTTGAAATCCCATCTGTGACCCTTTTCTGTCATCCCTGGTTCTGCTGCCAGTGGCACAACCTGCTCCCCTGAGTGCCCTTTCAAGCTGCCCACAGGCCACCCTCTTTACCTGGGGTGTGTCATAGTTCCAGTTACCACTTGTCTTTGGTGGCATCAGGACACGTGCCACCCACTCTTGCCCATGGCTGAAACAGTCACCCTCTTTCTGACTGAAGCCAGTGACGGCAGCTTTCCTGGTGAGAATGACACTGTCGCTCGTCCACCTGATACTTTCATCATCTTCTCCCAAGAAGCCACCTTTCTGCAAAAGGGATTGTCAATCTCTCCATCTTGTCCTCTGAGGCTATTTGGTATCTGTTTAGAGCACTCCAGAAATGGGCAGCTAAGAGTATTAGCATTACTTGACCACGGTTATTGTTTTCATCCAGATTGACAGATGCTTTTTATAGTCTCTGGCTGAATTTCATCTGAGAAGAGCTTAAAATGCACAGGAGGAGGAAAGTACTTCTCTCCTAGGATCCCCACTGAGCTGATAACAGTCTATGGGGAAGTCATCTATTTAAACAGAAATAAACACGCCTTGGGATGCCAGGAGCCTATTTTCAGCTTTATTAAGCTATTTTCAGCTTTATTAAGAAATCTGTGTTTAATTTTTCCAAACATCTCCATTCCTGTTCATTTAGCTTTTCGCTATGTGTGGATCAGTTAGAGCACTTGATGAGAATGCAGACCTTGCATTCTGCTCCTCACAGCAATGTAGCTCATTTGAGGAAGAGTAAAGAATCTGGAAGACTTCCAAGGGCCTCGTCCAAAACTTGTACTCAACTGGCTTTTCATGGGGACAAGAATTCCTGGTCAGATGTTGCCTGGTTCTTGGGAAATCTTCCCTGTCGGATATTTTTTCCTGTTAAAAATTCCTTGGATCCATGTAGATTGATCATACGATACTTTAGGCCACGGACAGCTCTTTGTCTGTCTGTGTGGGTAAAGGGTCAAAAAGTAAATACTGCAAGCTTTTCGGGCCATCTGGTCTCTGTGGCAGCTGTTTAGTTTTGCCATTTTAAAGCAATGGGAACCATAGACAATAAATGTGGCAGTGTTCTAAGAAGATGTTATTTATGGACACTGACTGTAATTTAAATTTGACATGATTTTCACATGTCATGTAATACTGTTTTTCTCTTGACTTTTTCCAACCATAAAAAAAATGTAAAAGCCATTCTTTGCTTGCATGCCATACAAAAACAAGCCTGTGGTCTGTAATTTCTGAACGTTGCTGTAGGCAGAGGGGGACTCCAGTAGTGAGCAAAACAGAAGCCCAGCTCTCAGGTGACTTTTGTTTACTGAGAGGGAAAACTGACAATGAGTATGCAAACACACAAACAATGAATATTATGTCAAGTTTTAAGGACTAAGAAGAAAGGAAACCAAAACAAAACGTGGATATTGGGACTGAGAGCAATTGGTAGGGGAGGGGCTGAGGGGGTGCGTTGCTTTAGCTGATAGGAAAAGTTTCTCTGACTTTGCATCTGAGTTGGACTCCAAATAGTGCCAGGGAGACATGTGGACATCTGGTCCAAGTAGATGGAATGGTGAAGGCAGAGGCCCGAGTCACGGTGAGCTTAGGGTGTTTGAAGAATTAAGATCACTAGTGTAGCTGGAGATGACATTACAGAGGGGAAAGGGAAAGCCACACCATGAGAAAGAAATACAGTGACAAGTGCTTGTAGGATTCTGGGCCAGGTGAAGGGTTTTGGGATTTATTCAGGTTTCAGTACTAGACCATGGTAGATTTAAAGCCGGGGAGGGACAGGAAGTGGTTTAGGACTTTGGATAGGTCACTGAGTGGATGGGGGACTGTGGGTTGGGAACAATAGTGGAGACCAGGAGGGCAGTCAGGAGGCTAGTCTGAAATAGAGGCTTTTCCATTTACTCTTGTAACACTTGAAGTGTGAATCTGATAGAGGCTAAGGAGAAGGTGAGTGATGTAATATACAGCTTGGGTTGGACTACCAAATGAGATTTGTATCAAGAGTGCCACAAAAAGTTAAGTCTGTATTATTCCATTTTACCTTATTAATGCTCACAATGACAGCTAACTATTTTGGGGGTACGCTAGCTGTAGCATTATTTTATTCTCAAAGTTCTGTGAGGAAGGTGTCTTTCTACAACAGAAATGAAACTAAAGTACTAATGGGCTCTGCAGTAAGGCCAAAAGGTCTCAAAACTGGTAGGTGGCAGAGGGACCCTACAACCCATATTTGTCCAGGTCTTAAACATGTGATATGTTTACTTATGTTTCCGTTTTCTATTATTATACATCGAACCAACCCAAAGTGTCCTGGCTTAAAACAATGATTTATTATTTTTCATGATTTGAGGGTTGCCTGGGCTCACTGAGGGCTTCTGCCCCATGTGCTATTGGCTGGGATCATGCGTGAGGCTGCAGTCAGAGCCTGAAACATTCAAGATAACCCCATTCCCATGGCTGGCAATGGGTGCTAATTGGCTGCAGTGCCTCTGTGCTCCCTTATGTGACATTTCAACTATCATTAGGCTAGACAGGCTTTCTTACCACATGGTGGATGGATTCCAAGAGGGAGCATTCCAGAGAGACAAGCCCCAATGTGCAAGTGCTTATCAAGCTCTGATGTATTGCATTTGATACCATTACCTTCAAGAAAGTCTTAGAGCCAAGCCCAGAATGAAGTGAAAAGAGATAATGCATGGAAGGTAAGTTCATTAGCATCTGCCAGTATCTGTGACATTATTATCCTAGCTTCCGCCTTTATATAGAAATGTGCGAAAACTATTTCTTTTTCTGTGACTGTTCTTCTCAGCAACTTAAGGATAGGCTAGGAAGGACCTCAGATATGTCCAGATTCATGTGTTGACTAGGCATTTATTGGGTCCCTGCTCTGAGTGAAGTACTTTGCTGGGAAATGTGGAAAAGTAAGAATCAGGTAAGATACAGGTCCTTCCCTCTAGGTGCGTTCGGTCTAGAAGAAAAGATTATGCTTCCAGATGATGGTGCTTGAAAAAACAGATAAATGTTTGGGGATAGAAAATAGACTTTAAGATATATTTCAAATTGCTCTTCTTGGAGGCCTGGGTAAATTTCAGAAAGATGTTCTTCCTATGAAATGTATCCTTTTCTCTGACTTGCTATGATTTTCTATATAATGGAAGAAATTGAAGCATTTATTCTCCCAGAAAATTAGAGGGCATTGTGAAACACCAATTTTTCTCAAAAGTGAACTAATGTCCAGGTCAATTCAGTGTTTGAAGAAGGAGAATTGCATTTGCTACCTTGACCTCCAGCTTTGTTTGATCTCTGACTGGTTTAGGTCACTAAACAATATTGATTTTTTTTTTTTCATTGAAACCTTCCTGAAGTCAACTTTCTATAAGAAAAAAACAACACCAAATAGCCACTGGAATGAAAAGTCCCAGTCTACTCATTGTGTGTATAACAGATGTTTGAGCAACAAAAAGTTTTGAGTATAATAGATGCTCATTTAATGTTAATGTTTAAGCTAGGACCTGCTGTTAGTTCTTATAGGTGTTTGGCATTCTAATGAGATTTAAAAACAAAGCTATAATACCATTGAACATGTGCTTATGATATTTTAGACACTATCTAAATGCCTTCTGTGTATCATTTCCTTTGCCTTTGTACATGTTTGTGATTGTTGGTACTGTAATTATCTTCATCTAGATAGAAAAGCTGCAGGCAAAAGAGTTAAGTAGCTTGCCCAAAGGCCATAGTCAGGGCTTGAACCCTGGTCATTTTGATTCCCAGTACCATTTGCATTTACCACGGTGTAATCCAAAAGTAGCAGTGGAAAAAGCATTGGAATAGTCTTCAGGGGAGTTGAGATCTAGTCCTTTGGGCTGAACTAACTAGCTATGTGATCCTGGACAAACCAACTTCTCTTGCCTGAAGAAAAAAAAGATAACTCTTTTCTACAAACACAGACATTTGCAGCCCAGATTTCTATGCTAATTTAGAGCCTACATTTTCTTTACAGCTTACAGTGAATCTTTCATACTCCTGATCTCCTACACCCTGCTTTCTTTTTCTTTCTTTTTATAATGAACATTTATCCCTTTCTAATATTCTATATCGTGTACTTAGTCATTCTTTACTGTCTGTCTCCCCTGTTTTGGGATGCAAATGCTAGTGAGAGCAGTGGTCTTTGTCTGTTTTGCATAAAGATCAGGCATTGCACGATGAAGAATATGGTGTGAGAAAGGGCAATAAGACATTGGGTGTCTTGGTCTTTTAAGTAGTTTCATTTTTGTGAGGAAGCCAGGAGAGAAGAAGACTATACTCTGGGTAGATTGCACGATGGAGAGGGTCTTGTGTGTCACACATCACTGTTCAGATTTTATTTGTTTGTTTATAGCCAGTTTGATCACCAAGACTTGTTAGGACACCAAAATTCCAGGGCATATGGTGGTGGGTTCTGAGAGACAATCCTTGAGGCTTAATTGTATGTGGAAGTAACATTTAACCTTCTGCTCGAATGTATGGTCATTCTTTCTGGGGAAATGACAAGAGCCATCAAGAAAATAAGGAATGATGTTGTTATACTCTGAGCTCAGTGAGAAAAATGTGCAGATGCAGATGTGTTATTCCTTATTTATGGTAATTGAATTTTAAATTTAATTTAGCAGTAAAAATCTGCTATTTAAAGGATTGTTGCACTGTAAAAGACTTGAGAAGCACATAGATTCTAGGGGTACTTAGAGAAGCATTTGATGCCTGATGGGTGACAAGCACAAATGCATCAAAATTAATCATAATTGCCATTCTAGCAAGTAAAATACAGCAATGTGTTTATCAAAAGGACGCTTCTGAAAGATATGAAAGGAACACGATAAATAGCAGGGCAAAAGGTTTATGTTACGAAGCCATGTGGTAAACAGAAGCTACCAAACTGTATACACAACATAGTCTAGAGAATGTCGATTTCATGTATATCACATCTATTTTAATATTTTATAAGCATTTTAAAAAAGCTGAATATTATTCTATTTTGAACATTTACAATAGTTGTGTGAGCCTTACACCCTTTTGGACATTTCAGCTTTTAAATTTTCATAGCCCTAACTAATGCAGTAAACATCTTGGTGCACTTTTTGTTCTCCGTATTAAGGATTGTTCTCTGAAGAGATCATACAGTAGAATTACTGGGTCAAAGGGTATGAATTTGTATCAGTCTGTCTGCTAACATGGCTAGTGAAAATTGGTACTTAATGTTTATTTTTTGTTGTTGTTTTTAATTGCTAATGAGATTGAGATTGTGTTTATTAGCCAGTTGTTTCCTCTTCTCTGAAATGCCTTCTTATGCCCTTGGACGTTTTATCTATTGGAGCTTAGTGTTTTTCGTTTGGATATCACACTCAGAATTCTGCATATGGAAAAGCCAAGTCTTTCAGTGAAGCTAAATTGTCACTATTCTGGAACAATTAATCATTTCATTGGAACAGTTGGTCAATCTTCTGGTATGATGGGTCATTTCATCTGTACAAGTGGATCAATTTAGTGAAACATCTGCTGGGAAAAGGTGCACCCAATAAATCATGTTTGGAAGTAGAGCTGAAAATCAAAGCATAGACTAGTTCACGACTTGCTCATGAGTTCACAGGCACCTCCGTTTTGATTCTTTCCAAAGTATAATGATGATGGAAAGTTCAGGAAACATGGTGTTTTACCACGTACATTAGGAGCCTCTGCACTAATTGCAGTATGTCAGTATTTTTATCTGCTTTCTAAAGAGATGTTGAGAGCAATCTTCCCCACGAAATTAACAGCCTGGATTCTCTCCTTTCAGTGACCCTTTGCCAGATGAAAACTCTGATCGACTTAATTTAATAAATGAGGAAGCTTGTTCCCTCATTTTTCATAGGTTGTCCTCTGCAGTTGGATTGAAGCCAGATCTACAGATAAGGAGATTACAGAAAACTATCTGAAATAATGAGTGCAAGGTTACTAAGCTTGAGGTGAAAAGGGAGGATAGTTTTATTTCTACCCAAGTGTGGGAATTTTGTATTAGTAATGTTATCTCCTAACTTTGCCACCATCACCCTGAGATCTAATGACATTTAGGGGTACTAGGAGCCAAGGTCAGAAAGCATAAAAGCTGTCTGAGTTCTTTTAATCTTGTCCCATACCATAAATGTGAATTAGATTAACTACAGATTTGTTCTGTGAAAAATTAGGGTGTTGAGTTAATAGTGTTCCTTTTCCTGTAACTTCCTGTTCAATTATAGAACTTATTTCAGTGTTTTTAAAAAAAATATTTGCTCTAATGGTTTGCCTCCTTCCCTAACTTTTTTTTTTCCAAACCATAAGAGACTCTTAAAAACTGAGAATAAACTCAGGGTTGATGGGAGGTGGGAGGGAGGGGAAAGTGGGTGATGGGCATTAAGAAGGGCACCTGTTGGGATGAGCACTGGGTGTTGTATGGAAACCAATTTGAAAATAAATTTCATATTAAAAAAATATTTGCTCTAAAAATAGATACTCTGCATTCTTGCTCTGCTGGAATAGGGCTTGGTAACCCTTGGTATAGGATTATACCTATCTGCTATGGATGAAAATATTTCAGTCATTTAACCCAGGATGTACAACTATCCCCAAACACACACATATATGCATACAAACTTGTGCATGTTTTCATAAGACAAAACTAAATCCAGATAATACCGCACCACAGAGCAGCAGCTCACAATAAAGATATAATTGTTTTGAACTCAACTAGCCATGGTTTCTTTCTAGGCTTTCTGTTCTGAACATCCACCAGCAGTAATGACACATCTGAGCCCCAAACCTTTGTCCCTCAAATCCTAGCCCAGGACAGAAATACTGGTTTTATAATCTGTACCATGGTAAAGTGTAGGGACATATCTCCCTCACTTTAATTCCAAATGAAAAGCCAAAGGCCTTTTATATTCTTTCAGAAGAGAGGTCCATCACAACCTCTGCTTTAAACAGATTAAACTGTGGTTCAGCAGCCTGGCTGTTGCAAATGATTAAGTTGTGCTCAAGATTCACGTTTTATTTGTAAGTGATGAAACAAATAAGCCTTGTGTTCAGAATAATAATTATTTTTTAATTATTAAGTGAGTATGGTTTTCTATTTATGTATCTCAGAAGGATTCAGGGCTATTTGTCATGGATAGACGCCAAGCTAAACACAAAGTTCATGTGAAACCAAATACTTAGCGTTATTAAGCATATGTAGGAAATAGCATGTGTTATACAGAACCCAGCAGCTCTAAATTGGAACCCTTAGCCTTTTCCATTTACTACTGAGAGACTGCTCAAGTCTTAGTATCTTCATCCATAAAAATAGGGATAAAACAGTAAACATCCCATGAGGTGGTTGTAAAGCTTAAGGCGATAACACATGTAAAAGAAGGTAGTGTGTCTTATGGTGTAGGGAGTTATTAAAGATAACAATGTCGATGAATATAGCACTTGCAATAAAGGAAGCCAACCAAATTTGAAAATCTCTTTTCTGAGCTAACACGTCAAGAAAACAAGGTGCAGAAAATAAGGGCAAATTAAGCCTTCCTGAACTCTCCCTTGGAGAAGGCTGACAGTAGGTCACTAGGAGATTTGTAGCCTGCAGAACACTGCATTTCTTTGTTAGCTTTTGAAGAAATATGTCTAAAAAGTGTATAGGTATGGAAGTGTGCAGAGAACCACATAAGCTATCTGTATAAGCAATAATCAGTAAACATTTGCTTATCATAGAGCTATGATTCCATTTCCAAAATTACTGTGTCATCTAGGAAGAAAGCTATTTTTGTTGTTTTTGTTTTTAATTTTTTTAATGTTTATTTATTTATTTATTTATTTATTTATTTATTTATTTATTTGAGAGAGAGACAGGGTGTGAGCGGGAAGGCAGAGAGAGATGGAGACACAGAATCTGAAGCAGGCTTCAGGCTCTGAGCTGTCAGCACAGAGCCTGACGTGGGGCTTGAACCCCCAGGCCACGAGATCATGACCTGAGCTGAAGTCAGCCACCCAACCGACTGAGCTACCCAGTCACCCCATGAAAGCAATTTTTGAAGAGAACATCAAGACCTTATTTTTCTTTCCTCCCTCTGAAATTCTATATTCATTTTTTCTCCTTCTTCTCCAACTCACTATCAGTCCTTCAGCTTTACTTTGAAGTTTATCTAGCAGTGGGAAACAATTTTCTCATGACATTATCTTGTGATAGTATCATAGGCTGCTGACATTATTTCTAATTATACACACAGTAAATGGTTTAATTTCCTTCTTGAACCGCTTATATACTTTATGTCAGACATGTTCCTTTTGATCATCCCATGGGGTTGATATCTCACCATAGGAGTTTCATCAAAAGGAAAAGAGTTGGGGAGCAAGCAGGCTTCAAAATGCCTTGAAGAAAGCAAAGTTCTAGGCAGAGTTTACTTGTGAGTAGATGCAGGTAGCTATCCTTTTTTAGAACATTAAACTGTGTTCTACACATCTTGTTAGACACTTAGCACAGATTTTTATTTTAGCTTTACTTCACTTCTTTGGAGCCAAGTGTGTTATCCTCATTTTGTTGAAGAATCAACCGAACCCAGAATCTTAGGGTAATGTTGTCAAGGTGACATAACAAGCAATGGGTGTGACCTCTCTTTGATTCCAGGTCGAACTCCAAAGCTCTCTCCCTCAACCTATCCTGTTCCTTAAGACCTGACAACACTCTAAATACATATTTCCTGAACATGAGTGACACTTTATATCATTCCTTACAATGACTTTTAAAATGTCTGACGTTCCTGTTCTTTACTAGTCAAATTCCACCTCCCTGAAAGGAACTGATTTGAAAACAAATAGTTCATCAAGAAGAATTCATCTTTAGCCCTTCCCAATTGGATGAGTAGATGGGAGTTTTTGGAAAATATAAGTTAATTTTAAGCCTTTCATGATAGAGATCAACTTTCTCTTTATTCCAATCACTATTCTAAAATGTTGTTTATGATCTTAATGACATAGTTTATTTTTGACAGGATAGAGATAGGAGCTATAATTTCATCATATAAAGGCAGTTCTGCTTAATCTTTCTAGTATATAAGGGGCTATAATAAGTGCCTTATATACATTAAAAAAAATTCACAAGAACTATGTGAGAAAACTGGTATTAAATCTAATTTAATAGGGGTGCCTGGCTGGCTCAGTTGGTAGAGCATGAGACACTTGATCTTTATGTCATGAGTTCAAGCCCCATGTGGGGTGTAAAGATTACTTAAAAATAAAATCTTAGGGGCAGCTGGGTGACTCAGACAGTTAAATGTCTGACTTTGGTTCAGGTCATGATCTCACGGTTTGTGGGTTCGAGCCCCACATTGAGCTCTCTGCTGACAGCTCAGAGCCTGGAGCCTGCTTCAGATTCTGCATCTCCCTCTTTCCCTGCCCCTCCCCTGCTGGTGCTCTTTCTCTCTCTCTCTCAAAATTGAATAAATGCTAAAAAAAATTAAAAAAAAAATCTTAAAAAAACTAATGGATGAGAAAAGTGAGGCTCAGAGGAACTATTTACTTGTTCAAGGTATGTAAAACAAGTAAGTTACAGGACTGGTATTTGAAACCAGATCTATGTGGCCCTTAAATATGTGCACTTTCCTTTACCCTCATCATAAGAAATAACATTTGGGTTCACTCTCACTGTGAGTTAGGGTGTTCAGACAGACTGATAATTACAGTAATACCTTGACATTTAGCATTATTTCAAGAATAATATAAGTTTAGCAAATACTCATTGATTGAGTACTATGTGTCAGGCATTATCAGAGGCATTGGATCTAAAGCAAAAGCAAATGTGGTCCCTGTCCTCGTGGTCTTTATAATGTAATAGGAAGACATAGATCAATTTAAATAATGACAGTTGTGATACATGCTGTGAAGTAATGCATGGTATCAGGAGAGTGTGTGATTGCAAACTTGACCTAGTTCCTGGGTCAACAAAGGCTATCAAAGGGAAATTAATTGAACTTATGTCCCTTTTGATCTTCTGATAGGATCGACGTAATTTTATAGGAATTTAATAAGATGGTGATTTAGAAGAGTGGTGGCCAAGCAGAGAATGGTGATATAGCCTCGCAGGAAGCAGGAAGGCATGTTGCATGTTGGCATGCAGGGGTACAGACGCTGATGAGGTAATGGGGCAAGATCCTGCTGAGCGCTGAGTGCATGTTAGGCGGTCTCATCTGTGTCTAATGGGCACTGAGAATCCACTGAAAGGTTTAAATTGTATACAATCTGTCATTCAAGTTGACAGAGCTTTCCTTTCAACTTCAGTGTGTGGACTGCAGACACTAGGCAAGTAACCCATGTACTGGGTTTATGAGCTGAAAATCAATCTGAGTGTTTCAGCAACGAGGTCTGTAGCTTTACTCATTTCTCACATAGTGTTTAATGACTCTGCAGCAGCTTATTGATGCTATCAGGAAACTGATACATTTGTAAAAAGAAATGCATTATCTATGCTATAAAATTAAATGTTGCATTGCAAAACAATGTACTAAATACCTTTTTAGTCAATTTTTGTAAACTAAACGTTATGAAATTATATTGGAGCAAAAAAGCATAAATCCAGGAGAAATATATTTCTTTAGGAAGTTTATTTAGTTGCCCCATATCGATAGGCAGGTTTTAATTACCTTTTTACAAACGTGTGTTTTCCATGCGTGGGAAAAGATGTACATTCATTTACCCATACTGTCCTTCAGGCCTGCATATGTCTATTTGGGGCTTTGAAGGCAAATTCATTTTAGGAATTACTTTTTTTTTTTTGGTATATGAGCATAAATTCAAATATATTTTTAATCTCCTTTTACATAAATATTACCATGTCCCTGTGTAGCCAGGATTCTGTTTTAAATACCTCTAAAATTGATCATAGCCACTGATGGCTAGATTAACTTTCAATGCAAAAATTGGAGCTATCCCCCAAGCACTCTGAACATCCCCTGTGTAATGTGTGGTCCTAAGATTTTGCATAAAAAGAGGTTAAATAACCTCTTCTGATACCTACAAAAATGACAGCATTTACTCAGCACCTTCTGTGTACTAGACCCTTACATATCATCTCATTGAATCATCACAAACGAAGAGAATAAGTGTCATTATTACCCTACTTTATACATGAATAAACTAAAGCACAGAAAGGTTAAATAACATGTTCTGTCCACACAGCTAGTAAGTTTGTTTTTGGATATGAACCCAGGCAGTCTGACAGGAGAGTCCATGATTTTAGCTTCTGTCTGGCAGTAACTATCCAATGTGGAATGGCTTTTTTAGAAAGGATGTTTTCATAGGGTAGTTTTTTCTGGCTCGCTTTTTGGAATGACTACTTTGTGAGGCTTGATGTTAACACCTCTTCCCTCAAAGACACTAACTCCTGCAGAAGGAAATAATTGAATAATAGCACAGATGATGATGAGAATGATAGGAGCTCCCATGACTCAAACCCTGATTATATACTGGACACTGGGCTCAGTGTCCACTGGACTCAGAAGCTCAGAGGATTGAAATAATCTGTCCTTGGAGTAGCAGAGGTGAGAACATAGATTACATCTGAGCAACATACAAGTCCATGCCCCTAACCCAGTACACAAGATGGTCTCAACTCTACACATGTTTGCATCTACTGCAAGTGTGGATAGGCATGAAAAGAATGGATGGGTAAGAGAAATATTTTATAGATTATCAAAATATGAGGTCTGGCACTGCAGTTTTTTATAACCCAAATATCATTGCATTTATTAAGCCATTTTCTTTTCTCTGGGGAAGTGGAGATCAGAGGATGTCCTTCCTTCTTATAAGAAGCCCTCTATATTAGAGGTTCTCCTCCACAGCCTTCCCTTCTCCATGATGAATGAACCTGAAACTGTTCATGTCCCTGAATCCATTTGACTTTTTTTTCCAGTTAGGGTATTTGTCAGCCAGTTCTCAAGACCTTGCTAGTGTCTTCAGTTTCCTTTTTAATGTTCAGATTCTTAAAATCCTCTAACCGGTAATGGAGCCTGATAATCTGACTACTTGTCCCTCAGCACTTACCATGGGACAGGACCAATGTCAGCTATCATTCAAGATTCATAGAAGTGAATGAGGTGTGATACTTTCTTCTAAGAAGCAATTGGATTCAATGAAAGAGATAGAAAACCCAGAGTATACGTGATCAGTTGAATCTCCTATCAGAAAGATGGCTTAGAGTCTCTATGATAAGAGTCTTGTTTTCATGTCTTTAACCTTTTTTTTTTTAAATGTTTATTTATTTATTTCGAGAGAGAGAGAGAATGAATAGGAGTGAGAGGAAGAGAAAGAATCCTAACCAGGCTCCTCACTGTCAGCTCAGAGCTCAAAGTGGGGCTTGACCTCGCAGTTCATGAGATCATGACCTGAACCAAAATCAAGAATCAGACACTTAATGGACTTAGCCACCCAGGCACCTCCTCGGCTTTAACCTTTTGACTTTGACTATTTTCAAAACATGAAACAATTTCAAAGACCACTCATGTGAGATCATTCTTATTTTGCTGATACACTCATTTGGATCTTTTACATTTGAGAATCAAGCCATCCAGCATTCTGGAAACAGTCACTTAATCCTTCAGTAAACATTTATGGAACGTTTCTCGTAGTGGCCGAGAGCACATACTGCTGAATCCTCTTTCCCAGGTTCAGATCCCTCCTGTTACTAACCCTGCCACCTAGAGTAAGTTTCTTGGCTTTATGAGCATTAGTTCCCCATCTGTGAAATGTGGACAGTAATCGAACTGATGCCATACTGTTGTCATGAGGTAATATAAATAAAGCACTTTAGGACAGTATCTGAAGCACAGTAAGGGCTTGGTACATGTTAGCTGTTACTATCAGTAGAAGCATTTTCCAGGTACTCTACAGGGTGCTGAAATAAAATGACAAGCAAACCCAGATGTGGCCCCTGTTCTCAGGAAGCCAGTGTTTGAAGAGCTGAAGGAAGACTCAGCATGACTGCAGCTCCGAAAGTGGGTGAAGTGATGGTAGGTGAAAATGGAGAAGGAGCTAGGAACCTTGTAAATGTAAAATTTAGCCTTCATCCTCAAAGCAATGGAAAACTACTGAGCTGATGAAAAAAGGGAGGTGATGTTTTGTATGCATATTTGGAAAGATTACTGGCTGATGGGTGGATGGCTCAGGAGAGGGGTGCAGTTGATGACAGAGAGCTTTCAACCAATATGTGAAATTGCCACAACTGTAGACACGTGTATGCAGTGCAGATATGGACAAGTGTAACAGCTAGGGATGGATAATGGAAACATTTTGTAGCTCATTAAAACATGAGTTGCTCAGTATTACACAACTAGTAAGTAGAGAACTAGGTTGGAGCCAGAGTCCGTGCTTTTAGCCACATGATCTTGCTTGGTAAGTGATCTGGGCGAGACACAATGGGAATTGGGACTAGTATAGAGGTAATGATGATAGAGAGCAGGACACAGACTCAAACAGTGTTTGGGTCCAAGAACAGACAGAACTCTGTGAAGGATTGGATATAACACACAAGCCAGGCTGTCTCTCTATGTGATTCTACTTAAACCTTAAATTATGTGTAAAAAGGGTCTGATGAAGGTCACTGAAATTATTCATATGTCACTGCATTAGGTGAGTTCAATTGTATTATTAAAAATGTACTTCCTAATCTTGGATATTTGCAAAGGTCTTTGGACATCCTCTGTAACTAAATGCTTGGCACATTTTTGGAGAATATTCAGAACCTTTTAATTGCTTTGCCAGCAGAGTCAGTCACCCTCAAAGTTGGATATGATAAACAACATCCCCCCCTCAATGTATTTAGCGATGGAAAATTTTTTCCCTTTTAAGTGTATTGCAGAGCTTTCAAACTTTTGAGTCAGTTTCAAAAGTTTGAGCCAGTTAAAGGAATTACTTTATCTGTTGTTTGTTTGTTTTTCTTTTTATTGCTTATAGAGAAGTTTAAAAGGCAATGTGAAGTTACAAGTACAATGACTTTTCAACTATGATACTCTTACCATGTGAATGAGTTGAGTTTGCTTCTCATTCTAAAGGATTTGATATTTCTCAGTACACATTTGGGACGTTTTCTGAACCTGAGTTTGTCAAAAATGTCTTGGCTTTTAGTAATATCCCCGGTATGCCAACTTTCTCTTCCCTTTGTGTCTTCCACAGCCCTAATCCTCTCAGTTCCTACTGCTAAATCCACAATTTTTAAATCTGATACACAGGGGACTTCTTTTGGAAAAATTTTAACATGAAAAAATGTCAAGTTAGGACTTTCATGTGGCATCATGCCATCTAAACTTTGAAGGAGACCTGTGTTTTTACACATTTAAAAAGTTTGTCTCCATTCTGAAGATTAATATATAGCCAGTTAAACAAATATTGAAAATACTGAAGAAAAAGAGGAAGGAATTAAATATCCATATTGCCACTGCTTAGAGATTACCGCTGTTTACAGGGTGATAAATTAACTTTCAATCTTTTTTCTGTGTGTAGTATCACAGTTGTGGTGGTCATCCAGCTGTGTGTGTGTGGGGGGGGGTGTGGGCGGTGAGAGGGCACATGATCTACTTCTCAGTCGTGGTGAGAAATCTCAAGTTGATTTCATCTAGTCTCAGGTGTACCAACCCTTCCTATACCCCTAAGGTGTGCAAAGCTCCCTTCTCTGATCCTGGGGACTAAATAGTATCCTAAATCACCAAGTGGAGTGTCATTCCCATAAAACTTGGATTAGATGTGAGGTAGAGAAAGGAAAAGGATACTAGTGAGTGGCATTCCTGCTGGATTATTTTCAGGAAAAGTGCAGGCAGTTGGTCCTCACTGGACAGCAAAGAGATGCGTGGGTGGCCATTTCTGCTTGGAATCTCTGGTTGTGGGTGTGGCTCCCTCCTGCAGGTAGACCTGGGGGAAGGGCAGAAAAGCATGGACCCTCAGGCAATAACGAACATTTCATGAGCACAAAAATTAGGATGGGGTCACATAAATTATATCTTGATATAATGGTTTCTTTCTGTAGTTATGATCATGATCACAATACCAGTATCATTATTTAGCTATATGGTGTTTTATTCTTGTCAATATATTCCATGTAGTCTAAACATTTCATTTTCCTGGGCTAGCATAAATAATGGCATTGATGATAATAATCATAATATTTGTACTTATACAGTGTTTATGGAAACTTGCTCAACACCACACAGCTAGTAAGGGGTGAAGCGGAGATCAGAACTAGTATTCATGCTCTTGCCATAAATGCTACCACCGGATAGATCTCCTTGTAAGCATAATTGTAAGCACCATGTAATATTCCATTGATTACATAAGTTAAAATATGAGTAACCATTCTTTACTGAAGTAAAGAACTATTACTAGGGTTTACTTCTTCTTCCAATTATAAATGATGCTGTTGTGATCACCTTGATAAAGCTTCGTTGTTGTCTCATTGCCTTGGATTTTTTTCCTTTAGGATGCATTCATCAAAGTGGGATTATTGACTCAAATTTATACACAAGTCTGTGGCTTTTGATAGATAAGCCAAAATGCTTTTTCTAGTTAGAGTGGTTTAATTCACACTGCCATCAAAGATTAGTGGGAATTTCTCCTTTAGCTATTTGGTGTCTATCTCTGTGGTCCTCATGCTATGCCTGTTAGGTGCTGGCTGTCGTGGAAGATGTTTCCTATTTCCCTCAGGGAATTAGGCATTTACTTGGCACATGATATAGGTAAATTTGGCCATGGGAAGTGAGGGGCATAGGGGAGGGAAGGAATTTCAGGCAGAGGAAACACAAGCAAAAACAGATGTTGTAAAGTAAAGCCCTTATTTTCTAAACACAAATTTAATTTGACTTAATGTTTCTGGGTCAAATAACTCGAACAAAGGAGTCTGATCTCTGGGCATTCACTTGATAGGCTATAAATATAAAGCCAACAGATTTGATTAGTTGATTATAAGCTTCCTTAGACTTCTCATATTAATTATTCTATAACTGTATAAGTTAAATAAAGTAAACCCCCCCCATATCTCCAGAAAGAAATTCAATATGTTGCTTGAATTCTAAAAATACATATTTCTTATGGGGTAGGAGGTAGAGGCTCACTATGATTTTAAGTGAAAGCCATTATTTCCGGAAGATAGCTAATAATCCTGGAAGATTCATGGGGTGTATGTCAACTGTGAACAATTTAAAACTTTAAAGTTCTTGTTCCTCTCTACAGCCTATAAGGATATTCATTTGTTTCCCTGACCTTGACTGGATTCTATAGCACAGCATGTTCTTTCTCTTATACTGTAGAGAGAATTTCTTATAAAATTAGAGGAAACATAAATCAAGTCAAACCTGACATTGGCATACAGAGATAGGGCAGTGTGAAATCCATGTTCTTAATCCAGGAGGCACCGTCTGCTCTTTGGGGTCAGGGAGGTAATGCTTTAGGATGGCATCCACAGTCAGCCCTCCTCTCATGTTGTGTATTTGGAGGGCACAGAAGAGCTCCCCTCTTCCTAGAAAATAATTTCCAGGGGCTAATCCATGTTTCTGAAGTTACTACCTTTGTAATTTATTTGAAACAGGGTCATTAGCACACCATAAATGTCTCCTCTATCCTTCAAGTCCCCACCGAAGTGATGTCTCTCCCAGAAAGGCAATTATCCCCATGATACTTGTTTTTTTAATCCATCAGCTTATTGTTGGTTTATTCTTCTCCCACCTAGTGTGTAAACGCCACAGCAGAATGCATCCAATTCATCTTTGCATTCCCAACATCCAGCACGTGGTAGGTACTCAGTAAATGTTTGTTAAATGGACACAAGAATAAAGGATGGATCCATTTTCCGCATAAGAATTATTCTTCCTTTTTGCTCCTACTGTACTCTGTTTCTGCTAGGAGTGAAACATCATAGGTAAGTATACCTGCCCTAGATTCAGACTCTAGGATCTAGCCTTCAAATCCTGGCTCTAGCTCTGATGAGCAGCGTGACAGACCATGCAAAATGCTAACTTCTTTGTGCCTCAGTTGATTCATCTGCAAAGTAGAATTGGGATTACTTTATAAGACTGCTCTTTAGATTAAATGAGAATACTTATAATGAGCTTAGAACGTGCTATTTTTTCATCATTACTTGTATGCATGTTAATATGATTTATTGAATTAGCTTCTTTAAAATAGAACCTCATTTGGCTTTGAATCTTAGTTCTCTACTAATAGTGAGGTCTCAGCAATATTTATTAAACATAATTGACATAGTAATTTGGAAGGTTCATCTTGTCAAAGCACTAAGTAACTTAAACTTGTTAACCTTATGAACTGCTTTAGATGGCAGACCTCATGAGAACTGGGATTGTGTGCTTTTATTTATTTTTTTTATCTTGTATACCCAGCAGCTAACATAAGCTTTTTATGTGCTGATCATATAATAAATAGTTGGCTGATTGGCATGCGCCAAACCCCATGCTAAAGACCTTCAGTTATGCAAGACCGGTCCTTGCCTCCGTGGTTCTTGAGAATAGTTTTAATTTGAGCTAGTTGATAAAATTCGGCAGGAAGCAGAGGGAATAGAACCTGGGAGTATGAAGTCTGATGGGAGGGAGGGGCTAAAGGGGCTTGGGATACACCTCAAAACCCCCCAAAAGATGCTGGATAGCATATCACCAGGCTTGGTGTCTCCTGAATCACTGCAGATATCTGTACTCCTGCCAGCGCCCGACTGCCAAACTGGGACAGGCTGGCATCGTCTTTCCTCTCCTCCAACTGACAACAGGCATGTTTTTATTCACAACATTGGCTCAAGGTCCCGTTTAAAGCAAATATATTTGAACATGAGACTATGTCATTGGCATTATTTATAGTAATTATGATAATTATTTTCCTTTACCCTCTGGAAATCTCATGTTAAACTGCTCAGCAAACTGCTCCAGAGAGCATGGGAAGAGTTTGGAAGCCCTCATCCTTCACTAGAATGCTTAGAACCTAACATTCTGCACTTACATCACCCTGATACAGTCTGAGAGGCACTAACAGCTTCCCTGAGATGGTGATGAAGGATCAGAATAAATACTGAAAATGTTGGTGTGAATGCGGTGCTGTGCTGGCAAGGGGCTCCATGTTCTTGCTCATCCATTATCCTGTGCTCCGAGTGTCCCTGGAAAGTAGACGGTAGGATTCCCACTGACAGACAAAGCTGTACTGAAGAGGTTGGCTCAAGGCGCAGAGTTTATCCCGGCAGAGCCTGGACTCGTAATGGCTCTCCCGGTGTCTCTGACTCTTCCTAGCGGAGGAGAAGCTACCATATTTGCTTCCATTTGGTCCCATTGCCCTCTGAAGAACAGCATTAAACACCTTCCCTTACCTGACAGGAAGTTCTTTCTTTTCTACTTGCTGTTCTCTACGACAAGCCCCCTGAAGTATGCTTTCCATGCACACTTAAATATTTTATGTTAATAGTGATTGAAGTCAGATCTCAAGTAATACTTCCTGCGGTTTATTGGCCCAGTTAATTTAACGTTAAGAAAGAAACGAGAATGAATAAAAAGCATTGCACATTTCCATATGCAAATGTGTGCCTGGAGGAAGCTGTTAGACACGGGGCCATCAATAAATTCCGGAAATTTAGTAGAATTGCACATGACTCTGACATTCATTTCTGTAGGTCCTAGGGTTGGTTTGAGAGCGCCTCCTTCATCTGTTGTCTTCCTTTACAGGACTTGATGTTTTTTGTTACTCTGCAACTCCCTGGCTCTGAGAATGCATCTTCTGTGCTGCACATGAGCAATGGACTGCTGTCTGCAGGGAGATTGGTAATTATGTAGCTCTGACAGGTGCTTATTGCAGGGCTTCATTTCCTGCCTGGCCTCAGCTATCCATAACAGCCTCAGCAGTAATCCTGCTGGGAGAGGGAAAGGTCATGGCCCAAGGGAGTAATTTTCATGCAGAATTCTGATCAATTCTGGGATTCCTCAGAGGTGAATCAGGGGCCATTGCTGGGGGCAAGAGGAAGGCCAGCCAGTAGCACTCCAGAGTTTTGCTTTTAATCTCTTATATATTTATTATCCTAAAAAAAGGGGAGCGGCGCTCCGCTGAGTTTAAAGTCAAAAACCGTTGAACAAGAAATAGGAGAGAGCTAGTTATAACAGCTGTTACTTACTGTTTGCAAAAGTCTGGGAACTGTGCTAAATTCTGGATCTGTATTCTCTGACTCGATTCTCTAACCCTACGAGTATTTCCGTGTCAGAGATGAGAATGCTGAGGCTCAGTGATGTGCAGTCACTTATCCAGGTCACATGGGTAGTGAGTGGCAGACCCAGGAGTCCTTTCCCTGGTCTCCACAAATCCGCATGGGGCCCTGCACAGTCTCACATGCAGTATAAGGTATTGAGGATACAGCAGTACACAAGAAGGATATAACAACATCTTCACGGGGCGGGGCTTATAGAGCAGTAGGATTTGAACCCAGGTCTGTGTGACTGCCGCATTTGAGCTCTTAACTCTTAAACCATATTGTTTCCAAACACCAAACCCGGAGATCTTATCTTTGAGGTAGTTCCCAAGGAAGACATGACACATTGAAAGGAACAGATGTGTCCAAAATGAGCCACACTGTACTCGCTTTCTGTGGGATGTGTGGGCAGGGAAGTCCCATGGAATGGTGGGTTCTGTGCTCCTCGACTCTAAGACAGCTTCCCTCTTTTGAGTGACACCTCTGATTCTCAGAACAATTCCTTTCCAATGTTAAGTAATAACTTTATAGGGTAAAGATCACTAGACTGTGAGTTAGAATTTGCTTCGTGTCTTGAACCCCTTACCATCTTGGGAAAGTAATTTTACTTCCTTAGCTCATTTCCACATCTGCAAAATACCATGTTTAGAAGGTAGCCTTGGTACCTTCTAGCTCAAATGCTCTGATTCTGAGTTTGTGAATGAAGTATGTATATGCCCTGGGATTGGAGGGCATACACCTATGGGTCTGCTTTAGGAGAGGATGTCCCCTACAACAGTGGCTTTGATTTTTTTTTTACTATCATCAGAATATATATAATATATATAAGAAATATATTTTACGTTGTGCCAGTATATAAGCATACACACATATATATACATGTCAGACCAAAGTTTTCATAAAAATATTACTACTTATATGCTCTTGAATAATGTATTCTGTTCAAGTCTATTTTATTTATTTTTGTAGAGGTGTTGACCATGATCCAAGAAATTCATTTCATAATTGATTTCATAACCCACTAGCTATGTCTGGTTCCATAAAACCAGGCCGCCAAGGAGAGTTTCTCAAGGGTAAGCCACATCTGCCTTCCACTTGCTTTGGATGATTAAAATACATATATATTTATTCCTTGGGCTGCTGAGCAAATACCCCATTGCCCTCTGGGATGGTTGTTCCTCCCTCTTTGCCTAAGCAGGCAATCTCTCCCAATTTCTTGCTCTGCCTCCATGATGCATTAGACCCTCTCCTGTCCTTTAAGTGAATCAAAAGTGCCCCCTTAGGATAGAAGCACAAGCCGTTGTTATATGAAGAAGTGATAGGCCAATTCAGCCTGGAATAAAACTGCTTCACTCAGTCATCAAAGAGCTCTTTAAAATTCCCTAACTCATGGAGCTTAACTGGAAAGAAAAAGTAATCACCCTTATTTTGTCAGGATACAACAACACAGTCAAAGCACTTGTGGCTTGTGAAGTGGCTTTTTTACTAGTAGGTTGGTCTCCATTTTGCTTGATGGAGAAATTATTGCGCTAACCTAATGGATTTGTAAACTGAGGCTGAGAGTCCTAAAAACAAGGGATCTCAGATAGGGACTATTTACCCAGTGGGGTAGAACACTGTGTTTAAAGCTCACTAGCTGTTCTCTCTGTGAAGTTTTTTTCTCACAGCACCTCCTTGAGAAGCTGCTAACATGGGCAGGGGAGAAGGAGTTGTCATGTAGCCAATCCTTTTGTGATATCTAATTTCTGGTGGTCTTCTCTGTTTCTATTCATCATGGATGCCATTCTGTTTTCACCCCAATTCTTAACGACCTAGGAAACACCTTTATATTCAGTGAGACATTTAGCTCTGTTGGGTGTTCTGCTTTAGCCATGGTACTTTTGGTATTGCCTCTCATGTTATCTCTGGCATGGCTCCAAGACGACTACCCTGTTTTACAGCTCAGCTAAAGTGTCACCTCAAAAAAGCCTTTACTGACTAGCTTGTTGGACGAGCTTCCAGTCTCTCTGCCATATTACCCTCTTTTATTTTACATCACGTTGCTACTATCTGAAATGTTCTTATTCGTTTGTATAAATGTTTATTATCTGACACCTTGTAGTAGCATATAGGTTCCCCTGGGAGTAAGGAGTATGTTCCCCATTGAATCTTAAAACTAGAACATTGCCTGCAGGAGTCAGGGTCAGTAAAAATATGTGGTATCCTGCTGGTGTTTACTGCCCATCTCCTAACTCCAAACTGAAAATAATCTCTCCTTTCTCCAGTTCTGAAAGAACTTGCTTTTACACTGCTTTTTCCTTGGATGGTCATTTCTTACGTAAATATTCACATCTTCTGCTAGGTTGTAAGTTCCCAAAGGGGAAGATCAACATTTTATTTAGGAAATTGACCTATATCACCTGCCTGTGGGGCCAGTCATGGTGCTGGAAACTGCTAACACCATGTTATTTGAACTTCACCACAACCATAGGAAATAGTCATTATTACCCCATTTTGTGGGTGAGTATCCCAGCCTTAACAACTTAAGAGAGATGTCCAAGTCACTTAGCTAGTAAATGGCAGAATTGGGATTCAGACAAAGGAGCATTCGCTTCTACTTTATTTTCTCTTATATCCCTTTGAGCCCTGCATGGAGAATCATTTGTAAGTGTTTCAGACATTAATGAAAATTTTAAAGGAGCTTCCATCTCAAATCTCAAGAGTAATACTGTCAACTTCCTGTGAGGGATCTTACATTTCCTTCTATTTCTTTTCTATACATTCTTCAGGTAATGTGGTGCTGGTCAAAGTTCCTGCTTCCCAGAGAAGCCTTGGTGGCAACTTCCTTGAAACAGATGACAGGTTTTCGGACAACATTGATATTTAGTAGGTGCCTGTAAATTCCAGACACAAGTAACAAAAGGGGAAATGCAGTAGGCAGGTGGGAGGGGGAAAACTGGCTGAGAGCCAGAGGTTAGAACAGGAAGGCAAATGTTAAGGAGTTCTTGGAAACATTTAATCTTCGCTGAGAAATGCATTTTCTTTCTCCTTTAGGTTAAAGAGAGTTATATGTAACATACATGTATTTTCTTCCCTTTCTGTCAAGAATCATCTTCCATTTGCTTATTTTTTAATAGCATATTTACATTCTATTTTTGGAAATTGATTCTGACTTTCTCTTTTTTAGTCTTTCTGTGTGCCTTCTTAAATAGGAGTTTCTTTTCCTACTCAGAGAAAGAAATCTTTGTAAAAACTTGAAATATATGAAACAGTACAAATACAACTGAAATTTAACCATTTGGAGACAATAATACTTGTTCATTTCTTTCCAGTCTACTTTTTTTTTTCTTGTGTGTATCATGTTTTGTTCTAATAAATGTATAATTCTGTTTTCTGACTTTTGCCTCTTGGAATTTATTAAACCCTTAGGTTGTTTCCAGGGCTGCCCGGTTGTAAATAATGCTTCAGATGAGATCTATTTATGTTCATCTTTGTCTACATCTCTGATTCATTTCCTCTGAATAAATGCTTTGAAAATAGAATAATTTGGTCAGAACTTTCCACAACAGCTAACCCAATTGAGTTTCTCACCAGTATTGCATGAGAATGCTGTCTTGCCGTTCTTTTTCAGCATTGGATAGTGTCTGCTAAGTTTGTTGCTGCTTTGAGGGTTAAAAGTTAGTAGTCCATTGTTTTATTCCTGTTTTTTTTTTTAACTTACTTGTTTTGAGAGAGAGCATGAGTGGGCAAGGGACAGAAAGAAGGGAGACAGAGAATCCCAAGCAGGCTCTGTGCTGCCAGCACAGAGCCTGACGTGGAGCTTGAATTTGTGAACCGGAGCTAAAACCAAGAGTCAGATGCTTAACCGACTGAGCCACCCAGGTGCCCCAGTAGTCCATTGTTTTAAATTAATGAACCTTTTGATTACTAATAAGGTTGGTATTTTTTTCCCATTTGTATATTTGTCTTTGCGTGGCTTCTTATGTTAAACTTTTTTTTTGCCTGTTTTATAAGTATTTTTAAATTGAGGTATTATTTGCATGTAGTAAAGTACACAGATCTTAAATGTACTTTTCAACTTGTGAAAAATGCCTATACTTGTTTAATCTCATCACTGTCAAGCTGTAAATCATGCCTGTCAGTCCACCAAATTTCCCCATGTCCCTTTTCAGTCACTGACTCCACTCAGAGGCAATCACTGTTCTGATTTGTTTCACAAGAATCTTTCCTGCACTGGAATTTCATATAAATAGAACTATACACCGTGTAACTGTTTTGTAACAAGTTGCTTGAAGCTCAGGATAATGTTTTTGAGGTTCATCCATGTGGTTCAGTGTATCAATGGTTTATCCCATTTTATTGATGAACATTTCATTGTATTTATTGGCATGGATATAACAAAATTTGTTGGTCCAGTCTTCCACTGATGGACATTTGGGCTGTTTCCAGTTTTCCAGTGGGTTTGTTTTGTTTGACAATTAGGAGTAAAGCTGGAATACTCATGCTAAGGCTCTTTTCAGCTTGAAATCTACAGTCTTGCTTTTTGTTTTATATTTGTTCTAGCTATTTACTCTTTTACTCCTTTCCTGCTGCCTTTTTAGATGGATAGAATCTCTTTTTGATATTTTTTTCCAGTGGTTACACTATGGCTTGTAATATGCGTCTTTAACTTAACCATAGAGAAACTTGAAATACTGCCCTACTAGTTCATGCTTAAAATCTTTTTAAAGAGTATATACTTCAGTTTCCTCCTCCCAATATCTTACTGTCATACATTTTATGTATACTTGTGTTATAAACCCTGAAATACATTATTGTTATCTTTGTTTTAAATTGTCCATTAACTTCAAAAAATTAAAAATAAGGAAAAATATTTTGTTTACCCACATATTTGCCATCCCTGAACTTTAGAATCAATTTTCAGTTTGGCATTTTCCTTCTTCCTGAAGAACTTCTTTTAACAAAATATAGCTATGCTGGTGAAATCTCAGCTTTTGTCAACCTGAAAAATTCATTACTGTTGCTTACATTTTTGAAGGGTATTTTGTTATGAGTCTGTTTCTGCTTTTTTTGTTTGTTCATTTTTGCTTTCTAGATTCCAAATATGAGTGAAATTATGTAGTATTTGTCTTTCTCTGACTTATTTCACTTAACATAATACCATCATCTATCTATGTTGTCCCAAATGGCAAGATTTTATTCTTTATTCTTTTTTATGGTTGAGCAATATTCCATTTATATATATAAAATCCCTTTTTATCCATTTATATATTGATGGACACAGGTTGATTCCACATCTAGGCTATTGTACATAATGCTGCAATAAACATAAGAGTATATGTATACATGTTTTCAAAGTAGTGTTTTCGTTTTCTTCAGGTAACTACCTAGAAGTGGCATTGCTGGATCAGGTGGTATTTCTATTTTGAAGTATTTCAGGCAGCTGCACACCATTTTTCATAGTGGCTGCACCAGTTGATGCTCCCATCAACAGTGCATGAGAGTTCCCTTTTTCCCACATCCTTGTCACCACTTCTTATTTCTTGTCTTTTTGACACTAGTCATTATGACAGGTGTGAGGTGGTATCTCATTGTGGTTCTGATTTGCATTCCCCTGACGACTCCTGATGAGCATCTTTCCAAATATCTGCTGACCTTCTCTATATTTTATTTGGAAACCTGTCTCTTCAGATCTTCTGCCCACTTTTTAATCAGGTTACTTGTTTTTTGTGTTATTTTGTTTAATTTTTGGTGTTGAGCTGTTTTGGAGGATATTTTTTGCTGGGGATAGAATTATAGGCAATTCTTTTGTCCTCTGGCTTGTTTTTTTCTTTGTTTTGCTTTTTTTTTTTTTTTACTCCAGACTGAAAACTTTTGTCATATAACTGGATGTTTAATATATTCACATTTATTGTTATTTTAATAGTTGGATTTATGTCTTCCATTTCGCTTTTCATTTTATATATGCCTGTGTCCCTACTCTATTTCTTCTTAATGCTTTCTTTTGAATTAAGTGAATATTTTCTGTTGTAGCATTTTAATGACTTTTTCACTTAGACCTTTTGAGTTGCTTTTTTAGTGGTTGGTTTAAGACTTACATATGCATCTTAGAAGAATCTATGTCAGATTTATACTCATTTAATTACAGTGCTATGTCGAAATGTTACTTATACATAGCTCCAGTCCCACCTCCTTTTGTGCCATTATTATACATCTTACATATATGTCAACTCAACAATACATGGTTGTAATTATTTCTTTATATAATTTTATGTCTTTTAATATAACTGAGAGAAGAAAGCAATTTTATATAAAAAGAGTAATTATATAAAGTTTTGTTATAAAGTTTTCTTGGCCATATTTTGGTTCTCTCTCTTTATTTCTGTGGATTTCAGTTACCATCAAATGTAATTCCTCTTTCCCAGTACAGCTTTGCTCTCACTCGCCTTTGTGTGGTTACTGTCAAATACATTATAGTTTCATACTGTATAGGCCTGATGATACAATTCCATATATATTGTTTAAAAAAAATTTTTTTTAAGAGAGAGGGAGAGAGAGAGAGAGAGAGAGAGAGAGAGAGAGAGAGAGAGCATGCAAACTGGGAGGGGCAGAGATGGAGAGAGAGCATCCCAAAGAAGCTCCTTTTTCAACACTGAGCCCAATGCAGGGCTCAGTCTCACAACCCTGAGATCATGACCTGAGCCGAAATCAAGAGTCAGACGCTCAACTGACTGAGCCATCCAGGCATCCCATACACAGTTTTGTACAATTGGATCTTAAATCAAGAGAAAAAGGAGAATATGCATATATACTATATTGTAATTCTATAAGTATACAATTTTATATATGAATAAGAATTCTGTTACTTTTTTATGTAGATAAGAATTTCATTTGGGGTCACTTTTTTGTTTATTTTTGAGAGAGGGAGAGAGAGAGAGAGTGAGTAGGGGAGGGACAGATAGAGGAAGAAAGATAATTCTAAGCAGGCTCTGCACTATCAGTGCAGAGTCAAAATCAAGAGTTGGACCTCGAGGTCACTTTTAAACTGAACAGCTTACTTTAGTAGTTCTTGAAAATGAGTTGGCTAGCAACAGATCCTCTCTGTTTTGTTTTTCTGGAAATGTCTTTATTTTTCTTCATTAGCAGAAACTTTTTTGTTATCTAATCCTTTCCCCCAGTTTTATTGATAAGTCACATAGATTACTATGTAAATTTAAGGAACAGCATGATGAGTTGACTTACGTGTATTGTGAAGTGATTGCCACAATAGCTTCATCTCATATAGATACAATGAAAAGGAAAAAATAAATTCTCCTCATAATGGGAAATATGGGGCTCCACTCTCAACAACTTTCCTGTATATCACACCACAATGTGAGCTGTAGTGTTCATGTTATACATTACATTCCTCGTACTCATTTTATAAGTGGCACTTATACATTTTGAGTGCCTTCCCCCATTTTCCCATTCCCTCAACCCCCACCCCCCCTTCCGGTAACCACAAATCTAATTTCTTTTCCTATGAGTTTGTTGGAGTTAGTTTTAGATTCCATGTAATATTTGTCTTCTCCATCTGATTATTCACTTAGTATAATGGCTTCACGGTCCATCCATATTGTTGGAAATACCAGGGTTTCCTCATTTTTTTGGCTAAATAAAATTCCATTGTGTGTATGTGTGTATCTCACAACTTTTTTTATCCATTTGTCTGTTGATGGACTCTTAGGTCATTTCCATGTTTTGGTTATTATTGTAAATAATGGTGCTGTGAACATGAGTTTGCAGATATCTTTGAAAGTTAGTGTTGGTATTTTTATGTCCTTTCAGTATATTCACAGAAGTGGAATTTCTGTACCATGTAGTACTTTTATTCTCACTGTTTTGCAGAATCCCCATAGGGTCTTCCATAGCATCTGTCCCAATTTACCTTTCCACAAGCAGTGCCTGAATGTTCCCTTTTTTCCGAATCCTCACCAGCATTTCTCCTCTTGTCATTTTGATGCTAGCCATTCTAACAGGTATGAGGTGATACCTCATTGTGGTTTTAATTTGCATTTCCCTAATGACTCGTGATGTGAAGCATCTTTTCTTGTACTTTGGCCTTTTGTATATATTCTTTGGAAAAATGTCTATTCATGAAATATTTTTATTTGATGTAAGAGTGTTTGGCATTTTGAGGGGCTTTTGGGTGGCTCAGTTGGTTAAGTTACCTACTCTTGATTTTGGCTCAGGTCATGATCTCACAGTTTTGTGAGTTCGATCTCCTTATCGGGCTTTGAATACTGACCACACACAGAACCTGCTTGGGATCCTCTGTCTCCCTCTTCCCCCCACCCCCACTCTCTCCCCTCCCCCATTTGCACTCTTTCTTCCTCTCTCAAAATAAATACACTTTAAAAAAGAAGATAGCATTTTTATTCTTTTAGCACTTTAAGTATGTCTTTTCACTGTCCTTTGATCTCCATTGTTTCTGAGATGTCAGCTGTTAATCTTACTGAGATTTTTTTTTTCTTCTACATGATGAGTCATTTTCCTTTGCTATCCAGATCTTTTTATTTGTCATCTTTTTTCAACCCTTTTTCTATGATCTGACTGGTATGAATTTCTTTGTGTTTATCTTTTTTACTTCGTTGAGCTTTTTGGATGTGTAGATTAATATTTTTCATCAAATTTGGGAAGTTGTAACCATATCTTCCAATGTTTTTCTGTTGCTTTTACTTTTTCCTCTCCTCTGGTACTCTCAGTTATGCAAATATTGTGTACTTAATGGTGACTTTTAATTATGAGGCTGTTTGGGAGCTCCTGGGTGGCTCAGTCCATTAAGCGTCTGACTTCAGCCTAGGTCATAATCTCGCCATTCCTGAGTTCGAGCCCTGCATTGGGCTCTGTGCTGATAGCTCAGAGCCTGGAGCTTATTTCAGATTCTGTATCTCTCTCTCTCTCTCTCTCTCTCTCTCTCTCTCTCTGCCCCTTCCCCACTCACATTCTGTCTCTCTCAAAAATAAACATTAAAATTTTTTAAAAAAATTATGCGTCTGTTCTTTTTTTTTCAGTTTTTTTCTCTGTTCTTCAGACCTCATGATCTCTTTTGATCTTTCTGTGAGTATTTCGATTCTTCTGCCAACTCAAATCCTGTGTGAGGAACCTAGCACATTTTTCATTTGTAATATTCTACTACAGACTTTTTCTTTGATTCTTTAAGTATTTTTTTATCTCTTTATTGACATTCTGTATTTGATGAGACTTTGTCATCATACCTTCCTTTAAAAACAAGGCTTTCTTTAGGACTTTAGATGTATTTATTGTAACTGCTTTGGAGGCTTTAAGTGTAAAACCTTAGCCTTCCCATAGGGAGTTTCTTTTCCTTGCTTTTTCAGTATTTTTTCTGGGTGTAGGTTTCACTTTTCTGTTTTCTTGAGTGTGGAGTATCTCATGATGTTTTAGGTGAAAAAGTACCCATTTTAGATAATATATTATAGCAACCTTGGATATCAATCTCCTCCTCCAAGGCTTCTTATGATTTTTCTTTTTTTGGTCATTTGCTTTATGTGTTTAAACACTTTTAGTGAAGCCAATTTCCCCCATAGTGTGAAGCTACTGATCATGCTTCTCAGAGGTGTAGCCTTGAGTATGCTCATAGTCACTCTGGGAGACAGGTATTTTATCAGGGTTCTCTTTGACTCTAATTTCTCTTATAAGCTCCCTGCCTCTGTTTGTAACACAAACGGGTATTAGGCTCCACTGATTTCTAGTTGATTGCTCTGTTTTTGACAATGCTATGGAATATAACTTGCTCCTCAATTTGATTCACTTAATTTCAGACTCCTTAGCTAGAATATTTTGAGGCCAGTCTTTGAAGTATATTCTGACCAGGGGAAGTCTTTCCTTTGCTGTCTCTTTCCTGATTCTCTCTGGTAAAATTGCTGACCTGTGGTTTAGCTTTATTGTTCATATGGAGGTACCGGCCTCCTTTTTATTGCTTCCCATCAAAATCTCCATTTCTTTTTTTGAGTGTACCCTAAAGCTTGAAATTTTCCACATTCTTCTAAATGAGATCCTTCCTTTAGGCAGTGCTTGGTGTTCCCTCTTCATGTGGCCTGTTAAGGCTTGTTTTTAAGCTTAGTTTGAATGAATCTAATATAGCCTTTACCCTAGAGATAATTTAACCCTATTTCTAAAGTTGGTCCTTTGGGGGACTCTACAAAATTCTCTGAGTATTCAACAAGATCTCTCAACTTTTTCTGGTCAGAACCTGAATGTCTTTCAACCCTATTAAACTGCAAAAACTTCTTCAGGTAACAATGCTCCATTAGTTCTTCTTTGGCTGGCTACTTGGAGTATTACTCCAAGGATGCCCAGCTTTGTGTACAAAGATTCAAGGGGGTCCCTATGCAGATTTCCAAATTCTTCTCTGTTCACTTTCCTCCTCTGGGACACTGTACCCTCAAATTCCAGTTACCTCTACTTCCTCAAACTCGAATCTTTGTCCCATAACCCCGTGAATGGTTCTGTGCTCTGCCTGAGTTTCCTTGTCCTACACCATTGCCTACAGATTGAGGCAATCTTAGGAATTACCTTATTTGTTTTTCTTCCATGGGGCCTCATCACCTGTGCTTCCCATTGTTTGAAATCTGAAAATAGTTGTTTTATCTCTTTTATACAGGCATAGTTGTTTATGGTAGGAGAGATAGTGTTAGGTCATCTAAACTGTCATCATAAGATGTCTTGTCCATTGTTTTTTAGCTTAGTGTTTTTCTTATTTATTGGAGTGAGCACTTTGAAATTCTGAAAACTTGACTTTTGTCTATTAGATTAGCAGATAGTTTCCTTTTATATCATTTACCTTTACATTATTATGTGCTGTTTTAAGATCTTTATATTTTAATTTTTACATAACTGAATCTATTGGTATTGACTTTGTAATCTCTTTCAATTAGAGATTTAAGCATTGGCCTAGAGTTTCTTTAATGGGTTTTTTTGGGGAGGGCTTCATTTTTTTCTATTTAATTGTAGTTCTACTGAGATAAGCTTGGGTATTTTTATAAGATGGTTTTGTATGTCTTTTATTCCAATTTCATTCAAATCATTTGTAGAAAAAATGTATAAAGAAATTAATTAAATGACGCTGAAAAGTGGTTAAATGTTATTATCAATTAGAGTTCATGCATATCCTGTATCATAGACTTAAGGTCATTCTTGGGTAATATGAGATTATGACAGATCATACTGTAAGCTTCTTTTCAAAAGATAAAAAATGCATAAAATCAATAAAAATGGAAATGAGGACATGAAGGAACAAAGCAGCAGCCAAACTGGGTAGTTGTAATTTAAGGCAGTGGTTACAATGACCAGACTCGCAGTCTGAAAGACCTATGTTTGAATTCTGGTTCTACCACTTATGACCTTTGTGATCTCCAACTCCATTCTTTTTAGGTTGTGTTTAAGGTGAAATCAGACCATGTAGATAAACCAGTTCCTGACACATCACCACTGTGCTCACTATTATTGTGATTGGAGTGGTGAAAGAAGTACAAAGAGATGGAGAGATGCAGTTTGAGTGACGTGTTTGGGCCAGGATGAAGGAGTATGATCTAGCCTTTCCTCTCGTTATAATAAGCAGAACAATACAAATTGTGTGATTATAAGTGTGTATGCATACATTTGGCATCACTAGGTGGCTCCCCTATATGTGTCTCTCTGACTTACTCTTACCATGAATTGCCATAGATTCATTTCCTGACCTTTGTACAGAGATATACTGAGCATGGAAGCACTGGGTGGGGAAGAGGGTGGATAATGGGGAGAGAAAGGATAGCTGGCATTGTTTGCATGACTTCCCCTATCCCAGTAAGTAAGTGCTCTGTTTGGTTTATCTATTCTCTGTAGACACATGTGTAAACCATATTAGACAAAATTGGCTCTTTCCTGCTTTGCTCAAAGGAAGCTTGTAGTGAAAATGCACTGGAATAGGAGTATGAATCACTGAATTGAAAATCCTTTTTCTTCACTCTTTTGCTGTGCAATTTTAGGCAGTTTCCTTCTTCTCTTTGGTTTCCACTTTGCTGTTAGGCCGGAGAAAGTCCTGCATGTGAATTTATTCATTTATTAACTTTTTTAAATCAAACTTGAATGATTTCTATGCATTAGGTGCCGTGTTTGGTGCTGGGGACACAGCTGTGTAAAAATCACAGAGCTTGTCTTTGTTTCCACCCTCAAGGAATGTTTATCTAGAGGGATAGATGGACGATAAATTAAGTGAGCACATGTATAGTGAATGTGGTAAAGGAGAAATGCAAGGTGTCATGGGTGATGGATAGTGCAGGCCAGTGGTTTGCAATATTTTTCTGCAAAAGGACAGAGAGTAATTATTTTAGGATTTTCAGGCCAGTACACACAATGAGTAATTGTTCTTCCCAAATAGCCAATAGTCTTTTTTATATTTTACATTAAAAAGTGAAAAACCAGAGGCGCCTGGGTGGCTCATTTGGCTCATTCGGCTCAGGTCATGGTTCATGGGTTCCAGCCCTGCATCAGGCTCTGTGCTGACAACTTGGAGCATGGAGCCTGCTTCAGATTCTGTGTCTCCTTCTCTCTCTCTGTCCCTCCCTGACTTGGGGACTCACTCACTCACTCTCTCTCTCTCTCTGTCCCAAAAATAAATAAATAAACTTAATTTTTTTTTAATGGAAAACTATCCTTGGGTCACATGGGTCTTACAAAAACATATGGCAGACTATAGTCTGCTGATCCCTGATTAGACCAAGTATGTAATGCACAATATAGTCTGTTGGGCGTTGTATCCTTACCCAGGGAATGTTAATGGTCACCCTTCTCTTAGTGCAGAGCGTTTCCATCTTTCTCTAACTCCATGTATATCAGTCTTTGCATCATGTTTTCATAGAGTTCAAAAACATATGGGATACATGCAGTCATGCTTACCAGTACATTTTTGGTATTTTGATTTGGTCACCTATGTGTCTCCTCTCAAAGAGGATTTAACCATTTAGTTAGTTTTCATACAGTGTCCTGGGGAGTGTAGTGGTTTAGTTTGTGCAGTTGTGTAGATTCTGTAACAACAGCTGGGTTGGTCCATCCATCATTACGCTGGGCTGTGTCTGCAGAGGCAGCTGGAGGGAGATTGAGAGCAGATACTGAGGGCGCAGACCGAGGAAGAGAAAAAAACAGGTAAAATACCTAGCTGTCTTAGACCAGGATTAGCAAAGGTGTTAGTTTAGATTCTCCATTGTTTCATGGGTTAAAAAAAATCTATTTTTACTTAATAGAATCAGAGGCATGATCTCTTCTGTGTACACACTAAGCTATTTGGAAAGGCCCCTAAAGACCAATCAAATTCAATTAGAAAACAAGGCAACATTTACTATGTTGTAAAATTCATTATATTAATAATCTCGCCAAATACAAAAGCCAAGATTTTTTTAATGTCACTTAAAACGCCTGAAACACTTTAAAATATTCTGAATTTTATTTATACTACTGTAAGTTTTAATTCAAATGTTCTTATAGATACCTCTATTTTTTTTTTTTTGCAGTTACACTGAGAACTAGAAAAGGAGAAAAATAAATCCAAATGAAGTCAGTTTGACTATCAAATATTTCCTTTATTTCTCTTTTCCTCTCTTGCTTTTTTTTTTTCTCCTACTTTCCCCTTAATCGTCTGTGTCTGACTTTTTCTGATTGTGTCTTACTTAAACTAGGGAAAAAAAGCTATGACTGGGGAAAATGCCAAAGATCTAATCAAGGAATTGTCAATAATAACCATGTGACTCAAGTCATAAATGACTTTGGATTAAGCATCACCCTTCATCTGGGTGTGAAATTTTCAATACCATTTATTTGTTATCTGCCAATGTAGATTAAAATGTCCCCTTCCCAGGAGATCTTTCAGAAAAGGATAGATCCTCACTGTCAGGCAGCTGGGAAGCTGCCTGCTTGAAGATGGTCACATAAAGCTGATGGCATACTCAGTCCTTTTCTTCCCTAAAAACTTGAATCCATTTCTACATAATATCCAGTTAGAAAGTGAAAATGTGGTCAACACATGCTTTGTATATGATGGCAGATACATCTTAACAAATTAAAAAAGAAAAGTTGAATGATGATCTTAATGTTGTGTGTGTGTGTGTGTGTGTGTGTGTGTGTATGTGTGTGTGTTTTACCATATGGATGTATTTGTTTAACAAAGTGAACAAAGAGCCTGTCCATGAAACTCCTGCAATTCAAGTAATATAACTACTATTCTGAGCACTTGCTGTGTTCTAGGTACCAATTCCTTTACTTATATGTGTTATTTCATTGGATTTCCTCAATTACCCTATAAAGTAATTCATTATCTTCATTTGCAAAAGAATTTCTAGGGTATAGAGAAGTTATCAGCCCAGAGTTACACTATTTATAAGTGGGAGGGCCAAGATTTGAACGCAGTCTCCACAGCTTATGCTCTTAAACGCTTTACCAGCCCCGTCTCCTTCCTTCACAGAGGTTTTCAGATTTGCAGTTTTGTATTTTGGGGGGATGTGTGTGCATCTTTTTATCATGTCCATCTCCTCCCTAGATTGCAAGTTGCATGACTGCAAGATTGTGGTATTTTGTTCACTGCTGCATTCCCAAAGCCTAGGATAGTAGCTGGCACACAGTGGGAAGTGACTAAATATCTGCTGGAAAAATGAGTGAGAAATATCCTATAGGTGTGGCATTGGCTAGCAATAGTACCAAAAGTAATATTTGTGTTCTGCTTTGTAAATGATGAAGCATTTCCATCACAGTTACCAAAAATTGCTGGGCAGTGGTGGCAAAGCCTTTGAATGTTCAGTTGACCTAATGATGCCAGTTGCCACCCTGAGGACCAGCTGTATCCCATCTATAGCCTAACTTGCAGAAGAGGCTTCCACAGGGATTTACAGATGAGATCTTACCTCCCACTCCCAATTCCTCCCTGTTTCCATCTACCTCTTCTTCATTTTCCATTGGGAGGTGGAAGTGAAAGCTTTTATTTTTCCCTTTTGAGAGATAGCATCTAACGCTCTTTTATTTGTTTTGTTTTAAATTAAAAAAAATTTTTAATGCTTATTTATTTTTGAGAGAGAGAGAGAGAGAGAGAGAGAGAGAGAGAGAGCATGAGCAAAGGAGGGGAAGAGAGAGAGAAGGAGAATCAGAATCTAAAGCAGGCTCCAGGCTCTGAGCCGTCAGCACGGAGCCTAAGGCGGGGTTCGAACTCACAGACCGTGAGGTCATGACCTGAGCCGAACGAAGTAGCCTAACCAACCAAGCCACCCAGGTGCCCCTGTTTTATTTTGTTTTGTTTTGTTTTGTTTTGTTTTTGAAGTAAATTTTAACCTGCCCTAATGATCATCATTGTCCCCACATTGCTTACTGACTGGAAGTCAGATACCATTCTCAACATTTTCCATGTATTAGCTCATCTAATTCTCATTTGAACCCTATGAAGTGGATATATTTTCCCCATTTTTTTAGGTAAAGACACAGATACCAAGACAGTTTAAGCAATACTTAAAGATTGAGCACCCAATAAATTGTGGTTTCAGTCTGATTCCGGCAAGTACAGTCTTAACCCCCACATAGCTACAGTGATAACTTCTACAGCTTCTGGCCATTGTTTATTGTATGGAGTCTTCCCTCTGCTAAGTGATTTAGCTCTTTTCTTTATGATAGTCTCATCAACAGCAAGTTAAGTACTATTGATTTCCACATTTGGCATAGGAGAAAACAGAGATTCATAGATACTAGTTATGTGAACTTGCACATACTGTTTTAATCAGATCAGTTCATATGTCTAATCACAATTAAGCCCAAAGGCAGAGATGATATACTCAAATGCCTTCCATTCTTGAGCAAAGTTTGCTTCAGTTCTGTTTGAATATTAGGTCTTACCACAGTGTATCCCAAGTTTTTTTTTCATGCCAGTTCCATGCAAAATCAACTGACATTTATTTAACAGTAGGTAATGCATATTATCCAATACATTAAACATTTTAACATTCTTTAGCTTGGCCTTTATTATCAAAACTGTAATAGTGATAGCAAATACTTTCTTATAAACTTCCTCAGTATGACATCAACTTACCCTTGAATATTAACTAGAACTTTTGTGTGCGTATGAATAATAATAACACTCTACATCTGTGTAGCACTTACCGAAACACATTTATTTGGTATTACTTCCCTGTGTCAAACCTTTTCACATATATTACTTTGTTGAAGTTTACTATATGGAGGTAACTTATCCTCATCTGTACAGCCGAGCCACATGAGGTTTGTAGAGGCCAGTGACTGGTCCAAGCCAGAACTGATAAATGGGGAAGCAAGGTTTCATTCTCAGGACTGTGCAATTCAGAATTTAGGATCTTGCCACCATGCTTTTCAGTCTTGCCTGATTGTCCCCAAATTCTTGAAAAACAAAACAGAAACAGTTTAACTGATTTGCTCAAGATCACAAATTTATAACAGGCATAGATAGCACTAGAATTCAGGTCAACTAGATTCTACTGTGTTGGTTTGGGCACTATACTTACTGAGTCTCATACATTTGCACATAGTATACAAATATATTAAGCATATGAAAATAAAATATTTCCTATTTAGAGTTTAAAAAGTTTCCTGCCTGTTTTTCATTGCTTTACTCAGGTGGCCCTTTAAAACTTCTAATTGCTGAGGTTATTACATTTACATTCAAGGATCATGGCAAGAGCAAGTTAAATTCCAAAAAAATCACAGGAAATAAAAGATATTCTTTTTGAAGATCTCATTGAGATTCTGATAGGGTAAAGCCTAAATAAAGAGATAAGTAGGTCGAAATTTGAGACCAATTTTGCATTTGAAAAGTCAGCAAGTATTCTCAGTTAAACAGCATGTGATGAATAGATTTGTGAGAAGGGGCTCTCCTGTAAGTTGTTTCCAGGCAGAGAAGTCCTGCAAGCTGGGGCTAGGCAGGTGCTCAGTTTCTTCTCAATAAAATGCAGTTTTCAAGGTACTTGGCTTGGGAGCATTGAGTACAGTATTTCCTAAAAAAAATGGAACTGAAAAGGAGGGAGCCAGGGAGTAGTCATCAGTCTGTGTAATTTATTCATAATAAAGGTTGTTCTCTGGACCCTTTTTGTTGTCCTCCTCAATCAAAGATAATGTAAAAAATCGATATAATTCCATTCATTACTTTTGGTGTGTCATTTTATTAATCAGGATAGAAAGGCTATGCCATCCTGGTAGTAAAGCACACAGTCTCAGTAGATTATACTACAGAAGTTTATTTCTTATTGCCATAAAGTCTGATGTGCACTGAGTCACCCTTGTCTATCTTATAGTTAAGCCCTGTGGTCCACAGGGCTTCCAAGATAACTATGACAACAGAAAGGAGGGGTAGACAAGATACCCCAACTCTCTTATGACACCTGTCACTTCTGCTTACAACCCATTGACTAGAATTAATCACATGACCCCAGCCAACTGAAGTAGAGGCTGAGAAATGTAGAAGATTTGGTGCTTATTTGATGAATGATGTCTCTGAACTGTTAACTATGATTTCTTCCCTCTCTTCTTTCTGCCACCCTACTTTTTCACCTCCCACTTTACATTCTTCTCTTCCTGATTTTCTTCCAATATGGTATTCCTTCATCTGACTTGTTTCCTCTTCTTTCAGACACTCTTTAACAAGTGATATATTTATTTTGTAGGGCACTTGGATGATTCTAAGAGTGAGTGCCTCCTCAGTTATGTGCCTTACAGGTTTCTCTTGCCTCATCCTTGTCCCAGCTTAGCTGTTATGTGCCAGGTGGTTTCTAAGTTGAGGAATAAATAAGAATTAAACATGATTCCTAACCTCCAGTTGCTTACAGTCTTGTAAGAGAGATGTGATGAGCAGAAAGTGCAATATTTTTAAAAATGTATGTCATACGACTTCTACAGGTAATATGTTGAGGACATTAATTCAGTGGTGTTTTACACCCAGTAGCATTTGCTAAATGCTAATCAGAGCACTTTGCTAGGCCACGTCTTAAGGACTTAAAGTAATTGTAATTTTCTTGCTTTAGAAAGAGCAATTGCAACTGAAGGACATTAGTGAAAACATAAAGGATTGTCCATCGTGCATATTTTAAATAGGTATGTACATTGTGTCAGAGGTTCTCAGACTTTGCTGGCTGGATACGGGGTTCTGAGCGAAGCCTAAAATGTGTGAGATCATCTGGTCCAGGAGAAGGTATAAGGTCCAGATCCATCAAAGCTTCTGAGGTTATTTACCCCAGAATTTCTGAGAGTGGATTACAGACCCTTAACTGCCCTTCTGTTTCATGAGACTTTACCCCAGGCTTATAGGAACAAAGGTACTCCATGTTATCAGAAAACACACAGCATCATTTGTCCCTTGAAATACTTGGCATTGATAGTCTTGCAAGGAGGAAAGAAGCATTTCCTTTCTTTTTTCAATGTCTAAAGAGAGCTATTCCTGTTATCGGACTTGGAAAAGTTCACAAACCTTCAGTGAAATGTTAATAAAGCATGTAAATAAACAATAAAACTGTAAATAGGCAAGGAAGAGATCTTGATCAGTTGGGACAAAGATTAGTCTCAGGGGTGCAGGGATGGGCTTCAGGAGGCCTGTGAACCCCCTGAAACATTTGTATGTATTTAGCTTTGTGCATTTTATGGAGAAGGGCCAATCTCTAAAATATTAAGAGCCACTAACCTCATTTACAGAGGTGGAATTTGCAGTTTGAAGAGATTTAAAGACACACCTGAGATTGAGCAAGTAATCAGGAATAAATCTATTTTTAGAACCCTATGCCTCTTAGCCTCACTGTTATGAGTGAATTGTGCCCCATCCCCCAAACATTATTAACGCTCTTACCCCCAGTTCCTGTTAATGTTACCTTATTTGGAAGTAGAGTCTTTGCAGATGTAATCAAGCTAGAATGAGGTCATTAGGGTGACCCAAATCCAGTATAATTGGTGTCTTATATGAAGAGGAAGACAGGCACACAAAACAAGATGGTAATATGAAGACAGGGACAGTGATTAGAGTTACTCATCTACAAATTTTAGAATGTTGAGGTTTGTTGGCCACCAAAAAAAGCTGAAACAGGCAAGGAAGGACAGACCCTAGAGACGTTGGAGAAAGCATGGCCCTGCCAATACCTTGATTTCAGCCTTCTAGCCTACAGAACTGTGAGAGAATACATTTCTGTTGTCTTAAGCTACAAAGTTTGTGTAGTTTGTTATGTCAGTCTTAGGAAATGAATACACTCACTCATTTCTAATTCTCCATATCAGTACATTAATTCTCATCATATTGGTGCCAATGCTGATAATTATGTTTTGCTGTGTTTTTAAATACGTGTTTACCAGTCCTAGTTTATGTACCTCCCAAGGCGCTCAGGGCCCATCTGTTCTCTGGGTCTTGGCTATTTGCCATGCTTCCTGGCTTGAATAGCTGGGCAATGGCTCCTGTCGTTCTCTCTGTCTTAGAATTCTAGCCACCGGTCATAATTTACTGATTCTCTCACCTATTTGGGGATTAAGTGACAGCCTTAGGACTACCTCTGGGAGCACCTGTAGCAGCTTCTGTGTCCAAGTCCAACCTAACTAGACCCATGGAAACTCTAGCTTCCCCAGTACCTTCACAAGGGCAGGATGACTTCAGCTAGAATTATAGAGTAGTTAATGTTCCTTTGAGCAAACTTTGACCAAGAGAAGAAAGGAATCATAAAGAGATAATGCAGGATTTGTTTTCTTTGCTCCCCATCATATAGATGGTTCTAAGATGCAGAGATTCTATACTGGCTTTTCTGACATATCCCATGTCACCAAGAAATCAGTGGTATTTTCTTGGGAAAATATGGTCAGATCATCATGCATCATGTTCTTTTTGCTTTATGTACTATAAAGGAAAGACTCATGCTTCTCCTTGACTCTCACTGTACTCCTAACATTTTTGGTCACAAAATGTGTGTGTGTGGTGTGTGGAGTATCCCCATACCAAGCAACTCTACAATACCAGCGGGGTGTCTGACACTGTCTACTTGGAGATAGATTCTGTAGGTTAGGCGTTCAGTCCCAAAAGACTTCCCCTTCTACTGTAACATTAGATGCCAATTCCAAGTCAAGGTTGTCTCCTGTGCTATAAATCAGAGGTTCCTGTGACCCCATCCTCAAGTTTGGTTAATTTGCTAGAGTGGCTCACAGAACTCAGGGAAATGGTTTACTTACGAGATAACTCATTCATTATAAGAGTATAACTCAAGAATAGTCAGATGGAGGAGCTGCATGGGGCAGAGTACGTAGGAAAGGGTAAGAAAACATCAGTCCCCTCTCTGAGCTCTCCCCTTCCTGGACTTTCACTTTTTCACCAGCCTGGAAGCTCTCCAAACCCCATCCGTTTTGGTTTTTACGGAGGCTTCATGTAGGCATGGTTGATGAAGTCATTGGCCATTGGTGATTGAACTCAATCTTCAGCTCCTCTCCCCTCCTTAGAGGTGGGGTGAAGTGGGGCAGAGCAGGGCTGAAAATTCTATCCAGCTAATCATGTGGTCGGTTACCCTTAGCAGCCAGCCCTATCCTTAGGGCTTTTCAAAAGTCACCCCATTAACATAAACTCAGGTGTGGGTGAAGGGAATTCATTATGAATAACAGATTACACCCAGTTTATGTTTAAGCTCTGGAGCTGGGAACAAAACTAAATATTTTTTTGAAGATGCCCCTATAGCTGTTATATAGAAAATTACAAGGGTTTTAGGAATTATGTGCCAAGAACTGGATGAAGACCAGATAGATATAGATATACAGATATAGATACGTTTTTGTTATATGACAATACCACAGCTATTGTTGTAGGTTGAATTGCATACCCCCAAAATTCATGAAGTCCTAACCCCCAATAGCTCAGAACATGACTTCATTTGGAAATAGCATCATTGCTGATGTAATGTAGTTAAAATAAGGTGATAGTAGAGTGTGGTGGGCCCCTAATCTGATATGACTTGTGTCTCTATAAAGATGGGAAACTTGAATACACAACACACACACACAATACCATATGAAGATGAAGGCAGAGTTTGAGATGATGTTTTTTACAAGCCCAGGAATGCCAAAGATTGCCAGCAAACCACCACAAGCTAAGAGAGAAGGACAGAAAACACATTCTCCTTCACAGTCCTTGGAAGTACCTACCAGCCCTTCATCTTGATCTTCTGGCCTCCTGGAACTATGAGCAATAAAATTTTGTAGTTTAAGCCGTCCAATTTGTGGTACCTTTTTATTGCAGTGCTGGCAAATTGACACACCTACTTCTCTACTTCTCTTTTCATTCACTCTCATTCTTTCCTGCTTTCACTCGATTGTACCAACTCCCTGTCAGAACCATTCAAACTTGTCCCAGGCTCTTTTTCCATAAACGTAAGATAATATAACTTTGACTCCTAATTTGAATTTAATATGTGTGTGGTTATCCCTGGGTTGGGTGCTGATAAAGAAGAGATATGATATACCCTTTTCTTGGAAAAGCTCATGATTTTAAGCAAGACAAGTCTAATTTATAAAACACTAGGAATCCGGTAAGGCAGAATGTTGCGTATTATATATCTCTATTGTAACGGTTCAGGAAAGGGAGAGTCACATCATAAGCTTCTAGAACTGCAAAATAAATTATTGGCTCTGGGGAATTGTGTTTAGCTGTGTGGCTTCCTGCCATCACCAGAAAGGCACCAATTCCTACTTAGTGTATTCTGTACATATTTTTGAATTCTCACCAATGGATTTGTGGCAGGCAAAGGGGAGTCTTATTCCAAATGGAAGCTCAGGCGTTTGTAAACAAGGCCCCATGTTGGTAATTCAGACAAAGTAATCAGAGTTTATGACTGTGAGAGTCTGGAGTATATGTGATGAATGGTATTAATTGGGAGTGAATTGATACTGGAGGGTAAGGAAAGATAATTTCTCCAGCTAAGTACACATGGCCAGTCGCTCAAACTATTCCCCAGACCAAGCCATTATCCCCATGAAAAGGTATTTATTAAGTGCTTATTTGTACATCACGCTATGTTAAATGCTGAACCAAGTAGCTCTTGGAACCCCCTCCCTCGTGTTAAGAGATAAACTGAGGCACCTGAAAATTTATGAGAGTTTATTTGAGCAGACATCAATTCAAATGGAGCAGCACTCTGCTGGCAGGGAACTAAGGGAAAGGCTTTTATAGACCACACAGGGAAGCAAAACAAGGAAATCATTTGATTGGCTATAGCTTAAGTGCTTGCCTTATTTGGGAAAGCCTACTTGGCTGGTTGTGATTGGTTGTTCTTAAGTTTTCACTTCTTAACCTTGAGGTGCTGACAGGAATTGACTCTGGCTCAGGTTTTCACATGCTTGCATAATCTGTAGGTACAGGGATGTCACCTCAGTCTAATGGCTTCCTTGTTTGATTCTTTTAACACGTGACAGTATCATTTGCACAGGTGTGGAGGAGACAGTAACCAACCTTACGTGGAGTTTAGAGCTTCGAATAAAGAAACTTGTATACTTAATAATACCTTTTCTTTTTGAGAAGAAACCAATTGAGGTCTCATTTTCTTTGTTCATTGTTTCCACATAGCTCTGTAGTTAGGGGGCTGTGTGAGCTTGTTTGTGTATATAAATGATAAAAATCTGGAATTGACTCAGAATCTCTGATTTTTGCTTCCCGACTATACTCCCTCAACCCAGTACCATGCATTATAATGTCTGTGATGCCAAGGCTAGTTCCATCCTGTCTCCACTGAATCCTGAATACCTGCAAAAAGCTTAGGTAAAATGAGGTATATAAAATCATCTGTGGAATGAGAAAGCTGTTGGACTCGGTAAGGATGATGTGTCGGGGCATTCCAATAAGGAAGACACCAAATGTTGTCAAGTGCCTGTCATGTTCTAGGGTCCCGACCAGGGAGTGTATTGATACAATCCCAAAGGAGACCCTTTCCTTCATTTTAAAATGGGTATACTTGCTTGCTTGCTTTATTTATTTATTTCTTCAGAGTCAAGTAAGACCTATGTGAAGAAGCTGGCACTATGTCTGACACAGAGCACATTTTCAGTTATGTTCCTCCTCTTTCCTTTATTACATTGAGCATCGGCCTAAGACTCCTGCCAGTGATTTTCGATGCTCCTGCTTAGATTAGATGCATAAAAGCCAGTCAGAGATGCTGGCTATGTTTTTGATTAGCATCACTTTTTTTTTTTAATTTTTTTTAACATTTATTTATTTTTGAGACAGAGAGAGAGCATGAACAGGGGAGGGTCAGAGAAAGAGGGAGACACAGAATCCAAAACAGGCTCCAGGCTCTGAGCTGTCAGCACAGAGCCCAACGCGGGGCATGAACCCACGGACTGCAAGATCATGACCTGAGCCGAAGTCGGCCGCTTAACCGACTGAGCCACCCAGGTGCCCCTAGCATCACTTTTTTAAGGAAAATACCATCTTCCTCTTCACTAGTCTCTTTATTTTGATATTACTGAATGGAAATTTTACTGCAAGCAGAGCCTAGACCTGTAATATCTGTCATTTGGACCACTGAATTATCTCCAGTGTCTAACAGCTTGTAATTGTCTCTTTCAATTCATACTCCTTTAGTGTAATTTTACTTTATTATTTTCTTAATTTCAGTATAGTTAACATACAGTGTTCTATTCTATTAGTTTTATTAGTGTCTATGAGTGTACAATATAATGATTCAGTAATGCAGTACATTACTCAGTGCTCACTGTGGTAAGTGTACTCTTTAATCCCATCACCTATTTCACCCATCCCTACCTCCTCTCTGGTAACCACCAATTTGCTCTCTATTATTAAGAGTCTCTTTCTTGGATTGTCTCCTTTGATCTTGGTTCATTTGTTTGGTTTCTTAAATTCTACATATGACCTCTCTAGATCCATCCATGTTACCGCCTTTTTGCTCCAAAAGAGATCTATCCAAAATACTAATTTGACTATCCCCTTATTTAATCCCTTTGATAGCCTAGGATTAGATAAAGCCCAGACTCTCAGTATAACATATAAGACTCTTTGTGACCAGGTTCCTACCTTCCTTTTGAGACTCATGTAGTTCAGCAGCTCCTATGTAGATGGCATTTCATGCACCAGCATGATCTCGTTCTATTACTTTGCAATCTTCCTTGCACAGGTGCTCCTGCTTATAGCTTCCCACCCTTTATCTTTCTTCACTTAGCCAAACCCATTCATTCTTTCAGAAATAGCTCAAGCTGTTAGGCTCCGCCTGGCACCCTATGGAAAGCCTAAGTACCCTTCCTTAAAGGTTTCTTATCACCCTGTGTTCTGTCAGAAATGTAGAATGTTATATTCAAACTATTCATTGGTACCTGTTGCTCCCACAGCAGTCTAGCCCACAGGTCAGCAAAGTTTTTTTTTTTGGGGGGGGCGGTTTGGCTTTGTTTGTTTGTTTGTTTTTCCCTGTAAAAAGCCAGGTCATAAATATTTTAACTTCGGTGGGGCATGTGGTCTCCTGCCACAACTACTCAACTCTGTCATCGAAGCAAAACAAAGACAATATGCAAATTACCTTGACAGTATTCCAAAAGAAACTTTATTCACAAAAATAGATAGCAGGCTAGATTTGGCCTGTGGGTTGTAGTTTGCCAACTCTTGATAATGGGAATCATTTTTTCTGTTTCTTAATATCTCCATCTAGCTTGATGCCTAGGATAAAGGGCTTGCTCAATATTAATTGAACTGGGAGTGTTAGCCTCTCCAAACCATCACCTGCCAAGTCCTTAATTCTTGTTTTGGTTTGAAGTACCATTAGGTTAAATATTTTTAATTTTGTATCCAGCAGGTATGCCTCATCTGAGGACCAGAAGCAAGTCGGTACTTACTAAATTACCAGGTCACATGCCGATAAGGAGATCTGTGCCTTCCGCCGGAGCATTTAAGGCTTCTTGCTAATTTTCTTAGGTATCTCATGCCCTCAGGTCTTTCAGCTCTCCTTGAAACCAGCCACAGTGCCGTCTGTGACCTGTTTATTGAAAGCTGTGTAACTAAGTACAGTAATAGAATTTTTCAATCAATACCCAATTGTAGCAGGAGTCAGTGAAGAGATTTCAGGGCAGCTGTAACATGCTGGGATAACGTGGTGTCACTAAGAAATCAGGCGGCAGAGAGAAGTATTAATTGAGTTCCATCAATGACACATGTGGGCATTGGGCCTGAAATTTGGTACAGAAGCAATAGCATTGTGTGATGTGTATTTGGGTGTGTAAACCCAGACAGCACACTCATCTGAACTCTGCTGTGAATGGCAGAGATTTTTTTATCTGCCATAAAAAAAAAAAAACGCTTGCGGTCTAGACCTCTCATAACAAGTGTTTTTGTTTTTTTTTATCCCTCCCCCTTCAAAAACTTAACAGTCTCTTCTGTTTGCACAACATAAAATGAAAAGTCATGGCATCTAATAGCAACCCTGATACAGTGGCTGCCATGAAGGAATATAGCATAGAGACTTGGAAATCAAAAGACCCAAAGTGGAAATTTCCAGCAGTTCCACCTACTATGTGTTTTGAGTGTAAGTCAGGTTATATCCAGAGCATCAGTTTTCCTACCTTAGCAATGGGATAATGCCTGACTTCCTTATCACATTGTTTCAGTGAATTTCAAAGCAGTTTTTGGCTGTGAACATGCTATGTAGTGATAGTTGTTGTATTATGAACACCGCAGCTATTCTGCTTCTCCAGGAAATGATGTGTCAACTGTAAGTGAATTTTCTTTGTAATTTAATCTTTTAAGTGCCAGAAGTTTAATTGTAAGAATTTATATGGAAATATTTCTCGAATGCATAGTGAACTAACTGCTTTATTCAACCCACTAGTCAGTGCGAATTTACCTCATTTGTTGCTTTGAATTAACACTGGGAATTATGCTTCTGTTATCAGTGTTAAAGCTGTAGATGCTGCTGGGCTATGGTACTTACCTGGGATTGGACTCTGACTTCAGAAATAGCTTGGCTTTTGCCTTCTGGAAAATCCCAATTTGCCACTTTATAAATTTAGGCGATTGATGTCTTTCCACAAAGGGGAAGTGCAGACATGGAGAATTACGAAAATAATGTTCTAGTTGGAAAGAACATGTTAATACCATTGAGTTTCGGTATCTTAAAAAGAAGTGAGATGAAACCCCAAGGGTTTAATGACTTGATCGGGAACACACAGAAAATGAATGTCAAAACTTATACTCTGTCTCTGATCACCTGACTACTTTAACAGTAATGCACATTTGTAGGGGGCTTTACAATTTCCAAGGCATTTGAAAATCCGTATCTTCTTTGGACCTCTCTGAAACCCTGTGACATTGATAGGGTAGGGGGTCATTCCCTCCATTTCCAGAGTGCAAAGTGAAGGCCACCCAGTTGCTATATGATCAGGAAAAAATACTGGGGTTGTGAACACATGCCTTCTGACCACAAGTCCTGGTTGTGTTCAAAGCCATCATATTTCACACTCCTGAGCTGTTTCTTGTCTACTCTAGCATGCAGTATCAATGCCACATGACTTCTGGGGCAATGTGGGTTTGCTGACTGCTCTAAATACTCTTCCTAAAAAATGTCTTCTCCCAGAGAATTCCTCGTGTTTCAGAGCAGTTTCTTCACTGTGGCTGTTGATGTTCTCTGCACTGTTCACAGCACGTGAAACCTTATCTGTAAGTTCTGTACTACGAGCAATAGCAGTGGCAAGCACCTTAATATCATATCAGTTTTTATCCACTTAAGCTTACAGACCGCTTCTGCCTCCAGCCTCATCTCCTTTCCCTTTTTTCATAGCACTTTAGGGTCCACCAATACTAAGTTAGTTGAAGTTCCCAGTACGTGGAAGCCTGTTTTTGCTGTATTAGTAAGAAATATATCAGTTAGAGGTGATACTAACCCAACTCAAACTGGCTAAAGCATTGCTGGGAATTTATTGGTTCATTAAACTAACAGTGAAGGGATAGAAAAGGCATTGCTGGACTCAAGGTTTCCACATTAATATGAGAAAAATCTGTCTCTCTCTCTCTCTCTCTCTCTGCCTCCCTCCTCCCTCCCTCCCTCCCTCCCTCACTCCCCCTCCCCCTCCCCCTCACACTCACCCCATTCCTACAGTCTGAAGTTTTCTATGTTAGATTTCTTTCTCAGGCAGCTCTCAAGTGGAAGGAAAAATAACCTTTGGCAGTTTTACACTTATATTAGCTCAGCAGTTCCATTGAAATGACGGCACTTCCTACCACCCCAACCCCACAATAGCATAAAGAACATGTTCTCTTTGAATTGGCTTAGTTATATATGTCCATTCTTAGGAATAGAACATGCAATGAACTCAACCCAAACCACAAGAACTAAGAGTAGAGATAAGAGGGATTTCTGAAATAAAACAGTACATGGTGCTACTGTAAATGGAGAATGGATAATGAACAGACAAAAACAAAAATATGTATATATTCACGACATGTACCAAAATGTCTTGCTCCATCTTATTCACCTAAAAAACTCCTATTTATCCTTCTATATCCTACTCACAAGCTGTGTACTATCTGGACGATTGGAGGTAAATTACTTCTATATGTTTGTGTTCTTGTCTCCAACATGGTATATAATACAAATAACCAACTGTTAGCTAGTTGTGGAGATTACATACCCAATTCATGCAAAGTACATAGAATACCCTTTGGCCAAGATTAAGTGTTTGTAAATTGCAACCATGCTGCTCCACCACTGCCACAAACACTGTGACATGTTGGGGAGACAAATGCTGTGAAGAAACATAAAGTAGGGTGAAGGCATCGAGTGGCAATGGTCTCATTTAGGTCCCATTTTTGGAAGGGATTTCTGAAGCAGTAGCATTTGAGTAGAGGTCAGAATGAAATGAGGCTGTGAGCCTTCTGAACAGCTTGAGAAAGAATATTCTAGGCAAAGGGAACAACACACAAAAAGACCCTAAAGTGGGAAAGAACTTGGCTTCTTTAAGGAGTAGAATCATAAGAAGATATTTACCCAGAAGTGTGACTTCCCCAGAGATATTCAATTGTACCTTTTAGCAGAATGATAGACACACATATCATTAAGCACTAAGTCATTATTGCTAGCAAGAAATCTCTAGCCGTTTAATCTCTCTTAGAAGTTTTGAGCTGAGCTCAGGGTAGGTTTTACCAGGCAGAATTCTGAAGTCCGAGTATAAACTACTCACCAAGTGTTTCACATTGGCAGTGGTGGCACATAGAGCCTATGGAATAATATGTGCCTAGAAGGAGTATCTAGGTTGTGCTTGAGGTAATTGGTTCAAAAGAGGGTTAAGCTCTTAAGAGCTGGAAAGAGAGTGGAGGATAAGGCTTCTAACCTGAACAGGTAGAGACAACAGGGGCTGGTTGAACATGGAGTATCAAAATGACTCAATATGGCTGGAGTTCAGAGGCAGAGTGAAGTATTGCTGTGTCAGTTGGGTAGAAATGTCTTCAGGGAAATGTCTTTCTGTGTAGAGTAAGACCCCTTTCCTCAGAAGGAATCATTAAGGTAACATTAGGTGGCAGAAACATGATGAAGTTATTTTCTTCGATCTGTTTCTTCAGTATGATCAAGACTTTGGACACAAGACAAAATACAAAAACAAGGTAGTACGGATTAGAGCAAAGAATGTTCTTTGTTCTTGTCATCCTTCCAGTTATTAAACACATGGTGTCCATTTATCTAATGTGTAGCAGGCCCCATGCTGGGCCCTGGGAGAAATACAGAAGTGAGGATTTCGGGGCTCTGGGTCCTTTGTAAGCTTGGATAGTAATAAATTACATGTAAACCAATCATTTGAAAACAGTGTAAAAGGTGCTTCATCACATGAGAGCTATGTAAATTTGAAAGGTATTTGGCCTCTTTAAGCCTCTATTTCCTTATTTATAAAGTCAAAATAATACACACCTACCTTATAGCACTTTGGAGTGGGGTTAAAAGATATAAAGTGTTAAATGATTAATGCACTTTCTGGATATAGTAAATGTGCAGTGCTTTTTCTAAGGGCTGTGATTACAGCAAAATAGAAGAAATATCTGGGCCTGGGAAATTCTGATATAAGGTATGCCATTTGAACTAGGTCTTGAAGGATGAATTGATAAGTGAGGCAAGGGCATTACAGGGTAGAGAATCATGTGAAATACTATGTAGTGTTCTAGGAGAGAATTTTGTTTATGGTAGAATTAGGTAAAACATATTGAGAAATATTGAAAAAAAAAACTTGAGGAAAGTCAGAGTGGAGTCAGATTATGATGGCTTTGTGTAGCATTCCAAGGAAGACTTCTTTGGATGAAAATGAGTCTTCATAAGTTTTTAAGAAGAGGAATGGAGTACTTGGAAATGATACATGTCTAAACAAGTAGCAATGAAATGGGGAGGAGAGGACACAAGGACATGGTGACTGTGTGTGTGTGTGGAATGATGGAGGGTGATTCTCTGTTAGACCCACAACCCTTAGATGAGTGTTAAAAGAACACAGCAGGAAGAAACCAATTGTTTTTGCTTTGAAAGCAGAAGGTATGTGTGTGATGCCGTAGATGACTGTAATTGATGAAATTTACCGCTCATCAGTGATGGTATTTTATGGAGGCTGACAGCATTAACGCATCTGAGAAAAGTCAACCTGTCCATTTTCTGTATAGTTGCAGGGAAATGTAATTCGCCAGCACCTGCCTGACTCTGTTTGGCAAGTATTGGCAACATCAACCTTAGTTTTATCAGCATGAAAAACTGTTCAGGGAATGCACTACATTCAGGAAAGAGATTGCTGAAACCCTAGAAAATGGTTTTGAAACTTCATGGTGTTCTGATTATTGTTGCTTTGTCTTTGAGACTCTTTTGCGGGTGGGGGGGTGGACACAGAACTTAGTCTATTATGTTTTCTTGGGAAAAATCTCCCCCCTTTCATTTATCAGTGAACCAAATGTTTTTGATCGTTTGAGTTTGGGAATGTCTGTGTTACATTGTCTTTGATAGAGGTACCTTTTTGTGTTTGCTGCTTTGTAATGCTACAGGGTAGCCCTAAGTAAATTATTGTATCACAGTTAAGCTTGATACCCTACTGTAGTGGCCATCACTGTGTCCTCAGTATGGCTGTATCGGTATTACTGATCACAGCACTGCCCTATGAAACCAACAAAATGAACATGAATTGGTTTGGCCTTTCATTAAATGTTTCACAATCCGCTAGATGGTAATCATTAGCATTTTCTCTGTGACTCTTGAAATAAATGAGACCATCCTTTTACTTGCTGCCTCTACCTAGCCGTCAGATTCCATAAGTCTGATAGATAGTGGGACATCTCTGGTGTCATGCCCAGGAGGTTGCTCCTATGAGCTCAGGGGACTCCTAGTCTGAGAGACTGGATCCCCTCTGTCTCCTCTGTCTGTGCTCTTCTCATCTCCATGTTGAGAAACATCATCAGCCCTCTACACCTTCTTCTCTTTGGCATGGCTTCTGTTGCTATAGCCAATCTCTTGTCTTCCTTCTCTTTCTTTCCTGTCTCCTACTTCTCAAGTTCTCAGCTTTTATATCTACCAATCATCAGTTCCTTTTTTCCTAATTTGAGACACAATAAAAACACACTTTTGAATGATTATCTCATTCACTTTATCTGGCTACCTTTTTTGTGTTGCTTACTGCTTTGAAAATATTTTCTCACTCCAGTAATTTCTTGGGTATGACTATTGCATAAGGTATCATTCTGCAGGTTGAAGGGTCCTGATTGCGCTCTTGAAAAATGGCAAGTGGAAAACGACACCACCATGAATGGCTAACAAAAGAAGGAAATGATTTAACTCTTGATGTAGATTTTGTTTAAGTTTGGAAACAACTAATATTGAACAAATGCCTCTGTTCTTTTTTTTTTTTTAATTTTTTTTTCCACGTTTTTATTTTATTTTTGGGACAGAGAGAGACAGAGCATGAACAGGGGAGGGGCAGAGAGAGAGGGAGACACAGAATCAGAAACAGGCTTCAGGCTCCGAGCCATCAGCCCAGAGAGCCTGACGCGGGGCTCGAACTCACGGACCGCGAGATCGTGACCTGGCTGAAGTCGGACGCTTAACCGACTGCGCCACCCAGGCGCCCCCAAATGCCTCTGTTCTTATGGTTAAGAATTCTTCTCCATTGCTCAATGCATAGGTATATAATTTCATTGACCCTGTGTTGCATTCTGTTGAAAAAGAAAATAGAAGCCAACGCATTTGTAAAAGCCCAACATTAGATGCAAACACTTGATTGTCTTCACCAATGATAATGGGAAGGTTAAACTTCCTGGTGATACTCCACTAAATCCTTTGCTGGTTTTAGAAGTCTACTCTGTGATTTGTAATTTATTTATTCAGTAAGGAGCGATTGAGTGTGTATTATGTGCCAGGAGCTACACTTGGAACTGGAGACAGAGAGATGAAGGACATGGTCTGTTTGCTTGAGAAGTTCAAATCTATTAGGTCAAACAGATTAGTGAGAAGATGGTTAGAGGACAGTATGATAAGTGCTATGATGAAATGTGCTAAAGGTCCTCTGGAGGAAGAAAGGAGGATACCTGGAGTAGGTCGAATAGTGGCCCCCGGAAAGATATTCTAGGTCCTAACCCCTAATACCTGTGAATGTGACCTTTAGAAATGGGGTCTTTGCAAATCTAGTTAAGATTTGCAAATCTTACCTTGAGGTGGTACCATCCTGGATTTAGCAGGGGCTCTAAATCCAGTGATTGGTGTCTTTATATAAGAAAGAAAGTCCTATATAGCACCCTCAGGAAACAGCAGTGGTGGCTTGCCTCATCCCGGCATGTTCAGTATCGTGTGGGCTCACCAGATGAATATGCAAGCAAGCTCAGCATGTTTGGGGAACTGCATCTGGTGGGATAAGGCTGCTGGTGAAAAGTGGCAAGGAAGCCTTCTGCAGGGGAAGGCAATGTACAGGCTCTGTGCCACTTGCTGGTGTATTTATCCTGTCATTTAACCTTCACCCCAACTTGAAGAAGAGGTAGTCATGTCTTCATCTCACAAGTGGGCAAACTGAGCCTCAGAGAAGGCTTGTAACTTGCTGGAGGTCACACAGCTAGTGACTGAATCCAGGTATCTCTGATTCTAGGGACTGTGCTGTTTTACCTCCACTGTGCTCTATAAATTAGAAATACATTTTGAGGGACTTGAGCCTAGATATTTCAAAAATAACATTAGCTCAGGAATGAGGGCAGCTCGTGTTGTAGGTGAGATATCACTAAACATCTAGAAAGACAGATAACCAGGCAGTGGTGAAGGCTCGAGGCCCGGCAGGCATGTGCAGCATGAAGCCAGCCATTAATCAGACAAGCTCACTTAAGAGGACCCTGGGCTTTGACTTTGAAGACAGCCAAAAAAAGGTCAAATATATGTTTTTCAATCCTCCAGCAAGCAGAGCTCTTTGGAATTCTTTGCATTCTACAACATGGTAATTAATAATTCTAATTCTGTATTCCTTCCTTGGGACCTTGAAGCATGGAATTGAAAAATTATACCTCTTCAACAAAATACAAACAACAGTGTGACAACCCTGTGAGGTAGGGTTTCATTTCATTTACCTTTAGTTCCCCAGGTCAGTGTCTTTTTTTCCCCTAGATAGATTTCCTCTCTGTGTATGTAACTAATGATAATAATATCAATAATTATTACCTTTTGAGCACCTGACTCTAAGCGCTCAACCTGCAGTAAATTTTTTTTTTCTCATGACAACCATATAAAGAAAGTGCTGTTTTAGTTTCCCATTTTTCCACGAGGAAAATAAGGTTTACAAATGTGTCTCGGTAAGTTCTAGGTTACACAGCTAGAAAAAGACCTGAGATTTGTAGCCAGGCTGCCCATGTCCCAGAGCCAGTCATCTGACCGTCCAGGTGTCCATCTGTGTTAGGTATTTGAAAGGGCAGGAGTGGGGAGAACTGCAGACGCCGCCGTTCTTCCTTCTCTTTCTCCTTTCATCTTTCCCTCCTCCCTTATTTCTACCCTCTCTCTTTCCCTCTCCACTCCTTTAAAAACGCAAACAAGCTTTCTCCCATTGGGGAGAAATTCTGGAATTCTCAGTCTCTGCCTCGTAATTAACTTTTGCTCGGGCATGTCATCTAGTTCCTGTCCTCTTCATGTCCTCATTCATTACAGAATGGTTCCATTGCAGATTGCCTTTTAAGATTCTGGTGGAGCGCTTTTTAAACCAAAGCACAGAATGCTTTATGAGTCTGAGAAATCGCTCCAATTTCAAGGTGGAGGTAGGAAATGGAAAAACCCTCTCAAGGGCTCAGCTCCACCCAGATGACCCAGCTACTATCACTGCAGCCTGGATTCATATCTCACTCAAGGTTTAACATCTCATTCCATGTGGTTATATAAAATCACAGAATGCTTTTCCCGGGGAGAGGTTACTGGAATTTGTTTCTTAAAAGTTTCCAGACCGTGACCTCCAGAGGTCACAGTATAATATAGGTCTTGACTCCAATATGGCCTGCAGCAGGAAACCTTCTGACCTCCTCACCCTGGGCATTCTCGTCAACTGCTTTTCACAGATCGCACTTTCAGGTTCCCATTTTTAGCACTCCTGTAAATGCTGAACACCACATTTTGAATTGCTTTCAGAGTTTTTGTTGCAAAGATAAAACTTGGCTGTTGTCTTAGTTTTTTACATTGTGGGACATCCTTAACTAGCTTCCTGAATTTTGCTTTTTGAGATTTGAACACCAACTCTTACTCTGTTCCTCTTCTTAGGTTTTTGTCTTACTCCCTTATTATTTTCCTTCCTATTGATTCTAGTCTTCAACAAACTCTCCTGAACTCTGGCATCAGTTTATATGCCAGTTAGGGAAGACAGATCACAAGTTTTCACATTTGGGAAGAAATTGCTGCACTATATTAACCTAAGAGACTATATTAACCTATATTAATATAGGTTAGTCCTAACCTATAGGTTAGTCCTATAGTCTCTAACCTATATTAAGAGACTGACAGAGTTAAGAGGAACTGACCATTATTGTGCACTTATGTTCATGGGCACGGTGAAAAATACTTTATATGCACTATTTATTTAATCCCAGTAATATCAGCGTGCCATAGGTTCTCTTATTGACCTAACTATACAGATAAGGAATTTGGTGCTTAAGGAGATTAAGCAATTTTCAAAATAAGGTCATGGTGGCAATCCTTTTATAATATAAACATGTAATAAATCAACATATTTTACACCTTAAATGTACACAATGCTTTTTTTTTTTTAATGTCACTTATATCTCACCCAAGCTGAGGGGTGAGAATCAATCAGCTAATAAGGGTTGGAACCGGGACCGGAACCTAGACCTGTTTCCAGAGTCATAACCACACACCAAGCCGTAGGCTCTATGGAAGAATTCCACAGACACCCATGTTGTTTGAGTAATGTGTGAATGATTGACCCCTATGTGCAAAAAATCAGGGCTGAATATTCCTCATTCCCAAGTTTTTAGAGATTTTTTTGCTGCATTGCTCTTCCTTTTATGTGATTCTTCCATTTCTACATTTCAGAGACTTTAAACTCAAGAAACTTATTCAGCATTTTGGCTGTGCTTTCCTAGGAAAAAGCCACCAGTTTTATTCTGAATGAAATTGGAATTGCAGGAAAATAATTGGCAGTTCTGAACTGTTCGAAAGAGCAGTGAGTACCTGAGGAGGAAGGCAAAGTAGAAGTGGCTCTTCAGTGAAATAGCCCAAAGCCTGGGTTAGTAGAATACCAGCTACAGGGGCTCCTGGGTGACTCAGTTAGTTGAGTGTCAGACTTCAGCTCAGGTCATAATCTCACGGCTCATGAGTTCAAGCCCTGTGTCGGGCTCTGTGCTGTCAGTGAAGAGCCTGCTTCATATCCTCTGTCACCCACTCTCTGTCCCTCCTCCACTTGTGCTCTCTCTCTCTCTCTCAAAAATATTAAAAAAAGAAAAAGGTGGGGGAGTTGCCTGGGTGGCTCAGTGGGTTAAGCGTCTGACTTCGGCTCAGGTCATGATTTCATGGTTTGTGGGTTTGAGCCCCACGTCAGGCTCTGTGCTGACAGACTGGAGCCTGGAGCCTGCTTAAGATTCTGTGTCTCCCTCTCTCTGCCCCTCCCATGCTCACACACACTCTCTCTCTGGAACATAAATAAACATAAAAAAAAAAAAAGAATACCAGCTACAGTCACTGTGTCACAGTCACTGTATCTCCTTCCTTATGGCCCATCTCCCAGCAAGCTCTGTGTTCCTCTGGTTCCACCAGTGCATCTGTCCTTCTGCATGTGCTCTTGCTCCCCAGCCCTGACTTGACCCTCCTTGGCCCCAAACTGCCTTTTTCCTTACTGTTTTTCTGATTCAGCTTAGGCATCTGCTGTTGTGTGGACTTCTTTTTCATCTTCTAGAAAGACGTTTGTGCAGGCAGTATTGCTAGGATATATAAAGCACTACGTGATCTGTACACTCTACCCCTCAGGGCTTCTGCACTTGCTGTAACCTCTGCTTGGAACACTTTTCTGCTTGATGGCTCACTCCTTCTCCGCTTGTGTCTTTACTCAGCTGTCACCTGCTCAGCGACACCTTCTACAATTGCCCTGTTTAACTGTAACCCTCCCCCGCTGTCACCTACCCCTACCCCACTCTCCTGCTCTCTTGTGGTTTTCACTATATCATTGTCATCATCTACCTTACTGTGTCACTTACACACTTATTTTGTTATTGTATATATTCTCCCACTAGAATATAGACCCATAAGTTGAAGTATTTTTTTATCTATTCATTGTAATTCTTGGTTCTCAGAATAATCTTTGGCACAGAGGGTATTCAGTAAGTATCTGTTGAATGACTAAATAAAAAGGACTGTCTACCTTTGCTAACCTTTGACACCGTTGACATGTTGAGCTGGATAATTCTTTGCTTTGGGGCTGTCCTGTGCATGCAGGATGTTCAGCAGCAGCATTCCTGGTCTCTGCCCACCAGTACACCCACCACTGCACTCCCCCATTTGTGACCCCGGAAAATGCCTCCAGACATTGCCAGGTATCCCCTGGGGAGGGGAGGATTGCCTCAGGGGGAATCATTATAATAGACTTTCAGATTCTGGAGGATAGGGATCATGTCTTACTAGAGTATCTAGTGTCTGAACACATAGTAAATGATCCATTTTTAAAACTGAATTGATCTGACTTGGTTAAATGTTGATCTCAAATTTCATGATACAGTTCATGACACAAAACTGACTTCTCAAACTTTGTTTTCTTTACATAATTGATGTACTCTACCAAAATACACAGGTTTAATATCACCAGAATTCAAGATGATAGAGAGGAAGGCAGAATTGCAAACAACATGACCCTCATCCTTAAGAATCTCACAGTCCAGTCAGAGAAGCATATATACAGCCTCACCCTGCCTCTCCCCTCCAAAACAAAATGCAAAAGGATGCACTATCTCTCCTTTTAACCTTGGTCATTCCCAACTACTTTTTCCTCTGAAAGAGATTTTCAATAAAGGCTCATAGAGTAAATATTTTGACTTTTCAGGCCACAGGGCCTCTGTTGCAACTATATCCCTAGAGAATAGCAACATTTACTTTTATCACTCTTCCTAGAGCTAAGACCAAAATCTGAAGATTAATCTAAAAGTGACTCTGTGGCCCCACATACTGTCACAGAATGCTGTGGACTAGAAGAATACAGTGATTACCAAGGATGTGTGAAATAAGTGCCTAGTTTAAAGTGCAGGCTTAGCGGGCTGGAGAAGTAAGTCATTGAATGATAGCTTGTTTTAAAAATGATAGAGAATAGAGTACAGTGCAAAGCAATGCAATGGAAGTCAATACAATAGAAAACATCGAAATGCATTACACATACTGAGAGTCAATTTTATATTACTGGTTGTGTGTATGTGAAGGTTTCTGAATAAAACTTATAGCCTACTATTTAGAGTAGTAAAAAAGATTAGCAAAGCATTATGTTAAACCAAATAACTAGAATGATGGACAGAACAAAAGAGTCTGTATGCAGATATCCAGGCAGTACACTACTGTGCCTTGAGGCCACTAACAAATCCAGGAAGTGGATGGGAAATGGGAAGATGGAGAGGACGGTTTGCAGGTGCTAACATGCTCCTGTTTGCCTGCATGACTAACTGCATTTTCTTCTAATGCTCCGTCTCTAACCTTGATGTGAGTTATAAACACTGACTCATTTTCATCTTCTATTCAATACCTTTCTGCAGGACAAACCTTGACCTGAAGTGTCCCTTTTCCTGTGCTTCTCTTCTTGGCAAAAATCCCATTCATTCCTCCAGACCCAACTCAAATGCCAGCTCTGTTGAAAAGCTTTGCCCTAAGTCCATCAGGCACAATTTATCACATTGTCTTCTATGTTCTGTCGGCATTTTATTCATATTGCTATCATAGCATTTATTGCATTTTATTCTTGGTTTTATATGTGTTTTAGATGTCTCTGCCATCTCTCACCTAGCTATAGACTTCTCAGCACCCAGCATGTTTTCTGCGCACAGTAGGTGGGCAAGCTCAAAATGGTAATGACTTAGAAAGAGGTGATTGATGCTGGACTCAAAACCCAGATTACCACTTAGCAGTGTGACCTTCCACTTCTCTAAGCCAGCTTTCTCATCTGACAATGAGGATAACATGGCTAATCCACAGTGCTGCTGCTGTTAGGATGAAATGGAATATAGTCTTTAAGGCCTTAATAGGTCTTCCATAAATGGAATTCACCATTACTATTGTTAGTATTATTATTGTTGAAAAGGAGAGTGCAAAGGGCTATTACAGCTGTGGATACAAACACACATAGTAAGTAATAGGGGTGATGGCGACCTGGAGGCAATAGTTAAATATCAACTTGTGCAGTATACTGTGTGCTTAAGACCAGAATAATATGAAAATGGAGAGTTGTAGACATCTGGATGTTTGGTTTTATGTATCAGACTAGCCATCTGGATGGGTTTTTTTTTAATTTTTTTTAACGTTTATTTATTTTTGAGACAGAGACAGAGCATGAATGGTGGAGGGTCAGAGAGAGGGAGACACAGAATCTGAAACAGGCTCCAGGCTCTGAGCTGTCAGCACAGAGCCTGACGTGGGACTTGAACTCACGGACCGCGAGATCATGACCTGAGCCGAAGTCGGCCGCTTAACCGACTGAGCCACCCAGGCGCCCCAGGATAACTTTATTCTTAGTTTTTTTCTGCATTTTAACTGTTTTTTTTGCAGGGGGGAAGAGATTAAGGAGGTAGAAATGGAAAAAAAGGGTTAAAGTAACAGAATTTTGCTCCTGGAGACACCTAATAGACTTACATTGTGTAAAGTTGGAGCAGAGTTTCTCAGTCTCAACACTGTTGACATTTTGGGCCAGATAATTCTTTGTTATGCAGGGCCAACCTATACATTACAAGACGTTTAGCAACATCCCTGTCCTCTACCCACCAAATGTCATTACCGCACTGACCCTACCTGCCATCTGTGACAACCAGACATGTTTGAGAGGGTCTTTGATACGTACCATGTTCTGAAAGAAATGAGGAATAAACCAAAAAGCAAACATAGAGGTGATATCACCTTTGTTACTGACAGCTGGGTTGAAGAAGATGAGTTTAAGTCGGTAAGACAAGTTAGTTTGCTAAGAATGAACACAGAAGAAGGCTGACTTACCAACCAGGTTCCAGGGAGGAAGGCATCATCTGGGAGGTAAGGAAAATTGATTCCATCTGAATGAAGGCAGCTCATTCCCAAGAAAGAAGTGGGGGTGGCCATGGAGTTTTGGTAAGCATGAATAGGTTTTAAATATTTCCTCCCCATTTGGAGTTTTAGGTGCACATAATCAACTTAATTATAATCTTGGCTCATAATACCATGTAATCATTGGTCCTTAGTAGTCAGCTATTATTTATTGAGGTATCTTGATGGTTATTTTTAAAGGCTGTAATTCACATCTAGTAACTATCCAAAACAAAGCTAGAAATGTAACAATTACATACTTCTAATGGTGCTTCCAGCCTTGTTTCCTGCTTCTCCCACCTGAGAGTCATCACCCTGATACATATTCTCCCCAAATTTACCAACAGAATTTAATTCCTCTGCCTGCACCTGTCAGAAATGAGCTCGAGGAAAATGCTTCCTCAAGGAAACCAGGAGGAAAGAAAAGAGTTTCCTTTTATCAGATGGTGCTGAATGAAACTTGTATGTTTCCTTATATTTTGTCAGCATAGTGAGTATCCCTGGAAACTAAATATATGCCCAGAAAACTTTCTGAGGATCCTGCAAAGTGTTTGGACCTTGAATGGTTATTACTTTTTTGTTAGTGTAAAACCAGCGTTGTCACATTGAACACATGATGATGATACTGGGCATCTGCAAACCTATATTCTCATTTTGTTCCCTACATGTCCAAGTTTTGTTTCACATGCTGAGACTTTTTGAATATAAAACAAGTAGTCTTTCTGTGGATTAATGCTCCCTCAATTTTGAGTTTTCTGATTTTCTTGCACAATGAAGAGAGTCCCTTCAAAAACAGAATAATACCATTTCAGAGTTGGTCCAGGGCAACATCTCCCCCAGGGTATGACATTAATAACAAATGGCATTGTAATGGCAGAATCAGGTTTTTAATTTCATTGCATATTTGTAATCTATTCAAGTCATGCTTCGAATTAGTGGTTGACAAAAGAGCAACATACCCGCGATGCCTGAGTTTTCCTGAGTTTGCAAAGTAGCTATGATTCCAAGTTTCACTGTAAACCATGTGATAGAACTAAACTCATCAAGTCAAGGAAGGAATGACCATGAGCCCTCATTAAAGAATAAGCTCCATGGCATAGGGATCTTTTCTGTGTAATCCTTGGCACATCTAGAACAAAAACCGGTGCATGATAGTAGTGTTCTTTGGGAAAACAGAATCCTAGTGATAAACAACAACAGTCACCTCCAGGTCCTGAGCACACTATACCTGTAGTGCCCTGTGCTGGGTGGTTTGCATTGGCAGTTCAATGTAACCTTCACAGTGTAGGTGTTTTTGTCATTATTGTTTGTTTTGTTCTCTGAGGTCCAGAGAAGTGAAATAATTTGCTGTAGGTGACATAGCTATTAAATGCAGAACAAGGGTTTGAGTCATGTGGTTCTCCTATCCTGTCTTCCCAGAAACTGGAAAGAAATGTAGTGCTGACTTGGCTTTTTGTTTTGGTTATACCATCCACTAAGTAATGCTGTGCAAAATTATAGGTCCTCTGAGCATCAGAATCTTTGTTTTTGAAATGTTGGGCTGATAGTTGATCAAGAAGAACCAGATATAAATAATCTATCCACAACCTTTAGTTTAGGATGCCAGTGTCTTTTGATGTCTTGTAAAGTATTCAAAGAAATACTTTGCATTGATCTTGATTTCCGGTAGTTCAAGTTTTGGATAACATGTTCCTTCTTTATTTGCTTTTCTGTTTTTTTTTTTTAATTACTTTGTCATACTCTCTGAGGTTTGAGTAGGTAATGAATTTCTGTTCCAGATAAAGTCCATCAAAAAGTACTGTGTGCCTAGATTTCATAAATTGTGACTAGGCTCAGACACAAATGGAGATTAGATAAGATGAACATGAACAGCTCCCTACCCCCCCTTCTTTGGTGCCATATGTGCAATTTGGACATATTTATTTTTTCTTTCAATTTGTAGACCATTTACTTAGCCCTTATGGAACTATCCAAAAAAGAACAAAGCTGCCCATGTGAATACCAGATTGCAGATTAACCTGCACTGTAACATATAAAGAAAAGGCAAGGCCTATAGCCAAAGAAGTCTGCTTGAATCTTTGCTCTCCTGCTTTGCTACCTGAGTGGCCTTAGACAGGGTACTTTGTTTTTGAGCCCTGCTTTTACCTTTTTTGTGAAAGAAACAGTAACACCTATCTGTCATTTCCATGATAAAGGTCACTACTACCATTATTAGAAACTAAATCAAGCATAAACAACAAGGGATGCCTTTAACCCATCTTGGGGAAGCCCTACTCCTTGTCGAATGGGCTTATATTGTCTGGGTATTAGGCAATTTGTTCCCACTCTGTGCTTCACCGTCATGACAATATTGCCATCAATCAATTTTATTTAACAAAATAGTTACTTAACACTATGTGCCACACACTGTTTAAAGGCTCTTACAGGGGCGCCTGGGTGGCGCAGTCGGTTAAGCGTCCGACTTCAGCCAGGTCACGATCTCGCGGTCCCTGAGTTCGAGCCCCGCGTCGGGCTCTGGGCTAATGGCTCAGAGCCTGGAGCCTGTTTCCGATTCTGTGTCTCCCTCTCTCTCTACCCCTCCCCTGTTCATGCTCTGTCTCTCTCTGTCCCAAAAATAAATAAAACGTTGGAAAAAAAATTTAAAAAAAAATAAAAAAAATAAAGGCTCTTACAAACACTAATTCATTTCATCCTCACAGCACCCTATTTATTATGACATCTGCATTCTTAGAACATTACAAACATTATGCTTGCCACAAAACCTCGATCATTTCTTCTTAAGAGTTGAGTAAGTCAGGAGCATGCACGCATATTATTAAGAATCTGTTTAAGTGTGTGTGCACATGCGCATACAGCTCTGGCCCAAGTGCTGTTTGTTTCACTGAAGAAACCCAAGCTGAGCTTCTTGCTTCCTAATTCCTGTCGTCTTTTGGGGTCACTTGAAACTGCTCCTTACCAGCTTTCCATCTGCCATTTCAGCCTGCAACATCACTTTATTTTTTGTTACTAGCTCTGGTGCAGAGCTATATGTTAAATATCCTACTTGAAATGTCAGTCACCAGAGGCCAAATGTGTGATTTTGCAAGAGATTTTGTATACGTTTGTATGCATATGTTTATATACATATTGGTTTGTGATGAACATACCAAGGCTGATGTGGTCCGAATGTGTTTTGCATAGTCTTAGGGTACTAAGATGCTAGAAAATGGGAAATCGTATTTGAATAGCAAGGTACAAGCTGTCTGTCCTCTGACAGATGCAAAGGAGCTCACGATTAATTACTAAGCTACAGAATGTTAAATTATCCAGGGGATGTTAAATGATGTGGAAAATGGTAATATTGTGAGAAGTTCTGTGTATTTGAACTAGTGTTCAACTCTCCAGAGGTTTTTATGTAGCTTTTTAAAAGTTAAACCCATATTATTTGGGTGATGATGGCAAAATATAACGATGACATTTTTCCAGTGTGGCATATTTCTAGCAGCAATTAAAAGCATTTGCTCACCTAGGTCTCTTGTGAATGAAAGAAACTCAGAGGTAACAAGTTGCAATCATCTTCATTAATGACAAATTTTGCGGTTTTGGTACACTATATTATGGGTTATGCTGAAGGGTTTGATCATAAATTATCCAGCATGGAAGTGTTGAGGAATTGTTAGAAAAAGAGTTTTCTTGTCAGAATAATCTGCAGAATATAGGTCAGTTCATTTAGCAACTACCGTGTGCTCAGGTTCTAAAACTACGGTACAGTGGGGAGCAAGAACAATCCAGTTACTTGTCCTGATGGGTCTTACAGGCCAGTGGATGAAATAGAAGGTGGTAACTAATTATACATAAGTGAACAATTATAGGTGGTACTGCTAAGGAGAGGTTCATGGAGCTATACAGCTAGTGGGTAATATGGGAAACCAACCTGGTCTCTGAAGGTTAACAGGGCAGCACTGAGTTGGGGTTTGGTTTATCAAAAGACTTAACAAAGAATACATCCTTTGAAACAGCATTTGCACATTGAAGCATTTCTCCTAAAGGAATAATTTGAGGTGTATTGAGCATTTTAGCTATAAGGACAAGGTAATGTTTTACTATGGAATTGTTGGAAACATCTTAAATATCCAACAGTAAGCACTTAGTTAAATTTATGTCATCAAAAATTATATAGACTATTCCAAATCTTTTAAAGTAATATACAAATGTTTTTATTATAATAAAGGATGTTTTAAAAATAGTTACAAAGAGTAGTTTCAAAATCGTATTTAAAATGCCTTTGCTGGGGCGCCTGGGTGGCACAGTCGGTTAAGCGTCCAACTTCAGCCAGGTCACGATCTCGCGGTCCGTGAGTTCGAGCCCCGCGTCAGGCTCTGGGCTGATGGCTCGGAGCCTGGAGCCTGTTTCCGATTCTGTGTCTCCCTCTCTCTCTGCCCCTCCCCCATTCATGCTCTGTCTCTCTCTGTCCCAAAAAATAAAATAAACTTTGAAAAAAAAAATTTAAAATGCCTTTGCGTTTGGGGCACCTGGGTGGCTCAGTCAGTTGAGCATCCAACTTCAGCTCAGGTCACGGTCTCGCGGTTTGTGGGTTTGAGCCCCGCATCCGGTTCTGTGCTGACAGCTTCGGAGCCTGGATCTTACTTCAGATTCTGTGTCTCCTCCTCTCTCTGCCCCTTCCATGCTCATGCTCTATCTCTCACTGTCTCTCAATAATAAATAAATGTTTAAAAAAAATAAAATAAAATGCCTTTGCCTTTGACCCTACCCTATCCTTTCTAGTTTCCTATTTGATTTAAAATTTATCAATAATCAGAATAATAGCAATAGTAATAGTTGCTCATACTAACTACCCCTTAGCACATGCCAGCCCTGTGCTAAATACTTAATATCAATTATTTCAATTGATTTCATATAAACCTGTGAAATATGTATTATGTTTATTTCTTTTTGTATACAGAAACTTTTAAATATGTCAACACATAAGTATTCTGTCTGCAATGAAGAAAGAATTGTTTCTTTGTTCATGCTGTTCACCATGAGTTTCCTTATTGCCATCTTATCTAAGAGAAATCTCTTACTATTATTATTATTTATTTATTTATTTATTCTCTTGTGACAGCTTTCTGCCAAGAGGGCTGCAGGTACGGTGGAACATGTGTGTCTCCTAACAAATGCGTCTGTCCTTCTGGATTCACAGGAAGCCACTGTGAGAAAGGTAACCTTGCCTGTTTTGTTATTTTGGGAGGATAGGGAGTGGAGACAGAGAGAGAATCTTTCATAGAGAATGAAACTCTTTCTCTAAGTATGGTACTGTGGGTTAACTTGGTGCGTGATATTATAAGGTTAAATGTTTTGATGGCAGGTGTTCCTTTTCCAAAGAGGGTACATTTTGATTACAGAGTATTAGGGATCCTCCCTTTGAAAATAGGGCTTCATTTGCCCTCTCTCCAGCATGTCTAATTTAGCAAGGTCGAGTCTTTTCTCTGCTATAGTTTGCTGTGTGCATTTTTAGTGCTAATTGGAGATAAAGCCTGATGAACTGACCTGCCCAACTTATCATCTATTGGGTAGCATAACATGCAACTATTGGAGTTGTAACAATCTGCTGCATCAACAGAATCTAGATTAGAACCACATGCTCTTTGCGTAAAAGCACATTAAATAACTCTAGCAGCAGGTTTATTGGTGTGCTTGGAATTTTATTCTAATATTGGTTTATAATGAACATTATCGTTCATGGACCTGATAATATAAGCCGATTAGTATTGGTAAGATTCCATTATGTGCATCTTTCTATTGGCAATAAATGTAATGTTTACACTTGGTGCTATCTGGTGAAATCCAGCTCTCTTATTAACTGAAGACGTCTTCCTACCTTTGTGTGAGTGAAAAGTGCCATTCGATGTCATTGTGCCAGTGTGTGCAGTCAGTGCAGGCAAGGGGTTTGTGCCACGTAAGGATGAACATTTCATTGTATTTTCCCATGAGTTTTGTTAGGGTAAAACCACTGTATTGTGTTTTTCTGAGAAGGGAGTGTCACACTTGAGACTTACCATAGAATAGCATAGAAAAATGGAAACACGATGTTGTCATCATTATGCCTCTTAGTTGATGAGTTTGAGGGTGTATTCCTGTAATGCCAAAGATCGAAGCAAAGCTCCTTTCCTTCATGTTTAAAGTTTTCATATTTTTAATGAGCCCAAACTGTCCAACAGACTACATTGTACTACCTATATATTTATAAGGCAGCCTGAGTCTTTATAAAAATATTTCAAAATTTACATAAATTATTCAACAAGGAAGTCAATGACATGCACACCATCATTTCCATATTTTGTGATATTATCCACAAATCAAGTCACATTTATTAAATAATATTAATTGGCTTATCCTTAAGAAGAATGTGTCAAGGAGCCAAGTTCTACTTCTGAGCAGCGTATGAGAACATTACCCACGGAGCTGAAATATTCTTGCCAAAAGCAAAGACACCAAATGGTAACTTAGCACACATGTCTTTACTGTAGTACATTTGATTTTGATTACGTTTTCTAAAATTAAAAAAAAATCTGAAGATTTCCCATTATTTCCTCTAGAACTGCTGTGTTTCCCTAAAATGAGTATCCAGGGATTAATGGGGACAGAATGGTGATGGTGATGATGTTGATAATGATGGATACCAGTCCTACCAATAGACCATTTATCATGTACCAGTTATGTGTCAGGCCTTTAAAATGAGTGCTTTAATATTAACACACAAAAGAGGCTGATGTCCCTGCTCCCATTTTACAGATGGTAAACTAAAGCTTTATCCAGGTTGGCAACTTCTCTAGCCACTTCTGCAGTGCTACAGAGCCACTATTAGAACTGAGAATGAAATATAAGTTGCATTGCACAAAGCCTGTGGTACAAACCCTTGTGTGTGTTTCTCAAGGATAATACATGGACTTCCTGGTAAAATCCAGACTCCTGGGCTACCACCCCAGACCTGGTGAATCAGGACGTCTGGGCGAGGGCTCACAAATCTGTACTTTCACCAGGCACTTCAGGTTGCTGTTATAAACTAATTGTTAAATTGTTATTGAGATAGTTAGCCAGAACATCTGTAAAGTTCTTACTCTTTTTTCCTTTTAAAGAATTAGGGGAGGGCATTTATCTTAGACCAATGGCCGCTCGTGAAAAATTAACTGTCGTTTCTGATGACTTGTTGATTTGACCTCTGGCCTTTTCTCTGCATGATAAGGGGTTAACTGAATCAGTGCTTATGTTCTGGTCCATAATGTGGAGCAGGAAAAATAGAGATGAAGGAGAAAAGACCAGGGGAAAAACGAAACAAGGACAGGCAGGACATGGGTTCCTACATAAATGTTACAGTTGTTAAATTTGAGATTGACAATTGCATTTTCATGAATCTTTGCAGTTATTATAAGGTTAAAAAAAATAAAACAAGGTTCTCCACGTGTGCTGCTATCTGCCATCAGTAGCAAAGCCATTCCATTAAATGCTGGCCAGTATTTTTTTTTTAATGTTTACTTCTTTTTGAGAGAGAGAGAGAGAGACAGGGTGTGAGCAGGGGCAGGGGAGGGGCATAGAGAGAAGGAGAGACCCAGAACTCAAAGTGGGCTCCAGACTCCATGCTGTCAGCACAGAGCCCAATGTGGGGCTCGAACTCACAAACCGTGATATCATAACCTGAGCCCAAGTCAGATGCTTAACCAACTAAGCCACCCTGGTGCCCCATAATGCTGGCCAGTATTCTAATTCTGTGAGATTTTTTGTGAGGATCAAGTAGACATTTTCCAGTCAGTTGTGTGCAAGGGATCTAGATGAATTTAGGATAAACACTGAAAACCTATGCCATATCTTATCTGAATTATTTTGTCACATTGATCATTAGCAAGAAGCATTAAGTAATTCTGTTTGCCTTTGAATAGTGATGTTGGATGTCTTGAGTCTCAGAGTACAAGGGAAAATGCAAATGCATTATGAATGTCTCATAGCATGATTAGACTAAATCTTTTATTTGGTTTGTTTCAATTTCAGGGCTAATTAAACGGTCCCATTCGAGCTATATAGAATTCACTTATGTTTCATCTTAAAAATGTTTCCATTGCCCCCCCCCCCCGTTATTGGTTTTATCCATTGTGATATTCAGCCTTTAAGAACATAAGTACATTTAGTTAAATCATTGAAATAATTTGTTTAAAAAATGCCTGTCTAGAATTTAATGAAGTTAAGACTCCCACCTGTGTTTTTTATGTTACCACAAAGATAAACAACCCTGCATTTATCTTCTATTGATGAGATTTTAGTAAATGTAAGCTTTTTATAACCCCACTCAGGATAAGCAAAATTTTATCTTCCTTGGTTTTTGGACAGTATATTATGTTGGTCCTTCTCTATGCCCTTACCTTTGATTTGGTTTCAGCATAAACATTGAGATGTGTAATGAGAGATGAGTGAAGAATCAGAAGTCATTTTGCTACTTTTTTAGGATAGAGCAGCTAGAGAAAGCTTTCTTGTTAACTTAAGGGAGCTAATAGGACATCATGCCAAAGTGACGTAACGTAGCCAAACATAAAACAAAATGAAACAACACAAAGTCCTCCCAGAGACTTTTCAGTGTGAAATGAAGGAGCTGCACTAAATCCAAAAATAGGTAACCTACCAGAAAACAGCAGAACATCATCTTCTGAGAAGTGAATGAGAATAAGCTTTCTACTTGGCATTAAGCAAATGTGCAAGCAAGAACAAGTAGACATTACATATAAGGTATCAAATCATGTCCAGTTAAAGGTTTCATAAACTTGACAATAGTGACCTTGTGGACCAGATAGTTCTTGGTTGTGGAGAGCTGTCCTGTGCATTGTGGGTTATTTAGCAGCATCACTGGACTCTGTACCCACCAAATACCACTAACTGGGTCATCCCCAGCCAGGACAAGCAGAAATGTCTCTTGACATTGCCAAATATTGCCTGGGAGGCAGAATTAATGCCTACTGACAACACCAGGTTAAGATGTAGCATTTTAAAAAATCTTTACAAAAATTTTATGTATGTATGCACACACACATATGTATTTTAGGTAAATGTATCTCAGTATTAGTTACTGATAATATACAACTTATAAGCATTTTTTGGCAGATAAAACATTTTTAGAAGTGCTCAGAGCCACTATAATTAGAAAATTCTTGACCATCCAAGAACCAGAATCTGGCTTATATCCACCATGTGCTCTGTGAGATGCACCTTCTTATTGTCATAGGCACCAGGTTGATGTGGAAGCTCTGTCTACTTTCTCCCACCAACAGAATAAACAGGTGAATGCTCTAACCGCACTCAACAAGTAAGTTACTCTAACCCTTGTGTTCTAAAGGAAGAGAAAACCCTTTATTCTTTCTTTTTCTTTTTACAAAGTGCTTTTAATATGTGTAGTAAGAAGATAATGTCTCATAATATAAAACTTAGACACACACACATCATAAATGGAATATTCTCTAAAATGATTTCTCTCTGACGATACTAGGCAGTCAGTTTTAGAAAGCGTTTTGACTGGGATATAAATGAAGATGTTCTCGTCTGGTGGTGGTACAGACAAGGCATCTAATTTTACTATATTTTCCTACTTGTATATTTCATGAGTTCTAAGCTGTATACCCAAGCACTTATAATCAGGATCTTGTGAATCAGACAAAGTTGGACAGTACTTATCAAACTATAGGCTAGACCATAGTCTAATGTAAAAAAATTATAAAGAAATTATACTGATATCCTAAAATTATTAGACCTTGACTTTCTCCCACATTGCTTCAGAAATGGGTTCCTTTATTGTAAATATTGTTCAATAAATTCACATAACCATTGAGCCTCTCATAATCTGCAAACCTTACCAAAGTATATTAAGTACCTGATCAAGAATATTCAGTTGTGGGGGGGCACCTGAGTGGCTCAGTCGGTTTAGCATCTGATTTCTGCTCAGGTCATGATCTCGCGGTTCATGAGTTTGAGCCCTGTATTGGGTTCTCTGCTGTCAGTGTGGAGTCTGCTTTGGATCCTCTGCCCATCCTCCCAGCCCCTAACCTTCTCCGCTTGTATGCATGCACACACATGTACTGTCTCTCTCTCAGAAATAAATAAGCATTAAAAAACAAAAAATTTTTTGAGGATATTCAGGGAAATCAATAAATAGCAAAAAGTTTAACTGTGTTATCCATTCACAATATAATGTCCAATAACTATTTTCTTATTTTGATTATCTGGATTTTCTAATAAATATTATTTGTGTTTATTTTAAACTTTTAAAAATTATTTCCTACTACAAAGAACATAAAAAGTCACATAAAGGACTTCATTTTTCTTAGTTATGGGGGGGGGAGAGGGTAGTTTTTAGCTTTTCCTTAAAGGGAAATGACTTTTTTGCCAGATAATTTGTTCTTTTCCCTGTGCCACAGGGACTTGCAGACATAGAGACAGAGGGTAGCAGTTTGCCTTGAGTATGTTATCTATCCACCAAGTAAAAAGAAACAAAGACTTCTGTAGTCTTCCAAATTTTAAATATTGCTTTGATTTTGAGAGAGCTCTGCTGGCATTCATCTGTATGCGTTTTCCCTGCCCACTCTTGTTTCAGGAAAAACTTTTAGAGCTTTTAAGAAGATGGATAATAGTTCCATTCTGTCAGTGGAAAAGAGAGTATTTTTTCAGTTTCTTCTCCAGGTATTACGAGACTGTGGGGAAGGCATGTGGAAAGAGAGTGTAAATGTGCCCTTCGAATTCCTAGCAGTCAGGAGATTTATTTACCGTTTCTCATCATGAGCTTTCTCTGGTTGTCTGTCACATGGTGCAGGCTTGGTAAATGGCAGCTTCTATTCCTAAAATTGCTGCTGTTGTACAACCAATAGCTGCTTGAGTAAGCAGTGCTTTTGTGGCATCATTTAAAAGGGAAATATAAGGATCTGAGGTTTCTCTGAGTTGAACCACACAGATGCTCTATTAAAATTTCATTAAAGTTAGATGACTGGGAATTGGTTTGAGGAGCTGTTCACTTCTCTGAAGGTTTCCAGAAATAGAGAATAGCAGAGAAGAGGCATTGTAGTGGAGGGAGAGATGAGCCCAGACCCACCATCACTAAGATCATTCACCTTGAGTACCTTGTTTGGTACCTTCTTCCTGTCCTCAATTCCACCCACTCAACTTTTCTTCTTCTTTCAGCTATGATGGAGAAATTCAGCCTGAGATCTAACATGGTTTCCCATGGCTCCAAAATGCTGTTGCCACTTAAGTCTTGGAGCTATTTGGAGCTATGTCAAAACCCTGTCCTTTACCTGCCAGGGTCGCCATTTTGTCTGGTTTCAGGCATAGGGAAAAATTCCTCAAGCCATTTTTCATTCTCATCTCCTTGATACAGAGCAAGTTTTCAAGTCATATCAGTACAACTTTTGGGAGTGATACCTTTTGTTCACAAATAAGGATATGGACTATAAATTAGGTTAGTAGTATAGAGGGTAGTATAGAGGACTGGAGTAAAGGACAGAGGCCTAAGTTCTGATAATAGATCTGCTTCACGAATTAGCCTCTGTGAAGTGAAACTTACATTAGCCCATCTCCCATCTATTGTAAGTCCCCAAAGTTTTTCATTTACTTCTTGTGAGGCAGCTAGTTTCGGCCTTTTGAACATCTACGAGAACACATATATATGTATTCAGCCAGTCACTAGTGGAGTTGGGGTTCTGACCCATGTATTACTGAATCTAAAGTTCATACACCTTCCAGTAATGTTTCCTCTTTTTAAAAATTTTTTTAATGTTTATTTTTGAGAGAGAGAGGCACAGAGTGCGAGTTGGGGAAGGGGCAGAGAGAGAGGGAGACACAGAATCTGAAGCAGGCTCCAGGCTCTAAGCTGTCAGCACAGAGCCCAACACAGGGCTTGAACCCATGAACCGTGAGATCATGATGTGAGCTGAAGTCAGACGCTTAACCGACTGAGCCACCCAGGTGCCCCTAATCTGTTTCCTCTTGATCACATTACTTGTGTCCAAGGGCAGTTGAACCAAACGAGTTCTATAGGAGGCCAAATAAATTATGTTTTCCTGTGAAGAATGAGCCATAATTTCCTACTTCCTTATGTGCATTGTTTTTACATATTCCTTTCAAAATTTTTGGTGTGCCTAAGACAGAAAGAGAATAAAGAAAATAGGGATAAAGAGTACAATCTCTGAAGCCACACTAGCTCATTTTAAGTTGGGGTTTCAGAATATATGATATGATATCAGATATACGTAATGTTTCTAAGCTTGTTTACCACTAAAAAAGGAATATCGCTATCATTTATTTCATAATATTATGGTGAGATTAAATGAAATAATCTATTTAAATCACTTGGTAGAGTGCCTGGCATACAATAGGTATCTGTAAATGATATTTATCATTAATTCTGTTCTCAATTTACCAGTAATAAAACTGAGATTCAGAAACAATAGGCTACTTCCCCAAGGACACTTAGGAATTATTATTATTTTTTGCCATTGTTTGTTTCCCATTTGTTGGTGTTGAAGAATTCACACCAGGTTCTCACAATATTCTTGATAGCATAGATGACTTTGTACCTAGGCAGACGTGAGACCTCATTGAAAAGGCTACCCACAGTTCCATCTACAAATATTTCCTTACACCTTTGTGGATTCTCCAAATTCACATAGGAAAAACAAACATTCTGATTCTCAGTTCGGCATCAGGAAACCTGGATGCTATTCCCAAATTCTACGCTTTACTAGCTATGTGATGGGGGCAACATTAGCTTTTTAGTGTAAAGTGAGAGCAATCATCTTATAAAACCCTGAAAGTGGTCTGAACTCATTCATCAAGCTTGCCTAGGAATTTATACTGAGAGAATAATCAGAGATGGACACATAAATGAGGTTTGAGGACATACCTACAATCTTCAAAGGATGGTATTTTAAATAATAATACATTGGAAGAAACCTAGATTTATAACAGTGGAGAATTAGTGGAATAAATTATAGGCAATGATTGTATGGAACCTTTCAAACCTATGAAGGAAGAAGACTAATGAGATGGGGGATATAATGTGCAGTCAAGAACATAAACTCTGGAACATTCTGTCTAATTCTAAGGCCTTACTCTATCATCTTGGAAAGTTACTTCAATCTTTTGTGCCTTCCTTAAATATGCATAAAAACAGTACTGCCCCACTGGAAAGTATTTTTAAGGCACCTGGGTGGCTTATTTGGTTAAGCATCTGATTCTTGATTTTGGCTCAGGTCATGATATCACCATTTGTTGGATCAAGGCCCACATTGGGCTCTATTCTGACAGCTCAGAGCCTGCATGGGATTCTTTCTCCCTCTCTCTACCCCTTCCCTCCAAAAATAAATACATAACTTTTTTTTATTTATAAAATTTTGTTTATTTTTGAGAGAGAGGGAGAGAGAGAGAACACAAGTGAGGGAGGGGCAGAGAGAAAGGGGGACAGAGGATCCGAAGCAGGCTCTGCACAGACAGCAGAGAGCCCAATGCAGGCCTCAAACCCACAAACCATCATTATGACCTGAGCTGAAGGCAGCTGCTTAACTGACTGAGCCACTCAGGCGCCCCTAAATAACTAAATTAAAAAACAAAAAAGGAAAGTATTTTTAAAATTTCCTGGTATCTGGTGTGCCTTAGACATTATGAATTAAAAATGGCATGTCCATTTTTAATAGGAGTCCAATTTTTATGCACAGACACACATGCACTATACACAGATAGAATGCTGGGAAGATGTTGATCTCACTATGGCTTATCAGGTCCTTGTGTTACTGGGAGCTTTAAGGACCAAAAATTATCTCAGTTAAGCAATTAAGTCAATATTGTGTTAATGCCAAGTAGAAGCTTTTTACTGTTCACACTCATTGACCTGCTTCAGTCCGAGAAGTCTGCAGTAAGAAGCCAGGTATGGGCAATTTCCCTCCTTTTCCCTTCAATATCCAATTTTAAAGTTCATAGATATCATCAATCCTCCTCAGGGTGAGAGAGATTTATAGGAAAGAGGACACAGCCTCACATAACAGGTACAGTGGTCTTCCAGCCTTGAGGCTTTCTGGATGGGAGATGATGTGCAGTGGCTACTGTTTGCCTCATGAGGCGCTTTGGTGAGGGTCTTTGGTCACTAGGGATTTCCAAATGAAGTTCCTCTGACATGGGCAATCCTTTCACCCTTCTGCAGCTCTAAGTTTGTGAAGGTCCCCTCCCCTGTTGTGGATCCTTTGCCCTGCAGGATTCACATATGATTAAGTGGAAGCTCTGACTCTCTTCTGTAGGAAACGATACCTTTCCCCTCCATCGGCCCAAGTGCAGCCCTCTCTTGATGTAGTTTTTGTTTGTTTGTTTTTGTTGTGCTATGTGGCTGAGGCACCCATAGATCCAGGCACTGACCTTTAGACTTTTGAGGTATGTCAAATGCCAGTTGCTATGTCCCTCACCATCCAGGGGACATTTCTAGGTGTACTTGAAGTCTGTCACCCTTAGATGAGTTTTGAGAGAAAGTTCTTACCTCTATCCCCATACCCACCCTCAAAAGTGACCTAGAACTGACAGCATGCCAAACAGCTTTCTCTTTTTTTTTTTTTTTTTTTTTTTTTTTTTAAATTTTTTTTTCAACGTTTTTTATTTATTTTTGGGACAGAGAGAGACAGAGCATGAACGGGGGAGGGGCAGAGAGAGAGGGAGACACAGAACCGGAAACAGGCTCCAGGCTCCGAGCCATCAGCCCAGAGCCTGAGGCGGGGCTCGAACCCACGGACCGCGAGATCGTGACCTGGCTGAAGTCGGACGCTTAACCGACTGCGCCACCCAGGCGCCCCCAAACAGCTTTCTCTAACAAGATCCTCACTTTTGGCCTTGCCCACATCTCTTGCTACATCTCTAGGCCTTTGTTTACAGAGCTGTAAGGTGGTTAATGGTTAATGTAGGCATAGCTGGTTTTGGAAGTGTTATAAAGGTAGTCGAGCACTCAGCTTTGGAATATAGAAATCCTTAATATATTATCATCTGCCAACACTCTGACATGGGAAAAGTCCAGTTTAAATATCCTATTACATTTGAGTTCAGTAAATACTTGATAAATGGATGAGTACAGTCAAGGACCTTCAATTTCACATGGTCCACTGTTACATTTTGTAAATTTCAACTTGTAATAACTCCCTTTGAAATCTCATTTAAAAGATACCTAATTTCAGGGAACCTAGGTGGCTCAGTGGGTCAAGTGTCTGACTCTTCATTTCGACTCAGGTCCTAATCTCACAATTCGTGAGTTCAAACCTCGCTTTGGACTCCTGCACTAGCAGCAGAGTCTGCTAGGGATATTCTTTCTCTCTTTCTCTCTCTTTCTTCCCACCTTTCTCTGCCCCTACCGCACTCATGCTAGCTCACACTCTCTCAAAATGAATACACTTTAAAAAAATAAATAAAAGACATCTAATTTAAAGTGTATCATACTGAGGATGGAAGACAGAAATGCCATTAGTTTAAAAATTTTGTGAATTTCCAGTACCATTGTCAGAATGTCTTTACAGAAAGCAAAGTGAAGGGAGCCGTATTTGTAATAGATTGACATTCCCCATCAGATAAATGAAAGCTATTAGGTATTACCTTGTCTAGTTAGTAAGGCAGAAAATAATTCCTGACTACTTATATGACAAGCAGTGCCTGCTCCCACCAGGAAAGCTCCCACTACTGAACTGTGAAAGTCAGGAGTTTGGGTCATATATTCCTCTTTAATCCTATGCCCTGCGGAATACAGACACCACCATAACTTGAAGCACAATGGCTGACCAGAAAGGAAATGAAGTGTCTGTGAAAATATGACCAACTGGAACCCAGAAATTACGAGCTTGCCATAGTAACTAGTATCTAAGAATTCTTTGTATCTAAGACGATGTATTGCACTATAGATCATGTGGAAAAAGATTAATCGAAGCCAATAGACTGACTGAGGAGAAATATAACTCTTGTGATTTGCATCACTCTCTTCTAATAGAATCCACTGATTAGGAATGGTGGTTGCCTGAAAATGTCCACTTGGGTCCAAAATATGATGAATCAAACATCAAGATGTATGCATTCATTCTGGTAATGGTTGAGGAGATAAGCCGTTTCTGGCTTGGTGGGCTAATGTGATTTTAAAGCATTCTCCAGTTTAACAGAGACCTTAAAGTTATCTACAAGTGGCCACACTTTTAGCTAAAGTAGATTGAGTCCATGAGGGGACACTTTATCTTCTAAGCGCTGAGGAGGTACTGAAAGGTTTTCTTATCATGATTTTATTTTGTTAAAGAATACCTTGCTAAGAAAACTTTTCAGTACCTTCTCAGTGCTTGTGAGATAAAGCCAGATTGCAAGGCGTGATATATAAAGACCCCCATGCCTGCTCTCTGCCTACCCCTCTAGCTTTACTCCTTCTCCTTCACATACATCTTAAATTCCTGCCTGTTCTAAACTACTTCTGATCAGTGAAATGTGTATTTTATCTATTTATTTTTTATAAATCCCCAAGCTCTGGTTGATAATGTTCTCTCTGCTGGCAACACACAGACTTATATGTTGATCACAAATATATGATATTAATTTAGAATAATAGAAAAGAGTGGTTATTGAGGGTCTCCAATAACCTAGTATGCCTCCAATCCTTCTCCCTCTCACATTTCTCCTCCTCTGGTCTTCCTTATTCCGGCTGATGGCAGGATCTAGCCTTTCACATTCCCTGGATTAAGATCTTGAACTTGTCCTTGACTTTTCTTTTTTAGGGCATATCTAAATCTTGGTGCTGCCTCCAAAATACATCTAGCACCCAAACTTTACATCTCTACCACCACTGCTCTTGCACATGATATAATCATCTCTCCTCTAGATGAATGTAAAAACAGGCTTTAACCCGGGTGCCTGGGTGGCTCTGATGATTAAGCGGACAACTTCGGCTCAGGTCATGATCTCGCACTTCATGGGTTTGAGCCCCACGTCGGGCTCTGTGCTGACAGCTCAGAGCCTGGAGCCTGCTTCGCATTCTGTGTCTCCCTCTCTCTCTGCCCCTCCCCCACTCACATGCTGTCTCTCTCTCAAAAATAAGTAAACGTTAAAAAAAAAAAAAAACCAACCAGGCCTTAACCTCTCTTTCACTATGGTGCAATTATAGTCTCTTTTCAACAAAGTAATCAAGGGGACAATATTATATAATCTGGATCTAGTGACTCCTCTGTCTCAAATCCTCCATGGCTCCCTATTTTCACAACGTAAAAGTCAAAATCATTACCATGATCTCTGAGACTACATGTTCTGTGCCCCCTACCTGTTACTTGTCTGCCCCCTTCATTCATTGTACTCCCCTTCACTTGTATGCCTTCTTTTCCACACACAGTGGTCTCCTTGATTTTCTGAACATACTAGTCATGTTTCCCTTAATCTTTGGTTTGCATAGAATTTTTGGCTCCTTCATGTCATGTAAGTATTTGTTCAAGAGTTATCTCCTCAGAGACGGAGAGCATGGGTGGCTCAGTCGGTTAAGCATCCAACCTCGGCTCAGGTCTCTGTTCCTGAGTTCAAGCCCCATGTCAGGCTCTGTGCTGACAGCTCAGAGTTTGGAGCCTGTTTCAGATTCTGTGTCTCCCTCTCTATCTGCCCCTCCCCAACTTGTACTCGGTCTCTCTCTCTCTCTAAAATAAATAAACATTAAAAAACAAACAAAAAAATAGAGGTATCTCCTCAGAGAGACCCTCATCCCTCCTTCTGGTCACTGTCTTGTCTTCAGAGCCTTTATCACTTTCTGACATGATGATTGTTTTGCTTTGGGGAGTTTTTGTTTTTTGTTTTTTGTTTTTTGGGTTTTTTTTGGTATGGTCTGACTGCCTAGCCAGAGTGTTAACTCCATGGTGCGGCGCTGGGGGGAACAGGGGGGGGAGGAGGGTTGGTCTTATTGCCACTATGTCTCCAGTACCTAGCACAGTGTCTGGCACACAGCAATTGGTCAGAATATTTATTGAATCAATAGGTAATAAGAATCACTTACATTTTGTGGCAGTCTCCAAAGGCAACACTGTCATCATGGCATATCTCAGGGAGAATGAGAAAATTATTGTTGTCAGTGACACACCTTCATCCCTGACCTTTTTAGGTCATATAGAGTAAAAGTTATCCTTGACTTCTCTTTTGCGCTCACTTGCCCATTCAATCAGTCACTGCATTCTTTTTTTTTTTTTTTTTTTTTTTTTTTTTTCCTTCTCCATCCTACTGCCTAGTCTAAACTACTGGAATGATTTTGGCCTAGATTGATTAGAAGGCAAATCTGTAGACCCCAAGTCCTGTTCCTTCCTCATTAAAAAAAACAAACAAACAAGAAACAACAGTTCTTCCTGTATTACAGCCAATATAAACCGTATAAGATATAAATACAATCAAATTATACCTGTGATGAAAAACTTTAAATGGTCTTCAGTGCCCTTGGCATAAACCCTGGCCTCCTTTCATTAGTATCAATGACTCTCTCTCAGCTACTTCCCCTTTCCACCTTAGAATCATTGTCCTTCCAACACTGAACTTTTTCAGATTTTCTCAGAGCAACAGTCTTTCACACTCAGACCTCTGCCTCTGATATTTGCTGTATCTAGAACTCTTGGCTTTCTCTTTTTCCACTTTCCTTCTTACCCCACTACCCAGTCCCCAGCTTCCCTCATTCTTTCACGTAGATCTTAACTTAAGCTATTGTTCAGAAATAGCTTCCCACTCCTTAGTCAAGGTCAGTCCCCTTCCAGCATTCTTCATAGTGATCTGGATTTCCCTTTCATAGCATGTATCACAAAAGACTGCCTGTTGACTTGCTGTCTCTCCCCTTTCTTCCTACCACCCATCCCTGAGGCATAGGTGACATATACATTTAACTTCTCTTCCCTGATTCCCAAAAACCTACAAAGTACTAATTTGATATAGCAATTATTATCCCACAGCATCTTAAAACCAAAATTATACATGCCCTAATCATTTTTCTTCCATCCCTGTCCTGCTGGTCCTATTCTTCTCACACCAAGGTGTTAATGATAAGAAATATAAAAGGGATCATATGGGATTTGTGTAACATGTTTCTGAATGACAGAAGCACTAGCATCTATGGAAAAAACTTTGGTACATTAACTGGATGGCACATTTTACCCTTTCCCCCTGCAGACTATCCCTGGCCTATCAGAGCACATCGCTGACCCCAGTAAGTGTGGCCAAATACATTTCCCAGGTTCTTAAATTGACAAGGAGTCCCTTCTGGATTGGACCACTTGAATGAAACAGTTAAAGAACTATAACTATACTTCTAAGTACTTTCTAATTTACTGTCAGCAAATTATTATGACACTCTCTTTCAGTAAATGATGCCAAGCAACCAACGGCAAGCTTTAAATTTTCCAGATGCTTGGTCTTCAGATATACGGAAAAACGCCACAGTCACTTATGTGTTCTTTAGAATTAGACTGGTATAATAGCATTAGCATTTTGGAGACGTTTACATTTCTTTTTCTACATATTTTTTCTCAATGTCTCTTGCAGAATTTCTCTAGTCTCTGAAGACTGTAGTCAGAATGGTGAAGAAACTCTTTAACAACAACAACTACTTCTTCTTCTTCTTCTTCTTCTTCTTCTTCTTCTTCTTCTTCTTCTTCCTATTATTATTATCACGTGTTTATTTTGAGAGAGAGAGTGCAAGCAGGGAAGGGACAGAAAGGGAGACAGAGAATCCCCATGGACTCTTGTACTGACCACAGAGTCTGATGCACGGCTTGATCTCAAAAACCATGAGATAATGACCTGAGCCGAAATTAAGGGTCAGACACTTAACTGACTGAGCTACCCAGGTGCCTCCATACTTCTTATTTAATGCTTAGGCTGGATCTTGTGCTAAGCACTTGACATATGTTCTCTAAACCTCATAACCCAGAAGCCAGTCCTTGATTAGCGTCTTCAAGCCCCGTATTTTTATCTAATTCCATCTGAGGAGTCTGTCTACTATTCCCACTCACCATTTTTCAAGCACACCTCAGGACTTTTGCTCCTCATGTTCTCTCTTTCTGGACTATTCTTCATATACATGCGTCGTTTCTTTACATCCTTCAGGTCTCAACTCAAATACCTCTTGTTGGGGAGGCCTTGCCTGCCAGTCTCTTAAAATTGCAACCCCAAATTTTGCCCCAAACGGCATTTCCATTGTCATTTTTTCCGCCTTCACTGTACTTATAACCATTTAAGACATTGAATATATCACTCATCTGTCTTGTTTAGCATGTCTTTCCCCAGTGGAAGGCTGACGACCATGATGACAGAGACTTCTGTCAGTGTTTGCTGCCGTAGCTTTGGCTCTCAGCATTGTGCCTGGCACTTAGCATGCACTTAAAACATACTTACTGTGTAAGTGAATGATTATCCTCATTTACTGAGTAAACTGAGATTAAGAATGGTCACATAACACACCCAAGATTATAGGGCTAACAAGTGGTCAGAGCTGTGGTTTAAGTGGTTCTTGTGCTTCAAAGCCCAGGCTTTTAAACACCATCCTTTGCTATCCTTTTCAGAAAGGCAAAGCTGATAAAAAAGGCTTTCACAGTTTTTCAGAGCTCATCTCTGGTGTGTGTGGCTCTTTTTTTTTTTTTTAACTGAACTCTGAATTCTGAGGGTACCACCATGATTCCTCTGTAAACCACCTACATCACATTGATGGTTTGAGAGACTAGCTTTCCTCTACTTTAGTTTACACTCTGTTCTTTAGAATTGGACTGGTATAATAGACATATTTCATGGAGGACAGGTCTTTACAGTCTCCATTGCTTGTTTCCAGGCACTATGGTATCTCTCTTTTAATCCTATAATAGCTGTATTATCATCTTGGTTTTACTGATGAGGGGATAGAGGCTAAGAGATTAAAGGAGTTGTTCAAGTTTGTAAAGCTGATAAGGGAGGGTATCTGGGACTTGAATTCTTCTCTGGTGGTTTAAAATTCCATACTTTTAAAAATTTACTTCATTATTTTGTCCTGCCAGCCGTAGTCTTCCATTTAGAAGATTGTTCATTTCTTTTCCCCAAACTCATTAACATCGGGGTTTAATCTTGAAAGTGCCAGAAGGAAGTGCCACTGTAATACATTTTTTACCCATAGCGTGTTCTTACATCAGGACAATGGGGCACAGTACAACTTTTCAACCTGGACAAACTCAGCCACTCTCCACGTGTCACTGACCACGTTATATAACTTCTCAAGCTGCAAGAATCTCACAATGTTGTAAGAACGAGAGAAGGTCCAATAAGTAAATAGTAGATGATAATAAATTAGTAGGTTGTAAAGAATCAGCAGTATACACACTGCCCTCTATAGCTTCTGTATATGAAAGCAATGTTATCAGTTGTAGCTAATACAACTCTTCAGTGACAGAATCTTTCAAAGCCATTTTCGTTTTAGAGCATCTCAAGAAACCATTGTGAAATAAGCATCCTTTAAATCTTACAAAGAAAACATGTTCCTGTACGTTCAAATGAGTTTTCCGAGTTCAGGGAGTTATAAACATTGAGCTGCTCTTCCAATAGAGGGCTTTCAGATCCCCCACTCCAACCTTTTCACTTGAAGTAGAATAAAAACAATGTGAGCCTCTCAGTGATGCCACTCCAGCAGAGATTAATAATAAGGATACTATTCTAAAATAAAAAAAAAAAAAACACCTCTCACATGTTAAGGTGTGACATAACACATCCTCAGAAAAATGGAACTTTAAAAATCAGAAAGAAACAAGATCTCTGAACAGATAGTTTGTAAGCAAGGATTATATGAGATCTGGTATCTGTTTTGTTTATATCTGCAGATCTTTTTGTGATTTAACAGCTTTCATTTTTTTTTATCAAGGAAAACTTAAAAAAATTTTTTTTTCAACGTTTATTTATTTTGGGGACAGAGAGAGACAGAGCATGAATGAGGGAGGGGCAGAGAGAGAGGGAGACACAGAATCGGAAACAGGCTCCAGGCTCTGAGCCATCAGCCCAGAGCCCGACGCGGGGCTCGAACTCACAGACCACGAGATCATGACCTGGCTGAAGTTGGACGCTTAACCGACTGCGCCACCCAGGCGCCCCTATCAAGGAAAACTTTAATGTCAAGTAAATACATTTTCATGAAGTGAACTTTTTTATGTTTTGATAGTTATTAGCATACAAGTGCTGGGCATCTAAGAGAAACCCTTTCCCTATTCCTCAGTCTATGAACATACCCTTTGCCAATATTTTGAGGCGACTATGTGCCACCTCCTATAGTGATTACTTAAATGGATTATAAGGTAGATACTACTATTATCCTCATTTTGTAGGTGAGGAAAATGAAGCTCCAATAGCTGTTAGGTTTGAGATTGAAATTTGCTTCTATAGCACAATAGGTAGTTTCTTTTGTTTTAATATAAGTTCTTGGCTTTCTGCATTGTTGAAGGGATTTCTGAAAACTAATTTATTTAAGTCACTCTCCCTTTCTCTGTTCAGTTTCTGTAATATTTAGCAGAGTTGTCTAGTAAAAACCTTTGATAAATGTCGCATTCCAGCTTCTCTTATTTAAGGGTGATCTCAAAGCCCTGAAACAATCCTGGGAGTGCAGGAAGAGGGAAAAGCAGAAAGTCCAGAAAACACACAAAAAAGATAATAAGCTTTTATTTAAATGTGATACGTAGATGGAAAAGAACACAAAACAAATATATAACTCACTGAATTTTCATAAGTTAAAAACATCTTTGAACAGAACCAAAATTTAAAAAGAGAAGATGATCTGCATCCCAGAAGCCCTGTCTCCCTTCCTCTTCCAAGACCCCAACAAGATGAGCCATTCTAACACCATAGACTACTTTTGTCTCTTTTTGAACATCGTACAAATGGAATCAATATATGACCACTTTTGTCTGACTTCTTTTGTTGGACATTCGATATGTAGGATTTACCCATGCTGTTGCTTACAGCTGTAGTTTTTAAATTCTTCTGGAATGGCATTCAATTCTGTTGGATATGCCAAAATGTATGCATCCATTCTATCCTTGGACATTTGAATTCTTTATAATTTTGCTTATTTTGCTACAATAAATATTCTTGCACATGTTTTTGGGTGACTATATAAAAAAAATTCCATATATGGGTATATCTGTAGAATTGCTAGGTATGCTTAGGTTCAGTTGTAACAGAGAGTACCAAACTATTTCCCAAAGTGGTTGTACTTATTTATATTCCAGTACTGATAAGTGAAAATTCCAGTTACACCACAACTTTATCAGTACTTAAGTACTCTCTTTTTTATTTCATCCTTATTTCTGTTGTGGTACTATATTTTGTGATTTTTTTGTTGTTTATTTATTTTAGGAAAGAAAGAGAGAGTGGGGGGGGGCAGAGAAGGATAGAGAGAGAGAATCCCAAGCAGGTTCCATGCTTCTGTATGGAGCTTGAGGCAGGGCTTAATCTCACAAACCATGAGATCATGATCTGAGCTGAAACCAAGAGTTGGACACTTAACCTACTGAACCACCCAGGCACCCAATATTATGGTTTTAATGTGCACTTCTCTGATGAACATGTATTATATGTTCATTGTCCATTTGATTTTGCTACTTTATGTAGTACTTAGTCTTTTGCTGTTTTTGTTTGTTGAACTATCTGTTCTTTGCTAATGCACCGAGTTTAAAAAGTCAAATGGTTCTACATGGCTGCTTATGAAAAACAAAACAAAACAAAACAAAACACACAGCAATTCTTTCCTCTGGTCCTACTCCATTCCTTCTCTCTAGAGTACTTCATTTTCTTCCTCATATCTTTAATAATAATATATATATATTATCATTTCTTGGTTTCTCCATTTTAGTCATTATCTGTTGACCACCTTGGAAGACAAAAGATTCATCTCTTTCTCAACTTCTCACCCACAGTGCAGGCATAGACACACACACACTTCCCATTTCCCTCATCTTTGATTGTGATTATCATTTCTCAGTGTTCACCTTAATATGTCAATGTAAATGACCTTTATACTTGAGCTAGACAGTTAGCTATCATTAGTTCTTCTATATTACACAAATACTTTCTGTATCTGGATTTAATTATTACCTCACTTTTGGTATTGTTTATCCACCCAGTTTTTCATTCACTCAACATTGATTCAATCCTAAAATTTCTTTAAATAATAATATCCTCCCCCCAACACATTGAAATGCATTTTATATTTTATAAGTTTAATTCAAAGGAAGTTTTTCCAAAGTCTTCTGACCTCCTCCATTCTATCCTGGTAGTTGTCTAACACAACTGTTTCTTTGGATCTCCTTTCTACATCATCTATTTCTTATTGGATCTTCTGCTTCCTAAATCCTGCCTGTGTCTCATTTTTGGATTACAACCTCATTTTTATAGAAAAGATGTTTAATTGGCTTCCTGAGAGAAAGTGCCTGTAAGATAAATTGTTCAAATGTTGCATGTCTGAAAATGTTTTTACTCTATGTTTGTAGTTAGTTGATAGTTTGGATGGCTTTAAAATTGTAGATTACAAAGAATATTTTTTTAAACATTTTAGAAATAACTCTGTTTTAATTTTTCAGTGTAACTTTTGAGAAGTGCAGTGCCATTCTATTCTTGATTATTGGTATGGCATCTACTTTTCTTTTTCTTGAAAATTCTGGACTTTTTTTGTCCATGTTATATAATTTGATGATGATGTGCCTTTGTGAGGGCCTATTGTTAAACCAACATACTGAGAACTTTGAAGAGCCTTTCAGTTTGAAAATTCCTGGTTTTGTTTCTGGGATAAAAAAAAATCCTTGATATTTTACTCCCTTGAATTATCTTTGTTCTTTATTTCTGGAATTCCTACTATTTGGGTGATAGACCTTTAGATTGGACTAATTGTTTGATTACTCCTGCTTCATTTTTCATCTGTTTTTCCTTTTTATTTCACTTGTCTTTGGGAGGCAGAGTTATTTCATCAACTTTATCTTCCAGATTTATTGTTATTCATTTCTGCTGTCTTGTTTCACTACTGTTTTTCAATACTCTTTTTATATTGTTTCCAAATCTTGTAGATAGTATCTTCTTCATTTTTTAGCAGATACCAAGAGTTTTTAAAGTTTTTTAAATTAATATTGTCTGTTTTCTCTATCATTATTTTTTTTCTGTTAGTTTGTTCATCTGTGCCTTTTCTCATGCATCTGGTAGCCTTAGCTACCTGCTCATTTTTATGAGTGAGACATTAAAATATTGGTGGAAACCTCAGTTTAGCTATATGGGATATTGATGTAAATGATTTTAGGCTCATTCTTTTTGAGCTGTTCCAATCTTACACAGAAGATTCGTCCAGTCCAATGGAAGGAAATAGTTAAATTTCTAGGGAAGTTATAATTAATTGCTTGCATTCTGAGAGCCAGGTAGGAGGCTAATCCCCTTATTTTTAGTGTGGTATTGTCAGGGAAGAAGAATTTCTTCTGCCCCTCAAGGTCCTTCTAGCTGGACTAAAAATCAAGTTGACATGAGACTGGTTAACAGGAGAAAATCAAATTTAATTTCATATGTACAGGCAGTCCACACAGACATGAGATTCCAAAGACATTGAGGCAGCATGAGGTATTATGTCATTCTGAACTAAGGAGAGGGAGGGAGTAAGGATTTGCAACTTGAAGGAAAGGAAGGCAATTCATGGGAAGATGAAAAAGAGAAATGATTAGTAAACAAATGTTTGCTGGGCCAAACTTAGAAACAATGGGGCATAGAGGACTGTGATCAAACAGGCCTTGCTAGGTTCCTCCCTATGTACCATGCCTAGTTCATATCATAATGTAGTTATCTTTGGTTATGGCTCTCTTCCTGGAGCTGGTCCTCTGTCAAAACTTCTTACAGGCAGTTGAGGAGGAGGTTTAAGAGCTTTTCCTGAATTTGCTGAGTTTGGATTGCTCTTTAACCCAAAATAATTTTTATGCCAAAATGGCTCATCTTGGGGCAACCTGCCCTTGTCCCTATAGTATCTTTGCTCCCAGCTGTCTTCCAGGTTTTGTGGTACCCTCTGCTGGAAATAAAACTCTAATCTTTGATGGAGTTGGAGAAAAACAGCAGTCTAGAAGGGTAAAGGAGCATCTCTGAGGATTCTAACTGCTTACATAATTTCCAATTAATTTTCCCCCTTGCCTTACTCTCTGCGAGCAGTTCCAGAGATAGCTGATGCCACCAATTTCTGTGTTGGGTGGTGCAAATCAAGTAGCTTCTTTGCTTCCTCCACTGCAGGCTGTGAGTCATTTTTTCTCATGTCTTCTGAGTGTGAGTTAACACTCATTCGTCTCTTTCCTAGCTTCCAAAATTATGTTGACTTTGTCTCTTCTCCAATGTGCTTTGTCTTTGAGGGTTTTTGATATTCATAATTTATCTCTAATATTATTTTATGAGTGTTTGATGGAGACAGTAGAGGCAAATGTGAGTATTCAATCTAGTGTCTTTAGCTGGAAAGTAGCCCCTCAGTTCTGAAATTGTTTCTTAGTCATAGATGAAAAGTCATAAGGAATCCAGGTTAACATGGAAATGTGTATACAGTAACAGTATTATAACTGAATATGCAGTTAGATGCTATAAAATATAATTTTTTTTAAGAAATAAGATTGGGAGAAGAGATACTATTTATAAGTATCCCATGACATCTACTGTCTGTAAAAATATATATCAGAAGAGACTTCCTGAAAGGATGGACATTTCCCTTTTGGAAGTGGAATGTCTATTTAATTTTGAAGACAAATAGAGCATTATTTGAAATGTTAAATGTCTGAATCATTCCCTTAAATTGGCAAGATGTTATGGGAAATTGGGACTATAAATTACTCTTCCACTAAGGATAGTTAAGTCAGGGTTTTAAAAAATCAAGACCTATTTCACATGACATTTCATTTGAAATACAGTATTAGGTGATTTGGAAGTGAGCCTTTCAGTGGCTTGGGAAATGACCGAGGGAATGTAAATAAGAGGAAATGGTGGAGGGAAATGTAGTACATAATTGGGGTTGAAGGACCATCAAGATACCACAGAGATGAGCACTGGGTTCAGACTTATTTAACAACTTCATTAATGATTTGGAAGAAGAAAGATTCAACAAGTTAATTAAATCTACAGATGGTCCTTAGTGGAAGTTACAAATACCAGGGAGAACTGAAAAATAATATAGAAAGACCTAAGGGTCAAAAGCTTTGATAGCTTTGGGCGCAGAAGAGCAAAATTAAATTTGGGGAGGATAATTGCAATTGAATACCCTTTGTTCGATTAAAAAAATAGGAGTTAAACTGCAAACAATTAATCCTGAATAAAAAATAGTAAAGCTAAAAGAAATTCCATGGCTTATGAGCAGATTATTTAGACAAGAGCAGCTTTGTGACTCTAAAAACAAATTTCATTTTAAAAAGCAAATGCACTTTTTAATGTATTTGTTGTCTGCCTAACATTCACAAAACATTTAGTCACAGGAAGGCTGGCATTACAAACACTGGTTTGTATGTACAAAAACTACATTCTGGTAAGGTATGTGGATTTGAATCTCACAAATAGGGATGCATGGGTCTCTCACTCAGTTAAGCATCTGACTTTGGCTCAGGTCATGTTCTCATGGTTTGTGAGTCGAATCCCCAAATCAGGCTATGCACTGTCAGTGTAGAATCTCACAAATATACTGCCATGGATTAATGACGTTGTGATTGAGAAATGATGGGAAGAATGATATGATTCAGAAGGCAATATTGAGAGGGGACTATGTAGTAGTTTACTCCAACTATTAAGTGATTGTGATGGGAGTTTGGGAAGACTGGTGGGTAAATTTATATCCTGTCCTAGTAGTACTGTTCACAATAGGTCAACCCTCTCAGGTCTGGGTGTTGGTAAAACTTGTTGGATATCAATGGTTTGGTCAATAGAATAGAATCCAACCAAGGTCTGGGGGCAGTAGAGAAGCCTGGATGAAGTTAGAGTGTAACCATTAGAATGGAAGTCCTCTGTAGAGGAGCCAAGATGGTGGAATAACATGGAAGTTTTTTGTGTGTCTCACATCCATGAAATATAGCCAGACTGACACTAAACCATCCCGCACACCTAGAAAACTTATCTGAGGATTAACACAACAATCTGTACAACCTGAACCACAGAATTCAGCAGAAAGAGAAAAAATTCATTTTTATTTTCAATTTTTATTAAAAACACTTTTAATTTTTTTCTACTTTTTTTATACTTTTGAGTAAATTTTTTCAAATTCTATTTTACTTCCATCATTTCATTTTATTCTACTTCAGTGTATTCATTGTTTCAAATTTTCAAACGATTTTTTTTCTCTTTTTTTTCTTTTTCTCCCCTTTTTTCTCTAATCTATCAAGCCACTTTCAACACCCAGACCAAAACACACCTATGATCTAGCATCATTTATTTGATTTGTGTGTGTGTGTTTAATTTTTTAATTTTAATATTTTTTAATTTTAATTTTTTTAATTTTAATTTTTTCTACCTCATTAATTCCTTTTCTTCCTTCAAAATGATGAAACGGAGGAATTTACCCCAAAAGAAGGAGCAGGAAGAAGCGACAGTCAGGGACTTAACCAACACAGATGCAAGCAAGATGTGAACCAGAATTTAGAATCACAATAATAAGAATACTAGCTGGAGTCGAAAATAGATTAGAATCCCTTTCTGTGGATATAAAGGAAACAAAAGCTAGTCAGGATGAAATAAAATATGCTGTAACTGAGCTGCAATCTCGAATGGATGCCGCGGCAGCAAGGATGGATGAGGCAGAACAGAGAATCAGCGATATAGAGGACAAATTTATGGAGAATAATGAAGCAGGAAAAAAGAGGGAGATTAAAGCAAAAGAGCACAATTTAAGAATTAGAGAAATCAGTGACTCATTAAAAAGGAACAACATCAGAATCATAGGGGTCCCAGAGGAGGAAGAGAGAGAAATAGGGGTAGAAGGATTATGTGAGAACAGAAGTCCTCTCTTTGTGGGCAACATGTCAATCACTGATTGAATACTTTGCCCTTGTCTGGATTGTTCAAAGCACTTCTGTAAATGAACTCCTTTAATTCCCAGGCTCCTCCTACAAGATTAGACATTATTCTTACCCCCCATTTGAAATCATGAAAACTGAAGCCTAGAAACTCTAAGAAAATCATCTAAGGTTAAGTGCCAATAAGCACAGGGAAACTGGAATTCAAACCGAAGGCTGCCTGCTTCTAAGATCTGTGTGGTTTTTTTTTCAATTCTCCTACACCATCTCTCATAGAGTATTAGCATAAATAATATATGCAGAATTCATGTGTGTACGTGTTTGTTATTCTTTAGAATTTTAGGTGCTCGTCCTGGGCAGAAAAAACTTTTTCTTATGGGATTTTATGGACACAGCTGTTCTTGTATATAAAGTGTGTGAGCAGAATTCATCTGTAGTCTCCAGCACAAAATCATTTTAAAGGCAGAGTATTTTGTACCCGGGTTAATTGATTATGTGTCTTGGGAGGGAAGACACAGAAACTCATTAATATGTAGCCAAAATTTTATAATTTGATAATGCCATTTCTGACTATTGTTACCTGAAATAAACTCTTAAGAGTCAACCACATTTTAAAATTTAAATATTAATTAATGTTTTCAGGACATAATGCTTATATACATTAGAATATTCAGATACTCTACAAACTTAAGGAAATACGTTGAAAGTGTGTCTGTCCTCCACCTACAAGTTTCTCTACCTAGAAGGAATAAGGATTACTAGTTTCTGGCATAAAGGCTACTAGGCCACCAATTTTAATAGGACCAGATGGTATGGGTTTGTTTAGAGCTAATGAGCTACTTTGTAGAGATAAATACAAGGAGAATTATGTGGTTTTGAGAGAATTAAGATGCACTTCAGTTTTATTTGGAAGCAGCTAGATTGGGAAAACTCCCGTGAAAGTGTACTGAAAACCACTAAGAAATAGAAAAATGGGGGATAAAATGTGAGCAGCTTTCCTGGAAAGTGAACAAGATATGAGGGGGAAATCCCAATGAACACTGAGAAGAGTTGTCTGTGGTAACTGAATGCTCTAGTCTCTTCATGTCTGCCATCTCTTTGTAACTGATCAAAATTCCTCATTTCTGGAGAGTGAGATCTCCAAGTGAGAAGAATTCTGTATTTGTAATAAAAATGAGGTGGTTTGAAATGAAACTTAATCATATTTAGGAAAGTCAAGTATCTCTTCTGAGAGAGATCAAGCAGATTATTAAATGATTTTAGCAGGCTAGTAACAATACTTTTTTAACTTTTAAATCTATATGTGGCCAAGTAAAATACTGAGAAAGAAAATCCTGTTTTGGTCCCTGGGGCAAAAGACTAAAGAAATCCTTCTTTCTAACATTGACTTAAATGACTCATTCAATTTCTAGGGCTCACTTCCCTCACTAAAATGGCATCAGTGACTGTGGACAAATTTTTTCATGATAGAGTGGAATCCTTTCTATTGTTCTAGTAATAGTAATTCATCCATTATTTAACACTCAATGGGAAATATCACAGGTCATGTTACAATGTAGAACTTTGAAAAGCATGAAATATTAAGAACATAGTTCTACTTTTTGACACCAGTAGAAATTACATTGGCCTCTCTGAAAATAATACCTGAATCGAAGGCACACAGATGAAGGAACCTGAAAAAATAATAAAAAAGAAACATCAATCCTCAAAATCAACCAAGTATGAGAATTTATTGATTAGGAAAGGAAAAAAAAAACCCAAAATACTAGCTGAGATGAAATCTAATCTAGAGAGACCAGGTCATTTCATACAGACTTTAAATGTCTTTTCAGTCCCTTCTTTAATCCCAGGAACATCCAGTTGTGAGTTTTGGCAGAAGCAGTTTCCACATGCACATACTTCTGACGATGAAGCCTCCTTCATCATGTAAATTAATTTTTGCCCTGATACTTGTCATCAAAGTATCAGTAATTCAGTAAGCCATACTCTGTGAGCTTGCTCACCACCTGCAGTGTTACCTTTTTCCCAAGAAGAAAAATATAAAGGGAACTAAGCTTATAGGAAGGGAGCTTGGGATGCACATGTTTTCTAAAGCAGTTACTACCAGTAAGCAAAGTCTCTTTTGTAGAATTACCTGACCTGTTCACATATAAAACATTATAATCTGTGATTCCTTTTTAAGTAAAAATTGGCTTCAGAATGCTAAGTAAAAGCAGAAATGGATTTCATCCCAGTAACACAAAGAATTTCTAAAGAAAGGTCTAAAGACATACAAAGAAAGACTGGGCAGCTAGGGCCACTTGTGAATTGCAGAATTGGCGTGTCTTCATTTAGCCCATAAATAGTTACCAACTTCTTGCTCTGTGCAAAAATGACTTAACATAAATCCAGATCATGAGCTATCTTGGGAGATAAGAGAGGCATATAAATAATTATTAATACATGATTTTAAAGTGATAAATTCTGTACAAGAGTCACAAAAAAAGCTCTGGTAGGATTTTAGAGGCAGAGTATTACTTCTGTTTTGGGGGAATGGAGGAAGGATCAAGAAAATTGTCATGAATGATAGGTGTTTGGATAGAACCTTAAGGAATGATCCCGACACTTCCAACTCGCAGTAGAGAAGCAGCATTCCACACAGAATGGCATAAACAGAATATTACAGTGTGAAATTACAGGAACGTCTTGTGAGAGCTGAGCAGTCTACTTTGAAAGGTAGGTGGGATTCGATTTCCTTGTATTAAGCTCGATGCAGGAAGATGAATTAATCATCTCAGTTGCCTTACACCATCATGCTATTACTGTAAGTTCTCTCTTGTGCATTGATTTAATCTCTTCTGTCACTGCTCCCTATTCTCATTCCTCACTCTACTACACAACCGTTTAATGTACCCAATAGTTCTCTTTACTCATATGTGTTCCTTTATATGTGAATTTCAGTTCTTTGCATTTTGATTTGCAGTTTAAGTGGTATAAAATGCTGTATATAGTACCATTCTTCCCTTTTAAAAACTCAGCACCTGGGGCGCCTGGGTGGCGCAGTCGGTTAAGCGTCCGACTTCAGCCAGGTCACGATCTCACTGTCCGTGAGTTCGAGCCCCGCGTCGGGCTCTGGGCTGATGGCTCAGAGCCTGGAGCCTGTCTCCGATTCTGTGTCTCCCTCTCTCTCTGCCCCTCCCCCGTTCATGCTCTGTCTCTCTCTGTCCCAAAAATAAAATAAACGTTGAAAAAAAAATTTAAAAAAAAAAAAAAAACTCAGCACCTTTGTTTAAATACAAAATTTAGATTGATTGCCCTGTTTGCTTAAAAGTTCACTTTGACTGGCAATGCTTCATGGTAAGGTACTATTTCTGTGCCTCCATCGAGTTCTCTTACCTTTCCCTCCAAAATAAAACCCACACAGTCACCATCCCCCCTCAACCACAGCCAATGTTACTATCAACAGCCTCTGAACTGTCCCCTTGTGAACCTGTGTGAAAATCTCCTGGGAACATAGACCAAAAAAGGGTTAAAGTGATGGGTGAAGATACATCAGTAAACTCTTTCTGATGAAGTACTAGCAGATTGTTTCCACAATCGCTGCATCAGACCACACTTCTTTTGACAGTGCAGGATTATGCCAATGTATATGTAGCATTGTCCAGGTGTCTCTTTGCCAATCTGATATATGTAAGTGATTGATCATTGTTAACTTTTGGTTTTGCAAAGTACTAATGAGTTTGAGTATCTCTTCCTATGCTTCCTAGACTTTAGATTATCTTTTTAAAAAATTACCTATTGATCTGTTTTGCCCACTTTTCTATTGTGGCTTCTATCTTTCCCTTATTGATTTTAAGGAGTATATATTAGAATGATGTTAAATAGTGGCAGAAATGGGACATGATCATTTTGTTCCCGGTCGTAAAAAAAAAAAAATGTGTCATAAGGTTTTTTTCATTAATTATGTTTGCAGTGAGTCTTTGATATATATTTTTTTTTTTAATTTTTTTTTCCCCGTTTTTATTTATTTTTGGGACAGAGAGAGACAGAGCATGAATGGGGGAGGGGCAGAGAGAGAGGGAGACACAGAATCGGAAACAGGCTCCAGGCTCTGAGCCATCAGCCCAGAGCCTGACGCGGGGCTCGAACTCACGGACTGCGAGATCGTGACCTGGCTGAAGTTGGACGCTTAACCGACTGCGCCACCCAGGCGCCCCGAGTCTTTGATATATTACTTCTGATACAAAAAGTTCTATTTTGGGACCATAAATATGAAAAAATATGTGTGTGTGTATGTGTGATGTATATGTATTAGAAATGTATGTGTGTGTATATACATACATATGTATGAGAGCTATAAAGACCACATTGAATATTGCACTCATATTTTTGTGCAAAGTATATACGCGATCTGTAATTCTTTTAAAAATTAACATATCAGTGTCAAACAAGTGAGGACTGGCTAAGCCTTTGGCATGCATGAATTCACCATTTTTCATATATTTTAAAAGGTTCCACTGATTTTTGTGACTTAAAAAATAATACGTTTTCTTTAGAAATATGGAAAGTATGGAAAAGTAAAGAGAAAATTTAAATTATTCATAACCTTTATACCAAGGGAGAAAATACTGATGGTACTCTATTTCCTTTCACTTAGCATAATTATGTATGTGCACCTTCTAAAAAAGTTCAATTTAAAAATATGCATATTTTATAATTTTGAGTCCTGTAAAATATATAAATTATATAATAAATGTTCATTTACACCAAACCTTATATAACTACACAAGTAGTATTTTACAGCCATATGTTCTCTAAAACCACATTTAAATTATCTACAGTTATGCATACTTGGGGAACATGGCTGGCTCAGTCAGAAGAGCATGTGGCTCTTGATCTTGGGGTTGTGAGTTTGAGCCCCACGTTGGATGTAGAGATTACTTAAATAAATAAATAAATAAATAAATAAATAAATAAATAAACAAACAAACTTAAACAAACTAAAATAAAATTATGTATATTGAACATTAATGTTATATTTATGTAAAGCATACAAATTCTGTATCAACTTTAAAACATATTTGTAATTAACAAGTTAGTCCATACTATAGATATTAGACTATATCTTGTTTTTATATTAATAGCAAATCATAAACCATTACTTTTTACAGAAGAGTTTTATAATTAATAGTAATAACAAAAATAATGGACTTAGCTTACTCACTGTGTCTTTCATTGGACTGCCCATGGGTGGGCTTTGTAGCTGTGCACTGTAGTTCCAAGCACCAATCTCTGAACCTGTACAGACTATGTCCCCTGAGCCTCTCTCTTTCTTTAAATTTTCATTAAAAATATGACATTTGTGGTTCTTCCTTTTCTAGCAATCTGAAATCCTTGTATGATTCACTCCCTATCTCTGCTGTCACATTAGATGATTCATAAATGTGCATGAGTTTAGCTTTATGCAAAGTTTCTGGAGCCATGGGACTAGACGTACTTGCTTGGTGAGACAGAGATGTAAGAGGTGCCACCTATTTATGTTGGAGAGAATTAGCATCAGCAGGAGGATCAAAGGACACTAGCCTCAGGCAAAGGCAGAGATCCTTGTGTAGCCTCAGAGAGGTCCAGTGTGAGGAAGGCAGTTGGAAGGAGGACAAGATCTCATTACAACAGAGAATAAATCTGTTTTATCAATGGCCACATGACCCTTACAGTGTCTGGTACACAATAGATACTCAAGAAAATGGCTTCTGAACTGAATTCTAAATCCCTTTAGATGGTGTTTAAAAATCTACTTTTTGTTTTGACTTATATGAATATTTATTTGTTTAAAAAGGTTACTCCTATTCCATTTTTACCTTGTATACTCATTTCTCCATTTCTCTTTCTTTCTGATTCCTTACACTATAAGTGGAGAACATAGAATCATTGATTTTTCATAGCACTAATGGAAACTAATAACCCTCAAATAATTCATTTATTCAGTAGTTGTTAGATCATCACAATATTCTGATTTGTATGTTGCTAGAGATAAAAGTCATCTCTCTTTTGAAGGAAAAAAAAAGCTTAGACGACGTCAGTAGGTGTAACAGCTGTGTTTCCACATGCTTCTCTTGAAATTAGCCATAAGGGCCCAAGGAAAAGAAAGGATTAGGGATGGTGATAGAATATGAAACCTATTTGAGGTCAGTCATATGTCCACAAATGGACAAAATACTCCATGACTGGCGAGTAGCTAAGAAACAGTGAATTGGGTGTTTGGTTTCATTATTAGTAAGTATGCATTTTGTCAAGCTGTGTTGTTGACTATCCCATTTTGATAGTATTCAGTTATTGTCATTTGGTAGAACTTAAAGTAAATAGCTAAGAAAAGCATGGGTTTTAGGATGAGGCTAGAGATGACTTTGAATTCTTATTTCATCACTTAACTTTGTATATCATTGGGCAAGTCCCATACCTTCTTTGGGTTTTAGTTTCCTCATTTGTCAAGTTAAAATAACAGTGGCCAAATGAATTTTTAAAGGATAAATAAAAATTATCGTAGATAACATTTGTTGAGCACTCACCATATCAGATGCATATTCAAGTGCTTTTCCATATGTTTTCCATGTATTTCCATGTTTTCTCTATTTCCCATATTTTTCCATGTATTTGCTATTTGTTCATCAAAACGCAGACAGGAAGTGTCCCCTTACAGATGAGGGATGAGAGAACTGAGACAGAGGTAATAAGTCATTTAACCTAGGTTAAGGTGAAATGCGGCAGGTCCAGGGTTTGAGTTAAGGCATGCCAGCTACAGAGCCTGGTTTCTGCTGCACTGCACTATCTGTTGCTGTGTTAGGGTCTCCCATCTGTGAAAGCTGTGATGCTGAAAAGGGAAGTTGATAGACACGGTGGTGTTACCACAAGAAAAGAACATGACTGGCATCCCTACCCTGGACAAGTACGTTTCTTTCTCATAGCTGCTACCAAGTAGCATTTCCCACTAGTTTAGAATTTCGCAGATGGAATATCTGTGCAGATATGAAAGATTATTTGTGTACGTGTTGCAGGTGGCCTACTCTGATTAGATATGACTTTAAAGTAACTTTTAGTTCTGTTTCTTTCCTCCCTTAATTTTCATGCTTCTCTAAGAAAGTCAACTTTAACAAAACTGTAGTTTGATTCATAGAATCCTTTCTAGAATCTCAAGATTGGAGATTAACAGCAGATCTGTTATTCACTACCTACCCCATCCCCCACTCCATCCAAAGCTTGTTTCCTTATGAATTCATTCTAGTCTGTTTGTGGTGGTGGTGGTGGTGGTGGTTTGTTTTCTGTGAAAGGAACTCATTCCCACTGAAGCAGCGCATTTCATCAAATTTTTATAGTAATTCCTATTTTCAGATGCAATCTGCCTCCTTGTAATTCAGCTATTGGTCCCTTCCATGTAACAGCTTCCTAGCAGCAAAGTGGCTAATCTTAAATTTGTTCCCCGTTTAACTTACCCTTTTGGATTTGACATATACCTTCACGCCACCAGGTTCATTGGGGTCATTAAGTCTGCCACCATATATATGTATATTCACAGCCCTCCTGCCAATTTCCTGTTATCTCTAAAGTTGATGAACCTGCAGTGCCCTCTGTGTGTCTCTCCATTTCTTGAATGGAGGGTAACTTTCGTTTGTGCTCTGCCCAAATCAGATCCCATTAGAAAGCTCAATGGTCATGTACTTATGACTGGTCTAGGCCACAAATAAAGGAGAGTGAGATGTTCCGCTTCATTAATATGTTGCCCTTTCACATGTATCTTCTCATATGACTGTGATGCTTTTAGCTCTTCTCTCTCCATATCTCCCCTCGTTCCATGGTTAATGGTCCCTGTCCAAATCACTGCCATGATAAAGCACTAGGTGTAGGAATCCTAAGAAGACAGAGAATGTTAAGAAGAGAGATGAGAGGGAGGGAAGGAGGTGGGGAAGAGGGAGAGGAAGAGAGATACTGACTTTGAAAGGGCCTGTCAGTCAAACAGAAAATAACACACTTCAGACACCAGTGATGGCAGCAGTGACACATTTCACAGTGTGTCTTCGAACGTCTTGGAGCTATAGAAAGAATATGGCAAAGAAAAGCACCATATTTAGTCTCTATTCCTTTCTACTTCAAATTATACAACCCTTTCTGTAGCATCGGCTGTTAAAGCTGAAATACCACTTGCTCTAAAGCCATCTTAATAGAACATACAAAGTATCTTTTCAGTGAAAATGTAAAAGATTTTTATTGGATTGACGATATAGAATCTTCAGCCAGAGATCCTTGAGAAGAAAAATATCTGTTTCACCCAGTGTAAGTCAGCCACAAACTATGAAGCTGTCCAGGGTACATTAGGGAAAAACAACAACAACAACAACAACAACAACAACAACAACAACAACAGATAATTAAAAGGGGCATTTGGGAAGATTTTGTTTTGTTACTTTGAAAAAATGTAAAACAAAATCTCTTTTTTCCAAATACTTAAATGCAAAATGCTTACCTGGCAAGCTGGTGCCCAGGTGAGGACTGTAAGACCTTATGCGTTAGGTATTTGTCCTGTGTCCTGCTAACATCAGCAATGTGGGTAAGTTGTACTATCTTCCCTATGGTTACATTCCCTAGAAAGTGAAAATCGACCTAAAAAATTATTCTGAGTGTCTTCTGGGGCAGGGGTGGTTCATAACCTCAGAACTGTACTAAGGGTTTGTTAGACTGTAGCTGACTAGAGGAAACCTGCGTCACTGAAACTTAAGGAAAGGGGTTATAGCATGTTCAATCAGAGAGAGCAAGGCCCACTCTGTAGCATTTTTGACTTAACCCATTCATTGGGCACACAAAGCACCTGTGGCTGGAGCAGGAGGAGAGTGAGTTTCAAGTCAGGCATCCTGGGTATGCATCCTGCCTCCCCATCTGCCAGTGACTGTGATATTTGCAAACTCCTATGATTGCTCTGAACTTAAAGTTTAAAATGGAATAATAAACTCTACTTCACAACTTTGTAGTGAGGAATAAATAGGACAGAGTAGGTGTGGAACTGTGCCTTCAAAATAGCATATTTTTAAATTAGTTTCCATCCCTCTTCTTTGATTTAATTTTTAAACAGGGAAAGAGTTTGCCATTTAAATGTTAGAAAAGATATTCAAATTTGATCTCAGATTTAATCATTTATACAGATGTAGACTTTTATAATTCACCTTGGCTTCTAGTCCTTTTAGTTATCAAGCAGCAGCTATTCTAATGCTTGGCTTCCCATCCAGCTTTCTTGGTGTCAACCACCCTGAAAATCTGATGCACGTGAGTTTGAAAACCACACTCTAGAACCATTCTTTTTTGGTCTCTATCCATATTTTCAGTCTTCTGTTTTCCTCATTCCGGATACTATCGGATACTGTCACCTAACTGGATACTCTCATTTGTAAGTATTGGAGAATTTAGGCTAGAGATCCACCCACAATATTTGCATTTGATAGAAATTACAATTTTGGAATGAAATGCCAGTGTTCTAATGGTGAATTCTCAGGCAATGTCACAAATTTATGCTGTGCCAGCTCTGGCCTGTACATCTAGATTTCCTTATAATGTAGTCACACTTCATTAGGTGTGGCCATCCAAGGAGAAAGGCAGAATTAAAAAGGATACCTGGAAGTAGAGAGTACTCTAATGTTTGATGGAAATATCCATTCTTTATTTTAAAAATTTACCTTTATTCTAGAAGATGCTCTTGGAATACTGGTCTCTTACCACTCTACTAAAGAGTAAATAAGGCTTTGTCTCCTGTGGCTGAGCTACAGTTCTTTAACCTAAGAAGTCATCCGAAGAAAGGTCTTCCATCAGCAGCATGTAAAGCCTATTGGTTTCTGTACCTTTCCCATTCACCTCTACAGTCACCATGACATAGAGCTGATCATTGCAGCTGTCTTTTAATTATATGATCATGCAGAGGTGAGAGCAGTTAAGAATTAGCTGGCCCCTATTGATATTGGCCGATGCCTGAAGAATTGAGCAGTGGCTCAGTTATCAATATCTGTAGGGAAGCCACCAACAGAATCAGGGAAGACGTAGCTGACCTCCTGTGGAGGACATTCTTTGCTGCTGAAATGGGTGTTAAATTGTTCCACATAGACTCAGGTGTATAGGAAAAGCCACATACTCTGTTTTTATTATCTTAAATCATATTCCTATTCTGAGCCCCATTATGTAGACTGGTGGGAATTCAGTCTTTAATAAAGAAGATTCCTTCCTAGAGTCCTATGAAGATCTCGGGGTCTTATGGACCCCAAAAAGCATTTGAACATGTTGTATAGTCTACACTGGGCAGTGCTAGGATGTTGATAGATAAAGGTGCTCAAACAATTTTAAAAGTCTGTATGTCTCTCATATGTGTTTTCATCTGGGCTAAATTTCATTACCAGTGGGCTCTTGCCTCATGGTGAAATGTGTGCTGCTGGCCACCCGAGGCACCCATTTTCAGTTGCTGGTCCTACTAGTGGATATAAAAGAGTTCTTTAGCTCTTCCAACAAATGTGTCCTTAAATGGCTTTCATTGCAATGTTTAGGTTAAGTGTTGCTGATAGATCATTCTGCATGAATCCTTGGTACTGAGAGTGGGAGAAGTCCATAATAGAAAGTCAAGAATGTTATCAGAAGAACAGAGTTGGACATGCAAAAGCAACGAGTGTGTATTTGAGCATGGAAAATAAGAATCTTTTCAAAGTTAGGAGCCCAGTTTTTAGAGTCCTGTCTCCGCAGGCACATCATTCAGCTATCTCCAGAAATTCTAGCTCTGTTTTTTTCTGTAGGTTGCTGATAATGAGTAGATAAAGCCTTCCACCATCTGTGTAATGCATCCTCTTCCATTTCTTTATCAATGTTGCATAAAAGATCTCTCTTTCCTGCTTCTACCTCTGCAATCAAAAGCTCTGGGATTTCCCTGCCTCCCCAGATGCATTTGTTCAACCTTGTTGCTGAACTTCAATTTTCAGAGAGCGTGCGACCTGCAAGTTACTTTCTCAGGCCTGAAATATAGAAAGAACCTAGCTATTCTTAGAAGGAATAAAGGGGGGGAAATACAAGAAAGAGATTGTAAACAATATCTTAACACATTTTCCTACCATGTTTTTCATTTATACTATATCATATTTTCTTCTACTTGATCCATAGTAGGTCACACGCTCAAAATGTACCAGCTGGGGTGCTTGGGTGGCTCAGTCGGTTAAGTATCCGACTTTGGCTCAGGTCATGATCTCTCTGTTGGTGAGTTCGAACCCCACGTCGGGTTCTGTGCTGACAGCTCAGATCCTGGAGCCTGCTTCCGATTCTGTGTCTCCCTGTCTCTCTGCCCCTTCCCTGCTTGTGCTCTCTCTCTCTCTCAAAAAATAAACATTAAAAAAATTAAACAACAACAAAAAACAAAATGTACCAGCAGACTGACTTAATTATTGCTGTTCTTCAATTAGTTGCTTTCAGATAAAATTGAGAGGGCAGAGTAGTACAGTTCAAAGGCTTTATCAGGAATTTTTGAGTATGTGATCCCTACTGGAACAATTGTAGTAGGATAGGATTTTCTGACTTACCTTGTCCAGTTCAGCTTTATAAACCCCTAGATATTCTGATTTGGGTTCATCTAGTCCTAATTTCTCATCTTACAGGCAAATTTAAGACCAAAGATGTTAGGACTTGGTCAAGAAGCAAGAAGACTTATAACTACTTTTCTGAGGGCTTGCTGTAATGCCAGGTACTGTAGAATGACACTTCTTACTATTGAGTCATCATGAGAGCCCATGTAAACAGAAATAATAATGATGAAGATGAAAAATAATAAATGAAGAGGCTTAGCCATTCATCACTGGTATGGCCCAGCACTGGGATTAAACTTGATATATATATGATATATATATAATGATATATAAGGTATATATATATGTATATGTATATATTTGTTTTTTACTCCAAATTTCATTACCCAAGACTCAGTACTACTGTTAGGATCTGTACCTGGGTCACCTGAATCTCAGGCCAGAGGACTTTCCTCAGTGGCATGAGAGGGATCAGTCTTTGTCATCGGCTTTCAAATTCTTCTGCTTATTGGAGCTCGAGGGTTTTAGCAAAGTCACCTTACTAGTCACTTGGGGTGAGGTGGGAGCCAAAGAGCTTACTCTTAGGCCTCCCCTCCCACTTCAGCCTGAGGTGTCATGCCTATTCATCGCTTAGATTAGTGCATGGCAAGCAACTTTGTATTTGAAGAAAGGTTTTGCAGTAAAAATCTGTGCAGACCCCGAGTCTCATGATCCCTAGGGCACTTTCAGTATGACTTCTGATGGCTGTGTGGTTCTACCCATAGACCAGTTGGCCCCACCAAGTTCCTCTTTGGTCACACAAACTATATTGCTGCCCTAGGCCTTGCTGCTTCTTGGTCTCCTCTTGGTATTGCCATCACACATTTTAATGATGACTTGTTTAGTATCCTGACAATGACCAAATGGATATCCCCACCTAATTTTGCAAAGAATATAGGAATAGCTTTGGTTAGTCTGTTTTGTAGTTTTGTTTTTACCGTTATAAAAAGAAACAGGATTCTCGTTTATGTGTGTGTGTGTGTGTGTGTGTGTGTGTGTGTGTGTGTGTTATATTTCAGACCTGTTGTTGTGTTCTGGAATAACAGAACACAAAGGTCTGTAGCCTGAGGTAATCGAGGTCAGTGAAGATGTTTCTAATGAAGGTAATATACGAAATCAGATTCTGGGCCATAAGAAAGTTGACCAAAAAAACTGTTCTTTTCAGGTGCTATATGTTTCCCTAGGATTTTCATTAGCTCCTCTGCAGTGTCAATTATCACCTCCTAAGGAGCTAACTTACCAGTCTATGTTCCTGGACCTAATCCTTTCCAAACTCTAGATACACATGCTGTTTTGAAATTGGCTTCTCACTGTGTTGAAAGACCCTTGACCTGGTCAAAAATGGACATGTCATCCTTTCTTGTCCTGAACTAATTCTTTCTGCTAAAAATCCCCATTTCTCTTCCCACTAACTCATTTTTTTGGAATCCTGCCTTTGGCCACAGCCAGAAATTATGGACCTATAACCAATTTTAGTTCCAAGACCCAGGAGGATGCCTGCTGAGCCAAGACGGACACTGAACACAAGTGGAGCCAACTGGATTCTGTCTTCCAGAGATTTCAAAACGGGATGCAGAAAAGAGAATGAGTCAGTAAGGCTGTGCTGGCCACACAAATTTTAAGGTCATATGCAGATAGGAACAGAGTTGATGCTAGGAAAACTAAATTCACAGAGAAGCAGAAATAAGAGCTTTGTAGAGGAAGTCAGTTTTTAGTAAGAGAAGAAAGAAGACAATGAGAGAGATGGAAGAGTAAATTTCTTGATTGCCTAGTTCCCAGGGAGATCAGCAATACTTAATGTATTGGGTTCTGAAAGTCCTCTACATGTTCTTATTTAATAATACTTTCTCTTGAATTTATTTATATGGGGTTTTGTCCATGGCAACCAAATTATTCCTGAGGCACGCCTTTTCCTGAATTTTCTAATAATTACCACAGCAAGCAGATTATTTACGTCTTAATATTCAAACACTCTTATGCAGTAAGGAGTATATTCTTTGTACAGATGAGGGAATGTGTTAGAGAAATCAAGCATCTTGTCCAAGGTCTTTTAAAATGATGTCTGACACCAGAATTAGGCAATGAGCCTTATTTTTGCTTATTTCTGTTAATACTACTTTTTATCAGGCTCAAAAGTTCAACCTTTATAAAAAGTACTTATTTTACATAATAACATCCAGCAAATTCTCTGAATTCTCTCTTGAAATATTCTATCCTTTGCTCAGTATTTGAATACCCCGAGTTTACAGTGTTGCAGTGGCCAGGTCTATTTTCTATAAAGATCTCTCCATCAATTTTATTCTGTGAATTGTTTGCCGGATTCATCATTCTGAAGCCCAACTATAATCGTCTGACTCTACCCCTTGGAATTCTTCAGTGGATCCCCATTATCTGTCAAAACTGATAATAACACTTTTACACTGTATCAATGCCTTATCCAGGATCTCCCCAGATTAACATTGCTACTCTATCTCTCATCACTCTTATGCATTTATTTACCTTGCCCTCTTACTAAACAAAACCATTCATTATTTCTCCAGTCTTTGGACATTGATGTTTCTGTCTTGTTTCTACAGTTTCCTCTACCCAAAAATACTTTCCTCTTCTTCACCAGTTGAAATCCTTTTAACTTTCTATAATCCATTTCAAGTGTCCTCTCCTCTGTAAAGTATTTAATGATTCTTCACTAGAATCACTGGGTTTGATTACTCACTCCTTTAGAACCCTTAAGAAGTGTCTTATATGCTTCTAATGTAATTCCCCTTCCTTGTGATACAGAGGGTTGTTAATTGCACATATAGGGGTGGCAAGTACTTGGCATACATATGACTACTACGCCCATGGAAGACAGCATGAGTTCACTGAAGTTCTTTTTACTGGGATCCCGGGTACTACCTTAGAATCCCTCTAACATAACACTCAAGGAGGCCACTTCCAACTAATTAGAATCACCATGCAAAATGGAACTAAACTGGTATCCTCATTATAGTAGCTCCTGCTACTCTTTATACCTAGTACTTGGCCTTGGACACAGCACAGCTGTAGAGAATGTTCCAGAGCTTTGACTGAGGACTGCCTATCTCCTAATTCTCCATTTGCTTTGGTCAGCACACTGTTTTAAGCTAAAAAGGAAGGGAGGCCACATGTTCCAGGGCTTTGACTCTTTTTGCTGCAGTTTTCCCTAGCCCTACTTAAAGAGATATAGATGCTTGATCATTAAGAAAGGCAACTAGCCTATTAAAGAACCTGAAAATCAAAACACATGTTTCAGTGTGAGCATTGATTTCCAATCTGCAAATTAGAAGGTTGTTATTTTGACATGACACTTATTCCCATTACAGCTGGTCAGATTGTTATCTTAGGTGAGCAGACACTGGCCTAGATGTAATCTGTCCCCTTCTTACAGGTCATAACTTGACATTTGGAGGAACATGTTATGTGTCACTCTCTCATGGGCACACACATACACACATGACAATAAGCATACAAAGAATGAAAGAAGGCAGTAAAGAATTAGTGAAAGTCAGGAAAATACCCCCATTCAAATGGGTTTTGTGCTTTTAAATTTAGGATATAAATTCTGTTAAGATTTCATTTCTGTTAAAAGTAATACTTATAGTAATTACATATTTCAGATGAATGTTTAAAAAACAACAAAATGAGCTTGCTTTTACATATTTCAGATGAGTGTTTAAAAAGCAACAAAATGAGCTTGTTTTTACATATTTCAGATGAGTGTTTAAAAAGCAACAAATTGAGCTTGCTTTATCACTGTTCTTAACTATTTTATGCATTATCTTATTTTCCCCCTTCTTTTTTATGTGGGACTCTTTTTTTCCTTCTGATACAATGGAAATGTCAACTGCTTTTCCTTTTTCATTGTTCCATCACGTAGATGCAAGAAAACAAACCTATTTGAGAGAACAAGAAGATTAATGTCTATGATGCATTGAGTATTCACTACTTGTATAATTCATTTCTATTCTATGGTAAACAGAAAAGCCTTTAGTTATTGGCAAAGTACATTGCCAATGGAGGGAATACATCCTGAGTAAATTTCAGGTTCTATCATGTTGTGCTTTAAAACTGAGAGAGGGAGTGGAGTAGGGAAAGGAAAGGAGAGATTTCTTTCTCTATCGTTTTTATTTATATTTTTAATTTTATTTTTTTTTAAACATTTCCTGCTCTGGGCTCCATTCCAGCACTATATTCATATAATTCAGTGATTTATAACCTAACATAAATCAGATACCCGTCACAGTTAAGTGTGATTTGTTATATGTGTAGATTTGTGTTTATGGTATCTTTATTGAGATTTCCAGCAATAAGATGTAATATGTAATCTCTGCCTATTTAAAAGCTTCATGCTGTTTGATCACGAAAATGATTTGCGTCTTCCTTATCTCAGTGGAGAGAATATTTGATACAAGTTTGCCTACCATGAAGTCCCTGTGGTGTCGTGTGCTTGGCAAGCTCCCTCCACTGCACTAGAGCATACGGTGTGTGCCGACTGTGGGATTAGAGACACTATGCGCTGGTGGCTGATAAACAGCAATTTCGTTGTGGAGAGAATTGGCTTAATGTAAACCCACAATTTCTTCCCCTCCCTCCCCCAGCAGATGGTATATATGGCGATATTTTCTGAAGAGAATATAGCCTGGCCATTCTGTTTCTCTTAATATACCAGATGTGACAGAGATAGGACCAACCTGGGGGTCAAATTACCCAAAGTCAAACATCGGTTCCCTCACAAATTAGTATCCTAACCTCAAGGGAGGTACAGAACTTTCTCCTTCTCATTTTCCTCACCTGGAAGGAAATAGAATATCTAATTTCCAAGTTGAGGGAATTAAATGGGACTTGTGTAAAGTGCCTAGCCTGTCCGCCATACAGTAGACATTCGAGAAAGGCAAGGAAAGTGTTGGTATCCTGCCATGTATGGAGGGAGAGAACGAGAGACATCAACCACAAGTGAGCGACCAAAGGACACTTTGTGGTTTCATTGAGGTTTTGTAAACCCATCTGTGGGCTTTGCCTTGTTTTACAGTGCTCAGGAATTTGCTTGAGGACTGTTTGCCTACTGTTCACTCCTCCTCAATATGTGTCTAACAATAAGTAACAATCATCCATAGTCGGGGTGGGGGAGAATATAAACACTTTAGTGGAGATGTGTTAAAAAGTGATTTGGGATCCACAGCCACCTCATCCTGAAACTAGGCTAAGGTGAGGGAGGCTCTCACTTCCGATGCAACATTTAAGAAGTTACCAAAAACCTGGGGTGCCTGGGTGGCTTAGTAGGTTAAATGTCCCACTTCGGCTCAGGTCATATTCTCACTGTTTGTGAATTTGAGACCTGCACCAGCTTCTGTCCCCCTTTCTCTCTGGCCCTACCCCACTTGCTCGCTCGCTCTCTGTCTCAAAAATAAACATTAAAATTTTTTTTTTTTAATTTACCTGTAGTCTCTAGTTCGGCAGACAATCCTGGGCAGTGATCCTGGCCTTTGATTATGATACACTCTCTTTCCTCCCCCATGTGTATGGAATGTAGTATTCCAGGTGATCAGTACTTTGGGTAATAAAAAAAGTGTGCAGTCCCCAAACGCATGAGAAACTTTATTAAATCTAATAAAACTCTACTTGCCAATTCAGAGGGTACCTCATTCCCTTGCAGTGGTTTGCTGTCACTGTTGTTAAGTATCAGTGTCACTAGATGACAGCTGTTCAGGACTGCTGAGTCATCCAGAATTCTCAGAGATGGGATGCAAGGAAAACTATAACCCAGGATGTCAAATCTGGGTGAACTACCTACTAAAGCAGTTTTGAAACTACATTATGAAGAAATGACAGGGGTTGCTGGAGGGAGTAGTGAGATGTAGTAAACGGGCTTTCAGCACCTACCCCAATGTACATTTGAAGAAAAATTTGGATTTTTAGCAAGATGAGCTGAAATAAATCTTTAACCAATCCCTATCTCCTCATCTTACTTTTATGAAGTCCCAGAAAGGTTAGGTGTTTTGCCTCAGCCTCACACTGGATTAACGAAGAGACTCAAATAGGAACCCGGATCTTTTGACATGCGGCTTCAGGTATCTCTCCTTCTTTGGGCTTGTTTTTGTCTGGATACCTATTCCAAGGCATCCCAACTGCCTTGTCACCAACCTCCTGAAATATTAGTTGTTTGTCATCCATGTGGAATGGCAAAGCAATTCCTCTGATGTAGAAAAATATTTTTTGAGGCTCTATGGCAAGATATCAACATTTATTTTCTCCTATGACCTGACACAATTTGAACCAGTCTCTCCAGAGGTAAAATGCAGGACATACTTCGTCAGCTGTCAGGAAGTCAGGGGCCTCAGCGGGGGCATGTAAACGGCATTTTGGTTTATGTTCCTGCTATAGAGGCAATAATAGCATGATCAAGGCTTTTGTTGCTCACGACGGTAGTAAAATCTTTACAGCCCTCCGTTTAATGACAGACTGGTCTTTCTGAAGCCTTACGGCACAAACCTACCTGGAATTAGAGATTAGGGAGAAAGAAATTCATGAACTTGAGCAACTATGATTATCGTCCAGAGAGACTAATTATATGTTTAATGAGCTTAAAGCAGGTGGAAGATGCATGAGAGTTCTGTGCCGCTGGGTCTGGTAAAGGGTCTCTGGAAATCAAGTTAATTTGAATATATTTATGAATGAGGGGTAAGGGAGAGGAGTGGGTCAAGGAAGAAAGAACTGGTGGGAGTAGAGTAGTATGCAGGGTATTCGCGTTTTTTACACTCTGATTCTCTCTCTCTCTCTCTCTCTCTCTCTCTCTCTCTCACACACACACACACACACACACACACACACACACACACACACATATCCCGCTTTGGGAAGTTGATGGAAGCTATGAATAATCTCCCCTGAAATATTTGCATATATACCCTGAGCATGTTTGAGAAGGAGTAAGGACTTTAGTGACTTGCTAGGCTATCCCATGGGCATCCATGGATCATAGCCTTAGAATCACTGATACAGCAAAAGACAAACCAGATGTGATTTGGTTTCCATTATACCTGATCAACCCCCCCTTCTAAATCTCCAGATCTTTCATAAATATGTTAATCTTTTCTTTTCATTGTTTTGCTTCCTTTCACTGCACCCTTTGGAGTTTAAAGGACATTTTGCAGAGTGGGAATAGGGCTATTTTTAAATGAGCCTTTGGTTATCAAATCTCTAATATGGGTTACTTTGGGTAAAAGGACTCCACAGATAATTCTGGAATAGTTTCAACCTTTCTCAGTGAAGAGCTCTTCCTTCGCACCCTGAGCTTCTAATGGACGACCACATTTACTACAATGGTTTCCATCCCCCCTTCCACTTGGTTCAAGCTTAGAATGAGGCATTAAAGAATAAAGAAGTGCCCCCAAAGGGAGGCATCAGCAGAATATGAAGAAAACCAGAACATCAAGATAATCCTAGAAGTACCACCTGAATTACTCAGTTAACCACGCCAAGTAAATGCTGCTCACTCCTTCAGGGCTGTTCTAACTATCTGAAACTAAATGAGTTAGAGCTGTGACTAAAGAAGCTGAACTTGTCTGGGAAACTCACCCCTGAAGGCACAAATGTAGCATCATTGCTTCTACTTTCCCTTGCCCTTGTTCTGAGCAACTTTACGGAAAGGAAGAGCAGAGTCGTTAGAAAAGATGGGTAAATGCACCTTTGCTGCCAGCTGTGTTCAGAGGTACACAGCCTGTGGCTTCCGTGAAGCTAGTTGCCCCGGAGAGAAGTGATTTAGGTAAAGTAGGGTAAGTTCCTTTTTCTCAGACTTAAAAAGGATTGAATTTCGCAGTATGAGTTTGATAACACCAGGCCATCTCATTTCTTTAGCAGTTTGATCGACAGGTTTCTCGTTTTATTGAATCTGTGTGGGTCCAGATTAAAAATGTAATGATGATGCTAGGTTTATTGATCTCTGTTTCTTGCTTTTGTTTGGCTTCTCATTCCTTTGCTTTCCTCCTGATTTTTTTTTTTTACAGGAATGGTTTAGGGTAGTAACTTTGTCACTATGATGTCTTTCCTTTTAGGGACAGGGGAGCACCCAATCTGGGATTTTTAATCCCTTGCTTTGCAAAAAAGTATTGCCTAACATGTTTGCCTTTCATATGCCTTACTAAAAGAAGGTTAAGCAAAGGAGAAGGGTTGGAGTTTTTCCATCTCTGGCACTAACACTTGAAAACAGATGTAGAAGCCATGTGTTTGGGACTCAGAGACCCATGCCAAGTGACATTTTAGTTGTCACTAATTAGATTAGATTACATTCACTGGGTTTCCACAGTCTGCAGGAGGGGGTGGCAGGGGATGTAGGGAAGCCTCTTGGTAAACCGACTTCTCGTGTTGTGTGCCTCCAAAGAAATTATGCCTATTGCAAAGACTGAACTAGGCAATGTTTTGGTCTCCTGGAGCCCCTGCTGCTACAGCACTTTAGGAAGCAAATACCTTTCTTCAGAGAGAAAATAAAACTCTAGGTGAGTTGTCTCCAAATGCTGACTCCACTAAAAACACAGATGATTGTTTCTCTGCCCACTTCTCGACCACAGGTGATCTGTCTTGTTCAGGCTTGGGAGTGAGTTAAGACAGAGATTAAAAAACTGGTCCTCATAGCAGCGTGATGGGCTAAAATGAATATTACCTTGGATGGGACAACCTAGTGCTTCTAACCTTGGGGTGGGGCTATCTCCCTAGTAATTAGTGAAAGGCTGGTTTCATAAATGTTGGCCTTTGTGGACTTTCGTTTTCCCTTCAAAAGTCATTCAGCCTCTGTGCCTATACTCCCTACATTAATTAGTCATTTGCAAAGGAAAATGAGAAGGAAAAAAGAAGATAAAATTGACCCTTGATTGCAAATATCTTTTTCAGATCATGTAATAGGGCCAGAATTATTATTTTTTAAATGTTTACTTATTTATTTTTAGAGAGGGAGAGAGAGTGTGTGTATGTGTGAGAGGGGAGGGGGGAGAGCAGAGAGAGAGGGAGAGAGAAAGAGAATCCTAAGCAGGCTCTGTGCTGTCAGTGCAGAGCCCGACATAGGGCTCGAGCTCACAAACCATGAGATCATGATCTGAGCCCAAATCAAGAGTCAGACATTTAACTGACTGAGCCACCCAGGTGCCCTAAAGTCAGAATTCTTTGAGAAAATTCAGGTAACAGAAAGCTAAGTGGATTTTCTATCTTCCCACTTTCCCTTCACTCAAACTGGATGATCTTAAGGTGGTGGTGTTTAGAAACAGAATCTTTCTCTGCTACTCTGACACAAAAACCACATAATGGAAATCAGATCTTCGGAATCCTCCATCTAAACCAGGAGGCTGGTGACAAGTGATCCAAACAGAATGGCACTGGAGGCGACTTGTGGGCAGCTTCACTGATCTCCATTTGCTGGAACACCTGTTGCGTAAATGCTAGGACCTTTGTTTTCCTTTGACATTTAGTTGAGTCAGGACAACCGTTGTGTAAAGTGCATTTTAGTTCATTTAGATTCTGTCCTTTATTTCATGTTGGTGATTTCTTTAGCCTGTCTAATCCTCACAAAAATTATGAGTTTATCCCTTTCCATAGGTAAGGAAAACAACACAGTAAGACATTGCATAATTTGTTCAAGTTCTATAGCTGGTAAGTGGGGACACAAATCCAGATAGCATGGCTCCAAGTTCATGGAGTAGGACACACTGCCTCTTCCTGTCGAATAACTTAATATGCGTAAAGAACTTAGAGCCTAGAATGTGCTGTTACATGAACATTTGCTGCTACTGCTACTGCTCATGCTTGTTGCTGCTGTCTTCTTGTTCTTGCTGTTTCCGTTCTTCTCTTCCTCCTCCCTCCCCCGTTTCCTTCCTTTTCCTCCTCTTTCCTTGTCCTCCTCCTCCTCCTTCACTTATAATAATTATTAAAGTTTTTATTTTAACAATGTGGTATGCCAGATGTGCATTAATAAGTTGCTGCCTTTGGTACCTTTTTTGTGACATTGACTCACAAATTACTGAGAGATGTCCCCATGCATTATTTAAAGTTTCATATACATCTCACGTATTTGTTGGTTTTTATATCAGAGATTTCTTGATTTAAAAAATTCAGAATCCTTGTTTAAAGAGCTTCCCAAACCAAAACATGATGATTTGCTTATCTCCCAATTATGAATCTGCAGGTTATTTTCCTTCTGACTAGCAAATGATCTGTGATGTACCTATTAGTGTTATTATGAGTGAGACTGGTTTTTTTTCTTTTTTAATTTTTTTTTCAACGTTTATTTATTTTTGGGACAGAGACAGAGCATGAACGGGGGAGGGGCAGAGAGAGAGGGAGACACAGAATCGGAAACAGGCTCCAGGCTCTGAGCCATCAGCCCAGAGCTTGACGCGGGGCTCGAACTCCTGGACCGCGAGATCATGACCTGGCTGAAGTCGGACGCTTAACCGACTGCGCCACCCAGGCGCCCCGAGACTGGTTTTATCACATGAGGTTTATATATGCAGCATTTAAAAAGGAACAAAGGAGTTGGTGGTTTGGGAAGGCTTGATTGGTTATCTCCAGGATTAGATGATTGTCATGGGCAACTCCCTTCTCCTCACCCCCAATATCTGACCCTATGCTAACTCTCCTATCTGATTTCTTACCATAGTCAGGCCTGATTTTTTTGTGATTGCTGTTAATTTTATCATAGTTAGCATACAGTGTTATATTAGTTGCAGGCGTACAAGATAGTGATTCAAGAATTCTGTATGTTACTCAGTGCTCATCGTAATGAGTATACTCTTAATCCCCTTCACCTATTTTACCCATTGCCCCACCCATCTCCCCTCTGGTAACCATCAGTTTCTTGGTTTGTCTCTTTTTTCTTTATTCATTTGTTTTGTTTCGTAAATTCCACATGAGTGAGACTATATGGCATTTGTCTTTCTCTGACTTATTTTGCTTAGCATTATACTTTCTAGTCCTATCCATTTTGTTGCAAATGGCAAGATGTCACTGGTTTTTATGGCTGGATCATATTCCATTATGTATACATACTACTTCTTCTTTATCCATTCATGTACCGATGGACACTGGGGCTGCTTCCTTAATTTGGCTATTGTAAATAATGCTACAATAAACATAGGAGTGCATGTATCCCTTTGAATTTTTGTTTTAGGGGGGTAAATACCCAGGAGTATGATGACTGGATTGTAGGGTAGTTCTTTTTAACATTTTGAGGGAGCTTCCTACTGTTTTCCACAGAGGCTGCACCAGTTTGCATCCCCACCAACAATGCTCCAGGGTTCCCATTTCTCCACATCCTTGCAAATACTTGTTGTTTCTTGTGTTTTTGATTTTAGCCATTCTGACAGGTGTGAGGTGGTATATCATTACAGTATTGCATTTCTCTGATTATTAGTGATGTTAGGCATCTTTGCATGTGTCTCTTGGTCATCTGTGTCATCTTTGGGAAAAAGTGTCTATTCAGATCCTCTGCCCATTTTAATTGATTTTTGGGGGGTTCTGTTGTTTTTGCTTTGCTGTTGAGTTTTATGAGTTATTTATGTTTTGGGGATATTAACTCTTTCTGGAGTATATGATTTGCAAGTAGTGTCTCTGATTCAAGAGGTTGCCTTTTCATTTTGTTGGTGTTTTTTTCTTGTTGTAGTACAGAAGCTTTTTAGTCTGATGTAGTTCGACTGATGTATTTTTGCTCTTGTTGCCAGTGCTTTTGGAGTCAGATCCCAAAAATCATCACCAAGAATGATATCGAGGAGCTTACTTCCTATGTTTTCTTCTTCGAGTTACAAGGTCTTCAGGTCTTGCATTTGAGTCTTTAATTAATTCCGACTTAATTTTTGTGTGTGATGTAGGATAGTAGTCTAGTTTCATTCTCTCTTTCTTCTTTCTTTTTCTTTCTTTCTTTCTTTCTTTTTCTTTCTTTCTTTCTTTCTTTCTTTCTTTCTTTCTTTCTTTCTTTCTTTCTTTCTTTCTTTCTTTCTTTCTTTCTTTTGCATGTGGCTGTCCAGCTTTACCAACACCACTTATTCAAGAGACTGTCCTTTCCCCATTGCCTATTCTTAGCTTCTTTGTCATAAATTAATTAAACATATATGCCAGGGCTTATTTGTGGGCTCTCTATTCTGTTCCATTAGTGTATATGTCTGTTTTTGTGCCAATACCATATTGTTACTGTAGCTTTGTAATCAGGGACATGATGCCTTCAGCTTCCTTGTTCTTTCTTAAGATTGCATTTATTCCAGTCTTTTGTGGTTCCTTACCAGTTTTACGATTATTTGTTCTATTTCTCTGAAATATACCATGGTAATTTTGATAGGGATTGCTTTGAATCTGTAGGTGGCTTTTGATAATATAGACATTTTGACAGTATTCTCTCAGTTCATGAGCATGGGATAAATTCCCATGTAGTCATATCTTCAATTTCTGTGATCAGTGTCATAATTTTCAGGGGACAGGTCCTTCAGCTCCTTGGTTAAACTTGTTACCAGGTATTCTTTTTGATACAATTATAAATGAGTTTGTTTTCTTAATTTCTCTTTTTGATAGTTTGTTGTTAGTATACAGGAATGCAACAGATTTTGTATATTGATTTTATACCTTGCAACTATAGTGAATTTGATTCTTCTAACAGTTTGTTGGTGGAGTCTTTAGGGTTTTCTGTATCATGTCATCTGTGAATGGTGACTGTTTTACTTCTTCCTTTCCAATTTGGATACCTTTAATTTTTCTTGCCTAATTGCTCTGGCTTGGACTTCCAATACTATGTTGAATAAAAGTGGCAAGAATGGACATCCTTGCTTTATTCCAGATCTTGGAGGAAAAGCTTTCAACATTTTACCATTGAGTATGATGCTACCTGTGGGTTTGTCCTATATGGCTTTTATTATGGCAAGATATGTTACGTGTATACTCACTTTGTTGAGAGCTCTTATCATAAATGGATGTTGAATTTTGTCACATGCTTTTCTATATCCGTTGAGAGGAACATATGCTTTTTATTCTTCATTTTGTAATGTGTATCACATTGACTTATTTGCAGATGTTGAACCCTTCTTACATCGCTGGAATAAAGTCCACCTGATCATAGTGTATGATCCTTTTAATGTATTATTGAGCTCAGTTTGCTAATATTTTATTGAGGATTTTTGTATCTGTATTTATCGGCGATATCGACCTATAATTTTCTTATTTTTGTGGCGTCCTTTTCTGGGTTTTGTATCAGGGTAATGCTGGCGTTGTAAAATGAATTTGAAAGCATTTCCTCCTCTTCAATTTTTGGAAGAGTTTGAGAAGAATAAGTATTAAATATTCTTTGATTATTTGGTATAATTCACCACTGAGACCATCTGTTCATGGACTTTACTTGTTGGGAGGTTTTTGATTATTGATTCAGTCTTCTAACTAGTAATTGGTCTACTAAGATTTATTATTTCTTCATGATTCAGTCTTAGAAAATTGTATTTTTCCAGAAATTTATCCATTTCTTCTTGGTTGTCCAACTTGTTGGCATGTAATTGTTCACAGTACTCTCTCATGATCTTTTGTATTTCTGTGGTATCAGTTGTAACTTCTCTTTCATTTCTGATTTTATTTATCTCAGCCCTCTTTTTCTTGGTGAGTGTAGCTAAAGTTTTGTCAGTTTTATCTTTTCAAAGAACAAGTTCTAAGTTTCATTTATCTTTTCTGTTGTCTTTTTAGTCTGTATTTCCTTTATTTCCATTCTTCCAGCCCTAACTTAAGGCTATCCTTCATGATAAATGTAAGCAGTATATCTTTTCACAAGAACTGTAAAATGTTTTTGAGACATTTTAGAGAAAATTAAAAAAAAAAATGATTCCCCTAGCCTATGTACTCCTTAAAGACAAATGCTGTGTCTTTTATTTATGCATGGTATGTTTTCAGTGGCTTTTAAATAAATGAGGTTTACAAAAATGAATGAATGAATGAGTGAATGAACAGATGAATAAAGATGTACTAGAACTTACTCTTCTCTGGCAATGCCATTCAGCTCAGTCCAATAAATATTTATTTGTAGCAAATACAAAGTTTGATACCATGGATACAAAGAAACAATCCGTTTCTTTCAAGGAATTTAGTAGGGCACAGGGACACCAATTATAATTAGGCAGCTTTGAAATGTTTTGATACTTAAGTCTAGTAGTTGAGATCAGAGACCCAAGTATCTTTGTCTTATTGGAAGAAAGACAGTGCCAGCCAGGATAAGGGCTTTTTTTAAGTCAGAAAATCAGTGAGAACCCCCTTCTGCAAATTAAAAAAAAAAAAAAAAGTATCTTCTTCCCTGTAGTAGATTATATTATTCAAAATTTTTTCCTCCCCCTTTTTTGGGGGGCTCTTTACTTCCAGGTTTTTCTCAACCATTCCTTATTAGGTTTCTCCTCCTCAAAGAATTATACTTCCCACTCTGATGACATCATAAGTCATATGACTCGAGTTGGCCAATGGAATATAAATGGAAGCAACTTGTGTCACATCTGATATGAAGCTTTTTTTTTTTTTAATATAATTTATTGTCACATTGGCCAACATACAGTGTATACAGTGTGCTCTTGGATTTAGGTGTAGATTCCCATGATTCCTTGCTTACATACAATACCCAGTGCTCACCCCAACAAATGCCCTCCTCAATACCCCATTTTCCCCTCTGCCCTGCACTCCCCATCAAACCACAGCTTTAAAAGCCATTGCATGATTCAGCTTTTTTTTTCCTCTGTGCCTTGAGGATAGCATGTCTGAAATACAGGTTGTTCATTCTGTCTGGATTCTGGAGTGGAGAGGATTAGAGTAGAGCTGCAGGCAACCTGCACAAACATGTTAAATGAATGAGAATTAAACCACTATTGCTATAAAGACACAGATACTAGGACTGTTTATTACTGCAGCATACCTTCCCTAAGATAACTGGCATACTTTCCAAGAACAGAGAGGAATATTCCCACCTGCTTTTCCACTCAAAATATTCTAACGTTTATTTTTGAGGGGGGAGGGGCAGAGAGAGAGGGAGACACAGAATCCGAAGTAGGCTCCAGGCTGTGAGCTGTCAGCACAGAACCTGACACAGGGCTCCAACCCATGAACCACAAAATCGTGACCTGAGCCAAAGTCAGATGTTTAACATACTGAGCCACCTAGACACCCCTCCACCTGCTTTTCCACTTAAAGATCCCTGTTCACATTTGCCTGTTCAAGGAAGTCTGGATGCAATGAGGGGAAGATTGGGATTCCTTTAGTTACACTGCACTGTAATATAATGCTTTTGACCAAGTCCCCTTGTACTTGAGGGCCAGTTGTGCTACCCAAGTACATAAAATAGAGGCAGCAAATCTTGGTAAGGGTGAAAGGCAGTGAGAAAAAGGGCTTTCTATGATAAAAAAAAAAAGTCCAAAATGAGCTTTTCACATCTTAACTGAGACCATTTTAAGAGTTCTGAAATTGCCACATAAAATTGGAAAAAAAAAATCCTATCTGTAAGTTTCTACATCAGTTGTCATGGAAACCATCACTTTTGTTTGTATGATACTGAGACAATTAAATGTTAACCGGGGTATCAGAGAGAAACTGCTAAATTGCAGATCGAAGAGTTTTGATGGGTCACAGAAATAGAGTCACAGTCATGAATTCAACTTTTCTCATATTTTTGCAGCATTACCATCAAAAGCAAATACTGTAATTCATTGATAAACCTGACACTCTTCTCTGATGATTCTGTATTGCTGGTCCCAAGAAAGAGAAGTTTTCACTGAAACTATGAGTTTGATGCACATGTTTATAATATGACTATGGAATATAATCTTAATCCCTTAGGGAAAAAAACACCTAGGTTTCATTTTGAAGAAGGAAAAGGAAAATATGTAAGTAGGAGTATACATGGGAGAGAGCAAAAAATAGCTTTGGAAGTTGATAAAGAGAGTAATTCATTTAGTCTATGAGAAATTTAGCTTTCATATATACAAAGCACATCTCATTAAGAATTCTGTCTTTGAGTCTCATTCTTTTTTGCAAAATGAAGGTGTGCCTGCAGTATTTACCTACTTATTTAATATTAAACTAAATGCAAGAGGATTCAAATTAAGCATGGTAGATTAAACATACGCATTTTTATCTGCATATGTCCTCATATCCCTGGGAAAGGAACAAAATTATATAAATGATGGTAAAGGGATAAGAAAATGGCACAAATTCACAAGTATAAAAAGGAGAGGCGATCCGAGTGGCTGAGAACAGAGGATACAGATTATATGGACAAATAACCTGATAGCAGATCACAGAAAAATGACCCTGAAGTGTTTGCATAGTTACTTAACATCTAGAAAGATTTAGAAATTCGCACCATATGCTACCCCTGAAGATGAAGATCAAGTGGGGGGATAAACACAGGAGAATTGGATAAAAACTTGTTTAGGAAGCAGTGAGACCCCCCCCCCTCCCACCAATACAGGTTCCCTTCCCTCCCATTTGCACACAGAGGCTTCATCTTTCCCTCCCGTCAGAAGACTGAAGGTTTGCTCTTATGAGAAATTGTTCCAGGAAACCTCCAGACGTGGGAACACAAGGTGCAGCAAAAGGCAGGGTGAGGATGTAAAAAGAAAATCAAAGGAAGTAAGCACAGGCGAACTTGTAAAATTGCCGCATCTCTAATTCCTTCCCCCTGCTTGGCAGTCTGGCATTTACTTCTCCAGGCGATGACAGTGATTGCTTTCTGACAACAATGAGGATCTCAAAATAAAAGACCCTTAGGCATACTAGAATTTGAATATCTTATAACAACAACGTAGCCAGAAAAGCCTAAAACAATGAAAGACAGAAACAAAACAATCAAAATGGATAAAAGAAATCCACAGAGAATGAGTGTGAACAGAAAAAAATGCCCAAGGAAAGTCTATGATATTTGCAGAAAGATGAAAAAACATTGCATTTATGAAACAATAACATGCTATAAAATGAAACATGCAAAGAATAAAAGAATTTATAGAAATTAGAAAAATATGATAGAAATACAAAAGTTCATTACACTAGTTGGAAGATAATTTGAAGATATCTCAAGAAAAGAGGATAAAAGGCCAAAAAAGAAGAAAAAAGAAAAGGAAAATGGGGGGACAAAAATAAGAAAAATTAGAGGATATGTTCAGAAGGTTAATTCTAGATAATGGAAGTTACCGAAAGAGAAGGCAGAAAACATTAAGAGAAGAATATTAACCAAGATTTAATGAATAAAATTCCCCAGAATGCAAGAACATGAATTTTCACACATGAAGAACTCACTAAATAGGTACAATTAAAAGTCATACCATTGTATGACTTTTTTTAAACAGAAAAAAAGAGAAGATTCTAAATGCTTCCAGAAAACAGGTCATATATGAAGGATATAGAATCTGAATGGCATTGACTTCCCACCACTAGTATTAGAAACTAGAAGACAATAGAAGAATGTACTCAGAATCTTGAGGGAAGTTAGAGACCACAGTTGTATACACAACTAAATATCAGTAATGAAAAGTATTGTAGGCAGACTAATGTTCTACCGAAGTTGTCCATGTCCAAATTCTACAAACCTGTGAATATATTACTTTCTGTAGCAAAAAGGATTTTGCAGATGTTATTAAATTAAGGACCTTGAGGTGGGGAAATTATCCTGGATTGATGGGGTGGACCAAATGTAAACAGAAAGTCCTTATAAGGGGGAAGAAGGAGGATCAGAATCAGACAAGATTTGAACACAGGCAATGTTTGAGTGATGTCACTGCTGGAAGAGGATAGTGAACCTAGAGGATAGAATGTAGGCAGCTTTTAGAAGCTGGAAAAGGCAAGGAAATGGATTCTCCCCCCCATAGACTATAGAAGGAATGCAGTCTCTCACCTATTTTAGATTTCTGATCTCCAGAATGATTGAAATGATATACTTGTGTTGTTTTATGCTTGTGGCAATTTGCCACAGAAGCAATAGGAAACAAGTAAAAAGATAAAGACACTTTTGAGGGAAGTTTAGTCCATAGTTCTGCAACTACCTACGTATTAATCAATTATAAAGATAAAGACAGTGCTCGATATTGAAGCCAATTCCCAAAAGTACCTCCATGCCTTCTTTCTTAGGAAGCTACTAAGGATGTGCTCCTCTAAAGTGAGGTTGTAAATCATGGAATACATGGAATTTGCCAAAATGAGTATCCACAGGAGAGAAATTTTATAGGATGGGGAAAAATAATTATAAAATTAACTTGTGCCAACAAAAAACAATGTTTACATAGTTACAATAACGTAAACTCTAAATTTGACAAAATTTGAGATAAACTGTGTTAGAGCACACAAGTAGAAGAAAACAAATAGGTGTCTTCGTCTTCCAAACGGGACATCAAGTAACAGTGTTGACAATTAGTAAAATCGGGAAATGAGCATTTAAAAACAAGCTATCTATAACTGTGGAAGTAAATACCGGAAGGCATATCTAAAAACGAAGAATATGCTTACATTTAGGGGCTAAGAGTCAGAAATGGGAAAGAGTTGATGCTCTTAACACTGTTGATATATTATGTGTTAATATATTATGTAGAAATGAATAAATACATTGAGGGGCCCCTGAGTGGCTCAGTCGGTTGAGTGTGAAACTTCAGCTCAGGTCATGATTTAGCGGTTCATGGTTTCAAGCCCTGCATGGGGCTTGCTGCTGTCAGCGCAGAGCCAACTTCGGATCTTCTGTCTCCCTCTCTCTGTCTGTCTCTCTCTGTCTCTCAAAAAAAAAATGTTAAAAGAAATACAGTAAGATTTGAGAGGAGAATACCTTTCTGTCACTTTTTCCCCCTTTTTTAATAATTCCATTCCTCTTAGGAATTCTACTCTTCCTTGAAATTAAGTTTTTGGGGCACCTGTGGCCCAGTCGGTTAAGCGCCGACTCTTGGTTTTGGTCAGGACACCATCTCACAGTTTCAGGTTCTGTGCTGGCAATCCCTGCTTGGGATTCTCCCTCGCTTTCTGCCGCTCCCCACTCATGCTGTCTCTGTCTCTCTCAGGATAAATAAATAAACTCAAAAAAATTTTTAAACGTTTACAGGCAATTAAGTTTTCAGCTGTATTCTTACATTGTAAAATTAAATGGCTAAGCATGGGAGGGACAATTGCCAGCTCTAGTCCCTGTGCTCTGCATTCACGGTACGAGTACAGTGACATGCAGTTGCCATATGATCTACTTAGGCTGAATTCTGTGTCTCATTCATCATTTATCCCAGAATCTAGTAAAATCCCTGGCATACAATATATAGTGGTTGAATAAATGAAATTCTGGCTGAAAAATGAATGAATGCATAATCGTTATTACAATTTTATGAGCATCATAAATCACAGATTAATATGAGAAAAGAAGATACTTTTAGGGCTGCTCATGGAAAATGGCGTTTGAAATGTTCTTGAGGAGATAATGCTAGCACAAATTGCCTATCTTTGTATAGGCACATGCATTATTTTGCCTTCAAAGCCTCAAAGCTCATTATATAATTATGTATACTTTTAACAAGGTACTTTTGTACTGTATTCAGCAGGTTGATTCTGCAATTGAATCAGTTGGTGATGTCAGTCACTAAACACAGTATCATACGACCAGCTACTGGGAATAGATTTCCCTGTGTAATTGTGATGTACTCCTCACAACAATTGCCAACGTTGGCAGTGATGTGAACTGTCTGTGATGATTACAATGATTTCAGTCTACTTAGCTCAATTATATAATATTTTTAAAGTAATTTATAGTTCTCTTATGCCCAAGTGATTAGGCTTACTAAATCATTGGATGCTAAGACAGTGTAAATGGCATTCTGGACTTGGCTTTGAGACCTGGATGCAAATCCCAACTTTATAAAATTTCGTTAACTTCTGTGACTGTGTTTATCAATTATTGTTGCAATAATTCTATGTGGTAAACAATTCTAAAACACAAAGGCTTACAACAGCAGACATTATTTTTTTCGGACTCACCCAGGCCTGCAGGTTGGCTAGGGCTCTGATGGTTTCAGCAAAAACCAGCTGGACTTCAGGTACTGGTTAGGTTTAGGTATATTCCAGATATTTATTCATTGTTTTTGGACTTTCAGCTTTTTTTTTTTTAATTTTTTTTCAACGTTTTTTATTTATTTTTGGGGCAGAGAGAGGCAGAGCATGAACGGGGGAGGGGCAGAGAGAGAGGGAGACACAGAATCGGAAACAGGCTCCAGGCTCTGAGCCATCAGCCCAGAGCCGGACGCGGGGCTCGAACTCACGGACCGCGAGATGGTGACCTGGCTGAAGTCGGACGCCTAACCGACTGCGCCACCCAGGCGCCCCCGGACTTTCAGCTTTTATACACATTCTTATGGTGATGGCTAATCCAGCTCAAGCAAGAACATTTAAATTCTCTGTGTTTCAGTCTCTAATCTGTCATTGGTCAAAGCACATGGTCAAGCCCAACATCAGTGGAGTATACATCAGTCAGGGTCCAGTTAGGGAAAGAAAGATGAGCTATTATAAATATTATAACAATAGGGGTTTTATTATAGTAAATTGATCTTATGCCAATGTGGAAGAGCTGTTCAATCAGGATCTGGTAAAGGGGTGAAGAGGAATCAGAAGAAGTCAGATACAGGTGAGAGAAGGTTATACTGATGAATCTGACCTGGTTTGTGCTCTTAATCAGCTAGTGCTGAAGGTAGGTAGAAAAAGCCGCGTATGCACGTATCTATAATCATAGGTAGAAATTGTTGTCTTGTAGATAAAATGATACAGATTTTCAGTGAATAGACTTACTAGAACAGAACTTCCTTGAGAGAGAAGTAAGGGAGAGTTAACAGGGTGTTAGTATTCCGTGGTGGAGGGAGAACATGGGAGCTAACATGTTTTGTCCTCCATTTTCCTAGAGTCCCCAGTAAAGCCAGGGTTATGTTCCTTCATGGAGAATAATCATTAGCACATATACTTTTCTGGCAAAGGAGTGAAACAAAGGTGTTTTTCTGGTGCCATTCTCAGCCAATTTAAGTCTTTGAAGTCATGAATTCATTTGGGGTTTCTGATGAAATTATTATTTTAAACCTGGCCAAAGGATTTGGATTTAGTTACTGATGGATAAACATTCCAAAAACGCTTTTCTTTCACTTTTCCTCCAACCTTTCCATTTATTTTTTCCTCTGATAGAATGTTTCAGATTGAAAAGAATAATAATCCTGATTTACTTGAAAACCTCAACAAAACATCTATATTCATAGGATTTTTACTTAGACACATTTTGCTTTCTTAAAGGAACCATAAGAACCACCCAGCATAGCTGACCTGCTACTGTTTAGAAGAGATGTGGTGATGTCTGTGAGAAAGTGCTGAGAAAGGAAGAGAAGGAAAATGCATCTAAATCACAGATGATAGAGTATGGCCCAGTGCCTGTTAAAGCACATGCATTGTGATGTAGGTGTTCTGGAAGGTATGAAAAGCAGCACCATGAAATGACTTTGTTGTCTGTGATAACTTATGAAAGGTCTATGGATGTTCTCATCAGGTGTTTAGACCTATTAGCATTGCTATTGGAATTTTGTATGTGGGGATTAATAGGTTCATGGTCACTTCCATGATAAGCCTCCATATTGCAGTGTCTGATTCATAGACAACACTTGAGGCCTTGGATCCCACACCAGTTCATTTTGATTCTCTGGTCCAATAATTCCTAATGACATAGAAATTTTAAAGCTAACATGAGTTCTACTTTTACATTCACAGGAAGTGTTTTTAATTTGCTCATGCAAGAAGAAAGAAATTGGTTTAATACTTTGATTGCTTTGTTCACTGAAATAGTGATTTTAGAACACTTAATATTAAACTGAAAAGTCAAAAATGTTTTAAAACATCTTGAAGACAATTCTATAAAGCTCATGGGCTTAAATATTAAAGTAACACCGACAAGTTGGGAGGAATGTAAGATGATACAAATGTCATAGCAGATATTCAAAAAAAGGGTTTGAATCTGAGTTTCCTATTTCAGCTTTTATACTGATAAAGGGGAAATTTTTGACTTTTTAAAAACCAGTGTATGAATGTGGAAGCTAATCTATTATGGGTATGGAAACCATGTCAGGCAAAGAGGCTTCAATCTTGTCTTGGCTGTAAACAACACGACTTCAGTCCAGCGGGTAGCAAAAGTATGACTTGCTATTCCAAGAAAGTTTGCTATTCCAAACCCACACATTCCGAGCTGCACCAGCTTTGAAATTCAAATGCCACATCATTTGGAAGTCACTTTTGAAGAGGAAAATATATTATGATGCACTTTCCCTTGTCGACTGGATTGATGACAAAACCTTTGCATGTTTACTGGTTAGAAAAGGCAATAAGCAGGATAGTCTCTTACTTGTCTGTAAGATAAATTGACCAAGTTGGTTGGTTTGGGATGTGGGTTCCCAAGATTTCAGAGAGTGCCTTTGCTGGGAACACTGAAAACCTCAGGGGCACCATTTCCTTAAAGACAGGAGAAGATCCTAGTGCTTCTCTGCCTTAGTCCCTTGATTGGTTGATCTGTAGAATGATAAAAGTAATGTCTCTCTTAGTTGTGAAGATGAGATAAAAGAAGCAAAATTTCTATACAGTTCTTGGGACAACTTAGATGCTTGTTACATGCTCTCTTCATCCATTGTCCCAGGTGTTTGCCTTCCTCAGTGCTTCCTGGCAGATAACATGAAATCCTGAAGCAGGTACATGGAGGACAAAAGATATTAAGCTATTGGTATCACAACTAAACATGCCACCTGCCTAGATACACTGCCTATTAAAATAATCTATTGACTATATTTGTTCTATCTTTACAATGAAGAGCTTACATGAAATCCAACTTTTTTGATCATTCTTGCATCCCTTTGGTTTTCCACTATGTTTTGATATTTCCACTATATTTTTAAAGTTGTACTTATTTTGGCTAAAGACATCTCCTACTTGGGGTGTGTGTGTGTGTGTGTGTGTGTGTGTGTGTGTGTGTGTGTGTGGTTTTGGAGTATTTTATGAATGAGAATGCTGTGAATTCTTTTGAGCATTTTTTTCTACTTCATGCACATTGGAAAACAGGACATTTAGTCATTTCATCTAAGATCTTCTACAACTAAGGGCACCTGCATGGCTCAGTCTGTTAAGTATCTGATTTCGGCTCAGGTCACAATCTTGCAGTTTGTGAGTTCAAGCCCCGCGGCAGGCTCTGTGCTGACAGCTCGGAACCTGGAGCCTGCTTCTGATTCTGTCTCCCTGTCTCTCTGCTCCTCTCCTCTTCATGCTCTGTCTCTCTCAAAAATAAATAAACATTAAAAAAATTTTTTTTTAATCTTCTACAACTAATCTTAAATTTAAATTGCTGTTTTGCTTTGTTTAGAGGCTATTTGAACATTATAACTTGTTTTAGGGAAATGTTTTGTGATGAAGTGCTCTGTTACCACCCCAGATAGGCATTTCATCCCCCGTAAAAGAACCTGGACCTTCTGAGAGACAATGCAGTGCCTTTTAGATCATAGGACATTATCCGTGGGGTGAAAAGGGATCACATTCAGGCTTCATGAACTTCAGATAATACGTAGCAAAATAGAAAACACCTCATCCTGCAGCACAAGCCAACAGAAATCCTACCTAACTTCAGGAGTATGCGCACCTCACCATTCCTCAGCCCGCTGCGACACTTCGATATTTCCATTTCCTTGTTTGTCACACTCTTTTACCGTTATTCCTCCCAACCAGAGGTAGCAACTTGAAGGGACTTTTCAAGTCCTATTCATTTCTGTATCCTTTACAACTATGGTCTGGAGTATAGGAGGTCCTCAAGCAATTTCAAAACAAGATGCAGATGATTAGGGGGGAAACTATATGTATATTTAAAAAAATCTTTGGGTGACTTCAAAACGCATTTGACCTCATTCTTTCAACTTATGGAGCAGACTACATTTTAATTTAATGGTGCTATTGATTCAGAAGGACATTGGAGATACCTGCTTTCTTCCTGCCAATATCTGCTTGGCTGAATTCCTCTACTTCATTCAAATTTATGCTTGTGTCTTACCTTCTCAGAGAGGCCTGTCCTGGCTCCCTATTTAATATTGCAGCGTGTTCCCTTGAGTCACCCCTAGTACTCCCAGTGCCTGTTAACTGTTCTCAGAATTCTACATTATCTAATTTTTTATTCTAATTATCATGCACTGTCCCTATCCTGCTGGAGGTATGTTTCACTAGAGCAGATCTGTTGATATGTTTTGTTCAGTGATATGTCTCGTGTATCTTGCATGATGTCTAGCACATAATAGGACTTGGTAAGTGTTTGTTTAAAACAGATATAAATACAAGATTCTTAAAAAACAGATATCAGTTCTTATACCTGTAATATGCCTGGAAGGCAGGAGTTAGGGTTTAAACCTTTTATACAGATTTACCATAATGAGGTTAGAATAGTGAGCGGTCTGTCATTAGAAAATTATCCGTTTTTCCCAAGTGTGATCTGCAGAAGTTTTGCTATAGTTGAGAGGGGTCTCCTTCTGTGCTAGCACCAAAAGGGCATCCTGGGTTCTGAGTGGCCATCACCCATGTCCTGCTCTGTCTCCCTTCTCTCCTCTCCCTTTTCCATTTAGCTTAAACTACTTCTGCACACTTGCATGCATGACCACATATGTCTTGTGCCGTTAATGGTCTTTAACAGGAATACAGCTAAGTGTTTATGAATGGTGGGCTCTGAATTGGAACCACTTGGGGTTTTGCCTGGAACACACCTTTACTCCTTAGATGTGTGACTCTGGGCTATTTTTCTTTGCTGCTGTGTACTTCAGTGTTCTTCTCATCTACAAAATTTTTTATTCTAATTATTATGCACTGTCCCTATCCTGCTGGGGGTATGTTCCATCTACAAAATTGGGAAAATCCTTGCATCTTCTTTGTAGGGCTGTTTTATGAATGAATAAGATCCTACATAGAGCACTTATACTGGTGTCTAGCATACAGTAAATTCTCAGGAATAAAATGAAAGCTGTTTTAGATTTGGCTTAAGTGTACTGAAAGTTCGCGTATAAGGACCATCCAAACTTCTTACCTGTCCGTGTATGCTCTACAGAGAGCCTAATAGCAAACATGCCTGTCTACTGAGTGACTCGTTAGCTTTTCAATGTCCTGTTTGGTTGATTCTACCTACTATAAAGGTACATGATCTCACGTTATCCCTAAAGATAAGTAAGAAAATACAAAACAAAATGAATTTCACACACTGATGGTATTAGTTCTTATTATCCTAGTATTTTTTAAGGAACCTGGAGCAAATATACCTGTCATTGTTGCCTCTTAGAGAAAACCCTTCGCAGCCCTAAACCTTACATCACTCAGCTCAAATCCTGACAGCTAAAGGACACCAGGATATAACTCTAGTCAAGTAGTTGGATTTACTACTTGCTGCAATAGAGATATTGGACATTTTTTCAAAAGGTAGTTATTTCAAGAAAATTTTAGGGCATGGCTTTTATGTGATTTTGGTTTGTATGAGGTGATTTGTGGAGGTTTCAAGGAAGGAGAGGTCTCTTCTGGATTGAGTGCTTCAAGGAGGAAGGGACAAATGCATGATTGGGGTACCTTAGCAACTGTTATCTATGAATTAGAAATTGAGTGGATATAAAGCTATAATTGGTTAAGAAGCAGTATAGTCATTGTTACCTGAGAGTGGGGAATGTTTGGGGTTTGTTTGTGCTGTATTCATAACTGTGCTCATACATGATTTAACTGTGATATTACTTTGGTCTCACACTATTATGATCACTGAACAAATTTATGTGAGATTGTTTAGGAGGAGAACACCTTTGCCTTAATATTAAAGTCAGGGCAGATATCAGGTGAAAATTGTCAGCCTTCTACAACCTACTCTTGTCAACTTTTCTACTTCATTCCTCAAACTCCCAGGAATTAATTTTAGTCTTGCTCTGATAATCCTAGCCAAGGACATGTAACCTTCCTTAGATTATTGGTTCCTTAGACTTGTTCATGTTTTCTATGTCTCACCCCACAAATGACCTTTCTCTTTAGTATTTGATTAGCCTCAAATTATGGTAAAAATAGTTCCATCTCTTTGGCCATCTGGACCAGATTATTGATTTCCCCAGTTGAGAGGAAGCCTGGAGACTCATCAGCTTCTCTCTCTTCCCACCAGATGGTGCTAAAAAGACTTCAGTAGCTCTTTTAGGATCACCTGCCCAAACCATGAGTTCATATACACTCTTGTGTAGTTTTTGGTCATTTTAGGCTTATCTACTTTATCACCCAAATGCCATGATGTTTCCTGTAGACAGGAACCAAGTCTGTATTTATCCCTCACAACATGTAATACAGTAATGAGCATGCCAGGACAATCAAGAAATACTTTACAAAATCATTGGCAGGATTACCAGAAAACAGAAAACTTATTGTCACTATGAGAGTAAACCACCTTCCATCCAGTTCTTTACTGATAATAATTACTATATTTTGGTTTAATGCAGGAAAGTAAAACAGAAAGAAAAAGGAAAAAAAGGCAGCTTAATTAATTCTGTTACTACATATTTTATATAGATAGATAAAACTTAGCCCTTGGTATAAAATTTCTATTCTTATTTTACATCTCCTGTAGCCCTGTATTTTCTGTAAGCTTCTCATTCCCCATTCATTTGTCATAACTCATTAAAGAGAATCTAGTTGCTGACAGTATGTGCTATTTTGGGATGAGGCTCCAAAAATCCTTCCCAAAGCTTGTTTTAAATACTTCCGTGAGCACTCCACAGTCATATCCTCTCTTCACATCTCAGTTGGGCAAAATCGTCAATTTTCCCTTTCTTAAGAGATTCAAGTAAATGTACTAAATAAAAAGTGTGTTTTGGGGACATCTGGATGGCTCAGTCGGTTGAGCATCTGACTGTTGATTTCAGCTGAGGTCATGATCTCATGGTTGGTAAGATGGAACCCTGCACTGGCTCCACGCTGACAGCACAGAGCCTGCTTGGGATTCTCTCCCTCCCTCCCTCCCTCCCTCCCTCTCTGCCCTTCTACCACACTCTCTTCCCCCCACCCCCTCAAAATAAATAAATAAAACTTTTTTTTCAAGTCTGTTTTGTTCTGTTTGAGAAATCTGCACCTGTGGTCAACAGTCACAGCATTAAAAATGCACATACTTGGATTTGTTGTCTGGTTGGATAATTTTTCCCTAATCTTGATATTTTATATTTATTTACAAAGACAAGAAAGGAAAATAGTTAAACAAAAGCCTCTTGGAAAGAGGAGTTATTCTTACCATTGTTTGTGTATAAAACAATAATCTTGTCTGCTATTGAGAGCAAATTTTGAAAACTGTGTTTGAGCTCAAAATGTGTAATGTCTCATAATTCACTGGATTCACTAAATACTTGACATTAAAAATAGAGACAGTTTCAACAACATAAAATTATTATTTGGTTAAAAACAATTTCTTTTTCTTGTCTCTTTTTTACCTGCCTCCCACATAATTAAACATAATGAGGAATATATCTTTTATATACGTCAATTTATATACATATACATATTTATATATACCTATTTATATACATCAATACATCCCTTTAAAACTATATAGCACAAACCTCTTTGTGTGCCTCAGTAGGGCTGTATGAAGTGGCTATGAATTGTTAATTCTCCTTTTTACTTTTCCCACTAAATTTTATATAGGTAACATCAGTGGTAATGACTGAATCCAAAGAAAGTCAAATAAGCATTTCCTACGTACCGTATCATAGACTTGTAAGGTTGGTTCATGGGAGACAGGACACCATAGGAGAGACTGAAATCCAGAGACAGTCCTGTCAACTACAGCTTAGGGTTTAAGTGGGACACAGACTAAACTTGAAGTAATGGAAGGAGGAGGTATGGCTCAAAAGGTAAAGGAGGGTATGGGAAAAACACACAAGTGGGAATCTAGGCTATGGACAAGTCTACTGAGAATAATGAGACCTAAGAGGTAGTAAAACACCATGACATTGAAGAAGAAAGTTAGTGGATATTGAGACAGGTGGGAAGACACTAACTGAACTTCTAGCCTTTCGTTCTGAAGGTAGATCCCAACCCTGGGTATTATAAAATATTAGGAAATGAATAATCTACAAGAATAAGACATATTTCAATCCAGGTCATACATGGAGGAAGAGGGAAAGGATCAAGAGCTGAGTTAGAGAGACCATACCTCAACATAATAAAGGAGATATATGAAAACCCCACAGCTAACGCCATACTCAATGGTGAAAAACTGAGAGCTTTTCCTCTAAGGTCAAGAACAAGACAAAGATGTCCACTCTTGGCCACTTTTATTCAACATAGTAGTGGAAGTCCTAGCCACAACGGTCAGACAAGAAAAAGAAATAAGAAGCACTCATATTAGTAATGAAGTTAAACTGTCACTGTCCACAGATGACATGATGCTATGCATAGAAAATTTGAAAGACTCCACCAAAAAGCTACTAGAAGTAATTGAGTAAAGTGGTAGGATACAAAATTAGTATCCAGAAATTGGTAGTGTTTCTACTAGCAATAGTCATGCTTCGGATAAACCTCATTGGTTACGGTACTGCCACTGTGCAAAGCCAGTAGTGTTTCTATATACTAATAACAAAGTAGCAGAAAGAGAAATAAAAAAAGAAAAACATTTACAGTTGCACCAAAAAGAATAAATTTAACAAACTAGGAATAAACTTAACCAAAGAGGTGGAAGATTTGTACTCTAAAAACTACAACAACTGATGAAAGAAATTGAAGATGACACTAACAAATGGGAAGATACTCTGTGCTCACGGATTGCAAGAATTGATACTGTTAAAATGTCCATATTCCCAAGGCAGTGTACAGATTCAGTGCATTCCCTATCAAAATACCAACAGCATTTTTCACAGGACTAGAACAAATAATAATAAAATTTGTATGGAACCACAGAAGACCACAAATTGCCAGAGCAATCTTGAAAAAAAGAAGCAAAGCTGGAGGTATCACAATCCCAGATTTCAGGATATATTACAAAGCTGTAATAATCCAAACAATATGGTACTGGCACAAAAAGAGACACAAAGATCAATGGAACAGTGTAGAAAATCCAGAAATTAACCTACAATAATAAGGCCAATTAATCCATAACAAAGGAGGCAAGAATATATAATGACGAAAAGATAGTCTCTTCAAGAAGTGGTACTGGGGGGCACCTGGGTGGCTCAGTCGGTTAAGCGGCTGACTTCAGCTCGGGTCATGATCTCGCAGTCCGTGAGTTCGACCCCCGCATCGGGCTCTGTGCTGACCGCTCAGAGCCTGGAGCCTGTTTCAGATTCTGTGTCTCCCTCTCTCTCTGCCCCTCCCCTGTTCATGCTCTGTCTCTCTCTGTCTCAAAAATAAATAAATGTTAAAAAAAGATTAAAAAAAAAAAAGAAGTGGTACTGGGACAGGTACCTGCAAAAGAATGAAACTGGACCACTTTCTTAAAAATAAATGCAGAATGGGTTAAAGACCTAAATATGAGACATGAAACCATAAAAATCCTAGCAGAGAGCACAGAGACAGTGATTTCTCTGACATTGGCCATGGCACCATTTTTCTAGATCTGTCTCCTAAGACAAGGGAAAGGAAAGCAACAAAAACAAACAAAACCTATTGGGACTACATCAAAATAAAAAGCTTTTGCACAACAAAGGAAACCATCAACAAAACAAAAGGACAACCTACTGAATGGGAGAAGATACTTGCAGATGATGTATTTGATAACCAGTTAATATCCAAAATGTATTAAAGAACTTACACAACTCAATACCGAAACAAAAACAAAAAAACAAGCAATCTGATTATAAAATGTGCAGAGGACCTCAATAAATGTATATAATATCTTCTGACTATATAGAAGAAGGTTTATTTCTGATCACTGGTTGATCACATATGTACAGAGAGGACTCAAATGGCACTAGCAGAGGCAGGCAGAGCTGGTTTAGAGGGGAGGGGGAAGCAATAAGGCCCAAATTGTTACTGTGGTCACTTGATCAATGTTAACTGAGGTAAAGCATAATAAATAATTGATGTCTTCTGGAGCCTAGGCTCCTACTTTAAGGACTGTTTCTCGTTAATATTATACCTTCTTGGATTTAGCCAAGAAAGGGGAGCATCCCAATTTGACCATATTCAGCTTCAGTGTTTTAGGTGTTGGGTATGACTTAAAGATGGTTTTCATCCATTCCATTCTCCAAAGAAGTAAGCATTTAACTAGATTTTTCTCCTCTTTGTGGAATTTCCTAAAGCCACTCATTTATGACCATTTCTAGCAATACACACTACCCATTTTGTCAATCTGTTATTAAATCACATTCTTGAGCTGTCTCACAATTTTTTTAGGTCTTTTTAAAATATTTATTTATTTTTGAGACAGAGACAGAGCATGAACGGGGGAGGGGCAGAGAGAGAGGGAGACACAGAATCTGAAACAGGCTCCAGGCTCTGAGCTGTCAGCACAGAGCCCAACGTGGGGCTCGAACTCCTGGACCGCGAGATCATGACCTGAGCCGAAGTCAGACGCTTAACCGACTGAGCCACCCAGGTGCCCCACAATTTGTTGCTAATAATACACTATTTAGAGCACAAAACTGAACTTTCGTGAAGAATGAAATTTTTTTTTTCCTTTGAGGAGGCTTTATTTTTTTCCAGAAGTGTGACTAGAATAAAGAAGAATTTCTCTCTACAGAGCACAGAAAGAACATTGTTAGGGCCTAAAACACAGGAGGTGTGAAAATGTTTATTATTTCACTGTTAAAGTGTGTTGGTAGCAGAAGAATTTGTGTGTCAAGAAGGAAGCAGCAACAAGCAGCATCCAGTGCTGCAGTCAAGGAGAATGAGGGGAACAAGCCCCTGGAATTTGGGAAAGACAAAGACATGAGCACAACTTTGTAAGAGCAGTTTCTGCAGTGTTGAGGTCACATGACTGCTTGCCTTCCTCAGAAGAGTCTGCAACTTTCATTTATTGTTCATCAACCAGAATATTCGTTACAGGATTTTACCTCCGACAACCAGACTTACTTGACCGAGTTGTTAAAAGATCTGTGAAATTTATGAAAAGCAGGACTTGATAGGTATTATCTGTAGTTACAGTTGTACAGAGCTTCTGCGTCTTTGCAAACCTTTGGAACTCCTTTGTTGTTAAATCTCTCCCATCTTACTGTTCACATCTTGCTTACTAGGATCATTTCTAAACCACTTTTGCTTTCCCAAATCAAACTTTGGCTTCCCTTGTTTCTTCTGTCTCACATGTTCTTCTTGTTCTGCCTTTCAGAAAATTGCCTAGTTTGAAGTACCCATTTATAATGTTTTCTAGGACAACACTGAAACGGCGTATCTTTTCTCATTCTGGGCCATGTGAGTATGTTTACCACTCATTTGTGACCTGACATACTTTGTTGTGTTCTAGATTAACTTTGGTGTGCTTTATTTTCTTGGCTGTAACACAGTTCTCTGGAGTGAAGATCATGCTTTATACTTTGTATTTTCATGTATTCTGTGATTATATGTACAATCATTAAAGGCTGTGTGATGATGTAGCTTTTAGCATGAGATGTGATTTTTCTTTTCTTATTTTTAATTCCAGTTAACATACTGGAATTAGTTTCAGGTGTATTGGTTTCAGGTGTACAATATAGTGATTCACTATTACCATTCATTACTCTGTGCTCATCATGAGGAACACACTTCTAAATTGCCATCACCTATTTAACTCTCCCTACCATCCATTCCTCTCCCCTATGGTAACCATCAGCTCTCTATAATTAAGAGCCTGTTTGTGGATTTCTCTTTTATTTTCCCTTTGCTCGTTTGTTTTGTTTTTTTTTTTTCTAATTCCACATAGGAGTGGCATATGGTATTTCTCTTTCTGTGACGGACTTATTTTGCTAAGCATTATACTCTCTAGCTCCATCCATGTTGTTGCAAATGCCAAGATTTCATTCTTTTTGTGGCTGAATAATATTCCATTACACACACACACACACACACACACACACACACACACACACACCACCTCTTCTTTATCCATTCATCAATCAATGGACATTTGGGCTGCTTCCATAGCCTGGCTATTGTAAATAATTCTGCACTAAACATAGGGTGCATGCATCCTTTGAATTAGTGTTCTTGTATTTTTTGAGTAAATACCCAGTAGTACAATTGCTATGTCATAAGGTAGTTGTATTTTTAAACTTTTTGATAAACCTCCATACTGTTTTCTAGAGTGGCTACTTTGCATTCTCACCAATAGTACTTAAGGGTTCCTTTTTCTCTGCATTCTTGCCAGCACTTGCTGTTTCTTGTGTTGTTGATTTTTGCCATTCTGACAGGTGTGAGATGATGTCTCCTTGTACTTTTGATTTCCATTTCCCTGCTGGTAAGGGATGATGAGCATCCTTTCCTGTGTCTGTTGGTGCTCATGACTTCTGCCTATTTTTTAATTGGATTCTGTTTTTTGGGTATTGAGTTTCATATGTTATTTTTTTGTTTTCAAATTTTTATTTAAATTCTAGTTAGCTTGCACATAGTGCAATATTCGTTTCAAGAGTAGAATTTAATGATTCATTACTTTGGTATGACACCCAGTGCTCGTCATAACAAGTGTATTCCATAACAAGTACCCTTTACCCATTTAGCCCATCCCCCCTCCATCAACCCTTAGTTTGTTTTCCATCTTTAACAGCCTCTTATGATTTGTCTCCCTCTCTCTCTCTCTCTTTTTAACCCCTTCCCATATATTCATCTGTTTTGCTTCTTAAATTCCACATATGAGTGAAATCATATGGTATTCATCTTTCTCTGGCTGACTTATTTCACTTAGCGTAATACACTTTAGCTCTATCCACGTCATTGCAAATGGCAGGATTTTATTTTTGATGACTGAGTAATATTCCCGTATATTTATCTATCATATCTTCTTTATCCATTCATCAGTTGGTGGACATTTGGGCTCTCTCTATAGTGTGATGATTGTTTATAATGCTACTATAAACATCAGGGTGCATGTACCCCTTCAAATATATTATTTTGTATCCTTTGGGTAAATTCTTTGTAGTAGAATTGCTGGATAATAGGGTGCTTCTATTTTTAACTTTTTGAGGAACCTCCGTAGTGTTCTCCAGAGTAGCTGAACGAGCTTGCATTCTCACCAGCAATGCAAGAGGGTTCTCTTTCTCCATATCCTCACCTCTGTTGTTAATATTAGTCATTCTGACAGGCCTGAGGTGGTATCTTATCATGGTTTTGATTTGTATTTCCCTGATGATAATTGATGTTGGGCATTTTTCATGTGTTTGTTAGCTATCTGGATGTCTCTTTGGGAAAGTATTTGTTTATGTCTTATGCCCATTTCTTAACTGGGTTATTTTTTTGGGGGGGATGTTGATTTTGATATTTTTTTAATAGATTTTGGATACTAACCCTTTATCAGGTATCTTGTCTGCAAATATCTTCTCCCATTCTGTAGGCTGTCTTTTAGTTTTGTTGTAGTTTCCTCACTGTGCAGAAGCTTTTTATCTTGATGAAGTCCCAATAGTTCATCTTTGCTTTTGTTTCCCTTGCCTTTGGCGACATGTCTAGTCAAAAGTTGCCCCAGCCAAGGTCGAAGAAGTTACTATCTATGTTCTCCTCTAGAATTTTGATTGTTTTCTGTCTCACATTAGGTCATTCATCCATTTTGAATTTATTTTTGTGTATGGTGTAAGAAAGCGCCCCAGTTTTATTCTTCTGCATGTAGCTGTCCAGTTTTCCCAACATCATTTGTTTAAGAGTTTGTCTTTTTTCCATTGGCCATTCTTTCCTGCATTGTTAGAGATGACTTAACCATATAGTTGTGGGTCCATTTCTGGATTTTCTATTTTGTTCCATCAATCTAAGTGTCTGTTTTTGTGCTGGTACGATACTGTTGATTACTGCAGCTCTGTAATATAGCTTAAATATTGAATTGTGATGCCTTCAGTTTTGTTTTTCCTTTTCAACATTGCTTTGGCTATTTAGGGTCTTTTGTGGTTCCATACAAATTTTAGGATTGTTCGTTCTAGCTCTGTGAAAAATGCTGGTAGTATTTTGATTTGAATTGCATTAAGTGTGTGGAGTGCTTTGAATAATATAGACATTTCACAGTGTTTGTTCATCCAATCCATGAGCATAGAATGTTTTTCCATTTATTTATGTCCTCTTTAATTTCTTTCATACGTATTCTATATTTTTTCAGAGAAGAGGTGTTTTATCTCCTTAGCTTTATTCCTGGGTCTCTAGTTGTATTAGGTATAATTGCAAATGGGATTCATTCCTTGATTTGTTTTTCTGTTGCTTCAATACTAGTATAAAGAAATACAACACATTTCTGTTTTTTTATTTTATATTTTGCAACTTTGCTGAATTCACATATTAGTTCTAGATATTTTTTGGTGGAGTCTTTCAGGTTTTCTACATAGGGTATCATGTTGTCTGTAAATAGTGAAAGTTTGACTTCTTCATTGCCAATTTGGATGCCTTTTATTTCTTTTTGTTTTCTGTTTGCTGAGGCTAAGACTTCAGTACTGTATTAAATAGTGGACATCCTGTCTTGTCTTGTTCGTGACCACAGGGGAAAGGCTCTCAGGTTTTCCCCACTGAGGATGATATTAGCTGTGGGTCTTTATAGATGGCCTTTATGATGTTGAGGTATGTTCCATCTATCCCTACTTTGTTGAGGGTTTTTATCAAGAATGGATGCTGTGTTTTGTCAAATACTTTTTCTGCATCTATTGAGAGGATCATAGGGTTCTTATTCCTTTATTTTATTAATGTGGTGTTTCACATTGATTGATTTGTGAATATTGAACCAGCCTTGCAGCCCAGGAATAAATCTCACTTGGTCATGGTGAATAATTATTTTAATGTATTGTTGAGTTCAATTTGCTAGTATCATGTTGAGAGGTTTTGCATCCATGTTCATCAGGGATAATTGCCTGTAATTGTATATTTTAGTGGGGTCTTTGTCTGGTTTTGGAATCAAGGTAATGCTGGCCACATAGAAATGAGTTTGGAAGACTTCCTTCCATTTCTATTTTTTGGAACAGTTTGAGAAGAATATGTATTGGCCCTTCTTTGAATATCTGGTAGAATTTTCCTAGGAAGCCATCTGGCTTTATTTTATTAAATTTAATAAGTTTTATTAAAAATTTTCGGTATTTTATTACTTCTGGTGCAATTATAAATGGGATTATGTTCTTCATGTCTCTCCTCCTCTTCCCATCCTTCCAAGCTCCTCCTTGAAAGAGATTTGTACTTAAATCCTAACTCCCACATGGTGGTTTTCCAGCTGTAAATTGGGGACAGAGATACCTGCTTCTCAGGGAATCCGTGAAAATTGAAATTATGTGTGTTAATTATTTGGCACTTGTGTTTCTTTATAAATGTTAGTTCTCTGTCCTTGTCATTTAATTTAATAAATCTGGCATCAGTATGCAGCACATCTTCAGCAAGATGTTTTGTTAATACTTTGGCTAAACAAGTAGTTCTGCACTAAGTTAATTTTGACCTTGTTTCTTCATTGGATACACCATGAAAACTTGATTAAGAAAAGTCCAGCTACATGGAATGTATAAGCAGGAGTTTTGCTGTTACTTTTAACATTCCATTTTAAAAATGAAAATACATGATTTAATCAAAATAACTAACAAATAGAAATATCTATCTATAGGCCCCTGTAATAGAAGTTCATCTTGAAGTTCTTTACTCTGATCCCAAGTCATCAGAAAATACTTATTTTTATTTCAGTTACTAAAATGAAAAAGAAAATTGACTGATTTTTTTAAAAAATGGCTTACAGGATTCACCCTGGCACCCTGTGTACTTGGTTAATGCCTATTCGTTCTTCAGGTGTCAGTTTAGATAAATCTATTATAAGAAGCCTATTCCAATTGCCTAGGGTTGTGATTCAGAGTCCCGCTTCTGGAATCCTATGAATCAACCCTTTATTAACCGTAGCCATATCCTTCCTGGTTTGTCTCCATCCAACAGTTTCATAATTGCATTGTTCCTCTTCATCCTGATCACTGATCATTCTCTAACACTTAGCACCATAAATCTCTCAGAAGAGGCACACTCAGCAAGCACTTGTTGAAGACAGGAAAGAAAGTGGACTAAATGAATTTTAATTAAACAAGAAATTCAGTTATTCACGGTAGTCCACCTATATCAAGCACTGCAATTAGGTTTTGGGGGCATTTAGATAAAGTCCCTCAGATATTAAGCATATTGAGTTATTTCACATATATTAATTGGGCACCTATTATGTGCATGGAACTCTGATGGGTTCAGCAGAAGCATCTCTTGTCTTCAGAGATATTTTGTACAAGTCTCTGTTCAGCACAGGATTGAAAGGAGTCAGGCCCTAGGGCAGCATTGGAGCTGAGGCATCACGTGACATTGACACCTCAGCACCACACTGGAGAGTTTACCTACATGAGAGGTGAGACTAGCAGTGGAAACAGTGAATAAGGATGAAGACACGGATAATCTAAGACCCTGGAGTAGAAACTGGCCACAATTAGCTTTATTCCCTGTAAGAAATGTTTGTTGTCTTTTGTTTTTTGTTATTTGTTTTCATTGTACCCTTCCTTTTTGTATCCTAATTATAAACTACTAGGATGGCTAGTGCTTAATGAATGATGCTCAGTATTTGTATTATTGAATGTGTGCCCTTGTTTACCTAAAGAGCTCCTGGTGCGAAGCGAAACATGATAGGCATGAAATTGGAGGGTCTTTTGTCTTTTTTAATTTTCTTCATAGTTGAAATGGAGGTTTATTTTAAATTTTTATTTCATTGAAAATGGAAATTTTCTTTTTTTATTATAAAATGAGCAGTTTTATTGTAGAACATTCAGCATATATCAAGTCATAAATAGAAAAATAATTATCACTCTTTGTCCTTCCAACCAGAGACACCCTAACATTTCATAGGTACAATTACATTTCTCCGTATGTACATATACACGTTTCTCTCGATAGCAACCTCCTGACAACATAAGAAATGATGGCACATTTTAAAACTAAAAATGAAATCATGCTACAAAGAAGTTTTAAAATTTTCCCCTTAACAGAATATAATGAATATATTTTTAGGCAACAGACCTACATTGTCATCACCCTAAGCAGTTTCTTACTGGTGAACAGCAAAGAACATTTTGATGGCTTACTAGCTGAGGAATTGCTTCATCTCTGCATATTTTCTGACCTGATCCTTGAATAAAATTTCTGGAAATTGTTCCAGAAGGGTGCACAAATTGAAGGATGTTATTATACACAGCCAAATTGTTGTCCTTAGGATTTATACTTATTAATACTCCCACCAGCTGGATAAGAAAATGCCCATTTCAGCATGCCACCAACATGGGATAATTTCATTATTTTGAGTCTTTGCTAATTTACAATTGAAATTCAATTAAAAACATATTTCTAATGAAAGAATCCATCTTACTGATCTTAGAAAGTTTGATGTTACTATTCATTACATTTCCTTACATTTTCTTTGCATTTTGTTCATATTTTACCCAGTAAGTCTGTATGTTTTGTTTTAATCTGCTAATCCTTCTTAAAATCATGTTATTATAATTTATTTGTAATTATTAGTTTAAGTGTTGCATACTATTAATCAAATGTATGTGCAAAATTCACCAAAGACAGATAGACAGACAGACACACACATGTATGTATGTATTATCTTTAGCACATTATTGAGGTCTAATTGACATAGAAAAAGCAGCTATTTCAAGTGTAAAATATGGTAAGTTTTTATATAGATACAGACCTGTAAAACCATTACCACAATTAGGATGGTAAAAGTATAAATCAACCCTAAAGCTTCCTCATCTGTCTATGTGATTTTCTCTTCCACTCTTCTCTGCTTCCCCTCCAACCAAAAATCACTCATCTGTTTTCTCTTACTATGTTAGTTCCATTTTCTAGAGTTCTGTATCAGTGGTACCACGTAATGTGTACTCTTTTTTTGGTCTGATGCATTTCACTCAGAATAATTATTCCTCATTTCTAGTGGTATCTCGCTATTTTGTGTGGTTATAATCTGAATTTTCTTAATGACTAATTATGTTTGGCATCCATCCCTGTGTTTTTTTTTCTTGCCATTCATATATCTTGTATTGTCAAGTTTCTGTTCTCTTTTATTCATTTTTTTAATTGGGCTTTTTTACAAAAACTGAGTGGTCCTTATATGGATAAATTCCTTTATCTGATATATACTTTGTAAATATTTTCTTCCAGTATGTGGATTGCCTTTTCAGTTTCTTTGAAGAGAAGTTTATAATTTTGATGAAGTCCAATGTAATTTTTTTTATAGATTGTGCTTTTGGTGTTTCATCTAGGTAATGTTTGACTAACCTATTGTCATAACGATATTCTCCAATGTTTTCCTTTAGAAATTTTAATGTGTTTTTTTTTTTGGTTTGTATGTAAGCATATGATACATTTTGAGTTAACTTTTTGTAAATGAGGAAAAGTATGGATCAGAGTTTTCTTTTTCTTTTGGATGTGGATATTGATTCTTCCATCATCATTTGTTGTAAAAGCTAACCTTTCTCTATTGAATTGCCTTTGCACCCTTGTCAGAAGTGAGTTGGCCATGTATAAGTGAGCCTATTTCTGGACTCTCTCTTCTTTTTCATTGATCTATTTGTCTATCTTGAAACCAGCACTATAGGAATTTATCATTGTTACTTAATAATAAGCTTTGAAATAAGGTAGAGTGAACCCTCTATATTTTTTCTGTTTCAGAATTATTTTATTTTTTTTAAAAAAGCTTTCCAACACATTTCCCTTTTGCCTTGTTGGTGACCTGTTAACACTAATGAGAATGAATAGTTGTGATACATCTGTAGTTTCTGGGAGGTCGGAAAAGGAGAAATCTTTTATTTTATTATTGTTCATTTAATTTTAAAAATCAAAATATCCATCCAAAAATATATAGACTCTTTTGATCTGATAGCACAGCTCAAAAAGAAGTGAGCCATCTGTGTCCTTTTCTTTGCATTATAATTTCATGTAATCACTCTGTGGGATAAATCTGGGAGATATCCAATGAATTTTCTGCAGATCTTTAAAGACCAAGAAACATTGTTAATTTAAAAAAGAAATACTTTCAGTCTTAGTCTATAGAGTGTGTTTTGAAAATGCATCACACTTTGAATATTGATATTTATAGTTATAGAAAGAAATATGATTTATCCTATTGAGGGATAAGCTGGTATAATTGATATGTCATCTGATTATACTAGTTACAATCTGGATGAAAATTACAGATAATGGAGTCATATCTTAGATATACTTTGTACTTTAAAAGTACAGTTGACAATAAAAAAAGTTACTATTGCACAAAGCTGCTGGAGACACAAATTCTATCCTGAAACACTATCATATTAATTTTAAGTCTACATGATGAGTTTGGAAGAAAGGCTGTATGTTGACTCACATACATGGAAGAAAACAATTTGACACACAGGAAATGAAGAGTGGAACTATACACAACGTGGCCTCCTTCTGTATCTATTATTGCTAATAAAATATTTTTAATTCCAGTTTTGTTAACATACAGTATTACATTAGTTTCAGATATACAATATAGTGATTCAGGAATTCCATACATCACCCAGTGCTCATCACAAGTGTACTCCTTAATCCCCATCAACTATTTCACACATTGCCCCACCCATTTCTCCTTTGGTAACCATCTGTTCTCTATAGTTAAGAGTCTGTTCAGGTTTATCTCTGTCTTTTTTTTTTTCCTTTGTTCCTTTGTTTTGTTTCTTAAATTCCACACATATGAATGAAAGTATATGGTATTTATCTTTGTCTCACTTATTTCACTAAGCATTATACTCTCTATCTCCATCCATGTCCTTGCAAATGGCAAGATTCTATTCTTTTTTGGTGGCTGAATAATACTCCAATGTGTGTGTATGTATGTGTATATATATGCATACCACTTCTTTATCCATTCATCTATTGATGGACACTTGGGCTGCTTCCATAATTTGGCTGTTGTAAATAATGCTACAATAAGCCTAAGGATGTAAGTGTATCCCTTTGAATTAGTGTTCTTGTATTTTGGGGTTAAATACCTAGTGATGTGCTTATTGGGTCATAGGATAGCGCTATTTTTAATCCTTTTATGAACCTCCATACCATTTTCCACGGTGGCTACACCACTTTGCATTCCTACCAATAGTGCATGAGGTTTCCTATTTCTTCACATCCATGCCAATACTAGTTTTTTGTTGTGTTGTTCATTTTAGCTATTTGGACGGTTGTGAGGCGATATCTCATTGTAGTTTTGATTTGCATTTTCCTGATGATGACTGATGTGCTGTTAGGTATCTTTTCATGTGTCTGTTGGCCATCTGGATGTCTTCTTTGGAGAAATGTCTGTACATATCTTCTGCCCATTTTTAATTGGATTGTCTTTTGGGTGTTGAGTTGTATTTGTTCTTTATATATGTTAGATACTCTTTATCAGGTATGTCACTTGCAAATATCTTCACTCATTCTGTAGGTTGTCTTTTAGTTTTGTTGATTGTTACCTTCACTGCACAGAAGTTTTTTATTTTGATATATTTCCAATAAGTTTTTATGCTTTTGTTTTCCTTGCCTTAGGAGATACATCTAGAAAAGTGTTGCTATGCCTGATAATCTGAGCAATTGCTCCATGTTCTCTTCTCTAGGAATTTTATGGTTTCAGGTCTCACAGTTAGGTCTTTAATCTATTTTGAATTTATTTTCATGCATGTTTTAAAAAAAGTGGTCCAATTTCATTCTTTTGCATGTAGCTTACCAGTTTTCTCAACACTATTTGTTGAAGAGACTCTTTCCCATTGGGTATTATTTTCTGCCTTGTTCAAGATTAATTGATCGTATAATTATAATTGGGTTTACTTGCAGGTTTATCTTCTGTTCCATTGATCTATTTTTGTACAGTACCATACTGTTTTGTTCTCTTGTCTATTTTTGTGCTGGTACCATACTGGTTTGTTTACTACAGCTTTATAATATAACTTGAAGTCTGGGATTAAGATACTTCTAGCTATGCTTTTCTTTTTCAAAGTTGCTTTGGTTATTCAGGGTCTTTTGTGGTTCCATATAAATTTTAATATTGTTCTAGTTCTGCACAAAAATGCTTTTGGTATTTTGATAGGGGTTGCATTAAATCTGTAGACTTCTTTGAGTAGCATAGACATTTTAACAATATTCTTTGATTCCATGAGCAAAGAATGTTTTTCCATTTCTTTATGTCTTCAGTGTCTTTCATCAGTGAAAGAAACTTTCATCAGTGTTTTGTAGTTTTCAGTACAGTCCTTTCATCTTTGGTTAGGTTTATTTTAGGTATCATACTGTTTTTGGTGCAATTGTAAATGGTATTGTTTTCTTAATTTCTATTTCTAATGCTTCATTATTAGTGTATAGAAATGCAACAGATTTCTGCACATTGATTTTGTACCTGTGACTTTACTGAATTTATTTATCAGTCTTAGTAGGTTTTTTTTGGTGTAGTCTTTTGGGTTTTCTATATTTTGTATCATGTAATCTGCAAATAGTGAAAGTTTTACTTCTTCCTTACCAATTTTGATGTCGTTTATTTCTTTTTGTTGTCTAATTGCTGTGGCTAGGACTTCCAATAGTATGTTGAATCTAAGTGCTGAGAGTGGAAATCCTTGTCATGTTCATGACCTTAAGGGAAACTCTCAGTTTTTTCCTGCTGAGTATAATGTTAGCTGTGGGTTTTTCATACATGGCCTCTTCGTTGAGGTACGTTCCTTTAAACCTACTTTGTTAGGGCTTTTATGGATGAATACATGTTGCACTCTGTCAAATGCTTTTTCTGCATCTATTTAAATGATAATAAGGGTTTATCCTTTCTCTTATTGTTGAGACATGTCATGTTGACTGATTTGTGAATATTGAACCACCTTTGCCTTTTGGGAATAAATCCATCTTTATTGTGGTGAATGATATTTTTTTATGTATTGTTGGATTTTCTTTGCTATTATTTTGTTGAGGATTTCTGCATCTATGTTCATCAGAGATAGTGACCTATAGTTCTGTCTGTGTGTATGTGTTTGTGTGTGTACATGTTTGTGTCTTTATTTGGTTTTGGTATCAGGTGATATTGGCCTCATAGAAGGAGTTTGGAAGTTTTCCTTCTATTTTTTTTGGAATAGTTTGGGAAGAATAGTTACTAATTCTTTAAATATTTGGTAGAATTCACCTGTGAAGCCATGTGGTCCTGGACTTTTGTTCATTGGGAGTTTTTTTATTACTGATTCTATCTCTTTGCTGGTAATCTAACTGTTCAAATTTTCTATTTTTTCCTGGTTTAGTTTTGGTAGGTTATATGTTTCTAGGAATTTTTCCATTTCTTCTAGATTGCCTCATTTGTTGACATGTAGTTTTTCATAATATTCTCTTAACAGTTGTGTATCTGTAATATTGGTTGTTATTTCTCCTCTTTCATTTGTGATTTTATGTGAGTACTTTCCCTTGATAAGTCTGGTTAGTTTATCAATTTGTCGATCTTTTGAAATAACCAGCCTTTGGTTTCACTGATCTTTTATTTGTTTGTTTGTTTTAGTTTTTATATAATTTATTTCTGCTCTGATCTTTATTATTTTCCTTCTGCTGGTTTGGGATTTTATTTGTTCTTTCTCTAGCTCCTATTGGAGTAGGGTTATGTTGTTTGTTCAGATTTTTCTTGCTTCTTGAGGTAGGCCTGTGTTGCTACAAACTTCCCTCTTAGGACTTCTTTTGTTGGAACACAAAGGTTTTGGATCATTGTGTTTTTATTTTCCTTTGTTTCCATGTACTTTTTGATTTCTTCTTTGATTTCTTGGTTGACTCATTCATTGTTTAGTAATCTGTTTAACTTCAATGTATTTGTGCTCTTACCAGACTTTTTCTTGTACTTGATTGCTAGTTTCATAGCATTGTGGTCAGAGAAGATGCATGGTATGTCTTCCTTTTTTTGAGTTTGTTTAGACTTGTTTTGTGGCCTAATATAGAATCCATTCTAGAACATATTCCATGTGAACTTGAAAAGAATGTTTAGTTTTCTGTTTTAGGGTGGAATGTTCTGAATATATCTGTTAAATCCTTCTGGCCCAGTGTGTCATTCAAAGTCACCATTTCCTTTTTGTTTGGATGATCTTTCCATCCATGTAAGTGGGGTGTTAAAGTTCCCTGCTATTATTGTGCCAGTATCATTTAGTTCCTTTCTTTATGTTTGTTATTAACTGTTTATGTGTTTGGGTATGCCTGTGTTGGGTGCATGAATATTTGCAATTGTTACATCCTCTTGTTGAATTTTCCCCTCACTAATGAAATAATTTGAATAGTCCCTCTTTCAGCATTCATATTACAGTGACCTTCCTTTCATTTTGTATTTAGAATACATTGATTATTGAAATGCATGTATTTTGTTAAATATCTGCATATATATTTTAGAAATAGTAGGAAATGAATAGATGTTTTTACCATGCATTGTACTAAATACTTCATTTATATCTTCTGATTTAGTTCTTCGAAAAACATTAGCAAGGCTGATATGTCACTTTACTGATTATGCAATTAAGGCTGAGTGAGATGCATTGGTTCAAGAACTCAAAACTAGTTAGAATTAGAGCTGGGATTAAGTTTGAGGATATTGTGATTCTAAAGCCTATGTTTTTCCCAAAGACAATTATCCAAATACATTGCTATAAAATAATTGTGGCCTACATTATAAGGAGGCTCTTCTTCAGAGGCTGTGTTCAGACTACCAACTTGGCAATTCCATTTAGGTTCAGTTCCTTCAAAAACGTGTAAACTATTCTGGGAAAATAGAATCAGGAATTCACATTTAGTGATATTTGGTGGTCTAAAAGACAATGACATATATTTTAACTCAGCCTGACAGGTGCTAACATGTTTGGAGCCAATAAATAGGGAAACTGATTTTTCTCCCCTAAGAAATAAAATCCTTTTCAGAAGTTTCTTAATTATTTCCTTTGTGGTGTGTGTGTGTGTGTGTGTGTGTGTGTGTGTGTGTGTGTGTGTGTACATGTTTATACACATGTGTATGTGTTTATGTAAGAGATAGGGCAACATTGTCTAAATGTGGTACTTAATTGCAGTCAGAACTACTTTTGTGCCTGAAGTAGTACACATAATATTCTTTCTTTTGGCACATAGAAGTTAATTATTGCAAGCAGGAAAACAACTAAACAGGAAAAGCTGAGAAACATTTATTAATGTTTCTGTCACACTAGAGATTTTCACATATAAATCCTCATTTGTTCTTCACAGTGTATGTGAAGTAAGAAGTCCCTTTATTTGAAAGATGAAAACTCTCAATGCAAAATATACTCACTGTCTTTCAGTGCTTGATATCAAATGTCTAAAAAATGGTCATTTCATGTACTTTGCCTGGGTATTTTGGTTATAGCAGGTGGGCAAACCTAGCCCCTATTACTCTATTTTGGCCAGAAGTTAAAGCTATTTATTTTTCTCTTGAATGACCTTACTAGTTGATGTCTTTCAAGGAATTGTTCATTTGATCTAAGTTGTTTAATTTATAGTTGTTTATATCACCTGATTATTGATTTGACCTCTCTAAAATGTGTACTTGTAGTTTGTCCTTTATTTCCTCTTAATAATTCTGCCTAGAGGTTTATTCATTTCACTGACCTTTGCAAAGTAATGAATTTTGAAGTTACTGATTTTTCTCTATTGGTTATCCATTTCCTGTATTACTGATTGCTGCTCTTTATTATTTCCTTCCTTCTGTTTACTCTGAATATAATTTGTTCTTATTTTTAAATCTTCTTAGGGCAGAAGCTTAGATCATTGATTTGACATCTCTCTTTTCATATGTGGCCATTCAGTACTATAAATTTCCTTTTAATCATTGCTTTAGCAGCATTCCATAAGTTTTCATAATTTGTTTTAATTTTTATTTCATTCAAATTATGTTATTATTTTACCTGTGACTTTCTCTTTTATCCATGGGTGGGTGGGTGGATATGTGTGTTTGTATGTTGAGTTTCCAAATATTTTGGAATATTCCATATACATTGTTTTAATGTTTTTTTATTTATTTTTGAAACAGAGACAGAGAATGAGCAGGGGAGGGGCGGAGAGAGAGGGAGACACAGAATCTGAATCAGGCTCCAGACTCTGAGCTGTGAGCACAGAGCCTGATGCAGGGCTCGAACTCACAGAGTGTGAGATCATGACCTGAGCTGAAGTTGGACCCTTAACCGACTGAGCCACCCAGGCGCCCCTATTTACTTCCATTTTAATTTGGATTTTGTCTTAGAACATTATCTATATGACTTAAATATTTTTTTTATTTATTGAGAATTATTTAATAGTCCAGAATATTGTCTAATTGGTTAAATGTTCAATGGGTGCTTCAAAGGAACTTGGGGTGGAGGATTTTATAGATGTCAAGTAGAGCAGGTTGGCTGATAGTGTTTTTAAAGTCTTCAGTGTCATTACTAATTTATTCTCTACTTTTTCCATCATTATTAAAAGACTAGTTTTAAAATATCAACTGTAATTATAGATTTGTGTATTTCTTCCTAAAGTTCTATCAATTATTTGCATCATGTACTTTGAATCTGTTAGTACGAGCATGCACATTTAGAATCCATTCTCTCTTATTGATTAATTGACCTTTATGATCATTACCTAATATGCCTCCTTATTACTTGTTTTGAAGTCTACTTTGTCTGATATCACTATGGTTACTGTAGCTTTCTTTTAATTACTATATGCATGGTATATCTCTTATATCTGTGTCTTTATATTTCAGTGACTAACTTTGATAGCGCATAATAGAGTCTTAGTTTTTTTTATCCAGTGTCACAGTCTCTGCCTTTTAATTGGGCTAGTTAGGCTATTTGCATTTAATGCAATTATTTTTATGGTTGCATTTAATCTATTGCTATTTTATCTATACTGCTATTTGTATTTTATTTATACCATCGGTTCTTCATAACCTTGCCCCTACTTTTCCCACTTTACTTAAGATTATTTTTATGATTACATTTTGTCCTCTATCTTGTTAGCTGTAACTCTTTATTTTATTTTTTTAGATGATGCTCCAGGGATTACAGTATATATCTTTAACTTCTCACAATCTACCATCATACCAACTACCATTAATTTGCTTCACATATAGTATAAGAAGTTATCACAGGTTCTTTTAAACTTTACTGTAATAAACTTCTATTTTCCCCTATTTATCCTCTGTGCTATTTTTGTCATACATTTTATTCCTACATATGTTGCAAACTCCAAAATATATAAATAGTAGGTTTTTAAAGGCAGCCAATTTTTCAAAGTTAAAAATGAGAAAAAAGTGCCTTTCGTATTTATTCATATGTTTACCATTTCCAGAACTTTTCAATCTTTTATCTTTTAGGATCCAAATTTCTTCTGTGTGAAGAATTTCTTTAAACATTCATTTTTCTGTAAGTTGGTTGGTAATGCATTCTCTCAGCTTTTGTTTACCTGAAAATGCCTTTTTACAACTTCATTATTGAAAGATATTTCACTGAATGTAGAATTAAAAGTTGACAGTTTTTTCCTTTCAGTACTTTAAAAAATTAGCTTGTCTTTCTGGTTTGAATTGTTTTTGATGAAAAATAAGAGATCATTTTTATCATATTTTCCTTTTATATGATTATGTATGTGTTAATATGGGGGCTTTTTAAGATATATTTTTATCCCTGGTTTTTATCCATTTGATCAATATGTGCTTTGGTGGGTTTTGTTGTTGTTATTGTTAATATCCTTCTATTTGGGGTTTGTTGAGTTTATAGGTAGTAATGCTATGGTTTCATCAACTTTGGAAAAATTATGACTATAATTAAGCCATTATTTCTTCAAATAAGTTATTTTCTGAACCCCTTTCACTTCTTTTTCCCTGAACTCTAGTTATTTGTCTGCTAGCTTGTTCTACAGGCTACTCAGGCAGATTCTTTTCATTTTTTTTCTCTTTTTTGTGTCATTGTGGGTAGACTCTATTGCTGTGTCTTCAGTTTTACTGATTTATCATTTGCGGTACTTAATCTGCTGTTTGACATATTTGCCTTCTTTTTCTTTCTACACTGTAGCCTGAATGCTGGCAGAATGCTAGAAATAACAGGACTTTCTCTTTTTTCTTCTCTAGGGATCACTGCCCTGCCCTGCTTGTTCTCTATAGTCCAAGTTACTTTGCAAAAACAAATAAACAAACAAACAAACAAAGACAAAAAGTTTTTTAGTACAAGAATGCATTTCTTTTTAGGGTAGAGTACAGGTATTCTCTCGGTAGGTTTTGGTGATATTTTCTTCATATTGATCTTGTCACTTTTGACAATCACGTTTATGAACAGGTATTCACTGGAAATCTATTAAGCTACACTTTATAGAAACAAAAAGAGGAATAAGAACCTAGGTTCGTCCTTAGGTAGCAAGACAACAGAGGAAGATATACACTTGTTTTCCATGAGATTGTGAGACCAGATAAAGATTCTTTAAAAAGGTGACTCTTTTTAAAGATACAATTTCTTTTAACCTGATGTATTGACTTCAGAAGGCCAGGATAAATCTTATAATCCCTTGAAAAATCCTCTTGATAGAGTTACAAAGACAAGCAAAGGATGCTTCCCTTAAAGGGCTGGCAGTGTAGCAGAATGGGAAAATATGTAAATAAATAAATTCAGAGAAATGTTCTAAGACTAAATAGAACTAGATAATGTAAGTGTTGGATTTCAAGCACAAAGGAAGAAAGGGTGAGTTCTAGCTGAGCAAGCAGAAAGTCTTGACGAAGGAATTTTCTGTAGTCCAAATTCTGAAAATTGAGTAGCTTTTTGCTGGGTAGGTTGGTGTGTTGTATGTTTTGTGGGTAGAACATAATGGGGAAAAAAATGGAAAAGTCATAGCTACATGAATCACATTTGTGTGCTCCAAAGTATACAAAAATTTAAAGGAGTCAGAGTGTGATGGAGGTGAATACAGTTGGAAACAAGATTGAATGGTAGGGTTGAACGTTATCCTGTAAAATTCAGTGAAGTAAATTCAGTATTTCCAGATTGCTTTCTCAAACATAAGCACGGACAGGGGTGCTCTTCACCAAAACAGTCAATACTAAAGTAGGAAGTTTTGGGGGGAAAGGTGAATTTAATCTTAGAGTTTCAGACCTTAGGTTCTCCAGGATATCCACTTAATGAAATCCAAATGATATGTGAGTATAATGTTCTTGCTATAGTTCACGGGAGAAGTTGGACTAAATGTAGTTTTAGGATTTATAGATTGTTGCCAAAGCCATTAGTGTTGGTTAAATAATTGAGAGGAAAGGTGAGGAGGAATAGACTACCTACAATAGGGTAAGAATGGTTAGAGAGAAATGAGAAAAAATAGAAGAAATTTGTATCTCAGAAGTCAAGGGAATTGAGAATTTCTAGAGGAAAAGTTAACAGTGTTACATGCTTAAATTTAATGTGTGATAAATGACAGAAGACTCCATTGGACTGGGTAGTTAGATCGTCATTGGTAACAGTTGTGAAATGGAGACATGAGGTCCCCATTAAGATGACAGTAGGAAGATTAGGTAATAGAAACCAAAGCTGAAAACTAATCACTCCCCAGGAAACCTGTCTGTGAAGGGAAGAAGAGTAAGAGCATACCCAAAGAGAGACCCTAGGTAGGAAATTATTATTTTTAGAAAGTGAAACACTTAAGTATATTTTTAGCCTCTGTTTTAAGAGCTAGTAGAAAAGGAAATGTTGAAAATTTAGCAGGAAATATTCTTAATGGCAGTGTGAGTATAGTGAGATCTCTTTCATACACAGCTGGCGGGTGTATACAATGGCATAATCTTTCTGAAAAGCAATTTGATGATATGTGTAAAGAGCCTTAAAAATGTAGTTTTTGACCCTAAAATTCTATAAATTTTACTCTATGGGTAGAATCAGACATGCAGATAAAGATTCATGTACACAGATAATAATCACAGCATCATTTATATTAATGAAAAATGGAAACAATCCTTATGCCCAGCAAAGGAGGCATAGTTATATAAATTATAGTGTATTCATAGAGTATTAAACAACCATTCAAAATCCTGTTTTCAGTGACTTTCAAATTATTGGGCAAAATGCTCTTGCAATTACCCTGTTGAGTGAAAAATGAGAAATGAAGAAAAAAGCTGAATATAGAGAGAGATTCACATGTTGAAAATAGAAATATAACACTTAAATGAAAAAATATAGAAATGAGTAGGAATAAACTAGAAAATTGAGAAATGTTTAAGCACAGACTTAAGAAGATTAGATTACAGTAGTGACCTAAAAAATAACTTTAGGTAGAGAGATACCTCTACCTAAATGAGAAATAAAAGGATATTTGTGGATGTAGGGAAAGAAATGAAAAGAGGTTTTTTTTCCATTTAATGAGAGGTAAATCATTCTTCAATATCACCATCACAACCACCCAATATCAATAACATATACCGAAAGCTAATTTTGTGTCCTGTGTTATATGTTTTTAATACTCACAGTAGCTACTTTTAAAGATAAGCAAACCAAGCCTTGGAGAAAGTAAAAACTTTCTCCACACCCTAGGACATGTGGAGCTGAGATTCATGCCCAGTTCTCTTTGTCACCATAGTGCAGTCCCCAGCCTTCTGCAGAGAGGAGCTGAGTAACGTTGATAAGGAGAGACTTAAAACATATAATAGCACTGTAAGGAAATTGAAGCTGACTGGAGACAATAAGAAAAAGAAATGGCTGAATGGTACCAAGGATCTTCTTAAGATCACTTATTTGGAGTGCCACCAGTTCACAAAATTATATCATTTTCTCCAAATGCAGTTGCGTGCCTTGGTGTAGGAAACAAAAGGAGAGAAGGTTGGATTAATTGCAAGTTATGGTTTAGTAAGGCAAGTCAACAAAAAGAGTAGGATTTGAAAATTTTGAAGGTGTTTGGCAATCAATGAAGCTAAATAGGATCTAAGTTTAATATAAATTACAGAGTTTTCACAAGAAAGGAAAGGTGGAAGGAGAGACTGCAGGACTTGAGGAGGGTAAGGATATAGTGAAAAGGGTCAAAGGGGAAAGGTGATACAATTTGTTGGCATCAAGAAGGGTGAGGATTGGGGCGCCTGGGTGGCGCAGTCGGTTAAGCGTCCGACTTCAGCCAGGTCACGATCTCGCGGTCCGTGAGTTCGAGCCCCGCGTCGGGCTCTGGGCTGATGGCTCAGAGCCTGGAGCCTGTTTCCGATTCTGTGTCTCCCTCTCTCTCTGCCCCTCCCCCGTTCATGCTCTGTCTCTCTCTGTCCCAAAAATAAAATAAAATGTTGAAAAAAAAATTTAAAAAAAAAAAAGAAGGGTGAGGATTTTAAAGTTATGTGGTTAGATGAGCTGTAGAAAGTTCTATGAAAAAAATGATTAAACCATCTTTGTGATGATAAAAATCAAGAGTGGAGATAAAGACTGTGAGGCATGCTTCGGAGTGCTTAGTAGATGAAATGGAGTTGCCAGAGGATCTCTTGGTGATAGAAATGTGAGGTAGAGCAGAGGTGGGCAAGTGAAATGACATGAACCTCAATGGATGAAGGTTTGCATGAAGACCAATGAAATCAAAATCTAGGATTAGTAAAGAGCACTAAGAGAATGACCCTGGATTTTATGTGCATGGAGACATAGGAAGAGGGATTTTCTTAAAGAAGAAGCAAGTTATAGTCCCATGTGTAGAATGTTGCCTGATGCACAATTAATGTTGAATGAGAACTCATTCTCACCCTATAGATGAATGAATATAAAATTAATGGGTCCACACCAGGAGGGAGAGGGGTTGGGAAGAGCTGAGGATGTGCTAGAATGGGGTCTATTGACCTTGGAGCAGGGGTTCCAGTGAGCATAATGGACAGTATCTGTAAAGGCCAGAAATGGGTGAAAGAACATAATGAGAAAATGTACACAATGGTAGATGGATGTGAGTCACAAGAGGTTTGTTAATGAGAAGGAATGGTGTAGTGGCTGGTGACTAAAGATGGCAGGCATGACAGATATTACTCCCACTGATTTTGCTGTGATCCCTGAGACGAGAACAACTGAACCCTAAGTATTCTGAGAAGCCAGCATATTAGAGGCCTGCCATCTTTGCTCAGTACTCACATGGCAAAATGTGGAGATGATTTTATGGTGCTTTTTCAAGTTAATTCTGTCATGGTTATTGGAATGATGAGCTGACCTTTAAACTCCATTCCCAGAGGGATTGTTATTTTGAGGTAGCCATGGAACAGGATATTTTCCTGACAGGAATTAGGTATGACAGAGAAGCTTGGGTGCATTTACCCTTAAGTAAAGCTCTTTTTACATAGTTGGGGATGCATTTGGTTGTTTTCTCTAATGTCTTATCCCTCGGTGATGTGGACATATACTTTAGGTTGCTAAAAGGCTAACGCCTCAAGTTCCATCATGAGCCTGGTTCTATTTTTTTGCTCCAAAAATTTGGTGAGAGTCTTTGAGGTGCTATAATCTCTCTTCTGTAGCTTATGTGTCAGTAGGATGCATATAAAAATATGATAATATATATTAGTCTGGAGGCACATATAGGTGAACTAGATGAATTACTTGTGGAGGGAAATACCCACAGCTTCCTTATGTTGTCATTGAGGTAATATAATTTTCTGAAGGAAGAATTATCGACGTGTAGTGAAATGTAAAATCAATATCTGTATTATTTACTGAACTCATGCTGGGCATTTTTAGCAGAATCATTGGTACATATATTTGGTCATAAATTCCCCAAATTCCTGGATGGGTTTGTGTTTTAATTAACATGCTTAGCTGGAAACTAGAGGCAGATGGGAAGCATTGTTAATAATTCCATAATTGATAACAATTACTTCTGAAACACAGAAACATCTCATAGCTCACTAATTATCTCAGAGAGCAAATGGTCTAAATTATTAAGAGAAACACTCAGTGATGTGGGAAGTTGAGTCATTCAGTGAAGACTGGGTTAGAGTCAGATGACTTGGGTTTGATTTCAGGCTTAACCACTTATTAGCATGGACATAACATCTGTCTTCCCTAAGCCTTAGTTTTCTAATCTATAAAGTGAGGATAATTCTTATTTTCACAAGCTTGATATGAAAAATAAATAAGAATATGCATTTGAATAAACAATGCACAATTCCTGGTACCAGGCAAGTCCTCAAAAATTCACCTGAAGTTAACATATGAAGCCTGAATATAAAACAGCCCTAGAGGTTATCAGTATGCAATATTCAGTCATTTCCTCCACCCCTTGTGACAATTCAGTTTTTTTTTAATTATTAAATTTCTATCTTGAGGATCAAGGACAACCTATTTTTACAATAAAGGTTTGGGTTGTCCTGAACTTAAATCAGTTTGATTTTATTTAATGTATCATTTCCCAATATGTTTAATGCTAGACCTTTCTCCCCTATAAAACGTATTCATGTCTTAAGGAATCAAAGTTTCTTAGAACACTTTAGGGAACACTGATACAAGATTTCAGTCTCCCTCTACTTGGTGGCTTAGAGTTAGGAGCAGATTGACATTTATTAGGTGATCAAAATAAGCTGGGTTCCATCTTTGGACTTTTAACTATAAAGTCTTAATTCTTACAACATCCTTCAGGGGTCAGTATTACTATCCACACTATTTTGAAGCTGAGAAGACAGAGATGTGGAGAGTTTAAGCATCTTGCTGAAGATAACAAAACTAAGAAGCAATGGAAGCTGATTTAAAGACAGCCAGTTTGTGTAATCACAATGCTACTATGGGATTTAATCAGCTAGTGTTGTTCAGTGGATGCCGAATAGAAAGTGAAGACCAAGAAACTAAAAAGGGAACCCCCCAGAATGGTATATTCCCAAAGGCCAGGGAAAGTGTGGAAGCCAAGGAAAAGCTAGGACACAGAGCCAAAAGCAAGAGCAGTGAGCTGAGAATAAACTGGGAGAAGTGTAGAGCATTTTTGTAGGCTGCTGGAAGCTGTCAGGGGCTTGCTTTTATCTGTCACTCATGGTCTTCTGTGTGGATAAGCCTGCTGAGTTTAAAAGACCAATAATAGAATGGACATTTTGGTTCAAATGGGAGAATTTTATTAAATGGGTCCATGGAACTCTTTTCAGTGTGTAGATTAATACAATTGGAATTAAAGAAAATCATACTGAGTCAAATAAATATAAGTAGGAAGGCAGCAAGCATTGCTACATTCCATTTGGGTTTTTTTAAATTATTTATGTGAAGGAATCTACTTACTGCCTCATGATGGATACCAGTAAGCCATACTTGCTACTTGGCTTAGCCCAATCAGCTATTAAATACAATTCCTTATTTTAGATGGGTTTGTGGTTTTGTGAATTTAAGAAAGAATGATTACAATGAATACTTTTGTTGTTATTTGTGTTTTTTCTTTTTCCTTAAGACCGGGCATTCCTCTGGTGTTAAGAGGATTCCTTTACTGGGATATGGAAACCATATAATGGTCCAAAAAATTGATTTGATTCATACAGAGGGGTGTCGTATGGTTTGGAGCACCACATTTGGATATGAGGAGGAGCTACTGTGGAATCTGTCACTCCATTTTACTCAAGGCTTGGTTTACCTGTCTTGTATAGGTTTCTTCTTGATCCGTTGTCCATCATGTACATACTGTCAGAAGCTGGGTTCTCATTTCACAATGGTGACTTCTCAGAGTTAAAGTAGCCTCATTTGCTCACATGTTGCCAAGAAACTGTCCATATCTGCTAACATAGGCTAGTGTGCATATTCCCGGAGACCCAAACTTGACACAGTTTGAGAGTTGGGTGCTTCTTTTCCTTTCCACCCCCGTTATTCTCTGAAATTGCCAAAGGTAAAAACTTTCATCACAGCAAAGCTCCTATCCCTGAGTGGAGTAGCAGTTTGGATATCATTTACATTGGGCTGAATGAATCAAGTAACCACTGCAGGAAAAAGTGTGACTGGAATATGTCATAAATTTTAATGGATTCTTTGATATATTTGTTTAGTAATTGTCTAGAACCTATCCAAAATTACCTTAACTGTACTATGGAGCCCAGCTCTAGGAACTCTTTTCTGCCTGCCCTTCCAAAGCATGGTGCTGGATCCGAGTCCAGGAGTGAAAATGGATTAACAGTGTACCCAAAGGGGATAACCTGTTCTGTCATTTGGGTGATGGCTGGTTCTACTTCCTCCTTTTTAGCAAAACGAGAGCAGTGAGTTATCCAACACCTAGTGTAAGGTATTTGATGGTTTTTGGAGAATTGGTCATTTGATAGCATGATTGTTAGTAAATTTATTTGTAGCAAATTAATTTTTGGCTATATTGAACTAGAGCCCAGTATCAGCCTCATTAATGAGGGTTACAGAGCAGTATGGACAAATCTGGGATTTTCTCCTTTTACAACTCAGGACTATTTTGTTTCCTACCCTAATGTTATGCTTTCTAGTTGTTGGGGACTGAGTATCTAAGTCATGGGGAATTTTGTAAAGGTTCTGTATTTCCACAACAGATGTGTCCTCTGTCTTTAGTTTGGTAGAGTCTACTCAAGAACGATTTCTTTTCTGAATTCCTAAGCTAAGGGGTAAGAACCATACGTGTCACTGAGAGCTTCATATGTTATTTTGGTCATCTATTACTGCATAACAAATCACCTCACCTCTTAGTAGCATAAAACAATGATATTTTAATGCTTCTCCTGGCTCCTTGGATCAAAACTTCAGATAAGGCCAAGTAGGAATTGGGGGGTGGGGGTCTTGTCTCCATTCCATGATATCTAAGGCCTCAACTAGAAAAACTCTAAAGACTGGATGTGACTTGAATGGCTGAATCTAGAATAATCTTTAACCTTCATTTCTCACATGTCTGGAGCCTGGGCTGGTATGACTTAAAGGCTAAGCTCAGCTGGGACTATTGACCAGTACAATTACATGTGGTATCTTCATATGACTTGGGCTTCCTCACAGCATGGTGCCCTCAGAGTAGTTGGGTTTCTTGTATGGTGTGCAGGTATCCAAATTCAATATTTTAGTAAATAGTAGCCTGTATAACCTAGATTTGGATACCACATAAATTCACTTCTGTTCATGCTCCAAAAGTAGAAGCAGTCACAGCCTTCCCAGAATCAAGAGTAGGTATGGTAAACAACTGCCTCTTGCTAGAAAGTCTCAAAGAAGCTTTGACTATATTTTTAAATTACCACATTTGATAACTATCATCCTTCACCATAATCTACTTTGGTCCTAGACATATATTCTAGGGATATATCCATGGCTCAAAAAAAAATTAGAATAATAGCCCAGGGCCAATTTGAGAAGCTCAGGAGAGTACCAGTCTTATTAATTTGTAGTTATTTTTCTCTTAGGATGCCAGAAGACATTCCCTAGCTTTACCATATATCTTGATCACTGGACTTCACATGAGGCATCTTAGCTGTCTGCAAATTAGTAGGGGGCTTTGCTGCCTCTGAAAATACCACAAAATATTGGGACTAACAGGCCAATTATAACAGAGGATTATTGAACATGGGTACTGACTCTGGTGTTGTAGGACCTTGCAAATAGGTGCTTACTATACTGGATTCACCACAATCTGAGCTCTCTCTTCTTCACAGACTTGCAGAATCTGAAATTCAGTATTTGTTAGCACATACTCTTAGTGATGAGATCATGTGAAGCTAGTTGTAGGAGGCTAATGTATAAGCAGATACCAGTTTAATAATTTATATGGAGAACTATAATTACCTAGGGATACTTTCATTCATTGGATTCCAGGCTTTCCCTGGAGGTACCCTGAATGAAAAAGCAAATAATTAGAGGCCAATTTGGTGAGTATTGGACAAAATTTTGGAAGGGCAGGTATGATGTCATGATTATGTTATATACTCAATGTCTACCACTGTCTGATGTGGATGAGGCTCACAGTAAACATTTGTTGAGTACATAAAGAGTAACTGAGCCTAGAAGAGGCCTTAGGGGGATGTAATTTGATGGTTTTCAAGCATTCCTAAGGCTCTTGAAGAGGTGATCTAGAAGCCACCTTGGAGATCAGTGGGCAGGAAATAGCAAGGGCCCTAAAGCAGCTCCCCTTCTATTTATTTCAGAATTTCAGACTCTTACAAAGACATAAATTTTGAAAGGTGTTCTACAAATAGAAAATATGACAGTTAATACTAGGAAATATGATCAATAGTAATGTTTTACAATGAGGAAACTGAGATCCCCAAATATATATGTAATTTGCCCAAAATCACCCAATTAGTAAGAGACCAAGCTGGCACCCAAACTGAAGCTTCCCACTCTGAGCCCTGACCTGTTTCTAAATGCAATATGCTTAAGATTCCCTGAAAACTCAGCCCCTAATTTGCTGTGATGTTCTCCTAACCATCTCCTGACAATAGCATTTGGCAACTGTCCAGAATTTATTATAGCATTTTCATTTTCTTTCTTTCTGAGAAGCAACACTTGACATTTCAATCATCGTCTTATAAAATTCCCTCCTGCCTCAGTTTTTTCTTCTTCCTCCTTGAGCCTTATTCATTCACTTTGGTTTTTGTTTTTTAATTCCTTGAAAAGCCTCAAAGACAAATTATTTTCTGGTATAAAGAAGAAAGGAGCAAGGAGGATGCATTGGAAAGTAAACAATAAAATCCAGGCAAAAGCTCATTCTAAAACACATCTTCCTTGAAGCATTGTTGTCACTGCTATTGCTCAAACTATTCTGTCTGTTCCCTTGAGCTACCATCTCCTGCTGATACTTTAAAGAGGTCAAAATATCCCCAGCTTACTTGCATGTAAAAAATGCAAGTCTTAGCCCAAGATAAGTATTTCTTGCTCATCTTCAGCTGACTGTACATCTGACCTTGCCTTGGAGTTGTACACATTACCTTTCTACCTTCAGCTGACTATGAGGATCAGAGAAGTGGAGAGGGCCAGAGATGAAAAAGGCTTTGGGAACCTTGAAATCCAGTTTTATTTTACACACGAAGAGACTGAAACCCAGAGAGGTTGGAATAATTTGCTCAAGGCCACACAATTAATTAGTGACAGAGAACTGTCTCTTGATCCCTACTCCAGGACACTATTCGCAATAGCAAGTGTATTTTTGCTTCCAGTCCAATTCAGTATCCTTCAGATGAAACTCTAGTGGCAGAACAGACTCCCAGCATTCCATAGGACCATTGAGGCCCAAAGGATCAGACATGGCACCCAACGAGCTGAAGTCCTGAGAGGCACGCAGGTGTGGATCCACACACAGGCCCAGTGGGTATCAGTCAAGATACCGAGCAATATCCGGGGTTGAGTTCATTCTAGCTGTGCCTGCAGCTTGTCACCTCAACTCTGTTGTGACAGTTGATTGAGGCATTAACAGTGTGCTCATCTAGAGAAGACAGGAACAGATGGTAGGGACTGCAGACAGGTGTTTCTGTTATTCCCACTGAAAACACATGAGCAATGAGTCCTAGTCTGGAGCAGTATTTTAAAACTCTTTTTTTTCTTTCTTTTTTTTTTTCAACGTTTATTTTATTTTTGGGACAGAGAGAGACAGAGCATGAACGGGGGAGGGGCAGAGAGAGAGGGAGACACAGAATCGGAAACAGGCTCCAGGCTCTGAGCCATCAGCCCAGAGCCCGACGCGGGGCTCGAACTCACGGACCGCGAGATCGTGACCTGGCTGAAGTCGGACGCTTAACCGACTGCGCCACCCAGGCGCCCCTTAAAACTCTTTTTTTTAAGTAGCAAAAAGATTTTTTTTCCTAGGCAAAATCTTGCCTAGTACCCCAGTGAATAAAATGGATGAAAACAGAGCTGCTTTGGTTTAATTTGGGGAGAGAATAAGATGTCCTCTGAGGCTCTAAGAGGCAACAGAATTTAGATATTAATAATTAGCAGGAGGAGAACCTGCCACTGGGAATAATTTTGGAAATTTGTGGTGATAATTTTGGTTTTAATAATTAGAAGGGTGGTACTATTGTTACTTAGTTGGTAGGAGCCAGGGATGTCAGATGTCCTGATAAGTGTGGAGGATGGCTCTAGACATTGAAGACTTATACCATATCCTACATGATGGATATTGTTAGGGAGGAAAAAAATTTCTCTTTCAAATGTCTTCTAGCTGGTCTAAGAATTAATTTGACGTGAGACAGATCAACAGGAGAAAATCAAACAAAAATTTAATAACTTGTGTAATTATTACATACGTGAGAGAGAACGAGGAAAACTGAGTAACTCACTGAAGTGTCGAAAGCTATCACCCTTAATAGTATTTCCAGCTAAATACAGAAGCTGTTGGGGATTGGGAGTCAGTTATGGGAGGTTACCAGGAAAAGCACAGTAAACAAGGGTAAAGATGTTATACAGATTTAAGTCCATGCCTTCTCTATTGATAACAGTTTCTAGAGATTTAGAGTCATCCCCATCTGGTACTGAAGGAGACATTTTTACAAATAGAGATTTCCTGTATACATGTAAATGTCTTTTACAATGGGTAACTTCTCCATTTTTAGAGCTTCTTTTGTATATGCAGTTTCTTATAAATAATAAGTTTAGAATAAGGATTATGCCAAAGAGTTATATCTTGGGGTGGCAAAATTTCCTCTTCTACAGTATGAATATTTCCCCAGACATTCACATAGATGAAAAAGCAGTTATTAAGTATCTGAGCCTAGAATCCAATCCTATTTTACATATGACAGGTAGTATTTATTACACAGTTTAAATATATTCTACGTCTTCCAGAAATGCAAGAACTGGGCTAATTGGGGGAAGAGTGTATTTTTTGCTTTCTTAGAGCTTCACTAGAAACTGTTCACCAAGAAACATAACAAAAAGGTTAAAATAAAAAATTCTGGAGCCAGTCTGCCTGGCTTTGCATCCCAGATGCTACACATCTAGCTTTGTGTGACTTTGGCCAAGTACTTAACCAGTTTGTGTCTCACTTCCCTTAGTTATACCTTGGAAATGGTAAAAGTATCTATCTCTCTCAGTGTTGTGACAATTAGATGAATCAATAATGTAATGTGCTTAGAGCAGTACTTGGCACAAAGTAAGTGCTCTCACTTTATCTTAGAAAATCCTATCCAAGCATGCCTGGTGATTATGACATATATATGGATATGCATATTTATGTCTTCTTAAAAATATCAACTGGAAGGAAAAGTGTTGAAAATAAATCAGTTGAATGTTGTATTATTTCACTTAAATATGAACTTAGCAGGAGTAAGCATCTAACTGCTTAATTACATTTTCTAGGGTAGCCATTCCCAGCCTTTTACATATTATATATCATAAATTACTTTCTTTTTGTATCTTAAATTTAGAGTTTATGTTGATTTTTTATAGAATATGTGTATAGGTAGTTTAAATTATTTTTAAATTTCATTTCAGGGTAACATAGAAAGCATTACAAATACTTGCTAGGAGTGAGGTGCATGGGGCATGATCAGATGCAGAGCTACGGAGGCAGATGAATGAGAAGCATTTGGAACTCTTGAGTTTATATCAACGAAATCAGAGTTGTTCTGGGTAAAGCTGATAACAATAGGTTTCTCCAGCCCACTTTTTCTCCCCCTGAATCCTCATACAACCTTGAAGGCTCCAGGAAACACAATTTGAAAATAACTCTAAAACAGAGATGTAAGGGCATCTGGGTTGCTCAGTTGGTTAAGTGTCCGCTTTCAGCTCATGTCATGATCTTACAGTTTGTGAGTTCAAACCCCACATTGGGCTCTGTGCTGACAGCTCAGAGCCTGGAGCCTGCTTCAGATTCTGTGTCTCCCTCTCTCGCATTGCCTCTCCCCGCTTTCTCTTTGTCTCTCTGTCTCAAGAATAAATAAATATTAAAACATTTTTAAAAAGTAAAATAGAAAAAAAAAATGCAACAGAGATGTATACACACTCTCTCTTGCTCTGTCTTAAGCCTCACCAGCAAGCTCCCTACTAGACTAAGAAGCCAAAAATGGAATTGTTCTCAGTGCCATAGCAATTAATAAGCTATAAGATGTTTTTGTTTTTAATGATTGCTATATTGTAAAGCTAGACATTTTTCAAGTTTGTTCAAGAGACAGTTCATTATTCCACTGAGATATCTGGCTAACACCTGGCCCATGTTGAAACACTTCTCAAGTCACAGATGAAATTCTCACAATTTGAGGGAACTGTTACCAGATAAGGGTCCATTGCCTGATGCACAGTAAGCCAAACACTGACACTGATTTTGGAACAGAGAAAAAGGGTTTCATGCAGGGCACCAAACAAAGAAATAGGAGAACATTTCTCAAATCTGCCTCCCTAAGAATAGGGGAGTTTAGTATCTATGGGATTTTAGAGGGGGCAGGGTTTGGAGGGGGTAGGTGTAGGTGATTGGAGGTTGGAAGAAGGTGAAATAAGAGGAAAGATATCACTCTGCACGGGCACCACCCAGTGACATACTTGTCCATGGTTGTGTGTACAAAAGATGATGACACCAGTTAAGACAAATGGGGGGAGATCTCAGCCTATGTCTTCATGGAGTTTCCTTTAGTCTTGGCCCCTTCTGTGCAACTGCAATAATTTTTCCAGTTTGCTCCAGTCTTAACTAGTCTTATCAGTGGTCTGTCAACTTCTGCAAAACCGGCTGCCTCATAAATCAGGTTAGCTGGAGTTTTCTTAGAGTAGAATGGTCAATCATTTATTTGTTAATGTGTTGGTTTCAGGACAATGCTTTGTTAACAGAAGTGTTTTAAGCTGGTTATGGGTTTTAATTACTGTTATTCTTGATTCTTAACTGTAAGTCATTATTAGTTATATCAATATTGATATGGAAATATTGGGGTTCAGAGGTGATGGCCACGAAAAAATTCCTGAGACATCTTGGTGCAAAAAGTTGATTTTATTAAAGCACAGGGACAGGAGGCATGGGCTAGAGCTGAGCCAGGAATACGAGGAGTGACTGATTTTATACTTGGGAGTTGGAGGAGGTAAAGTCAAGGGGAAGTTTCCAAAACGATTTTCATATGCTAAAGAAAACTCACAGGATTCTGGAGGCCTAAGTGTTGTTAAGGTAAGGTTGTTTTTCTCTCTGGCATGGCATTAACATTAAGACAGTAGGGAGTTCCTGGAGAAATGTTATACTCTGCCTGCCTCAAGTATTTGTCAATGGGCTACAGGTTATAAGGAAATTTAATTTTATCTACCATTTCTTTCTGCCTTTGCTTTCCACATAGAATATCAGCTTCATTTCTTGTGATTTTTTTTTTTTTTTTTTTGCCTAACCTTATATAGTGATGCTCTATTGTAATAGTATTATTTGGGGCCAATAATTTGCCAATAACCAGATTTTTAGGTACTTACATTTCAGTTAAAGTATGAATAATCTATACCCAGTCTCAATTTGCTTCTAAGACTGGTAAATTTATACTTGTCAATTCAATAACAAATTACTCCTTGGCTGGAAGTGAAAAAAAGATGAAGTGGCTTGGATAGAATTGATAGCTACCTAAAAGGACCAAGGTTGATAACATTTAAGAATACTCTCTACACCAGAAAGGTATACCTGGGCTGAGGGTGATACAGAGAAGACCCAGGAAACATGATGCCCTGCAGGAAAGATAGAGAAATTGGATGTCCACCCAGAGACAGATTCTGTTAATGGAAGGAATTATTTTTTATCTGAAAGCATGTTTGCAGAACACAGCAGGCCTGCTAAACTTACTGATGAACCCGAGTTCTCCTGAGGAACTCTGCCTGGAAAGACAGTGAACAGATCTGAAATAGCACTTCTCTGCTTTGAGGTGCAAGATATTTTTCTGTTGGGGATTCTGGACTTTTTAGCCAGATGCCATTCATGCATGTACAAGGAAAACAGAAATTTCCAGGATTTACCAGGAATGCCAAGGATCTCTATCCTAATAGAAATAGGAGTACAGGTTAGTCAGATTATAGATAAAACTACCTGGAATTTTTAGGGGTCTACTTACTTTCCATCAATACACATCCAGAACCACATTTTTTTCTAAAGTAACATAACATGTAAGTAGGAGGAGTATGTTGTGGAGGAAAAAACATCTTCCTGTACCCTTTGTTAAAACACAAAATTGAACTAAGTAGATCTAACATCTAAGTGGATTTATTAAGCAATTAATGAATGAGGTAGCATCCCATCTAGCCAGTAGATACTCCAAGGAGTTGTACAAAATGGAAGGGTTTTATACAAAAGAGGGTGGGCTGGGAATTATTAGCAAAAGAAAAGAAAGGATTGTTTTACCATGGTCATCCTCTCTTAGGGGAAAGGCAGGAGGTCTTAATATGCAGATTAACTTCTCTTCCTTTGGGAGATGGACGGAACCCTTGTGTCAGATTACCTCATTGGTGCTGACCAGAAAATTCTCAATTGATTGGCTTAAAATTCTATTCCTGGACAGGTTGAAACTGCAATTAGTCTTGGTTTTGTTGTCTTGGGGGCAAATGACTCTACCTTAGACCTATCTTTTTATTTTTATTTTTTTAGTACCTTGAAAGGTTCTCCTAGTTGATCTAAGAATCAGATTGACATGAGGTAGATTAACAGGAGAAAATTAAAAAAAATATATCTAATAACATGTATACCTGCATACACATGCAAGAGACACAAGAAAACTGAGTAGTTTACTGAAGTGACCAAAGTCATCACCTTAAACACCATCTCTAGCTAAAGACAAAAAAAGACATTAGGGGTGGGAAGTCAGTTATGGGAAGTTACCAAGTAAAGCACAGTAAACAGGGTAAAGTAACAACTTTAAGATTTAAGTACATGTCTTCTCCATCTATAATAGTCTCTAGAGATTTAAAATGTTTTTTAAGCTTATTAATTTTGAGAGAGACAGAGTGAGTGGAGCAGGGACAAAGAGAGAGGGAGAGAGATCCCAAGCAGCCTCTGCACTGTAAGCACAGAGCCCGATGCAGGGCTCAAACTCATGAACTGAGAGATCATGACCTGAGCCAAAACCAAGAGTCAGACGCTTAACCAACTGAGCCAACCAAGTGCCCCTCTGGAGATTTAGAGTCATTCCCCTCTTCCTGGTACTGAGGGAGGCACCCTTACAAATGAGAATTTCCCTTATACATGAAGAGATCTCTTACAAAAGCGTAACATTTATCCAGCTTTTCAAGCTTCTCTTGTGTCTGCAATTTCTTAAAAATAAACAGCTTAGAATAAGTAATATACCAAAGAGATGTATCTTGGTGTGGCAAAATTGCTGCCATACAACCAGAAGTCCAAATCCTGTGTAATTATAGTACGATTTTGTTTTTTCAGTAGATGTTTTATGAGTCCTAGAAATGATGACAGTGTTAAATGAACTCCACTTGCAAGGAAAGGTTTTGCAGAAGTACCTAGTATCCTCCCTCCACCTAAACAAAGTCTTGCAGCCTCAGTTGAAAAATGGTCCTGGATTTTCATCCAGCCCTAAAATTCCATATTTTCAAAAGAAATTAGGAGATTTCTACTAACCCCATTATTCTCACTGTAGCGTTTGCCATAGCTCTTTGTAGTTTGGAGAAGAACCTGGAAAGATGGACTTCATTCCCCATTCCCTTTCACTTATATTTGAATTAAAATGCAAATTATCCATACTCATTAAACTAACAAGAATTGAAGACCATCTGTATGGCACACATTTTTATAGGCTTAAGGATGCATAGATAGGGAACCTGATTTCAAGCTGCTCAAGGCCCAGGGATGTCTTTGTACACACAAATGACACTGGTGATAATGCAGTAGAGTAAGCATTGTGCTTGAGATGAGTAAAGCTCACTAAGGAAGCAGAGGATGTTGGGCTGCAGCATGTTGAATTCTAAGACATTGTGAAAGTGTAAGTACCACTGCTCTGTTTAGGAAGAGATTTGATAGAGGGACGCCTGGGTAGTGCAGTCGGTTGAGCGTCTGACCTTGGCTCAGGTCAGGATCTCACAGTTTGTGAGTTCGAGCCCTGCACTGGGTTCTGTGCTGATAGCTCAGAGCCTGGAACCGGTTTCAAATTCTGTGTCTCCCTCTCTCTGCCCCTTCCCCACTCATGCTCTGTCTCTCTCTATCTCTCAAAAATGAATAAATGTTCAAAAAAATTAAAAAAAAAAAAAGAAGAGATTTGATAGAGACACCCAAGTGGCTCAGTCAGTTAGGTGCCCAACTCTGGATTTTGGCTCAGGTCATGATCTCATGGTTTGTGAGTTTGAGCCCTGCATGGAACTCCTTGCTAACAGTGTGGAGCCTGCTTGGGATTCTGTCTCTTCCTATCTCTGCCCCTCCACTGCTCGCTTGCTCACTCTCTAAATAAACAAACAAACAAACAAATAAAATTTAAAAAAAGAAGAGATTAGATAGTCCTTTGTGCATTTGCAGATTGCCAGATTTTTCCCTTTTGACTTTAATTTTAGATTTTAAATTAGAGGGAGACACACAATAGGTCTTTCTGAATGCAAGTGTTATCACTGATGACATGTATCACCCCTTCTTTGAGTTCATTTCAACTGTTGAATGAAGGGTGGAATTTGATTCATAGTTTCCAGCATTCATCCATAAAAGGCAAACAATATCTAAGACTTACTGAGGGACTACTCTGTGCCAGGTACTTGCATATGTGGTTTTCTACATGAACTCATTTAACCCTTTTTTTTTTAATGTTTAGTTTATTTTACTGAGAGAGAGAGAGAGAGAGAGAGAGAGAGAGAGAGAGAGAAGAAGAAGAAGAAGAAGAAGAAGAAGAAGAAGAAGAAGAAGAAGAAGAAGGAGGGAGGGAGGGAGAGAGAATCCCAAGCAGGCTCAGCACTATTGATCCCACAAACCATGAGATCATGACCTGAGCCAAAACCAAGAGTCAGACACTTAACTGACCTTCCAGCCTCGCAGGTGCCCCAAGAACTCATTTAACTCTTACCACTATGTTATGAGGTAAGGACCCTTTGGTTCCCATTTTATAGATGGAGAATTGAGGTGAAGATATGTAAAACAGCATGACCAAAGCTGGTACCAAAAAGTAATCTTTCTTAGATTACTATCTCCAGCAAAATACATCTAAAATTTAAATATGATCATAACGCTTTGCTGATTAAAGCCTCAATGGCTCCCTTTGCCTAGGCTCAAGAGGGTAAAATTCAGTGTCCTTAATGTGATACCTTAAGTTTTCTGGTCTCACCTTTTGCCTTCTCTTATCTTGAACCATGTATTCCGGCCATACATATGGGTCTCCCATACACCTGTTTTCATATTTTTGGCCATCATTTAAAGCTGTGTCATATGTATCTATTATCCCCCTGCTCTTTGCAGACTTGGCTCCTCTGTCACCCATTCTAATACATTTCCTACTAGCTCCAGCTCAGTGATAGTGCCTGTCCAATACCTGGCAGTCTGTGCATCTTTATGACCAGGACTTACCACACTGTGTGGACATTCATTTAAGTGTTTCTCCTCTGTACAGATCATGAACTTCTCATGCCTTGCTTATTCTGATATTGTCAGCATCTGGCACAGTTAAGCAGATGTACATAATAATCACTTATAAATGGTAATTGTCCACAGTCCTCATCATTATATTCAGAAAGGCTGAAACCCCAGTCTTCTAAAATACAACATATCTATTTAAAACTACAAAAACTTTCAGGAAAATTCTTCCCAGATTTTCTTTCTTGCATTTGCTGGAGTTTCTCATTCCTTGTAGTCAGGAATCTGCAAGGAAAAAATGGCTGTATACATGGATCACATTGTATATCACTCTTTTCTCTCTCTCTCTCTCTCTCTCTCTCTCTCTCTCTCTCTCTCTCTCTCGTAAATGGTCTTTTTCTCTATATTTTAAAAAGATTACAGGCATAGAAATGAATTCACAAGGGTTAGAGAAAGTAGCCTGAGGAAGATGAATAAAATTGAGCCTAAGATAAAATTATCAGCCTTGCCACTTTTTGATCTTGACCACTAGAATACACTTTAATAAAACTACTTCAGTCTGTATTCCTTTCTGATTTATTTCCAGGTCTTTCTGATCCAAAGATCCATGTTTCCTATGTAGTGAGCTAAAAATATTGGTAAATAAATGGCATTAGCATGAGATTTCCCTTTAATGATATACTTTAAAGAACTGAAAATAATTTCAAAGATTAAATTAATGTGTTTAATACGATAGCTACCATTTATGGTTTTCTGTGATGAGCATGTTACATTTCTTATTTAATAGTCACAACAATTCAGGGAGGAAAATGCCATCATTATTCTCATTGTAAAAATAAAGAGGGGCACCTGGGTGCCTCAGCCGGTTAAGCATCTGACTTCAGCTCAGGCCAGGATATCACAGCTTGTACATTTGAGCCCCACATTGGGCTCTCTGCAGTCAGCACAAAACCTGCTTCAGATTCTCTGTCTCCCTCTCTCTCTTCACCTCTCCTGCTGATGCTTGCTGTCTTTCCCTCAAAAATAAAAATAAACATTAAAAAAAAAAGAAAGAAAGACTTGGTAAGCTTAGGATTTTATCTCAGGTCAATAGCTATAAAGAGGCAAACTGGAGACAATAAACCAGTTCTGTGTGATTCCCAGGTTCATGCTTTTCATTACTTCACTGAATACATTACTTAAAGACCTATTCATATACATGCATATGTGGGTGGTGGGGAGAAAAACAGTAGATTTAGGCTCCTAATTGAGTATTTGAAGTTTTAATTGAAATAAAAGAAAATTTTTTGTTTCATAACAAGGGTCCATTTTGACTCTGTCAACAAACAGAAACAAAGGCTTAAAACAATTATTGCAGTCTAGTCCTAGAGACCATGGCATTCAATTGAGTTCAATTTCTGGAGTGACTTCAGCATTAGAGTCAGTGGAGAACAAGGTTGGTATTTTTTTTTTTCCTGATGGCCTTTGAGCCGTCTAAGCTCCTAGAAGGAAGACACAAGGCTCACTGTGTTGTTTTGTTTTGTTTCAGAATTTCTCTCCCCAGCTATGTCCCACTGTTCAGCAATACCTCCAGTCTCCTGAAAAATTCAGTTTACTCTTTTGCCTGATTAGCAAACTCCCTTCTCCCTTCAACTCCATTCATCATTAGTTTGATTTTATTTCCAGATACCTGAGACACTGTCTGCTTATCAGGTACAACTTGCTTTCCCTTATCCTACATTGTTGAACTTTAAAGATTTGGAACATTACAACATTATTTTAACTCATGCCACTAAGCACATTACTCTTTCAATTGTTATTGAGTCATAAATCACTCCTTGGCCTTTACCCACTGCCAAGTTTGCAGTTAACTGTTGAGAGCGTACTCTGAGATGCCTCTTGGAAAATAAACCTTTCCTTTACTTGTATATTTGTCTTGTTACTTCATTATACTGAGAGAAGGAGAAGGATCAGTGTAATATTTGAATCAAGTCAGGTGGGTTGGTATGAAAAATTGGGGATTGCTTCCTGGAAAACATATGACAAGCTCTGCTTTTCTTGAACAATGTGAAGAATCTGTGTTGTTGATATCTGCTGAGGTGAAAGAAGCATCCTAGAAGAAACAGTCAAATATTGCTAACAATTCCTTCTTTCATTCTCCTTACTCCTTCCCTTACTTCCGTTTAAATCATCCATATTATTCCTAGTTATTAGATGATAAAGTGCTGTCGATCTACTATGGATAAGGCACTGTTCAAAGCTCCCCAAATTAGAGAATAGAGATACAGAGATCAATCAAACTTAGTCTTAGCCTCAAGTTGTTTTTATAACACTAGGTGAGGCAAAATGTAAAGGGCAGAAAGGTGACTATAGTCCAAGGTAGGAAGTGCTTGGTGTCATAGAGAGGCACAGATATGTATATGGAAGTTCAGATGAGAAATTATTCCTGCTGGGGAATCAGGGAATCTTCATGACTATGGCAGCATTGAACTGGACTCTTAAAAGAATATAAGAGTGTTGGGATGGAGCCAAATTTCTAGGTGGGAGGAATGAGAGAAATGTCAGGTTGCCATCAGTTTCCTCATTTCTGCCCCATGCCTCTGGGCCTCTAGGCCAACAGTCCTTAAGCCCTAACCTCTTCAACCCTTTTCCATTCATTTTCCCGGATCAAAGTCATTAGTTCTGTTTTGGATGAATATGCTAGGTGGCCAACTAGTTAATCTGTTGATGTGTCCACACTGAAATAACACTCGTCTTCTATATCATTCATTTACTTGTTCATTTTTTAACAAAAATTTCTGTGATGTGACCTCAATTCTACTCATACAGTATTAGATGATCAGATGCCTGTTGGTGCTTTAGGGAAGTAAGAGATAATCAACATTCCCTTAGAGTAGAGAGAGATCTATAGGTAACCTGGCATTCCCTTTGTCAAATGTTACTGAGCACAAGAAACCCTGAGCTGGATCTATTTTTTGTGGGAAAGATAATTTGCATGTAGCCAGTTCAATTATTTGGCAGACAAATGTTGAGGGAGAGTGTGGATTGTGAGGTTTACATGGGGCACCCTGTAGTTTGAGTCAAAAGACTTAGAAATCTGCTCATTCTACTAACTCCATATTAAGACAAAATATCCCTTGAAAAGTTGTGTTCCAAGAGCCTCATGGTTCAAAGTGTTTATCCAGATATTCTAAAAGGATGCTTTATTTTACAGGGGACAAGGAAGGCAAATAGATATTTAAATTTCTTAAATAACATTAGATACCATGTAATATTTGTAGGAAATTTCTCCTTTACAAAACTACCTCCTGGCACATCATCATCCCACTCACATTAAAGTGTAATCTTAACCTGGGCCTGTGAGATCCTGGATAATCTGGCCTCTGTTTACCTCTTTATTTTCTCTCATCTCCTATCACTGTCTCATTGTCTAAGTTGCTTTAGTCACATCAGCTTTGTTCATTAACTATAATCATTTCATTGCTCCCTTGAGATCTTTGTACTTCTGTATCTTCTGCCTAGAGTGGTCATCTCTTAGCCAGTGGCTATCATCTTCCGTAGAATAATTGTGGATATTTTACTACACATAGTAATCATTAATTAATATACCAAGTGTATTAACTTTAGCTGATACTAATAATACTAATTCTCTATTTGACAGTTTTTTTTTTCCCACACCTCTTATATCAGTTCAATGCACATCCAAGCTGGAAGGCATCTTAGAAACCCAGAGTAGAAAGGGATTCTTTCAATGTCATGTATATCTGGGAAGTGAGTCTCCATGTTCCTTCTGCTTTCTGATATGATCAGTTGCCTTATAGCCTGCATTTGAGAAAAACAAAAGGAGAAAGAAAAAAAAAGTTAAAAGCAAAATATATCTTAATGCCCTAAATTTTTCCTTTGCTTCATGTTAACATTTGTCGTAACCCAACTTTATTAGAAGCTCTTCTATTTATTTTATCTATGCTTTTTTAATTATGTGAAGACATGACAGAGCCATATCTCAGTATTATTTTAATAGCAAGCATCGATGTCTAAAGTTTAACCCTGCTGAGAAAATTTTAATTATGTTCCACATATTCCCAGCCTGAATGGTTCTGTGGTAAATTGCAATGTTGTTCATAGCTATCCATTTCCTTTCCACTCCAAGAGGAATCTACATCTGTATCCTTTGTCACATCACTTACAGGGCCTCCGGTAGGCTCCATTGCCAATACTGGCCTTGTGACTTGCTTTGGCCATTAGTATGTGAGTCCATAAGATATAGGTTGCATCCAAGGAGAAGCTCCCTGCTACTAGAAGAAGCATATTGTGCAATGGGGCTGCTTTCCCATCCTGATGTTCAAAATGAGAAGACATGTGGAGCAGATTTGTAGTATGTCTGGAACAAAGCCTGAACTGAGTTTCAGCCTTCATGTAGTATGCACAAGAAACAAATGGTTTATTGTCACTGTTTTGATCCATTAAGAGACATTGAGTTTCTTTGTTAGCATAGCAAAATTTGAATAATAGAGATTCAAGGAAATAGAGCAAAGAATTACATCTCAAGATTGAAGATATATCAGAGGTCTGGCCTCTATCCAGTATGGGAGTTACTACAGAGTATCCTATGAAACAGCCACCAAGCCACTCACTGCTTGAAAGTCTCTACTCTCAAGAATCTGTCTTATCAACTACTCAAGCATTTTTGAATCTCATTGTGTCTATGTAATACCTTAACAACGTTGCTACATCTGTGACATCATCTGAGTTGCAACTGTACAATTACTTACTAATTATTATTACTAAATTATTAGTTACTAATAATTTCTTTTTAGTTAATTTTTATACTTAAATAAATTTATATAACAAGGATACTTTGTTTCTCACTACCAGAAATGGGCACCCATTTTCACTTGCCTTAAACAGAAGGTCATTAGGTAAAAATACATATACATTTATAGATCTGAAACAATATTAGCAATTCTGCCTGTGCTCTATCAATTCCTATGGCTATAGGCCTTTTTCTCTGTTCATAAGAACTATTAGGAAATGTTAGAAATTGAGACCTACTTCTTGTTACCAGAAAGATGGAAAGAGAAATTAATAAAGGGAAACTTACTATGTTATTTGGGGCTGTTCAGTCTGTGCCTTTTTGTGGCCCATCAGGAAGACACACCAGAAAATAAACTGGATAAAGCAAAGGGAGCATCACTTCTCTCAAAGACAGTTAATCCAGAAGGAAGCCTTTTCAACAACTTCTTTTATGCTAATATATTGATATCATGGGGATTGACTTTGATGAAAAGATGATAAAATTCTAATTCTCCCACTTTTATGTCACCTCTCCCCACAGTCCTAAGCCTTTTTTTTTTTCCTCCAGGGAAAACATCTTCAGGTCATTCAGCTTTTCCTTGTGTGTTGTGCTTTCTATGGCTGTGTGCCAGTCTCCCTACCCTGGCTGTCTTCCCCTTGTTGGTTTCTTCACTCTGATGCAAAAGTGAGCGGAACTCACCCTTGAACAATTGAGTTGGTCTAGAAACCTCTTGTGTAAAATTCATTTTTTTCCCCTGTCTCCCAAATTTAATTAGGGCATAATTGGGGACTTTGGAAAACAACAAATGTCTAATAATTGATTCCATCCGCTACAACAATAAAAATCCTTCCCTTTATGAAATATAGGTTTTCCTGAAGCTTTTACTGTTGGCTTTAGAATCAGCAAAATTTTAAGCTGTCCTAAGCCTAGAGGATAGTTTTATTTTAACCATTCCATGACCAAGAATGGATCAAGGCTGCTGTTCCTATAAATTATCTTCCTGTTCCCATCAAGAAAAATTGCAAATCAGTCAAGTGGGAGGTTGTAGCAGCAGGACCTAGTCAAATAGGGCAGGGAAGTAGGACATCTTAACTGTCTGGGAAGAACCTGTCACACAACCTGGCAGACTCTTTTGTAAGGAAAACTATTAGACTCCATTTGACTTGACAGTGTCAGCCACAAACGTACTAAATTGTCACATTCTTTAACAGAAAATCCTGGGCAGTAATTCCTTCTTTGAGTTAAAACAGCCTTCAGACCCCTCTGGCTACCAGGAATTTGACTGGACTGCTCTGCAATGAGTGCCTGTTTAAAGCTCCCCTGTGTGTAGGGTGGGAGGGAGTCTGTTCTTCACCTCTAAAAATTGCTCATTAGTGTTATGCATGTGCCTGACCAGTACCCCTGAGAGAGGAGAAATAAGTAGTTGAGCCAATTATAACGTTATGGTATTCCATTCCCTTCAAATAGCTTTGACTTAGTATTTTCCTTAATATTTCCCTCCTATACCAAGTAGAGTGGTATGAATAGTCAGGGTAATAGCCCTCAAACTGAGTTTTTACTGTTGTAGCTTGCTGCCTTTTACGTCTTTCTTCATAGCTGCTTTTCTGGCTCTTGGCTCAATGGTCTTAGATAGATCACCTGTCTCTTAACTTCTTCCAGCTTTAGTTTATTCCTCAATAAAAGAGGAATTTACAGTGCCTTCCTCCAAAAGCCATTGTAAATATTCAGTAAGATGACATGTGAAAGTCCCCTAAGATACTGCTTAGCACATAGTAAGTGCTTAATAAATGGTGTTTAAATCAAAATCAGGCTGTACAAAATATTAAATTCCTCTAATTTGAATGCCTTACAGGTAAAGTCTGTCCTGATTCAAAGAGCCTATAAGGCCAACTACAAAGACCCCTTCATAAAGGGCTTATGTGCATTATTCATCATTTCTATTCATACAGGACTTAATGACTGTGGGAGAGAGCTCAGAAAAGAACAGTGAAGATGATGAAAGGTCCATGAGGTCATTGCTCTGAGGAAAAGGTTAGAGGAGATGGGTTCTTTAATTTGGGCATGTGAAGATTGCAGCATGACTTACTAATAGTCTTCAAGCATGATTGATGTTGGTAACTGAAAGAGTAATGGAAGGGTTGCATTAAAGTGGAAATACATTCTTACTGTTTTTCCAAGACCTTTTGGATTATTTCCTAAGAGCATAAGCAGATGAAATAGATTCCTCTTGCTAACAATAGTAGACACTGAGGCTGGAGTCAGGGAGAAAACTCCCCTGCCTTTGTACTTGTCAGAGGCAGGATCTGGATAGCTGGTGGCTCAATATTTTTCAAAATGTTTTGCCTCTTAATCTGGGTTAAGCCCCTGATGCCCCAAATAGTACCTGGTTCACCATGAATGGGTGACAAGATCTGCTAAAGAGATTTTCCTCTTATCTTGTGAAAAATGGAAATACTAGGTTATGCTTATGGTTGATGCACATGACATATACTAACATGGCAAATGCTAGCTAGCTTTATACAAATTATTGTGGTGGTAGTAGGAGGAGACATTGTAGGGTAGGCACTAGATAACTTCCATTTTCACTAAGTTATGAACTCAATGAGGGCAGGTTGCTTACCGTCCAGTGTTCAAGCTCAGTGGCCCTCAGTCATGCTTGTACATTGGAATTTCCTGGGGAGCTTAAAAAAAAAACAAAAAACAAACCCTGAAGTCAACGATTCAAATGAGACTATTGGAATCCAAATCTCTGGGTGTGGTGCATGGGCATTTCTGTTTGTTGCAAGGTATAGCCAGGCTTGTGAATGGTTATTCTATCTGAATATGAAAACCGAACTAGGAGGGTAGTGGGCAGGTTGCTAGTATGCATTGTGGTCTTTATCTCAACAACTGAGAGCTCTTGAAAGTTCCAGAATCATCCTGAAAAGAACAAAACTGTAGTCTATGTAGCGTACCTTGGAATTTTTTATTATCCTCTTGACTCTGACTCTCCATGGAACAGGGACACCAGAAGTTTCAAGGTGGTCTCTAATTTCTTTACACTCTCTAACATTTTAATTCCTCTCTCATATCGATGATAAAACATGCTTCTTTTAAATCTATACAAGAAAGGAAGGCTTTTGATATCCACCTTTTACAGAGTTTTGTATACTTCTTGACTTTTATGCCAAACATTTCCAGCCAAAAATTTGTCAACATCTCAGATGTTCTGCAGTCTGAACAGCATCTGATGTCGAAGGAATTACATTATCTCGTTTTACATGCCAGAGGGGACTTGAACTTCTACTAGGGGCACCAAAGTCTATAGACTATAATAATATGGATGGTTAATATCTGAAGAATCTTTAAGGATGAATGAGCATTTAGCAAACAGATACGTATCCCATATTGGATATTCTAAATAATTAGTACAGTATTATAAAGGGTAAACAAAGTCTGCATGCATCTATGACTGATAAAGTGATTATCAAAATTCTAGCAGTGAGGCAAAATGGAGAGGTGTTCCTTTTACTCTTTCTTGTCCCCATTATTTCCTTGGAATGTGGCCAAGCTTGTCACAAGGTTTAGTTACTAGTTAGAATAATAGTTACTTAAGAATCGAATACTTCTTTTGTGAAAAATATTGCTCAATTTCAATTTACCACTACAAGAGAATGTGGTGTCTTTTAACCTCAGGAATGTGACATTTTTAAAGGATTATCATTAAATGGAACAAAACAAAATTATCATACAATTTTTAAACATCAGAAAACTCATTTCTGTATACTCCTGGATTTATGGATCCCATATGATGAATGGTGGCTGGCCTTATTATGAATCCTATTTGGCGTCTATAATCTTAATAGATAGTAAAGGAATGCCTGCCACTGCCTTTCCAGCACTATGTTCTGAAATTCTAACAAGTACCTGTAGTACAGCTGTTGTGTACTACAAGTGAAAGCCAAATTCACTCAAGTGCCGAAAATAAGATCAAATTAACCTTTTGTTAGTGTAAAAGAACTCCACTTGTTTAATTACTTAGAGGCCAAATCACTTCAGCATGAGTGCAGTCGGAAAGGCTCCTTCCTGGGAAAGCCAATGTTTTTTGTGCACTACTCTGTACCCACAAGAAAGGATGGAAAAATTTCTTGTTTGAAGCATGTGCCCATATAAGCTTCCTACAGTGTACAACTTCAACAACCTAACTGAATGAATTGTTGCGCAGGGTCATTTGTGGTTGTCCACTTAAGTGTAGGTCTGGATCTCCCAAGTACAATGATCTAAATACTATCATGTCTGAGGCAGGCGTGCACATTTGGGCAGTAATTAATCAACTAATTTAGCTACCATGTACAACAGCTAGTAAGGCAATTCTTCAATAAGTATTAAGATTTTTAAAAATTTGGGGGTGCTTGGGTACCTCAGTCAGTTAAGCATCAGATTCTCGATTTTGGCTCAGGTTATGATCTCACTGTGAGTTCGAGCCCGTGTGGGCTCTGTGCTGACAGCAAAGAGCCTGCTTGAGACATTATTTCTCTCTCTCTCTCTCTCTCTCTCTCTCTCTCTCTCCCCCCCCCTCTCCTTCTCCCTCTCCCTCTCCCTCTCCCTCTCCCTCTTTCCCTTTCTCTGCTCCTCTCCCATTTGTGCTCTCTCTTTCTCCCTCAAAAATAAGTAAACAGTTAAACAAATTTTTAAAAAGAATTTAAAACATCTTCACAACTTAGGAGTCAGGATTTTATTTTTAGGAGGATTTCCTAGGGAAACTATGAAATGTAAACTAGTATTTATATTGAAAATGTACCTTTTGCTGCTAGTCGTTAATCAAAAGAGTATAAATGAAAGTAACCAGATATTTTTTAACATTAAGCATAATGAAGTTAATTAGACTGCCCAAATAATGAAATATTGTATGGCTGTAATATTTTGATATAATGTTAAGTAAATAAGCAAATTATGGAATGGTATATATAGCATATCTCTTCATTATAAAAGAATGCATATGAATGTTAATAGTGGTTAGCTTGGGTAGTGGAATTTAAGGGTGATTTTCTCCCTGCTTTTTTTGTTGCATAAATGTCCAAGCTTTCCGCACTTTTTGATCTATAATGTAAATGGTCCTTAGCTTTTTTTCCTAAAACTTTGTTTCCTAAAAACAAAGAAAACACTTCCTAATACAATAAATTTAAACATAAGCACCTAAAGAGAAAAATAAAATTCATTTCCCCATACCCTGAGAAACCATGGCCATTTATTTTTGCATATAGACTTGTGTTATATACTTTTTTTAAAGGTGTTTATTTTATTTTAATGTTTTTAATATTTATTTATTTTTGAGAGAGAGAGACAGTGCATGAGTGGGGGAAGAGCAGAGAGAGAGGGAGACAAGGAATCTGAAGCAGGCTCCAGGCTCTGAGTTGTCAGCACAAAATCCAATGCAGGGCTGGAACTCATGGACTGCGAGATCATGACCTGAGCCAAAATTGCATATTTAACTGATCAAGCCACCCAGGCACCCCCTAAAAAAGTATTCATAATGCTGGTTTAATGCTGGACAACTTTGTGTTTTTTTGAGTATTTTTCTTTCTCTCTCTTTTTTCCTTTCTTTCACTTATTCCTACCATTGGACCTCCTTCCCATGTAACCACCTAATATACACATTTACAAATAGACACTTCCATATTATGTAAGTGTAGGTTTCTGTTTATATACATATGTTTGTATTACGTATATACATATGAATATGTGTGTAGCATTTGATATATATGTCCATATATACCTATGTAAGTATATATTATATATACAGATACATGGATATCAATATGAAACTGCCAGTCTCCAACTGCCTTTGACTTACAAAAATGCCAGTTTTGTGTGATATATTCTTCAAGTTAATAGGCTCATTCATTGTAGTGGTATTAAATGATATTGCATGGTTTGGACAAACCAGTTTACTCAGTCTTTGCCTCATTGATAACATTCACTTTATTGTCAGCAAAAACAATGGTCCAGTAATCATCACTGTACATATATTGTGAAACAGCAGTACTTTTATACTTAAGTGATTTATTTTGTGTGTGATAGATATTTATTTAACCAGAACTATTTATATATATATTATTAACAAAGACATGTTTTAAGCTTTGTGTTTTGTTTTGTTTTAGTTTGAGAGAAAACAAGTGCACAAGCAGAGAGGAGGGACAGTGAGAGAGAGAGAGACCGAGAATCCCAAGCAGGCTCCACACTGTCAGCGTAGAGCTGGCATGAGGCTTGATCATGTGAACCACAAGATTGTGATCTGGGTTGACATCAAGAGTCAGACACTTAGGGGCGCCTGGGTGCCTCAGTTGGTTAAGCATTCAACTTAGGCTCAGGTCATGATCTCGCGGGTCCCTGCGTTGGATCCCTGTGGTGGGCTTTGTACTGACAGGTTGGAGCCTGGAGCCTCCTTCCGATTCTGTGTCTCCCTCTCTCTCTGCTCCTCCCCCACTCATGCTCGCTCTCTCTCTTTCTCTCTCCCTCTCTCTTTCTCTCTCTCTCTCACAAAAATAAACAAACATTAAAATTTTTTTTTAAAGAAGAGTCAGACACTTAACCGACTGAGCCACCCATGCCCCCCAACAAAGACATTTTAAATAATCTTCTCTGAGGGCATCTGGGTGACTCAGTCAGTTAAGTCAGTTAATTTAAGGTTATGTCGGCTAATTTAAGATTAAGTGGCTCAAGTCATGATCTCAGGGTTCCTGAGATCAAGCCCTGCATCACGCTTAGTGCCGATAGTGAGGAGCCTGCTTGGGATTCTCTCTCTGCCCCTCCCCTGCTCATGTTTGCTCTCTTGCTCTTTCAAAATAAATAAGTAAATTCAAATAATCTTCTCTGATATTTGCAAAACTTTACATTTTGTCCCTTTTCTGGCTGAAATGTAAAAAAGAAATCCTACTGAAAAATAATGATAATGGCCAAGTCTGACTGTTTATTTTTCAACAAATCTCTATCCTTCGAGATTGCTGCTGCTGTGTTTTAGTAGATAGACGTTAGCACAGCCAGGTACTTTTCTAAATCTACTTTACATAGAGTTTTTATTTGGGATAGTTAACCAAATTTTATCAAATGTCGTTTAAACATTTATTGTTTTAGAATCTTCTTAGAAAAGAGCATTTGTAATGCATCAAATATGTCGGGAGGCATATAAAGTAAACATTCATGAATAAACTGCCCAACTTAAAATAAAAAGAACAACATTACCCATAATTTAAAATTATCTTATTCTTGCTCATTGCTCAGTATTCTGTTCTTTTTTGTCCCTTTTCCTTGGGTGCAAAGTCTTTCCAGAATTGCATATTTATTTTTCCTTTGCATTTAAAAATCATTTCAACACAAACACTCACAGTTAAATAAATATGTTATATATTTTTACTGGTTTTTGCACTTAAAAAAATTTTTTTTTAATGTTTTTATTTATTTTTGGGACAGAGAGAGACAGAGCATGAACGGGGGAGGGGCAGAGAGAGAGGGAGACACAGAATCTGAAACAGGCTCCAGGCTCTGAGCCATCAGCCCAGAGCCTGACGCGGGGCTCGAACTCATGGACCTGCGAGATCGTGACCTGGCTGAAGTCGGACGCTTAACCGACTGCGCCACCCAGGCGCCCCATGGTTTTTGCACTTTAGAAAAATGGCATCATACTATATATTTTGTAAAACATGTGCATGTCCTGCCACCTAGTAATCCTACTCCTCGGTTTATCCTAAAGAGATACTCCTATATAAGTGTCCTGGAGATCTATATCATCAGTATTATTTATAATGGCAATAATTTATAACCAGTCTAAATATTCATTAATGGAAGAATAGATGGATAAAGTATGGTATATTCATACAATACAATATAAATTAATATTAATGTAATTATTAGAAATAAACAACAGATATTTCTGACCACATGAAAGAATGTTATTAAAATATTTTCATTGGAAAAAAAGCAAGCCCTAAAAGTCTGCATCTATTGATTTCTCTCCCATATTGTAGTGATGCTGAGGATTATGTTGATTGTTTTCTTTATTAGTGATGTTGAATCATCTTTTTTATTCTTTGACTCAACCCAGCTTATTCATAGTATATTCTCTTTTTAAAAACATATTTTTCGGTGATACAGTTCAAATACCATAAATTCCCTATATGTTTGTCAGTTGGTTTTTCATACAGTCACAAAGTTGTGTAGCCATTGCCAATTTCTGATTTCAGAATACCTTTATCACCTGAAAAAGAAACTGCAGATCTTTTAAGCAGTCACACCCATTACCCCTTCTCCTTAACCCCTTCCCCTCAACCTCTGGCAAACACTGTGCTACTTCCTGGCTCTCTGGATTTTCCTAGTCTGGATATTGCATTTTAATAGAATCATACAATATGTGGGCTTTCCTGTGTGGCTGCTTTCAGTAAAAGTAATCTTGTCAAGGTTTATCCATGTTTTAGTATCTATGAGCACCTCATTGCTTTCCATGGACAAATAGTAGTCCGTTGGGTACATGTGCATGCATGTGTGTATGTGACGTTTGTTTGTTGGTTCATCAGTTAATTGATTTTGAGTTGCTTCCACACATTTATTATGAATAAAGCCACTATAAATATTTCTGTACAAGTCTTTTTTAAAATATATATATTTATCAAAATATATGTATACATTTATAAATATATGTATATATAAGTATGCATATATAAGTATATATGTGTGTGTGTATATATATATATATATATTTTTTTAAGTTTATTTATGTATTTTGAGGGAGTGTACAGGAGGGAGGGAGGGAAGAAGGGAGAGCGAGAGAGAGAGAGAGAGAATGAGAATAAAAATTATATCCCAGGCAGGCTCTGCACTGTCAGCACAGGGCCTGACATGGGGCTCAGACTCATGAACTGTGAAATCATGACTTGAGCCGAAATCAAGAGTTGGTCACTTAACCGACTGAGCCACCCAGGCACCCCTGGGTGCTTAATTCTCTTGTGTTTATATCTACCAGTAGAATTAATGGGTCATGTGATAATTCTCCATGTAACTATTTGAGTAACTACCAAACTGTTTTACACAGTTGGCTGCATGTACCATTTTACCTTCCTACCAGCAATGTATGAGTAGTTCATCATCACCAACACTTATTATCTGGTTTTCTGATTATAGCTGTCCTAGTGGTTATGAAGTGGTATTGCATTATGGTTTTGGTTTGCATTTCCCAGATGGCTAATGATTTTGAGCATCTTTTCATGTGCTTATTGGCTATTTGCACATGTTCTTTGGAGAAATGTCTACTCAGATCTCTGATGTGTTTCTGTATACTATATTAATATATAGAATTTTAATGAAAGAATTTAGAATTTTCATTCCTACATGAGCTAGTCTATGGTTTTTTATTTATCTATACCTGGTGATGCTACTTTATAAACTACATTTGAGAGCTGTCATTCCTTACTCTTAATGCAGAAACATAAACTATATTATGATTGTTTTTTAAAATGTCAGTAGACTTATCTATACAGTCATGTAATCTGATAGCCTTTGAAAATGATAGAATTTTTTCACTTTTCCAATCTCTTATAAGATGCATTCTTTTCAGTACTTTTATTTTTTTATGGACAATTATAGTAATTGCTTTTTTTGAAAAAATATCCATTTCCTTAGGATTTACACATCAGTTACCTGAGGTTTCTCATATAATTATTTTAATCTTTTAATATCTATGATTATGTCTTTTTCTATTCTTAGTTGTATTGATTTTGTGCTTTCTTGATATTGATAATTAGGCATCTGGCAATTTATTTATTGTATTTTTATTTTTTAATTTAATTTCACAAATGTTAGCTTTTAAACTGATTCATTCTCTTTCTTTATTTAAAATTTTTCTATTTCTTATTTGACCATTTTTTAAAAATTTAAATGCAGGTCTTTTTCTCTAGCCATATCCCACAATTTTTTTACTAAAGTTTTCAACTTTTGTTTTCTGGGTAGAAATATTATAGAATTTCAGATTTAATTTTTCTTTTGGTCCAAAGCTGGTTGAGGAAAGTCTTTCTTAATTTCAGGTAGTTAATAAGCATTAAATAGTTTTAAAATTCATCATTTCTCATTTAACTGTATTATATTAGAAATTGTGAACTATAAAATGTTTGCTTTAAAAATATTTTTTATTTAAATACCAAAGGCCTAATCAACTTTATGTCTCTCACAGATAAAATATATTATTGATTTATAAGCTACTAAATACATAAAATATATAATGTATACACATATAAACTTAATTTTTATCATCAATATTTTTCTATTCTTATACATATTACATCTTTCCAGTTATTAAGGAAGTATTATAACATTTTCAACAATAATTTTACGTTAAATTCACTTGCATTCATAATTGAATTTCCTCTTTATAATTAGTTGCTTTGTTTTATGCTGTACCCAGGTGTATTCCTGTAAATATTCTTAGCAGGGTTTTTCCTTAATTTTTAAATTTTATTACATCTTGTGTCTTATTCTTAAATTACAACGTATCTGATGCAGTGTTCCCATTACAACTTTGTTTGCATTGCCTGGTAAATTTTGGCCCATTATTTTACTTCTTTCTTGTTTACATTTTAATGATACAGTACAACCACACAAAAAATATAAAGAAAAATATAAAAGATTTCATGTACCAAGATTCTTTTATTTTTTTATTTTTATTGATTTGTTTATTTTTTAATATGAAATTTATTGTCAAATTGGTTTCCATACAACACCCAATGCTCATCCCAACAGGTGCCCTCCTCAATGCCCATCACCCATTTTCCCCTTCTTCCCACCCCCCATCAACCCTCAATTTATTCTGTTTTTAAGAGTCTCTTATGGTTTTCTCCTTCCCCTCCCCCATGGTCTTCTGTTAAGTTTCTCAGGATCCACATAAGAGAGAAAACATATGGTATCTGTCTTTCTCTGCCTGACTTATTTCACTTAGCATACCACTCTCCAGTTCCATCCACATTGCTACAAAAGGCCATTTCATTCTTTCTCGTTGCCAAGTAGTATTCCATTGTGTATATAAACCACAATTTCTTTATCCATTCATCCGTTGATGGACATTTAGGCTCTTTCCATAGTTTGGCTATTGTTGAAAGTGCTGCTATAAACATTGGGGTACAAGTGCCCCTATGCATCAGCATTCCTGTATCCCTTGGGTAAATTCCTAGCATTGCTATTGCTGGGTCATAGGGTAGATCTATTTTTAATTTTTTGAGGAACCTCCACACTGTTTCCAGAGTGGCTGCACCAGTTTGCTTCCTACCAACAGTGAAAGAGGATTCCCGTGTCTCCACATCCTCGCCAGCATCTATAGTCTCCTAATTTGTTCACTTTAGCCACTCTGATTGGCGTGAGGTGACATCTCAGTAGGGTTTTGATTTGTATTTCCCTGATGAGGAGTGACATGGAGCATCTTTTCATGTACCTATTGGCCATCTGGATGTCTTCTTTAGAGAAGTGTCTATTCATGTCTTCTGCCCATTTCTTCACTGGGTTATTTGTTTTTCGGGTGTGGAGTTTGGTGAGTTCTTTACAGGTTTTGGATGCTAGCCCTTTGTCTGATAAGTCATTTGCAAATATCTTTTCCCATTCTGTCGGTTGCCTTTTAATTTTGTTGATTGTTTCCTTTGCAGTGCAGAAGCTTTTTATCTTCATGAGGTCTCAATAGTTCTTTTTTGCTTTTAATTCCCTTGCTTTGGAGATGTGTCAAGTAAGAAACTGCTGTGGCTGAGGTCAGAGAGGTTTTTACCTGCTTTCTCCTCTAGGGTTTTGGTGGTTTCCTTCATTCAGGAAGGACCACGTTCAGGTCCTTCATCCATTTTGAGTTTATTTTTGTGAATGGTGTGAGAAAGTGGTCTAGTTTCAATCTTCTGCATGTTGCTGTCCAGTTCTCCCAGCACCATTTGTTAAAGAGACTGTCTTTTTTCCATTGGATATTCTTTCCTGCTTTGTCAAAGATTAGTTGCTGGCCATACATTTGTGGGTCCAATTCTGGAGTCTCTATTCTAATCCATTGGCCAATGTGTCTGTTTTTGTGCCAATACCATGCTGTCTTGATGATTACAAGCTTTGTAGTAGAGGCTAAAGTCTGGGATTATGATGCCTCCCACTTTAGTCATCTTCTTCAATATTACTTTGGCTGTTCAGGGTCTTTTGTGATTCCATACAAATTTTAGGATTGCTTGTTCTGGCTTCGAGAAGAATGCTGGTGCAATTTTGATTGGGATTGCATTGAATATGTAGATTGCTTTGGGTAGTATTGACATTTTAACAATATTTATTCTTCCAATCCATGAACACAGAATGTTTTTCCATTTCTTTGTATCTTCTTCAATTCCATTCATAAGCTTTCTATAGTTTTCAGCATACAGATCTTTTACATCTTTGGTTAGGTTTTATCCCTAGGTATTTTATGATTCTTGGTGCAATTGTGAATGGGATCAGTTTCTTTACTTGTCTTTCTGTTGCTTCATTATTAGTGTATAAGAGTGCAACCGAATTCTGCACATTAATTTTGTATCCTGCGACTTTGCTGAATTCATGTATCAGTTCTAGCAGACTTTTGGTGGAGTCTGTTGGGTTTTCCATGTATAGTATGATGTCATCTGCAAAAAGCGAAAGCTTAACTTCATCTTTGCCAATTTTTGTTCCTTTGATTTTCTTTTGTTTTTGATTGCATTGGTCAGTGGACACTTGGTCTGTTTCTGTAATTTGGTATTATAGATAATGCTGCTGTAAACATCAGAGTGCCTGTTTCCCTTTGAAGTAGTATTTTTGTATCCTTTGGGTAAATAAGCCAGTACTACAATTATTGGGTTGCAAGTAGTGCTATTTTTAACTTTTTGAGGAACTACCATACTTTTCTCTAGAGTAGATGCACCAGTTTACATTCTCACCAAAAGTGCAGGAAGGTTCTTCATTCTCCACATCCTCACCAGCACCCATTATTTCTTGTGTTGTTAATTTTAACTATTCCGATAGGTATGAAGTGATGTCACACTGTGGTTTTGATTTGTATTTCCTAATGATAGGTGAAGTTGAACATCTTTTCAAGTGTGTTGGCCATCTCAATGTCTTCCTTGGAAAAATGTCTATACGTGTCTCTTGCTATTCTTTAATTGGATTAGCTTGTTTTGCAGTATTGAGTTTTAGACATTCTTTAGAGGTTTTGGATACTAACCCTTTACCAGTGTTGTCATTTGCACACATCTTCATCCATTCTGAAGGTTGCCTTTTACTTTTGTTGTGTCTTTCTTTCACTTTGCAGAAGCTTTTTATCTTGATGAAGTCCCAATAGTTCATTTTTGCCTTAGTTTCCCTTGCCTAAGGAGGCATATCTAGAAAGTAGTTGCTACCGTTGATGACAAAGAGGTTACTACCTGTGTATTCCTGTAGGAATTTAGATGATTTCCGGTCCCACATTTAGGTCTTTAATCCACTTTTAATATATTTCTTTGTATGGTGTAAGAAAGTCATCTGTTTTTATTTTACATGTTGCTGTTCCATTTTCTCAGTACCATCTGTTGAAAAGACTGTCTTTTTCCCATTGGATATTCTTTACTGCTTTGTCAAAGATTAAATGACCATATCGTTGTCTGTTCATTTCTGGATTTGCTGTTTTGTTCTTTTGATATATTTGTCTATTTTTGTTCCAGGACTAGACGGTCTTCTTTTTTTTTTTATTTAAAAAAAATTTTTTTACATTTATTTATTTTTGAGAGATAGAGAGAGATAGAGTGTGAATGGGGGAGGGGCAGAGAGAGAAGGAGACACAGAATCTGAAGCAGGCTTCAGGCTCTGAGCTGTCAGCACAGAGCCCGCAGGACCATACAGTCTTGATCATTACAGCTTTGTAATATAACTTGAAGTCCAGAATTGTGATGCCTCCAGTTTTGCTTTTCTTTCTCAAGATTGCTTTGTCTATTTTGGGCCTTTTGTGATCCCATGCAAATTTTAGGTTTGTTTGTTCCAGCTCTGTAAAAAACGATGGTGGTATTTTGATGGAGATTGCATTGAATGTATAGATTGCTTTAGGTAGTATAGACATTTTAACAATATTTGTTCTTCCAATCCATGGGCCTGGTTTGTCTTTGCATTTCTTTCTGTCATCTTCAATTTCTCCCATTAGTGTTCAGTAGTATTCAGAGTACAGGTCTTTCATCTCTTTGGTTAGGTTTATTCTTAGGTATCTTATTGTTTTTGGTGCAATTGAAAATGGAATTGATGGGGCGCCTGGGTGGCGCAGTCGGTTAAGCGTCCGACTTCATCCAGGTCACGATCTTGCAGTCCGTGAGTTCGAGCCCCGCGTCGGGCTCTGGGCTGATGGCTCAGAGCCTGGAGCCTGTTTCCAATTCTGTGTCTCCCTCTCTCTCTGCCCCTCCCCCGTTCATGCTCTGTCTCTCTCTGTCCCAAAAATAAATAAACGTTGAAAAAAAAAATTAAAAAAAAAAAAGAAAAAAAGAAAATGGAATTGATTCCTTAATTTCTCTTTCTGGTGCTTCATTATTGGTATATAGAAATGCAATAGACTTAGGTACACTGATTGTGTATCCTGTGATTTTACTGAATTCATTTATCAGTCCTAGCAGTTTTTTGGTGGAGTCTTTTGGGCTTTCCATGTAGAGTATCATGTCATCTGCAAATAGTGTAAGTTTGACTTGACTTCTTCCTGCATGTTTGGATGCTTTTTATTTCTTTTTGTTCTCTGCTGTGGCTAGTACTATGTTTAAAAAAACGGTGGTGAAAATGGACATCCCTGTCTTGTTCCTGACAATAGAGGAACGGCTCTCAGTTTTTCGTCATTGAGAATGAGATTAGCTGCAGGTTTTTCATAGATGGTCTTTAGTATTATGTGGTATGTTCCCTCTAAGCCTACTTTGTTGAGGGTTTTTATCATGAATGGATGTTGTACTTTGTCAGATGCTTTTTCCACAGCTATTGAGAGTATCATATTGTTCTTATCCTTTCTTTAGTAATGTCATATATCATGTTGATTGATTTATAAATATTGAGTGACCCTTGGAACCCAGATGTAAATCCCTCTTGATCCTGGTAAATGACTTTTTTGAAGGATTTGGTTTCCTTGTATTGAGAATTTTTGCATCTGTGTTAATCAGGGATATTGGCCTGTAGTTCTCTTTTTTAGTGGTTTCTTTATCTGGTTTTTGTATCAGGGTCTTATAGAATGAATACTGGTCTTATAGAATGAATTTGGAGGTAGTCATTCCTTTTCTATTTTTTATAATAGTTTGAGAAGGATGGGTATTAACTGTTCTTTGGTAGAATTCCCCTCTGAAGTCCTCTGGCCCTAGACTTCTGTTTGTTGGAAGGGTTTGTTTGTTTGTTTGTTTGTTTTGGTTTTTTTGTTTGTTTTACTGATTCAGTTTCTTTGCTGGTTATCAGTCTGTTGTTCAAGTTTTCTGTTTCCTCACTTTCAGTTTTGATACTTTATATGTTTCTAGAAATTTGTCCATTTGCTCCAGGTTGTCTAAATTGTTGACATATAGTTTTTCATAATATTCTTTTATAATATTTCTCCTCTCTTATTTAGGATTTTATTTATTTGGGTCCTTTCTGTTTTCTTTTTGATAAGTCTGACTAAGGGTTTATCAGTTTCATTTATTTATATTTTTTCAAAGAACTGGTTCCTGGTTCATTGATCTGTTTTATTTGTTTTTTTTTTTTTCTATACCATTAATTTCTGCTCTAATGTTTATTATTTCCTTTTTTCTTCTGTCTTTAGGCTTCATGTCTTGTTCTTTCTCTAGATCCTTTAGGTGAAAAGTTAGGTTGTTTATTTGAGATTTTTTTGTGCTTCTTGGGGTAGACTATTGCCATAAATTTCCCTCTTGGGACCACTTTTGCTGCATCCCAAAGATTTTGGACTATTGTGTTTTCATTTTGTTTCTGTGTATTTTTAAATTTCTTCTTTAATTTCATGCTTGACCTATTCATTATTTAGTAGCATGTTGTTTAATTCTGTGTATTTTTGGTTTTCCCAATTTTTTGGGGGGTGTGTGTGTATTTATGTGATTGACTTCAAGTTTCATGACTTCAAGTTTCAAAAACAGGCTGTTTTTGACTTAATATGTGATCTCTTCTGGAGAATGTTCCATGTGCACTTGAAAAGAATGTGTATTCTGCTGCTATAGAGTAGAATATTCTGAATATATCTGGCAAGTCTATCTCATCCAGTGTGTCCTTCAAAGCCATTGTTTCCTTGTTGACTTTCTGTTTAGATGATCTGTGCACTGATGTAAGTGGGTTGTTAAAGTCCCCTACTATTATTGTCTTATTATCAATTAGTTCCTTTATGTTTGTTATTATTTTACATATTTGTGTGACTTCATGTTGGGTACACAGTTATTTGCAGTTGTTATAGCTTCTTGTTGGATTGTCCCCCGTATGATTATATAATGCTTTTCTTTGTGTCTTTGTCCAAGATAAGTATTGCTACTACAGCTTTCTTTTGACATCCATATACACGATAAATATTTCTCTATCACCTCACTTTCAATGTGCACGTATCTTTAGGTCTAGAAATGAGTCTCTTGTAGGCAACATATTGGTGAGTCTTGTTTTGTTTTTGTTTTTGTTTTCTTATCCATTCTGACACCCTATAACTTCTGATAGGAGTGGTTAGTCCTTTACATTTAAAGTAATTATTGATAGATACGTATTTATTGCCATTTTTATTACTTGTTGTTTCTGGAGATTTTCTCTGATCCTTTCTTCTTTCTGTCATTTTCAGTCTTTCTTTCCCAAAGATTCTCCTTTAACGTTTCTTATAGGGCTGGTTTAGTGGTCAAGATCCCCTTTAGTTTTTGTCTGAAAAACTCTTAATCTCCCTTTCTTTTCTGAATGATAGAGTATTCCTGGCTACAGATTTTCCCATTCAGAACTTTGAAGATAGCATGCCACTCCCTTCTGGCTTGCCAAGTTGTCTATTGAGAAATCTGCTAGCCTTATGGGTTTTCTCTTGTAAATTAAGGACTTTTTTTTTTGTCTTGCTGTTTTAAGATTTTTTTATTGCTTTATTTTGCAAATTTAGTTACAATATGTTTAGTGTTGGCCTGCTTTTGTTGATTTTTTGGAGGGTTCTCTGTGTCTCCTAGAAATAGATATCTATTTCCTTCCCTAGATTAGGGATGTTTTCTATTATTTCTTGAAATAAGTTTTCTGTCCCTTTTTATCCTATTTCTTTTGAGACACTTATAGTACAAATGTTATTACATTTGATGGAGTCACTGAATTCTCTATATTTATTCTCATATTGGAAAATTCTTCTTTCTCTCTTTTGTTCAGCTTTATTATTTTTCATTATCTTGTCTTCTAGGTCACTAATTCCTTCATTTCCTCCTCCGGACTTTGTTCATTGTATTAAGCCTGTTTCCAAAATCTTGGTTATTGCATTCCTCATCTTTGATTCTTTTTTAACTCTTTTATCACTGTGGTAAGAGCCTCACTGACATCTTCTATTCTTTTCTCAAGCCCAGTGAGTATCATTATTGTTGCTTTAAATTCTCCATCAGGCATATTGCTTATATCTGTTTCACTTAGATCTCTGGCCATGGCCTTATCTTTCATTTGAGAAAATATCCATCTTGGCATTTAGTCTAAGTCTCTGCCTTCTTCTCTGTGTTAGAAAAGCCACTTACATCTCCTTCTCCTGAAAGTAATGTTCTTTTGAAGAAGATGCCATGTAGTGCCCAGGGCCTAGCACTTCAGGGAGTGTCTCTGCTGTGTGCTGCATGCCCTGTGCTGTTTTGTTTTGGCTGCTCTGTTCTTCAGCGCATTTTTCTGCAGAGGCTCTCCTTGCCTACCTGGGTAGTGTTTGATCCCTGGCCTGAATGTGGCCAGTTTTAATTAGGTGTGCTCTGGTCTGCTTGTTAAATGATACCTGACACCAGAACTGAGGCCCTGCAGAACTCTCTGGTAGGGAAACATGGCATGATCATGGGCTTTTACTGGTCTTCTAGGGGAAGGGTCCACACACTGGGACTAGGGCAAGTGTGACTGAGAAGGGCAGTCCCTCCACAGTGCAGGGCTTGGGATTTAGTGTAAGCAAATTAGGCAGCCACTGTTGGTTGTTGCACTGCTTCCAGCAGGTCACTCTGTGTTTATACCGAAGGATGGAAGAGAGAAATGGGGTCAACCAGCTCCTTTGTTCTAGGGGAGGTGTCTCTGTGAGGGCTACCCCTCAGGGATTTGCTCTGAGACGAGTGAATAATCTCCCCACTGTGGGCCCCAGACACTTCTCAGGTTTCTGTTTCATGCTGTCTGCCCCTGTTGTTGGCTTGCCTTTTCTGCAGGAGCAGTGCAGTGCCCTCTGGGCTCTATCCCAGCCAATACCACTGACCTTTATAACTTTAGGCTTTATACCCTATTGGTTGCAAGATGAAATTTAGCACCCCCCCCCCGTTTTCCAAGTCAATGTCTTTTTTTCTTTCTTTATTTTGAGAGAGAGAGAGAGAGAGAGAGAGAGAGCGAGCGCGCGCGCGCAGGACAGGAGCATAGAGAGAGGGAGAGAGAGAATCCCAAGCAGGCTCAACACTGTCAATGCAGAGCCCATTGTGGGGCTTGAATTCACAAACCAGGAGACCATGCCTGAGCCAAAATCAAGAGTTGGATTCTCACCCAACTGAGCCACCCAGGCGCCCCATCTAAGCCAATGTCTTTGGGGAATCGTCCTTCTTATGCATTCTTCATGTCCTCTTCTCTCTCTTGCCCTTTTCTGTGACCACAGCTCCCTCCCCTCAGGAGTACCCATGATCCATTTCTCCCTTAAACCACATCTCAGCAATTACTATCTTTTTTATGTGGCCTCTTCTCTCCTTTAGTTGTGGAGTTTGTTTTGTCAATCTTCATGTTGATTTCTAGGGTATTTAGGATGATATGATAGTTGTCTAGTTGTATTTGTGGGGTGAGATGAGCCTACACTCCTCCTTTTCCATCACCATCTTCTTGGATTTTTTTCTATCTACAATTTTCATTCACTCTTTTTTTAGATATATACATATAGGTAGATGTATTTCTAATGCTTTTTAATTGCTGTATAATATTCTATTTCAAGTAGATACTGTTTAGTTTACATTCTTCTGGTGATCAGTATTTAGGTTGTTTCCAATGTTAATATTACAGAGAGTGTCATAATTATATCCTTGTGGAAGTCCCCTTGTAAGCTTTTGCAGGAATTTCTTTAGGGTACTTATCTAAAGTTGGAATTATTGCATCATAGGGTAGTGCTATCTTCCATTTTATTAGATATTGACAAATTATTCTCCAGAGAGTTTTAACAATTTAAACCAACATATGAGAGTTGATTTTATACACATTTCACTAATATTTAGTATGGACAGATTTTATGTTTTTCTAATCTGACATATACATTAGTTTCTTATTGTTGTGTTTATTTGCATTTCCATGATTGATATAGAGAACGAATATCTTTTCATTAATTTGTTGGCCATTCAGTTTATTTCCAGTATGTAGTTACTGTTCATGTTTATATTGTCATTAATATTTTTCCTATGGATTTATAAGATTTTTAATTGCATAATAGATACTAATTCTTTGTTTTATGTCATCCTTGTGAATATCTTGGTTCATAAAACATCTTGTTACATTATTAATGCTGTTTCGTTATTTTCTTTTGATTAAGTTTTTTGTTTACATCATAGTTCAGAATTCCTTTCATACATGGTTCACGAAGGCATTATCTCACTTTTTTCTTCTCAGTGTTACAGAATTTTGCATTTGTTATTTAAGTCTTTAATACATTAGAATTCTTTTTCGTTTGGTGTGAAATAGAGACCTATTGACTGCTTCTGCTCTATAGGAATAGTCAGTTGTCCCATGTACTTGACTAGTGCACCTGTATTCTGTAATACTTCATTATAATCACAGTCCTACATATTATTAAGTCTGTTTCCAGATATTCCATATTAATTGATCTGTTTGCTTCATTGATCTATTTGCTTCATTGATTTATTTGCTCTTCATATAACAATAGCCCAATAACACTGTTTTGTTTACTATAATTTTGAAAAACTATAGGTTATCTAAACATTCTTTTGTTTACTATAATTTTGAAAAACTATAGGTTATCTGGCAGCATGCATTTCCCACCTTGTTTTATTTTGAAAATTTCTTCTTAGTTTTTTCATAGAATCCAAGTTTGTTTATTGGGATGGCTAGCTGTCTCTGCTCCCATTGCCAGAAATAGTGTGAGTTTTGGCAAGTTGTAAGTTAACTATTGAAGCAATGGGAGGAAGGTTCTTTGTGTTGGCCAACCCTGCTGTCAAGATGAGCATTCTCCTACTCTTGGTGTAAGAGGATTCAACCCTCCAACTCTGCTTCTCATGATTCTCAAGGGCAGAGAATAGCAGGTGCTTCTGGGTTATTTGCATAAGTGTAATAATGTCCTTCCTCATATGAGTCCAAGGATCATAATACCACAATTTCCAGGAATCATTTTGTTTTTATCCTTGTCTCAAGTCTATCTAGCACCAGTCTAATTACATTTCAAACCTAGGATGGGAAAGCATATGTCCACAATTTAAGTTGGGACTCTAGATCCTGATATAGCTTGCTGACATCTACAAGGGCCTGACTAGTTGCCATAATCAGTCCTGCATTCCTCATGAGAAGACATAATTGGATGGATTGGAGTTGAAAGAGGAGGGAAAAGGGATACTTTTAGGCCTTTATCTTTCTATAATCTTTTATTCCAAATTTTATGTAATGATAATTTATTACTTTTATCTGAAAAATAAGTAAATTAATAAAAAAAACAAGTTCAGCATGGCATTAAAGGGTTATCTTCCTTTTTATGGCATCTACTTCACCAGGTAATTACACTAGCTTCATTAACTGTGACTACTTAGTAAGAACATACTGCTTCCAAAACCTTATAGAATTTGAGATTTCCCCTTTCATCAGAATTCTTACATATGCTACTTTAGAGTGTACTGTTTGACCCAAAAATAGTTCCAGTAATAAGTTTTATGTCGCCTTAAATTATTTCTCAATTCTCACCAAGCACTAAAGCAGAATATGCTAATTATTATGTCCCTTAAACTTGTTTGCTCTTTATGCAAGATATTAGCTTATTTAGAAATACCTGCTTTATGATTTGCCTTTGATAGCTTTAGTGTTTTATTCCTCCCACAATATTAATAATCAATTGAAACTGCGTTCTCAATAATTTGCTTTGTCTTTGAAATGTATATACATTTGGGTGGCAATTATTTACACTTTCTTTTTATTTCTAGTACCTGGAACCACTGCTCTAGTCCCAATATGGATTTTGTGCAGCATACCTATGTTAAAATGTATCCTTATTAACAATGACATAATACTAAGCATCTTAGGGTATTGTTGGAAGCTTTACATGAAATATTATGTTTATAAACTCTTCATAGTTTGTTTACAATGTGTTTTCAGATATCTCATTCGAACTTTATTCTTACTCTGCGAAGAAAGCATTTATTTTCTCAATTAGAAAAAAGAAACTGAGATCCAACATCATATTTACAATTAGTAAATATAAGACAGGGCTTAAAGTCCTATTTTCTGACTTATTTCAGCATTGCTTTTCTCCCCTGTGTCAAAGTCTAATGTACAGAGTGTTGAAGTATTTTAACTGTTATAGAGGGTTAATTTTTGTCGGTCACTTTCCTGATGGTGGTAGAGGATGTGTCTTACCATCTATGAACATTGTCATGTAATAATATTTTAATGTAAATTAGTCCCTGCAGGTAAATATGACTCTGCCAATATGCATAATGTTTAGGTCTTGAGGTTGTGTGTGTGTGTGTGTGTGTGTGTGTGTGTGTGTGTGTATGTTTTGTGTGTGTGTGTTTTCTGTGAGTTTTTGTGATTTTCTTTTACCGATAATATTATTTCAAATTTTTTCCAGAAATTTTTTGTCTCTTATGGGTTTGGCAGTTTAATAAAGACTGGTTCTATTGCCCTATCATTTTCATTCTTGGTCAACTAGAAAACCACTGAGAATATTTGATTTTGTACTGGCGTACAGCTGCAGTGATTATCTTGCATGTGACCGGGTGTTAGGTAGAGGTTGGCTCACACTTCCTGGATACTGTGTATAAAGAGTCACATTAACAAGTTACATTGGAGGGCTTACTTTTTCTTGGCATTTATTAATATGGAAGACATTGTGACAACTATTTCACTTCAGGCAACCCCATTATTTAAGTTGTTAACAATTAACTGGACAAAAGAATGTGTAATGGACTATGGGCAATAATATGTGCCCATATTAAATCCCATATTGGGATTTAAACTGATTCATCTCACCTGCTGTGATTACTATACATCTGTCATGAATGACAAAAATGGAGTTCTAGCTTATTACTTTTCAGCCAAGGATGTTCTGGAGTAGGTCAGAATCTCCAGTTTGTGGCCTTAGTCCACCATTCACCTGAGTAATGATCTATTTGTGATGGGGTAAATGAACTAAGTAGAGTAAGACATATGCATATAGTGTCTAGGAACCAATGTATTTACATGTTCGAGCTCCACTCTAGCACATCCCTCTTTGTCAATATTTCATACTTTTCTTCCAAGTCCCAGAAGTTTAATCTTGTCCCACATCAGCCCTTGACAAAGCTCATTAACACTCTTGCTCTCTGTCTTTGACAGTGACCATAGCTTTGAAATCCTGCCTTTTTGTTATATGTGTTGCCAACTCTCCCAGGCACAGAATCTGCTGAAGCCTTGGAAGCCAGATGCTAGTGGTTTCTGATTTACATTGACTGATTTTCTACAGGTGCCACTCCATTGATATATTACTGACAATATTATCAATTATGGAAGTAGGAGGTGGTATGATCAAAATCACAAAGAATGGAGAGGTGAATAAGAATTACCAGTATAGGATAGGAGGATGTTACTCTGGATGAGTAACTAGTCTTGACTGAGGAACTTCTATTGATTGTTTGACTCCAGGTTATATGGGAAAACTGAGGAATAGAGAGATGCCATATGACAAGGGAGCGGTAGGATTCTAGCAAGATCTTCTGGCTTTAAACCCCATCATCTATTCATTTTAAAATACTGTAGAAGGAAGGAATTTGCTTTAAAAACTAGTTTCTGCATTTTTTCTCCCCCTGATTGTTTGGAATGTTCTCCACCAGATTCAGGCAACTCTTTTATCATCAACATTTACCACATGGCCCTGGAGAAACTAAGCACTCCTGGTGTTCCTGCAGCCTGGCTCATCAGAATCTTATTCAGGTATTTTTTTTTGAAGGAATTTCTGCCAAAAATATATCTCTTGCCTTGTAGTGCCTTATTCTTCATGGTCTTCATTAAAGTTTCCTGTCTCTCAGACACTTTTGAGTTTTAGGATCCTTTTGGCAAGCAGATATATCACAGTGACCCTTGCTGGCTACACACCCACACTGTGACTATACAAAGGAGTAACAAAACTGGTATAGCAAATGTGCATGGTTTTCCTCCTCTAACATGTCTTTGGAAAGCTGGTTGCTGTTTATGTTCATAGAATGATTGCTTTTCTGTGCTTTGTTCCCAAAGAAAGAACACAAACAACATATCTTGAATGACAGGCAGGAAAATGCAGGAAACAGGAATGAGTATGAAGAGAGTCTCAGGTTTCTGCTATCTTCTCAGAGTACATTAAAACTCCTCTCTCAACCACACACATGTCAGTCAACTGAAGAATGGATAAAGAAGATGTGGTTTATGTATACAATGGAATACTACTTGGCAATGAGAAAGAATGAAATATGGCATTTTGTAGCAATGTGGATGGAACTGGAGAGTGTTATGCTAAGTGAAATAAGTCAGGCAGAGAAAGACAGATACCATATGTTTTCTCTCTTATGTGGATCCTTAGAAACTTAACAGAAGACCATGGGGGAGGGGAAGGGGAAAACCATAAGAGACTCTTAAAAACTGAGAATAAACTGAGAGTTGATGGGGGGTGGGAGGGAGGGGAAAGTGGGTGATGGGCATTGAGGAGGGCACCTGTTGGGATGAGCACTGGGTGTTGTATAGAAACCAATTTGACATTAAATTTCATATTTAAAACAACACAGGGTTTGAGACATGTGCACATACCAATGTTGTAATCAAATAAGGAAGTGAGTTTTTCAGCAAAAAATAATGAGAAATTCTGAGTTTGTCTTATTCTATAGTACTTTTGCTGTTTGTCTCAGGTAAGCCCTTGTATCTGTATCAGTTTCAATCTCCTCAGTTGTGAGAATCCTCCTTAGGGTTATTGGAGTGTACAGTGATAAAACTTGTGTCAGTACAGCACAATACTTGATGCAGTCTCCTTCCTTTATCATAAGCATGTGTAAACTAGGGAGACTGAATCTCATGATCATTAAGTTGCCTTGAAGTTCTAATACTCCTGCTAAACTCTAGACGGTGCTGTCCAGAATGGTAGCCACTAGCCTACCATTCGAAATATGGCCAGTGCAACTGAGCAACTTAATTTTTAACAAATTTGTTTCACTAAAATTGTAAAACTGATGCAGGGTAAAATACTTTCCCTTTAACACAACTTCATGGTGCTTAGACTGTATTTCACTGTATTGCATCATGTTAAAATGATAGTCATTGTTGGAGTATGACTGTTGGCTTCTTATGATGTGTCTGGTGTCTCATGGATAAATGTTTTATATTGATTCCATGTTGAAATTATACTACTTTAGATAGAGTGAGTGAAATAAAATATATTACTGTAATTAATTTAAGTCATTTCTTTTAACTTTTTAAATGTGGTTTCCAGAAAATTAGATATTCCACATCTAGCTCATATTATATTTCAACTGGGCAGCACCGCTCTAGATAGCACAGGAGGATGCCTCAACCTGAGAGTTGACGCTTGCAGCACAGAGGACAGTCTTACATTTCTCTGGAGAGTTAGAGGCAAGGTCCCAATGGTGTGTTTACTACAAGGCCAGGGTCAATCCCTTACTAGGCCCAGTTCCTTTCTGAAGGAATTTCAGGTAATAGGTAACTTTTATATTACTTCTCAACTTGATTGAGTGTAAACCCATTCATTTAAAAGCTATTCTCTGTCAGACCCTGCAAATGATGCCTAATTCAGACCGTGCCCTAGTTCCTCAGACTTACACCATATACAGGTGCTTCACTTGCCCAATCTAGTTCTTAATTTTGGATTCTGTTTTGTGGGTGTGATGCTTGGCTCTTTTTTCTACTTTTTGACATCCAATAGTTAATCCTTGAACCCATTTCGCCTCCATATTTTTCCTTGATTCCAATTTTGGAATGCTGTAATGTTACTGAGAGATATGTATTGTGTCTCCTGCACAGTGCTAAATCCAGTAACTACTGAGCTGAATGTTCAGCAGGGATTTTTCTTTGCCCAAGCCACACCGAATTAGTGAATAACTGGTGACTTTTTCCTTTCTCACTGTGCAAATCCTGGCTAGGTATTCTCTGTCTGTCATGGAGCTGGGACCTTGTTTGTCCTCCAGGGCTTAAAGCAGTTGACTGACATGTAAGTGTCCAGTAGATATTTTGACAGGGTAATTGGAAGCTAGGGTGCTTTCTCCTAAGTGCATTTATCTTTTTTTGTGAGAACACTATCTTAATAATAACTCACATTTGTCAAGGTCTTTTTAGTTGACATGTGCATTCACATCCATTATCATATTAGATCTTCACATCAGCACTATGCTGAGATTATTTCATGTACTCAGATGCAGAGGCAGATGCTTAGGTGAGTAAACAGTGGGGCAGGAGTTAGAACTCATGTCTTTTTTTTTTTTAATTTTTTTTTCAACGTTTATTTATTTTTGGACAGAGAGAGACATAGCATGAACGGGGGAGGGGCAGAGAGAGAGGGAGACACAGAATTGGAAACAGGCTCCAGGCTCTGAGCCATCAGCCCAGAGCCTGACGCGGGGCTCGAACTCACGGACTGCGAGATCGTGACCTGGCTGAAGTCGGACGCTTAACTGACTGCGCCACCCAGGCGCCCCAGAACTCATGTCTTTTGATCACAGGCCTATTTTCCTCTACTTACAGAGCTTCTACCGTCTGACTTCAATGTATGTGCATGATTGAATAAACTTGCAGGGTGCCTTTGTAATGCTTGTCTTAATTAACTTGATGCTTATCACGATGTACCTATAATACGCTGTGGGAAAGTTGGTTTTCAAAATTGCTGATTCTTTCTCATCTTGCCTTTATCCTGGTCATAGGCATTTGGTCATTTTTCTGCTTTTCGTTTGGCTTCCAGAGAGGATGTAAACTACTGTAGTTTTAATTTCAAGGAGTTTTTAGTTATTTTAAACTTATCCACTCTCTGTCTCAAAGCAGAGATTCCAAAATCATGTTCAGCTTCTCATTCTTGTCTCTCCCCGGCCTGCCATCAAATTCCATTGATTCCACACTTAAATCCTTCCTTTCTCCAGACTCCATGGCTAACACCCTTGGTATCTCTTCCTCGGATTGTTTCAATATCGTGGGATTCAGAGTTAAAATTTTCTATAGTGAAGATTTTTCTAAAATAATCAATAAGTGAGATAAATGAGCTAAAATTTCCTTGTCATACTGACTTGGGATATCACCTTATAAGAATCATCCCCTTGACTTTAACTTACAGAATATTTTATTCTAAATGTAATTATTTGTCTATTATTTGGGAATTTTTCTAAATGTAATTATTGTCTGTTATTAATATAATTGTTTGTCTATTTCTCCTCCACTAAACTATGAAATCTCAAGTGTGAAGGCCATGTCTTTCCTATATATGTGTTATGTGCCTTGTTCTTAATCATAGCCTTTCATTAAATGAATGATGATTGAATAGAGGTTGGAAGTTTAGGTTTTCCTGTGTGTGCATACACCAAAATTCAAAAACCATGTGGTCAGTGCAGGGCCACCAGCACCATGCCAGAGTCTCATAATAGGAATATCTTTACATGATAAGACAGGCTGGAAATTAATTTAAAAAATCATAATGGTGCATGTGTGGAAAAACACATTTTTGCAAAATAGGTATGCTATCTTAAAATAAGGATTTATTTTGAAAGATCACTCAAAATGGGTTGGATTATTATACTTTAAAGAATTGTCAAGGAGCTAAGATGACAGAATAGTAGGAGGACCCTAGGCTTGCTTCATCCCTGCAAAACAGCTAGATGAATATCAAATCATACTGAATACCCAAGAAATTGATCTGAGGACTGACAGAACAAACTGAACAGCTAGAGGGAAAAAAGAGGCCACATCATAGAAGGTAGGAGGTGCAGAGACAGGGTTTGGGGGAGAAATGGATTGTGGGTGTTGTGGAGGGGGGGAGCGCTGGTTGCAGATAGAGGAGCATGGGGGGTTCCACAAGGTCAACACTTCCCCGAGGCCATTGACTGGGAAACATAAGAAGGGCTGGTTTTTGAGTTTTTGCAACCAGTGAGGCTCAAAGACAGGAGTTTTAGAGGTCCACAGTGAGGCTGGTATAGAGCTCTCAAGGCATTGCAGTAGTCATGTAGGGAAAGCAGGCAGATAACCCAGGGGAGCAGATGCCACAATCGGAGGATCACCCAAAACGAACTGAGAGAGATGGTTTCCTCTTCTTGGAGTGCATCTGAGAGAGAGGGTGTTGCCTCTCTGGGAACAAAGGAGCCAGCAGGTCACATTTCTCTCCCTTGCCCTTCAGTGTAGGTACAGTGGCACCTGCTGAGAGCGGCTAACGTGGACACTGGCTCTTTAGTGTGCTTTGCTCCAAATCCTACATTCCTGTGCTCTGGCTTCAGCTGCCCTTCTGAGTCAAAGCTGTATCAATGCCAGCATGGCAAGACCCTCTCCCAGAAGACCAGTGCAAGTCCCCACCACACCAGGTCCTTAAATTTTGGAGTTTTAAAACTCAGCCAGCCTTCCTGGGATAGAGTCCAAAGTCCCCTGCACTGCTCCAGACAGACTAGCAACCTGAACACAATGTGAAAACAGTGATCTGAACAATACCTAGGATGCACAAGGGGAAATTATTGGCTCTTCTGGGAGGGCTTTTCTGACAGCAATAAGCATGAACGCCCCTCCCTGAGGATAAAGGAATTGACTGGCACCATTTCCCTCTTCTTCCCCTCAGCATAAACTAACTTCAATAAATAGCACAGTGCCAACACTCTGCTTAATCTGCTTACACCAAGCCCTGCCCCCCTGAGGTCTTCCAGCACTGCTTTTCTTGGGCAAGTGTTCCTGAGAACCAACGCAGTGAGCCCCTATCCCAGAAGACCAGAGCAAAATCCCATACACACCATCTACTGACTATAGAGCTATGCAAATCTTAAGCTCTACTGGAAATAACATCAAATGTCTTCAACATGCAGACCAGAACACAACTAGTTAAAACTGGCCACACTCTGGCCAAGGTCCAAACACTTCCCCTTGCAAGTGTTTCCTGGCAAGGAAAAACACTGCAGAGGATTAACCTGAGAGATAGACCAGACATTACATAGCAGCAAAGTGCACACAGCATTCACCAGGGACACTTCCCGAAGCACTAGGCCCTGGACATTATATGACCTCTTCTTCATAAAGCCATTAGTCTCAGGGGAAGGAAACATAAAACGTTTTCCTAACACAGAGAAGATGACTGAGACCTAGACAAAATGCCAAGATGGAGGAATTCAACCCAAAAGAAAGAAGGAGGAAAGGTCATTGCCAGGGATCTAATCGAAACAGATGTAAGTGGTATGCCTGATCCAAAATTTAAAGCAGCGTTCATAAGGATACTAGCTGGGTTTCAGAAAAAGCATAGAAGACATCAGGGATAGCTCAAGTGCAGAGATAAAAAGAGCTTAAAACACCAATCAGGCTGAAATGAAAAATGTAATAACAAAGATTCAAAACCAACTGGATGTAATGACCACATGGATGGAAGAAGCAGAAGAATTAATATGATATAGAAAATAGAATTATGGAAAATAATGAAGTTGAACAAGAGAGGGTAAGAAAAATTTTAGATCATGATAGCAGACTTAGGGAACTCAGTGACTCCATGAATTGTGATAGAATTTGTACTATAGGAGTCCCAGAAGAAGAAAAGAGAGAAAAGGTGGCAGAAGGCTTATTTGAGGAAATTATAGCTAAAAAGTTTACTAATCTAGGGAAGGAAACAGACTTATAAATCCAGGAGGGACAGAGAACTCCATCAAAATCAACAAAAGCAGACCAACACCAAGACATATTGTAATTAAATTTGGAAAATATAGAAATAAAGAAAATAATCCTTAAAGCAGCAAGACAAAAGAACTCCCCAACTTACACGGGAAGACAAAGTTAGCAGCAGATCTCTCCCCAGATACTTTGCTGACCAGAAGAGAGCAGCATGATATATTCAATGTGCCAAATGGGGACAATCTGCAGCCAAGAATACTCCATCCAGCAAGGCTATCATTCAGAACAGGAGAGATAAAGAGTTTCTCAGACAAACAAAACCTAAAGTTTGTGACCACTAAATCAGGTTTGCAAGAAATATTAAAGGGGACCCTTTGGGAAAGAAAGAGAAAAAGTGACAAAACTAGAAAGAAACAGAAAATCTTCAGAAACAATAACAAAACAAGTAATAAAATGGCACTAAATTTGTATCTGTCAATAATTATCTGAATGAAATTGGACCTAATGCTCCAATCAAAAGACCTAGGGTGTCAGAAGGATAAAAAACAAGAGCCATGTATATGCTGCCTACAAGAGACTCATTTTATACCTAAAGACACCTTCAGATTGAAAGTGACGGAGTGGAGAAACATTTACCATGCAAACAGATGTCAAAAGAAAGCAATACTTATATCAGGAAAACTAGAATTTAAACCAAAGACTGTAACATGAGATGAAGAAGGGAACAACATCATAATAAAGGGTCTATCCACCAAGAAGATCTAATAATTGTAAATATTTATGCCCTCAACTTGGAAGAAACAGAATATATAAAATAATAACATAAAGAATCTCATTGATAATAATACAATAATAGTGGGGGCTTTAACACATCACTTACATCAATGGACAGATTGTCTAAGCAGGAACTCAATAAGGAAACAATGGCTTTGAATGATACAATTGACCAGATAAACTTAACAGATATATTCAGAACATTTCATCCTACAGCAGCAGAATACACATTCTTTTTGAGTGCACATGGTACATTCTCCAGAACAGATCACATACCAAATCACAAATCTAGCCTCAACAAACACAAAAATATTGAGATAATACTATCCATATTTTCAGGCCACAACGCTATGAAATTTGAAGTCAACCACAGGGGAAAATTTAATAAGACCACAAATACATGAAGGTTAAACAACACCCTACTAAAGAATAAATGGGTCAAGCAGGAAATTAAAAAAATTAAAAAGATACCACATATAAACAAATGAAAATGAAAACATTATGGTCCAAAACCTTTGGGATGCAGCATAAGTGGTCCTAAGAGGGAAGTATATAGCAATACAGGTCTACCTCAAGAAGCAAGAAAAATCTCAATGCAACCTAACTTTACAAATAAAGGAGGTAGAAAAAGAACAACAAATAAAGCCTAAAGTCAGAAGAAGGGAAATAATAAAGATTAGAGACAAAATAAATGATATAGAAACAAACAGAAAGCACAGTAGAATAGATCCATGAAACCAGGAACTGGTTCTTTGAAAAAATTAATGAAATTGATAACCCCCTAGCCAGATTTAACAGAAAAGAGAAAGCACCAAAATTAATAAAATCACAAATGAGAGGAGGAAAAAATGGCCAAAACCACAGAAATACAAACAATTATAAAAGAATATTATAAAAAATTATATGCCAACAAATTGGGCAATCTGGAAGAATTGGATGAATTCCTAGAAGCATATAAACTACCAAAACTGAAAAAGGAAGAAATAAAAAAAAACTTGAATAGCCTGATAACTAGCAAAAAATTGAATCAGTAATCAAAAATCTCCCAACAAACAAAAGTCCAGGGCCAGATGACTCCATAGGAGAAATCTAAACATTTAAAGAAGAGTTAACACCTATTCTTCTGAAACTATTCCAAAAAATAGAAGAGGAAGGAAAAACTCCAAATTCATTCTATGAGGCCAGCATTATCCTGATTCCATAATCAGATAAAGATCCCACTAAAAAAGGGAACTACAGGCCAATATCCCTGCTAAGCATTAATGCAAAAATTCTCAAAAAATAATAGCAAATTGAATCCAACAGAATATTAAAAGAATCCTTTACCATGAACAATTGGGATTTATTCCTGGGTTGCAGGGGAGATTCAATATTTACAAATCAATCAATGTGATATACCACATTAATAAAAGAAAGGATAAGAACCACATGATCCTTTCAATAGTTGTAGAAAAAGCATTTGACGAAGTACAACATCCATTCTTGATTTAAAAAAACCTACAGAAACTAGGGAGAGAGGGAGCATACCTCATTATACTAAAGACCATATAAGAAAAACAACTAATATCATCTTCAGTGGGGGAAAACTGAGAGCTTTTCCTCTACAGTCAGGAACAAGACAGGGATGTTCACTCTCACCGCTGTTATTTAACATAGCACTGGAAGTCTTAGTCTCAGCAAGCAGACAACAAAAAGAAATAAAAAACATCCAAATCAACAAGGAAGAAGTAGGAGCATGTGGATGGCTAAGTCTGTTAAGTGTCTGACTTCAGCTCCGGTCATGATCTTGCATTCCATGAGTTTGAGCCCCACGTCAGGACTCTGTGCTAGCAGTATGGAGCCTGGAGCACGCTTCAGATTCTGTCTCCCTCTCTCTCTGCTCTTGCCTCTCTCTCTCTGCCCTCTCCTTCCTCCCCACCTCCTTCCTCTCTCTCTCTCTCTCAAAAGTAGATAAACATTAATTTAAAAAAAATAAGGAAGAAGTCAAACTTACACTATTTACAGAGGATATCTATGATACTCTAAATAGAAAACTTGGGGTGCCTGGGTGCTCAGTTGGTTTAGTGTCTGACTCTTAATTTCAGCTCAGGTCATAATCTCGCTCTTTGTGAGTTCAAGCCCTGCATTGACAGAATCTGCTTGGGATTCTCCCTCTCCCTTTCTCTCTACCCCTCCCCCACTTGCACATGCCCTCTCTCTCTCACTCTTTCTCAAATAAATATGAAGAAAAAAAAGAAAACCCAAAAGACTCCACCAAAAAAACTGTGAGGACTGATAAATAAATTCACAGGATACAAAATCAGTGTACATAAATCTGTTGCATTTCTATACACCAATAATGAAGCACCAGAAAGAAAAATTAAGTCCCATTTTCAGTTGCACCAAAACAATAAGATAGCTAAGAATAACAAAGAGATGAAAGACCTGTACTCTGAATACTACAAAACACTGATGAGAGAAATTGAAGGTGACACAGATTGGAAGAACAAATATTGTTAAAATGCCTATACTACCTAAAGCAATCTATACATTAATGCAACATCCATCAAAATACCACCAGCATTTTTCAAGGAGCAAGAACAAACAAACCTAAAATTTGTATGGAATCACAAAAGACCCAAAATAGCCAAAGAAACCTTGAAAAACAAAAGCAAAGCTGGAGACATCACAATTCTGGATTTCAAGTTACATTATAAAGCTGTAGTAATCAAGACAGTATGGAACAAAACAGACACAGAGATCAGTGAAACAGAATAGAAAATCCTGAAATGGATGCACAAGTATTGCTCACGTAACCTTTGACAAAGCAGGAAAGAATATACAATTGGAAAAAGACTCTTCAACAAATGTTGGGAAAACTGGACTGCTTTCTTATACTATACACAAAAATAAATTCAACATAGATGAAAGACCTAAATGTGAGACAGGAAACCATCAAAATCCTTGAGAACACAGGCAGCCACCTCTTTGACATCAGTTGCAGTAACTTCTTACTAGACACATCTCCAGAGGCAAGGGAGACAAAAGCAAAAATGAACTGTTGGGACTTCATCAAGATAAAAAGCTTCTGCACAGCAAAGGAAACAGTCAACAAAACTAAAAGGCAACCAACAGAATGGGAGAAGATAATTGCAAATGATATAACTTATAAAGGGTTAGTATTCAAAACCTATAAAGAACTTACCAAATGCAATGCCCAAAAAACAAATAATCCAGGTAAAAAATGGGCTGAAGACATGAAATAGACAGTTTTCCGAAGAAATCATCCAGATGGCTAACAGACACATGAAAAGATGCTAAGCATCACTGGTCATCAGGGAAATACAAAACAAGACTACAATGAGATACTACCTCAAACCTGTCAGAATGGCTAAGATTAACAACACAGTAAAAAAAGATGTGAGCAACAATGCAGTGAATAGGGGACCTTCTTTTTACTGTTGGTGGGAATGCAAACTCATGCAGCCACTCTGGAAAACAGTATGGAGGTTTCTCAAAAAGTTAAAAATAGAACTACCCTCCAATCCAGCAATTGCACTACTAGGTATTTACCCAAAGGATACAAAAATACTGATTCAAAGGGACACGTGCACCCTGATGTTTATAATAGCATTGTCAACCATAGCCAAATTATAAATTAGAGCCCAAATGTCCATCAGCTGATGAATGGATAAAGAAGATGTGGTATATATACAGAATGGAATATCACCCAGCCATGGACAAGAATGAAATCTTGCCATTTGCAATGACTAAATGAAGCTTGAGAGTATTAATGCTAAGCAAAATGAGTAAATCAGAGAAAGACAAATACCATGTGATTTCATTCATATATGGAATTTAATAATCAAAAGAGATAAACATAAGTGAAAAAAAAGACAAACAGAAAACAGACTCTTAATTGTAGAGAACAAAACTGAGGGTTGCTGGAGAGGCAAGACGTGTAGGGGGATGGGTTAAAGGGGAGAGCACTGTGTCAGTCTTGTATGTAAGTGATGATTCACTAAATTCTACACCTGAAACTAGTATTGAACTATGTTAACTGTAACTGAAATAAAAAGTTGAAAAAGAAAAAAATAGAATTGTCAATTTGGCTGCCATTTTCTAATTTATGAGTTTATTCTGATATTCTCAGAAAACTTAAAGCAGCCTGATAATGGTGATCCAGAACTACAGAGGCACAGTGCAGTTGATGTTCAGCATGGTATTGCCCCTAGTTGACCCAACAACTCACAGGTCCACCTTTGCCCCAAGTCATAGCACTCAAGGGTAGTTGGGATGATGTGTTTGTGCCTTTCTGGCCTAATAGGTCCTGATAATTTTGTACTCCTAGTAGAAGCCACCGTTTAAGACGTTTGAAGTAGGATTTGAAGTGAAATGGCATGAGTTTTAACCAGCTTCGATGCGTTCTCACTGTGTGATTTGGGACATTCATTTCATCATCTGGAAAATCAGACAATTGTGTCATGTGATTGATGGAAATATTAAGGATGATCATATATTCAAAGCATACAGGATAGTGAGCATTATTAGTTCAAAACAGTTACCAATTTGAGTCTGTTAAGTTCTAATTCTACAGAAAGGTATTAGACCCATTCTAATGTTTCCTACCATGTAACCCTGTTTTTCACTGCTTAGCATGGAGGAGATAGTTAATAAGTATTTGTTGAATAAGTAGCATTGTTTTAGGATCATGGCCAGAGAGACCATAGACTGGGGGTCCTTTCAGTGGCTACAGTGTCATTCTCTCTTACCCAAAGAAGAAGTGGAAGAACAAAACACTTTTTTATCACATCACATATTGAACATGCATTATTTTCTGGACACTCAGGTGGGTTTATGTTTTGTACATTTAATCTTCAACTTCTCAATGTAATAATATGTTCTTCATACTTTTTGACACAAATAATCAGGCTCACATTCTAACTAGTAAAAGAAACTTGTTCAAGGTCACAGTTGGCAAGAAGCAAAGTCAGAATGGACTCAGGACTCTTCATTTCTTTCTATCAAGTTATAGTGACTGGGACATCCTGAACAAAATGGTTCTTCAGTTGTTTTCTTCTTCATTGACTATCTTTTCCTTCATATAAAATACATTTCTAAAAAAAAGTTTGGATTTATGTTACATTTGTGATCTGGGAGAAACCAAATTTTAAACATTAGGTTAAAGTTTTGGTTTTTTTTTTAAAGATTTATCTTCCTGGGACAAAAGCTCATTCTTCCTGGAAAAACTCACCACGAACTCTGGTCCTACCAGGTTCCCACAGATATAGTGCCATTGAACAAAATCTTCCATTCAACATTTCTATCTAATATGAATTGGAGTCAGAAAAATAATGAACAACAGATAACATGTACAAGGGTTTCAGAAAATAGAATTATTGGATCCCAACAGATAATTCAGGAATTGTAATAGCTAATTAAATTTGTTGAATATAGCTGATAAGGTACCTCAGATCTTTTATGAGAATAGAAGAAAGACTAAAAATAATGATAAAAATATTCAACTTATGGAGTTAACAAAAAGAACTACAGAACAAAACAGTGAATCAAAGGAAAAGAAATAAAGATAGGAAAACTAAATCAAATGAAAATTTCTAAATCATCAAAGTTAAAGCTATTTTTTTTGGAAGGATTTATAAACCAAATCCTAGTGGCACTAATCAAGGACAAAAGAGACAAGGTATAAAAATAATCATTATTAGAAGTAAAACCTGAGACTTAAATATAAATCCAATAAATATTTCTGAAAACAAATTTTAGGGGCACCTGGGTGGCTTAGTTGGTTGAGTGCTGACTCTTGATTTGGACTCAGGTCATGAACTAGCAGGTTATGGGTTCAATTCCTGTGTCAGGCTGTGTGCTGGCAGCACGAGCCTGCTTGGGATTCTCTCCCCTGTGTGTGCTCTCTCTCAGGGTAAATAAACATTTTTTAAAATAATAATTTTATGTTATAATTTGAAAACTTTGATGAAATACATGAGAAAATCAGTTTCCTATCACCCATGTTTTAAATTTTTTTCAGAAAAAATTTAAGTAAAACAACCTGAAATAATTTTTTTTGTAATCTCATTAACAGGTTGCCTTTTCCTAGAAATTCAAGGATAATTTAGCAATATTTAAATATAACAATATAATTACATTACATGATACAAGGAAATAAATATTTAGAATCTTCTCAAAGAGAAAAAGCTTTCAATAAAATACATTTACCGTGTTAAAGAAAAAAGATATTAACAACTGAGATACAGAATCTGTACTAAAACCTATAGCAAGTGTCATATTCAATGGTGAATCAATAGAAACCCCCTAAAAAGATACAACAAAGAGAAAAGATTGAAAATCATTTTACATTATCATAAATTGCCTTCAATTCATCAAACCACCTTCTCAGAAAAGTGAATATATAAGCTATATAAATGGAGACATTTGCAAAATCTATAAACCAACAAAAGTAATATGTAGATATTTAAATTTTTTAAATCTATATAAAAAGAAAACAAAGTGGACAAAAATTGTAAGCATAAGTTATAGAAAGAAGAAATATGGAAAGATGTTCAGTTTCACTAGTAATCAGGTAAATCTAAATAAAACGACAATGAAATAGTATTTCACACCCACTGTGGTAACAAAACTTCTGACGATACCAAGTATTGACAAAGCCATGAAACAATAGGAAAAATTGCACACTTTTGCTGGAGCATATATTTATATAAATTTATAAGCACTTTGGAGAATTCTTTAGTACTTTGGTAAAGGTGACAGTGCACATACTCTCTTACCCAGAAATTTCACTTATAGAAATATACTTGAGAAACTCTTGGACATGCACACAAGAACCCAAAAACCAATGTTCATAACTTCATTGATAGTGATTGCAAAAATCTGGGAGCTAAATCTCCATCAAATAAAGAATGAAATAATAGAAATTGAACAAAGTAGGCTTACTCCTCTCAACATCACTAAATGCCAAAACAATATTGAGTGATAAAAGAAGTTAGAAAAATATGTGTAAACAGCCTGATGCTGTTTACGTCATTTAGAGCAGTACATATTGTTTAGGGATTCATACGTAAAGAAGTTCATGGGAGTGATAAAACTGCTTTCAGCATGTTAATTCTAGGAAGATGTGGTAAGGTAGCTTTACGAGGTGTCTTCACCTGTATTAGTAACTTTTTTAACTGGGTGCTGGGATATTGGAGATTTTATTGTATTTTATACTTTTTTGGATTACCTTAGCATTTCATAAAAACGACAGGCATCTATATAAGTGAGCCAAAAAGATTGTTACTTTTCTCATTGCCTTGATGGTGATTAAAATTAATTCCCAAACTGCTGTGGATTTGCTGCTATGGTGTATATTGTTAATCCTTGGGTTTGATCTATTAGTGAATCCATGTACACAGTGATAACCCATGAGCTGAAAGTTTCATTGAAAAGTCCATGGACTGAGGCCTAATTAACATCTCAGGCACGTGTGTTGAAGGAGAAGACCTCTCCAGCCTGCTAGGAGTGAGCCAGGATGATTTTACGTGATTCTGTAATGTGGGTGAATGCACGACTGGTCACATCTTGTTTCAATTATAGATCATAAGCCGTAATGTGTGCTTTTTACAAATTGTATTTATAAATGTGCAGAGAGGCAGAGAATAGTGGCTGTATTCAATAAACACCATAAATAACCATGGTGAAGTAGAGCACAGAATCCAAATGCAATTTATATATTCTCTGTGGAATTTGTAAAGCATTTTCTTAAGCAGATCTGGAAAAATTCCCATATCTGCCCCTTACTTGAATTATATAGAAGCATGTAGAAAAGCTCAATCTAGTCTTTTTTTCTTGGTGTCAGTCTTACTCTCTCACAATTCTCCGGTTCAGTTAATGTATAAACATTTGTTGCGGGCTAAACCTGGACATAATTTCAGGAGACAAACTACAGTTCATTTGTTCATGCTCAAATCTGCCAACATGCCGTGATTCAAACCTGGCAGAACATATTTAAAGGTACACCTGTGTGTGAGTGCTTTTTTCCCCCAAACTGAGCTTTTGAGCCCTCTCAAGAGTTCTTTATTCACCTCAACCCTCTTGCTTTATTATTTACTGTTCTTTTAACTGCCCTGCATGTGATCTTTCTATTATGTGACTTGCCCTACCTCTTCTTGACTTGTCAGCTGTGCCTGTCTCTCCTAGCTGAGACCTCAATAGCCATTCTTTCTCTTTAAGAGTAACTTTTGGGGTGCCTGGGTGGCTCAGTTGAGTGTTTGACTCTTGATTTCTTCTCAGGTCATGATCCCAGGCTTGAGATCGAGCCTGCTCTGTGATCTGATCTTGAGATCAGGCTCTGTGCTGAGTGTGAAGCCTGCTTAAGATTCTCTCTGTCTCTTCCTCTCCCTCCCTCCCTCCCTCCCTCCCTCCCTCCCTCCCTCTCCCTCTCCCCCTCTCCCTCTCTCCCCCTCTCCCTCTCTCCCTGTCTCCCTCTCTCTCTCTCCCTCTCTCTCTCCCTCTCTCCCCCCCTCCCCCTCTCCCCCTCTCATGGGCTTTCTCTTTATCCCTAATAAAAAATCATGTATTTTTAAAAATTAACTTTGATGTGTGTTTGTTATTTCCATGACTTCATTTGAAAGAGAGTTTTAGTTAAGAGAATGGAAATAGACTCTCATGGTTTATATCTCACTTCCTTCATCTTTTTAGCTGCATAATTTTGAGCAAGTCCCATAACTTCTCCTCATCTGTAAAATAGGGGTAATAATAATATTTATATCATGAGGTTGTTGAGAGGTTAAATAAGCTAATACATGTAGTGCTTGGTAGAGTAAGCACTTAATATGTGCTGGTGGTTGTTATTTTCACTATCATTATTAAGATGTTATCTCCAATATACTCCAACAAGTGTGTTCACGGGAATATGGCCTTGTTTAGGTTCTCCAACCCACCTTGGTTTCCTACAACTTTATTGTTTGTGCTTTCCCTGTGGAGTCACTACTTGGCTTACTTTGCATGCCCCAGCATGGTGCGGGCACTGACCCAAAGCAGCCTTCCACTGAGCTTGCCATTCCTACCAACAACCATCTAGAAGGCTGTGGGGATGTAATGGTAAATAAGAAAGAGGAGTTCCCACTTTCATGAGCTTATACTGTAGTGTAGGAAAAGAGACAATATACAAATGTATATGCCAGATCACCAGATACTGACTAATGCTGTGAAGAAAAGAAAGCATGGTCATGGAATAGAGAGAGACTGAACAGAGAAAGCTACTTCACAAATGGCGGTCAAGAATGATTCTTTGAGATGATGGCATTGGAGGTGAGACCTAAATAATAGAAGATGCTGGTTGTGTTTATTAACAGTGTTCTAGGAAGAGGAGACCAGTAATGCATAATCTCTAGGGGTGTTTTTTTGCTAGATGATGGATTGGAGAAGGCTAGGTTGTCTAGAGTGCAGTGGACTAAGGGGAGAGTGGAATGTGATGAGAAAAGGGTAAGTCCAGATCTTACAGGGAATTGTAATACAGTTCAAAACTTCTACAAAATCCAAATACAGTAAAACCCACATATTGGAAAAAGTGGGCTTAAAATATGAGCCTACCCAGGTGAGACAGCTCCAGGATTTAATTTCATCCAGACTCTGCTGCTGTTTGGTGCCACCTGGTGGCGATTGTCCTCTGGCTTCAATGTCACATTGAAAATACTTCTGGTTCCTCGTCTTGGCTGGAACATCGCAGCTGTTCCAGAAATGTCCTAGTGAGTTGGTGCTCATTGAGGATTGTTCATGATCCCAGAAGACAGAGCTAAGAGAGTATTGGGCACATGGGACCCATTCTCCTTCTCAAAGCAGGGTCAGTTCTTGTTTACTGCTGGCCTTATATTCTCTTCTCTTTCCACCTCCCAAAAAGATAAGCGGTTTATTCTGTTTGAAAATAAAGGCTTGTCAGAGCATGAGCACCAATTGCCACTCAGAAATAACATTATATTTGAAATCATGTTGTCATGGAGTATACCACCCCAGGGTTTTACTGTTAGGATGACGTTTGAGCTTTGGTTTGGTACTTACTGTGTTTGACTTATAACTATATTATTGTCTAATGTTTTAATTATAATGTACTTGTCTCCTCCAAAGAATGTGAACTTCTAAAATGCAGAAAGAAGTCTTATGCATCTTTGTATCCTGGTAGCAAAGGGGTAAAAGAAACCAACATTTTTATTCACTAACTACAAATAGTACAAGTCTCATTTAATACTCAACAAAAAGTCTACAAGGCGAGAATTATTATGTCTGGTTTTCTCGTTATGTCTCTTTTGAAGATGAGGATGAGTCCAAAACCATACAGTAAATAAGGAAAGAACATTTCTATGAATTCAATCCCAAACCATCTGAAAATATAAGCTTACATGCTTTTGGCAGCAGGGGGGGGGGGCGGGGTGTAATCTCTGCACCTGATGTAAACCAAAAAGCCCATTTGCATTCCGCCTCACCAGATCCACTGCCTTGAACACCCAAGCAGGTTGCTGGTATGTAGCTGATTGGTGGGGTATACATGAAAAGCATACTCGGCCATTTTAGAGGAACAGAGTGGGGTTAATGACCCCTATTTGACTAATCAAAATAAGCATTCAAGGTGATTGGATACCAAATTTATTCTCAAGCATTAAGTCCACAGGCAGCTGAGGTCTGGGACCCCAGGAAATCCTGCTGTTGCTGCCACAGCAGAGGAACTTGCCAATGTCAATCAGTCAGTCCCTGATGTTCAATTAGGTTATGACTTATGATTCTCTTTCTCCCCTCATGATTTACTGAATTGTAGTCAACACCACAGGAAAAATTAATGCCTGTGAAATGAGGCTTGATTAAGGGGAAGAGCATTTACTATACAGAGTATTCACTTTTGTTAACTTGTAAGGGTATTTTCATTTTCCCAAAAATAGTATGAAGTTGGTCTTTTGCTTTTGCAAAGTCATTTCTTTGTGAATGTGTGTATGTGTATCAGGGAGGGGGCATTGGTGGCTAGATATCTGAAAAGAAAAACTGACTAGATTTTGATGATGCAGTTCTTTATTATTCCATTGGCAGAAGTCATTTTTTTTAATTTAAAAAATGCATATAAACAGAAAAGGAGGAAGTAAAGAAACAAAATTGTCAAGATTTCACAAAAAGGATGCCCAAGACTGAGTCTGTCAGGGATAATTGTGTTGTTAAATAAGTGAAAATAGAGTATAAACAATAAAATTTAGAAAAATAAAAGCTGCTATTGAACATGGGCTGTGAATTCAACAATCATTTTGCAGGTATCATCTTACTGAAATATTACAATGATATAGTCATCATTTTCTCCCTTTCAGTCCCTTGGATTGAAACAGATAATACATGGTTTTCTAACCAGTAAGAGGTAGAGGCAGAGTTCAAGCTTGGTTCTGGTTGACTCAAGAACATGAATTTCAGAGTCTGAGCTGCCCTGATTCCATTGTCCCTGGCAAGTATTAGAAGGGTAATGGGACATCCCCCTCTGCCTTACAGCATGCCATGCATGTGCCCCAGGACTGGCTATATCAATCCATTGGTATTGAATTACTAGAATTTCTGTTTATATTAGTTTTTATTTTATAAAAAATAAAAACAAAACTTTACTAACTTTTTTAATATTTATTTTTGTGAGAGAGAGCATGTGTGCATGAGTGGGGGAGGGGCAGAGATAGAGGGAGACAGAGGATCCAAAGTGGGCTCCAAGCTCACAGAAGATCCGTGAGATCACTCATGAACCATGAGGTCATGACCTGAGCCGAAATTGGATGCTTAACCAACTGACCACCCAGGTGCCCCAAAACTTTACTAATTTTTAATTGTAAATGATTTGATTGCAAACCGTTGATGTGACATCAGCTAATTAGTATATAAAGTGGAACAAGATTAAAAGAAAGATTTTCAGGGGTGTCTGGGTGGCTCTTGATTCTGGCTCAGGTCACCCAGGGTCATGGGATTGATCCCTGCTACCAGAACTCCCTTAAGATTCTGTCTCTCTGCCCCTTATTCCTGTTCATATGCTCTCTCTCAAAAAAAAAAAAAGAGATTTTTAGAAACAACTAAACATATTCCATCATTTTACAAATATTAAAAATAATACATTAGAGCAAACATTTTTGTGAAATTAATAACAGTGTAGTTAACATTGCTCATTTAAATTGTTAAAGTATTCTGCTTTATGATTTTATATTTTAACCTTTGTATATGTTTGTATTTAAAAATATTCATATGAAGATTGCATGCTAAAAGTATTCATAATGTCACAGTAGCCTCTTCCAAAAGTTTAGAGATCTTGTTGCCCTTGCCACCACAAGGGCAGCCTCTTCTTTAAAAAAAATTTTTTTTAACATTTACTTATTTTTGACAGAGAGAGACAGAGCATGAGTAGGGGAGGGGCAGAGAGAGAGGGAGACACAGAATCTGAAGCAGGCTCCAGGCTCTGAGCTGTTAGCACAGAGCCTGATGGCAGGACTTGAAGCCATAGACTGTGAGATCACGATCTGAGCCAAAGTCGGATGCTTAACCGACTGAACCACCCAGGCGCCCCTAGGGGGGCAGCCTCTTCTGACAGGTGTCACAAACTCAGATGTCTACACCTGCCAAGCATGAATAAAGTGAGCCAGGAGTGGGCTGCTCTGCAATGAAGAATCCATGAACCTTTTAAAGGTGGCAGCTGCTTCTCATCATGGGCAAGTTGCTGCCGGGTGGAATATGGGTCCAGGGTTGACAGATTAATTTTTTTAAGGTGCCAGGAATCCAGAACCTATATGTGAAAACCCCAGGTTCTTAATGTTGGCATCTGGCTCAGTTGTTAAATATAACTGTTGGGGTGCCTGGGTGGCTCAGTCAGTTGAGTGTCAGACTTCGGTTCAGGTCATGATCTCACGGTTTGTTAAGTTTGAGCCCCACATCAGGCTCTGTGCTCACAGCTCAGAACCTGCAGCCTACTTCAGAATGTGTTTCCTTGCTCACTCTCTGTCTAATCTGTCTGTCTTTCTCTCTCAAAAGTAAATAAACATTAACAAAATTAATATTACTCCCTGTGTGCCAACCAAATCCATACAAGGTGTGTGGGCTTTCTTGTTCCAGGGCTGACTGTTTGGGTCATCTGTTTTAAGTCCACAGAAGTAAGTGTGGCACAGGGAGTTGTACAGTTTTGTTTGTGACAGGAAAGCCCTGCCTTAGGACTTCATTTTGTTGAGGACTGGTTCTCAATGTATTTCTTCCTTTGCCAGTATCATTATTGGGAAGCAAGGAGTTAAGTGATGAAGGTGGTTCCAGCGATTGCGATGACAGCAGTAGGTTGATGGAATCCTTCTTAGAAAAAGGGTTTCCTGTAGCTTGAAGGTTGCTAGGGCTGAAGCTGAAGCCACCAGAAATAGTGAAATGCTCTGACGGAAGACTTGACTCTTCCTGGCCAATCTTGGATGGAAAATTCAATCATTTAATAATTCTTCTTTTTTGCTTTTTAATTATGCCTTAGACATTTGCATCACTTTTACAGGACTGACCTTTGTGTAGCCCTCAATAGAAACCATCTGTGGACTTCTGTGGCTGCTGTGTTTCTACCTACTTCCCCAAATCTCAGTCTTTAGTGCAAGCCAGGGGACGAGGGAGAAGAGGGGCAGATGGAAGTAGCTTGTACCGATTGCTGAAAGAGAAAAGACACGAGCACTGGGTGTTGTATGGAAACCAATTTGACAATAAACTTCATATATTGAAAAAAAAGGAAAAAAAAAGAGAAAAGACACAAGAGTGAGTGCTCAGCTGATAGGAGCCCATAGACATATCACCAGTAGGAATCCAGTCCCCATGTCTGGGGGAACTTTCCTCTTGTTTCCTGCCACTGATTTCCTTTTTTTCTCTCCCCAAATGCCTGAAGAGGTAGCATATTAGGCTACAAAGAACATAGCTAGGAGGCAGGGCTTCTCTTCTCTGAGTACTTTGTCTCTGAGCCTCTGTTTCCTCATGCTTGAAGGGAGACTCTGAATTCTAAAGGTCCCACCTCACTGTGGAACTGTGTGGATCAAGCAAGATACTGTATGTTATAGCACATTGGATATGGTTCTGTGCTACACATGCCCTAAGAGATCGTTATTGCCAAGCCCACAAGGTACAGCATTTCACATCAAAAAGACTCCCTCAGATACTCTATGGTCTGAGTTTGAAGCCAGAACATTCTCTGGAGATAGCAGTGGGTAGGTTGGTACCTGCACTTGATTCACTGCAGGTTAGGGAAGGAGAGAAAGTGAAGCTGGCCCTGGATGCGTCCCTGCAAATGCTATCGTTTCTCCGTGTAGTTGGCCCTGGGTTTCCAGAAGTGGGTTTTTTTTCTATGTGTGTCTACCCCAACAGACTGTGACATCCTCCAGGGAAGAGACCATGAGTGGTTACTTATAATGTCACAGAAGGAGGTAGAAGAGGCAACATTGTATTAGTAAGAGGGCCAGAGTATTTGGCATTAGATAGACTTGCTCTTGAATCCCAGCTCTATCATGTACTATCCTGTGGCCTTGAGAAAGTGACTATACTCCTGGATTTCTTGATATGTAAAATAGGGAGAAGGGAGAGTAAATTGTGCTTCTCAAGCTGCCATGGAGACTAAAACATGGTGCCTGGGCACTGAATAGACATTGAAGAAATGTTTACTCTCTTCCTTTTTTATATATCAAAATTTCTGGACACGTGATAAATTTATGTGTGTGTGTGTATATGTGTGTGTGTGTGTGTGTGTGTGTGTGTGTGTGTAAAATATGTGTAGCAATTTGGCATTGCTACTCTTTAAACAGCCTTTGAATTGATTTATGCTATTAGGGATTTGTTAATCCAGCCTGGAGACCTTTGATAAATCTCTTAGTGGTACTTAATTTTCCTACATATAAAAGGATGGTAATTGGACTCAGTTTGCAAACTGAGAGCTCAAGTTTGATGAAAAAAATGTTGCATTTTCTCTGTCCAGTATTGGCCCAACTGGTGTTTTTAAAAAATAAGAATAAAACCAACCTTACAGGCAGACTTAACCAGTGATGAAGGATGAAGGAGCAGTCTTTGCTGAGCAGGAATAGTCCTACAAAGACATTTTCAAACCATATGTATCAAAGTCCACCATGGAATGATATGGTGATGTTTCCCAGAGTTAAGCAACAGCGACTCCCCATAGGCAGGGCATGTACTTTCACCAGTTTACTAATGCCTGGGCTTCATCATTCATTTAGATTGCCTGCTTGGATCTTCTAATTTTTGTAGTGTATGACCTTGAATATAGTAGCATATAAAAATTCCATTCCTTTGTTGCTCTATGATTCAGTGATTTCTAAGCACAGGAAATTTAGAAATTGTTCATCATCACCAACATTACAATGGCTAACCACAGAACTGAAAGGATTGTTTCTCTCTAGGCATTGAAAAGAAATATATGGCAACCATAGGCAATGACAGTATCCTCTAGTTTGTTTTCGACTGATCCTCATCCTGTGTAAACTGCTGTTAGTAGTCTGTCTTCTTTGGATACCTAAACAGTTTCTTAAGTTGAATGATTGTTTATTCAAAGAGAAATCATTCATTTTCTTTGTTTCCAGTTGTAGTTTCTTAGTCTTGGCTCAGAACTTCCCAAGTCACAGGTTGTCAGTTTGACTCAGTAGGGGCCAGCTCTGGGTCTGGATCCTTTGATAGCAGGAATAGTCCTACAAAGACATTTTCAAATCATATGTATCTAGGACTCTATGAAGTCATGACCAGCCAAGATACCCCCTCAATGCTTTTGGGGTATCTTAACCCTAGGTCCTTCTATCTGTTCTCTTATGCATTTCTTCTCCCAACTCACAGAAGAGAGAAAAAGATACTTTTCTCCCTTTCAGAAACACAAATTATAACACTGTGAATTTGACAAAAGCTTTTTTTCTCCCACAAATAACTTTTTCATTATATGATGGTTGCTATCCTGCCATTACACAACAAAAAAGAATTTTCTCTGGGTATAATCAGATGGTGACAAATATGGGAAAGTTTTCTAAAGGACTGATTTAAGTTCTTCATTTTTCATTGGGAGCTGAAGCCTCTCTGTTTTATTTGGAGGTAAATTATCTTATGTATCATGTCTGTGTAAATACCTCCATTATGGATAATATAGTCTTTTAGAATAGTCAAAGCATGGACCTGTCCTTGGGATAGGGACATCTTGCAAGAATAAACGTTCCTCCTACTTAAAAGCAGGAAAACACAGACTTGTTCAAGATGACTTCATTAGTATCTTAACCTAGGATTCTTAAATTGATAAAGATACTCAGGACTAGATATAATAGCATGAGGGTGAAAAGTAAAACATAGCTATTTTGGTTCCCTGATCACATCAGGCATGCAGTTTGGTGAGAAAGACAGTGTGGTGTATTGAAAGGTAGAGTAGCTTATTGAACTTTTGGGATCTAAAAACAAATAAGTTTGAGTCTTAGCATATTATGTACTAGATCTATTGCTTTATGGAAATTATTCACTCTGGGCTTGGTTTTCTTATCTGCAAAATAGAATGTTGTATTACTTAGAATTTTGGATGTAAGTAGCAGAAAACTCAGGTAAGTGTGACTTAATAAGAAAATTATTAATTACATCTCATGGTAAGCAAGTTGGCAGTATGTAGCTCCATGGTTGGCTCAGCAGTTCAGTGTTACCAGAAGGCTAGTTTGGTGTGTCCATGATTTTACTGCATTTTCTCCCATAGTACCAAGATGGCTACACCTCCACTTACCAACTCTTCCACCCAGATTGCTAAATAAAATGAGTGTGTCAGAAATTGTTATTTTTACCATGAAAGGCAACCTCATTCTCATTTCCATCCCCAGCAGACTTTCTTTTACTTCTCACTGGCCAGAAGTTGGTCACATGCCCAGATCTAGACATGTCACTGGGAAAGGAAGAGGGATAGCCTTATTATTATAGACCTATCATTCGCAAAGTATGGCCCTTAGAATGATTCTGTTCAGCTTGTTAAAATACACATTGTTCAGCTCTACCTCCAGAGCAGTTGGTTCCTTATGCTGGAGTTGGGTCTGATCATTTTCATTTCCAAAACATTCCCTGCTTATGTTAATGCTGCTGGTCCAAGGATCACTCTTTGAACCACTTATTTAGATCAGGAGTGATTCAATCCCTGGGCTCTGATAAGGGTGCTACTCTTTTCTGAGATTATGGAATTACTACCCTTTATGTAAACAAGTCAAAGTTAACATGGGAAGACAATGGAGACACCTCAGTAGATAATTCTGGGGAGATAATAGAATTATTTACAAAAGTGTTAGAACAGCTTAATGAACAATGGGGGGGGGGGGAGTTGGAGTAACCTAGAAATGAGCATCTTAGGGAGCCACAACCATAGCTTGTGCTGAGGAAACATAGCTGTTGTCAGAGATGCCAGCAAGGTGGAGCATATGGGAAGAAATATCCTGCTTCTCTCTTCCTCCCTCCTTCCTTCCCTTCCAAGTCGCCAGCCTTGAACCAGCCACACGTAATTGAAATCCAGTTAGCAAGAGTCTAAGAAATATAACTGTGAGGAGTTAGCAGAGGAAAAGCAGATACCGAATCAACAGAAAATAGATGGATGATTGGCACAGCAGTTGGGAGGATGCAGACGATGAGTCAGTCACAAATGTTTTCTCTATACAAGGTTGATAGTAGAATGTTAAAACATTTAGAGTAGTTGACACCATACTAGCTACACAACAAGGTTCCAGTTAAATGGTGATCATGGAATGAAATGATCCCCAGAGAATTGCCAGAACACATTATATGACCCGTAAGGGTAGGAAATGTACATTACTACCTTGCTAGAGTCCTCAAAGAGGTTTCTTTTATACTTAGTTCAGATGGGGCATCTGGGTAGCTCAGTCATGATTTAATCGTTCGTGAGTTTGAGCCCTCATCATCCAGCTCTATGCTGACAGCTCAGAGCTTGGAGCCTGCTTCAGATTCTGTGCCTGTCTCTGTACACCACCACCCCCCCCCACACACACACACACACTCATGTCCTTTCTTTATCTCTCTCTCAAAAAGAAACTTTAAAAAATTTATGCTTGGTTCAGAGAATGACATTGAAGGCTTTATTTGCCTTCTTGATAACAATGGACACAGATACCAAGAACTTTGACCTGATACCCAGAGAAGAACAGAAAATTGAAGGTGCCCTTTCATCCTCAGAAGCATTCCAAACAGAAGCTTGAAGATTATCCTGAGTAGCATGGTTTCATGAGCCAGTATATCCATCTCACAGTATACTGCAGTTGTTGCATAAATACTCAATTGAACTCCATTCTCAGTTCAAGATATCTCAGATGGAGCTGATTTTACATCTTGCTCCAAGAATAGACTGGTAATCTAGACATAGCCACAGTAATTACTTCAGAACTCAGCAAGTGACCAAACTGTGACTAATGAAGCTCAAATCATAGATTTTTGACAATGCTTGTTAAGAATCTCTTTCAATAGGGGCGCCTGGGTGGCTCAGTTGGTTGAGCATCCAACTTCAGCTCAGGTCATGATCTCGCAGTTCATGAGTTTGAGCCCCGCGTCGGGCTCTGTGCTGACAGCTCAGAGTTTGGAGCCTGCTTCGGATTCTGTGTCCCCTTCTCTCTGTGCCCCACCCCTGCTTGTGCTCTGTCTCTCTCTGTCTTTCAAAAATGAATAAACATAAAAAAATTATTTTTAATAAAAAATTTAAAAAAAGAATCTCTTTCAATAGGTTTAGAATTATGTTAATCTAGAACAGCTGGAGGCACTGCATGGCAAGGCTCTGGCTTGAAATGAAGCTAATGTGCTGGAAGAGCAGAATGGAAAGAAGAGGCATTCTATATCCCAATGATATTGTTTGATATACCTAGATTGCATAGATCCAAGGGCCACTGGACTTTTCCATTATGTGAGACAGTATGTTTCAGGGGAGGGAGTATTAAGCAAGGTTAAAATACAACTTGCAACTAACAGTCCAAAGTCAAAAGGTGTTTCAGCACGATTTACTAAGTACTCATTCCTGTGCCTCTTTCCTGTGCCTGCTGCCTACACCCCATGCTGACCTTTCTTCCATTCTTGTAGATCTGTATTTCACGGTTACCCCTCCAACCCTTGTCCATGACTCTTTTTTTTTTTTTGGTTGTGATATGCAGAATCATATTTTTGTGTTTCATCTAATTCTTAGTATCAAAAATTTGCATTTGGTTCTTGTGCATCAGGTTATATTAAGAAATATCCCTTCTAGAGGCGCCTGGGTGGCTCAGTGGGTTAGTTGTCCGACTTCAGCTCAGGTCATGATCTCACTCTTCATGGGTTCAAGCCCCGCATGGGGCTCTGTGCTTACAGCTCCCAGCCTGGAGCCTACTTCAGATTCTGTGTCTCCCTTTCTCTCTTCCCCTCCCCCGCTCATGCTCTGTCTCTCTCAGTCTCTTAAAAAAATAAATGGTAAAAAAAAAAAAGAAAGAAAGAAATATCCCTTCTAGTATAATAGTCTTTGAGAGGTTCCTATGATGTGACTAACCGTACTTCACATATACCAGCCCTGCCGGCAGGACCAGATATAGTGTAAAAATCTATTTGTCATACTTTTACTAGTTGTTTTACAGTGAAAAGTTTTATCATTGGATTAAACTTTTCTTTTTCCAAATATAAACATTGCAGCCATACCTTTGTGTCTAGACATTGCTGTAGCTAATTCCCACTGATTGTAACGTGTTGTGTTTTTTAAAATTCAGTTTACAGTATTTCATGCTTTCCTTGTGATGTCTTTTTTTCTATGGGCTTTTTGAAGTGGTGTAATTTCTAAATATTTTCACCGTTTCTGGATATGTTTTGTTATTTTATTTCCAATTTAATGTTAGTGGACAGAGAACACTGTAGGATTTCAGTCTTTTGAAATTTTTTGAGATTGTTTTATTAAACAACATTTGTGTTGTATATTGGCCAACATTCTGTGTACATTTGCAAAAAAAAATATGTATGCTGCAGTAATTGAGTATGATGTTCAATAAATGTCAGTGAGTGTTTTTTAGGTTTATATTCTTACTGATATTTTTTCTGTCTATTCTATCATTTACTGAAATATGGATGTTAAAATCTCTGCACATATGTATTTTTCCCTTTAGATCTTTTGTGTATTTTGAAGCTATGCTATTAAGCACTTTTAATATTTAAGATTGGTATATCTTCCTGATGAACTGAGTCTTATGAAATTTTTTTTAATCTTTGCTAATTTTCCTTATCCTGAAGACTTTTTTCTCATACAGCTAATCCATCCTTTCACACACTTTATACATAATCAAATCATCATGTTGTACACTTTAAATATGTTACAATTTTATTTGTTATATCTCGGTAAATATGAAAGATTGTGTGTGTGTGTGTGTGTGTGTGTGTGTGTGTGTATATATATATATATACATATATATATATATATATATATATATGTATATATATATATATATATATATAGCTATTCCACCTTTCTGTCGCTGATATCTACATGGTATATCTTTTTCCATACTTCTATTTTAAGTTGTTTCTAATTTTGTATTTATAGTGTTTCCCTTGAAGACCGTATATAATTGCGTCTTCTTTTTTTATCTAGCCTGATAACCTTTGCCTTCAGCTGAGTGTTTAATATATATACATTTTTTTATAATCCCAGTGTAGTTAACAGTGTTATATTAGTTTCAAGTGTGCAATACACTTTGAATAATTCTATACATTACTCGGTGCTCTTCAAGATAAGTGTCCTTTTAATTGCCTTCATCTGTTTCACACATCCCCCTATCTACCTTCTCTCTGGTCACCATCAACTTATTCTAAGAGTCTGTTTCTTGGTTGTCTCTTTTTAAATTTTATTTCTGTTATTTCTTAAATTCTATATAGGAGGGAAATTATATGGTATATATCTTTCTCTGGATTAATTCGCTTAGCATTATATGCTCTAGTTCCATCCATGTTGCAAATGGCAAGATTTCTTTCATTTTATGGCTGTGACTGAGACCATTGTGTGTGTGTGTGTGTGTGTGTATATATATACAGTGATTATTACAGATTCGTAGTGTATATATACTGTGATTATTACAGATTCATAGTATATCTTGAAACCTGGGACTGTGATACTTCCAGTTTTGTTCTTTATTTTTTTTTTAATTTTTTAAATGGTTTTGAATGTTTATTTATTTTTGAGAAAGAGAGAAATAGAGCACGAGCCAGGGAAGCACAGAGACAGTGGGAGACACAGAATCAAAAGCAGGCTCCAGGCTCTGAGCTGTCAGCACAGAGCCTGATGTGGGGCTCGGACCCACGAACCGTGAGATCATAACCTGAGCCAAACTCAGATGCTTAAACAACTGAGCCTCCTAGGCACCCCATAGTTTTGTTCTTTTCTAATATTACTTTGTTCTATACAAATTTTAGGATTGTTGGTTCTAGTTCTATGAAAATACTGTTGGTATTTTGCAAGGTATTGCATTGAATCTGTAGATAGCTTACGTAGTATGGACATTTTAACGATATTTGTTCTTCCAGTCCACGAGCATGGAATGTTTTTCCATTTCTTTGTGTTGTCTTTGATTTCTTTCATGAGTATTTTATAGTTTTCAGAGGACAGGTCTTTCACATCCTAGATTAAGGAATACCTAGATATTTTATTATTTTGGGTGCAATTGTAAATGGGACTGTTTTCTTAATTTCTCTTTCTGCTGCTTTCTAATTACTTATAGAAATGCCAAAGATTTCTGTACATATTTATATCCTTCGATCTTACAAATTCATTTATCAGTTCTAGTAGTTTTTTGGTGGAGCCTTTCGGGTTTTTTGTATATATTACCATGTCATCTGCAAATAGTGAGTTTTACTTCTTTCTTACTAGTTTAGATGCCTTTTATTTCTTCTGGTTGTCTAATTGCTCTGTCTAGGACTTCCAGTACTTTGTTGAGTAAAAGTGGTGAGAGTGAATATCCTCGTCTTGTTCCTGATATTTGGGAAAAACTCTTGGTTTTTCCCCGTTGAGTATGATGTTCACTGTGGGCTTTCCATATATGGCCTTTATTATGTTGAGGCATATTCCCTCTAAACCTACTTTGTTAAGGGTTTTTATAATGAATGGGTGTACTTTGTCAAATGCTTTTTCTGTATCTGTTGAAATGATTATATGGTTTTCAACCTTTCTCTTTGATGTATCATGTTGATTGATTTGCAAATATTGAACCACTTTGCATACCAGGGATAAGTCCCACTTGATCATGGTGAACGATTTTTTTGAAGGTATTATTTAACTTGGTTTGCTAATTTTTTGTTGAAGATTATTTGTACCTATTTTCATCAAGGATATTGACCTGTAGTGTTTGGTGTTTTTTGTTTTGTTTTTTTGTTTTTGTTTTGTTTTGTTTTGTTTGCTTCTTGATGCAACCCTGTATTACTGTAAACTCTCCTCTTAGAATAGCTTTTGATGCATCCCAAAGATTTGGATCCTTGTGTTTTCATTTTTGTTTACCTCCATATAATTTTGATTTTTTCTTTGATTTCTTGGTTCACACATTCATTGTTTAGTAGCATGTTACTTAACCTCAATGCATTTGTGCTCTTTCCAGATTTTTTCATGTGGTTGATTTCTAGTTTCATAGTATTTTGGTCAGAAAAGATGCATGATATAATTTCAGTCTTTTTGAATTTGTTGAGACTTGTTTTGCGACCTAACATGTGATCTATTCTGGAGAATGTTCCATGTGCACTTGAAAAGAATGTGTACCCTGTTGCTTTACGAGGGAATGTTCTGTCTGTTAAATCTATCTCGTCCAGTGTGTCATTAAAAGCCATTGTTTACTTGTCTATTTTCTTTTAGACGATCTGTCTATTGATGTAATAGTAGGGATGAAGTCCGTTACTATTATTGTATTACTCTAGATTACTTCTTTTATGTTTGTTATTAACTGGTTTATGCATTTGGGTGCTTTCACTTTTGGTGCATAAATATTTATAATTCTTATGTCTTCTTGTTGAATTGTCTGCTTTATTACTGTATAGTGTCCTTCTTTATTGCTTGTTACAGTCTTTGTTTTAAGTCTATTTTGTCCAGTGTAAGTATTGCTACCTTAGCTTTCTTTTCACTTCTATTTGCTTGATAAATGCTTTTCCATCCTCTCATTTTCAATCAGTATGTGTCTTTAGGTCTGAAATGAGTCTCTTGTAGGCAGCATGTAGATCAGTGTTGCTTTTTATCCATTCTGTCAGCCTGTGTCTTTTGATTGGAGTATTTAGTCCATTTACATTCAATGTAACTGTTGATATGTATGTACTTATTGCCACTTTGTTGCTTGTTTCATGGGTGTTTTTGTAGTTCTTCCCTGTTCCTTCCTTATATTTGTCTCTTCTCTCTTGGTTTCCTGGCTTTCTTTAGTGATATACTTGGATTCCTTCCCACCCCCACCCTGTTTGCATATCTGTTAGTGGGTTTTTTGTACATCTACTACTGGTTTTTGATTTGTGATACCATTAGGTTTATATATAATAACTTATGCATATAGCAGTCTTTATTAAGTTGATGGTCACTTAAGTTTAAAGCTATTTGCTCCTCTCCCCGCCCATGTCTTAGGTATAACATGTCATACTTTGCAGCCTTTTATTTTGTGAATCCGTTGACTGATTTTATAGACGTATTTTATTTTACTGTTTTGTGGTTTCTCCTTTTCTTACTCCTGTGGTCTTTCCTTTCCAAAGAAAGAATACCTCTTTAACATTTCTTGAAGGCCTGGTTTAGTGGCCATGAATTCCTTTAACTTTTGTCTGTATGAGAGACCCTTTAACTCTTCTTATATTCTGAATGATATCCTTACTGAATATAATATGCTTGGTTGCAGGGTTCTTTTTTTTCTTTCAGTACTTTGAATATATGATGCTACTCCTTTCTGGCCTGCAAAGTTTCTGCTGAAAAATCAGTTGATAGCCGTATGGGATTTCCTTTGTATGTAACTATTCTATTTGCTCTTGCTGCTTTTAAAATTGTCTTTATCACTACTTTTTGCCCTTTTAATTACTGTGTTTCATGGTGTTGTTCATGTGTGTTCCTTGTGTTGATTTTGTTGAGGATTCTCTGCCTCCTGGATCTGGATTTCTGTTTTCTCCCTAGATTCAGGAAGTTTTCATCTGTTATTTCTTTAAATTTTTTTTTCAACGTTTATTTATTTTTGGGACAGAGAGAGACAGAGCATGAATGGGGGAAGGGCAGAGAGAGAGGGAGACACAGAATCGGAAACAGGCTCCAGGCTCTGAGCCATCAGCCCAGAGCCTGACGCGGGGCTCGAACTCACGGACCTGCGAGATCGTGACCTGGCTGAAGTCGGACGCTTAACCAACTGCGCCACCCAGGCGCCCCAACATCTGTTATTTCTTAAAATAAATTTTCTGTCCCCTTTTCTTTCTCCTCTCCTTCTGGGATCCCTTTAATGCAAATAGTATTATACTTGATGATGTTGCAGATTTCCTTTAGTATATTTTTATTTGTTTATTTCTTCTTTCTTCTGTTCAGCTTGATTGTTTTCCATAAGCCTATCCTCCAGGTTACTGATTCATTCTTCTGCTTTCTCTAATGTATTCTGTCTAGCGTATTTTTACTTTCAATTACTGAGTTCTCTGTCTCTGATTGGTTCTTTTTTATGTTTTCTTTTTGTTGAGGGTCTCACTAAGGTCTCCCACTCTTTTCTCAAATCCTCTTTATGACCATTGCTTTAAATTTTCTATCAGGCATGTAACTTATCTCTCTTTTGTTTAGGTCTCTTGCTGTGGTTTTGTCCTGTTCTTTCATTTGGGATATATTCCTCTGTCTTCTCTTTTAGTCTCTCTCTATTTCCATGCCTTACAAAAGTGAGCTGTATGACTTGTCTTGAAGGTAATAGCCACATGAAGAAGAGGTCCTGTAGTCCCTGCAGTGTAGTGCCTGTACACAAGACTCTTGCACTTCAGAGGTGTCTCCTAGAGTGTTGCATGCATCCTACTGTTGTGGCTGAACTGCTTGTGTCTTCAGTCCAGTTATCTGCAGTGTCTCTCTTTGCCTGTAATAAGCAATGTTTTCTCACTGTGTTGTTAGTGGGCCAGTCTCAGGCTTCCCTGGACTTGAGTTGATTGAGACCAGGTGTTTGCCAGAGATGAAGTAGCACCCAACTGAAGGGCATATTCCTGTGTTGTCCCATTAGAAGCTTTCTTTGGTGGGCTCGTCAGTTTGCTGGACCTGCAGTTGGACTGGTGTATGTGGTCATTTTCCCCCCTCCCTGGGGCAGGAGTCACTTTGGAGTGGTGCTGGTCCATCAGTGCTGCTTGCTCACTGTCAGCCTTGTGACACCACTTTAGATGCATTCCAGCCAAGGGTGGATGGAAGGGAGCAAGTCCCCAGGAGAATGTGGGGGCAGATCATGCTGTGTTAGCTAGGTTTGCCCAGGTTCACTGTGAGAGGGGACCTGGAGCCACTTTAGAAAACTCCTACCCCAGGGCTCATGAGAGCAGGATGCATTGTCCACTGTGGGAGGGGACCTGCATCTGTTCTGGAAAATTTCTACCAAGAGCACCATGACTGGAGGTTCCTTATCCACAGGAGAGTGTGGGGAAAAGAGCACTGTTAGCAAGCTAGGTGTAGAGTGTTGAACTGCACTGGTTCCCACAGGTGTCCATGTATATAAGCTGGGGTGTGAGGGAGGGACATGGCACCTGTCTGCACTTTTTTTTTTGAGAAGTCACCCACAGATCCCAGCCCCTCTAGCACAGGCTCTGCCAATGGTAAATAAATACTGGTGTTTTCCAAATTGCTGCTTCTATGCTGTACCTCAGTGGGACTTTTTGTTGTGCTGATTCTTTAAGGGCAAGGACTCTTTTTCCTCTTACCTTCCTGGCTCTCCTAGAGCCAATTTTTAAAGTTCCAGCTGAGCCCTGCTGATTGTAAGAACTCATGAAATTCAGCCCCTTTGGTTTTTCAAAGCCAAATGTTATAGGGGTCATACTCCTCCTGCCCAAGGTCCCCATGCCTGAGGTGTGGGAGCGTCTTCCTTTTCCCTCTCCACACCCTCCATGCCCTTCCCTTCCTTGGACACTCCTGTGGGTCTCTTTAGCTCCCCAATATGTCTCTGCCCTTTCTACCCTTTCTGATTGGCCTCTACTCTACTTTTAGCTCTGTAGAGTCTGTTCTACCAGTCTTCAGATTATTTTCTGGGTTAATTACACTGATGAAGGTGCTATCTAGTTATATTCTTGGGATGAGGTGAGTTTAGGATTCTCCTACTCTGCTGTCTTCCCTGAAAACCTATATACATTTATTGCAAATATCAATATGGTTAGATTTGAATTTACCATTTTGCAGTTTCTTTTATATTTGTCTCATTTGGTTTTATTGTTCTATTCCTTTTATTTATGCTTTTTGGGGGGGTTAATCAAGTGATTTTTTTTTTCATTATTTTTAGTGGGTCTTCTTGGGATCTTCCAAGCGTCTTTAATTTATCCATCTACTTTGAGTTACTAATGTACTAGATCAATATAGTCCCACTTTTCACAGACTGCTTAAAATTAATTTTGTAATACTTCAGTGTAGTTTTATTTACCACTTACCTGTTCCTTTTGCTATTGTTATTTGTTACATCTACATACATTGTGGATTCTATAATAGTGTTGTAATTTTTTATTTAAAGTCATTTGTATTTTAAACAAGAGAATTAAAAAGGAAAATCCCTATCTTTTTTATATTTTCACATCAATTTATCATTGGTAATGTGCTTTATTCTTCCACTAGATCTGAGATACCATCTGGTTCCTTTCTCCTTCTGTCTTAAGAACTTCTTTCAGTATTTCTTACAGCGCCATTCAGCATGCTGTGATTCACTGTTTTAGTTTATCTGAAAATATCTTTATGTTACCTTTTTTTAAGAAGTTGTTTTACTGCATATGGAATTTTGGATGTATAACCATTTACACTTAATGTGATTATTGATATGGTTAAAGTCTGTCATCTTGCTATTTGATTTCTGTTTGCTCCATCTGTTCTTTGTTCCCTTTTGCTCTTTTTTAATGTATTTTTTTTTTTTGCAGTGAGTATTTTTTAGAATTCCTTTGTCTCCATATTTGCTTACTACTTATAAATCTTTTGTTATTTTACTGGTGCCTTTTGTGTTTATAGTACACATCTGTAACTGACTCTAGTCTAAGTGATGTTGTACTACTGCGTCTATAAGAAACTTACAATAGTATACTTCCATTTTTTCCCTGTTCAACTTAATGATATTGTTGTCATACATTTTATTCCATGAATTAAACCCAAGAATATATTGTTTTTGCATAAGCAGCCAAAATTCCTTTAAAGAGGCTTAAATAATAAGAAAACAAGTTAAAATTAAAATTTTTAAATAAAAATTAATTTCAAAAAATTAATGAGAAAATAATTTTGTTTCCAGTATTATTCTTTTATGTACAGCTTTATTTTTATCTGTTATCATTTTCCTTCTGCTGAAGAATTCCCTTTAACATTTGATGTAGTGCAAAAAAAGGCAAGTGATTTTCTTTCAGGTTTTATAGATCTGAAAGGTTTATTTTACCTCATTTTTTAAAATTTATTTTTACGAGGTATAGGATCCTAAGTTGACAGTTTTTATTTTCTTTCTTTCTTTTATTGTCTTAAAGCTATTACTTCACTGTCTTTTCCCTGGTGTTATTTTACCAAAGAAATCTTCTGACATTCTTATCTTTGTTCCTCTACATGTAACATGTCTTTTTTTCTGATTGCTTTTAAGATTTGTTTTTTTTTTTAACTTTATCACTGATTTGGGAAAGTTTAATATGGCGTGACTTCATGTTTTTTTCTTCATATCTCTTGAAGTTGGGGCTCATTAAACTTAATGGGTCTGTTTGCTTATAGTTTTCAAGACATTTCGAGTATATTTCCTCAAGTTTTTCCCTATCTTCCTGATCCTCATTCAAGGATTTCAATTACAGATGTATTAAGCTACTTAATTTTCAATCATAGTTCATTGATTCCCTTTTAATTTTTTTTTATTCCTTTGCATTCATTTTAGGTAGTTTCTATTTCTCTATCTTGAAGTTCTCTAATCATTTCTTCTGAAATATCTTACCTGCCAATAGCCCCATTCAGATTATTTCTCATCCCATACACTGTAGCTTTTATCTCTAGTAGCTTGATTTAGTTATATGTGTGTCTGTATGTATATTCTCTCTATATATAATATCCTATTTGTAATATAGAGCATGTATGTGCACACACACACACACACACACACACACACTCTTAACATCCCTGGTTAGCTTTTTAAACATATGAATACAGTTATAATAACTGTTGTAATGTTTTATCTTTAATTCTAACATCTGTGTTAGTTTTGTGTTAGTGTCAAATGATTTATTTTCCTCTTCATTTTTAGTTAAACTTTCCTGTTTCCATTCATGCTAATAATCTTTTTTTTTTTAATTTTTTAAACATTTTTTATTTATTTTTGAGACAGAGAGAGACAGAGCATGAATGGAGGAGGGGCAGAGAGAGAGGGAGACACAGAACTGGAAGCAGGCTCCAGGCTCCGAGCCATCAGCCCAGAGCCCGACGCGGGGCTCGAACTCATGGACCGCGAGATGGTGACCTGAGCCGAAGTCGGACGCTTAACCGACTGCGCCACCCAGGCGCCCCTATGCTAATAATCTTTGATAGGATGCCAGCCAATGTTGATTTGACCTTGTTGGATACTGGATATTTTTGTATTCTTATAAATATTCCTAAGCTTTGTTTCTTGGCCACAGTTAAGACACTTATACACAATTAGATCCTTTTGGATATTGCTTTTAAGATTTTTTGTTGGGGCCAGAGCAGTATTTAATATAGGGCTAATTATTCTGCACTACTGAGGCAAGATCTTTTAGTGTACTCGATCTAGTATTATCCAGTGAATTAGAATTTCTAGTCCGGGGGTACCTTAGTAGCTCATTTGGCTAAGTGTCCAACTTGGATTCTGGCGCAGGTCATGATCTCATGGTTCATGAGTTCAAGCCCTGCTTCGGGCTTTGCGATGACAGTACAGAACCTGCTTGGGATTCTCTGTCTCTCACTCTCTCTTTGCCTGTCCCCTGTTCATGTGCACACATGCTCTCTCTTGAGTTCTCTCTCTCTCTCTAAAAATAAATAAGTAAACTTAAAAAAAAATTCCATCCAGTTTATGGAAGTATGCACTCTTACCTCCCTATGTGAGCCCAGGTACTATTTTTCTCTAATCCCTTCTGGTTGTCTTTCTCCAGATTTGGGTATTTTAATCACTCATATTTTCTCATCAGTACTCTACTGAATACTTGGACACCATGTAGAACCTCATCTTCATTAAAAGTAAAAATCTATTCAGTTTTCAACTCTGTTTTTATTTCAGTCCTTGAACACATTTTTAATTTTTTTAAACATTTTTATTTATTTTTGAGAGACAGAGACAGAGCATGAGTGGGGTAGGTGCAGACAGAAAGGGACATGCAGAATCCAAAGCAGGTTCCAGACCCTGGGCTGTCATCACAGAGCCCACACAGAGCCTGAATCCACAAACTGTAAGACCATGACCGGAGCCAGAGTTGGACGCCTAATTGACTGAACCACCCAGGCACCCCTAATTTTTTTTTTAAGTTCTACCTACTAAATCAAACATCTGGATAAGATTGGGTTTGGTTTCTATTATCTGCTTTCTCTCTTTGGCATGGGTCACATTTTCTTATTTCTTTATGTTATAATGCTTTCTTTATTGTGTATTGGGTATTATGTTCCTTCTTAGTAGAGATATAGTTTTCCTCTGAGGAGTTTATTTTCATTATAGAAGGCAGTTGAATCAGTTAGTCTCAGACTCCAAACTCTGCCCACTCTGGAATCATTGGCTGATATTTCCATTGAAATATTTCACAGGGAAATCCATTGCTAACAATGAATTAGATCAGCTGTGGGCCTAAAATGGTACTTAGCCATGGGTGATGATAAAAGAGAAATGTTTTGTGAGACTATCATGAGAAGTTGACAGTTTGCAACCCAGAAGAGAGTTCTCACTAGAACCCAACCATGCTGGCATCCTGATCTCCATACTTCCAGTCCCAGAACTGTGAAAAATAAATTTCTGTTGTTGATAAGCTGGGGGGGGGGGGAGGGGAGCGGGTGGGGGAGAGAGAGAGGGAGGAAAGGAAGCTGCTATCTTTAAAATATGCAGAGACTATATGTTATAATGGCTAATAGTATGTATTTTGGTGTCAAATAGACATTGGTTTAAATTCCCACTCTCCTACATTCCAGATGTTTTACTATGAGCATATTATTTAAACATCTAAGACTCCATTTTCTATAAAATTAAGGTTGTTCAAGTTATATCAGAGCTATTCAGAGGATCAAATGATGTAGTGAATATAAAGCATTTTTCAGAATGCCTGAGACCAAAAATTAACAGGTAGAAGTTTAAAAATTCTATTTGGTAGGGAGAGAAACTATAGCAAAAAGCAGAATATTCTAAAATATGATAGAAGTAAGAGTTAAATAGTGAAGTAGAATTTTTAAACACCATAGGAATTCAGAGAAACGAAAGTGGGCTTCTTTGTCTATTTAATGTTTGTTCTTGGATTTTAATTAAATAAAACAATGACATGCAGGCTGGGAAACATGAGATGAAATTGCATATAGAATATGGAGATACTCAGGCAACCAGACCAGAGTGTGCAAAGGCCAGTAACTCTGAGAAATAAAAGCAAAATGGTAGGTAAAGTGACATCAGATTATTTTTGTTTTGAATGCCTGGTGGGAGGCTTTTATAGTAATGATCATTTGTAAGTACTGGGGGAACAAAATAGAATGAAATCACAGAATCATAAAAACTTCAGGCTGGGAGTGAATATGATCTTGTTCAATGTGTTTTTTTATTTTATTTTTTTAAGTGATTAAATTTCATAGCAGTAAAACTTTAATAGATCTATGCTACAGAGACGTATAGCTGCTCAATGATCACTGAAGGTGGATCTATCTGGAGATTCAACTGATCTGCTTAAGAAAACTTCCATGAAGGGGTGCCTGGGTGGCTGAGTCAGTTGAGTGCCCAATTTCAGCTCAGGTCAGGATCTCATGGTTTATGGGTTCCAGTCCTGGTTGGGCTCTGTGCTGACAGCTCAGAGCCTGGAGTCTGCTTCAGATTCTGTATCTCCCTCTCTCTGCTCCTCCCTTGCTCATATTCTGTCTCTCAAAAATGAATAAATGTTAAAAATTTTTTGTAAAAGAGAATCTCCACGGAAACTTAGTACTCTCTACAGTACTGGTTAAAAAACACTGACCTATTTGATCTTTGCTTATTATAAAAATACAAGAATTGATGTATCGAGTTGGAAAGTGACTTACCTAAGCTCAAGTAACTATCAAATGCCAGAATAGCTAGTGTTATTTTAACTAAGTGTTGCTGAGTCATCAGTTTGGGGACTAACTTAATATTTGAGGAACATTAACTTAATATTTATATGGACTGGAGGGGTCAGTGACCGAAAGACATTCCAGCAGACATTGCATTCATTCAGGTCTGAGAAAATAAGAAACTAGAGCATGGTGTTGGCAACAGATCTCAAGAGTGAATATAAAGCAGGTTAGTAAACCACGTCAAAGAAGGAATTTCCAGTGTATCTTCATTCCCTTCTTCTGTCCCTCTTCCAGCAAGTATTCATTTTGTGCCCACTAAATTTAAGGTCCAATTCTGTTCTTATATAATCATATTACTCCTATGGGGCTTACATTCTTGTGAAGGCAAGGAAACGGAGGCAATTAAGATATATACGTAAAATACAAAGCAATTAGGTGGCAGTAAATGCAAGAGAGAAGATAGGGAATATTTGAACTGGGGTAAGCATGGTTGTCATTTTGGAGACAGTGGCCAGGAAAAGGCTTGCTGAGAAGATGGATATATGAACAAAGACTCAGAGGTTGAGAGATTAAACAGAGGAGCTATCCTAGAGAACACTCTAGGCAGAAAGAACAGCATATATGAACAATATGTGCCAAGGCCAGAGCAGGCTTAGTATGCCTGAGGAATAGCTAGGAAGCCAGTGTAGCTGCCGTGGCTAGCAAAGGAAATAGTGTTTGATGAATTTATAGAGATAAGAGCAGACAGATCATGTAACTTTGTAAGCCATCAAAAGAACTTTGACCTTTTACTCATTGATTGTGAGGAATGAGAGCAGGGAAGGTGTGCTGAGGAGGCAAATGACTTTGAAATGTAGAAAGATACATGTCATGAAATGCTTTGGGCAGAAGGAAGAGAGACCCCTGAGGTTAGCTAATCTGTAGGCAGTAGTAAATGTGTGCATGAACTTGTGTTAGAGGCCAGTTTATTTTATTTTTTTTCTGAAATTTATTGACAAATTGGTTTCCATACAACACCCAGTGCTCATCCCAAAAGGTGCCCTCCTCAATACCCATCACCCACCCTCTCCTCCCTCCCACCCCCCATCAACCCTCAGTTTGTTCTCAGTTTTTAACAGTCTCTTATGCTTTGGCTCTCTCCCATTCTAACCTCTTTTTTTTTTTTCCTTCCCCTCCCCCATGGGTTCCTGTTAAGTTTCTCAGGATCCACATAAGAGTGAAACCATATGGTATCTGTCTTTCTCTGGATGGCTTATTTCACTTAGCATCACACTCTCCAGTTCCATCCACGTTGCTACAAAAGGCCATATTTCATTTTTTCTCATTGCCACGTAATATTCCATTGTGTATATAAACCACAATTTCTTTATCCATTCATCAGTTGATGGACATTTAGGCTCTTTCCATAATTTGGCTATTGTTGAGAGTGCTGCTATGAACATTGGGGTACAAGTGGCCCTATGCATCAGTGCTCCTGTATCCCTTGGATAAATTCCTAGCAGTGCTATTGCTGGGTCATAGGGTAGGTCTATTTTTAATTTTCTGAGGAACCTCCACACTGTTTTCCAGAGCGGCTGCACCAATTTGCATTCCCACCAACAGTGCAAGAGGGTTCCCGTTTCTCCACATCCTCTCCAGCATCTATAGTCTCCTGATTTGTTCATTTTGGCCACTCTGACTGGCGTGAGGTGATACCTGAGTGTGGTTTTGATTTGTATTTCCCTGATAAGGAGCGACGCTGAACATCTTTTCATGTGCCTGTTGGCCATCCGGATGTCTTCTTTAGAGAAGTGTCTATTCATGTTTTCTGCCCATTTCTTCACTGGGTTATTTGTTTTTTGGGTGTGGAGTTTGGTGAGCTCTTTATAGATTTTGGATACTAGCCCTTTGTCCGATATGTCATTTGCGAATATCTTTTCCCATTCCGTTGGTTGCCTTTTAGTTTTGTTGGTTGTTTCCTTTGCTGTGCAGAAGCTTTTTATCTTCATAAGGTCCCAGTAATTCACTTTTGCTTTTAATTCCCTTGCCTTTGGGGATGTGTCGAGTAAGAGATTGCTACGGCTGAGGTCAGAGAGGTCTTTTCCTGCTTTCTCCTCTAAGGTTTTGATGGTTTCCTGTCTCACATTTAGGTCCTTTATCCATTTTGAGTTTATTTTTGTGAATGGTGTGAGAAAGTGGTCTAGTTTCAACCTTCTGCATGTTGCTGTCCAGTTCTCCCAGCACCATTTGTTAAAGAGGCTGTCTTTTTTCCATTGGATGTTCTTTCCTGCTTTGTCAAAGATGAGTTGGCCATACGTTTGTGGGTCTAGTTCTGGGGTTTCTATTCTATTCCATTGGTCTATGTGTCTGTTTTGGTGCCAATACCATGCTGTCTTGATGATGACAGCTTTGTAGTAGAGGCTAAAGTCTGGGATTGTGATGCCTCCTGCTTTGGTCTTCTTCTTCAAAATTCCTTTGGCTATTCGGGGCCTTTTGTGGTTCCATATGAATTTTAGGATTGCTTGTTCTAGTTTCGAGAAGAATGCTGGTGCAATTTTGATTGGGATTGCATTGAATGTGTAGATAGCTTTGGGTAGTATTGACATTTTGACAATATTTATTTTTCCAATCCATGAGCAGGGAATGTCTTTCCATTTCTTTAAATCTTCTTCAATTTCCTTCAGCAGCTTTCTATAGTTTTCAGCATACAGATCCTTTACATCTTTGGTTAGATTTATTCCTAGGTATTTTATGCTTCTTGGTGCAATTGTGAATGGGATCAGTTTCTTTATTTGTCTTTCTGTTGCTTCATTGTTAGTGTATAAGAATGCAACTGATTTCTGTACATTGATTTTGTATCCTGCAACTTTGCTGAATTCCTGTATCAGTTCTAGCAGACTTTTGGTGGAGTCTATCGGATTTTCCATGTATAATATCATGTCATCTGCAAAAAGCGAAAGCTTAACTTCATCTTTGCCAATTTTGATGCCTTTGATTTCCTTTTGTTGTCTGATTGCTGATGCTAGAACTTCCAGCACTAGAGGCCAGTTTAGAGATGTGGACCAGAGAGCCTCCAGACTAGAGAGAAGAGTTGGGGTGCAAATGGATTGGCTCTCTATGGAAGAACTTGGGAATGACTTTTTAGCCATAAAAGAAAGACTTCAGGGATAAAATTGGAAGGGTTCAACCAGGAAGAGGCTGATTCTCTTGTGATGAGTCAGTAAAGAAGGATATTTAAAGAAGACAGAGAGCCCTATCACCATTGCCATTGGCACCATTGTTAATAGCCAGTACCTTTAAGTTTAATGGACTAAAAACTAGTTGATAATCAGAACTTGCAAAGAAGAAACAGTAAGAATGATGTCACCATATAATTTGTGTAGCAGTTAATTGACTCCAGGGTTTATTTATATCTTATTGGAGCTTTGTTTTTGAAACACACAAAGCATGTATTTTTTTAATTTGACTAAGGAAGAAACTGAGGTTTCTTAAAACTTATAGCAACCATTCGGTTGGCTAGTAGCAGAAGAAGGCATAATCCCAAAGCCTAGATCTCCCATCTTCTGGGGTATTAAACCCAGAAGAGCACTGAGGTAGGCTATAACAAGATCTTTTCATTTTTCTTGTAAGAATGGAGGCCTGGAGACTTGGACTGTCTTGGCATGAACACATAGCTCCTCTGTGACCAAATAAGGAATAAAAATGAGAGAATGTTAATTATTGCAAGCCTAATGAATGCCTGCCTAGATCTATAGAGTAGCTTTACATTGATCTCATTCAATCCTTAAAGCAACATTATGAGCTAGGTAAAACCATCTTCATTTAAGAACCAAGGAAACTGAAGCTGAAAAAAGATAAATAACTTGCTTAGTCCCACAACTAGGAATTAACAGAGCCAAGATTCAAACTCAAGTGCATCTGACTACAACTGTGTCACATTCTAAAACAAAACTTCTCTCCCACCTCTTTTGCTGTCTACATGATCTGTGATTGGTGCTGAGGGGTTTTTTTTTCCTTGTTTACTTGTTTTTATTTTTAGAGATTGTGTCCGCATGACTTCTGACCTCTGCAGTCTTTCCACTTAATATGGAAAGAGGTTTATCAAAACAGGTAGGAAATACTGGCTGGAGCAATAAAACAACCTCAAACAGTGTGGTGCCTCATAGGAGACAAACGTATTTCTGCTCATAGAAACAGTCCATGACTGTTCCAGGTCTGTGGAAGGGTTCCACTCTGCATAATCATGCAGGGAACCAGGCAGACAAAGGCTTTACCACTTTTAAGCCATTTGTGGCTTCCAAGGTTTCCTTGTATTGTAGCCCCCTGTGGGCAGATAGAAATAGTAATAAGGACATTCATGAGACATTTTTGTGGACCATACTGAAATGACATTACTTCTAGTTCTAGAGCTAGATCTCAGAAACATGGCCTCACGCGACTGCAAAGGAGGTGTTCCCGGGACACACCATAGGGAGTCCACGAAGAGGAGATAAAGAGCTAGCCTGTTCCTTTGACATAGTCTCTCTGTTTCATTTACGTATCTTTTTATTTTCCCTGAAACATTCTGATGCATGCTATATGTTCAGTACAATCCTGGAAGTCAGCCAGTATTAGCTAATAATCAGGTTTGTGTTTACTAGATTTTTGGCACTTAATGATATTGATTCCACTTCGTGTGACTTTTTGGGGGGAGAGAACCCATGTTTTTATGGGGTGTATATGATACATTCAGATTCTACTCCTGAGTGTTTTACAATGTCACCATTATCTCAAAATCCAAATGAATCAAAATCCAAATGAATATTTTTAAAGATCCAGAAATCACCTCTGCACCCTAATCAGTTTTTTGAGTACAAGTTAGCATTAATTTTTTGTTTTCTGTTTTTTAGCAGTGTATAGAGTTCAAGGTTAGTATTCTGTATAATAGGAGAAATAGAATAGATTTTGCTTAAGAGTCTTTTTTGTTCATTAATCCTATAAAGTTTGACTTTATTTTCCCAACATCTACAGATGAGAAGACAAAGATTTGGAAAAATCTTTACAATATATAGTGTGTTGGTGAGCAGGAATTTGAAGTCATGCTTGTCTCCAAAGTCCATATTCTATTAACCATCATTATCTTTGTTGTTGTTGTTAACATTCCAGTTTGCTCTGATAGACTGTAAGTGCATGGGGCACAGGACACTTTGCTTTCATCTCTATCACAGGGTGTGATGTACATCATTTCATATATGTGTGCTCAATATAGTTGTGTTGAGTCATTGAAAGTATCAAAGTTTTTCTCATGTCTCAACCTCCTGACTCTACAAATCCTGAGAAAAGATAAAATCCAACTGCATCTTGAGCCTCTACTTCACTGTGAACTTTAACCAATGAATATGATGTACAATAGTATCTCTTTGAAAATAAGCTTTGAGATAAACTTTATTGATTTTGTTAATTTTCAGATAGCATATCTGAGACAGAAGAGATCAGATGAAGGAAGAGACTCATCCAACTCAAGAGTATAGAATTATACAAGAATCCAAGGATTTATTTGTGAAAGGCTTTTGATAGCAAATTTATTGTACATTCCAAATAGGATTCAAGGTGTTCCTTAGGACATATCCTATGAAAAACCTTTAGTGGGGGGCAGGGTGGGGGTTGCCTGGGTGGCTCAGTTGGTTAAATGTCTGACTCTTGATTTTGACTCAGGTCATGATCTCAGGGTTATAGCCAAGTGGGGAGCCTGCTTAAGATTCTCTCCCTCACTCTCCCTTTGCCCCTCCCCCCTCTAAAACAAACAATGAAACAAACAATAAACTTTGGTAGTCACTTGGATTTCATAGTGATAAAAACCTCCAAGTACAGGTAGTGTTGTTTATTGACGGCAGTAGGAGCTCTGTGTCTTTTTGTTGCCTATTATGCTGCCTTGAAAAACTCTCTAAAGATTAGACGTAGAAACAAAGCGTTAAATGGAAACTACATGGTGCCCTTTAGAGGTAAATAACACATAAAGATTAAACTAACCCCATTATATTTAGTTCTATGAATTGACATTGTATCTTTGTGCTTTGCAAACAGCAGGAAATCTTGTGGTACTTTGAATCTGTTCAGGCACTCTTTTATTGTTCCTTTCATTCACCCCATGGTCATTTATTTTTACATTCATTCCTTTTCAGACTGTTATTGAATACCTTCATATTAGTTGATATTCTCTTACTGTAAATGTAATTCTAAGATGCTGTCTCTGTTCTTGGGGAAATTTGCATTTGAATGAAGGCCATAAAAGGGGAATTACTGGCATGGAGCAAGACATGTGCTTAAATAGATGTGTGCATATATACTGAGCCACTAGGGAAGGGAGGACCTGGGTGTCTGGAGGAGTTGGAGAAGGTGATACTGGTTGGGGTTTAAAGGATGCTCATGTACACCTCCTTCCCTTGATGATGAGCCCTGGGATTTCCAGAATAATGTCTTTCCTTTTGCATCTACCACAACACAAATATCCTCTTTAGCACATCATACTTTCAGCTCAACAAGCATTAGAGAATTAAATAAATGCTATATCTTTGTACAAATCTTCCTTTCTTCATTTGTCAACAAGATGATGTGATAGAGTAGAGACAAATACACATTCTAGCTAGTTCTGAACCTGGTTTCACCATTTGCTTGCTGTGTGACCCAGGTTATAATGTGAGCTTTTACATAGCAGACATGTAGCACTAAGGATACAGAAATGAATACTGTTAGGTTCCACTCTTAAGAATCTCCCAGCATCTATTGTTTCCTCTGCCACATTTTCAGATCTGTTCTGGGTTAAACTGAGGTTTAAACAAAATTCTAGGACTTGATATAGGAAGGAAAAATGATATATATATTTTTTTATCTGTTTCCTTTGGAAAAGGTAACACATTGGGTGATGCAGCCAGGCTTCCCATACACATAGGGCAGGGAGAGGCTGAAGGAGGCAGACTACTGAAAATCAGTAGGTGGTGGGTTTCATAGACAAAGGAATTTAACATACAAGGCTTGTCATGAGCAGCTAGCCACAAGATGAGTAGATCTCCACACCCATCTGCCAGAATCTTAAAAGTTTATATCGAGGCCTTCACTGGGCTCAGTCATGTATACTGTCCATATGGTCTTAACACATTGCTTTCTCAAGGCTGTGTCCTTAAAACAGCTCTCTCTCTCTCTCTGGGAACAGTGGGCAGAATGTATATTCCAAGGAAAGGAGAGGGAGTGAGGAACACCTGATTGCCTGGGTCCAGGTCTCTGATCAGTTATGTCCTGATCTCTGTCCTGATCTCTGTCTATGTCCAGGTCTCTGATCAGCAGTTACGTCCTCTCAATGAATTTCCCCAACACAAGCTTATAGTAGTTAATCAGAATTCATTGAGAAAGAGTTGGATTCCATAGTGAACTCACAGAAACCCTATTTCCAGAGCATCTGTCTTGTTTGTTTGCCTGTGGCAGGTGCTGACTGGGAGGAACCAATCTCTGAGGACAAAGGCAGCACAACCCATTTATTATTTTTAAAGTCCCCCAAGTGTCACTGAAAAGCATCTAAGTGTTTTCTGTATTTGGGTTTGCAGGCGTTGCTTTTAATACTACTGTGACTATGTAGAAGAAACAGCCAGGTTTATGAACACCATGAAAATGTGAGCACCGTTCACATGTAGCCTGGTTGCATATCAAATGAAAATGTTAGCTTACATTGTAGACCTTACAGAACAGAAATGTGCAGCTTTGTTACCAGATGCCAGTATGTGAGGAGCCCTGGTTATTCCCATTGAGTCACCAGAATCTGCTACGGGCAGTGCAGCTGCCAGGCAAGGGGCATCTCTACCACGTTACTCATTTTCATTGCAAGCCAGGGGTTCCTCGGTGTCTCTGGGGGCAGTCATAGATATAACCATCTGGTTGTCTTCATTCTCTTGTTAGCATCCCTCGTGCCTCACAGACAACTTCTGTCCTGCCTAATCATAGAAGCCTTTAATAGTCTCATATTATTTCATTCTGGGAACATAAATATCTGTGAACTGGCAAAAAAATATTTGCACGTGATTTGCCACTCTTGCTCCTCTGAACCTGAACACAGAATTGAAGGCTGGACAAATTATTGAAAGATGTTCAGATAATTTATCCTCCAAACTGGTATGCTTTTGAGAAGGACATGGGCAGCAGGTGTAAACTAGGCTTGTCCCAGGTCAATCAGGACATGCGATTATTTTGGTTATCTGAGAAGGTTTGGCTTGTGTATTCCCTCATTTCTTAAAATGCTGACTACCTGGACAGTTGTTACCTGAAGACTGTCGGCAGTCTAGATGCTGACAGGATGTGTGGGGGGTCATGACTGCCTCTCTGGGGGCTTTGGAAATCGTTATCTTAGGTAGAATTTGTCGCTGCTCCATTGCAGACAGTTGTCTTTCAGCCTTAACATGGAGAAGCTATCTCTGAAAATCAGTCTTCTCATTACCCTTGTTTCTCTCAGTGACTGCATTTAAAAATGCTGAACTGGGGCGCCTGGGTGGCGCAGTCTGTTAAGCGTCCGACTTCAGCCAGGTCACGATCTCGCGGTCCGTGAGTTCGAGCCCCGCGTCAGGCTCTGGGCTGATGGCTCGGAGCCTGGAGCCTATTTCCGATTCTGTGTCTCCCTCTCTCTCTGCCCCTCCCCCGTTCATGCTCTGTCTCTCTCTGTCCCAAAAATAAATAAACGTTGAAAAAAAATTTTTTAAAAAAATGCTGAACTGACTCCATAAGCTGGGACTAGCCCTTTGTTTCTGAGACATAGCCTCAAGTTACCTCTCTGTTTCAATTTTTGAAATTCTAAGTGATCCAAGGTGTGTCCTCCAAAACACCCATCTGTAAAATTTCAGAAATTACAACAGAGCTGTTTATAAATCTAGGGATTTATAATACATGACAACCTGACAGCCATAATGGAAGGTGCCACAGAAGCCTGGGTCCTTTGGGCTGATGACATTTAGAAACCTAAGGGATGCAAGTGGGATCTGGGAAGGTAGCTGACTAAGAGGACCCTAAACTCACTTTGCCCCACAAATAGGTAACACTCACATCAGCATAAATAACCTGAAGACTGGCAGAACAAACTCAATCACCAAAAGTAGAGAACAGGCCACATGGAAGAAGGTAGGAAGGGTGGTGATGTGGTTTGGGAGAAAAATGGACCTTTACCACCTGTGGTCCAGAGAGAGCCTGGGTTGTGGAGAAGGGTGAGAAATAGTCACACTGGGGAAGAGGAATCCCTATAACATTTGGCTTTGAAAGTGAGAGGGGCTGAATTTCATGAGTTCTTACAACCAGTAATACTTAAAGCCTGAAATTTTAAAAATCAGCAGGCTCCACTCTGGAGTAGCTCAGAGGGCTTTAGGAAGCTGAGGCCTTGCCCTTAAAGAAACAACACATAAACAACCCACAGAGATAAAGCATAGAAGAAAAGTTTGAAAAAGGCCTGGGACACATGGGAAGTAGACTGATTTACTCATCTCAGAGACTGTCCCAGAGAGGCAGGGAACACAGAGAGACCCCCTTCAGGAACAAAGGAGCTGGCACAAGCCATTTCTACCTGTTCCCCTCAACATAAACATAGGGCCACCTGTGGGAACCAGGGTGGTGCCAATACTCACCAGCAAACATGCCTGCACCAAGCCCTGACCCCACACTTAGGCAGATCAAATATTTCTACTAAATCTTGCCTTAGTCGCAGCACTGCATTACCCAGAAGATTAGCCTAAATTTTGCCAGCACCCCATCTCCCTAATAGCCCTTACTGCAGGACCTTAATTCTGGTGGTGGTGACAGCAGGTTGCATTTTGCAAGCAGACCAGAACACAACTTATTAAAACAGGCCCTACACAGCTGGGAACCAAACACTATCCACAACCGGCAAAGAGAGCCTCTTCAGACAATTGAACTGAAGGAAGAAAAGGCCAGGGCTACAGCAGGGTACACCCAACGCCTATAGGAGACAGTCCCTGAAGCAGCAGATCCTAAGGAGCAGGGAACACTGCACTCCAAGACACTATAGGACCTCTTCTTCATAAGGCCATTACCTTCAAGACAAAAGACAGAGCTGACTTTACTAACACACAGAAACAGATACAGAGAGTTAGACAAAATGAGGAGACAGAGGAATATATCTTTAAGAAAATAATAGGACCAAATCATAGCAAGAGACCTAATTGAAAAAGAGACAAGTAATATGCCTGATAGAATTTAAAGTAATGATCATAAAGATACTCACTGGACTTGAGAAAAGAGCAAAGGACATCACTTCAAATGGAGGACATTTAACAAAGAGAAAAGAAAGAACCAATCAGAGATAATACAATTAATGAAATTTTAAAGTATACTTGATGGAATAAGTAGCTAGAGAAAGCTAGAAAAACCAGAAGAATGAATTAATGACCTGGAAGACAGAGTAATGAAAGTAATCACCTGAAGAAATGAGAGGGGGAAAATTATGCAAATTGAGACTAGCCTTAGGGAACTCAGTGACTCCACCAAGCAAAATCACATTTGCATTATAGGGCTCCTGGAAGAAGAGAGAGAAAAGGGGGGAGAAAATTTACTCAAAGAAATAATAGCTGAAAATTTCCTGACTCTGGGGAAGGAAACAGATATCCAGATCCAGGTGACACAGAGATCCACCCAAGAAAATCATCACAAAGACATCCACACCAAGACATATAGTAATTAAAATGGTAATTAAAAAGTATTGATAAAAAAATTAAAAGCAGCAAGAGAAAAGAGTTAGATACAAGGGAAATCCCATAAGTCTTTCATGTGATTTTTCAGCAGAAACGTTAAATGCCCGAAGAGAGAGTATCATGATATATTCAAGGTGCTAAAAGAGAAAAATCTGCAGCCAAGAATACTCTATGCAGCAAGGGTATTGTTCAAAATAGGAGAGATAGATTCTCAGACAAACAAAAACTAAAGAAAGGCACCTGCAGATTGAAAGTAGGGGGATAGAGAAACATTTGTCATACAAGTGGATGGCAAAGCATGGGTAGCAATAATTATATCAGGCAAAATAGACTTTGGAACAAAGACTGTAACAGGCGATAAATAAGGACACTATGTAATAATAATGGAGACAACATGAAGATAAACAGTTGTAAATATTTAAACACCCAACATGAAAGCACCAAAATAACAAACATAAAAGAAGTAATCAACAGTAACAAATTAATAGTGGACACCCCACGTACATTAATGGACATATCATCCAAACAGAAAAACAACAAGGAAACAGTAGCTTTGTTTGTTCGTTTGTTTGTATGTTTAACTAGGGCTTTTATTTATTTTTTTAATATGAAATTTATTGTCAAGTTGGTTTCCATACAACACCCAGTGCTCATCCTAACAGGTGCCCTCCTCAATGCCCATCATCTACTTTCCCCTCACTCCCACCCCCATCAACCTTCAGTTTATTCTCAGTTTTTAAGAGGCTCTTATGGTTTGCCTCCCTCCCTCTCTAACATTTTCTTTTTTTTTCCCTTCCCTCCCCTATGGTATGATGTTAAATTTCTCAGTATCCACATTAGAGTGAAAACATATGGTATCCGTCTTTCTCTGATGACTTATTTCACTTAGCATACCACTCTCCAGTTCCATCCACGTTGCTCCAAAAGGCCATATTTCATTCTTTCTCGTTGCCAAGTAGTATTCCATTGTGTATATAAACAACAGTTTCTTTATACATTCATCAGTTGATGGACATTTAGGCTCTCTCCATAGTTTGGCTATTGTTGAAAGTGCTGCTATAAACATTGAGGTACAAGTGCACCTATGCATCAGCACTCCTGTATCCCTTGGGTGAATTCCTAGCATTGCTATTGCTGGGTCATAGGGTAGGTCTATTTTTAATTTTTTGAGGAACCTCCACACTGTTTCCAGAGTGGCTGCACCAGTTTACATTCCCACCAACAGTGCAAGAGGGTACCCGTTTCTCCACATCCTCGCCAGCATCTATAGTCTCCACTTTGTTCATTTTAGCCACTCTGACTGGCGTGAGGTGATATCTCAGTGTGGTTTTGATTTGTATTTCCTTGATGAGGAGTGACGTGAAGCATCTTTTCATGTGCCTGTTGGCCATCTGGATTTCTTCTTTAAAAAGTGTCTATTCATGTCTTCTGCCCATTTCTTCACTGGGTTATTTGTTTTTCGGGTGTGGAGTTTGGTGAGTTCTTTACAGGTTTTGGATACTGGCCTTTGTCTGATAAGTCATTTGCAAATATCTTTTCCCATTCTGTCGGTTGCCTTTTAGTTTTCTTGATTGTTTCCTTTGCAGTGCAGAAGCTTTTTATCTTCATGAGGTCCCAATAGTTCATTTTTGCTTTTAATTCCCTTGCCTTTGGAGATGTGTCAAGTAAGAAATTGCTGCAGCTGAGGTCAAAGGGTTTTTTTCCTGCTTTCTCCTCTAGGGTTTTGGTGGTTTCCTGTCTCACATTCAGGTCCTTCATCCATTTTGAGTTCATCTTTGTGAATGGTGTAAGCAAGTGGTCTAGTTTCATTCTTCTGCATGTTGCTGTCCAGTTCTCCGAGCACCATTTGTTAAAGAGACTGTCTTTTTCCATTGGGTATCTTTCCTGCTTTGTCAAAGATTAGTTGGCCATACTTTTGTGGGTCCAATTCTGGAGTCTCTATTCTATTCCATTGGTCTATGCATATGTTTTTGTGCCAATACCATGCTGTCTTGATGATTTCAGCGTTGTAGTAGAGGCTAAAGTCTGGGATTGGGATGCCTCCCGCTTTGGTCGTCTTCTTCAATATTACTTTCGCTATTCGGGGTCTTTTGTGGTTCCATACATTTTTTAGGATTGCTTGTTCTAGCTTCGAGAAGAATGCTGGTGCAATTTTGATTGGGATTGAATTGAATGTGTACATAGCTTTGGGTAGTATTGACGTTTGAACAATATTTACTCTTCCAATCCGTGAGCACAGAAGGTTTTTCCATTTCTTTGTATCTTCTTCAATTTCCTTCATAAACTTTCTATAGTTTTCAGCATACAGATCTTTTACATCTTTGGTTGGGTTTATCCCTAGGTATTTTATGATTCTTGGTGCAATTGTGAATGGGATCAGTTTCTTCATATGTCTTTCTGGTGTTTCATTATTAGTGTATAAGAATGCAACTGAATTCTGTACATTTGTTTTCTATCCTGTGACTTTGCTGAACTCATGTATCAGTTCTAGCAGACTTTCAGTGGAGTCAATCAGGTTTTCCATGTATAATATCATGTCATCTGCAAAAAGTGAAAGCTTGATTTTATCTTTGCCAATTTTGATGCCTTTGATTTCCTTTTGTTGTCTGGTTGCTGATGCTAGGACTTCCAACACTATGTTAAACAACAGCAGTGAGAGTGGACATCCCTGTCGTGTTCCTGATCTCAGGGGGAAAGCTCTCAGTTTTTCCCCATTGAGGATGATATTAGCTGTGGGCTTTTCATTACTGGCTTTTATGATGTTTAAGTATGTTCCTTCTATCCCGACTTTCTCAAGGGTTTTTATTAAGAAAGCATGCTGAATTTTGTCAACTGCTTTTTCTGCGTCGATTGACAGGATCATATGGTTCTTATCTTTTCTTTTATCAATGTGATGTATCACATTGACTAATTTGCGAATGTTGAACCAGCCCTGCAGCCCAGGAATGAATCTCACTTGATCATGGGGAATAATTTTTTTTTTGTATGCTGTTGAATTCGATTTTCTGGTATCTTGTTGAGAATTTTTGCATCCATATTCATCAGGAATATTGGCCTGTAGTTCTCTTTTTTTCCTGGGTCTCTGACTGGTTTGGGAATCAAAGTAATGCTGGCTTCATAGGAGGAGTCTGGAAGTTTTCCTTCCCTTTCTATTTTTGGAACAGCTTGAGAAGGATAGGTATCATCTCTGCTTTAAGTGTCTGGTACAATTCCCCAGGGAAACCATCTGGTTCTGGACTCTTATTTGTTGAGAGAGTTTTGATAACTGATTCAATTTCTTCATTGGTTATGGGTCTGTTCAAGTTTTCTATATCTTCCTGTTTGAGTTTGGGAAGTGGGTGGGTGTTTAGGCATTTGTCCATTTCTTCCAGGTTGTCCAGTTTGTTGGCATATAATTTCTCATAGTATTTCCTGATAATTGCATATATTTCTGAGGAATTGGCTGTAATCATTCCATTTTCATTCATGATTTTATCTCTTTGGGTCCTCTCCCTTTTCTTTTGAGAAGCCTGGCTAGAGGCTAGAGGTTTATCAGTTTTGTTTATTTTTTCAACAAACCAACTGTTGGTTTCATTGGTCTGCTCTACAGTTTTTTTTAGATTCTATATTGTTTATTTCTGCTCTGATCTTTATTATTTCTCTTCTTCTGCTAGGTTTGGGGTGTCTTTGCTGTTCTGCTTCTATTTCCTTTAGGTGTGTGGTTAGATTTTGTATTTGGGATTTTCTTGTTTCTTGAGATAGGCCTGGATTGCAATGTATTTTCCTCTCAGGACTGCCTTCTCTATATCCCAAAGCGTTTGGATTGTTGTATTTTCATTTCATTTGTTTCCATCTATTTTTTTAATTTCTTCCCTAATTGCCTGGTTGACCCATTCATTGTTTAGTAAGGTGTTCTTTAACCTCCAAGCTTTTGGAGGTTTTCCAGACTTTTTCCCGTGATTGATTTCAAGTTTCATAGCATTGTGGTCTGAAAGTGTGCATGGTATGATCTCAATTCTTTTATACTTATGAAGGGCTGTTTTGTGACCCAGTATGCGATCTGTCTTGGAGAATGTTCCATGTGCACTCAAGAAGAAAGTATATTCTGTTGCTTTGGGATGCAGAGCTCTAAATATATCTGTCAAGTCCATCTGATCCAATGTATCATTCAGGGCCCTTGTTTCTTTATTGATCCTGTGTCTAGTTGATCTATCCATTGTTGTAAGTGGAGTATTAAAGTCCCCTGCAATTACCACATTCTTATCAATAAGGTTGCTTATGTTTGTAATTGTTGTATATATTTGGGGGCTCCCGTATTCAGCATATAGACATTTATAATTGTTAGCTCTTCCTGATGGATAGACCCTGTAATGATTATATAATGCCCTTCTTCATCTCTTGTTACAACCTTTAATTTAAAGACTAGTTTGTCTGCTATAAGTATGGCTACTCCAGCTTTCTTTTGACTTCCAGTAGTATGATAGATAGTTCTCCATCCCCTCACTTTCAATCTGAAGGTGTCCTTAGGTCTAAAATGAGTCTCTTATAGACAGCAAATAGATGGGTCTTGTTTTTTTAATCCATTCTGATACCCTGTCTTTGGTTGCAGCATTTAGTCCATTTAAATTCAGTGTTATTATGGAAAGATATGGGTTTAGAGTCATTGTGATGTCTGTAGGTTTCATGCTTGTAATGATGTCTCTGGTACTTTATGTTCCTTGCAGCATTTCACTCACGAATCCCCCTTATGATCTTTCTTGTAGGGCTGGTTTAGTGATGAATTCCTTCAGTTTTTGTTTGTTTGGGAAAACCTTTATCTCTCCTTCTATTCTGAATGACAGACTTGCTGGATAAAGGATTCTCAGCTGCCTATTTTTTCTGTTCATCACATTGAAGTTTTCCTGCCATTCCATTCTGGCCTGCCAAGTTTCTGTAGATAGGTCAGCCACTATTCTTATGTGTCTACCTTTGTAAGTTAGAGCATGTTTACCCCTAGCTGCTTTCACAATTTTCTCTTTATCCTTGTATTTTGCCAGTTTCACTATGATATGTGGTGCAGAAGATTGATTCAAGTTACGTCTGAAGGGAGTTCTCTGTGCCTCTTGGATTTCAATGCCTTTTTCCTTCCCCAGATCAGGGAAGTTCTCAGCTATGATTTGTTCAAGTGCACCTTCAGCCCCTTTCTGTCTCTCTTCTTCTTCTCGAATTCCTATGATATGGATATTGTTCCGTTTGATTGCATCACTTAGTTCTCTAATTCTCCCCTCATACTCCTGGATGTTTTTATCTCTCTTTTTCTCAACTTCCTCTTTTTCCATAATTTTATCTTCTAATTCACCTATTCTCTCATCTGCCTCTTCGATCCATGCTATGGCCACCTCCATTTTATTTTGCACCTCATTTATAGCATTTTTTAGTTCCTTGTGACTATTTCTTAGTCCCTTGATCTCTGTAGCAATAGATTCTCTCCTATCCTCTATGCTTTTTTCAAGCCCAGCGATTAATTTTATGACCATTATTCTAAATTCTTCTTCCATTACATTGCTTAAATCGTTTTTGATCAATTTGTTAGCTGTCGCTACTTCCTGGCATTTCTTTTGGGGAGAATTCTTCCATTTCGTCATTTTGTGTAGTCCCTGTGGTAGCTCCAAACTGCAGGGCACTTCCCCTGTGCTGTCCAGAGTATCTTGTGTTGGTGGGTGGGGCTGCAGTCAGACCCAGTGTCTTCCCCCAGCCCACCTCAGGGGCCACTGGTGTGTACCTTATCTTCCTCTCTCCCAGGGGCAGGAATTGTGGAGTGTTGTGACCCCTGTCTGGGCTACCTGCACACTGCTAGGCTTGTGGTGCTGCTCTGATGGGATCTGGCCAAGGGCGTATTAGCCGGGGTGGATCTGCAAGTTGCACAGGGGCAGGATGGGCAGGCTTAACTCGCTTTGCCATTGAGTGGTCCCCTGTGGGAGGGGCCCTGCATTGCTGGGAGGGAGGCAGTCCCATGGGAGGGATGGATCCACAGAAGCACAGCGTTGTGTGTACGTGTGGTGCTAGCAGGTTCATTGATGGGAACTGGTTCACGTTGGAATGTCAGCCGGGGGGTGGGAGAGGGAGATGGCTCTTGGCAGCGCCTTTGTTCCCCCACCGATTTCTGTCCTTCCGGGGCTCAACAACTCTCCCTCCAGGCATCCTCTCACCCTCACTGCTCTCCAAGAGCAGAGCTGTTGACTTTTAACATTCCAGATGTTATGTCCCACTCGCTGGCTGTCAGAACTCATGGAGTCCAGCCCCTCCACTTTTGCAAGCCAGACTTCGGGGGCTCTGCCTTGCCGGCAGGCTGCCCCTCCACCACCCCGACTCCCTCCCACCAGTCTGTGTAGCATGCACTGCCTTTCCGCCCTTCCTACCCTCTTCCATGTGTCTCTTGTCTACACTTGCCTCCGGAGAGTCCATTCTGCTAGTCTTCCAGTAGTTTTCTGGGTTATTTAGGCTGATGTGGGTAGAATCTAAGGTATCAGCAGGAGGAGGTGAGCCCAGCATCCTCCTATGCCGCCATCTTCCCCACCATCCTCTATCAGGAAACGGTAGCTTTGAATGACACACTGGACCAGGTGGATTTAGCAGATATATTCAGAACATTCCATCTTAAAGCAGAATACACATTCTTTTTAAGGGAACATTGAACTTTCTTTAGAATAGATCACAAATCGGCCACAAAAGGAATTTCAATGAATTCAAAAAGATCCAGTTCATACTGTGCATCTTTTCTGACCCAACACTATGAAACTAGAAATCAACCACAAAAAAAAAAAAAAGTCTTGAGAGAGCACAAATACATTGAAGTTAAATAACATGTTAGTAAACAATGAATGGGTCAACCAGAAAATAAAATAAGTTAAAAAATACATGGAAACAAGTGAAAATTAAAATACAATGGTCCAGAGTATTTGGGATGCAGCAAAAGAAGTTCTGAGACAGAAATTTATAGCAACACAGGCTTACCTCAAGAGCAAGAAAAATCACAAATAAAAAAACCTAACTTTATACCTAAAGGAGCTAGAAAAAAAAAACTGAAGCCAGCAGAAGAAAGTAAATAGTTACAAATAAAAGCAGAAATCAATGATGTAGAAACTGAAAAACAATAGAACAGAACAATGAAACCAGGAGCTGATTCTTTGAAAAGATCAACAAAATTGATAAACCTAAGCCATACTCATCCCCCCAAAAAAGAGGACTCAAACAACATCACAATGAAAAGAGAAATAACAACCAACCTCACAGATATATATATATAGATAGATAGATAGATAGATATAGATAGATATAGATAGATAGATAGATATACACACATACATACAATTGTAAGATAATATTATGAAATAATTTATGCTAACAAATTGGACAACCTAGAAGAAATGGATAAATTTCTAGAAACATATAACCTACCAAAACTTAAGGAGGAAGAAACAGAATAACTCTCAACAAACAAAAGTCCAGGACCAGATGGCTGAATAGGCAAACTTTACCAAACATTTAAACAAGAGTTAATACCTATTCTTTCCAAATGATTCCAATAAGTAGAAGAGGAAGGAAAGGTACCAAATTCATTCTATGAGGCCATCATCACCCTAATATGATAACCAGATAAAGTTAACACCAAAAAAGAGAACTATAGGCCAACATCACTGATGAACAGAGATGCAAAAATTGTAACAAAATACTAGCAAATCAAATCCAACAATACATTAAAAATCATTTACCATGATCAGGTGGGATTTTTTCCTGGGATGCAATGGTGGCTCAACATTCACAAACCAATCAGTGTAACACATCACATCAATAAGAGTATAAAAATCACATGATCATGTCAATAGATATAGAAAAAGCATTTGACAAAGTACAACATTCACTCATTATTTGAAAAAAAATCTCAACAAAGTAGATTTACATGAAACACACCTCAACATAATAAAAGCCTTATATGAAAAACCCACAGTGAACATCATAATGGGAAAAACCAAGAGCCTTTACCCTAAGTTCAGGAACAAAATAAGGGTGTCCACTCTCACCACTTTTATTAAATATAGTAATAGAAGTCCAAGTAATAGCAATAAGACAACAAAAGAAATAAAAGACCTTCATATTGGTAAGAAAAAAGTAAAACTTTCACTATTTGCAGATGACATGATCCTATATATAGAAGACCCAAAAGATTCCTCTACAAAATTACTAGAAGTGATAAATGAATTCACTAATATCATAGGATACAAAATCAGTGTACAGAAATCTGTTGCATTCCTATAGGCTAATAATGAAACAGCAGAGAGTGTAATGAAAACAATCCCATTTACAGTTGCACCAAAAATAATAAAATACCTAGGAATAAACTTGTCTGAAGAAGTAAAAGACCTGTACTCTGAAAACTAAAACACAAATGAAAGAAAGTGAAGATGACATAAACAAATGGAAAGGTATTCCATGCTTACGGGTTGGAAGAACAAATACTCTTTAAATGTCTATACTACCCAAAGCAATCTACACATTTAATGCAATCCCTATCAAAATTCCCATAGGATTTTTCACAGAACCAGAACAAGCAATCCTATAATTTGCATGTAACTGCAAAAGACCCCAAAAGGCCAATGTAATCTCACAAAAAGAGTAACAAAACTGGAGGTATCACAATTCCAGACTTAAAGTTATATTACAAAGCTGAAGTAGTCAAACAGTATGGCACTGGCATAAATAAGACACAAAGATCAATGGAACAGAATAGAAAGGCCAGAAATAAACCCACGGCTATATAGTCAATTAATTTTCAACAAAGGAGGAAAGAATATACAATGGGAAACAGTCTCTTCAAATGTTTCTGGGAAAACTGGACAGCTACATGGAAAAAAACCTGGACTGCTTTCTTGTACCATACACAAAAATAAAGTCACAATGGATTAAGGACATAAATGTGAGGCCTTAAGCCATATAAATCCTAGAAGTGAGCATAGCCAGTCATGTCTCTGAAATTGGCCATAGCAACATTTTCTGGATATGTCTTCTGAGGCAAGGTAATTAAATGCAAAAATAAACTATTGTGACTACTTCAAAATAAAAGTTTCTGCACAGTGAAGGAAACAGTCAACAAAACTAAAAGGCAACCTATGAAATGGGGGGAAATATTTTCAAATGACATATCCAATAAAGGGTTAGTATCCAAAATACATAAAGAACTAATACAGGGGTGCCTGGGTGGCTCAGTTGGTTGACTGTCTGACTCTTGGCTTCAGCTCAGGTCATGATCCCACAGTTCGTGAATTCAAGCCCTGTATCAGGCTCCATGCTGGCCCTGAGCCTCTCCCTGCCCCCCTTACCCACTCATTCTCTCTGTCTCTGTCTCTGTCTCTCTCTCATATAAATAATTAAAAAAAAAATTTAAAGAAATAATACAATTAAACACCCAAAAAACAAATAATCCAATATAAAAATTGGGCAGAAGGGGTGCCTGGGTGGCTCAGTTGGTTAAGCATCCGACTTTGGCTCAGGTCATGATCTCATGGTTCGCGAGTTCAAGCCCCGCATCAGGCTCTGTGCTGACAGCTCAGAGCCTGAAACCTGCTTCAGATTCCGTGTCTCCCTCTCTCTCTGCACCTGCCCTACTCATACTCTGTCTCTGTCTCTCAAAAAGTGAATAAACATTTAAAAAAATACATTAAAAAATTGAGCAGAAGACACGAACAGACATTTCTCCAAAGAAGACATACAGATGACAAACAGAAGAGAAACTCATGAAGAGATCATGAGTGATCAATGTTACTCATCATGAGGGAAATTCAAATCAAAACTACAATGAGATATCACCTCACACCTGTCAGAATGGCTAAAATCAACAACACAAGAACGAACTAGTGTTGGTGAGGATGTGTAGAAAAAGGAACCCTCATGTATTGGGAATGCAAACGGGTGCAGCCACTGTGAAAAACACTATGGACATTCCTCAAAAATTTTAAAATGGAATCACCCTATGATCCAGTGATCACTCTACTGGGTTTTTTATCGCCCAAAATACAAAAGCCCTAACTCAAAAGGATACATGCCCCCACCAACCCCCATGTTTATTGCAGCATGATGTCGTATTAGTATTTCAGTGTATGTATTTTACCATAGCCAAATTATGGAAATAGCCCAAGCAAGTGTCCATTTATGGATGAATGGACAGAGATGTGGTATATATATATACAATGGAGTATTATTCAGCCATAAAAGAATAAAATCTTACCATTTGCAATGACATGGATGGAGCTAGAGAGCATAATGGTAAGCAAAATAAGTCAGAGAAAGACAAATACTGTATAATTTCACTCATGTGTGAAATTTAAGAAACAAACAAGGAAGTGAAAAAAAAGACAAAACCAAAAAACAGACTTTTAACTACAGAGAACAAACTCATGTTACCAGAGGGGGGAGGGGGGATGCATGAAATAGCTGATGGGGATTAGAGTACACTTATCATTATGAGCACTGAGTAATGTATAGCATTGTTGAATCAATATGTTGTACACCTGAAATTAATATAATGCTGTATGTTAACTATACTGAAATTAAAATGAAAAAAATAACAAGGAAAAAGAAACCTAAGGGATGCTATGTGTCAAAGAACTATAAGGGCTGTAGGATAACAAATCATAAAGGAGGAAGATGGCAGCCGGCAACAACAACAGCAACAACACAAAGCTGGATTTGCCTAGTATAAAGAGCTGCACTTTTTCTCTCTTTACTTGGCTGGGATGCCATGACATGAGACTGACAGGTTGCAAGCTACATTCACAGCCCTGTGCACACCTTAGGACATGTCAAGGTAATAGAAACACTGGTAGCTGATTGCCCCTGAGATGATGCCTACAGCAGGGCACTGCTGAAAAAGATTCCAAAATGTGTTTTATTCGTGATGTGTTATATCCCAATATTAATTAAATTTCTATTTGTATAAGACTGTCATAGTTAAGATATTAACAGGAGAACTGGTGAAAAATTCCCAGGCAACAATTGCTATATTCCAACAAATAATTACATGGAGAGATTCTCTATAAATGAGCTGACCCTGGCATGACAATTGACAGCTCGTCTTTCTACAGTGGTGTCAACTCCTTCAGCTCAGAGGCAAGCCTCTGGGCTAGAGAATCTGTGCATGATCTAGGCATTTGCTTATGTGAAAAAGCCAGATCCTAGAGCAAACAAAGCCCAGAACATGTCCTTCCATCAGGAATGATTTGAAGAATGAGGATCTCTCATTGACTCTCATAAATCAAGTACTTAAGCTTTAAAAGAATTCTGAACAGGGGCATCTGGGTGACTCAGTGGGTTAAGCATCCGACTTTGGCTCAGGTCATGATCTTGCCATCTGTGAGTTCAAGCCTGGCGTCAGGCTCTGTGCTGACAGCTCAGAGCCTGGAGCTTGCTTTGGATTCTCCGTGTGTACCTGTCTCTCTGCCCGCCTCTCTCTCCCTTTCTCTCTCTCAAAAATAAATATTTAAAAAATTGTAAATAAAGTAATTGGAGCAGTAGTTTCCCAACTATGCTTCCCAAAACATTAGTCTCACAGGATCCTAGAGGTATCCCAAGAAAAAGTAACCCTCAGGCACAGAAATTTGGAAAACAGTGCATAGTATTCTTCTTCTTTCTGAGCTTTGCAAGGCATATGAATATGCTGTCTCTTTGATACCGCTGTACAAAAGAAACCCATTTAACACTATTTAACCTAGAGTTTCCTGAGCTTATTTATTCATCGATATTTCCAAGGAACAGCACACAATATCTGGAATTACTGTTTGGGAAACCATAAAGAAAAAGCCATATATACTCAATACCTAAAGTGTGCCAAACATCCTCAATTTACTTTTTGATTATGCAGAAGCCAACAAAACAGGATAGGATGTCTTCATGATCATCAGCTCTCATTTATTATTTAGTATATGAGAACACACCCATAGCATTCAATTTGTTTGGATTCGGGGGTAAAAATGGGATTTGATTTTTCCTGCAACTTTCATTTTGGGTGACTAACCAGTTTTAACTGCTATGTTGACATGAGCATGTTTTAGGTGTTTACTGAAAGGTTAGTGTCAAAAGAATTTAATGTCCTGGTGGGCTTGTGTTTTTCTCTGAGGCAGATATTGATGAATGCACAGAGGGAATCATTGAGTGCCACAACCATTCCCGCTGCGTTAACCTGCCAGGGTGGTACCACTGTGAGTGCAGAAGCGGTTTCCATGACGATGGGACCTATTCACTGTCCGGGGAGTCCTGTATTGGTAAGCAGCTTTTAGCTATGCCCTCATCCTTCTGGACCTTTGCAGGAGGGGCAGCCTGCTTTGGCACTCTTTTCAGGTTCCATGTTAAAATATGACCCCTTGCTGGTTAAACTCATTAGTTTTCAAATTTCCTCCCTCAACAATTCAGGGATTAGGTAGGGATTATGCAGTGTGGGGTTTTAGGATTTTTATATGGAAACTGGGGCAGTTAGAGTATCAAAGCCTGAGTCTGTATGCTGTGGCTTTTAGTTCTTTTGAAGTAAAATCATGATGGCTTGCTGAAATTTTTAACAGTTTGAGAAAACAGAAGTGGGAGAAGAAGAAATACTACTAGACTGAGAAAGTTTAGTTTAAATTCCAGCTCTTATACTGCACCTCTGTGAGCCTTCTTCTGTGAAAGTGATAAAAGTAGAATAATGATATATATGTGTTGCCAGGTTTAAGTGGGATATCACACATTTAAAAATTGTAAGCTTTACATTGTTATGCAAACATAATATAGCTGCATTAACCTTATTATTGTTATTACCACCATCATCCTTACAAAGTTTCCTTTCATCGCTGTTCTGCTTGAGATTCTGTTAAATGCTGAACAGAGGAAATTAACAGTTTTTCATCTTCAAGACACTACAACTTTCATAAACTACAAACAACTGATCAAAACTCTACTTGTTTCCATGAGAACCTTGGGCATTCCACTTATGTCATGTCCTGTGAACTCAGCTAAATTCTTTAGGCTGATTTGGACAGACCAAAAGGGCAAGCATTCTGGCTTTGGGTCCAGACTGCTGAATTAGAAAATGCGAATTTGATTTTGAAGATTCATTCATTCTCTTGTCTTTGCTCGTTGCATATCTTTTTTTTAATGGTTGCTACTGAGATCCATCTAATGTTTTCCTGTTTTTCCCAACTTCTCCCCTGAGGTTTTTTTACAGTAAAGATGAATTAGGGAACAGTGGGTGCACAGCATGAACTGTCCACCACAGTTTGACACCACTGTTGAGAGGCATGCAGTGTAGTTGTGAAAAGCATGGATCCTAGAGCCAGACTCCCTGCAGTCAGAGTCTAGCTCTGTCATTTCTAAGTTCCCTGTGCCAAGATCTTATCTAGTCCACACCTCAGTTATCTCATCTGAAAAATGGAAATGTTCTATCTAGGTCAGAGGAGTGCTGGGAGAAGTAATTGAATTGACACCTGTTAAATGTGGACTGAATGTTAGTTACTGTTATCTTAAATTTTCCTACATATTCAGCACTCTGCCCCCGGCTCTGTATATGTTTCTTTTATTCTTAAAATAAAGATCTGTGACCTTAGGGAGAGGTTTACATTTATCCTGGGTCTTCAGATACTTCCTTTACATATGGCCAAGAACTTCTGTATGTGTGTATCTCAGTGTGAATAAATGTTACGTGAATAGGCATAGATAGAATGGCAGTTGTTATTGAGAAATGGAGGTAGAGAGATGGAATACTGACATATGTGGTGTTATATTTGGGCACTAAAAATAAAAATGTCATTTTTAAACAGTGTATTTGACCTCATTAAATGGGAGACTCTTGGCTTTTTATTGGATAAAGGGGCTGAGAGATCACCTAGTTAAACCAATTTTATAACTGCTTGGACCTGCCATGGCCTTGCACACTTATGTGCCTTTGCTTATGCTCTCCCCTCTGGCTGGGAGAGAACAGAATTTTGAATCGAAGATGACCCTATCTTTTCTTTGATCATGTTGATTCATATATAAATTTCTGGTTTTTTTCCTCAATTCAGCTCATGTGCCACGAGACCCCCATGAGGCATTTTTTGATGTCTTCATAGGAGCTCTCACTCTTGTCCTCTGCTAACTGTAGCTTTACCCTGATGTATGTTTCTGTGGCTTGACACGCTGTACCACTGTCAGTATATTTGCTCTGTGAGTGTGAAATGGACTTCATTCTTCTGTCTCTTCAGTAAGACCCTTTAGTAGTTAGTATTCAGTCACTGAGAAAAATGCAACCACTTCATGTGCCTGATAAAGAAATTCAGTCTCAGAAAGGTGATACCTTGTTCCTAGCCACATAGTTGGTTCGATACAGGTTGAGACTCAAGCCTAAATGAAGGGTAACTCTACACCCCAGATACCAGGTACAGTTCCAGTTTATGCCTGTTGTTCTGATGTAATTATCCATAGCACCCTGTGACTCCCATAAATGTCCCTGTTCAGTTGATAGATGTCATGGTCACCTCACCTGTGGGTTCTTCTCTTCCATGCTAAGTTGAATGCCTGGGGATCAAATCTCCTGCCCTCCCTGAGGAGGCACTTTCTTCTTCCATGAACTGATCTCTGTTCTGCACAGGAAAACTATAGCAAACTCGACTCCTTGACAAGGCAGTAGAGTTGTTTTTATTAGTGGCATTTTTAATTCAGGTAATTCTTAATCTGAATGCCCTTTCATTTCCACGCTTTTGGAAGTAACTTTGTGAATGGGTCTTAATAAGAACAGAAGTCTGGCCATCATTCAGTTTTTCTTTGGTAGTTGAGAGCACTCTGTTCATGGTGCTCTCGTGGTGCTCTGTTCTGTTCATGGTGCAACATATATATATGTCAGATCATTTCATTTTTGTATTACACCTTTCTAATGCCTTCCCACTGAATGAAAAATAAATTTCTAAAATCTTCATGTGGACTTCGAGGCTTTAGGTAATATTGCCTCTACCTACTTCTTGGATTTAACTCCTATCAATGTTAGCCTTTTTAATCTTTTCATGCCTTGAACGTACAATGAACCCAGCCAGTTTCAGAGCTTTTGCCTTTGCTGTTCTGTCTGGAACACTCATTGCCTGTCATTATATGGCTGTCTGTTTTCTTTATATAATTCTCAGCTCAAATCCCACTCCCTGACCATTTTGTATCTGAAGTATTATCTGAAGTAGTCCTTTTCTGGTGACTTCACTAAATCACTCTCTTTGCTATCTTTTGTAACATTTTTTTAATTCTCAATTTGTTGTACATACCTGTGTGTGTAATTGTCTCTTGCCACAAGGGTACAAATTGAGGACAGAGATCTTGCTCATATTTTGCCACTGTCCCTCCGGCCCCTAGAACAGTGTAGGTACACATGGGACAAGTAATGCATATATGTCAAATGTTTGAAGGACTAGAAGTAATAAAAACCATATCAAGTCGGATTTATTTTCTCTTTGGCTTGGCATAACTAGTTGTGTGGATGGTGGTTAATACATAAGATGTTAAATATCACAAAATCATGTGAGTTTTATTTCAGAAAAAAAAATTATTGAGAACAGCCATCACACTAGCATTGTGTTAAGAGTTTTGGGAATGTGGGTATGAATCAGGTAAGATCTCTGTTCTTGAGCGATTTATGACCTGAAATATTCTGAATCATCAAAATACACCTTAATAGCATTGGAAATTATTCTATCACACCAGGCCCTAAATAACATCATCTATTAATTCTTACACATAAAGAAATAGCATCTGAAACAACGTATAAAACTTTTTATAAAGGTGTTTGACAACATAGACTCAACTATGCTTTTTCCCGGAATAATATTGGGAATGGCATGTGTTAGAAGCCGAAATGAGGCAGTCTAGGAGAACAGTTGCATTGCCACTCCATGCCATTTTTGTCAGATGGAAATAATAACACCTGATCGATGCATCAGTTGCTGTAAGCATTGCATGTTACTGATGTCAGAATAACCAGCACACATGCACATTTACTATGTCATGAGAAAAATGCTTAAGATTTGCCTCTTTCTCCTAAAGTGCATCATCTAATTGAAGAAACGATCAGTCATAGGTATTATAGAGGCAGACAGAATCAGCATTACTGAGGAGTCTAACAGACTATGTGTCTATCTGCCCCTTTCTCATATGCTTGTTTATTTTTATAATTCCAGGAGAGCTGTGCATACAAAACTTTGCCCAATGGTATTTGCACACAGGATGATTACCTACAGTGGCTACCGTAGGGTGCAGTGCAGCGTGCTCTTTGTTTAGATGCAGTAGTGGGAGTCAGGGATTCCCAGTTGCAACATAGAAGTTTTGAGCTGTTGCTTTTTTATCTAGACATAATTATCTGGGTCATATAGAACTAATGTATAATTAACAATGGCATATGTAAAGAGCAGGGGTTTACATATTTTGAAAAGGAGATTCAAACTCCCTCGATGTCAGTCTATCTCCATGATCTTGCTCCTGCAAATGAAACTTTATTTTCCTCTGGTTCCTCTCTCACTGTGCATGGATCTGCTAGCCTGCTCAAATCCCTCTTCCATTCTTCCCAAACCCTGGACTCTCTTTCCTTAAGTCCTTGACTTGTATGCTTTTCTCTGACCATCCCTCTGTCCTCATTTCCAGTTGTCAAAATCCTGATGGAATCCTGCTTCCTAAACCAGTGATTCTCAAACCTGTTTCACAGTAGATTCACCTGAGTAGCTTTTAAAAACAATACTTATGATGGGCCAGCACACCTGGAGATTCTGATTTAGTTGACTTTTTGGGGGACATAGACAGAGTCATCTGTTGTTTTTTTTAAAGTCTCCAAGTCAGTAGAAAGAATATTGAGTTAATTTAGAGAACTACCATCATAGAATTTCTATAAGATCATCTTCATCATCAGCATCTTCATCTTCATCATCTCCCTTTTATGCATCCCCATGGCCATTTATTTGCAATCTCTTATGGAACTTTCCAGATCAGGCTTGCCTTCTCCATTAGTTGGTTGATATTTTGATACTTTGATATCCTTTATAGATTTGTATTGAATTAAATTGTATTAGTCACACATTGGTTGTTGTTTTTATTGAACAGAATTTTCAAATTCCAGTAGAATTTGTTTTGTTGATGAAGCAGCATACTGAGGGGTGACATACGACTCTTCTTATGGGGCATGGCCCCTCGGCCTCTATTAATGCTGCTTCTGTAGAACTTGCTTGAGTGAGGCAGGTCCCCAGACCCTGGAGTCTGCTCTCTGATCACTGGAAACAAGCCAACAAGGATTTACTTGTCAGAACAGCTGCTGCAACTGTCATCAACTCGCAAAGCAACATAAAACAGCCAGAAAAGGTTCTGTTGGAATCGCTTGGGAAGATTTCACTTTTAACTTGTTCATAGGTTAGGGTGGATTGAAATGTTCTGAGAATGGTTTGGGTTCTGCTCTCACTGCCCAGTGCCTGGTTCTCATGGGAGTGGAGATAAAAAGGGCTAGGACCTGGATGTGCTTCCTGATGGGTGGGAGTTATGAAGGCTTAGTGGGTGCCAGTGTGATACAGAGGGGAGGAAGGTTTCAAGTGCATATAAGCCTGGAATCAAATCCCAACTTGGCCACTTTCTAGCTGAGTGGCATTTGGCCAGATGTTTAACCTCTCTAATCCTTAGTTTCCTTGGCATACAATGATTAAAATAATACTTGCTGGTCGAATTTTTTGTAATAGAAGTGTTCTTATATGCAAATATCCTGGCAAGTAGTAGATAATAATAGTCAACATTTAACCTCACTTCACCTCAAATCCCTCACCTGTCAAATGAAGACAGCAACAGTAATACTAATAAGAGCTAACATTTATTGAGAGCTTACTTGGTGCCAGACACTGCTCTAAGCAATTTACAGAAGTGCCATCTTCATAAATTGCTGTGGAGTAATTGTGAGGATTACATAAGCTAACAGGGGAAAAAGCATTCAGCACTTGCGTTTTAAGTGCTTGGTAGCTCTCAGCCATTATCACGAACTGAAAACCCATGCTGTGTGCCAGACACTGTGCCAGGGAGTTTCATGCATTATCTAATTCAGTTCTTACAACTCCAGTAAGTGGGAAGACCTCTTACTATTTTTAAAAAAAAAAATTTTTTTTTTCAACGTTTATTTATTTTTGGGACAGAGAGAGACAGAGCATGAGCGGGGGAGGGGCAGAGAGAGAGGGAGACACAGAATCGGAAACAGGCTCCAGGCTCCGAGCCATCAGCCCAGAGCCCGACGCGGGGCTCGAACTCCCGGACCGCGAGATCGTGACCTGGCTGAAGTCGGACGCTTAACCGACTGCGCCACCCAGGCGCCCCTAGACCTCTTACTATTTTAAAGATGAGGAAGATAAAGTCTCAGGATTAAGATAATTTGTCCCAAATTCCACATCTGAGAAATGGCACAGAGACCATACTGCAGATCTGTGTGAACCCAAAGCTTCTGCCTTTGATATATTAACACTGCAATGCTTTCGGTAAAGAAGGAGGCCAGCTATGAGCCCATGACTGAAGATGTTAAGCAGGGAAGCTGGAATTCCAGGAGACAAGGCAAAGAGAAAATGAGAGACAATGAATGAGACCCAGATGGACAGTTTGGTACATTCTGTGTGAATCAACAGCACGGGGGAATTATTGTATCGAATGGACTCACGGCCTGTGTCTTGGGTCATCCTGCTAGACCGGGGACAGGATGTCAAGGCGGCAGGTTTTTAACACCTGGCTATCCATGGATATCATTACCTTTGCTGCATTTTTCACCATATGAATCCAGAGTAGAAAAAGCAAAGGAAAGGGTTGGGAATAAAGAGTATGAGAAATGGTGGTAGATAGATTTTTTTTTAATGTTCATTTATTTGTTTTGAGAGAGAAAGAGAGCAGGGTAGGGGCAGAGAGAAAGGGAGGCAGAGAATCCCAGGCAGGCTCCACACTACTAGTGTGGGCCTGATGCGGGGCTCGAACCCAGGAACCATGAGAATATGACCTGAGCCAAAACAAAGAGTCACATGCTTAACCAACTGAGCCACCCAGGTGCCCCTGGTGGATAGATTTTCAACTAACTTACACTGATTTTTCCATTTGTTTATTTATCCTCTGCCTCTTAAAAGCAATTACTTCTATATATAAAGAAAACATATTCAACAGAGTTATTAAAATAAAAATATTTGAAAAATAAGGAAGTTCTAGTCACCATCAAAGTCAGCAAAGATGCTTGTGACTATCCTGGTGTCTAGAGCTAAAATGGAAACATGAGTTATACAAATTGTTCTAATATGAAAGAAAGTTGCATTTTAAAAAATCCTTAAGAAAGTAGGCTCAAATGTGCTTTTTTTTTCTATTTCAGAGTAGAGGCATGCTAGGGTGGTAAAAGCATCATTGTGGACCAGGCTGTTTCAGACTAAGATGACTTCAGACAGAGGCATACACCCCAATCTTGGGATAGTCATTGGATTCTCTCTCTTTGCAAACAATAAGGATGCCCCCCCCCCTTGCATATGAAAGTATTTTCAGTTAAACAACACCCCACCCTTCCTTGTTAGTATTTAGTGAGGTCTCATTGACTTCAAAATTGATATTCGTTGCCAAAGAACTTTAGAAACTTTAGATTTGGTTTTCAGCCAAATAATAGATTTTCTTTTTTTTTTTTTTACTGTTTATTTATTTTTGAGACAGAGAGAGACAGAGCATGAATGGGGGAGGGTCAGAGAGAGCAGACACAGAATCTGAAGCAGGCTCCAGGCTCTGAGCTGTCAGCACAGAGCCCAACGCGGGGCTCAAACTCACGGACCGTGAGATCATGACCTGAGCCGAAGTCGGACGCTTAACTGACTGAGCCACCCAGGCGCCCCCAAAAATAGATTTTCTATTATTGAAGAGCCTTCCCAAAGGCAGATGCCACCTGGCCCATGGAGCTGTTTCTAGCTAGAAACAGTATGAAGTGTGGTTTGTGACTTAAGGACCTCAGTTGCGTGACAAACAATTGCCACATGTCACCAAAATGGATCAAATTGACAGACCAGTTGCAGATAGCACCTGGGCAGGGAATGGATACAAAAAGAGATTGGTATAGTCAAGGTGCAAGATGGAGAGGTTAAGAACATTTGCCAACCTCTAATAGAAGTGATATTCTGCATACCTGAGCATGGCCTCACAGTGGATCTTAACACACAATTGCAGATGTGAGTCAAGTGAAAGCAAGTGAAAAATGAGTCCCTTTGGACTCTCAGGAAGCTTCCTGCTCCCCTTCAAGTCCAGCCACACATACCTACATATGTAAGCCTGGAGCAGATCAGCACATAAGATAAATTGAATATATTCTAGAGGCTGCTCAGGAAAGGTCAATGCACCTACTCAAGTTTTGGTGATAAATACTTCACACAATGATGTCAGAGTAGAATTCACTGCACTAAATTCAGGTATGAACCTGAGGTTCATGGTCACCTTTAGCCTTTCTGGGCTGACACAGCAGTCCTATGCACTGTTCTCCACTTTAGTTTCAGACTAAAACCAGACATTTTAGAGAATTATTCTAACAGGATCTCAAACTAATTAGAGGGTCTGTTCTGTAGGCCACCTTGGCCCTATTTAGTATCTTTTTGGTGACAATGTTCAAATACCTTCCTAACAGCAGCTGTGATCAGCCATAGAGCAGATAAAACAATTGTGGACTTGTGCTTTGGAGCAGTGCTTGGTTATATGGGGAGCCAGGGAACTTCACTTCTCATCCAGGTGAAGATCACATGGGCAAAACGGAAGAAGTTGAAAATAAGCTATTTGAACAATTATAAAACCCTTTATAAGCATACCAATGTTACAAATTTTCTATCCATAAAAATTAGCCTGCAGTGGTCTTAGCACTGAGACAGGTGATGTGGAAGATGCAGAAAATCCATCTCTTAGGGACTTTTTTTTTCCATCCCATAGGAAACTTTAAAACACCAAGTTGGAGATAAAAACCAGCATACATGAAACAACCAATAGCATTCTGAAACAGGTTATAATTAACTTCAAAATTATGTGGTCAAAACTATAACATAGGTAATTGGGAAAGAGAGTGATCAGAGAGAACCATCATTGTAACCACATGGTGATAATTAGACATGAAAGGTGGGAAGGTTTTGGTGTATTAGTAGTAGTTAAGATTACTTGATAACTTCATGTGATGGCACTTTTCTTAGAGCTTTATATTTTCTAACTCATTTCATCCTCAAAACACTTCTATCAGGTAAATATAATTATAATCTCTGCATAATAGGCAAACTGAGGCACACTGAGATATTCAATAAATTATTCACGGTCATAAAGCTATTTATTGGCAGCTTTCTTTTTCCTGAAAGTGTTCACCAACATCTTTTCAAAGAGTTTACATGTTTAATATTTTTGAAATATTAAGCAACAAAATATTGCTTTATTGCCTGCTAAAGTCTTGCTACACAAATGGTAACATTAATATTTTTATTTATCAAATGCCAACCATGTGCCAGTTAACCTCCAAAACTCCTTTGTGAAATAGGTAGCAAGTGAGGGGAAACACAGGTAGCTTGGCCGTGTGTGAAAGAGCCCATGTTATTTCTGCTCCCCCAATTGCCCCAGTCAATTGTGTATTAGTTAAAGATAATTTATGAAAGGATTAGATTAAGTGACGATCATTCAGATAATCACACCATCTTCTACTTTCACTGTATGCTTGCAGATACATCAAGTCCATGATTTTTAAATTTAGTTTGTTTTACACGTGTGTACACGAGAAACTAAGATTTGACTCCATGACAGTGTATTCAGGAGAGCCTCATGTATCTCAACAAATGATGGTGGCCATCTGAGAAGCCACCTGCATACATCAACATGCTCCTCTGCCCAGAGCTGGCCCCAAGGCTATGGGAACGTCTAGTATTGCTCCGTGATGGCCAGTTGCAGTCAGGGGGATCAAAAGCTCCTGAGTTCAAATGGCAGGCATACCTGAAGAGCAGTAGCAGTGCAGGTGAACAAGCCAGCTCATCCTTGGCTCAGCTGCTTAGGCCTGAGTGGTTTGCTACCTCCTTTCCCCAGCTGCATTGAACTAGGAAGAACAGCTGTGCTTCCTATATATACTTTGTATATACTTTATATATATATACATATATATACTTATATAAATATATATATACTTATATATAGGATACATAATTACTTATAGGATATATATATGTATGTGTATATATATGTGTGTATATATATATATACACTTTTCTTTTTAATTGGGGTCTGGGTTTTGCCTAGCATAAAGAAAGAAATAAAGTGATTTTGACTACTGCAGCTTCTTTGTTTCCTCCCCACAGTTGGCATCAGTGGTTAAAACAGAAGTGGGGCAAGACTTCAAGCAGAGCATTTAGCAAAGTCTACAGCTAGACACTAATGCTAGGGTATTTTTCAAAGAAAGGTTTTAGTAGCAAATATATTTGGAAAATCCTAAATGAAATATAATTAACCTGGTGTACTAACTGCAAGACTTGTCAGAGCCTTTATTAGACATTAGTGTCCTGAAGTGGATTTGGTACTCTATAGAATAGACTAAATGAAAACTCAAGGATGAAAATAGCCTGCTTTAGGAATTTCCAGAAAACCTCATTTATTCAGTATCATTGAATAATGATCTGCTCAAAAGAGGGCTTTTTTCAAGTTCTATAACAGGTTATTGAGCATACTACTTGTCCTTTAAGTACCTGTAGTTTTTATACTGTCATTGAGCTTTGTTGTAAAGAATGTGGCTTTTTGTCTATGACTTTCTTTTTTACTGTGGTCGTCAAAAATGAAATCACTGAACTCTCCTCTATTGAGTGATCTCCCAAAGGCTTATTGGGATATTGCTGGTTTGTCCCTAAGCCCTATAATGCCAGCCTCTATATTTTTGATAAACATCTTTTACTTTGGAATGGATATTTTATCTCCTTTTCATATTGCTCTCCTGACCTCTTGTTTGGTAATAATCATCCAAAAGATTGCATTAACACTGTGGTAAATGAAGAGTGGGTACTGTGATGTCTTGGGTCACAGGAATTCAAAAGCAATACTTAGATGCCTGGTGCTTATTTAGACTCTGTGGCCGTAAAGAGTGATGGCGCATGGTTCCAGAGGCCATGGAGGACGATTTTGCATTGCGTGAACAGTCCCAGTGGGAGTTCTGAGAAAGGGAAACATGTAAGGAGTGTAGAGCATGCAGGGGCCTGGTATGGAGGGAGTAGCAGTTGGGTAACACAGAAGGAAAAGGCTGGTGTGTTCCCTGAAAAGGTGCTTTACAGTGCAGTTCCAGTTTTCTTTAAGTCTTCCCTGTCATTGTGAACTTGGCCTTTTTTGGAAAGATTAAGTTACAGTAGAGGCAACTTTGATTTTCTCCTGCATAGAATCTTGAAGCTTGCAATGTGCCAAATCTTTAGTATGTTTGAAATGACTTGGGTTTTTGTTGTTGTTGTTGTTGTTGTTTTACTTTTGTCCTGAATAGTTGATAGTCTCAACTGGGTGACAACAAAATGAGTGCAGTATTCCTAAAAAAGAGTTTCCTAACATTACTTTTTGTGAACTCAATTCCATGTAGCTTAGGGCAGTGGTTCTAGAAGTGTGATCCTTAGACCAGTAGCAGCAGCATCGCCTGGAAAGTTGTTGTAAATGAAAACTTTCTACCTCATCCCAGACCTTACTAACTCAGCAAGTCTGGGGACTGGGCTGGTGATCTGTTTTTTTTTTAACAAGCCCCATTTAGTTGATTCTGATGCCCACTCACGTTTGACGATCGCTGTCTTGGAGGTTTCATTGAAAGCCTTCAGAGGGCTCTGTGAATGCCCTGAAACTGAATGCAAGTTTGTGTATATGTGTCTACATGTATCCTTTGGAGGAAGGGGAACACAGATCTTCCCCCAGCCATGTAAAAACCACCATTGAAATACCAGGATCCAGCCTCAGTGTTTCCAGTCACCACCCTGATTTAACTTCTTGTTGTTTTTCACCTGGGGATCTACAGTTTGATCTCAGGGGATGTTCACTTGCCTTTCTCGGTTTCTGAACACTTTTTGGTATTGAATTAATTACACGTAGGTGTCAGCTTCCTGCCTCTTATAGCACAGTGTAAACAATTGTTTCATCACAGAAATTTCTGGCTTGGATGTCTTAGAACCAAAGATCATGTCTGTGCAACAACTAAGAGATCAGCATCTATGACTTCTTTGAAATAAATATTGAATTGTTTGTTTTAGTCTGAGATTACTTATGCTGCTGTGAAATATTTACCTCTGGATTTACGAGCAGGGAATTTTAAACGATTATACTCAAACCAAACAAAGCACTGTCAACATAAAAATCACCATTCACCTTTTCAGTGAGCAACTGTTGAGAGGGTCTGGTCTGTGCTAGTCCATGTGCTAAGTTTTAGGCACACAGTGAGACACATATTTCACCCTTCTAGTCTGAAACTGGGAAATAGGAAGGGGCAGGAATTGGGGGAGGATGAACTGCCGAACAGTTAGATATATAAATAAATAAAAATAAGAATCGTAGGAAAAAAATTGTTTTTTGGGTTAGGGCATATGGGGATGGCAATGTACATAGGGATCTTTCACAGAAAGTAGGATTTTTTTTTCACCAAGTTCATAGGATAGGAAGGAATTTTTTCCTGGGAAGAGTAGATATTAAAGTAAGTTTTCCAGGCAGGAATAGCAGTCTGATTGGAGCAGAGTCATGAAAGAGATCTAAATGTGTCCAAAGGATGGTGACTTTTCCAGGGTGGATAAAGTACTTGATATATATGTGAGTGTGTTGTAGGTGGGGAACAAGAAAGGAGCCTTGTAAATAGAGCTAGAAGCCAGATGATAAAGGGTCTTGTTTTCTAAGCTAAGGAGCTGAAAGTTGTGAATCTTACTTCACAATATCACTGTCTCTCAATGTTGAACTATTGACCTGTATACATTGCTATAAATATTTAGCTGTAAATAAGTAGTATTTCTTACACGATTTTAAACCCTCTCTCATGTGTGTATCATTGTGATTTTCCACACCTATGCGGTTTTGCTCTTCCTATTCCTTTTGCTTGGAATGTCTCTTCAGAGAAAAGCGAGGCCATCAGAATTAGCTGTCTATTGATCGTGATCCTTAACACGCAGCTGCTGTGTGATCACATTTTGTACTAAAGTTCTCACAACAACCCTGCTATTGGGGTATGATTCCCCATTTTACAGAAGGATAAAATGAAGAACACAGAAGTCTGCCACGCAGCAAGTAACAATTTCTCAGCCGAGAAGTGGTGAAGTGACTTACTGAAGCAGTCAGTTTAGAGGCAATATCTACATAGAATATGGGTTCAAGTTTAATTTTCTGTAGATTCCTGGATGGTTGCTTTGTAACAACTCCAACTGGGTCATTTTCCTGCTTAAAAAAAAATTCTTGAGATGAGAGAGTGGTATGATCAGGTTGTTAATGTTTGAGGAGATATCAGCAGAGAAAACAGTTAAGATGCTATTATAATGGCCCCAGCAATAGAAACAGAGAGGAGTGTAAGCCGCATTACTAGAGTAGGTGGTGAGGATTCTCATTGGTCCCATTAACTATTACGTTTTTTAGAGAGGAAGCTTGCTGTCCTTGTTTTATTATTTTTAATAATACTTTTTACATATAGTGAGCATTAATTCTTTGAGAATCTGTGGACCAGTTGGTATATTGGAAATTGACCATTTAGCCTTTGCAAGATATCACTATATTCATTTTCTGTAGAATTGGTAACCCGCCATAGTATGATTGTAGCAGGATTCTCACACAGAGAATTGTGACACTGAAGCTTCTCTTTCCAGGAAGCAACTTTATTCGTGCCAACATGGCTGTTAGGTTTGTACCCGAAAAACTGAACCCCTGAATACCACGTGGTGTAGTTTTTTATATTTTTTCTACTTCTTTGTCTCCCATATATGGTAACACACAAGCCTGCAGTCTGATTAAATGGTCTCATGTTACAAGGTCGTAAGAGATGTCACATACGCGTGTAGCCAGGTTGCCTTGAGGGTTTTGGCTTTTTTTTATCCCTTTTCTTTTCTTAGGGAGGAGACCCTACCACATGATGACAAGCCTGACCTAAAGTCAAGATGCCTGTATTTGCATCCTGACTCAGAAACTTACTGGCCATATGGCCCTATGCATGTTGTTACTTGACCATGTGTTGCCTTCTGCTGTGCTTCTTATACTGGGGTACAATTGTCACTGAAAGCATGCTGCTACATGAGAAGGTACATCAGTCTAAAAGAGGGATCTTATTCTACTCAGTGGTTTGAGAAAAAAATGATCTATCAAAACAGTCTGACTGTAGAGGGGCAGGCAAAAATAGTTTCTAATAGAAAACATTAAGCTTCAAATAATTTCGGACTCACTGTTTCCCCTTTGTGTATGTCCAGGATTCTGAGAAATGGGTGGTCATTCCGTTCTGCCATAGAGGTAAATTTGGTAGAAACATTTGAGAAGCAATGATTATTTGACCCTCAGTTCAATCATCTTTTGAGTAAAGATGATGGTAAGGCTAACATTCTACATTTTTTTTAAGAACTAAAGGATTTTGAAACTTTGAAGAATATGGGTATAAGTATTGTAAATTATCATTATACACAATAAAATGATACAAATCTTTGTTTCACAAAGATGTGTTAATAATGATGCAATGAAAGTACCTGGGGATGGCAGGGACACCAAAGCTTCTGCAGGTCCCTGAGTCAGATACACGGAAGAGATTATCTGCCTCACCCTGTTAAAACTTAACATTCCCAGGAGCAAGAATTCTATTTTATTTGCTGTGGTATTCCCAATGCCTAGAACAATTACTGGCCTATCCTATGTGCTCAATAAATAGTTGTTGAATAACTAAATTAATAAAGGGACTTAGAAATCATTTATATTATGAATGAGGACATTGGTCCCTAATTGCTACTTACTCTGAGGAGCTGAGCTGGACCACAGAGGAACTGCAACAATTCATTTTGTTTATCCTCTAGCAGCTTGAGTGGTGTCAAGTATAAAGAAAACTTTATACTTTCTTTACTAAGTGGTAAGGACAGATTTTAGTCAATAACAATTATTACAGCAGGGAAGAAGGTCCAGCATGAATTGAACTCAACTTGGATTTGTGCAAGGTTACTGGGCTTTTTAAAAGGAGATTGAAGGAGTTGGGGTGGGGAGAATAGTGGGGGCTTGAGTAGAGCCAGGAGAAGGGGAAATTTACAGAAAGCAGGAAAGGCCGTTGGTCCAGGTGAATCCCATCTGGCTTTATTAACCAGTTCTTGTTGAAGTTATGCCCCTAATCTTCCACAGAGACTGGACACAGGTGCCATACTATGTACAGGTGTTGGCTGAAATAAATAGGGAGCTTTCTGGGCAGCTGTGAGCCTTCCCATGCAGGAACCTAAGGGGGGGTTGAGCCGTGATCTTAATGATCCGCTCTTGAATGTAAAAGTTATGCTACTCTTCGTTCAAACGTTTTAACATGGAGGGATGTGGTGGACAAAATAATTTGTGCTGAGAGTCTGCTGTGTTTATAGGCCAAGGTTGAGGCCCAGTCAAGAGGAGGGCTCAGAGGAGCCTGATGAGAGTTTGCTCAAAGAGAGAATCTATGTCAGTGGCCTCCTTTGCTTTTCCTTGGAAACCAACATAATTTTGGTCTTTATAGTTTTACCTCCCTTAGGGTAAAAAACACAGAAAAAAAATCACAATAAACAGAACTTGTCTCCTAAAAGCCTAGAGCAGAGTGGGCTGAAATCTTTTACTCCTTGTTTCATTTTCCCTTGACTCCACCAAATGCCTTCTAGATCCTTCCAGAGAATTTCCCTTCAAAATAAAAGGCAGCCCTAAATCTGTTTTCACTAATTCAGTTGATTAGGAGAAGCAATATGAAGAGAGGAAGAAGATCCAAGAAAAGAGATCATCCAAGAAAACACACCATGAGATGACATTAAGGTTTATTTTTAGCTTGTTGGTTCTCTCAGTAGATACTGGCCTTCTTAGCACAGTTGTCCAAATTGTTATCCTTCATCAGTGTCCTAACTCTCCTTCTAGTGGAAAAGAGTTTTTGGAAGAACTTGACAACTTCCTAGAGGTTAGGGATCAAAATAAACAGAGTGGTAGAAGAACACAATAAATAATAGGCATAGAAGGTTCTGAATTCTTAGGTGCTGTAATCTGACCCTCTTGTTCTTTAGACTGAGATCTGGTTTTAGAATTGTACCATTGACAATGTTTGGTTTTTATAATGTTTGTTTGTTTATTTATTTTTGAGAGTGAGAGAGTGACTTTAGGGAGGGGAAGAGAGAGAGGAAGAGAGAGAATCCCAAGCAGATCTGTGCTGTCAGTGCAGAGCCCAACATAGGGCTCAAACTCACGAACTGTGAGATCATGACCTGAGCCAAAATCAAGAGTCAGACGGTCAACTGACTGAGCCACCCAGGTGGGTGTTTTTATTTTTTCTTTCTTTTTTTTTTTTTGACCTTTGAATTCTATGTAAATTGTAGGATGTTTCTGGTAGTAAATGAAATTATTTTGTAACCTGTCTGTGCCTAAAATCTTCCCTTGGCACAGAAGACAGAAGAAATTCTTTCTCATCTGACAATTTGTTTGAAAGAATGATTTGTCAAAATAGTTTCGGTTTCACCCCACCTGGATTCCCCATGTGTATTTGTCCCCAAGGATTACATTGTCCAAGGCTTCAATGCAGACAGAAAAACCATGTTTCTCTCTTCATTACTTTCCCTCTTTGGCACCTGCTTGTAAACACTCATTAAGAGAGACAGGTGTTTCAATAAATATTGACTGTCTAAGCAAACTGTTTAATTCTAAAAAATCTCTTTGTCCTCCTGAAGCTGGGTTCTTCCATTCTCCTCTTTCCTGTTCTCCATCTATTACCACTCATATTCTAACGCTGGAATTAGAGGCTCAGTCCTACAAAGGAAAAAGTAATCATACCATCTGGAAATGGACAAGATCTCAGAAAATACCTTCTACAACTCCTATACTTTACCAAAGAGAAAACGGAGGTCCCTGAAGGACAAGGGTTGTTTTTTTTTTTTTTAATCACAGCTCAACCAGATTCAAATTTAACATGTTTATGCATTTCTTAGTAAGAAACAGACCCTATAAAGATGCTGTGGGAGACACAAAGATACATAAGACCAGAATTTGCCTTCTGAATGAATAAGGAAGATAGAAAACACAGCTCTGCATACAAGGTAACATAAGGAGATATAAAATTAAAGTGGAAGAGGGTAATTTTTTTCAGTTGAGGGTGAAATTTTGTTACACGATAAAATGAATATAACAATAGAACATGTATGGCCCAGTGTTAGGCATTTAGCAACTTGTAAAACATAACTGTTCCACTCAGGGATGCAGAGGCCACTAGAACATAACCCACCCTCTCACCTATAAGCAGATATATAAAAACAGAAATCTAGGGTTGCTGGCATCAGCACTGTAGCCTCTGTATGCAGTAAAATTCTCTTCGGATAGCAAGTATTTCAATATTTATAGATTTATTTTCACCACTGGTCAGAATCGTATTGATTTTGAACACATTTAATCACTAAGTGAAGAAGCATGAGTTATTCATGGCAGAACGTAAACCAACTTGGTTAATTTAGGAAGCTATTCTGCTTTTTTGCTACTCTTGTTTTCTAACCTAGAATGAATTGTTTTCTCCATCTGCATTAGAACACCCAAATTTGCACAGCCTATAAATGTGGTCTGTGACCAAGCCACCTTCATCAAGTGTCAAAAAAAAAAAAAAACACAACTATATCCTTTTAATAATAGTCACTGAGGGGTGCCTGGGTGGCTCAGTCGGTTTAGGCATCCGACTTCAGCTCAGGTCACGATCTTGCGTTCCGTGAGTTTGAGCCCTGCGTCGGGCTCTGGGCTGATGGCTCAGAGCCTGGAGCCTCTTCCGGTTCTGTGTCTCCCTCTCTCTCTGACCCTCCCCAGTTCATGCTCTGTCTCTCTCTGTCTCAAAAATAAATAAACTTAAAAAAATAAAAAAAAATAATAGTCACTGAATATTAACACCAGATTTACTGATCAGGGTTCAGGGAGAGCTTAGAGTGTTAGCATTTCTGGCTTTGGCTGGCCAGTGTACTGATCAAATCCATGAGAATTTGTGTGAGAATTTAGAATTCAAGAGGAAATCCTCAGTGAACAGATGAAGGTGTCAGCTTACAAAGAGCTCAGGACTGGTGGTAAGGATTTGAGTATATCCTGAAAAGATGGGCCAGGGGAATTCATGAGATGAAATGAATGCTATGAAAGAGGAAAAATACAGGCACGGTATGAACAAGAACAATGATAATAGCAGCTAGTCATTTTTGAGAAATTACTAGATGATAAGCATTGTCTTATATGCTTACTCAAATTATTAGATTATCCCTGGAGGTATTTTTTTATCCACACTTTTCAAATGATAGGACCAAGGTTCAGAAATGTTAGGTAAATCTACTACAGTTGCAGGGATGGGACTAAGGTGCAGGTGACTCATTTGTCTCCATTTGCCTAGAACTTTCCTAGGTTTAGCACTGAAAGTCACCTATCTCAGGGACTCCCTCAGTCCTAGGCCAACTGGGACAACTGGTCACATTAACTGGCACCTAAAGCTGCTGGATTCCAAAACTTAGGCTTTTCATTGGTATGTTATGCTGCTTCCTCTGAGGGGGAAGAAAGCAACAACCAGAGATGGAACCTTAGAAAAATTGGAGACATCTCCACACAGGGTCCTTACTTGTTAGACCATATATGTATTTGCCTATTTTATCCCCGGTCCCTAGCACTATGTCTAGGAAAGAGTAGATGCTCAATAAATATATTTGTAGTTAGTAAATTAATGATTGGTGATTAGTGATTGGAGGAATAAAGAGGTAAGAAGATGAACAGGGCACTGTCATACCCCACAAGGGTCAAAGAAGAGAGCATTAGATTAACAAATATTGTAACATTTTTTTTTCATTTTTTAATTTTTTTAATATGAAATTTATTGTCAAATTGGTTTCCATACAACACCCAGTAATCATCCCAACAGATGCCCTCCTCAATGCCCATCACCCACTTTCCCCTCCCTCCCACCCCCCATCAACCCTCAGATTGTTCTCAGTTTTTAAGAGTCTTTTATGGTTTGGTTCCCTCCCCCTCCAACTTTTTTTTTCCTTCCCCTCCCCCATGGTCTTCTGTTAAGTTTCTCAGGATCCACATAAGAGTGAAAACAGATGGTATCTTTCTCTGTATGACTTATTTCACTTAGCATAACACTCTCCAGCTCCATCCAAGTTGCTACAAAAGGCCATATTTCATTCTTTCTCGTTGCCAAGTAGTATCCCATTGTGTATATAAACAACAATTTCTTTATCCATTCATCAGTTGAAGGACATTTAGGCTCTTTCCATAATTTGGAGTTGTTATAATATAACAAATATTATAATTTATTAAAGGGTGATGATTTTGCAAACTAAGAGTTGTGAGAAACTTCAGGATTTAGGCTTCAAAGAGAGGGTCACATGGAAGCTTGCAAACATTTAGGAGAGGGTGAAGATGTGTAAATGGAGGTAGCAGCTAGTGGTGGACACTGAGGAAAAAAAGACCTGGATCTAGGGAATGGCTTAGGAAAGGGTGAGCCCAAACAAGATGTTTTTCTTTTTCCTTTGCTTAAAGAGAGGGTCTGCTCAGTTAAAGGAAAAAGGGAAGACTCATTGGAGAGTGACAGAAGTACACACTGATGGTAAGAGACACACTGTAGGAAAGGGTTTCTTCCTGGAGGAGGCTGGAACAAAGAGGAGTTAACACTGGAGGGACGTTGGAACTTCTTCCCAAGAGGTACATAACAGCATCTCAAAGAGACCAAGTTGTAGCTTACTTTTCTTTTAGTCTTTACCTTTTCAGGCTGAACACCTCATGTTTCATTAAACTGACATGAGTTTAATCCCTCTTCATGCTGATGGAGCGCTTCTGATGGTTCCAGTGTGTATCAACCCCATCTTTAATAGTCTGTGTTCTAGTTTGGGACCTGAAACTTTCTGTGCAGGTTAAAATTTCATTAGCCTTGTATTTTGCAAGCCACTTCAGACCTTGGATTTCCTGTTTTGTTTTTTGTTTGTTTGTTTGTTTTCCACTTAATTTTGCTGATGTGCAGTGTGTATATTTTTCCCTGTCATTTTCTCACTGCCACTGTAAAAGAGGCAATGTTACTTTAGCTATGGGAGAGGCAGCTGCACTCTATCTGGTCTATCATTAATAAACCCCCAAGCTCTGTTCTCATTTCCAAGCTATTAATGTCTGGTAATGATTTCCAAGTCAGAACACACACAGCTGGATATTCAAACCCCAGGTTAAATTTTGTTTTCTGACACATCACCTGTTTTGAGTTTGAAAGGAAGACTAGATGGGATATGAAAGTTATTCAAGAAAGTGGAATATGGGATAATGAAAAAATTGACCTGCTACCAAACCCCTGACAAAAATGTTTCTCTTGATCTCTGAAATCAACCTGCAGAACTTTTAGCTCCTGAGGCAGGTACCATTACAGTTGTTATGCTATTAAAATTTCTGCAGAGCCATTTTTCTCGAAGGGTAGGGAAACTGTTCGAGGCTAGGTTGGGATTGGTTTGATTGCTGCTGATATAAACATTTCTGAATTGTGTTTTCTTACATGCCCAAATAACCTAAGAACCTCAAATTAAAGAACAAAGCAGATTGACTAGGCACAACCAGACTTTTTTTAAAAGCAAAATTGAGTATAATAATAACAGCTTTCAGAAATTGTGAAAATGTCAATGCAAGAAAATTAGTTCTAATGTAAGCTTAGCCATAGAATTTTATTGAGGAAATTCTCATCTGAGCATGGAACATTTAAATAATGAATTTACAAGGAGAAACACAAGGAAATCACAAAAAGCCATTACTTACAATAAGAAAAAACAAGTACACTTTAATGATTATAGATTTGAGTATGGAATATTTTGCCTGATTTTTGTTTCATTGCCTCTTTGTCATTGGAGGCCTGTCAGATGATTTTGGTAAGTATCATGGGTGAATGTCTTTGTGTTTGCTCAGCAGAGAACAACAGTTGCAATATGTAAATAGGGTGCCTCCTCCCTTTGGATGCCTTGGGATATGTATAATAGATTAAGTTGGCTTTGTGCAGAGCAAACAGGTCTGTATTACCAAGAATATGAATGATGTTGGTTTCCATAATTGCTAACATCTGGCTTTCCATAAATCTGTTAAATTGCATGGAAGCTGAATTAGATTTCTGTGTCATAAGTAAAGCAATTACATGGAACTTTGTAGACAATATGGTCCTATATTCAACTGCAAAATCCTTTCATTTTGGAGCAGCAAAAGCAAATCCAGGTTTTTTTTGCGCATACTAGGTGTGTTCATCTTTATGCTCAGGTTTCTTAATTGAGAGAGAAACACTGCCAATATGCTTACAACTTTATAAATGAAAAAAATAATTAAATGTTAGAAAAGCATGTTATAGTTGGCCATTAATTGCCAATTTAGAGAGGATTTCAGAGAAGACCTTAAGTTAAAGATTCTTTTGCAGCTACTGGTTGGAATCTTGAAATTACTCTTCCAGACATTTTCTGAAATGCTTTGTTAATGGGCCTTCCTCTGTCCTTGTCCTCATGCATTTGACAGGAAACTGGAGTGGGGAGGGAGGAGGGAAGGTTGCCTTCCTGTTTCAGTGTGGTTACTATTTTGCCATATTTATTATACTATAAACCAGACTTATGGGCTTCCCCAGATGAAAACTTAACAATAAAATGTGTTCCCTGAAAGGGAAGGTTGTGGTTCTGTCTTCTGCTTTCTGAACACCCAAGAGACCAAATTTTAGTAAAATCGGCTTTATAATAGTAATGGTCTATAAACTTCCCGGATTAAGTAAGTTAAGTGAAAACATTGTACAACCACAGTGCTTTCTGTAGTACTTGGCACTGAGAAGAGAATAAGGAAAAAAGATTTAGTCCTTATTCTCAGTGAGCTCACTATCTATCTATGGAGATGGATATATTAAGTGTGTAAGAGCTAAATGCAAGGATAGCATTGTATATAGAGTACAGAGTCAATAGTGACTGTTTCACAGAATGAAGAATGGTGATGCTTGATCTTGATTTTGAACATGACATAGGAATGAAGATATTATAGGAAGGGAACTGCTTACTTTGTAAATTAATTTATACAGCAACCCATTCCATGCAGACTAAGAGGAAGGAGAGAAGGGAGAGGGAGAGTATTCCCATAATGAGAAAAGGCATAGAGGAAACAACATGGACTCTTTGTGGATAACCCATTGCTTTTGGACAAAAAGGGGAAGAGACAGAAGCTAACAACTGGAATGTTAGATCAAGGCTTAATGCTGGGAGCTTAAATCATCTATTATAGACATCAGAGGACAACTGAGAGGTGGTAAGCAGGGGTGTGATATGGACAAATTTGCTTTTTAGAACACCAGTCCCTTGAGGAAGGTATTTAGAAGCAGTCATTCTCATCTGACTGAACAGAGCCCCAATATCTGGATCCTACTTTATACACCAATTAAATCAGTCTCGGGGCGCCTGGGTGGTGCAGTCGGTTAAGCGTCCGACTTCAGCCAGGTCACGATCTCGCGGTCCGTGGGTTCGTGCCCCGCGTGGGCTCTGGGCTGATGGCTCAGAGCCTGGAGCCTGTTTCTGATTCTGTGTCTCCCTCTCTCTCTGCCCCTCCCCCGTTCATGCTCTGTCTCTCTCTGTCCCAAAAATAAATAAACGTTGAAAAAAAAAATTTTTTTTAAAAATCAGTCTCTAGTGGCGGTGAGCCCAGGCACCAGTACTTGTTAAGAGCTCCTCAAATGTGTCTACTGAGCCCACAATTGAAAATCATTGGATTAGAGTGAGAAGTCGCTGGAGTCAGGGAGACCAGATAGGAGGCTAATGTAGTAGTCAGGGACTGGTGTGAAGATTTGAGTTAACACAGAGTTCAGAGAAATCTGAATATTATTTTTTATGATTCCATGTGTTATCTATCAAGTTACTCTCTATCTGTATCTCCCAGACATCCAAACTAGATTGTATATGTGATTAGAGAAGAGTAAGGCCAAATATTTTCATTGCCACTTTGAGCAAAAGCCAAGGAGTGAGAATAATGCAAACATATCAGTTTAGTATTGTTCCAAGATAGGATCTACCACCAATGTTGTCACTGCAGTGGGAGTTTAAGGAAGTGACTGATTACTATGAATTGGCATAATATTGGGAGATGCTTAATTGAGGAGGTAGGGCTTGAACTTTGTCTTAAATATCCACATTCTTTACATCAAGAAATATGTGAGTTCTTATGTTATCTACAATTTTTAAAAGACCAGAAATTCATTGGGTATGGTTTTAGGGGATAAATAAGTGTCAGAGAGGCTAAATAATGTGACCAAGGACATACAGTGATATGTAAAATGCCTTTTATGTAGTAAGCACTCAATTAAATTGAGAACTTGTTTTCAAACATGGGTTGCCTGACTCCCACATCCAATGCCACTCTTAATTGAGAAGAGTTAGAAGAAGAAGAGTTGGGAGACAAGAAAGGTTTCCAGGTAGGAGCACCATATGGTCAAATGTGTGGAGAATAGCATGGACACAATGGAACAGTAAAGACATAACTGAGGTCAGATTGTAGTTGACTGGGAATCTGGGTATTGTATTGTAATTTGGGTTCATTTCCACAGTTTTTAAAGGAGGGATCATGGGGTGCCTGGGTGGCTCAGTCGGTTAAGTGTCTGACTGGCTCAGGTCATGATCTCATGGTTTGTGAATTCCAACCACTCATCGAGCTCTCTGCTGTCAATGCAGAGCCCGCTTCACATCCTCCAACCCCCTCTCTCTCTGCCCCTCCCCTGCTTGTGTGCTTGTCTGTCTCAAAATAAATAAATAAACTTAACAACAACAACCAAAAGAGGAATCGTTGTTAATTAACTAAATGTCTTGACTGAGACTACATTTAATGAGACAAAGACAAAAATAAATCTTGGAATAAAGTATTTGAACTCTGTAACATTTTCTACTTTGTACCTTTACTGTGAAGCCAAATTTTCCAACAGTGCATGGGGTCAGTAATATAAGATAGGTCATTTATTTCTCATTATTTTTAAGTCACAGTAGTTGCAAAATTATAGAAAACTTTGAGTAATTATGTAATTCTCAGAATTTCAACTAAGGATACTAAAGAGGAGCCATATAACATCTTATGCTTGGAAGTGGGTTGCAATATCTAGAGGGTTAATAGTTGAAAGTAGATAAAACCACAGAACATTCTAGTATTCTGAAAGATGACTTTAGACCTTGAGTTGGTTCAGAAAAGAACTCTAGAGCATGTGTTAGAAGGCCCAGGATACCACCTTTGCTTCAACGTGGTACTAGATGTGTGACCACTTATTCATCTCTGTGCCTTAGTTTCTTATTTTGTAAAACGAAAGTAACTATTTCCGTCTTGCAATTATATGGCATAACTCCTGGAAAAGCTTCAAAAAACTTTGACACACTATATAAGTATAAAGCACTAACAGTAAATATATATTATGCCTTTAAGCACTATTGCTTTGAGTACTTTAGGAGAAAATGCCACTTAGAATTATTTTTTCTTTAATTTAGCTCATAACCCTTAACCAAATGCCCACAACCCATACATATTTAACATGAAATTTAGGAAGTAGAGTAAGTTAATTCATACTGTTGTTTGTTTTTTTTTTTACGTTTGTTTATTTTTGAAAGAGAGAGTCGGGGGGAGGGGCAGAGATTAGGGAACAGAGGATTTGAAGTGGGCTCTGAACTGACAGCAGAAACCCCAATACGGGACTTGAACTCACAAACCGTGAGATCACGACCTGAGCCTAAGTCGGACGCTTAACCAACTGAGCCACCCAAGCACCCCAATTTATAATGTTCTTATTTTAACTTACTATAGGGATTAAACTTCCTGATCAGATGCCTAACAATAGTTATCTATATGTCCTTCTAGTGTTTCTTCTTGCTACCTACATAAGGACAATGTCTTAAATGTCATTGTTAACATTTATAATACCTAGTGTTCAAAAAAACCTTGTGCACAGAAGGATCATCTGAAGGATATTTGAAGGACATAGCACTAGATTGACCAGTGGAGTACAAGACTATGATAAACAAATGACCAATATCTTTAAATCGTGTAAAGATTGTCACAAATAAGAAAACTCAAGTTGACTTTTCTTGAGTGGTCTCAGAACTAGCACCAATAAGTAGGAGTTCTAGGAAAATATATTTCATTTCATTTAAGGAAGACATTTCTAAAAGAGTTATCCGATGGAATTGGCTGCCTTTTGAAGTAATAGATTGCCCACTGGGAAGAGGCTCAATCCAGGACTGGACAGCTATGTGTTTGAGATGTTAAGGTCACTCAAGCTTTGAATGTCTGGGAAAGCTGACTGGATTTTTGCTTTCCCTCCATATTTAGCTGTCATTAAAAAACCATAAAATATATGTGTGTCTTCCATCCTCATCCGTGCTATATGCACCATAGCTCTAAGATGTTTTTTTCTGGGGACAAAAATGCTTCTGACCATTAGGATGGAGAGGATTTGATTAGGCAAGGCAACTACCAAGAATTAGTCCCTCTTCTTTCACCTTTGGCCCCAGGATCTGGGGGAGTCTGATTGCTTCAAGGTTGCCCTAATTGCCCACTTATTCCTACTCAGTGGATGATCTATTCACACCTTTTCTAAAAGACCCAGATCTGTATAGGGTGCATCCCCACTGTTAATGAATTAGGACTATTTATGGCCTCTAGATGGTACAGCTCTCGAGAATATCCTAAAACTGGATTAGAGCTGCTACTGGATAATCTAGTAATTGGAGTCCAACAGCTGCAGGTTTGAGTATGAGACCTGCCACCTATTAGCTATATGACCGTAGGCATGCTATTTCATTTCTATGAGCCTCAGCTTATTTGCAAAATATAGGAACAGATTTTCCTACACAGAGCTGCTTTGCAGAGTAAATGAGATAATGCATGTGAACAGCTTGGCACAAAGTAAATGCTCAGTAATATTAATGCTATTGTAAATGACTATTTTCTAGTCACAGTCTTGGCTAAATTGTAAAGCTCTGTGCCTTCTTTATTGCAGACATTGATGAATGTGCCTTAAGAACCCATACCTGTTGGAATGATTCTGCCTGCATCAACCTGGCAGGGGGCTTTGACTGCCTCTGTCCCTCTGGGCCCTCCTGCTCTGGTGACTGCCCTCATGAAGGAGGACTGAAGCGCAATGGACAAGTGTGGACCTTGAAAGAAGACAGGTGCTCTGTCTGTTCCTGCAAGGTGAGACTAATACAGTGCAGCAGGAATTGTAAGTGTTCTTTTCCTCCCTTCACTCTTCTCTTCCGCCCCATCTCTTTCCCCCAGGTGTTGACTTGCTGGTCTCCTGTAGTTTCTGAAAAGGCTTCTCTCATTCTAATCCATGCTACAGCTAATGATGATGCTGAGTGGCAGGCAAACCTGTTTTGAATTGATCATGCCATTAGTGAGAAGTGAGGTGTGCAGTTGAGAAGAGACTGCAGAGCACGGGGGGAGTAGGGCAGAGAAACCAATGTTGGTGCTCCCACCGAGAGCCTGCAGTGCCTTTCAGGTTGGTTGGGTGAGAGATTTAATGAGCTCTCATTCCACACTTACACAGACTTGCTGATTAAAACTACTCTTTGCCTGAAATGATCACCTGCATGAACTTGCTTATTTTTGTGGTAACATCATCCAGAAAAGCAAGGCACATAGGCTTGCTTCCAGCGGTCAGAGATAGGTGGACCTCTGTTCTGAACAAATGGAAATGATAGTATGAGGCCTTCTGATAAATGATGTCTTCCTTCCGTTCTCACTGCTGGGCTGGCTATTCCTTACATTAAGTTGTTTGGAAGTGAGTTTAATGCTTATGAAAATAAGCCTGTCATCCCCCGGTTTTAGCTTTATGCTTTGCAAAATGGGCCTATTAAAATGTTTGATTTCCTTGTGCTTTATTTTTTCTTTTGTTGATCTTGCTTATTCATTTTCCTTTGAAACTGCTTTACTGTAGCTCTTGCATTGTATTTTTATGTCTGTGGATGGGACTTTTTAATCTTGGGCTTTATGGGCATGGGAACCACAAGAAATGACTTGTTTAGTAGTCTCTTAGGGAGCTGGTGTCCTGATAAATTCAGAGAGCTCCCTGGGAATAGAGTGGAAATGAACCTTCATTCACCTGTCTTCAAGTCTACCACACCTCCAAAGGACCTGGGAGCACCCATTTAGGAGAGCTACATTACCAAGTGTTTAGATCATTACTCCATCATGCTCACTTTTTACCTTATACATGCATCTGGTTCCACACATCCAAACACAGGTCCAGTGACCCCATTTACTGAGCACCTCCTCTGTTCCAAGCACCCTGTAATTTAAAAACAGCATCACACTTAATTCTTATAGCACAGCTTTGAAAGATACAGTTTCTGAGTTTTAGGGCAAGTAATGTACCCTAAATATCACAATACATAAATATCCAAGCTGGGACTTGAACTCTAGTAGTTTGCCCCAAATTTCATAGTTTTCTTATTCTGCCACAAGTCCTATAACTCTCCACAGATGATATCTGCTCATGTATTTAAAACTGATTAAATAGGCAATCTAACCTGATTGAGCTCAAACTGTAACCTTAGTACTGTATTAGTGACACAAAGGGCAAAGTTTTTAACAGAAAGAAAAGCTTGTTGTGGTTTAAAATGGTTGAGAAAGGTATATAGAAAAGGTTGGCAGTTAGGTCTCCATTCAGCCAGCAAAACAAGAAGGAATTCCTTTATTAGTGCTTTTCTAGAAAATATTGTTTTTCCCAAACTTACGAGGATGATCACAACCTGACCCGGAAATCCTTTTTAGGATTTGCAGAGCCCCAGTCTCTGGAATCAATAAGAGATTTTTGTTGAGTCTTGAGTAGTGTGTGAAACCAAAATATCTTTTTCAGTTTTTGTTTTATTTAGGCCCATGGGAGGGAACTTAGCAATCATTAAAACTTCCCAAAGTTTCATTAATTAATTATGCTAATAATCCAAGCAATATAAGTTGATTTATTCTGCTTTGACTCTTTAAACGCTTGCCAAAGTCAGAGGATTAGACTGAAATTCCACAAAAAAATGAACAATCCTTGTAACCTTATATTGTTAATCTAATGGCACCTCTATCACCACCCCACTACCTTATGAATAAAGTACAAGGAAGATTTCCTTCTTTGTTTCTTTGTTTTCCAATTGCATTTATTACTCATTAATAGCATAGCTTCCAAGAACTTGTGGAAGGAGAGGACAGCTTTGATTTAGGAGACAAATTAAAGGGGTGCCTGAGTGGCTTGGTGAGTTAAGTGTCCGTCCGACCCTTGGTTTTGACTCAAATCATAATCTCAGTTTGTGAGCTTGAGCTCTGCATTGGGTTCTATGCTGACAGCAAAGAGCCTATTTGAGATTCTCTCTCTCCCTCTCTGAACTGCCTCCCTAGCCCCGCTCAACTCTCATGTTCTCTCTCTCTCTCTCAAAAGAAATAAAACTTTTATTTTATTTTATTTATTTATTTATTTATTTATTTATTTATTTATTTATTTATTTATTTATTTTTGGGACAGAGAGAGAGACAGAGCATGAACGGGGTTGGGGCAGAGAGAGAGGGAGACACAGAATCAGAAACAGGCTCCAGGCTCCGAGCCATCAGCCCAGAGCCTGACGTGGGGCTCGAACTCACGGACCGCGAGATCGTGACCTGGCTGAAGTCGGACGCTTAACCGACTGCGCCACCCAGGCACCCCTAAAACTTTTTTTTAAAAAGAAGCCAAGTTAAAAAAATCTCCAAAAAGTTCTTTAAAAAAGAAACTAAAGGGGCGCCTGGGTGGCGCAGTCGGTTAAGCGTCCGACTTCAGCCAGGTCACGATCTCGCGGTCCGTGAGTTCGAGCCCCGTGTCAGGCTCTGGGCTGATGGCTCGGAGCCTGGAGCCTGTTTCTGATTCTGTGTCTCCCTCTCTCTCTGCCCCAACCCCGTTCATGCTCTGTCTCTCTCTCTGTCCCAAAAATAAATAAACGTTAAAAAAAAAATTAAAAAAAAAAGAAACTAAATTAAAAACCCTAAATCAAATTCTGTAGATCATTCTCAAAAAAATGAATTTGTGACCCTGCTTTTTTCTATTATTTGCATCTAGAAATATTTTAATCCAATTTCATAAGTAGTAGCTCCAACACATAAGCATCCAAATGGACTATAATGGCATCATCATCTTTGAGGCTAAGAAGTCAAGATTGAGACAGAAATGCTGGCTGTTAAACCATACTCTTGTTTTCAAATTCAAATAAAACTGAATCACATAATAGCAGAATTATACAAGCCAGCAAAGGGTCAAGGTTTACCATTCAAAGAAGCAGAGTCAAACAGTCTACGGATTCAGGGAAGTCCCTAGTATTTTTCATAAAACTAGAACAAATAACCCTAAAATTTTTATGGAACCACAAAAGACCCCAAATAGCCAAAGCAAACTTGAAAAAGAACACAGCTTGAGGTATCACAATCCCAGATTTCAGATATACCATAAAGCTATATTGATCAAAACAGTGTGGTACTTGCACAGAAACAGACATAGGTCACTGGAACAGAATAGAGAGACCAGAAATGTATCCACAGTCATATGGTCAGTTAACCTACAACAAAGGTGGCAGTCTCTTTAATAAATTATGTTGAGAAAATCGGACAGCTACATGCAAAAGAGTGAAACTGGATCACTTTCTTACACTTATATACAAAAATAACTTGAAATGGATTAAAGAACGAAATAGGAGACCTGGAGCCATAAAATTCCTAAAAGAACATATAGGCAGTAATTTCTTTGCCATCAGCCTTAGCAATATTTTTCTAGACATGTCTCCTCATACTAAAGGAAACGAAAGCAAAAATAAACTATTAGGACTGTAACAAATAAAAGCCTTTGGCACAACAAAGGAAACCAGCAATAAAATGGAAAGGTCTACTGAATGAGAGAAGATATTGCAAATAATATATCTGATAAAGAGATAATATCATAATATACAAAGAACTGATACTGATCACCAAAAATAATCTGATTAAAATGGGCAAATATCTGAATAGACATTTTCCAAATAGGACATACACATGGACAGTAGGCACATGAAAAGATGCTCAGCATCATTAATCATCAGGGAAATGCAAATCAAAACCACAATGAGATATCACATCATACCAGTAAGAATGGCCAGTATCAGAGACGAGAAATAACAAATGTTGTCAAGGATATGAAGAAAAGGAAACCCTTCTGTACTCTTGGTCGGGATGTATATTGGTGCAACCACTGTGGAAGTTACTCAAAAATTAAAAATAGAAATACCCTATAATCCAGTAATTCTACTGGGTATTTACCCAAAGAAAATGAAAATGCTAAGTTGGAAATATATATGCACTCCTGTATTTATTGCCACATTATTTAATGTAGCCAAGATATGGAAGCAAACCAAGTGTCCACTGATAGATGAATGGGTAAAGAAGATTTGGTATGCATATGCATGTATGAAATGTTGGAATATTACCCAACCATGAAAAAGAATGAAATCTGGCCATTTACAACTACATGGGTGGACCTGGAGAGTATTAGGCTAAGTCAAATAAAGATAAATACCATATGATTTAACTCATGTGGGATCTGGAAAAAAAATGAACAAACAAAAAAAGAAACTTTATAATAAAGAGAACTGATGGTTGCTAGAAGAGAGGGGGTTGAGCAGATGGGTGAAATTAGAGATAGAGATTAAGAGGTGTAAACTAGTTATAAATAACATGGAAACGAAAAGTAGAGCATAGGGAATATAATCAATAATATGGTGATAATATGATATGGTGACAGATGATGACTCTACTTATTGTGGTGAGAGTATTGAGTAATGTATAGAATTATAAAATCACTATGCTATACACCCGAAAATAATATATTATTGTATGTCAACTATACTTCAATTAGAAATTTTAAAAATGCTCAGGTGATCAGGAGAAAAAGTGGCAGCATCATGAAATTCTCAGGCAGTTTCAGAAGGAGCCACCTTCATTCCATGATGACCAGAAAGAAAACAAACAAACAAACATGGGAGTTAGGCATAGATATTACAATAATGGGAGTGTGGAGTACAAATTAAGAATACGTACTTGAACAAAATTAGATCATACATTTGAAGAAACATTTAGATAAAACTTCTTTAGACCCTCAAAGAAATTAAAGCAAGAATTCCAACAAGATAGACAAAAAGGCAAGAGCATTAAACGAGAAGGAGAAGGAAAGCGGCTCCTGGAGAATGAACTGAGGGGAAAATCTCTGCACTATGAAGACTACCTCAGAAGCTTCTTGGAATCAAACCAGTACTGCTGCCACAGAGATGAGGGGGGAAAACCCACTAAGTACGAAAGGGAAAGGTGGAGAAGAAATATGATTACGTGACAGATATGGAAGCTGACAGTAATGATTTAACACGTAGTGGGTTTTCCTGAAGAGAACACAACAAATGCAACAAAACCAATTTCATAGATAAAAGAGAAGGATGACTGATTTGTACACCAAAAGGATTCTCTTACTATAACAAGACCAATCAGTATAAAGCCATCAGGACCAGTACTAGTGCCATAAGCATCAGGACAGCATAAGGTCAGCGTATCCTGGGAAATTTCAGGTTGGCTTCAGACTTTCCTCCAAAACTCAAGATGCCAAAAGACAGTGGAAAAATTATTTGCAGACTATGGTAGGGAAAGTCTTTGAGCTAGGCACTCACAAATACTTCTTACATTGTAGGCTTTAGTTGATGGAATGCATATTAAAAGAAGAATCAAAGAATGTAGGACTATGAAGAGAAAAAAACTATACAAGCCAGATGTCAGAAGCCACTCAATCTCATACACGACCAGTGTTGTCGTATCATGAAGAGATTAATAACTTCTTTATGATGCTTCAAAATTGTCCTTCAAAGAGAGACTATAAATGAAATGTGTCCTGGCATGCTAAAGGTGAAATTGGTGCATTTTTCCCTAGATTATATTAGCCACTAAATTAAAGTGCTTTTATCTTCTTATTTTGACCCAGTGTTTATATTATCCAAGGACAATAAGCCTCTGTAGATAGTATTCAAAATAAATACTCTGCTATATGATTCCTGTATTATACTTGGAAGATGGAATATCATCTCCCTCATTTAGACTTAGAAGAAAGTTGAATTTAAACGTAGACAAAGCCAGAAATCAACCTTTCTCACTCTACTCTTATTCCTGGGTTCTTTCCTCTTCCCTTAAACTCCTTGGAATATGCAACTTCAAGGCATTCCACCAGGAATAAGACCTGGATTCTATTCCAGGCATTGCTAGTAATTGGCTTTGTGACCTTGAGCAAACAAGTTAGCATCAGAGCCTTTTTCCTCAGCTGTACAATTGGCTAGATGATATCAGAAATTCTTTCTGTCTCTAAAATTCTGTAAGTCTGGAAACTGCTAGTGACATTTATACCCTCAGTATTTCTCTCTCACCCTTTCCAAAATGTTTTAGTTTGTGGCTTAGTATCATTATTCATATAGACCTTTCAAATCCTTTCCAGCATTTTCTTTTTTGTTTCTTGCCAGCAGCTGGCATTTCTACATTTACTTTACAATAAGTATTATGTATACATTTCTTTGCATATTATACATTGAAATAGGATTAGTATGTCATCATGTACAAATTATTCTTTCAAATTCTCTACAATACAAAGAGTGATAATTTGGGTCAATTTCATATTTGAGGGTTTAAATATTTAAATGGTTTAAAAGTAACCCGGATTTCACAACATTGCATCTTTCCACAAGGTTTCAGCTATTCTAACACCTGCTTAAAAATGTCAGGCACTTCAGGATGTCTGAATATCACTATAGAGCTGAGTACACCAGCATTAGTCTTTTGAATTCATTAATTTTACGTACATAACAGTAGGAATTTTTCCTAAAACATAAGTTTTACATGGAAAGGTTCAAACCTATGCTGAATATTTATTGCTTTTGTATTCTGTCATCTAATTGTGTTATTTTATATTTTTTAAATATGAAATACAGCATGAAAATTATAATGTTAAATTATTTTAAGTATATTTATTTATTTTGAGAGAGAGAGAGAGAGAGAGAGCGAGAGCGAGCAGGGGAGGGGCAGAAAGAGGGAGAGAGAGGATTTCAAGCACAGAGCCTGACGTGGGGCTTGAACTCACAACCATGATACCATGATCTGAGCCGAAATCAAGAGACAGATGCTTAACCAACTGAGCCACCCAGACACCCTGAAAATTATTATATTGAATCACTATTATAAATAGTATGTTAATATGATAAATATTCAACAGAAAGGATTGATAAATACTAGAAAAAATGGTAAACTTGGAGTGAAATCTTTCAAATTCTTTCCCTAGTTTTTGGCTCTCTATATAAATTTTTTTAAATATTATATTTGAGAGAGAGAGAGAGAGTCAGTGAATGAGTGGGGGAAGGGCAGAGAGAGACAGGACAGAATCTGAAGCAGGCTCCAGGCTCGGAGCTGTCAGCATAGAGCCCAAAACAAGACTCAAACTCAAGAACTGTGAGATGATGACCTGAAATGAAGTCAGATGCTTAACCAACTGAGCCACCCAGGTGCCCCTGGTTCAATATATAATTTATGGTCAGGCTTACCATGACAAGAAAAAGATAAAGAACCTGCAATAAATAATTAGGACATCCATGAAAAAGGGCGTTTAAATAGGTACTATTGAATGATAGTACATAGTATAGCCCAAATAATTTCTCCTGTAACTTAGCCACATATTATCTTAAGTTCTGATAAGATTTAGAAAAGTTAATATGATTTATAAAGGACACATGGAAATTAAGACAACTGGTGGGGAAGAGACAGTAGGGGGAACAATGTTATTGGATAATTCTGTATAGATACGGTTTGGCAATCTCTTCCTCAGCCCCAGGATCTTCCTTCTGTCCTAAGCATGGAGGTAGAATTAGGGAACATTTATTTTGTGTCTGGTACTTATAAGTATCTGCTCATACTTTGAAAACAACCTCATGAAGTAAATATTATTATTACTTTACAGAAGAAACAAGAAACTCAAGTTTCACACAAGTAAGTGGTGGCAGTAGACCTGAAACCGAGATATCCATGACAAAATTCCAAGGTCTCTAGTTAGAGAAATGGGTCCCCAGCCTTACTGCTCCACATGGGTGTGGTTCTGTGAACTCTGCAAGATTCTTTATGTTTCTGAGCCATGTTTTTATCAGTAAGACTGGGTTAATATCTGCAGACACATTTGCTGTGAGAGTGAATTAAGATCAAGACAAATTTGAAGTACCTAGCTCAGAGACTTGCAGAGAGCTGTCTCTCCATGACTAATCACTTACCAAAGAAGACTCAAAGTTCTTTTAAAGGCCACTTTCCCCCTTGAGAGTCAGTACACCAGGTTAGCTACTAGTGTTTCATGCCAATTGAAAAAGAAGTCTTGAAACATGTCCACAACTTAATGGAGTTCGGCAATAACAGTAGGCCCAAATGGATTTGGGATTTTGTTTAGATGCCATGTGCTTCCTTAACAGTGACAGTAATTTTATGCATCTTTAGACCACTTAGTTGATTAGGCCCAGAAAGATTGCTAAATTGCTTGGAACCCATGTTCTTCTAGCATTATCCAGACCACAGGGTGAAAAATGGTGGTCTCTTTGGGCTTGACCTCTAAATCTTAGTTATATCCCAGTTTCTTTTCACAGATACCCATCTGTGGCTCTTCCATTCATAAATTTGTCCAGAGCCTTAGGAGACATCTTTATTTTCTACCTGTGCTACATGGGAAGATAGAGAGGTCTCAGGTTTTTAACTTCATGGAAACTGCAGCATTTTAGTATGAGTGATCATATTGTTGATTATGGAGATGAATAGACAAATGGATACACAGTCACCTGACATGCCCTTGTAGTCATGAATGATTTGTTATAGGGACATGGAAAAGGGAAGTATTATTGTATTCTAGGAGGATGCAGAAAGGAATAAGGAAAGATGTCACAGAGGAAGTGACCTTTGAGTGAGACCTTCAAGGATGAGAAATTTAGCCAAGTAGAGATGTGGGGAAAGTGAATCCCAAGCAGAGGGAATAGTAAGAACAAAGATGCAGAAACATTGCATGTGTTAAGGAAAATATGAAGTAAATGGTGGGCTTAGAATATCAGGAAAAAAGAAGAGTATGGGAGGGGGATAACTGATAATAAGCCAAGAGAGAAAGGTTACAGATAGAGCCAGACAGTGGAATTCAGACTTTATTCTGTGGGCAGCAGAGTATCATGAGTGACTTTTTGTTGAGGATTGGCATGGCCCAACCGAAGTCTGATCGACAGCACAGTAGGAGGACTGAGGAGATCCAAACTAAATGGAGAGGTACCACTTAGACTGAATTGAAGGTTCAGGAGAGTAAAGATGAGAACCCGAAGGAGGGTTAGAGACAGAAGATCACATGAAAGATAACACCGAAATTAAGTCATGGGTCTTGATAAATGATAATGTCAGACACTCACTCGCTGTGGCCATGTGTGCCCTCATTCTGTGGGCAGAAGCTCCAGAGTGGCATATTTGCAACTTAGCTGCCCCATTTTCCTGGGTCAAAAGTGTTCCGGTGCCAATGATCAGAGAAGGAGCCAGGGTTGCAAGTTAGGCTTGCATTTATTCCTACACCTTCATCTACTTCTAGTAGTAACTGGAAAATCCAGTGGGAGAAAACAAGCTGTGAAGACCAGATTTTATTTCTGTGCTGCCTGCAGGATTATTTTGTTTTGTTCATTTTCTTAGTTGAAAAGTGAATAGCATTCATCCTTTAACTAAATGTAGTACTAGAGATGGATAGGGAAATAGATACCATAAATAACCACTTGCGCTCTGCAAGTGGAGGGTCAAATTCCTGTGGCAACACAGAAGAAGGGTAAAGTGGAGAGAATCTTTGCCATGAGATTGTCTGGAATGCTGACCACGTGACCTGGCCTCATACAAGCCTTTGCTCAGAAACTGAGGAAGGTGGCCAGATTAGGGAAACCTAAGGGGTTCCTGTGTTTCCTTCAGGTAAGAAGAAAGCCCTGTCTGCAAGGAGCTGACAATAAAATAACCCTGCCGTTCTCCCTGTGGCACCCATTCGTAGAGTGAAGAAGAGGGATGAATCAGCTTGTGCCTGGGGCCAGGGTAGAGGTTAGCTTTCTGAAATCCTGCAGTTTACTCCTAAAAATGCTTTGCTTTGCTCTCTAAACCTAACCAGCGACATTGTCAATACCTTCCTCTCTAGGGTGTTCTTGATGGAAGGAGTTGGCTGTGCCAGCCCTAAAATTGTGCTTCCTTTTCTTTGAAACATGAACAAATTGGCAAGTTTAGTTCACCCTCAAAACTCTAGGGGTCCTGTCAAGGAACAGGGTCTTCTTTTCTGTTCTCCTCACTTCATACTTCTACTGCATGTAGTTCCAAATCCTGCCTTTTCATTGCTTTGTTTCTCCATCAGAGGTGTCAAACTCTTCCTTGGACCAGAATCCCCTGGAGGGTTTGTGAAACTTTGATCACTGAGTCTACCCCATAGACTTTCTTGTTTGGTGAGTCTGGGTTTGGGCACAACAATTTGCATTTCTAAGTAGTTTCCAGGAGATTCTAATGCTGCTTGTCAGAGGACCACATTTGAGAACCATTGCCTCAAGAATCCTTCTGATTTGAGTTGTGTGAAGTCCTTTTATCCTACCCTTTAGCATATTGGAAAATCATTGCTATGAATGTCTGGAGTGAGGTCTGGTTCCTGTTTTGTCATTAATTTGCTCTGTGAGAGAAGTGCTTTCCCCTCTCTGGACCTGATTTCCTCTTCATTAAAATGAGACATTTGGAATCAATGACTGTTAAGAGTTTTATTAGAGAAGTGCTAATTAGAGAGGGCTGGTTGTGTGGTGTAACCTGAAGCCAAATTAATATTTTGTAAAGACTGGATATCCCAACACAAAAATTTGTATGTGAGAAGGTAGAATAGATGGGTCTAGAGTACCACTCCTAATTTTACTCTTTATATCAAAGATCAAAAAATGTTTTCTATGAAGGGCCAGATGGTCTTTGCATAACTGTCAGGTCTCTGTCTCACGTACTGAACTCTGCCATTAGAGTGTGAAAACAGCCAAAGGAAATATGTAAATGAACAAGGGAAGGTGTGTTTTAATAAAACTTTATTTCCAGAAACAGGTGACTGGCTGAATTTAGACTGTAGGTGTCAGTTTGCCAAACCCAGGTTATATTATAATTGAATTTACATAAATAATCTTACATAAGTTTTTATTTACTTATTTTAAGAGAGAGTGTGCATATGTGCGTGAGTTGGGGAGGGGCAGCGAGAGAGAAAGAGAGAGAGAGAGAGAGAGAGAGAGAGAGAATCCCAAGCAGGCTCCACACTGTCAGCACAGAGCCTGATGTTCGGTTTGGTCTCATGAACTGTGAGATCATGACCTGAGCTGAAATCAAGTCAGACACATAACAAACTGAGCCACCCAGGCACCCCAAGACCTCCACCTTCTTGATTTAAAAGTTTCAAAACTGTGGCAGAAAAGTGATATTATGCAATCTGGAGTAAATAATGTGTTAACTATTCAGTAATAAAATGTGTAATTTATAGTATAAAACCTGTAACTTTCCATGGCGTAAGAATAAATTCCTTTTTTATTTGATGGGAAAGTGTATGTCCCTGCTTCTTAAAATTCAGGAGCAATTTAAATAATATAGTAGTCATTGTTTAGAGCTGAAATCCATTATAAAATTACATAAAAGCATTTAGCTTCTACAGCAGAAGGGTGAAAAAATACATCTTTGGCATTTAGATGGGGCTTGTTCTGACCAATCCAGCTAGGACTGAGGTCAGGCTCTGGGAATGACCCCAGAGATCTAGCATGAGAAAGATTACTCACCAACTTTGAGCTCAATTGTCTTGCCAAGTTTAGATGCTAGTGTGGCTGTGTTCTGTTAGCTGAGGTTTTGTAATGGCATTCTCATTGAATTAATGGAGCCACCTGTGACATTTTCATTATTAAAAATGATTTTCTTGACAGTTATTCTGTAATTCAAAAGGCAGAATGAACATAGCCATTCTTCTAAAATATGTTAGAACCTAAGAGGGGCCTATTTGGCATTTTCACATAATTGATGAGATAGGAAATTGCTTTATTTTGCACTAACCCTGGAGGCTATCCACTTATTCTTATTCATTCTTTTAATCCCTACATGCAGAGAGAAACCTAACATTCTGATTGGGCCTTATTGCCTGTGGTACAATAGCCTCTTCTAAAGCAATGCGTCCCTGTTTACCGTGGTTTGTGGATAGAGCTTTTAGGTTATGGAGGCCCAATCATTCTATACTTGGGGAGAGTAATACTGTGACCTCAGTAGCTGACCTGACCATATGATTTTATATGGTAGCTACCATTACTTTTTTTTTTTAGCTTCTGTTGGTTAAAATAAATCACTAGGGAGTTATTCTGGGCAATGGTTACACAAGCAAAATACATAACTGAGTTAAAATGAGGGCCTATTGTTGGAAGAGTCCTAGAATCTGGAGAGTCCTTTGTCCATACTAATTATAATTTCTGACTCAATGCATTTGCTTAACTTGAGTGTGTGTTTGTATAATCTGTCATCCCTTGATAGTTAGAAAATTATGATTTCTTGTCATTTTATGCAATAGTAGCTAAAATGCACATGCTTTGAGGAAAAGCATTTTTCAATCTGTTATGTCATTATATACACAGCCAGCATGTCTCCTTTCCATTCTCCATAAAAAAATGTAAAGCATTTAAAGATTTCCACTTCAGCTGACAGTAAACTTGTCTCAGTGAGCGCTATCCTATTCAACATTGTTATCGATGAAGTAGATGAAGACCCTGAGGGCAGATCCATCAAGTTTGCAGATGTCACTAGGCTCTGAAGGAGGACGAACTATGGTGGATGACAGAAACAGCATTTAGAAAACATTGTGACAGGAAGAGAGATGAAATGAATCTAACAAGGTAAAATACAATAAGGATAAATATCAGGTTTTATAGTTTCTGCCCCCAAACAACTGAGTACACAAGATAGGGATAGTGCTTAATGAGGTTTTAGTCTTCATTAAGTTCAATATAAATCAACATCATGACATACCATAGTAAGTAGGGAAGTAAATATTGAAACCAGGCTACTTTAAAGAACACATAGAGCTTAAAACAAGGTGACCATGAGTCCCAATTCACTGCTGGTCAGACTGTTACTGAAGAATTATATTCAGTTCTTTTACTCAGCTACCTCATTTGAGAAATGGAGTGTAAATTGTACTCCACAGATTTATCAAGACTAAATGTGCTGGGATGCCTGGGTGGCTCATGGGTTAAGTATCCAACTTCAGATCCAGGTCACGATCTCGTGATTTCTGGGTTTAAGCCTCATATCAGGCTCTCTGCTGTTAGCGTGGAGGCTGCGTCAGATCCTTTGTGTGTGTGTGTGTGTGTGTGTGTGTGTGTGTGTATGTCTCAAAAATTAAAATAACCTTAAAAGATTAAATGTGCTAATGCATATAAAAGACAGCACAATGTACGGCACAAAATAAATGTTAAAATCAAGGTAGAGTATTGTTATTATTATATTGGAAATACTTAAACTGTTGAAGAAGAAGACAACTATAACAATGAAAGGATTCAAAACTAGTGGTACTAGTCAAAAAATTAAGAGATAATCCAGAGATGAGATGATTCAGTGGAAACATAATGCTCTCTTCTACAAATGGAAGAGTTGAAAGTTGAAAGTGTGGCAGAGGGGATTGGGAGTTCTGTGATTAGCAAGAGTGTGAACAAATATCAGTGGATAGAGGCAACAAGAAGTCCAGGTTTTAACATTCATACATGAACAGAGATATATACATTGAATGCCTTCCATAGTGGTGGCTTCCTTGAGACTGGAGAACATCAAGCATAGGCTTGATGACTTGATATGGTTGCTCTAGAGAAGTTTCAAGTGTAGACCCAGGAAGCTTGGTTATGTGTCCTGGCTCTGAGATTCTTTAGTTTTTAAATATTCAGCAAAGCAGTCATAACCACACGTGGTGGCCACACGTCTTACATTTTCAGCGTCTTCATTGTCTGAAGTGAGAAGTTATTGTAAGCAACAGATGTATAATGGGTGTATGCTGCAAATGTGCGATCATTTTTTTGTAGTTTATTTTTGAGAGAGAGAAAGAGTGAGCACAAGCAGGGGAGGGGCAGAGAGAGAGACAGAAGCTAAAGTAGGCTCCAGGCTCTTAGCTGTCAGCGCAGAGCCAGACACAGGGCTCGAACCAACCAACCATGAGACCATGACCTGGGCCAAAGTCAGAGGCTTAACCTACTGAGCCACCCAGGCACCCCTGCAAATGTATTGTGTTTGAGTGCTGTTGAACTTCAAGTCTTTACGAGTGTTCAGGGCCATTACTCCAGAAATTGTACTGTGCCTATTATTTGGACACCTAGGGTGTAAGGGGCACCTGATATATCCCCTTGTAATAAATAGCCTAAAGCCTATCTTGTAGAAGAAAAATTGTTTTGAAACCAGAAGCCCTGGTGATGCTCCTTAGAGATCTTTAACTCCATACTGGATAAGTCATTTAGCCTCTCTTGGCCTCAGTTAATTTTTCTGTAAAAAAGGGTAAAGTCGGACTTCCTCCCAGAGTTGAGACAGAGATAAAATTAAATGAATACATTTGAATGCATTTGGTGGTATCATTGTAAACTGGGAAAAATACAGGAGCATAGTTTTCCCATTAAACGAGTTCTTGAACATATATGCATTTTTAAATCCTTGGTTTAATTGTAATTTTACTTAGAAATGTAATTTTTTGGAAACATTTAAGAAACAAAGAGTTTCAAGGAACATACGACTTTTTGAATTTAGAAATATCTCCATTTTTTAACGTTTATTTATTTTTGAGACAGAGAGAGACAGAGCATGAACGGGGGAGGGGCAGAGAGAGAGGGAGACACAGAATCGGAAGCAGGCTCCAGGCTCCCAGCCGTCAGCCGTCAGCCCAGAGCCCGACGCGGGGCTCGAACTCACAGACCGCGATATCGTGACCTGAGTTGAAGTCGGACGCTTAACCGACTGAGCCACCCAGGCGCCCCAGAAATATCTCCATTTTTACATGAGCTGCTCTGCAGGCAAAGTTGGGGAAAGACAGGGTGTGTATATGTGTGAATGCACACACATGCACGTTTTAAACAAAATGAAAGGTGGACAGGGGAGTACTTGGACTGTAAGAAATCCTTCCTATGTGCTCTGTTAATAAGGTTTCCCTTTCCTAGTGCAGCCACCTTGTTTCCCTAATGATGTAACCTCCTTAACCTCATCTCTAAACAGGATGGAAAGATCTTCTGCCGACGGACAGCTTGTGATTGCCAGAATCCAAGCGTTGACCTTTTCTGTTGCCCAGAGTGTGACACCAGGGTCACAAGCCAATGTTTAGATCAAAATGGACACAAGCTCTATCGAAGCGGAGACAATTGGACTCATAGCTGCCAGCAGTGCCGGTGTCTGGTATGTCAGCTTCCCTTAGAATGTTTTCTTCTTTTACTCTGGAAAGGTTGCAAACTCAGTTGCTTATGGGTTTTAGTTTCTGCTATTTTTGATCCTATTCAGGAAACTTGAGTCTTGTGGCTACTACGGGGCATATGCTCTGCCTAAAGACATTCAGATTCTACTATTTAAAACAATATACAAAGACAGGGTGGGGGGATGGGTGATATAGCTGACGGGGACAAAGGAGTGCACTTCTGATGAGCACTGGGTGATGTATGGAATAGTTGAAATCACTATATTGTATATCTGAAACCAATATAACAGTGCATGTTAACTGTCCTGGAATTAAAACAAAAAACAAAAAAAATCAATATACAAGACTAAAAGAATGTGTTTATGGGTCAGATTTGGCTCAACTTATGTTAGTTTACACCTACTTTTTGGCAAATCCAGATGAAGCAAAATCTCTGCATGATAGAAAACTTTCAAAGCCTTGACCGGGACTTGTAGTTCTTAAAGAGCCAAATCTTTGATTTCTTGGGACCTAACCATTAAAAGTTTCAATAGGAGACATAACAGAACATGGTAGAAATATCAGGGATGGAGTCATAGAGACTTAGAATTCAGTCTTGCTTCTCCCACCTGCTAGCTCTGTGTTATTAACTCAGGCAAATCCTCACCTTGCACTGATCATTCTTTCCTTGTACACAAGTGGAATACCAATTTTGTAGGACTGTCAGGAAGATGAGAGAACATATGTGAAGTGCAAATACAGTGCTTGGCACATAGAAGGTACTTAGCATACAGAAGTCACTACTGATAACATTTTCTAGATGTTTCAGATGCTAAACCTTCATATAGAACAAGTAGAGGTAATTTTGGATCTTCATATAAAGATACTAATGGTATAATCAGATCTGAGAATGTGCGAAGGAAAGACTTAATTTCTGGACCTAGTTCTTTCTCTTTCCAATCATACCACAAAGTTTTCAAAGGATGCAAAGACTGTTAGGCTATATAATCCTAGTGAATCTTATGTTCCTTCTTTGAGGGAGTCATAACTATTGGAACCAAGTCACAACCAAGTCTACTTGTAATAGAACCTATAAGCAGCATTCCATACTTTAACATTTTCTAAAATTAGTGATTTAGTCCGTGAATACTGTATGAAAATAAGCATTTAGAGAAATTGTACTGTAAATTTCTCTCAGATTTTCTAAAGTCTCCTGGTGAATGTGCAGATCATCTTAGTAGAATACATTCTTCTGAATCACCCCTAATACTGAGGAGTAGAATTCAGATATATTCAAATCAAAGCCATTTTTTTTCAAGCTCCCATCTGAGGGCAACTGAACCCAACACAACTATATAAGTCTGGAAAATTGCATTTCTTTTTCAAGAAGTCAGTCATCAGGCACTTAGAAGAATTGGGATTAATTTCAGACATGAAATTTTCATTGAATTTCAGAAGTGTTTCCATGTCCATCCCTAGCCCCTAAGGCTAATATCTCCTGGGAAAACTGAAGATGTTGAACACATAGCTTAATAATTATTTGAGTATACTGTGGCTCATATTTACTAAATAGACTCTGGATGATATAATGGTGAGCATGATAGACCTTGTCTGTTATGTAGCTGACCAAATCGTTAGGCGTGAGTTTTCATAAATTATAATGAATTTCCATGATAACTGAAGAGGCGGCTAGAGAAATAGTTACAGGCAGCTCAGTGGAGCCACAGTTGCCAGACTCTGAAACACACAGAGGTTCCATCTAAACTATAATACCTTGCTACATGTTAGTGATGTCACTAGCTAAATGTCACATTCAAAACCATTCTGAAGTAGTTCTCCCAGTCTCAATTTTAAATTTGATACTAAGAACTCAGTTTATGATGATGTTGAAATATTACAGTGCTTCAGGTTCCGCTTTGACCTTAAGAGAAGTTAATTTCTCTTAAGACACTAGCCATCACCTTATCACCTATGCACTTATTTGTTCATTCAGTTAGCATTTTTTTGACCAAAACTGTGCTAAGTATCAGGGAGATAAAGAAACAAGCCCAAAGCCTAAATGCTCAAAACTTAATCTGGAGTTGTACTGACAAGGAACATAAATGTGATGATAAAAAATAGTTATGGGGTGCCATTGGTACACAGATGTGGACCTGCCTCTTTCTCAGGCTGCAGTATAGACAGTCAGCAAAAGTACCATGGAGGAGGTGATATCTAATCTATAGGAGCTCTTCAAGGAGGAAGCACATTATACCCATAAAGGTGGAAGTAGAAACATACAGTGAGGACAGTGATGATAATTACTGTCCCCCCCCCCCCCCGGCGGGACTTTGGGAGCATAATTGTTCATAAGAATAAAGATAAACCATTTCTGGCTCTCTCTCTACAGGAAGGAGAGGTAGACTGTTGGCCACTCACTTGCCCCAATCTGAGCTGTGAGTACACAGCCATGTTGGAAGGGGAGTGTTGTCCCCGCTGTGTCAGTGACCCCTGCCTGGCTGATAACATTGCCTACGACATCAGAAAAACTTGTCTGGACAGCTATGGCATTTCAAGGCTGAGCGGCGCAGTGTGGACAATGGCTGGATCTCCCTGCACAACTTGCAAATGCAAGGTAATTGGCTGTCCTGAGGACAATTGGGCCTTGAACAGTTGTCACAGAGTACCTGCGGGAGGTTCATTCCTGATGTTTCTGAATGCACAGGTTCTGAGGGGCATGATGGAAACACAGGCAGGCATTTCCATCTCAAGGGAGGTTAATATGTCTGAGTGGATCGGAGCCACACTGTGTATATAAGTAAATTCCAAATGAACATGGACTAAAACAGTCCTCTGTCTTGCCTTTGAACTACAGAATTTTAACAATTGACACTAGGTCCAATTATGGCTGATTTAAGCTATTTTGACCTGCATATTAAAAAGGAAAGAAAGAAAAAAGATCTCTTTTTCATGCTGGAAAAATTTATAAGCCCTTTCATGAAACTGTCAGTGTTAGAAGAAAGTGCTCTATGAAGTTGTTTGCTTTAATTATCACAGTATCTAATGCGGGGACTTGAAGCTCTTGCTGCAGGATTTAATTGTGATTATTTTCCTGTCATTTTGGAGGAATTCCCATGAGCGATCCTCACCCTCTTTGATATTAAAAACTGACCCCTTTAAAAGCTTGAGAAGAGCTATGGCTACAGCTGACTTGAAGCTGGGGTTAGGCAGCCATCTCTGCCAAAACATTGAAGATTCTCCTGATGAAGCACATTTAAAATATTAGTCTATTCGGTTCTGTCAAATCCTGGCTCAGTTTCATCTATCAGTGGAAGGTTCCCAAGTCATCTCTTTATGGCTGTTCTTAAGGTGGATTCTTTTCTTTTTTCTGGAAAGTACCATCTTTAAATTCAGCCCCAATAGGAAAAGGCCAATATCAACCTGCACATAGCAAAAGAGCCACAGTCCCGTGTGTACTTTCAAGCCCCAGTAAACTTAGCGACCAGGGGATGTGGAGACCTGTGTTATGTATTAGTATTTCTTTGAGGTCAGGTTTGAGATTCATTTAGGGAGATTATCAAGGTATATTAACATTAATTTCCATTAATTTATATATCTAAATATGTACTGTTCCTTTCATAGTCACCACTGAGAGACTCTGTTCCTATTATGCAAACCTTTCTGGAACCCATTTTGGAGTTGCCTTCATGTTCTTCTACTTTTGATTTGATTTGTCAATGACAAATTATCTTTGAGGGGTATGTTTTTGAAAACAATTTTATTTAGAATAAGTCCAGTGACTAAGTTGCGTGAACAACCTGGAAATACAGGGGACGAATCCCAAATATGGTTTGGGAAGTATAAACTTGCACTGCCAGCAGGAGCTAGCAAAGGGACTCAAGAGGATCGCCTATGTCTTTCCTTCCCCCACCTCCTCTAGCATTTTTTTGGTAGTTTTTCAGTAGCATTCATGGAGCTTATCTCAAAATGGAGATGGTCATTTTGGATATGCAAATGCACACTGCTGATTGATTTATATCCTCTGTCTCAGTTGGCTAACACTTTTGTCTTGATGCACAGAATGGAAGTGTCTGCTGTTCTGTGGATTTGGAGTGTCTTCATAATAATTGAAGTATTTAAAATGGACTCATCATTGCGGGAGAAAAATGGACGAAATGACCATCCAGCATGGTGAAGAACAGGAATTTGTGTTTTGTTTTTTACCACAATTACCAAAGTCTCCATCTGAGGAAGGTGTTTGGGGGTTGCCTTTTGGATCTATCACTTTGTTCATTCTTGCTAACCTAGTCTAGGTGACCTACAGTGGTTGTTATAAGAAGTTTCCCGTGTTGTAAATCACATTTCCCTCATCAAATCATTTGCAAATACATTTAAATGATCTCATGGTAAATGTTGATGTGTTTTTTGGTTTATTTTGTGTACTAACATAATAGAGACTCGGCTCTTTTTATTTATTTTTTTTCTTGAGTTTTGGATCAAATTTTACAAATAAAGTTGCCTGTTGTGATTCTGTCCCATCCACTGCATACTTAGTATCGAGACCCCTGTGAAATGTTTTGATGAATGTATGTAGAGTCTAACTGAATCATACTTACATTTCAGACTGTTGAACACACTTAGATGGTCACGCATTCAGTTTAAACAAGGTGAAAGAAATTCTGATATAGTAAAGAGGGGCAAGGCCACAAACATGATTATATAATTATTGTTAAAAGAACTTTCTCCTCCCTCTTGCAAATAAGACAAAAGCATAAGTCACAATTTAGAAGCAGCAATACTTACCACCTTTCCAGGCACTGAAAAATTGATAACTTACAAGGGACTTGCATATCTATTAATTCAAGTTATCATCCTAGCACAGGTGAATGGTGTAATTCCTACATTACATTACGTTCCTGCATTACAGAATAGTAAATTAATGGCTCCTGAGAAACAGTTTGTTTGGTTGACTTATACCATGTTGGGACTGGTGGCCAGCTCTCCTAATGCCTGCCCAGTGCTATTTTCTTCTAGACCATACCACCTCTCAGGTGGTGAAGGATACACCTTTAAGAAAAGTTACTTGTATGTTCAATAGTTCTTTTAGAACAGTGAATGTTTCCATTTGAGCCACCAGCATATTTTTAAGAGTTGGCAGTTATTGAGTGGTACAAAACGAATAAAATGTGTAAATAACATTTTATCTGAGCTGAGAATTCAAACTTAGGTTGTAGTTTCAGTTAAATCACGTCATAGTGGTTTATAATACCTAAGGCTCTTGAATTCATTATTATTCTGAATCAAGTTGTTTCATGAAGTTTTATTCACTTTCCTAGTATCAAAAAAGATGTTAAGTCATTCATGCTAACAATATTTTAAATCCCCCAAAATAATAAAATTATTCATTAAAAATGACAAGCTCAGATTACCATTGTTCATTGATATTTGCCAGAGATTCTACTCAATATCAAATATTTTTGCGAAGATGGAGTTCACTACATGAAATTAATTCCATGTGAATTAAATTATGTCAATAGTTTAAATACTGTATTTGACAACTACTGTTAAAATGTGGTAAGTTAGAAGATATCTCTCCTTTAACTCCTTAAATGCAATCATGGAATGGAGAACTTGAAAATGATTCTTTTAAAAATACGGGTGCCTGGGTGGCTCAGTCAGTTGAGCATCTGACTTCAGTCAGGTCATGATCTTGTGGTTCACAAGTTTGAGCCCCGCATCAGGCTCTGTGCCGACAGCTCGGAGCCTGCTTCAGATTCTGTGTCTCCCTCTCTCCCTGCCCAACCCCTGCTTGCTCTCTGCTTCTCTGTCTCTCTCTCTCTCAAAAATAATAAAGAAAATATTTATGACCCAGCATTAAAAAAAAATCTTAAGGGGCACCTGGATGGCTCAGGTCACGATCCTGCAGTTTGTGAGTTTGAGCCCTGCGTCAGGCTCTGTGCTGACAGCTCAGATCCTGGAGCCTGCTTCAGATTCTGTGTGTGTCTGTCTCTGAAAAATGAATCACATTAACAAAAAAAATTTAATTGTTTAAAACATGTTAATTTAAAATTATTAAAATTAAAAAATTAATTTTCATTGGAAAAACTAAGACACTTATAAGAATCATTCATAACTGTATAGGTCAGTGTTGGCAAACTATGGCCCTGATGCTAAATCTGCTTCTATACTTCCCTGGAACACAGCAGGGACCATTCATTAATACATTCTCTACTGCTGAAGAGGTAGAATGGCAGAACTGAGTAGTTCCAACAGAGACCTCGTGGCTCACTTGGTCTTGCCCTCTACAGAAAAAGTTCACCAGCCTCTGGTAAAGAAAATGACTAACACTGCTGTGTATTTTAGAATGGGTTTCCATTTTTACCAATGAATTTTCAAAATTTCACCACTGTCTTTATTGCACAGCCATCAGTGTTGATGGTTTATCCTAAAATAGGGGTTTTGTTTGTTTTTTGACAACTACAATCCGAAAATGTGTTTTCTTCGTTTCATTTTAGATCTGGTGGGTAAATGTAACCTGTGCCAACTTGATAAAATGTTATTGATATTTAGTAGCACAATTTACACTACTGCCAGCTCCTATCAATAAGGGGTTTGCTTCCTATCAAATAATTGATGACATTTTCTTATCAAAAATTATTGAGTGCTTTATACATAAGATACTCCGCTACACTCTGCTCAGAAAATAAAGATGAAAAAAATTGTCGTTAAAGTTCACCATTATGTGAGCCTTTAGAGGTGTTGAGGATCTTTGAATCTATTAGGGGATCCAGTTGAAATAACTGCTTGAAATACCTTCTTGATTCAGAAAGTTTAAAAAAGTTACTTTTTAAAAAAAATGTGGTAAATCTCTTGATGGAATTTGGTTAAGTCTTGTTCTATGGTGTGGAATGTAAAATGGGTGTCCATTTAATGAAACAAAACTATATTTAGCAAATCTGCCTCCTTACAGACCCTAACCATTGTCTGCTCCACCACAAGGGTCAAGAAGCTAACACACAGTCTGGTAAGAAACAATGATCGATACATAAGTAATTGTTTAGCTACCTTCCAATTACCTGTAGTGTCAAAACATTGTGATTCAGGAGAGTAGAATATGAGGGGAGATGAAACTTCTATGAACTAGATAAATCTATTAAAACAAAATTTACCTCACTCTTCTATGTTGCATATGAAATATATATATATATGCATGTGTATTATATATGTTTTATATATAAGTAGAATATCAATATATAATATATATTCATCTGCGACCTATAATGCATATATTTTAATATTTATATTCATATATAATATGTCTATGTGTGTATATATATATGTATATATATACACACACACACACACATACATACATACATATCACCAGACTTCCCCTCTTCTGAGCTTTACACTTCTGTGCTTATGTCACTATTGTGGACTTTTAACAGACTATATAGGCTAGCCTATGTACAATCTTCATCTTATACCATCCAGCATAGTGCCTTGCATAGAGTACATCTTCAATTAATTGTAAAAATTGAATTCATAATCATCTTTTACAGTATCAAAAAGTTATCATCGGAGAGTGGAGACAATCCACTCTAGTGGCTTTCAAATGTTCTTAAGCGGTAAGACCTGTTTGAAAAATCAAAATGTATTCTGTGCTCCAATATAAAAATTCAGTAAAAGCAGTTTCTCTGTTTGGAGCAAGGGTTGAGAACCCCTTCACACATGCCACACCATAGCTCACAAACTTCAACAGCACGGTTTCAAAGTCATTGACCTGAACTTCATCTTCACCTCTACAGATGAAACCAATGCTCAGAGAGGTTAAGTGACTTGCCCAGAGTTCATAATTCATCATAGACCTAGAGCTACCACCCAATCCACACGGTTTTCCCTGTGCCGTCCTGCTAATGACCCCAAATGTTTTCCCACATTTCATTTTCAAGTGAGCTTTTCTTACTCCTTCTAAATGGATGACGTTAAAAGACAATCATGGAGGAACTTCAATATCTGTAATTGTCTCTGTGTTCTGTATTCCTCCTGATTGTGATATTGCTTTATGAAATTCAGGTACTAAGAACTGAGAAACATTCTAATTAAAAGCCTGACAGCATGCCTAAACCCACAGTAGTAACAAGCCATTTTACCCAATCTCATGCTCTATAGGAAAATTTTAAAATACAATTTTTGTGAGCACAATTCATTCCAGAAACATGCTTGTATTCCAAAGCACCTGTATATCAAAGTGAATTTCCCCATAAAAAATAATGGAAACTCGGATGACTCATTCCACAACTCCAAAATATTCATATAAAAATGATTATAATACTGCAATATAATACAAAATAATAAAGAACATATAAAATATAAAGCAAAATAAATTAACCTGCACTTACCTCTGAAAACCTTCATGACTGGTATAAGGGAGACAAGAGAGAGGAGGGTTATTGTGTAGGACGACTTTCATTATCACTAATAGCACCACTGCTACCTGTTGGCTCAATGGAATCTTTTTCTGCATGGGGGACATTGTATACAATAAACTCTTGTCATATACTGTATTTAATGTAACTGTCAATAAGGCAGCAGAGGAAAGGGTTTATATCTGTAGGCAGCCTGGCCTAGAATGAAGCAAAGCATTCCTAAGCTTACTCTTGTATGGAAAAGCAAAGGGCTATCTATCCATAGGTGTTTTGAAGTGACAACAAAATACAGTAGTTCCAGTTGTGGGCACCTTCCAACATTCTTAAAAGTTATTTATGCCAGACACCAGAGCCTGAGACCAAGCATCAGCAAGTTACTCGTAATCTAAGGTTTTACTGTACTCCTTAAAGTTAACACACACACACCCATCAGAATACTACAAAACCTGGCACTGAAAGGCGATCTTGCGTATAGTCTGCTTTCTGATATTATTCATTTGCCCATTTACATTTTTTAATGTTTATTTTGAGAGAGAGAGAGATCATGAGCGGGAGATGGTCAGAGAGAGAAAGAATCCCAAGCAGGCTCCACACTGTCACCATGGATCCCATGACCTGAGCAGAAATTGAGTCAGAAGCTTAAACAACTGAGCTGCCTAGGCACCCCACACTATTGCTTTAGTAAAGAGCCAAATGAATATAAAGGAGGGAGGTGGGAATACTTCTTTTAAATGCAAAATAAAAATATATTCTTTTGATCAAAACATCAAACACCATGCAGCTTGGGAAATGAAGATACTGTAAAGAAAATAGAACAAAAATCTGGGGTACTACATTCCATATTTACAAATGGTGAAGTATTACCTTCAATCATGTCTGTGAACAGAGCTTTAATGATTCTATTGTGGGCTAGGGAATAATTTTTCTTAGATAATTTTACATATAAAATTTGAAAACGGCATTGAAGGAATGAGTCACTGCACTAGAAATCAGACTGACAAAGGTTTTAATCAGATTTTTAAACCTCAACTATTATTGGGGACAATGTAGAAAAGTACCCAGAGTAAGTTGGAGGGAGTACAGTGACATAAATAGTGCATCTCAAAGGTCTCAGTAGATTGTGAGCCAATTGTTGATAGTCGACTATATGGACCCAGGCTTTTCGCTTTATTCAGAGAAGCCCCAAATTGGGATTTTACTGTGTGATGTTATGAGTCTTAAATTCTGAATCCAACTTTAGAAGAATGAATTCAGGACATACAAAACATGTTGGTGGACTGATGTAGCTCGTAGAATCAATTTGTCACAGACCTCTGGTTGAGAGCCACAGGAAACCCTTCAGTTAACTCATGCTACTTCAGAATTTATAGGTCAGCAAAACAGTTGCTTTTCTCTTTACCCCCTCTCCCCCTTCCCTCCCATTTATCATTCACTTTAATCGTATGGCATTAAATGGTATCTAAGCCCCAGAATTTCCTTGGTGTGTTCTATATCTGCCTCTGCAAAGTGTGTGTATTGACATTTCTGCTGATTAGTTCAATTCTACTGGAACTAGAACACTTCTTAAATGAGTGGAACATCAGCATCCTACCTTTTAGAAGGCATCATTTGTAATCTTAAATATTTCCATTTCTGAAACCAATGATGCGTGTGTAGAAAGTACTCATTTGGAAGGCTTAAAATAGGAATATGTTACTTTTTATCAAAACTCTTCATTTCCCAAGCCACAGATACGGATTAATTCACACAAGTGCACTGACGATGACTAAGTGTTGTCACGCTTGGTGGAGGAACAAGACAGCTAGACTCACAATCTTTCCTGTTCCAGCTTCACTCTGAATCACGACCTGACAAATCCTAGCAGACCAGGGTACCCCAGGTAGGCTATGGAAGCAGAAAGCATATGACTTGCTGGCAGGCTCTTGGAGTGTCATCTGCAGAGATAAAGAGAAACACAGAATACCTTCTCATTAACAATGGCAGAGCATCTTGGCAGCTGCAGTACATCCAAGAAAGAAATGTTTGTCATTTCTCTCTGTTACTCAACGGAGACATTGAGTAACATGTGGACAATCAGTATAAATAAAATGTGGACAATCAGTATAAATAAATGTGGACAATCAGTATAAATGTGGACAATCAGTATAAATAAAACAGACTTAAAATTCTTTGCTATCAAAGAGAGTGAAAAGTGATATTGGAGAGTATCAGATTAAAACTAGCCTTGGGTATGAGTCCCCTGTGGCTGCTATGACAAATTATCACAAAGCTGGTGTCTTAAGACGGGAATTTATTTTCTCACAGTTTTAAAGGTGAAAAGTATGAAAGTATCAACAGAGCCATTCTCCCTCCAGAGACTCCAGGGGAGAATCCTTTGCCTTTTCCAGCTTCATATGGCTCTACTTGATCTTGGTTTGTGGCTGCAACACCATTCTCTGCCACGTTGGCCACATTTTCGCCTCCTCCTCTTCTCTGTCTCTATTCTAGGTGTCTCTTACAGGGATTTTCATCATTGGATTTAGGGTCAACCTAACAACACAGGAGTTCTTCTCGAAACCCTTAATTACATTTGCCAAATGCCCTTTTTAAAGAAGGTAACATTCACACGTTCTGGGGATTAGAATGTGGACATAACTTTTGGGAAGCCACAATTCAGTTTAGCACACTTTGATCAAGAAGGCCAGAAAACAAATCTTGATTTAACCCCTGTATGTGTCAAAGAGTTGTGATTCCTTCTTTCTCATGCACTGGGGTAGAACAATGTCTGTGTAATCCTCACTCCCATTTAGAGAAGACGCCCTTCCATCTACAGTGTCCAAAGGACTAATAGGCTGGAACTTACATATTCCAGTAATTATTTTCTGCAGAAAATTAAATTTATGGTCTAAGGGAGAAAAAAAACATGAAAGGAATCCAGTAGGCAATTATAAAAACTAAGGGAATGATGAGGTCATGGATGCTTGGCTTTAGTCAATAATGCTTGGATAGTACTTGGTGTCCATTCACAGTCCATCAACAACATTGCAAAAATTAAGAAGTAGAAAGTTCAGCTAAATGCTCATTTCTCTTTTTAAAAAGGACTTCTGGAAAAAGAAAAACCTTCTGACCATACAACAAAAAAATATTCTGTCAGATGTTTATCTGGAATTTCAAGCACATCGTAAAATCTTCATTAATTCTGTGAAAGTCAATTTCAGGTTTCTCTCTCAGACTTAACAGTACTCCAGATAGAGCTTGAGACTAATGGTCTTTAAGCCCTGTATGTGAGTATGTGTTGCAAATATCTCCCTTTTCCCACCAAGGTAACAGATCTTCCTAGTATACCTGATGGCACGATAGCATATCAATTTCCTCTCTTGATTGTGCAGTGGTGTTGGTTAAATTATAGTTTATCATTCTTCCCTTCATCTCATTCAAAGGTAGTTTAAAAGAACCCATCTCTGGGCATTGTGAAGAAATGTAGGCATTTTGTACCAGGAAATAGACTCACAAACCTATTTTAATTAATTATCAAATGGGCAACCTAACAGGCTCTATATTTTTGGAGCTGAGAGAAGAGGACTAATATAGAATTAATGTACTATCTAATAAGGATGGTACTAAGTGGCACACAAATGTTGTCTCACTTCATACTTAAACCACTCCTAAAGCCTGGGGATAGTGATCCACATTCTACTGATGAGAAAATGAAGACACGAACATGTTTTATAACACACAGCTCTGTGTAGGGGTTCTGTGCTTCTGAAACTAAAGCTATATGGAGTAGCTGGGAAATATTTAGAAAGGAAGACTTTAAGTTGTCTTGAAGGATTAGGAACAGAAAGGTTTTCCCAGAATAAGGACAAGGAATGAAATCGGCTTGAGGAGAGTGGGTACTGAAAGTAGGCAGCATAAGTAAAGATTAGAATAGCCTTTTATGTCAGGCTGAGTGATTTGGACTGGGTTGTACAGGACCTGAGATGCATACTGGTTCTAGTAGGACCACAATTTTTACTGTAATTCGCAGTAGGACCTTGCTATGCCTGGCACGTGCATGGCTAGAAGGCCATCTCACTCCAAGATTCAACAGCTGTTAATTTTCTTTCACTTTCTATGGAAGATGGGTAGTTACATTCAGCTGTCTGCAACCATCCCGCTTCTGCCTTCCTGCAGACCTGTGACTCTTCATTTGTTCTCATGAGTAGGGTTGCATTGTGAGCTGTGAAATGCATCCAGCTGTCCAGTCCCTGGCAGAAGCCTGTTCATCATCTGCCCTTCTAGTCTGGATCTAGATGGTTTAATCACACTGCCTTTCAGTGGGGAGATTTATCTTTCTAGTCACTTTACATAGCAATCTAAGAAAAGACGAGAAATCACTCTCCCCCCACAATGGGCAAAACCAGTAAAAAAAAAAATGCCCACTGTCTGGAGCATGAAAGAAATGATATATTGTGAAAATTCAAACTTTAAGAATAAAACAGGGGAACTCAGACCAAGAAAATAGTTTAACTGGCCTTTGAGAACTTCCCATGCAATGCACAATAGCAAAAGTGAGAGCATGAAGTGGCTTAAATGCTCATATAACAAATCAGTGTATCTGGCTCAAGCTTTGGAGCCCTCAAACTAAAGACAATGGGAATTGTAGTATCTTGAGAATGTCCCCCCTGAGCACATGCATATGTCTGGCTCCAAAGAACTCTCTTCATTGTTAAGAAACCAGCTGCCAATAGTTTATGCTTTTCCTTTCAATTATTTATGAACTTATATGTATTCTAGGTATCAAATGTTATTTTACTGAACACCTATTTTGGACAATGTTATCTGGGGAAACAGGAATGAAAATGGCAAGATACAGGCATTCGGAGGAAAAAGAAGTCACTTCCAGACAAAAGGGTACAATACACAGCATTACACTATTGAAGAAGACATTGCTGGGTAAAACAGCTCCTAAGGCTGGGCATTCGTTTTGCTAATGTTTAAGACAAAGACTAGGGGAGCTATTTTTAAGGAGCTCTGGGAAGCAAGGCATGAGCAGTAACTGGTGGTGGTGTTACAGTACAGTTGGAACTAGACAAATAAGGCATTCCTGAAGATCTGGTAGCATAATCGGGGGGCGGTCAGCAGGTGTGTAGGAGACTGGGGGTCAGCAACAGAAAATGAAGAAAGAAAGAAATGGCATCAGTTGAAGTTTGCTGACACTTGAGCAGATGTGCTGCACTGTTATAAAGTAAGAGGTGCCTAACAAGAGAGTTTGGTGCAAGGGGATGAAGTCACAGCACATGATTTTGATGCCGTAGTGAGTCTGAATGAAGCCACCAGCACCGTACAGAGTGGGGAACAAAATGACAAGCGGAAGAATAATGAAGACAAACCATACCCGGGAGACACAAGACAAAGTGGAAAAAGCATATGTCTTGGAGCCAAACAAGCCTGGGTTTGAATCCCAGTTTTTTCCCTTCTTAGTCCAGTCAACTGTGACCAAGTTACTAACCTGTCTAAAAAGCAACATCATTGTTTACCAAAAAAGGGGATTAATACCACACACCAATGAGGGATTTTATGAAGTTCATAAACGTTATAGGTGCTCAATGAATAGTAGTTATTTGGAAAATCTCCTTTGATGTTTTTTCTCATACTGATGCCCTCAGATGCCTTGCCCTCTCTTGCCTCACGCTCTTAGGCAACTGCATAAATTGCTGGCCAGAAATTGAGTTATGCCTTTCTTGAGAGTTCAAAACATCTTAGCTATATTGATGAGCCATCAAGAAAATACACAGCTTATCCAGTTTTCTTTTTCCTCCCTCCAAGGATATGAATGAGTAACTTAAACATCTGAAGGTGCTTTGAGGGAGGAAAAAATTCTAAAAGGATGACAAACTGCTAACAAGCCAGGTAAATCTTACAACTGCTCTGCACTTGAATTCTGCTGTCAGGCTGTGTGGGGCAGTGGAACAATGATAAAGGGGTGTGTTGTCGATAGACGACAGTAGGTAGGTAATGATTGGAAATGATTACCTACTGGCCGAAGGACCAAAATCTAATGGTGAAGAGCAGTCAGGTAATTTGAAGTCATTTGATCTGACAAATATTATGCAGCTGAAAAGGCTGGGTATTGTTTCCCTAGTAAAACCTTCAAGGAAAGAAACATTTAACCTTTGAAGGCACATGCAGAACACCCTATTCCTCTGCACACTTAAGAAATGGAAGGAGTTTCTGAAGAAATAATATGCTTGGTGGCACTTTTCAAATAACAGGACGAAGAGAGTTTTGAACAACAGATGAGACTGAGTAGATTGATTCAATTTTCCCTATTTTGGTGGCTTCCACAAATCTCCCAGCTCTTGCCATGTATGTGTTCATGTCCATGAAGGCTGTCAGGTGGTCTGTATTGCAGTGGTACAGTCAAGTCAGATCAGCCAGTAGCCACTGAGTGCTCACAACTTAACTATATTCCATGGAGATCGGTAAAAACCACATGCAAGAGTTCAGAATGAAGTCTTGCTAAAAGAGTCCCAATGAGTGACTGAAACAGGTAAGTCACTTCCTTTCCCTCCCAGATTTTAATACTCATTGTCATAAGGCAAAGAATCAACAAATGACTATTATTTCCCAGAGATAGATTTGATAAAGTATAGGTATTGTTTTTAGAGGAAGGAAGCAGCTCACATAATAATAAAAGCACAGGTGTGAGATGCTTCAATTATCCTTTCCTGATAGAATTATTTAGATAATTTAAGGAAGAAACAACAAAAATAAGTACTCAGGTTGTGTACATTATAGGGGGGAAATTGTAGATTGAATCTCTAGGGCTAAGATTTTTTGAACACAAAGTTTGACCTGGTTTGCAGCCACAAGTATTTATTATGTGCCAACTGTGTGTTGATCAGGAAAGGAAGAGAATGAAGGAATAATGGCCCTTGTTTCTGAAGAAGTTTAAAATGTGTAAGGGGTTATAGACTAGGACTTTAAAATCAGTGTGCTAAGGGTTGCAACTGAGGCCACCATAAGATGCTAAGGGAGTAGAAAGGAGGAAACCTTAACTCATCCTTTTTGGGTAAAAAGTTGTCAGGGAAGTCCTTAAAAGGACTGGGTGGAGATGAAAATATCCAAGGGAATACTGCAATAAATAGTGTTCCAGAAGATGAGAATAACATGGGAGAATACCTGGGAGAGTGATAGAGTGGCATCCATAGGTGGTTCCATACTTCTGGGACATAATTGTGAAATGGAAAGTAGGGGGAGATGGTAAGGACATTTGAAGAGAGAAACAGGGGCCAAGTTTTGGAGGGTCTTGTTTGTGAACATATGAGAGAGTTGGACAATGAGCAGGAAAAATGATTTCATAATCCAAGTTTGAAATTAAAAATGGGAAAAAATACTTCAGTGTTGACATTTCAAGTAAGATCCTGATGACCATGACAACTTCCTGGACCATAAGCATCTGCCACAGAAGTGTTAAATACTCCAGAATTTTGCTTCAGGTCTTTTGAAATAAAGGAGCCAAGAAGACTAAAGAATGACAGGTCAAGCACACTTGAAGAAAAAGCAACATTATGGAAAGCAGAGCACAGGTGATCCCAGAAAAAACAAACAAACAAAAAAGACTGACGAAACTTTCTGGTTATAGTCCTTTACAATACATTCTTCTTACCTTGGCCTCTGTCCTTATGTCCCTGCTACTTTGGGTTTCTAAGGCTGTAAAAGCTCTAGCAGAATATTGTCAGTTGAGGTTAGAAAGTGTGTTTTTGACTAAGTGGAAGGGTGAAAGAAAAGCAGCATGAAGGTTTAAATAATGGAGGAAGGTGTGAGTAAACAGGCCAGAGATCATCTCCCTCCAGTCTTCATTCTGAGGATAAAGAGAGTATACTTGAAGAATCAACTGTATTCCCAAGATTGTCCCTGAAGATAGGGAACGTATGCACTTATTCTCTTTAATTGTTTCAGGCATACATGTGTTTATTTATTCCTTTATGCAATTTTCTATTCATGTATTATTCTACTTCCTTACTTAAGATAATTTCAATATTTACTTGCAGTGTAAATAAACTAAAACTAACCAAGGAGCTCCTAAGTGTCACTACAACACTAAAAAGGTAAAAGGGCTTACTGTAACTAACATTTATTAATGTCTTGCTATGAACTAGCATTGCTGGTAATTTCCTTAATGGTCACAATAAACCCTTGGCAGCGGTACTATTTTTAACTCCATTTTACTAATGAGGAAACTGAAGCAGAGAGAGATTACATAATACTCCTTAAGGTTGCAGAGTTCCCAAGAGGCAGATTTGGGATGAATCTACCAGAAGAGTTAAATTTTAACTGGCCAAGAGACCCCATTATGCTTTTCCTCTTCCTACACTAGAAAATAATTTTTCAATTTTGCTTCTTCTGTTCACCTAAATTATTTTTCCACTACCTTACCCAACCTCACTTTGTCCTTTTTCCTCTGATCACTGAATGTTTCAATCGGGGCCCAGAGAGAGAAAAACAAAACAAAACAAAATGGGAACCACTTTAGATATTTCCAGCAGAAGGAATTTAATACAGGAGATTATTTACACATGTGTTGGAATAACTCTGAAGCTAAACAGAGGAAACCAAATCAGAGATTAACAGCATCTGGAAGCTTTTGGAAAGATAACAAGAGGACGTAGTGTTAGCAAAGTGCAGGAGCCAGAACCAGGGCCAACTGGCAGGAGCCGGAAGCAAGGCGGGGGCTGCCATGTTGGAATAGGAACCACAAAGCCTGTCTGGTGATAGCTAGAGTGACAGAGGACATTGCTCAAGGCAGAGACAAGAGAAAAACCTGGCTTCTTCTCTCCTCCTACATTCTAGTCTTCTGATGCTTCCCTTTAATACAACCTATCTACAAGTCAGAGGGAAAAGGAAGTTTGCGAATGTAATGCAACAAGGGAAGGACCAAAGAGGACTGTGAGAACAAATCAGCAAATGTCAGGTTCCCCAAAGGGCTGATTGACCAGTTTGCTCCATCAGCCCATTTTCTCAATAAAACCACAGATATGGCATATCTGTGCAGCACATAAATAGTAAAACTCAAGCATCTGTTTTCAAAGATATGGTTGCTGACACACCATACCGTTATGCACACTTTTGAAAGAAACAGCGTCACCTTTCCCTTGGATGGCAGCCAGTAACATTTGCCAGTGATACAAGTTACAAAGAGATAAGAAACTGGTATCTTTGTTGAAATTTAATGATCTAAGGAAGTTAAGTCTCACTTTCAACGACACAGTTTGACATATTGTGTCATTAACCTCTGTATGTATTTCCTCCACAACTTCTAAAGTAGGTTCCCAAAGGGCATCACTATTCGTGGCAGAAATGATTTAAATTTTGTCATGTTAAAGTGGCAAATCATGTAACATTTCATATGGGCATATATTTGAAAAGAAAAACATAGTTCCTGAGTGAAAGTTAGAGGGCACTTGCTATTGCAGGATTGACAATATACTGGCATGTTTAGACAGAGAGCTAGCTGCCTTCTTGAACAGTTTCTACAGTATGTAAGAGACCACAGGGTGTCTGAGATAAGACTTAGTAAAAGATTCTCTCCCTCTCTCTCTCTGTCTCCTCCAAAATTTGGCATTTAGCTCCATTTACACTTTTGTAATACCCCTGGTGATATTGCTGTCACTAAAAGTTCTGATTGAAAAAGTCTGCATGAAGTAGCCCTCCTACCAAACTTCCTTATTAGCGTTGCGTTACACTGGACCACCACCTGACGCTATCCTTTACTTCCAAAGACTTTCATTTCTAGTTGTGTTTATACTTACTATAGATGAGCATGTCTTGAATGGCTTAGTTCACTAGAGTCTTCTCCAGTCCAGTTGGTCAGAAGCCCCTATGAAGGACTTATTTAGAAATAGACTATTTGTAAGGATAACTTAGAACTCAAAGAGTAATTTGTTCTAGCAAATCCCTGTTATGTTCTTAGTGTGTTGTCTTTTTCTATGTCTAAACTTGCTAGATGAGTAACTGCTGCATCACTGCATTTCATTTTGCCTGTGTAGACAGCTTGAGGACATTTAACATAGTTGATTAATGGAATGGGAAAAGACTGACATAGCAAATTGGCTGAATTTCTGAAACAGGAACTTATTTTGCTTCCTCCTTCAGCTTTCTCAGTCTGGTCTTGTTTTTATAGAAATTCACGGTTTCAGTCATTTTGAAAGTCTTGTTTGAAAGATATACCTTAGAACTGCTGATGCATATCAGTGAAAATACACTATAGAGAATCCTAAGTTTATTGAAACTGTTCTCTGAGTTTGGAAGCAACTGAACAATAGTAAAGAAACAAAAAAGAGATTTAAAATTTTAGATTATTTCAGATAGAACTGTTTGGAGAATTGGGTGCATAGCAGTAGTGGCTTCATAAAATTAATTCCCAGAATTAAGTAGATTTACTCATGTGGTTTTGGACAAAATCAGATCTCCCACACGTGCAGAGCTTGCCACTGTGAAATTTAATGCATGAAGAAACAGGATAGAACGCACATTGTCTGCAGGGAGACTAGTGCCAAAATGCAAGGAGGGAGGAAAGGACTGAGCTTTGCATGCATGTAGCTTCTTTCCTTACCTGACTAATCATATTAGTAATTCCTTCTCTCTTGGGATGTAGCAGGTAAATGGGCAAAAGAAGTCAGGTGCTTCTACAAAAAAAGGAACAGCAAGTTACATCCTGTCAGTGTCATCTTTTGTTCAGTTTACAACTTGTTCTCTCTTCCTTCCTTTTCCTCTTTCTTTTCATTCTTCTTTGGTGTCAATTTTATTTATTTCATACAGCAGGGGTGTCTGGGTGGCTCAGTGGGTTAAGCATCCAACTCTTGGTGTCAGCTCAGGTCATGATCTCATGGTTCGTGAGTTTGAGTCCCACTTCAGTCTCTGTGCTAATAGTGTGGAGCCTGTTTGGGGTTCTATCTCTTGCGCCCTGCCCCAGGTCTCTCTCCCTCTAGAAATAAATAAATAAACTTTAAAAAGTCTATACAGCAAATATTTATTGAATACCTGCTTTAGATGATCTCTATAACAGAATCTTCTTATTCTCCATTTCCTCCTCCATATTTAACCTGTGCCTATGTGAGCAATGCCAAATCTATTGAAGGAAAAAAGTGGGGTTAAGCTTTTATACTATGGATATTTACATGCACATACATACATACATACATACATACATACATAGTGAGTTCTCTGTTGGGTATTAATTTTAATTCATTCACTTAATCATTCAAAACACATTTATTGAAAAGTATGTAATACTTTTCAAGTGTTGGGGTGTTGGGGATAGCACAGTAGCACAGTAAATAAGAGGGGAGATGTGTTTGCCTCAAGGAGTTTCTATTACAGTTAGGGAGATTGATAATAAGCAAACAGACATAATGTACTCTCAGGCTTCAAGAAAAATAACACAGGGTAGTGAGGGAAGATCTGGCTGAGGAGACCATCTGTAAGCATAGGTCTGAGTGAAATGAAGCAGTGTCCATGAAAATGTATAGGAAAAGAGCCTTCAAAGCAGGTGCAACAACTATACAAGGTTTGGTATAGAAACAAATTGACTTAAAAGAATTATATAGAACATGGTATCCCAAAACCTCAGAAAACAAAGTCTTTTTAAGCACAAACAAAATGTTTGCCAAAATTGACCATACATTGGTTCATAATTCAAGTCTTGATAATTTTTTTAAAGATTGGATTTATATGTGATGTATTGTCTGAACAACCATGGAATTAGGCTGAAAATCAATTTAAAAACATTACTATGTGTTTGTAAATTAAAACTATTTCTAACTAGCTGAAGTAAGAGCATCTTATCTATTGGAATGGATAGCATAATGCATATTAAAATTATTTTGAACTTAATAAAAATACCATATGTTCAGATTTGTGGGATGCAGCAGTTAAGTAGAGGGGACATTATAACCACAGATGAATACATTGTAATGAAGAAAGATTAAATTTAACAAGATAAGAACACATCTCATGAAGTTAGAAAAAATGTATCAAAGGAAGACGGTGAGAATTAAAAGAAAGGAGAAGGAGAATATTAAAAAACTGAAAATAAAAATAAAGCAAACATTTAATAAAAATCATCAACACAGGCAGTAATTCTTGGATATCTGATAAGACCACTATACCTTGGATGAGATCTACCAAGGTGAGAGAGATGAGAGAAGAAAGCACATATAATTATCATCAGGAAATAAAGTGACATCACAAGAGATGCTGCAGTTTTTTTTTTTTTTTTTTATTTTTTTTATTTTTGGGACAGAGAGAGACAGAGCATGAACGGGGGAGGGGCAGAGAGAGAGGGAGACACAGAATCAGAAGCAGGCTCCAGGCTCCGAGCCATCAGCCCAGAGCCTGACGCGGGGCTCGAACTCACGGACTGCGAGATCGTGACCTGGCTGAAGTCGGACGCTTAACCGACTGCGCCACCCAGGCGCCCCAATGCTGCAGTTTTAAAAGAAAAAAAAAGAGGATATTGCAAACACTTACTAAGTGACAGAAGAAGTAGATAACCTACATACTTTATATCCTTTTAAAAATGTAAACTCATGCTCAAATACTTCTCAAAAATGAACTCTAGGCCAACTTTGTCCCATTAAATTCTCCCAAGCATTCAAGGAAGAAATAATTTTAATTTTATGTAAACTATTCAAAAAAAGGAATATGAGTGATGCTAGCATAATGTTAATACTAAAACCCAACAAGGATACTATAAAAAAAATTAAAGGACAAAGCCACTGCGAGATAATAGAAACTATGCATTGGTCTCGGCCCCCGGTTCCTGCCACAGAGCTCTGGAAACCCTTGCAATTAAGTAATAAGAGTACAAGAAGCATCTCTTGTTCTAATATTTGGTCTTTGACCCCATTCCTGACTATCAGAGGGGGCCATTAAGAGGATGTGACTGTTGGTTGAACTATGAGCTGGACCCAGCCAATAGGAGGCCCCTCATCCCCTCCCCTTTCCTTGGAATGTGTGCTCCATCCACAATCCCCACATTAGGAGGCATTTCAAGGATATAGCCTTAAGAGAGTAAGGTGTTGTTGAGAACATCTGGACAGTACATGTGACTGAACCCCATTAAGTCCTCTACATAAACTTTTAAGATTCTGGTAGACAGGTGTAGATATCTACTTGTCTTGTGACTGCCCCAAACTGTGTATTATGTTTCCTTGCTTATTAAACCTGCCACCTATCAATGTGGAGTGACCTGTATTTTTCTTTGGTCTCTAGTATGGGGCCAGTTTTAGATTTTATCCAGGGAACTTCCAAGGTTGTAAACCAACACTGACACAGGACTCCTAAAACACCTGTCAATTACTAAGTGGTAAGAGCACTAGAACCATCTTTTCTTCTACTGAGGCTCTGAATGGGCTCCTGGAAGGCTCCTGACAGGGACTGGTCCCCAGAAAGACCAAGCCATGATTAGAAGCTTGGAATTTTCAGCTCCACCGCCATCCTCCAGAGAGAGCTGGAAATGGAGTTAATAATTGGTCATGCTTATGTAAGGAAGCCTCCCTAAAATCCCAATAGTATGGTGCTCACAAACTTTCAGGCTGGTGAACACATCCACCTGAGGAGGGTGATGTGCCACTACTCTAAGGGACAGAAGCTCCTGTGTTCAGACCTCATCCCATGTATCTCTTCTTCTGGCTATTCATCTGTATCCTTTATCATATCTTTTAATAAACTGTTAAACATAAGTGTTTTTGAGTTCTGTGAGCTGCTCTGGCAAATTAGTGAAACTGAGGCTGGGGTCATAGGAACCTCTGATATGTCACCAAATTGGACAGAGTTTGTGGATAACCTGGGTACCTACTGCTTGCAATTGGCATCTGAAGTGTATAGGAAGAGTCTTGCACCACTAAACCCTTCACCTGTGCGATCTGACACTACCTTCAGGAAGACAGTGTCAGAACTGAGTTAAATTATAGGACAGCCAGCTGGTATTGTGGAGAATTGCTTGCTGTGGGAAAAACCCTCACACATTTGGTGACCAGAAGTGTCAGAAGTGAAGTGTGCTGTGTAAGTACCAAAGGAGACTCCCAGGAGAAAGACTCATAGGAGGAAAAACTGAGGTTTTCCTTTGACAGTCACCCAAAACTGATCCTAAACCTAACATTAGAAGACTGAATCCAGAAATATGTATGTGAAAATGATGATACATCTTATCCAAGATTAATATCTCAAGAATGAAAAGTGATTTAACTATAGCAAATAAGTTGGTGTAATTCATCTTATTTACAGATTAGAGGAGAAAAAGCATACCTCAATACTCAATAGAGGCAGAAAAAATGCTTGATAATATTTAACGTCCATTAATATTAAAAGCAAATACAAAACTAAGAATAAAGGAGGATTTCATTGATCTGCCAAAACACATCTACAACTGAAGTAGTGTAAATATAATATTACATTGTGAAATATTAAAAATTCTCCCTTTGTGACCTGGAATGTGACAATGATATCCACATTACCATTTCTATTTAATTTCAAATGTTAAGTTTTAACACTGAACTGGGAATAAAATGATACAAAAAATATAAGAATTAGAAAAGAATTTATTAAATTATCAAAATTTTAATTAATATTATATTCATGGAACATCTAAAAGAATCTATAGAAGAATAATTAGAAGAGGTAAATTATTAATTTTTTATAAATTATGAATAATTACTAATGTGGTTTAAATTATTAAACAAGAAAGTTATGCAAAATTCGTTATGAAATCAAGATAGAAAAATAAATTTTAGTACTACATTCTAGCTATGAATAGGTTAAACAAAAACAACTAAAAACTAAATAAGACTTATAGCACCATCAAAATCTATTAAATATCTAGTAGAGTCTAACAAAACTTTTGAAATTCCTTCAAGGGAAAATAATAAAATTTTACTGAGAAAAAAATGAACACAAAGTAAGAGATGTAATATATTTAAGGATTTGAAGAGTCAAAATTTTATAATTATAATTTTTTCTCAAATTGGTATAAGGAATCAATATTATCCCAATCAAAACCCCAAATTGTGTTTTGGCAAGTAATTGTAACATTCTTATGGATATTTAATGGCAAATAATAATCAAGATATGTCAGAAGAAAATAATGAGGTAAAAGACGTTCCATCATATGTCATTGTTTACTATAAAGGAACAGCAATTAAGAATGTGTGATATTGGGGGAGGAGCGAAGATGGTGGAACAGCATGGAAGTTTTTTTTTTTTGCTTCTCACATCCATGAAATACAGCCAGGTCAACATTAAACCATCCTGAACACCTAGAAAACTTATTTGAGGATTAACACAACAATCTGCACAAAACTGAACCACAGAACTCAGCAGGTATCTGGCATGGAGAGGTGAACTGGGGGAGAGAGAAGCCTCAAAGGGCAGGGAGCTGTTTTTGCGTGGATAGAGAGGATGGAGACGGGGGAAGAGTACAGGAAAAACACCCCCCAAAAGCAGCTGGAGACAAAGTAGAAAAGTGGAAACAGCCGCAGGGACTGAACTAAAAGGGGAAAAGGGAAAGGGTTTAAATTCCAAAAATACTCTATAAACAGGAGTAATGCAGAGTCTGAAACCTCTCAGCTCGATACCTGATGGTGCTCTCATGGGAAGGGCGATTCCCCAGGAGCAGAGTGAGGTCTGGTGGTCCTTGGGCCATAGAGAGAGGTGGTTCCCTGCTGGTAGGACATTTGGTAGAGGCTATGTGGCCACCCAGTCCCAGCAGACCCCAGAGAACAACCACATTCGCTGGGGTTGGAACAAGGTCATTAAGGGTGAATTCTGGTGTGAGATGCATGTTGTGATTTGCCATAATCCCTGAAACCCTGCTGCTATTTGATTGCATTAACATTTTCTGGGGTAGGCTGGCACCAGGCCACGGTCTCTGGGCACTGGCAGCAGCATGGTCCCACAGCATTCCTGGGTGCAGAAGGAGACCCTCCCCCAAAAGGTCTGCGTGGCACAAAGCCACAGTCCCTCAGAAGTGAGGGGTTGGGAAACACAGAATCTGAGACAAAACTCAGGAAGGAGGAGCGACCTGGCAACCTGACAGCTTGGTCACAGACAGTGTAAAAGCAGGGAGCAGACGGAAGCCAGAAACAAAGGACGGGTGCATGATTGCTGATTGGGGAGAACAGAGTTCTGATACTAGAGGCTGGGTAGCTGGGTGACACCATTTTCACCCCTCCCGTGTATGTGCATACATGCCTAAAGCACCACAACAATCCACCCCAGTAAGCTAAGCAGTGCCATCTAGTGGAAAACGGGGCCGTTACATTAAGCCCTGCCCAACCTAGCAAACTTCGCTCTTCAGGAATACCACTAGTCTCTCTGCCTGCTTAGTTTATGGATTATAAATTGCTTGATAGCTTGACTTCTAGGGGAAAACAATGTAATTTCAATCATATTTCAGTCTGTTCCCTGGTATATCAATTATCTTTGTTCTTTCGTTTCTTTTCTTTTTCTAGAATACATAAAGAGAAAATATTTTCATTTTCAATTTTTATTCAAATACTTATAATTCTTTTCTTCTGTATTTTTTACATTTTTGTAAATTTTTAAAATTCTATTTGACTTCCATCAGTTCATTTTAATCTATTTCATTGTATTCATTTTTTCAAATTTTCAAACTTTTTCTTTCTCTTTTCCCCCCTTTTTTCTCTAATCTGTCAAGCTCTTTTAAACAGACCAAAAAAAACACCCTTAAGATATAGCATCATTTATTTGATTTGTGTGTGTGTGTTGTTTTCAATTTTTTTTTAATTTTAATTTGTTTGCCTTATTAATTCCTTTTCTTCCTTCAAAATAACAAAATGAAGAAGTTCACTCCAAAAAAAGACGAGGAAGAAACGACAGCCAGGGACTTAATCAACACAGATACAAACAAGATGTCTGAACCAGAATTTAGAATCACGATAATAAGAATACGAGCTGGGGTCGAAAATAAATTAGAATCCCTCTCTACAGAGATAAAAGAAGTAAAAGCTAGTAAGGATAAAATAAAAATGCAGTAACTGACCTGCAATCTTGAATGGATGCCGTGGTGGCAAGGATGAATGACACAAGCAGAGAATAAGCAATAGAGAAGACAAACTTATGGAGAATAATGAAACAGAAAAATAGAGGGAGACTAAGGCAAAAAGGCATGATTTAAGAATTAGAGAAATCAGTGACTCATTAAAAATGAACAACATCAGAATCAGAGGGGTCCCAGAAGATAAAGAAAAAGGAGTACAAGGGTTATGTGAGCAAATCATAGCAGGAAACTTTCCTAACCTGGGGAAAAACACAGACATCAAAATCCAGAAAGCACAGAGGACTCCCATTAGATTAAAAGAAAAAAAAAACAAAAACAAAAACAAAAAACGGCCATCAACAAGGCATATCATAGTAAAATTTGCAAAACACTCAGGCAAGGAATGAATCATGAAAGCAGCAAGGGAAAAATAGTCCTTATTCTACAAGGGAAGAGAGATCAGGTTTGCAGCAGACCTATCCACAGAAACGTAGCAGGCCAGAAAGGAGTGGCAGGATGTATTCAATGTGCTGAATCAGAAAAACATGCAGCTAAGAATTATTTTCCAGCAAGGCTGTCATTCAAAATAGAAGGAGAGATTAAAAGTTTCCCAGACAAACAAAAATTAAAAGAGTTCATGAACACTAAACCAGCCCTGCAAGAAATTTTAAGGAGGACTCTCTAAGGGGAGAAAAGATGGAAATAAAAAAAAAAGACCAGAAGGAACAAAGACTAGAAAGAACCAGAGAACACCACCAGAAACTCCAATTCTACAAACAACATAATGGCAATAAATTCATATCTCTCAGTACTTACTCTAAACTTCAATGGACTCAATGCTCCAATCAACAGACATGGGGTGGCAGAATGGATAAGGAAACAAAATCCATCTATATGCTGTTTACAAGAGACCCACTTTAGACCTAAAGACACCTTCAGATTGATATAAGGGGATGGAAGACCATCTATCATGCTGATGGTCGACAAACAAAGCTAGAGTAGCCATACTTATATCAGACAATCTAGACTTTAAAGACTGTAACAAGAGGTGAAGAAGGGCATTATATCATAATTAGGGGGTCTATCCACCAAGAAGACCCAACAATTGTAAACATTTATGCTCCAAAGATGTAAGCAACCAAATATATAAATCAATCACAAACATAAAGAAACTCATTGATAATAATACCATAATACTAGGGGACTTCACCACCCCATGTAAGCAATGGACAGATCATGTAATCAAAGCATCAACAAGGAAACAATGGCTTTGAATGACACACTGGACCAGATGGACAACATATATATTCAGAACAATTCATCCTAAAGCAGAATACACATTCTTTTCCAATACACATGGAACGTTCTCCAGAATAGATCACATACCGGGACACAAATCAGCCCTCACCAAGTACAAAAAGATTGAGATCATACTGTGCATATTTTCAGAACACAATGCTGTAACACTTGAAACCAACCACAAGAAAAAAATTGGAAAGATAGTAAATACTTGGAGACTAAAGAATATCCTACTAAAGGATGAATGGGCTAACAAAGAAGTTAAAGAGGAAATTAAAAACTACATGGAAGACAATGACAATGATAACACCACAGCGCAAAACCTCTGGGACTCAGCAAAGGCGGTGATGAGAGGGAAGTATAGGGCAATCCAGGCCTTCCAAAAGAGGGAAAGCAAGGTCTCAGATACACAACCTAACCTTACACCTTAAAGAGCTGGAAAAAAGAACAGCAAATATACCCCAAACCAGCAGAAGACAGAGAATAATAAAGATTAGAGCACAAATTAATGCTATCAAAACAAAAACAAACAAACAAACAAAAAATATTAGAACAGATCAATGAAACCAGAAGCTGGCTCTTTGAAAGATCTTAAGAAATTGATAAACCACTAGCAAGTTTGATCAAAAGGAAAAAGGAAAATACCCAAATAAATAAAATCAAGAAAGAAAGAGTAGAGTTAACAACCAACACAGCAGAAATAAAAACAATAATAAGGCAAGACTATGGGCAATTATACACCAATAAATTGGGCTATCTGGATGAAATAGACTAATTCCTAGAAACATATACACTACCAAAACTGAAACAGGAAGAAATAGAAAATATGAACAGACCCATAACCAGTAAAGAAATCAAATTAGTAATCAAAAATCTCCCCTAAAAAACAGAGCCCAGGACCAGATGGCTTTCCAGGGGAATTCTAGCAAACATTTAAGGAAGAGTTCACACCTATTCTCTTGAAACTTCCACAACACAGAAATGGAAGGAAAGTTCCAAACTCTTTCTATGAAGACAGCATTACCTTGATTCCAAAACCAGACAAAGAGCCCACTAAAAAGGAGAACTATAGACCAATCTCCCTGATGAACATGGATGCAAAATCCTCAACAAGATATTAGCCTATCAGATCCAACAATACATTAAAAAAATTATTCACCATGACCAAGTGGGATTTATACCTGGGATGCAGGGCTGGTTCAATATCCACAAAACAATCAATGTGACTCATCACATCAATAAAAGCCAGGACAAGAACCCCATGTTCCTTTCAATATATGCAGAGAAAACATTTGACAAAATACAGCATCTTTCTTGATAAAAAACCCTCAAGAAAGTAGGGATAGAAGGAGCATACCTTGAGATCATAAAAGCCATATATGAAAGTCTCAATGCCAATATCATCCTCGATGGGAAAAAACTGAGAGCTTTCCCCATAAGGTCAGGAACAAGACAGGGATGTCCATTCCTGCCACTGTTATTCAACATAGTATTGGAAGTCTTAGCCTCAGCAATCAGACAACACAAAGAAAGAAAAGGCATACAAATCAGCCAGGAGGAAGTCAAACTTTCACTCTTCACAGATGACATGATAGTCTATATTGAAAACCCAAAATATTCCACCAAAAAACTGCTAGAACTGATCCATGGATTCAGCAAACTCGCAGGATATAAAATCAACGCACAGAAACTGGTTGCATTCCTTACACCAATAATGAAACAACAGAAAGAGAAATCAAGGAATTGATCCCATTTACAATTGCACCAAAAACCATAAAATACGTGGGAATAAATCTCACCAAAGAGGTGAAAAATATATACACTGAAAACTATAGAAAGCTTATGAAAGACATTGAAGAAGACACAAAAAAATCTTGGAAAGCTATTCCACGCTCCTGGGTTGGAAGAACAAATATAGTTAACATGTGAATACTACCCAAAGCAATCCACATATTGAATGCAATCCCTATCAAAATAACATTAGCATTCTTCACAGAGGCAGACAGACAATCCTAAAAGTTGTATGGAATCAGAAAAGACCTCGAATAGTCAAAGCAAACTTGAAAATGAAAACCAAAGCTGGAGGCATCACAAATCATGGACTTCAAGCTGTATTACAAATCTGTAATCATCAAGACAGTATGGTACTGGCAGAAAAGTAGACATTCAGATCAATGGAACACAATAGAGAACCCAGAAATGGACCCACAAACATATGGCCACCTAATCTTTGACAAAGCAAGAAAGAATATCCAATAGAATAAACAGTCTCTTCAGCAAGTGGCGCTGGATAAACTGGACAGCGACATGCAAAAGAATGAACCTTGACCACTTTCTTACAACATACACAAAAATAAACTCAAAATGGATGAAAGATCTAAATGTAAGACAAGAAGTTATTAAAATCCTCGAGGGGAAAGCAGGCAAAACCTCTTTGATCTTGGCTGCAGCAACTTCTTACTCAACAAGTCTCTGGAGGCAAGAAAAACAAAAGCAAAAATGAACTATTTGGACCTCATCACAATAAAAAGCCTGTGGGTCGTAGGGTATTTCTATTTTTCCACAGCAAAGGAAACAATAAAAATAGTAAAAGGCAACTGACAGAATGGAAGAAGTTACTTGCAAAAGACATATCAGATAAATAGTTAGTATACAAAATCTATAAAGAACTTATCAAACTCAACAAAAAAGAAACAATCCAGTGAAGAGATGGGCAAAAGACATAAATAGTTACTTCTCCAAAGAAGACATCCAGATGGCCAACCAACACATGAAAAAATCCTCAACATCACTCATCATCAGGGAAATACAAATCAAAACCACAATAAGATTTTACTTCACACCTGTCAGAATGGCTAACATGAACAACTCAGGCAACAACAGATGTTGGCGAGGATGTGGAGAAAAAGGATCTCTTTTGCACTGCTGGTGAGAATACAAACTGGTGCAGCCACTGTGGAAAACAGTATGGAATTTCCTCAAAAACCTAAAAATAGAACTACCCTACGATGCAGCAATTGCATTACTAGGTATTTATCCAAAAGATACAGATATTCTGTTTCGAAGGGACACATGCACCCCAATGTTTATAGCAACACTATCAACAATAGCCAAAGCATGGAAAGAGCCCAAATGTCCATCAATGGATGAATGGATAAAGAAGATGTGGTGTGTGTGTGTGTGTATGTATATGTGTATATATATATACATACATACACACTCACACAATATGGAGTATTACTTGGCAATCAAAAAGAATGAAATATTGCCATTTGCAACTACATGAATGGAACTAGTGGGTATTATGCTAAGCGAAATTAGTCAGAGAAACACAAAAATCATATGACTTCACTCATATGAGGACTTTAAGAGACAAAAGAGATGAACATAATAGAAGGGAAGCAAAAGTAGTATAAAAACAGGGAGGGGGCAAAACATAAGAGATTCTTAAATATGGAGAAGAAACAGAGGGTTACTGGAGGGATTGTGAGTGGGGACATGGGCTAAATGGGCAAGGGGCATTAAGGAATCTACTCCTGCAATCCTTGTTGCACTATATGCTAACTAACTTGGATGTAAATTACAAAAATAAATTAAAAAAAAAGAATGTGTTATTGACAAATAAATCATTAGAAGAGAACAGCAAGCCAAGAAATAGACGCACACATATATGGATTCCAATTTTTATAAAGGGGGCATTGCAAAGCAAAGCAATGGAGAAGAGCTCTGCTTTTCAATAAATAGTGCTGAAGGAATTGCATATTCATGTGAAGGAAAGTTGGTTCACTACTTTATACCATACACAAAACAAATTCCAGATCAAAGATCCAAATGTGAGCTTATGAGAATATTGTCATAGTTTTGTACAATAAGCTATAAAAAGCACCTAAGTATAGAGAAGAAAATGAATACACCTGACCATATTAAAACTAAATTCGTTCATTACAAATCACTATAACAATGTGAAAAGGCAAGTAAGTGAGGAGAGAGGCATGCATCATCAACAAAAGGGGCTGTATTCAAATTTATAAATACATTTTGTGATCCATTAAGAAAAAGACATACACCCAAAAGAAAAATTAGCAATAAACTTGAATGGGCATTTCAACAAAGATTAAAGTTAAAGCCAACAGCATGTAAAAGGGGATTCAGTCTCATTCTTAGTCAGGAAATTGCAAATTAAAGTCACAAGAAATGATTAGTACATCCCTACTTAGACGGACAAAAATTTAAAAATCTGACAAGAACTATGAGATGTTTAGGGTTACAGAAACAATCTTATACTGCTGGAAGTATAAATTTTTACATTTTTGTAAAAGTTGGCCTTACCTTCTAGTACTAATGATACATATATTCTATGTCCCAAGAGTTTCAATGTTAGGTATTTACCCTAAAGAAACTTGTGATTTTGAGGATCAAGATACATGGATAAGAATGTCCATAACAGCATTGCTCAAAATGCCCTGAAACTGGAAGTGCACAAAAAAATTTATTAACACTAGTGTGGATTTAAAATGTCGTATGTTTGTATAAAGTGAAATTGTATACATCAACACAAATAGATGAATGCAGCTGCAAAAACAACATAGCTTATCTTAAGAACATAAATTTGAACAAAAGAAGACACACACAAAAACATATACAGAATGATTCCATCTACATAAAGTTCAAAATATGCAAAACTAATATTATGGTATGTGTGTATACACATATATACTTAAATGTGATTATCTTTAAAATTAAGATGATAAACCTATAGAGTGAAGCAGGGGTTTGTAATCAGGAAGGCAACACAGGAGGACGTCAGGGTCTCTGGTATGCTTACATCATTCTAATCTTGATAGGTGTGGTTTTATACAAGTTAATTCATTAACTATTCACTTAGAAGTTAGGATTGTTTCAGTGCATGTTTTATTTTAAATAAAGATGGTATCTCATCCTGCCAAAAAAAATAAAGGAAATGTTGAAGCCTTGCCTTTGAAATAGTTTCAATCTGATAAGGGACCAAGGTGAAAAACAATTACTTTTTCCTGGTTGAGTATAATAAAGGCTATGATAGGATTGTCCTTTCTTCTGAGATGACACATATAAATGACCAATTAAACTTTGCCTGAAGCAGGAGTCTAAGTATTAAAAAGCTTGTTCTTGGGGTGCCTGGGTGGCTTGGTTGGTTAGGCGTCCGACTTCAGCTCAGGTCATGATCTCACAGTCCCTGAGTTCAAGTCCTGCGTTGGGCTCTGTGCTGACCACTCAGAGCCTGGAGCCTGTTTCAGATTCTGTGTCTCCCTCTCTCTCTGCCCCTCCCATGTTCATCCTCTGTCTCTCTCTGTCTCAAAAATAAATAAACCTTAAAAAATAAAAAAATAAAAAGCTTGTTCTTTCTCATACTAACCCATTTATAGATGCCTTTCCTACCCTTCCATGCAAATAGGACACCTATTATATAAGGATTGGTAGTGTAGGAAACAGAATAAATGTTCCAAATCATGAATTCCATTATTAAAAGCCTGAACAGATTAAATCAGGACATATTAGAAATTATACATGATCTGATGGAAGATGGCTGGCTTACCTCATCCTGCTGATCGCTTAGATTCCACCCACATCTGCCTAAATAACCCAGAAAACTGCCAGAAGACTAGCAGAATGGACTCTCTGGAGCCAAGTATAGACAAGAAGCCCACGGAAGAGGGTAGGAAGGGGAGAGAGGCGGTGCACGCTACACAGACTGGCGGGAGGGAGCCAGGACGGTGGAGGGGCAGCCCACCCGCAAGGCAGAGCCCCCAAAGTCTGGCTTGCAAAAGTGGAGGGGCCGGACTCCATGAGTTCTGACAGCCAGTGGGACATAACATCTGGAATGTTAAAACTCAACAGCTCTGCTTGGAGAGTGTGAGGGTGAGAGGACACCGTGAGGGAGAGGTGTTGAGCCCCGGAAGACAGAGCTCAGCTCAGTCTTCAGAAACAAAGGCTCTGGCAAGCACCATATCCCTCTCCCATCCCCCAACTGAAATGCCAAAGGGAACCAGTGCCCATCACCAAACTTCCTTGCACCATGCAAACGCCCAATGCTGTGCTTCTGTGGATCCTCCCTCCCAGTGCTGCAGGGCCCTTCCTACAGGGGACCACTGATGGCAAAGGGAGCTAAGCCTGCCCCTCCCTCCCCTGTTCACCTTGTGGATCCACCCTGTCTAATACGCCCTTGGCCAGATCCAATTGAAGCAGCACAACAAACCTGGCAGTGTACAAGTAGCCCAGACGGGGGCCACACTACTCCACAGTGATTCCTGCCCCTGGGAGAGGGGAAGATAAGGTACACACCAGTCTGACTGCAGCCCCAGCAGTGGGCTGGGAGCAGACATCGGGTCTGACTGCAGCCCTGCCCACCAACACAAGTTACTCCAGACAGCACAGGGGACGTGCCCTGCATTTTGGAGCTAATGCAGGACTACCAAAAATGACAAAACGGAAGAATTCTCCTCAAAAGAAACTCTAGGAAGTAGCGACAGCTAACGAATTGATCAAAACAGATTTAAGCAGTATGATGGAACAAGAATTTAGGATAATGGTCATACAACTAATTTCTGGGCTTCAAAAAAGCACAGAGAACAAAAGAGAATCTTTGCTACAGAGATCAAGGGACTAAGAAATAGTCATGAGAAGCTACAAAATGCTATAAATGAGGTGCAAAATAAAATGGAGGCGGCCATAGCACGGACTGAAGAAGCAGAAGAGAGAATAGGTGAATTAGAAGATAAAATTATGGAAAAAGAGGAAGCTGAGAAAAAGAGAGATAAAAACATCCAGGAGTATAAGGGGAGAATTAGAGAATTCAGTGATGCAATCAAACGGAACAATATCTGTATAATAGGGATTCCAGAGGAGGAAGACAGAGAGAAAGGGGCTGAAGGTATACTTGAATAAATGAACGCTGAGAACTTCCCTGATCTGGAGAAGGAAAAAGGCATTGAAATCCAAGAGGGACAGAACTCCCTTCAGACATAACTTGAATTGATCTTCTGCATGACATATCATAGTGAAACTGGAAAAATACAAGGATAAAGAGAAAATTTGAAAGCAGCTAGGGATAAACACACTCTAACTTACAAAGGTAGACACATAAGAATAGTGGCAAGCCTATCTACCAAAACTTGGCAGGCCAGAAAGGAATGGCAGGAAATCTTCAATGTGATGAAGAGAAAAAATACGCAGCCGAGAATCCTTTATCCAGCAAGTCTGTCATTCAGAATAGAAGGAGAGATAAAGGTCTTCCCAAACAAAACTGAAGGAATTCATCACCACTAAACCAGTCCTACAAGAGATCCTAAGGAGGATTCTGTGAGTGAAATGCTGCAAAGACCACAAAGTACCAGAGACATCACTACAAGCATGAAACCTACAGATACTGCAATGACTCTAAACCCATATCTTTCCATAATAACACTGAATGTAAATGCACTAAATACTCCAACCAAAAGACATAGGGTATCAGAATGGATAAAAAACAGGACCCATCTATTTGCTGTCTACAAGAGACTCATTTTAGACCTAAGGACACCTTCAGATTGAAAGTGACGGGTCATGCTACTGGAAGTCAAAAGAAAGCTGGAGTAGCCATACTTATAGCAGACAAACTAGACTTTAAATTAAATGCTATAACAAGAGATGAAGAAGGGCATTATATAATCATTACAGGGTCTATCCATCAGAGAAGAGCTAACAATTATAAATGTCTATGCGCTGAATACGAGAGCCCACAAATATATAAACGATTAGTCACAAACATAAGCAACCTTATTGATAAGAATGTGGTTATTGCAGAGGACTTTAATACCCCACTTACAACAATGGATAGATCGACTAGACACAGGATCAATAAACAAACAAGGGCCTTGAATGATACATTGGATCTGATGGACTTGACACATATATTTAGAGCTCTGAATCCCAAAGCAACAGAATATACTTTCTTCTTGAGTGCACATGGAACATTCTCCAAGATAGATCGCATACTGGGTCACAAAACAGCCCTTCATAAGTATAAAAGAATTGAGATCATACCATGCACACTTTCAGACCACAATGCTATGAAACTTGAAATCAATCACAGGAAGAAGTCTGGAAAACCTCCAAAAGCATGGAGGTTAAAGAACACCCTACTAAACAATGAATGGGTCAACCAGGCAATTAGGGAAGAATTTAAAACATAGATGGAAACAAATGAAAATGAAAATACAACAATACAAATGCTTTGGGATATAAAGAAGGCAGTCCTGGGAGGAAAATGCATTGCAATCCAGACCCATCTCCAGAAATAAGAAACATCCCAAATACAAAATCTAACAGCACACTTAAAGGAAATAGAAGCAGAACAGCAAAGACACCCCAAACCCAGCAGAAGAAGAGAAATAATAAAGATCAGAGCAGAAATAAACAATATAGAATCTAAAAAAAAACTGTAGAGCAGACCAATGAAACCAACAGTTGGTTTTTTGAAAAAAATAAACAAAATTGATAAACCTCCAGCCAGGCTTCTCAAAAGAAAAGGGAGAGGTCCCAAAGAGATAAAATCATGAATGAAAATGGAATGATTACAGCCAATTCCTCAGAAATACACACAATTATCAGAGAATACTATGAGAAATTATATGCCAACAAACTGGACAACCTGGAATAAATGGACAAATGCCTAAGCACCCACCCACTTCCAAAACTCAAGCAGGAAGAAGTAGAAAACTTGATCAGACCCATAACCAGCAAAGAAATTGAATCAGTTATCAAAAATCTCTCAACAAATAAGAGTCCAGGACCAGATGGCTTCCCTGGGGAATTGTACCAGACATTTAAAGCAGAGATTATACCTATCTTTCTCAAGCTGTTCCAGAAAACAGAAAGGGAAGGAAAACTTCCAGACCCCTTCTATGAAGCCAGCATTACTTTGATTCCCAAACCAGTCAGAGACCCAGCAAAAAAAGAGAACTACAGGCCAATATCCCTGATGAATATGGATGTAAAAATTGTCATCAAGATACCAGCAAATGGAATTCAACAGCATACAAAAAGAATTATTCGCCATGATCAACTGAGATTCATTCCTGGGCTGCAGGGCTGGTTCAACATTCGCAAATCAGTCAATGTGATACATCACATTGATAAAAGAAAAGATAAGAACCATATGATCCTGTCAATCGATGCAGAAACAGCAGTTGACAAAATCAGCATCCTTTCTTAATAAAAACCCTCGAGAAAGTAGGGATAGAAGGAACATACTTAAACATCATAAAAGCCAGTTATGAAAAGCCCACAGCTAATATCATCCTCAATGGGGAAAAACTGAGAGCTTTCCCCCTGAGATCAGGAACACGACAGGGATGTCCACTCTCACCTCTGGTGTTTAACATGGTGTTGGAAGTTCTAGCATCAGCAATCAGACAACAAAAGGAAATCAAAGGCATCCAAATAGACAAAGATGAAGTTTAGCTTTCATTTTCTGCAGATGACATGATCTTATAGATGGAAAACCCGATAGACTCCACCAAAAGTCTGCCAGAACTGATACATGAATTCAGCAAAGTCGCAGGATACAAAACTAATGTGCAGAATTCAGTTGCATTCTTATACACTAATAATGAAGCACCAGGAAGACAAATGAAGAAACTGATCCCATTCACAATTGCACCAAGAATCATAAAATACCTAGGGATAAACCTAACCAAAGATGTAAAAGATATGTATGCTGAAAACTATAGAAAACTTATGAAGGAAAGTGAAGAAGATACAAAGAAATGGAAAAACCTTCCGTGCTCACAGATTGGAAGATAAAATATTGTTAAAATGTCAATTCTACCCAAAGCAATCTACACAGTCAATGCAATCCCAGTCAAAATTGCATGAGCATTCTTCTTGAAGCTAGAACCAGCAATCCTAAAATTTGTATGGAACCCCAATAGACCCTGAGTAGCCAAAGAAATAGTGAAGAAGAAGACCAAAGCGGGAGGCATCACAATCCCAGACTGTAGCCTCTACTACAACGCTGTAATCATCAAGGCAGCATGGTATTAGCACAAAAACAGACACATCGACCAATGAAATAGAATAGAGACTCCAGAATTGGACCCACAGAAGTATGGCCAACTAATCTTTGACAAAGCAGGAAAGAATATCCAATGGAAAAAAGACAGTCTCTTTAATAAATGGTGCTGGGAGAACTGGACAGCAACATGCAGAAGAATGAAACTAGACCACTTGCTTACACCATTCAGAAAGATGAACTCCAAATGGATGAACGACCTGAATGTGAGGCAGGAAACCATCAAAACCCTAGAGGAGAAAGGGGGAAAAAGCCTCTCTGACCTCAGCTGCAGCAATTTCTTACTTGACACATCTCCAAAGGCAAGGGAATTAAAAGCAAAAATGAACTATCGGGACCTCATGAAGATAAAAAAGCTTTTGCACTACAAAGGAAATAATCAACAAAACTAAAAGGCAACCAATGGCATGGGAAAAGATATTTACCAATGACATATCAGACAAAGGGCTAGTATCCAAAACCTATAAAGAACACACCAAACTCCACACCTGAGAAACAAATAATCCAGTGAAGAAATGCGCCAAAGACATGAATAGACACTTCTCTAAAGAAGACTTATAGATGGCCAACAGGCACATGAAAAGATGCTCCACGTCACTCCTCATCAGGGAAATACAAATCAAAACCACACTATCACCTCACACCAGTCAGGGTAGCTAAAATGAACAAATCAGGAGACTATAGATGCTGGAGAGGATGTGGAAAAAGAGAACCCTCTTGCACTGTTGGTGGGAATGTAAACTGGTGCAGCCACTCTGGATAACAGTGTGGAGGTTCCTCAAAAAATTAAAAATAGACCTTCCCTATGACCCAGGAATAGCACTGCTAGGAATTTACCCAAGGGATACAAGAGTGCTGGTGCATAGGGGCACTTGTACCCCAATGTTTATAGCAGCATTTTCAACAATAGCCAAACTATGGAAAGAGCCTAAATGCCCATCAACTGATGAATGGATAAAGAAATTGTGGTTTATATACACAATGGAATACTACTTGGCAATGAGAAAGAATGAAAAATGGCCTTTTGGGGCAACTTGGATGGAATTGGAGAGTGTTATGCTAAGTGAAATAAGTCAGGCAGAGAAAGACTGATACTATATGTTTTCACTCATATGTGGATCCTAGAATTGTAGTGAATCTACCTGGAAGCTACTAGTTGACATGTTCTCTATCAGGCAGAATGAAGGCTAAGAATCACCACTTAAACAAAATAAAACAAAGAAATTATTTCATAATCTTGGGTTTGGAGCGATTTTTTAAAAAATCTGCAATGTATCCAACAAGTTCCATCTTAGTTTTCAGGATTGTGTATACTTGATCTCAATGGCTGTTCTGGAAGCAATATCCCATTGGCTGTGATAAAATGTCTAACCGAAGCTTCCCATGTAAAGCCAATGTTTAGTTGAGCAATCTTAATTCAGAAAAAGCTGTGCAAGTTGGACTCTGTAATTTGACAATTCAAAATCTTTCTCTTTGGTGATACATTTACAATGTCTTGTAATTTCAGTTTCCCCTATTGCAAAGAAATTCCTTAGCACTTAACCATTTAAATTTTGGAGAAAGGTAATTAAGGAATAATATTCCCCTGGTGATGTTTGTGGTCTTAGCAAATGAATCAGCTTCTAGCATAGCAGTAAAGGTTGCATTCAAACTGAGCCTGGTATATAATAATGAAAGCAGATGGTTTACCGAGTTAGGGAATGAGAACTGATTATTGATTTGCTATCCTTGTAACGACATCAGTGGAGAGTGATAATGGACTATACCACTTGTAACAGAGTAAATAGCCATTTTTATATTACTTGCTTTCTTGCAAATTGGCTACTAGCAGTGAGAGTAAAATATATGGCTGTCTCATATCTCGAAGCACTAAACAAATTGCACTAGAGGCATGCAACAAAGCACGGTAGAACATTTGCTGATATTTATAACTTGAGCTCAGGCTAAAAACTCCACATTAAAAAGTTCACAATTCTCCCTGTTTATTTTCCAGTCGTTTAGGTGTTACTTCCTCAATTCTTCGCTACTGCTCTTATTTTGGAATAATGCATAATTGGCTTTTACCTCACAATGCTAAAGAAGCACTCTGGGGCTCTTAACAATTTGTCATTTCCATGACAAAATATAAGCTCTTTTCTGGGCTTGTATTTCTTGAAAAAGGAAAAGTATTAAGATACAGAAACACAGCTTGAAAATGATTCTTCAGCAAAGACTTTGTACTGATTTGGAGAAAAACCTGTTTTTGTCTTTCTCTTTCTCCTTCTCCTTCTTTGGGAGAATGTACAAGCTGGGGAGAGGCAGAGAGAGAGGGGGGAGAAAGAGACTCTTAAGCAGGCTCTGTGTTGTCAGTGCAGAACCCGATGTGGGACTCTGTCTCATGTCACGAGTTGAGATCATGAGCTGAGCCAAAGTCAAAAGTCAGATGCGTAAGGATTGAGCCACCCAGGTTCCCCATTGTCTTTCTTCTTTAATCAAAGCTTTTTTCCCTCCCCTTTCTCTCATGCAGTTGGCATTCTGTCAGGGAAGACTACGTGGATCTCTGAGTCACTCCTCTAGCAAGATTTTCTCCCTTCCTGTTGGATGTGCTCTGAGTCCCCATACATTCCGTCATTGATTCTATTGATAAGCTGGATGATTTTGTGTGATACTGGGCAACACAATCAATTTATGCCAAGACAAACCAGTGTTTCCATGGTTGGCATCCACAACTCATATAGCTAGGAGGGTTACTTTCAATTTGGGAAAATATTATAGCCTCTCACCAGAAGAGCGTATTTATATTCGAAAACCAATTTGTTCTCCAGCTGCAACAGCTATATCACTGTTCAGAACAGGGTTCCTAAACCCTGTCACCCCAACCTGGTGGTCCATGTTGTATCCTCAAACAGAGAAGCTGTATTGTTTTAGAGAGTAAACAGATGCCCTTTCTCCTCTCAAAGTTCATTGAATAAATGAGAAGTGGAGTATGAGAAGAAGAATAAGAATCTAAAGGCCATATATAAAGATGCAGAGATGACAAAATGTTCCCTCACTCTGATCCAATGGTGGTAGCTTCTTGGAATCTCATATGGAAAAGGATGCTGAGGACACATGCAGGCACCTTGGAAAAGCAATACCACACTGGATTGTGATATCTGCCCAAGCATAGAATTGTATGTTATCACATAGTTCCGACCCATGACACATAGAATTCTTACATTTGTTTCCTAGCTATTGGAGCATTTTGATATGTTGCATACCATCCAGTTAACGTTTTATATAGAAATCTTATGCTCTTTTTTCTAATGTAGAACCTCCAGGAAGAGGGCTTAGAACATATTACCAAGATAATATAGATATTACTTAGTAATTAAGACATTGCTATATTCCTTATAACCAAATATATGCTAGTATAATCAAGCTTTCAGTTTGTTCATAAACTCACCGTGGATGGTTTGTTTAGAAAGGACCAAATCCTCAGGCAAAGCTTAGGCAGAGAAATGCACTACATGTTCAGGTCTATTTTAACATTTGGTTTCCATGAAGTTCTCTCTCTCTTTCTCCAGAGATTTGTTTTTATAGCATTTATTTTCATTCAGAGATCAATGGCTATTCCTCATCAATGTTTACATCATCTTGAAATCTAGAGCTTGTTCTTGACACACATAAATATGGTTTCATTTAAATTATTTAGATTTGTTTATTGCTTTGCTCTGTCATGCAAGTATTACTGCACATGCCTTCAGCCAGAAATAGTAATTACTGTTGGATAGGCAGCCATGCTCTCACAATAAAACCCAGGCTATTTTATAATAAAAACAGATCTATATAGGTACACTGATTTTATAAAAGCATGGTTCTTTATATAGATCAGTAGTTCACAACAAGAGGTGATTTTGCCCCTCCAGGGACATTTGGCAATGTCTGGTGACACTTTTGATGGTCACATGGGGGATCAGAATACTATTAACAGTTCCTAATGGATAAAAGCCAAGAATACTGCTACCGGCCCAGGATAGCAACCCACAACAAAGAATTGGCTGAAATTAAGAGACCTGTTCTAATTCGTAGCATAAAACTCATCTTGTTGGTCATAGTTATAAATGTTTTTACTGGTCTCCTACTTAGTAACCTAATTAAAGAGCATAATATGAAATCAACCATAAATTCTATTGAAATTTATCATTATAGACTTAGGGTGTCATAATATTTATCACTAATATTTATTTACCAAAATAGACTAAACATTGTGATGTAAATGAAGCTTTAAGAAATATTAAGGATTACATCATAGAATATATTTTCTTACCATAGTGAAATTAAATTAGAAATCAATAATAGAAAAATAAGAATAAAATCTTCAAATGTTTACAACTAAAGTAAAACCCTTCTAAATTACCAGTGGATGAAAGAGGAGATCAAAAAGAATATCATAAAATATTTTGAAATGATTATAAAATAATTAAAATATGATGTATCCATATAAAGCAATACCTCGTGGGAAATTTATAGCTTTAAATGAATATTAGAAAAGAAAAATAATCACTAAACATCTCAAGAAGTTATAACCTTAACACAAACATCTTTCAAAAATTACATATGAAATTCCAGCATATATAAAAAGGCAAACACATTATATCTAAGTGGGGTTTATTCCAAGAATGCAAGATTAGTTTAATATTTGAAAATCACTCAGTGGAATTCTCTAATTTACTTTAACAGAAAGAAAATGGCAGGGCGGGGGCATATGGCCATTTTAATATATGCAAGAGAAGCTTTTAAAAATAAAACAGGGTGACTGGGTGGCTCATTTGGTTGAGGGTCTGACTCCTGATTTCAGCTCTGGTCATGATCTCAGACATGGGATCGATCCCAGCATCAGGCTCTGTGCTGACAGTGTGAAGCCTGCTTGGGATTCTCTCTCTCCCTCTCTCTCTCTGCCCCTCACCTGCTTGTGCATGCTCTAAATAAATAAATAAATAGACTTAATTAAAAAAAAAAAAACAAACAACAAACGGATGTCCATGGCTACAACATCTAATCTATCTTGTTCTGGAATTCTTGGGGCTGTGTTTGTTTTTTGAGTTTCTTTGTTTTTTGGATGGATTCTTTCTCTCTCTCTCTTTCTCAGTGTTTTTTAGCTGTTGTTCAAACAGGTTCTGTGGAGTAAGTAGATAATGATTTACTCCACATAAAGATAATGTACAGTAAAAATTATAACACATTGATGAAAGAAATTGAAGAAGACATAAATGGAAAGCTATCCCCATGTGCAAGCTGAAGTTACAAAGAAGATATCTGATAGAGGGAACATAATAGAGCAGCAGCATAAAGAGAAGGAAAAGCATCACGAGCTGAAGTTCATCTGACATTTAGATAACAATAATCACTAGTACCATCTATTGTGCCTTTACCATATACCAAGTTTTGTTACACAGCATTATTCAGTCATTAGATAACCATAGAGATCTTTCACTTAGTCAAGGCAGAGACAGGAAAACAGTCATCATAAATACTAAGGAATTAAGGCATTCGTTATATGAACTAGACCTTACACAATTATGAGAGGAGCTGAGAAAGTCAAAATCTGAAAGAGAAGGGTATGAGGATACCAGAGAAACCATCACTGACCAGTCAGCCTGAGGGACTGGTACAGATGGACACATCTTTCAGATCATTGCAAGAAGCCAAGCACATCTGGCCACTGAAACAGGCCTGCAGTAGGGTAGCTCTATGGGATACTGCTCTCTGCTTTGCTATTGCTTTTGTGAGTCACAGCCAAACACCTGGTGGTAGGCCTGCAGCCTCTGTTGGTCATCAGGGCCAGCAACTAGGAAAATGAGTTAGATGTGGAATGGAAGATAGAAAGAACAAGCTGAAACCACCAGACATTTCCACACTCATCCTTGAGCATGTCTGATCATGGTGATGTACTAAAAGTGATGACTTCTCCTTCACTTCATCTTTCCAATCCTAAGTAAGTTCTTCTTTTGGCCAATAACCTAGAGCCATGTGGTGAAAAGGATGTTGGGAAACACAGATCTTAGCTTTAACCAAGGATGCATGAAACAAGGCAATGCATTGTCATTTGCCCCTTTTACAGATGAGGGAAGGAAAGCTCAAGCTGGTGAAATAATTTGCCCCAGGCTGTTATACATTGAATAAGTACTTGACCTGTGGTCCATAGCCAGGTGCATTTGATACCAAACTCTGATCCTTACCACCACTCTATAGTAAGGATAATTTACCTACCTGAAGGGCTTTCTGGTTCACGTCCACATTGTTACATTCAGTTAGTTTTCTTGAGGGGTTTACTCTGTACGATGTAACCAAGGAACATTATATGCGGTTTTAGTGAAGATTAAATGAGTCTGTATGGAATGAGTACTTAATATTTTCCCCTGTGAGCTCTTGGTTCCTTGTAGATATTGATGTAACCACGTCTCTGATGATGAATGGTCTTCACCTTAAGCAGCTTAATAAAAGGAAAGTGTGGGCCAAGCCTTCTGGACAAAAGTTTAGCTTTGCCACTTAATCTCTGCTCTAGGCATAACCTGTAAATTTCAGTGCTTTTAATCTCTAAATGAGGACAATACTCCCTTCTCCACTTTCTGGGATTTTTGTGAAGATCAAATAAAATTATATATTTTTTAAAAAAACAAAGGTAAAAGAAAAGGATATTCACAAAACACAAGAAACATTGTTTCTTGATTCCTGGGCTTGAGCTTTTCCAGTTAGCCTTTAAGACTGACTTTCTGGAGTAATTATCTCTGCTATCCACAGAGATTTTGAAAAAGACACAAAGAAAATGTGTGCAACAAATAACCTACAAACCAAAAGAAGACTCATTATTATTGGATCTCTTCAATTTTAATGATTTCCTTTTGAAAAGATTGAAAAGGTAAGCTTGCTGTCATGTCCATCTCCCCTGACTCTACCCCCACTGCCACCGTGATGAAAGCTTTAGGCTAAGCTACCTCTGCAATCTTGCTGCTGTTTTGGTGCTATGCCTCAGCACCTTGTGCAGAGGGAGATTTCAGGGTGGTTATCTTTTGAGCTCCCCATTCCTTTAAGGAAGCTGTATTTCTAATCTGTAGCATGAAGACCTTTTGCTTACCCTGTTAGATTAAATCACAGGACTCCTTATCAGCCCAGAGCTGAGAGAAAACTTGCAAATTGAATATAGACTTTACCTGTGAGCAGCATGAAAAATCAACGGAAACTAGTGCATCCTTGCAAGTAATACTGTTGGTCCAGATGTTTCTCTAAACACACTCAGATTGCAATTAGGCCTCCTCCAAATTAAGACTTTAGCAACATCTCAGCTTTAAAGAACTCATAGAGGAAAGTTCTTTGCACTGCAGTCTTTGTTGTGGTTTAAAAGAAAAAAATACTTTTAAAAGGGAAGCGTGGGGGATATTAAGTCATCATATATAGCCAAGGACTTTCATCTGGGCTTTTGTTTCCCCTAAAGAGTTGATGAGATATGAAAGAAGACCCAAGACAAGTATTCACAGTGTGAGTGATGTCCTTTAACAACCCATATGCTCCCACCCTCGTCCCACCGCATGGGGTAGTTAACATGGTATGGTGAAAAGGGTATGAGTATTTTGGCCAGGTAGACTTGAATTTCTGGTTCCACACTTCCTTTTGGGATAATTTTAAGGATAACCTAGCACACATTTTTCTTTTGGAAAATATTGCCTACCTCAGTTTCTTTTTTTAGAAAATGTTATATTCTTATCTCTTGGCTTCTGTCTCTACCTGCCTTCCTCCTAGAAAGCTGGACATGCAGAGACCAGTTTTGTGAGCTATTGATTGGCATGTGCTTAATGCCCCGGGAACTTGGGAGAAGTTTCTTAAGGACACTTGCCTCTGGACCTCTTGGGACAAAGTCAATCCAGGCTCAAAATGGCAAGGATGCCTTCAATGATATTGAATGTGAACAAAAGACAGAGCAGGTTGTGCTAATCGTAATAGATGCACCCATAAGCATGAAATTTTGCCTCTGAAGATGAAGAATCAGGTGTTAGATGCCTGAGCTAATTACCTAAAATGACCACCTGAGGCTAAACCAACTATTTTCTGATTAGCAGTCAGTGCAATGGCTCTAATCTAATAAACTGATGAGCAGGGAGAATGAGAGCAGTGAGAAGGAAAAGGCCCTGTGTTTGTCCTAGGGCCACTCTGAGGCCAGCAACCACCTAGGCCTTCTCTGTCTGGATGACCTGTGTGACCTGGGTCTGGGAGAAGGCTCAGCATAAGCAGAATTACATGAATTGTAGGGGTTGGTGAATCTGGAACTCCAAAGCCTCTTAGAGAAACTTTAAAGGAGGGTAGTCAATTAATTTGGGGTGGGAGGTCTAGTGCTCAGCTTAGGGAGTGGGGGACCATAGTGAGTATCTCTTATCTGCTGTACTAATTTGTCCTGCATTACATTCCTGGGACACGTCACCTGTTTCTGTCTTTCAGCAACTTCTATGCTTTGCTCTACATGATGGGGACACTTTGTGCGAACCTCATCTTTTCAAGAGTGAGAAGAATTGACATCAACTTGTTCCTTCCTTTCTCGACTGTTCTTTATGTTTTCTGTTCTTACGGTCAGCACATCATCAATGCTTCTTCACCTGCATGGCAGCAGTGGCTTCCAAAGGAGCAGCTGAGTCCAGTTTGCAGTCTCAGAGCCTCATCAAGCCCTCTGAAGACATCCACAGCAGCTACTGGCCTTCCCTCCACAGAGAGCTGGATTGCAGGCTCACAGAACCAGTGCTGCCAGCACAACCCAGGCAACAATCTCCTCACAGTTCTGAGTTTCCACTCCCAGGACCCCTCCTTCAGGCTTTGATAAGCCCAACCTCCTGCTCTTGTCCAGTCCAATCAGGGTAGCTGCTTCCTGCAGTCATTACCTTAGAATAAACTTTTTTTTTTTTTTTTTTTTACCCTTTTAGTCACCTAGTTAGTTGAATATGTAGTTCACTACCCTGATAGTGAATTCTTTCCACTAAAAGTGCTAGTATGATTTATTTCTCCTCTTGTAGCTATAGAAATTGGTACCAAAGCCCACATCATCCAAGATGAGATTGCAGATAGGTTTGGAGATGTCCTTGAGCTTGAATGCAGAGTTGAACACGTTGCCAATGGCAAATTGGATGCTGGTAATGCATGGCATGCAGTGGTATCAAAATTAATCAAATTTTCACCTGCACTAAATGGTGATGGTATGCCTACTGAATATTTCCACCTCCTGTTGGGACCCTAAATAATAGAGTTTATTTTGGGGATCTCTTAGAAAATTTTACCTGCCAATGGCTTACCTCAGTTCTTAGAATAAAATCCAAACTTTATCCCATGGGCTTTACTTCTTATTAGTATCCTGTCCCTTTCCATAGTTGTCTCCTACCCATCACCCCCTTGCTTACAAACCTCTAATTCTCCTTCTGACCCTCACAGGAGGAAACTCTGCCCCACCTAAGGGCCTATGTGATACCAGTTGACTATCCACTGGGATGCATTTTACCCAGGTCATTGTATGGTTGGCTTTCATTCATTCAGGATGTAGCTCTAGTGTCACTTCATTGCAAAGTCTTCCCATGGCCACACAACCACTGTGTCTATCTGGAAAAAGAGGTCAGCACCTTGATACTTGAATGTAACTCAAATTAAATGACAAAAATAGAAAAATATTTATATTTCAAATGAATTACAGCCAAGAGAACATACAATTGTATGTCATTGTTTAAGCAATCAAAACTCAGCTACTTAGTTTCATATACGTGTTCTTTTAATTTATATATTTACTTTTTTTTGTAAATAGAAACATACTTTTTTTTGGCAGAGGACCAATAAATAGCATCATGAGATCAACAATGCTTATCAGATCTTTATCAACTTAACATGTTTACTGATTTTTGCCTTGGTCATTTTTCCAAAACAGAATTGTGCCCAGTAGGAATGATCACTGCATACAAAAATGTGTAGGATTAGCATTGATTAGAATTCTATTAGAATTGTGCCATTTTAAACTTAAATTGAAACATTAGAATTCACACATCAGAAAGTGTGGAAATACTAGGTATTTGAACAAAGTTGAAAATGGCCTTTCAAATGGGAAATGATTAACAAACACTTGAAGTGAACAACAAACCCCTCCTCATAACAGGATCAATATAAAAAATAGATGAATTTGTGGATGTTCTTTTAATTTTAATATGAGAAGAAATGTGGCCACTACTTAATTGGTATTAACAAGAGAGAGGATACAAATTTAAGTTACAGCATCTGTTGCTTCTTGGTTGCCTCCTTGCATCTGGCAACTCCTGAAAGTCCCCAGCACTTCCCAGAAGATCCTAGCAGCCCTTCTAGGCATTCATCACACACCAGATATAACAATGGTAGAGAGCACTTAGAATCTGGCAATTGACACAGCTGGGGAAAGCTGGGAGCAACAAAAGCAGGGAGAAACAAGGAAAGGTTGGCGATTAGAAAAGGTGAACACAGCTTTCTTGGCAGGTACTAGTTAGATGATACATGGTAAGAAATTCCCTGCTTGTTCACTAAACCCAACTACTCAGCCAGGCAGCCTTCTATTTTGCCCAAAAGCCAAAATGGAATTCAAGATGAAAATTTTGTTTTCTTAATTCTAGAAGATTTCTAAGGTATAAGGCTGTGATTTGCTTTTCTCACAACTCCTAGATTTAACTCAGCATACATCTGGGACATGTTACATAAACACAGACTTTAATGCTTCCTGGATTACAGTGTCATTTTGTTTACAGTGGGACTGTAGGTCATTTCAGTGGAATTAAACAGCTGAAAGGATATTGAAAATGCTAGTCGAATCTTCCACTAACCACACCCCACCACCAAACACAGACACTTGCTATGTTTGCTAATTAAATTATCTGAAAGCAACTCAGTGTTCCCATTTTGGCTACTCTGCTTGGATACCTAGTGGTGAGCCAGTTTTTTCTTCACATTAATATGGAACAGACTTAACCTAAGGTCTTCTTTCCAGGTAGTCTGACTGAATTGGATTAGGACTAAATTTTAAAATTCATCTGAGAGAAAATTCCCCTGAGCAGAAAGAGACAGCAGGTGTATTAAATGTTCGGAGAGAGATTTATATCTCTACTGGGCTTACTTCTTGCTGAAAACATTCTGTCCTTTTCAACATGTAAAACACATTTTCAAAGGAGAAAATGTCCATGGGAAAGACACACAATAGAAAGACAAGGTTAAGAAAGACTCTGATGGTCTCTCATAGACCATCTCTGAGTTGCATGGTTTCCCTTTGTTCTACAAATCTGGTATACTTGTGCTTTCAAAGTGACTAGAAACTGCAGAATTTAAAAACACTTAAGCCATCCAAATTTCTTTCTGAAGTTGGAGGACAGATCATCTTATTTCCATGAAAATAAGAGAATTGAATTAGATATTTTAGCTTATAACCTAAAGAATAGAACCTTCAATGTAGATTATTTTTAGTTTACCAATTGGTTTGAACATAGCCTACCTTGTTCTCAGAAAGATATAAGATGGTTAAAATAACACATATATTTTGGTAGGTGCAGGAAATTTGAGAAGAAAATGGAGGCAGAAAAAAATGGAGGTTGGAAAATTTAGGTGGGCTGAAAAACATTTAATACAGTAATGGTTTGCTCCTTGCATTAGGCAGAGAGCGAAGTTACCTTCAAGCTTTCTAGCAACCAATGGGCATAGAGAAACGTTATTGTTTTCATGGTTCAGAGTGGCCAAAAGCCAGAAAATGAACCAGTGGCTTCAGAAAAGCAACTTTTACATGGTTTCAGAAGGACACATTTTCTCCCATTTTTTTTAAAAGATGGGATACCCTGTAACATAATGAGCAAAATCTTTTTTCTAAATATAGAATAAGTTTAAAAAAACTGATACATGTAATGCCTCTCAGTGTAGGCTAGCAGCCATCATTCCAATTATGAACACATTAAACCACTTAAAATTTCCCAGAGAGAATTTGAGTTTGAGTGATATGATGCAGCAAGAGTGGGATTCTGATGATCCAGCTCAGAACAGAGGTAGATCATACATAATTTAGACCAGTGGCTCTTACCCTGACTGCAGATTAGAAACACGTGAAGTACTTTAAGAAAATACTGCTGAACACATGCCATCCCAGATAAATTAAATCATAACCTCTGCAGCTAAATCACACAGAAAGGTATTTTTTAAAAACATTTTCAGATGAGTGTAATGTGTTGCCAGCAATGACTGTGAGGGGCAAACGAACCACAGAGCCTTTGGTCGGTGCCCCATAAATCATGTTCTTTAATCACATTTTGGAAATTAAACCATGGTGGGTCTGAATTTTTTTTCTATTAAAAATACCAGAAGTACAGGGGGAGGAGCCAAGATAGCGGAAGAGCAAGGAAGGTTTTTTTGCATCTTGCATCCATGAAATACAGCCAGATCAACACTAAACCATTCTACACACCTAGAAAACTGATTTGAGGATTCACACAACAATCTGCACAACCTGAACCACAGAACTCAGAGGGTAGGTGGCGAAGAAAGGTGAACTGGGGGAGAGAGAAGCTGCAGAGGGCAGGGAGCTATTTTTGATTATGGGGAGAGGACAGAGATGGGGGTGGGCGGTGAGTATGGGAAAAGCATACCCCCACCCCAAAGGAGCTGGAGAGAAAGTGGAAGAGTGGAAACAGCCGCAGGGAGATGCCATCTGGTGTCAGATGTGTGTTATGACTTACCATAATCCCTGAAACGCTGCTGCTACACGAGGGCGTGAACATTTTCTGGGGACAGTCTGGTATCCAGCCACAGTCTCTGGGCCTTGGCAGCAGTACGGTCCCTCAAACATTCCTGGGTGTGGCCGGAACCCGGCCATTGCTCGGTGAGACTCTCCCCCAGAAGGTCTGAGAGGCACAAAGCCACAATCCCTCAAAACTGAGGGGCCTGGGGAACACAGCCGCATCTGAGATAAAAGTCAGGAGGAAGGTGCCGCCTGGCAACCTGACGGCTTGGCCACAGACGGTATAAAAGCGGGGAATGGAAGGAAGCCGGAGACGAAGGACAGGTGCAGAGTTACTGATCGGGAAGAACAGACTTCGGGTACTAGAGACTGGTAGCTGGGGGACGCCATTTCCAACCCTCCCGCGCAAGCGCATACACACCTACAAGCACTGCAACAATCCACCCCAGGAGGCTAGCAGCGCCGTCTAGTGGAGAAACTAGGTGTTACACTAAGCCCCGCCCAACCTGGCCAACTTTCTTCTTCAGAAACACAAGTCTCTTCACCTGCTTAGTTTATGGAATATAAAGTGCCACATGATTTGACTTCTAGCAGAAAATGATGTAACTTCAATTGTACTCTGTCCATCTATTCAATTATTTTTTCTTTTCATTTTCTTCATATGAAAGGAAAACCATTTTTATTTTCAATTTTTAAAATTAATTTTTTTTATTTATTTTTAATATGAAATTTGTTGTCAAATTGGTTTCCATACAACACTCAGTGCTCATCTCAACAAGTGCCTTCCTCAATGCCCATCACTCACTTTCCCCTCCTTCCAACCCCTCATCAACCCTCAGTTTACTCTCAGTTTTTAAGAGTCTCTTATGGTTTGGCTCCCTCCCTCTCTAACTTTTTTTTTTTTCCATTCCATTCCCCCATGGTCTTCTGTTAGGTTTCTCAGGATCCACATAGGAGTGAAAACATATGGTATCTGTCTTACTCTGATGACTTATTTCACTTAGAATAAACCTCTCCAGTTCCATCCATGTTGCTCCACAAGGCCATATTTCATTTTTCTCATTGCCAAGTAGTATTCCATTGTATATATAAACCACAATTTCTTTATCCATTCATCAGTTGATGGACATTTAGGCTCTTTCCATAGTTTAGCTATTGTTGGAAGTGCTGCTATAAACATTGGGTTACAGGTGCCCCTATGCATCAGCACTGCTGTATCCCTTGGGTAAATTCCTAGCAGTGCTATTGCTGGGTCACAGTGAAGATCTATTTTTAATTTTTTGAGGAACCTCCACACTGTTATCCAGAGTGGCTGCACCAGTTTGCATTCCCACCAACAGTGCAAGAGGGTCCCCGTTTCTCCACATCCTTGCTAGCATTTAGTCTCCTGATTTGTTGACTTTAGCTACTCTGAATTGCATGAGGTGGTATCTCAGTGTGGTTTTGATTTTTACATCCATGATGAGGAGTGACATGGAGCATCTTTTCATGTGCCTGTAGGCCATCTGTAAGTCTTCTTTAGAGAAGTGTCTATTCATGTCTTCGGCGCATTTCTTCACTGGATTATTTGTTTCTCAGGTGTGGGGTTTGGTGTGTTCTTTATAGGTTTTGGATACTAGCCCTTTGTCTGATATGTCATTGGTAAATATCTTTTCCCATGCCATTGGTTGCCTTTTAGTTTTGTTGATTATTTCCTTTGTAGTGCAAAAGCTTTTTTATCTTCATGAGGTCCCGATAGTTCATTTTTGCTTTTAATTCCCTTGCCTTTGGAGATGTGTCAAGTAAGAAATTGCTGCAGCTGAGGTCAGAGAGGCTTTTTCCCCCTTTCTCCTCTAGGGTTTTGATGGTTTCCTGCCTCACATTCAGGTCGTTCATCCATTTGGAGTTCATCTTTCTGAATGGTGTAAGCAAGTGGTCTAGTTTCATTCTTCTGCATGTTGCTGTCCAGTTCTCCCAGCACCATTTATTAAAGAGACTGTCTTTTTTCCATTGGATATTCTTTCCTGCTTTGTCAAAGATTAGTTGGCCATACTTCTGTGGGTCCAATTCTGGAGTCTCTATTCTATTTCATTGGTCGATGTGTCTGTTTTTGTGCTAATACCATGCTGCCTTGATGATTACAGCGTTGTAGTAGAGGCTACAGTCTGGGATTGTGATGCCTCCCGCTTTGGTCTTCTTCTTCACTATTTCTTTGGCTACTCAGGGTCTATTGGGGTTCCATACAAATTTTAGGATTGCTGGTTCTAGCTTCAAGAAGAATGCTCATGCAATTTTGACTGGGATTGCATTGACTGTGTAGATTGCTTTGGGTAGAATTGACATTTTAACAATATTTTATCTTCCAATCTGTGAGCACGGAAGGTTTTTCCATTTCTTTGTATCTTCTTCACTTTCCTTCATAAGTTTTCTATAGTTTTCAGCATACATATCTTTTACATCTTTGGTTAGGTTTATCCCTAGGTATTTTATGATTCTTGGTGCAATTGTGAATGGGATCAGTTTCTTCATTTGTCTTCCTGGTGCTTCATTATTAGTGTATAAGAATGCAACTGAATTCTGCACATTAGTTTTGTATCCTGCGACTTTGCTGAATTCATGTATCAGTTCTGGCAGACTTTTGGTGGAGTCTATCGGGTTTTCCATCTATAAGATCATGTCATCTGCAGAAAATGAAAGCTAAACTTCATCTTTGTCTATTTGGATGCCTTTGATTTCCTTTTGTTGTCTGATTGCTGATGCTAGAACTTCCAACACCATGTTAAACACCAGAGGTGAGAGTGGACATCCCTGTCGTGTTCCTGATCTCAGGGGGAAAGCTCTCAGTTTTTCCGCATTGAGGATGATATTAGCTGTGGGCTTTTCATAACTGGCTTTTTATGATATTTAAGTATGTTCCTTCTATCCCTACTTTCTCGAGGGTTTTTATTAAGAAAGGATGCTGAATTTTGTCAACTGCTGTTTCTGCATCGATTGACAGGATCATATGGTTCTTTTCTTTTATCAATGTGATGTATCACATTGACTGATTTGCGAATGTTGAACCAGCCCTGCAGCCCAGGAATGAATCTCAGTTGATCATGGCGAATAATTCTTTTTGTATGCTGTTGAATTCCATTTGCTGGTATCTTGATGACAATTTTTACATCCATATTCATCAGGGATATTGGCCTGTAGTTCTCTTTTTTTGCTGGGTCTCTGACTGGTTTGGGAATCAAAGTAATGCTGGCTTCATAGAAGGGGACTGGAAGTTTTCCTTCCCTTTCTGTTTTCTGGAACAGCTTGAGAAAGATAGGTATAATCTCTGCTTTAAATGTCTGGTACAATTCCCCAGGGAAGCCATCTGGTCCTGGACTCTTATTTGTTGAGAGATTTTTGATAACTGATTCAATTTCTTTGCTGGTTATGGGTCTGTTCAAGTTTTCTACTTCTTCCTGCTTGAGTTTTGGAAGTGGGTGGGTGCTTAGGCATTTGTCCATTTATTCCAGGTTGTCCAGTTTGTTGGCATATAATTTCTCATAGTATTCTCTGGTAATTGTGTGTATTTCTGAGGAATTGGCTGTAATCATTCCATTTTCATTCATGATTTTATCTCTTTGGGTCCTCTCCCTTTTCTTTTGAGAAGCCTGGCTGGAGGTTTATCAATTTTGTTTATTTTTTTCAAAAAACCAACTGTTGGTTTCATTGGTCTGCTCTACAGTTTTTTTTAGATTCTATATTGTTTATTTCTGCTCTGATCTTTATTATTTCTCTTCTTCTGCTGGGTTTGGGGTGTCTTTGCTGTTCTGCTTCTATTTCCTTTAAGTGTGCTGTTAGATTTTGTATTTGGGATGTTTCTTATTTCTGGAGATGGGTCTGGATTGCAATGTATTTTCCTCCCAGGACTGTCTTCTCTATATCCCAAAGCATTTGGATTGTTGTATTTTCATTTTCATTTGTTTCCATCTATGTTTTAAATTCTTCCCTAATTGCCTGGTTGACCCATTCATTGTTTAGTAGGGTGTTCTTTAACCTCCATGCTTTTGGAGGTTTTCCAGACTTCTTCCTGTGATTGATTTCAAGTTTCATAGCATTGTGGTCTGAAAGTGTGCATGGTATGATCTCAATTCTTTTATACTTATGAAGGGCTGTTTTGTGACCCAGTATGCGATCTATCTTGGATAATGTTCCATGTGCACTCAAGAAGAAAGTATATTCTGTTGCTTTGGGATTCAGAGCTCTAAATATATGTGTCAAGTCCATCGGATCCAATGTATCATTCAAGGCCTTTGTTTGTTTATTGATCCTGTGTCTAGTTGATCTATCCATTGTTGTAAGTGGGGTATTAAAGTCCTCTGCAATAACCACATTCTTATCAATAAGGTTGCTTATGTTTGTGACTAATCGTTTATATATTTGTGGGCTCTCGTATTCAGCACATAGACATTTATAATTGTTAGCTCTTCCTGATGGATAGGCTCTGTAATGATTATATAATGCCCTTCTTCATCTCTTGTTACAACCTTTAATTTAAAGTCTAGTTTGTCTGCTATAAGTATGGCTACTCCAGCTTTCTTTGACTTCCAGTGGCATGATAAATAGTTCTCCATCCCCTCACTCTCAATCTGAAGGTGTCCTCAGGTCTAAAATGAGTCTCTTGTAAACAGCAAATAGATGGGCCTTGTTTTTTTTTTTTTTTTATCCATTCTGATACCCTATGTCTTGGTTGGAGCATTTAGTCCATTTACATTCAGTGTTATTATGGAAAGATATGGGTTTAGAGTCGTTGCAGTGTGTGTAAGTTTCATGCTTGTAATGATTTCTCTGGTACTTTGTGATCCTTGCAACATTTCACTCACAGAATCCCCCTTAGGATCTCTTTTGTAGGGCTGGTTTAGTGGTGATGAATTCCTTCAATTTTTGTTTGTTTGGGAAAACCTTTATCTCTCCTTCTTTGTGAAAGACAGACTTGATGGAAAAAGGATTCCCAGCTGCATATTTTTTTCTGTTCATCACATTGAAGGTTTCCTGCCATTTCTTTCTGGCCTACCAAGTTTCAGTAGATAGGTCGGCCACTATTCTTATGTGTCTATCTTTGTAAGTTAGAGCATGTTTATCCCTAGTTGCTTTCAGAATTTTCTCTTTATCCTTGTATTTTGCCAGTTTCACTATGATATGTGGTGCAGAAGATTGATTCAAGTTACGTCTGAAGGGAGTTCTCTGTGCCTCTTGGATTTCAACGACTTTTTCCTTCCATAGATCAGGGAAGTTCTCAGCTATGATTTGTTCAAGTACCCCTCAGCCCTTTTCTCTCTCTCTTCTTCTGGAATTCCTATGATATGGGTATTGTTCCATTTGATTGCATCAGTTCTCAAATTCTTCCTTCATACTCCTGGATGTTTTTCTCTCTCTTTTTCTCAGCTTCCTCTTTTTCCATAATTTTATCTTCTAATTCACCTATTCTCTCCTTTGCCTCTTCAATCCATGCTACGGCCGCCTCCATTTTATTTTGCACCTCATTTATAGCATTTTTTATCTCCTCATGATGATTTCTCAGTCCCTTGATCTCTGTAGCAATAGATTCTCTGCTGTCCTCTATGCTTTTTTCAAGCCCAGCGATTAGTTTTATGATTATTATTCTAAATTCTTTTTCCGTTATATTGCTTAAATCGGTTTTGATCAATTCATTAGCTGTCGCCACTTCCTGGAGTTTCTTTTGAGGAGAATTTGTCCATTTTGTCATTTTGTGTAGTCCCTGTGGTAGCTCCAAATTGCAGGGCACTTCCCCTGTGCTGTCCAGAGTAACTTGTGTCGGTGGGTGGGGCCACAGTCAGACCCTATGTCTGCCCCCAGCCCACCGCTGGTTCTACAATCAGACTGGTGTGTACCTTATCTTTCTCTCTCCTAGGGGCAGGACTCACTGTGGAGCGGTTTGGCCCCTGTCTGGGCTACCCACACACTGCCAGGCTTGTGGTGCTGGTTTGATGGGATCTGGCCAAGGACGTATTAGCTGGGGTGGATCCGCAAGATGCACCGGGTGGGAGTGGTTGGCTTAGCTCATTTTGCCATTGGTGGTCCCCTGTGGGAGGGGCCCTGCATCATCGGGAGGGAGGCAGTCCTCTCTGAGGGATGGATTCACAGAAGCACAATACTGGGCTTTTGTGTGGGGCAAGAAAATTCGGTGATGGGAACTCAGTAAAATATACTTTATGCCCGGCCTGTACAGGAGAGCTCCCACCAAACTTCTTAGTGATGCTGATGATGCCTCTCTGACCAGTACTTTCCTGATCGGCTTGCAAAAATGGTGCAGCCGTAAAGTGGCCCCTCAACTTCCTCAGACCCACTCTGGCCTAGGAATGGCCTGTGGGTGGGATGGGAAAGCTCTTTATTTTTTCAATTTTTATTAAAAATACTTTTCTTTAATTTTTTCTACTATATTTTTTACCTTTGTGTAAAATTTTCAAATTCTATATTACTTCCATAATTTCATTTTATTCTATCTCATTGTATTCATTTTTTCAGAATTTGAAACGTTTTCCTTTTTTTCTTATTCTTTTTTTTCCTTTTCTTATCTTTCATCTATCAAGGTGGTTTCAACAACCAGACCAAAATACACCTACAATATAGCATCATTTATTTGATTTTTTGTGTATTGTTTTTATTTTTTAATTTTAATTTTTTTTACCTTATTAATTCCTTATCTTCCTTCAAACTGACAAAATGAAGAAATTTACCCCAGAAGAAAGCCAAGGAAGAAAGGACAGCCAGAGACTCAATCAACACAGATACAAACAAGATGTCTGAACCAGAATTTAGAGTCATGATAATAAGAATAGTAACTGGTGTAAAAAATAGATTAGCGTCCCTTTCTGCAGAGGTAAAAGAAGTAAAAACTATTCATGATGAAATAAAAATGTAACTGAGCTCCAAAGTTGAATGTATGCTATGGTGGCAAGGATGAATGAGACAAGCAGAGAATAAGCGATATAGAAGACAAACTTATGGAGAATAATGAAGCAGAAAAATAGAGGGAGACTAAGGCAAAAGGGCATGATTTAAGAATTAGAGAAATCAGTGACTCATTAAAAAGGAACAACATCAGAATCAGAGGGGTCCCAGAAGATAAAGAGAAAGGGGTACAAGGGTTATGTGAGCAAATCATAGCAGAAAACTTTCCTAACCTGGGGAAAAACACAGACATCAAAATCCAGAAAGCACAGAGGACTCCCATTAGATTAAAACAAAAACAAAAACAAAAAACGGCCATGAACAAGGCATATCATAGTAAAATTCACAAAACACTCAGGCAAAGAATGAATCATGAAAGCAGCAAGGGAAAAACAGCCCTTATTCTACAAGGGAAGAGAGATCAGGTTTGCAGCAGACCTAATCACAGAAACATAGCAGGCCAGAAAGGAGTGGCAGGATATATTCAATGTGCTGAATCAGAAAAAAAAGCAGCCAAGAATTATTTATCCAGCAAGGCTGTCATTCAAAATAGAAGGAGAGATTAAAAGTTTCCCAGACAAACAAAAATTAAGAGTTCATGAACACTAAACCAGCCCTGCAAGAAATTTTAAGGAGGACTCTCTAAAGGGAGAAAAGATGAAAAAAAAAAAGAAAGACCAAAAGCAACAAAGACTAGAAAGGACCAGAGTACACCACCAGAAACTCCAACTCTATCCAACTCTACAAGCGTCATAATGGCAATAAATTAATATCTTTCAGTACTCACTCTGAACTTCAATGGACACAATGCTCCAATCAACAGACATAGGGTAACAGAGTAGAGAAGAAAACAAGATCCATCTATATGCTCTTTACAAGATACCCGCATTACACCTAAAGACACCTTCAGATTGAAACTAAGGGAATGGAGAACCACCTACCATGCTAATGGTCGACCAAAAAAAGCATGAGTAGCCATACTTATATCAGACAATCTAGACTTTAAACACTGTAAAAAAAGATAAAGAATGGCATTATATCATAATTAAGGGGTATATCCACCAAGACCTAACAATTGTAAACATTCATGCTCCAAAGATGTAAGCACCCAAATATATAAATCAATTAACCACAAACATAAAGAAACTCATTGATAATAATACCATAATAGTAATGGACTTCAACACCCTACTTGAGCAATGGACAGATCAGTTAAATAGAACATCAACAAGGAACAATGGTTTTGAATGACACACTGGACCAGATGGACTTAACAGATATATTCAGAACATTTATGGTAAAGCAGTGGAATACACCTTCTTCTCCAGTCCACATGGAATGTTCTACAGAATAGATCACATACTGGTACATAAATCAGTCCTCAACAACACTGTGAAACTTGAAACCAACCACAAGAAAAAATTTGGAAAGATAACAAATACTTGGAGACTAAAGAACATCCTACTAACTAATGAATGGGCTAACCAAGAAGTTAAAGAGGAAATGAAAAACTACATGGAAGCCAATGAAAATGATAACACCACAGCGCAAAACCTCTGGGATGCAGCAAAGTTGGTCATGAGAGGGAAGTATATAGCAATACAAGCTTTCCTAGAGAAGGAAGAAAGGTCTCAGTTACACAACCTAACCTTACACCTTAAAGAGCTGGAAAAAGAACAGCAAATAAAACCCAAAACCAGCAGAAGACAGGAAATAGTAAAGATTAGAGCAGAAATCACTGCTATCAAAACAAAACAAAACAAAACAAAACAAAACAAAAACAGTAAAACAGATCAATGAAACCAGAGGCTTGTTCCTTAAAACAATTAACAAAATTGATAAACCCCTACCCAGTTTGATTAAAAAGAAAAAGTGAAGGACCCAAATAAATAAAATCAAGAATGAAAGAGATCACAACCAACACAGCAGAAATAAAAACAATAATAAAGTAATACTATGGACAATTATACACCAATAAAATGGGCTATCTGGAAGAAATGGAAAAATTCCTAGAAACATGTATACTACCAAAACTGAAACAGGAAGATATAGAAAATGTGAACAGACCTATAAACAGTAAAGAAATCAAATTAGTAATCAAAAATCTCCCAAAAAAGCCAAAGTCCAGGACCAGATGTCTTTCCAGGGGAATTCTAGCAAACATTTAAGGAAGAGTTCACACCTATTCTCTTGAAACTGTTCCACAACACAGAAATGGAAGGAAAAATTCCAAACTCTTTCTATGAAGACAGCATTACCTTGATTCCAAAACCAGACAAAGACCCCACTAAAAAGGAGAACTAAGACCAATCTCCCTGATGAACAGGGATGCAAAAATCCTCAACAAGATATTAGCCTACCAGATCCAACAATACATTAAAAAAATTATTCACCACGACCAAGTGAGATTTATACCTTGGATGCAGGACTGGTTCAATATCCACAAAACAATCAATGTGACTCATCACATCAATAAAAGCCAGGACAAGAACCCCACGATCCTTTCAATATATGCAGAGAAAACATTTGACAAAATACAGCATCCTTTCTTGATAAAAACCCTCAAGAAAGTAGGGATAGAAGGAGCATACCTTGAGATCATAAAAGTCATATATGAAAGTCTCAATGCCAATATCATCCTCGATGGGAAAAAACTGAGAGCTTTCCCCATAAGGTCAGGAACAAGACAGGGATGACCACTCCTGTCACTGTTATTCAACATAGTATTGGAAGTCTTAGCCTCAGCAATCAGACAACACAAACAATGAAAAGGCATACAAATCAGCCAGGAGGAAGTCAAACTTTCACTCTTCGCAGATGACATGATACTCTGTATTGAAAACCCGAAAGATTCCACCAAAAAACTGCTAGAACTGATCCATGGATTCAGCAAACTCGCAGGATATAAAATCAACGCACAGAAACTGGTTGCATTCCTTACACCAATAATGAAACAACAGAAAGAGAAATCAAGGAATTGATCCCATTTACAATTGCACCAAAAACCATAAAATACGTGGGAATAAATCTCACCAAAGAGGTGAAAAATATATACACTGAAAACTATAGAAAGCTTATGAAAGACATTGAAGAAGACACAAAAAAATCTTGGAAAGCTATTCCACGCTCCTGGGTTGGAAGAACAAATATAGTTAACATGTGAATACTACCCAAAGCAATCTACATATTGAAGCAATACCTATCAAAATAACATCAGCATTCTTCACAGAGGCAGACAGACAATCCTAAAAGTTGTATGGAATTAGAAAAGACCCCGAATAGTCAAAGCAATCTTGAAAATGAAAACCAAAGCTGGAGGCATCACAAATCATGGACTTCAAGCTGTACTACAAATCTGTAATCATCAAGACAGTATGGTACTGGCAGAAAAGTAGACATTCAGATAAATGGAACACAATAGAGAACCCAGAAATAGACCCACAAACATATGGCCAACTAATCTTTGACAAAGCAGGAAAGAATATCCAATAGAAAAAAGACAGTCTCTTCAGCAAGTGGTACTGGGAAACTGGATAGTGACATGCAGAAGAATGAACCTGGACCACTTTCTTACACCATACACAAACTCAAAATGGATGAAAGACCTCAATGTAAGACAGGAAGCCATCAAAATCCTCGAGGGGAAAGCAGGCAAAAACCTCTTTGATCTTGGCTGCAGCAACTTCTTACTCAACGAGTCTCTGGAGGCAAGGGAAACAAAAGCAAAAATGAACTATTGGGACCTCATTAAAATAAAATCTTCTGCACAGTGAAGGGAACAATTAGCAAAACTAAAAGGCAACTGATGGAATGGGAGAAGATATTTGCAAACGACATATCAGGTAAAGGATTAGTATCCAAAATCTATAAAGAACTTACCAAACTCAACACTCAAAAAACCAAATAATCCAGTGAAGAAATGGGGAAAATATACGCATAGACACTTCTCCAAAGAAGACATCCAGATGGCCAACCGACACATGAAAAGTGCTCTATGCCACTTATCATCAGGGAAATATAAATCAAAACCACAATGAGATACCACCTCTCACCTGTCAGAATGGCTAACATGAACAACTCAAGCAACAACAGATATTGGCGAGGATGTGGAGAAAGAGGATCTGTTTTGCACTGCTGGTGGGAATGCAAACTGGTGCAGGCACTTTGGAAAACAGAATGGAAGTTCCTCAAAAAATGAAAAATAGAACTACACTACAACCCAGCGATTGCATTACTAGGTATTTATCCAAAGAATTCATGTATGCTGTTTTGAAGGGGCACATGCACCGCAATGTTTATAGCAGCACTATCAACAATAGCCAAAGCATGGAAAGAGCCCAAATGTCCATCAATGGATGAATGGATAAAGAAGATGTGGTATATATATATATATATATATGCCATTATATATATAACATACATAACATATATATATATTATATATGTATATTATATATATATATTATATATATATACATATATATATATAATATATATATATAATGGAGTATTGCTCAGAAATCTAAAAGAATGAAATCTTTCCATTTGCAACTACGTGGATGGAACTAGAGGGTATTATGCTAAGCATAATTAGTAAGAGAAAGACAAATATCATATGACTTCACTCATATGAGGACTTTAAGATACAAAATAGAGAAATATAAAGGAATGGAAGCAAAAATGATATAAAAACAGGGAGGGGGGAAAAACATAAGAGGCTCTTAAATATGGAGAAGAAACAGAGGGAGGGGTTTACTGGAGGGGTTGTGAGTAGGGAAATGGGCTAAATGGGTAAGAGGGATTAAGGAATCTACTCCTGCAATCATTGTTGCACTATATGCTAATTGACTTGGATGTAAATTTAAAAAAATAAAATAAAATATCAGAAGTACATCTACTTATATTGCGAGTTGAATAAAAGTCATGTACTACCAACTGGATGATTGGGACACAGCTGTTCTGTGCAGAGGGAGTCCCTATGGACAAAGCCAAATTTCTCTTAGGAAAATGACTACTGGTAAAAACTAATGGATGAGTAGCTGCTGGTTTCCCTCACACTAGGAGGGCTCTTTCCTGTTCATAAAACACTTTTACATACATAATATCAATTGCGCCTTATAAGAGCATCTGGAGCAGGTACATTATCATTTTCATTTCATCAGTTATTTAGCTGAGCTCCAAGAAGTAATTTGCCTAAGGTTACTTGGCTAGTGACAGTCCAAGAACTAGAATCCACCTCTGCTGACAACTAGTCCAGTACTCTCTGTAGCATATATTTTGTTCCTCTAATTTCAAACGTCCAAAACTTGCTCCACTGGATTAATCCCTCTGAGGATACTAAAGAAAGAGGAAAACAAAATATTTTTTGATTCTATATCTTCTTTCAGCAATGTCCCAATATTCTGCTCTCCTCTTCTGTTAAACATCATAAAAGAAATATCCATATTATTTATCTCTACATTCTCATCCTTTATTTTCTTTTCATTGTAACCTCTTTGGGCTTTAGTCCCCAACATGACACTGGACAGTTCTGGAAAAGTCACTGTGGTAGCCAGCCTCCAAAGTGGTCCTCCATGATTCCCACATCCTACTATTGTGTAGTGTCTATGCACCCTTCTGCATTGTCCCATTCTTGGTCCCTTTGATAACACATAGCAGAAGTTATGGTATGTCAGTTATGAGATTGAGTTGCCAAGGCTGCAGTTTTCATGTTGGCCATCTGTGTTCTCTGTTTCTCTCACTGACTCTGAGAGGACCCAGCTATCACAGGAGAACAAACAAGCCACCTATATGGAAAGCTATCCACATGGTGAGGAACTCAGGAATGAGGCCAACAGGTAGTAAGGGTCTAAAGCCTGCCAATGCCCATGTAAATGAACGTGATATCAGATCCTCTGCAGAGACCCTTCAGAGAACTAGGGCCCCAGCCAATATCTGAGTGCAACCTCATGAGAAACCTTAAGCCAGAACCATCTAGCTGAGCTGTTAGAATCCTGAGCCCCATAAACCATGTAAAAATAATAAATATTTACTGTATTAAGCTACTAGGTTTTAGGGTACTTTGTTATGCAGCAATAGATAACTAATACAATCACCAATATTTTTAATCTTGCCAAATGCAATGATAAATTGTCTTAGGCAATATTTCTCACAGTTGTTCACTATTTAAAATGCTTTCATTTCTTGAATTTCAGGACACCTTCATATCCTGGTTTTCCTCCTACTTCAATTATCCTGTTCTTATTTATTCTTCTTTGTTGCCACTTCTTCCTTTCATCCTAAAAAGTCAGACCCCTAATTTTCAAACCTCTTCTTGACTTATACTCTATTCATACATAATATCCATAAGATCCATGGTTTAATATTATCTCAATACCATTGACTCTTGAATTCATACCTCCATTCCTGGTCTCATAAAGCTTTGGATTCAGGCATCATCACAAAGTCTTCCTTGAGTACCTAATACTCAAACTCAATGTGTTTAAAGCAAAAATCAATTTCTGTCCTCACACTGATTCCTCAATCAGGATTTTCCATCTCAGTGAATGGCACCAACATTGCCCAACTCATCATGTCAAAATCCTAGGAGAGATACTTGATTCTCCACTTTCCCTTGGCCTAATCAGAGGACAAATTGATTTCTTGAACATAGTGGCATCAGCATCACTAAGGAACTTGTTAGACATACAGGATTGTAGGTCTCTTGCCAGACTTACTTAACCAGAATCTTCATTTTAACAAAACCTTTACTTGAGTCATATGCACAATTACACATGAGAAGCACTAATTCAGAGGACAAATTCGTCAACTAAGTTGTTATGTTCTGTACATCAGTATCTCCTTAATCTTGTCTATAAAATTAGGGAGGATTGGTGTAATACGTGTGGAAAACACTGTATAGTGTATGTTAGGTTTTCAAAATTTCTTACAATAAAAAATTGAATTCTGTTTAAAGCCCTCTTTTTCACCTAAAAACTGGTTAAAGAGGAAGATGGCGGCGTAGGATGACACTGAGCTCACCGCGTGTCCTGCTGATCACTTAGATTCCACCTACACCTGCCTAAATAACCCAAAAAAACACCAGAAGACTAGCAGAACGGAGTGTCGGGAGCCAAGCGCAGACAAGAGGCCCACGGAGGGGGTAGGAAGGGCGGAGAGGCAGTGCACGCTGCACTGACTGGCGGGAGGGAGCTGGGCCGGAGGGGCAGCCTGCCGGCCAAGCAGAGCCCCTGAGTCTGGCTTGCAAAAGCAGAGGGGCCAGACGGAGTGTGTTCCAACAGCAAGCGTGACTTAGCATCTGGGAGGTCATAAGTTAACAGCTCTGCTCGGAAAGCGGGAAGGCTGGAGGACAAAGGGAGGGAGAGTTGCTGAGCTTCTGGATGACAGAACTCAGTTTGGTGGGGAACAAAGGCATTAGCCAGCGCCATCTCCCTCGCTCATCCCCCAGCCAAAATCCCAAAGGGGACCAGTTCCTGCCAGGGAACTTGCTTGCTCCGTGCAAACACCCAACTCTGTGCTTCTGCAGAGCCACCCCTCCGGCAGCGGGTCTGACTCCCTCCCGCTGCCACAGGGCCCCTCCTGAAGTGGATCACCTAAGGAGAAGCAGCTAAGCCTGCCCCTCCTGCCCCCGTGCACCTTGCCTACCCACCCCAGCTAATATGCCAGATCCCCAGCACCACAAGCCTGGCAGTGTGCAAGTAGCCCAGAAAGGCCATGCCACCCCACAGTGAATCCCGCCCCTAGGAGAGGGGAGGAGAAGGCACACACCAGTCTGACTGTGGCCCCAGCGGTGGGCTGGGGGCAGACATCAGGTCTGACTGTGGCCCCGCCCACCAACTCCAGTTATACACCACAGCACAGGGGAAGTGCCCTGCAGGTCTGTACCACTCCAGGGACTATCCAAAATGATCAAATGGAGGAATTCCCCTCAAAAGAATCTCCAGGAAATAACAACAGCTAATGAACTGATCAAAAAGGATTTAAATAATATAACAGAAAGTGAATTTAGAATAATAGTCATAAAATTAATTGCTGAGCTTGAAAACAGTATAGAGGACAGCAGAGATTCTCTTGCTACAGAGATCAAGGGACTAAGGAACAGTCAGGAGGAGCTGAAAAACGCTTTAAACGAGATGCAAAATAAAATGGAAATGACCACAGCTCGGATTGAAGAGGCAGAGGAGAGAATAGGTGAACTAGAAGATAAAATTATGGAAAAAGAGGAAGCTGAGAAAAAGAGAGATAAAAAAAACCAGGAGTATGAGGGGAAAATCAGAGAACTAAGTGATACGCTAAAAAGAAATAATCTATGCATAATTGGTATCCCAGAGGAGGAAGAAAGAGGGAAAGGTGCTGAAGGTGTACTTGAGGAAATAATAGCTGAGAACTTCCCTGAACTGGGGAAGGAAAAAGGCATTGAAATCCAAGAGGCACAGAGAACTCCCTTCAGACGTAACTTGAATCGATCTTCTGCATGACATATCATAGTGAAACTGGCAAAATACAAGGATAAAGAGAAAATTCTGAAAGCAGCAAGGGATAAACGTGCCCTAACATATAAAGGGAGACCTATAAGACTCGTGACTGATCTCTCTTTTGAAATTTGGCAGGCCAGAAAGAATTGGCACGAGATCTTCAATGTGTTAAGCAGAAAAAAATATGCAGCCAGGAATCCTTTATCCAGCAAGTCTGTCATTTAGAATAGAAGGAGAGATAAAGGTCTTCCAAAACAAACAAAAACTGAAGGAATTTGTCACCACTAAACCAACCCTACAAGAGATCCTAAGGGGGATCCTATGAGACAAAGTACCAGAGACATCGCTACAAGCATAAAACATACAGACATCACAATGACTCTAAACCCGTATCTTTCTATAATAATAACACTGAATGTAAATGGATTAAATGTGCCAACCAAAAGACATAGGGTATCAGAATGGATAAAAAAACAAGATCCATCTGTTTGCTGTCTACAAGAGACTCATTTTAGACCTGAGGACACCTTTAGATTGAGAGTGAGGGGATAGAGAACTATTTATCATGCTACTGGAAGCCAAAAGAAAGCTGGAGTAGCCATACTTATATCAGACAAACTAGACTTTAAATTAAGGCTGTAACAAGAGATGAAGAAGGACATTATATAATAGTTACAGGGTCTATCCATCAGGAAGAGCTAACAATTATAAATGTCTATGTGCCAAATACCAGAGCCCCCAAATATATAAAACAATTACTCATAAACATAAGCAACCTCATTGATAAGAATGTGGTAAATGCAGGGGACTTTAACACTCCACTTACAGAAATGGAGAGATCATCTAGACACACGGTCAATAAAGAAACAAGGGCCCTGAATGATACATTGGATCAGATGAACTTGACAGATATATTTAGAACTCTGCATCCCAAAGCAACAGAATATACTTTCTTCTCGAGTGCACATGGAACATTCTCCAAGATAGATCGCATACTGGGTCATAAAACAGCCCTTCATAAGTATACAAGAATTGAAATTATACCATGCATACTTTCAGACCACATGCTATGAAGCTTGAAATCAACCACAGAAAAAAGTCTGGAAAACCTCCAAAAGCATGGAGGTTAAAGAACACCCTACTAAAGAATGAGTGGGTCGACCAGGCAATTAGAGAAGAAATCAAAAAATATATGGAAACAAATGAAAATGAAAATACAACAATCCAAATGCTTTGGGATGCAGCGAAGGCAGTCCTGAGAGGAAAATACATTGCAATCCAGGCCTATCTCAAGAAACAAGAAAAATCCATAATACAAAATCTAACAGCACACGTAAAGGAACTAGAAGCAGAACAGCAAAGGCAGCCTAAACCCAGCAGAAGAAGAGAAATAATAAAGATCAGAGCAGAAATAAACAATATAGAATCTAAAAAAAACTGTAGAGCAGATCAATGAAACCAAGAGTTGGTTTTTTGAAAAAATTAACAATATTGACAAACCTCTAGCCAGGCTTCTCAAAAAGAAAAGGGAGATGACCCAAATAGATAAAATCATGAATGAAAATGGAATGATTACAACCAATCCCTCAGAGATACAAACAATTATCAGGGAATACTATGAAAAACTATATGCCAACAAACTGGACAACCTGGAAGAAATGGACAAATTCCTAAACACCCACACTCTTCCAAAACTCAATCAGGAGGAAATAGAAAGCTTGAACAGACCCATAACCAGCGAAGAAATTGAATCGGTTATCAAAAATCTCCCAAAAAATAAGAGTCCTGGACCAGATGGCTTCCCAGGGGAGTTCTACCAGATGTTTAAAGCAGAGATAATACCTATCCTTCTCAAGCTATTCCATGAAATAGAAAGGGAAGGAAAACTTCCAGACTCATTCTATGAAGCCAGTATTACTTTGATTCCTAAACCAGACAGAGACCCAGTAAAAAAAGAGAACTACAGGCCAATATCCCTGATGAATATGGATGCAAAAATTCTCAATAAGATACCAGCAAATCAAATTCAACAGCATACAAAAAGAATTATTCACCATGATCAAGTGGGATTCATTCCTGGGAGGCAGGGCTGGTTCAACATTCGCAAATCAATCAATGTGATACATCACATTAATAAAAGAAAAGATAACAAACATATGATCCTGTCAATCTATGCAGAAAAGGTCTTTGACAAAATCCAGCACCCTTTCTTAATAAAAACCCTTGAGAAAGTCAGGATAGAAGGAACATACTTAAACATCATAAAAGCCATTTATGAAAAGCCCACAGCTAACATCATCCTCAATGGGGAAAAACTGAGAGCTTTTTCCCTGAGATCAGGAACACGACAGAGATATCCACTCTCACCGCCATTGCTTAACATAGAGTTGGAAGTTCTAGCATCAGCAATCAGACAACAGAAGGAAATCAAAGGCATCAAAATTGGCAGAGATGAAGTCAAGCTTTCGCTTTTTGCAGATGACATGATACTATACATGGAAAATCCGAGATAGACTCCACCAAAAGTCTGCTAGAACTGATACATGAATTCAGCAAAGTTGCAGGATACAAAATCAATGTACAGAAATCAGCTGCATTCTTATACACTAACAATGAAGCAACAGAAAGACAAATAAAGAAACTGATCCCATTCACAATTGCACCAAGAAGCATAAAATACCTAGGAATAAATCTAACCAAAGATGTAAAAGATCTGCATGCTGAAAACTATAGAAAGCTTATGAAGGAAATTGAAGAAGATTTAAAGAAATGGAAAGACATTCCCTGCTCATGGATTGGAAGAATAAATATTGTCAAAATGTCAATACTACCCAAAGCTATCTACACATTTAATGCAATCCCAATCAAAATTGCACCAGCATTCTTCTCGAAACCAGAACAACCAATCCTAAAATTCATATGGAACCACAAAAGGCCCCGAATAGCCAAAGGAATTTTGAAGAAGAAGACCAAAGCAGGAGGCATCACAATCCCAGACTTTAGCCTCTACTACAAAGCTGTCATTATCAAGACAGCATGGTATTGGCACAAAAACAGACACATAGACCAATGGAATAGAATAGAAACCCCAGAACTAGACCCAGAAACGTATGGCCAACTAATCTTTAACAAAGCAGGAAAGAACATCCAATGGAAAAAGACAGTCTCTTTAACAAATGGTGCTGGGAGAACTGGACAGCAACATGCAGAAGGTTGAAACTAGACCACTTTCTGACACCATTCACAAAAATAAACTCAAAATGGATAAAGGACCTGAATGTGAGACAGGAAACCATGAAAACCCTAGAGGAGAAAGCAGGAAAAGACCTCTCTGACCTCAGCCGTAGCAATCTCTTACTCAACACATCCCCAAAGGCAAGGGAATTAAAAGCAAAAATGAATTATTGGGACCTTGTGAAGATAAAAAGCTTCTGCACAGCAAAGGAAACAACCAACAAAACTAAAAGGCAACCAACGGAATGGGAAAAGATATTCGCAAATGACATATCGGACAAAGGGCTAGTATCCAAAATCTATAAAGAGCTCACCAAACTCCACACCTGAAAAACAATAACCCAGTGAAGAAATGGGCAGAAAACATGAATAGACACTTCTCTAAAGAAGACATCCGGATGGCCAACAGGCACATGAAAAGATGTTCAGTGTCGCTCCTTATCAGGGAAATACAAATCAAAACCACACTCAGGTATCACCTCACGCCAGTCAGAGTGGCCAAAATGAACAAATCAGGAGACTATAGATGCTGGAGAGGATGTGGAGAAACGGGAACCCTCTTGCACTGTTGGTGGGAATGCAAATTGGTGCAGCCACTCTGGAAAACAGTGTGGAGGTTCCTCAGAAAATTAAAAATAGACCTACCGTATGACCCAGCAATAGCACTGCTAGGAATTTATCCAAGAGATACAGGAGTACTGAAGCACAGGGGCACTTGTACCCCAATGTTTATAGCAGCACTCTCAACAATAGCCAAATTATGGAAAGAGCCTAAATGTCCATCAACTGACGAATGGATAAAAAAATTGTGGTTTATATACACAATGGAGTACTACATGGCAATGAGAAAGAACGAAATATGGCCCTTTGTAGCAACGTGGATGGAACTGGAGAGTGTGATGCTAAGTGAAATAAGCCATACAGAGAAAGACAGATACCATATGTTTTCACTTTTATATGGATCCTGAGAAACTTAACAGAAACCCATGGGGGAGGGGAAGGAAAAGAAAGAGGTTGGGGTGGGAGAGAGCCAAAGCATAAGAGACTTAAAAACTGAGAACAAACTGAGGGTTGATGGGGGGTGGGAGGGAGGGGAGGGTGGGTGATGGGTATTGAGGAGGGCACCTTTTGGGATGGGCACTGGGTGTTGTATGGAAACCAATTTGACAATAAATTTCATATATTGAAAAAATAAATAAAAAAATAAAAACTGGTTAAAATTCTCTCTCTTTCTCTCTCTCTGTGTCTCTCTCTCATCCTGTCTCTCTTCTCCTCTCTCCCTCTCCCTCTCTCTCTGTTTCTTGCTTAGCTGGCATGTATTAATATTCATTGGAACTACTATTCCATTCCATTGAGAAACACTGTGCCTGATAGTCTGTCAGTTATTATTGTTTGGTCTCATATTTTCAATTCATTTGTTCACTCACCCATTATTTAACAAACATTTACTATTCTGCATAGAACCTGCTCAGTGCAAGACACTCTTCTATGTGCTTGGGTGAAAGCAGTGGAAGTGAAAGCTGCATAGTGTCTTTCTAGGGTGTGCATAGCTCGGTAGAGTCATCCTCAGCCATGTGAAATGGGGCTTGCAATTACACACCCAACCATTGGTGACTGTGTACCCCTCAGGCAACAGTTGGGCAGGGACAACAGGGTGGCATCAGGAACTAATGTTCTTGTGTGGCATCTATCTAGGATGATCTGGCCCTGTGATGACAACACCCCATTCTCCTTCCCACATAGCCACAACTGGGTGTTGTGGCTGTTTACAACTTTATTTATTTCTTTTGAGCTTCTGTGGCTAATCCTGACACCTCACATTCAATTGGAATAAATCATTAATGAGTCAAAACTCTCACAAAGTTTTGCTTGTTTTTCCTGAACCACACTCCTGTCATGGGGTGGTTGAATATGTCCAGATTACATTTTGAATGCTTCTTTGTTGCAAAACGTTTTTCCACTTCTTTTCACTGGGTTATTTATGATTATTCAGGATTCAACTCCAGCATCTTCTCCTCTAAGAAACCTGTTTTGAATTCCTTCCCTGGGCTTCTTCTGTGTTTGCATAGCATAGCATCATGGGTTAAATTCTCTATATATGTCATTATATCTCTTTCATTAGGTCTTAAGTCTATCAAAGTCAGAGGTTCTCATTTATTCACTGTTGAAGCAACATTACCTAGTTTATTTCCTAGTAGGCATTCAGAGTATTTGGTGAGTTAAGCTGAAAACATTTGTGTAAGCTAGAACAGTAACTAAGCTAGAACAGCTAAACTGCCAAGACTTTTGGTGAGCTTATGGGTTTTTCTAAGTATACCTTCTTTAAAAAAATGCTACTTTTCTTTATATCCCACATAAAATTCACTGTTGAAAATCTGAAGAGTCCAAAAAAAGATATAGAAAACACCCATTATCCTACCACCTACATCTATACATGTCCATATATTATTGTACTGCATACCTATTATGTAATATATATTTAATTTTAGATTATTTCATATTTTCTTTTAAAAATAAGATGTTTGCAAATAACATATGAGATAAAGGTTTAGTATCAAAAATCTATAAAGAAGTTGCCAAACTCAACACCCAAAAAACAAATAATCCAGTGAAGAAATGGGCAGAAGACATGAATAGATACTTTTCCAAAAAAGATCCAGATGGCAAGCAGACACATGAAAAGATGCTCAACATCGCTCATCATCAGGGAAATACAAATCAAAACCATAATGAGATACCACTTATAGTGGTCAGAGTGGTTCAAATTAACAACTCCAGAAACAACAGCTCTTGGTGAGGATGTGGGGAAAGGGGAACCCTCTTGCACCATTGGTAGGAATGCAAACTGGTGCAGCCACTCTGGAAAACAGTGTGGAGCTTCCTCAAAAAATTAAAAATAGAATTACCCTATGACCCAGAAATTTCACTACTAGGAATATATCCGAAGGACACAGGAGTGCTGATTCGAAGAGGCACATGCACCCCAATGTTTATAGCAGCAGTCTCAAAAATAGCCAAATTATGGAAAGAGCCCAAATGTCCATCAACTGATGGATGGATTAAGAAGATGTGGTTTATATATACAATGGAGTACTATTCAGTGATGAAAAAGAATGAAATCTTGTCATTTTCAACAACGTGGACAGAACTGGAGGGTATTATGCTAAGCAAAATAAGTCAGGCAGAGAAAGGCAGATATCACATGATCTCACTCATATGTGGAAGGTGAGAAATTTAACAGATGATCATAGGGGAAGGAAAGGAAAAATAAGATAAAAACAGGGCAGGAAGCAAACCATAAGAGACTCTTAAATACAGAGAACAAACTGAGGGTTGATGGGGTGGGGGTGGGGGAGACGGAGAAATGAGTGATAGGCATTGAGGAGGCCACTTGTCGGAGTGAGCACTTGTTGGTGTTATATGTAAGAGACGAATCACTGGTTTCTATTCCTGAAGCCAAGACTACACTATATGTTAACTAATCTGAGAATAGAAAAAAATTCAGACATGAGGAGTACCTTTTATATGTCTTTATATATTTATATATTCATTCAGTGAATATTTATTGATTGTCTTGAAAGTACCAGACACATAGTAACACATCCCATTATTTAATCTCTTATTGTTGGACATACAAATTGTTCCATGTTTTTGCTTCATAAAAGCTGATGTGGCGAACACTCTCTTTCACAACATTTTGTGAAAGTTTTAATTTTCATAGGCTCCATCACCCTTTGTTTAGAGAAATACAGTTTTTAAAACGGGAAAAGATATCCTTAAGTGGGAACTTCTTAAATTATGAAAATTTTCCATCTGGTTTAATGAAAAATTCTGACAGTCACTTTAGGAAAATGCTGAAGTATTATTTTATATGAAATCCACATTGAACCACAATTCCCTTGTTTTTGTTTTGTCTTGTTTTACTAAAGGTAATAATGACTCAGGAAAAGTCTTCTCCAGTTGGAGGCCCCCAGCATTTTCTGATATAAATGCAGTCTAGAGCACTGAGAAATCTGCCACCTGATTTACCACCCACCATCCAGGATCTGTTCGTAGTTGCATTGAGAGATTTGTGGCAAATAGAGAAAGAGAAGAAACTATATCATGTGACTACTATTTGACTGGTATTATGCTCCATCCTTTAAAAACACTGTGCCTTAAATATAACAGGTATTCAATAAACATTTCCAAAATAAAGAGCTGTGATCTTACTAGCTCTCCATTATTGGAAAACTAACTAGCTTTTCACCATGTCAGTTTCCTTGTCTGTAATAATTACTATCTATAAATTACCACAAAAGCCCTGTGGAGTTTAGACAAATATTATTTTATATACAAGAAAATGGTGTCTGAGTTTTCCTAAGAGACTTGTCCAGGTTCATCTAAATAGTGGTTAAGCTTGTGCTTAGATCACAAGATCAGGTCTAAGAATAGCTCATATCTCTTAGCGTTTTCTCATCAGTCGAGTTCATTCTTGTGCCAATGGAGCTGGCATTGAGTGAGACATGACACCTAAGGATACTACAGGGCTTGCATGGAGCCTCACTAATGGCTGAGGATGCTGGTGGACATAGGGCTAGTTCTGGTGCATCCCTCACTTACTGGTATCTTCAGAGTCTCTACTTCAAATCCAGCCTCATCTAATGCATGAATCCCCAGTAAAAACAGCCTCACCCTGTGGCTATAGTTTCTGCTTCCAACCTGTTGGTGCAGATCTTGAGGTAGCCCCTTCTGTCTTTAGCCTAGTCTAATCCCAAAATTCCCAGTTGGACTTAATCAAATCAAGACCATGCCAAAAATCGTAAACAAAATAGCATCTACTCCAATTTTGAGAATAAATATAGCTGGGATTTTCTGCTAGATTTTTAATTAAATGAAGGAATTTAATTAAATGAAGTAACTAGTTACATAATTCATTCTCTTACTAAACCTATGAGACAGATAGTCATAAAAGTTGCAGCTTAGGGGCACTTGGGTGGCTCAGTCGGTTAAGAGTCTGACTCTTGTTTTCAGCTCTGGTCATGATCTCACAGTTCATGAGTTCGAGCCCCGCATTGGGCTCTGTGCTGACAGCTCAGAGCCTGGAGCCTGATTTGGATTCTGTCTCCCTGTCACTTTCTGCCCATACCCTACTCATACTCTGTCTCTCTCTCAAAATAAACAATACACAAAACATTAAAAAAAAAGAAGTTGTAAACATTTTTAAAAAGTTGCAACTTAAATAGGACTTTCTTAAGATCATAAAGACACAGCTAAATTGGTAGTATAGGTGAGATCTGTCTGATTTTGAAGCTGAAGGTCTTAAACACTTGGCCAGAATTGTACAAACTTCATGTGTCAAGGCATTAGCATCAGGGTCACTACATTGTCCTGTGCAATTCCAGAGACACTCTCCACTTCTGTGCATCATACAGGGACCCAAGTGGTTATGAAATTAGTTTTGTGAGTCTCAACTTTCATTAGACAATGTAAAATAGAAAACATCCAAGTGCATTATACACCATGAAGTAGTGTAAATGCTGCTCTATAAAATGTGTGTGTGTGTGTGTGTGTGTGTGTGTGTGTGTGTGAGTGTATGTGTCAACATCATATAATGTCTGGGAGCACAGATTCTGGAGCCAGGTCAGTTGAGTTCTGATCCTGGATCTGCCATTTGCCAACTGCAAGACCTTGTATAACTTACTTTACCTTTCCATGCCTCAGGTTCCTTATCTGTAAATTACAGTTAATAATAGTGACCACCTGATCAAGTTATTATATAAATGCACCATATGCTTATATATTTATATATGCTTATATAAAGGCACCATACTTAGCATGGTGCCTAACACATAGGAAGCACTCATTGCTATTTTTAAACTTTTTTCTTCAATTTCTACTACTAGTATTATTACATGTGTGTACTAGATTATGATTTAAGACATTATTCTTACTATAGATCATGGTCAAAAAATGTGAAGGCCATTGCCCACAACTGCTTTTACTCCTTTATAAGTAGGTCTGATTGAATTTGAAAATACCAATGACCCTCTGATAATACATTACTAAATGTGACTACTGTTGTGGGCCCGGAGAGATTAAGTAATTCTACTCTGGCAAGAGAAGAGGAGGAAGCAGCACTTAGGTAATCAGGAATAATTGGTGTGGCCATTATTCCTAATAGTCCAACGGGAACTATTGGAATAAAAGAGGAACCATAGAGAATATAACCAAAAGTGGCACAGGAAATAAGATGGGACAACAGATCCTTTGAATTTAAGTCTGTCTTCCCATCCTTATCACAACAGGATCCCTAATTTGAATAAAAAAGTTGTACAGTTACTTTCTGGGAATTAGTGACATATAAGGAATTTAGAAAAAACTGTCCTTTTCCATGCCCCCAAAGTCAGAGGGATCTCTCCAAACCAGTACCAGACTTAGGGAGAACAATATAATATGAGACAGTGGATAGTAGTGGCTTTTAAATATAGAGACTTAGGCTGGACTCCCAGTTTTAACATTTATCAGCTGTGTGACTATGACTAGGTCAGAAAGGCCACACATTTCTGGGACATCTAATTTCTCCTTTCTATAAGAATGTATTATACTATTCTGCACACTGTCATCCTTTAAGGGAGGTTGTGGGTATTAAATAAGAGTATATCTTTAAATATTTAGGGGTGCCTGGGTGGCTCAGTTGGTGAAGTGTCCAACTCTTGATTTAGGCTCAGGTCATGATCTCACGGTTCATGGGTTCAAACCCCACGTCAGCCTCTGTGTTGACAACATGGAGTCTGCTTGGGATTCTCTGTCTCTCTCTCTTTCTGCCTCTCTCTCTCTCTCTCTCTCTCTCTCTCTCTCTCTCAGAAACAAATAAATAAAATTTAAAATAAAATATTTAAAATCCATAATTTGAAGGCTTTCCCTGAAACACTATGGATTGAATGCCACACTGAAATCTTGATCACTGTATAATGTGTCCTGATATGGGCCTGTCTATCCCTTCATATTCACTGCTTCCTCCTTTCTCCCTTAAACTCTATATTCTGGCTACATGCATACCTATGAAAGGGAACATGATGTTTCATAAAACATCTATATCACAAAATATATAAAACATATATTTCTGTTTTTAAAAATGCCATGTTTAGGGTACCTGGGTAGCTTAGTCCGTTAAATGTCAGACTCTCGATTTTGGCTCTTAAGTTGGAGCCCTGTGTGGGGCTCTACACTGACAGTGTGGAGCTTACTTGGGGTTCTCTCTCTCCCTCTCTCTCTGCCCCTCCCCTGCTTTCTCTCTCTCTCTCTCTCTCTCTCTCTCTCTCTCTCTCTCTCTTTCTCAAATGATAGATAAATAGGCAAACAAATAAAATTCCATGTTCTCTTTCATGTCTAATTTTTCATACCCACTCCTCTATTGTCCCAGAGCATTTTTCCTACCTCCCCTCCCCCCCCCCCGCCGCCTTTTCACCATGCCACTTGAACAGAAATTACCTTACCGTGGAAGCACATTTATGTCTCAAGTCCATTTATGTATACCATTGCAGAGTCTCTGTATTTCCCTTGCTCAGTGGCATTATATTTGTTTCTGGCTATAAATGACTCATATCTGTACTAGTATGATAATGTGTAATTGTCACTGACAAATTTCCAGCATTTTTCAGCATCCGGAACATAATAGTTGCTCAGTAAATGCATGCTGATTCAAAAAATTATTATTTATATTCATGTCTTCAAATAAATTATGGTCTTATCTTGAGTGATGGGGGTTGTAACCCAGGAACAAATTGTCGGGCAGTCAGGTGTGGAGATCATAAATTAGGACAGTGAGCCAAACCAAAAGTAACAGGCCATTATTCACTTATTGCCAGTGCAGGCAAGAGGCAAAAGAAAAGACACTGACTATTTGGTGTTCCATTTTTCACCACAGAACAGCACAGACCAGGGAGAGGCTGATGACAGGCAGTACACCCAAGTTGGGGGGAGGTGTGGAAGAGGCATTTCTTACTGCTGTGGAACATCTAATGAGGCCCCTGCCTTTTTAAGGACTGGGGTTTGGGAGAAGGGATAGGCAGAAGGCTAGGGGTAAAAAAGTACTGTGTTTGGAGAAAAGTGGTCCAGCTGAAGGGCCTGAAGGAGGCCTCTGAATACAGGTGTCTGGGCTAGGAAAGCAGACCTGTATATGAGCTCAGCTGGCTTGGGAAGCACACATCCTGGATCACAGCTCCTTCCACAAAGCTGCAATGCACAGGGCTATGCACCAAGTCTGGTGTGGGGAGGACAGGCTACTCTCATGAGGCAAAACCTTCTACTGTCTCTATTCAATCTTGAAGGGTCATGCATGGATTTTGGCCTCAAGCTGCACCCTCAAATCCACCCAGGTGGAGGATCCAGATGAAAAGCATGGGTTACCTCTTCATAGACTGGAACACACTGAGCATTGAGAGTATTGGTCTGTTGGTTCAAAAGATCTTTGGGACAAGATTTTGCGCCAAGGCCAGGATCTGGCCAATAGGATAGCTTTTTCATGCTATGTTTTGCATCTTCTCACATCAGTGATAGTCCATGCATGTAAACCCAGTCTGGGATGGTGTCTGAATTTCCATGGGCCATGCTCTCATGGAGCTAGAAGGCAATCTCCAGGTTTAGCTGACATGAGTGGTCTGTATGGTCAATGCAGGGGCTTTTTTGATAAGAAGCCACATAGGTTAACAAAGAGCCTATAAGGAGTAGAGCTGATTTTTACCCAAACATCTCCTCCCCACAGGGCAGGGCTTATTTTATATGCCAAGACAACTTAGTAGCCCAACCAAATGACAAGTCCATTAGCCACAGAGCAATCTCAGTCCTCCACATACTTTGCTAAGATGACCCTCATTGCAGGATTTTTCCATCAGGACTTGGGGATGAAGGCAAGTGAGAATGCATGTGGATGGTGTATCTACAGAAATAAAGTATTCAGTAGTGGGAGCCATAACAATGGGGATCATAAGGACTTGAAGGAACCCACCCATAGCTGGCCCTAGGCAAAGTTCCTGGTAGTGGCTTCAGATCAAAAACCAAAGAGCATTATCTTCTGTCCCTTAGCTTAGTGCCAGGGGATGCAGGAATTATAGCCATCTGTGCACCAGGATGCCAAAAGCCCAAGAAGTTCAATTCTCCTCCACCTCCCATGGAACTTTGACCTTGGCATAGTGTTTCTGGTTTACCCAGGGGGCATATTTTTCCTTAGCCTAACCCCTAATCCTGTTTATTTGTGAAAGTTGAGAAGTCTGAGTAAGGGTCGTCAGGGCTCTCTGACTCATATCTGGGCCCATTGGGTAGAGCACCAGGAATAGTTCTTGTGTCAATCACAGAGGCCTTCATGTCCATACCCCAAGGTGGCTGCCCATGGGGTCCCTCATGACTTGATTGGTGTCTGGCCATGAATTATCTGGAGGAGGGTGGGAGCAGAGAATCAGGTAGACCAGTAAGCTTGGGGTAAGTAGGCAGGAAGTTGTTCCCTGCTGGGCCCCCTGGGGTAGTGCAGGGTGGGCCAGTTTGGTTACAGTCCTGGCTTCCATGGGGAAATGGTCACACCCAGAAGTCAGTGGCTGGAAGGCACAAATGCCCTACCCCCAAAATGCACTGTGTGGCTTTGGGCCTGGAAGCCCAGTTGTCAGACTTACATCACCCTTTTTTTTTTGATGATCAAACTTTGAGGTGAAAGGTTCTGGAAGCCTTTTGAGGAGTCTCCTCTCCATAGTACCATGAAGCCTGAGTGAGTGCAGCATAGGCCTATTCAGCCACTGGACAATGTTCAGCTGTCTTTGGCAGCCTGAAGGAGGGGATCTGTGGTAACACAGCCACAAGACACTACGCTCCCTCCCTAAATTGAACAAGATGACCTCCATTAACAGAAGACAAGATAACCAGATTTCTAAGGTCTCTTTTGGCCACTGGGCAAGCCCTCAGAGGCACTATTTTTTTTTTTTTTTTTTTTTTTTTTTTTTTTACTGAAGTCATGAGTCTCAACAACCTTTTGTACTATAGGCATTACTAGCAACAGAGAGCTGCTTAGAGTTAATAATAGTTATGAGGCACAACTTCGCTCAGAGCCCCCGATGGTTTCTGGTCTCATTGTCAGAGGACCTAAGCAGTGGTTAGGGCCTGCTCCTCAGTTTTCTTGGATTTCTAATTTGACCTATTGGGTGAGTTCAGCCACAGCATCCAGGGCTAAAGAGAAGGACCAGTGAACTGAAAACTGTTTGTAAACAACCTGCTAGCACTCCTGCAGCCCACTTGTGAGGTGATCTGAATAATACTCTGGCTTTTTGTTCTTCCAAAATGGTATACTGCTCTATTGACCACCCTGCTTACTGTCCCCATTTGTCAAGGGTTGGAGATAGTCAATTAGGTCAATGAGCCAACTCACAGTTACAGTCAAGCCTCTATTCCGTTAGTGCGACAAAACAGACAAGAGATAAAGAAAAAGGCAATGGCTATCCAGGGTGCCATTTTCCCGATGAAAAGAAACTGCTAAAGTCAGATGACAGCAGTGAGCTGGAGGGATTATTTCACTGTCAGGGAGCAGCACAAAATATCTCTGCTTTTTTATCAACCCAGGGTTGGGGGTAGGGCAGGAGACAGACAGAGTAAAGGGCTAGGGATGAAAAAGTACTGAGTCACTCAACAATAGCCAAATTATGGAAAGAGCCTAAATGTCCATCAACTGATGAATGGATAAAGAAATTGTGGTTTATACACACAATGGAGTACTATGTGGCAATGAAAAAGAATGAAATATGGCCATTTGTAGCAACGTGGATGGAACTGAAAAGTGTTATGCTAAGTGAAATAAGCCATACAGAGAAAGACAGATACCATATGTGTTCACTCTTATGTGGATCCTGAGAAACTTAACAGAAATCCATGGGGGAGGGGAAGGAAAAAAAAAAGAGGTTGGGGTGGGAGAGAGCCAAAGCATAAGAGACTCTTAAAAACTGAGAACAAACTGAGGGTTGATGGGGGGTGGGAGGGAGGGGAGGGTGGGTGATGGATATTGAGGAGGGCACCTTTTGGGATGAGCACTGGGTGTTGTATGGAAACCAATTTGACAATAAATTTCATATATTAAAAAAAATAAATAATAAATGCAAAAAAAAAAAAAAGTACTGAGTCAGAGGGGAAAAATTGCCTGGGTCAAGTCCTTTCCTCACTCCGTCCTTAAAGAGTCTGGGAAGCCTCTGAGTTAGGAATGTGGATACTCTATTCATATGAGCACAGCTGGCCTCATGGGGCTGGTGAACTGAGTCCTCAGCTGCCACTCCTTCCAGAAAGCCACAATGCACTGGCTGTGCACCGAGTCTGGTGTGGGGAAAGCAGCGTCCTCTTTTGAGGCCAGCCAGGCAAAACCTTATAACTGTCAGTGGTCAGGCCTGGAGGATCACACACAGGATTTTGGCCTGAAGCTGGACTCCATGAATAATATGAGTACATCCAGATGGATGAAGAGACAGGGGTGGAAGTAGGAGGGGATTAATTGTCACAAACAGATCTGAAGCCAGAGTCAAATGAGGCCTCTGCTCTGTAAGTTGGACAAGGAAAGATGGAGAGCCAAATGAGGCTAATATCCCAGAATGAGAACCAGGAAGTCCTAAGGCTGAGACCAGATCCAATGGCAAGTGGGACAAACATGTGTACCAGGAAACCCGTGACTTTTACATATCTCTTAGGTTATTCCTATCATTGACTCCAACAGAGTATGTAGTTCCTAGATTCTAACCCACTTCAACCTTTTATTATAAAAATACAAGTGTGCATTGGAAGGGTGCTGTGTCCTGTAGTGTTGACAGGCTGGCAGTCTCTTCTCCAGCAATGCTTGGAGCCTATACCAGACTCCAGGCAAAGAACACATGCCAGTGATTACAAATGCAGCAGCGAAGGGAGAATGGCCCAGGAAGGAAGGAAGAATGAGATATCTTACAATTTACGGAGCTATGAGCCCTGGCACCTCGCTATTTAATTTTAAAAACACTGTGCAATGTGCTGTACAGACGTAACTTGTTTTTGCTGTCTCCAATTTCCCGTAACTCATTTGCCACTGGTTTCAGTAACCTGGGAGGATAAAAATAACTTTATTTCTGCTGCCTCAGGTTTTCTTCCTATAAATAGTTGGAGAAAAATGGGGGAGAATTGTGTTTTATTTTCTTTATGAAGCTATCATAGGATTTGTATTCCATATAACCAAAGAACTAAATGACAAGAAGTTAGGGAATACAAAACACCCACAACCAAATGAAGGTTCTAAGGGGAAATGTGAAAATGGATGCATATGGGAAGATAGGAGTTGACAGAGAGAATATCAGCTCCTGCTTTGGTACTTCTCTGATCATCTTTCTCATCAATTATTTACAGAAGGAAGATCTACATTAAAATTAATCATGAAATTCTGAATTGCTCCTTTACATTAATAATGAAACAGCTGCACCAAATGCAAACAGACACCGATAAGAGAATATGAAATAATGCTTAACACGCTGAGGGAAAGGGACTACTTAAGTGAAACACCAAGAGGCTAATTATTGTACAATTGTGAGGACGATGGTCTGTGACCCAGATTGGTAGCCTTTACTTGACAAAAACAAAACAAAACAAAACAACCCCACATGGATATCTCTTTCATCTGCAGTTGTCCTGTTTAGAGCTATGTTTGGAGCAGCCCCAACCAATGATGGAGCAGTTGTTCCTGAAGTGGAGTTTGAAGGTAATATGAACCACAGCTTTTGAGTCGGTGCCTGGCCCAGAATGAGGTCTTAGTAGATGCTATTAGCACCACTGCTGTTACTGTTCTAACAATGTCAAGAGATTGGCTAAGTACACAGAATGATATTCACAGATTTGTGTTTCAGGCAAGCAGAATCTTAAGAAGGTTTCTATTTTTTCCTCCATTAATGCTTTATTTATTTGAAAACATTCTACGGTGGAACCTCTTACATTCTCTCTGCACTATGTCACAACTCATGCACATTTCATCCTCTCTGGTCAGAAGACTTAAAATGTCCTTAAAAACCATTCATGGTTACCATGCATGCCTAATGGAGAACTGAGGAAGAAAATGTAATGTTTTCTCCAAATTCAGAGGTACATAAAATTACCTATCTACTTCCAATCAGCAACCAAATGTTTAGTGATGAAATCCCTTAAAAGTAAGAAAAAGTGTTTGTGATGGATTGAGAAATGCTTTCCCAAGGATGAATCTTTCTCCTACAGGTCATGGTTCTTGTGAAACACACTGATGGTCAATGGGCTAATCCATGGTCTAGTAGAAACAGGTTTCTTATGTTCTCTGTGGCTCAAGTTCCCTGGTGTTCATGTTTCTGTATCAGAGGCCTGAACTGCAGATTGTTAGCTAAGGTAGCAATGTGAAAAGTGATCCACACTGGATGTTCTACAGAAAAATACATTCAGAAGGGCCATAAACCCTTCTTTGGAGTTCTCAGGAACACCACATACTTCCTCATCCATAGTAGTTGGAGTCAAAGTACAGAAACTTTCTAATAAACAGGCAGAATCCTTGTTCTTACCCAGAAAACTTGCAACCACTCTCTGAATGATGCCCACACACATAGCAACTATCTGTCAGAAGCATGCAAATCAAGTCTAAAAAATGTATTCTCGTTCTAAAAACGTACCCTTGTTCTCCTCCTCAATATTGCCTTGAAGCATTTTGCCTCATTGGAGACTTTGCAAGGCTCATGACCCACAGCGCCTTAGGCTGATCCATCTTTCTGTTGCTCACCCCTCATTCTCCTGCAGAGTTGCTGTAGACCCACTGGAGCAAGGGGAGTTAAAGTTAGAGACTGAAGCAGGGAGGGGACTCCCAGCTGCTCCTCTCACATGTCTAGACTGTGACTCTTGAGGATAATTTAAAGCACAACTTCTCAAAGTGTGTGCTCCAGGATGATATTAGACATTGTGTGACAAAGAATGCTTTCCACAGTCCAGTGGTACTACAAATTCTTCAGAACCTGTAATGTATTGACATATTTTATTTTAGTGTTCCAAGAAAATCAGCTGGTCTCCTGGCTAGTGCAGCCATTAGTTACTTGGAATTATTTCTGGGTGTTGTGCTGAGAAACCTCAAAACAGGCCATTAGAGGGAAGAAGGGATATAGAATTTTTCTTCCTAGATTCCTTCCATCTCCTGTCTCCTACTTGTTGAAATTCTCCTTTTAGGAAATGACTTTCCCTGTATTTCAGGGTTGCATCATCCAGCTAGATGGTGAGTGGCAGCCAGGTCCCACACACTGTAGTGTGGCATGACAGGAGCACTTGGAGACTGATCTGCAACTGATTGGCCTCTGGTGATTGAATGGCATGGCCAGTGTGCAGCCCACATCACTGAGGCACAGAGGCAACCAACAAGTAGCAATAGCCTGGGAGGGAGAAGCATGAGGCTGGGCAAGAGAACTTAAGAAAGGTGTGCCTTACTTGCTCTCTTTGCATTTGTGACACAGCCTAGAAGCCTGGTGTGAACAAAAACCATTGACAAGAAGAGTGTGAGGGAACTACAAGAAGGTAGAAAAGATGGGGCATACGTGCTCTTGCTCTCAAGGAGTCTTAGGTTGGAAGGTAGGGAATAAGAAACCACCGAAGAAGAATCTAGGAAAACACGTATTGGCAAAATTCCAATCAAGTTCTGGATTTTGTGTTCTAAGACTGCAAAGTGAAGGGTGGTTCTGGAAGGATTCAGAAAAATGGAAGACATAGGATGGCTTTATGCAAAAGACCTTGAATGGAAGGTCTTTTGACCTTGAATTTTGTAGTTAGCTAAAATTTAAATTTCAGGTTGGCTAGGAGGTGAGGGACTAATAAAAAAAAGGGCATTTGATGAAATCCAAAAGTAAAAGTGAGTTTTGTTCTGGATGACTTTCATGAAGACAACTACCCAACTTAAGTTTGCTTTTTCTGACCCAGAAATAAGTATTTCTCCTTTGCACCCTCATATGTCCTATACATAGCACTGTAATTTGCTAAATATTACATGTCTCAAACTGGGCTTCTGAGAGTCCCCCTCTTTCTTCTGCCTCTGTTCCCTCTTTTACCTGAGTTTTCCCCCATTTAAGTTAATGACAACCCCATGTCTAAAGTTGCTTAAGCCAAAACATGCAGATTCTTCCTTGACAACTCTCTCACTCTCCACATTTATTTACTTTGGCAGCCCTCTAGACTTGTCTGTGAGAATTACCCAGAATCTGGCAATGCCTCCCAATGTCAGGGTAGTTGACTCTTTTTAAACCACCACACAAAATTACTGTACCAGTCTCCTAACTGGTATCCCTGTTTTTATTCTGATTTATTTACAATCTGTTGGCTACTCAGTGGCCAGAATGGGCCTTTTAAAATCTATGTCAGTCACCCCTCTGCTAAAAACTCTCCTATGGTTTTCTATTTCACTTAGAGGTAGAGCCAAACTCCCAACAATGGCCTTCAGCTGTATATGATCTGGCTTCTGTTTACCACCTGGTGTCTTCTCCTGTTCCTCCTCCCCTCCACCCCCATTTCTTGTGCTCCAGTCACACTGAGCTTCTGCTATTCATGAGACACTTCGGGAACAGTTTTATTCAAGGTCTTTGCATGGCTGATCCCTCCGCCTGGAATGCTTTTCCCCGGATTTCTACATGACATGCCCCCTCACCTTGTTTAAGTGTGTTTGTGTCAACGTGTCAAGGAGGTTATTCTTGACTATTTAAAATTGCAAGCCCTTGCTCCCAAGCCTCCCTATTCCCTTTCTCTGCTTTATCTTTCTTCCTAACATTTATCATCTTCAGTGTATGCTATGATTTTTTTCGTGCCTCCTTGCCAGAATGTAAACTCCATGAAGTCAGGGTTCTTAGACTATTTGTTCATAGCTCTATTTTCAATGCTTAGATGAGAGTTATAGCAGGTACTGTGTATGTACTTAGTAGGTGAATGACAAATTAAATAAAATTTGGTTGCTTGTCTATTTCTATTACATGTCTGTCTACTAGCCTGTGAACTTCTAAAAACATGGAATATTCTATTTTAATCATTAGCACTGAGCACAAGACTTTGCTCTTAGTAAGCCTCAATAATAGTTCAGCCATGAATGAAGGGGAGAATGCAGAGTTAACTTGAACAAGTCACTATATAGAAACATGTTGTTTGGAGAAGATTGGTTTCCAAGGGAAGTAGATGAAAGGGAAGAAATACACATTCGTTGAAGAATTGCTATCTAACCTAGATACATGTTTTCAAAGTAACTGCTTGAGATGAAAAGCAGTTTATGCCCAGTTCACAGATGAGACAAATCACTGTCAGAGGATTCAAGTGCCATAGTCATAGGTAGAGACAAAGCCCTTTCACTTTCTAGTATGTCTACTCCAAGCCAAGAAGGAAATATCCCGAAGTACAAAATATCCTTACGTGCGATTTAATGTTTGGACCAATAATTTCTTCCCCTTCCCCCCTTCCCCAATAATTTATCTCTCTAGTGAAGGAAGTCAATTTTGTAGTTAGCTAAAATTTAAATTTCACAAGATAAGTTTCAGGTCTCTTAAAACATTCACTTATTACTCAGTCTTTCCTGCTTCTCTGGTGATTTTACCGCCAACACCATCAAGGATCTTTCCTCAATTACTTGCATATTTAGTTATTTATAATTAAACTAAACCATCATCCTTATTGAATTTACAGAAGCTAGCGGAATCTGGTAGCAAGCCAGATGTGTGCAATTAGGTTGGATACCACAAGGAACACCCCAATCAGCAGCATGTGGGCTTCAGGCTTGCTCATTAATGCTTCTCTTTGCTTTCTACAAGCTTATATCTGGCAGTAACTTTGTGGAAGACCTGACCTGGCAAAATGAAGGTCTTTTTTAATCCCAACTGATCTTTGAAGTTTTCTGTATCAATTCACCTAATCAGGAAAGGAATAGTCCCTGGTTCTGAATTAGAGATCATTTTACTGACGTTTTGTTTTTGAATGAGATATAAAAACTAAGCTCCTTCCCTAGCACACACTTCCCAGCTCCAATAATCAGAACTAAGAAAGGAAGCCCTGAGCAATCAAGTCTATATGCTTGAAAATTACATTGCATCACCTCTTAATGCAATGCAGGTTAAGATGCATTTAGGCAGAGTGACTCTTGATCATGTTCAAGGCAGCTATTCAGAAGAGAGGCATGAAAAAGAGAAAGGTGCTTTTAACTACATGGAAAAGAGCTGAGGTCTAACTGGGGTATATCCCTTGGGGGAAAAAATAATTGGAATTAAATGGACCATCTGCACTACCACTGATTGGAAAAAAGGAGTAAAATTCAGTATAATTTTACAAGATGACCATGGAAGCAAAAGCATTGTGAAAAAGCACCTCATTAATAATATGAGTGGAGACCACCAAATTTATAGTTTGTTTGTTATGATAAACTTAGTAGAGACACAAAAAAGTGCTTGATTATGTGACTGGTGACTTACTTTCTCTACGACTTTGTCATTTTTCTGCAAATGGTTGTGAGTACTTAGTTTGAGCACTAGTCAGTGGATCATCTCAGGGAATGGATTGTCTCAGAGAGGTTAGATGAACCAGAGTAAAAGCAGCAGAAGTGAAAGTACAGCAAAACCTCGGTTTGCAAGCATAATTCATTCCAGAAATATGCTTGTAATCCAAAGCACTTGTATATCAAAGTGAATTTCAAGAACCATTGGCTCAAGTCTGATCATGTGATGTTCAGCATCATATACTACTCGTATTACAAGAGATCACTCACTTATCAAGTTAAAACTTATTAAAATGTTTGTTCACCTTGCAGAACACTCGGGGGACAAGTAACTCACAATCCAAGATTTTACTTGGACTCCAAAGTTTTTAAGGAAAGTTGAGAGAGGATACCAATAGCAAGCACTGAGTCTAAAAAAACATTTTGAGATTGTAAGACTATGAAACAAACCACACGCGTGTAGGGACAGTTTAAAAATAGCAAAAGAAAAAAAAAACAAAAAGCAAGGTTTTTCTTGCCAGTCGTTATGTTAAGTTCTTACATATATTTGCATATGTTAATCTTCTAGGAAAATGTGTGAGCCACATATGTATTAGGGTTGTTCAAGATATAGTTGAGGAAATTGGGACTTAAGCTAAAGTGCTTGCCTAAAGGTCATGCAGCTCTTAAGTAGCAAAACCAGAATTCCCATCTAGATGTATTTCATACAGAGGCACATGTACTCCTTCAGTGTAAACTGTCAAGGTAATACCATTTATATAATCTGAATCAGCTAAAACCATATGCCAGAAATATTAACATAATGATTTCTTACCTAGAATTTTCTTCAGTGGCAAAATGTTTACTTATAATTTCACTCTTATAAATATAGATGCAAAACCCCAACAAAATACTAGAAAATTGAGCCAAGCAATATATAAGAAAGGATTATACACAATGGCCATGTGGGAGTCTAGCTTAGTAATGGAAGGTTGGTTTAATATCACAAAATAAATTAACATAACATACCACATGTATATAATAAAGGACAAAAATTTCATGGTCACTTCAATAAACAGGGAAAAAGTATTTGACAAAATTCAGCACCCATTCATATCCATATATTGAATAAAATTTTACAATAAAAAAGAAATTAAGTGCTGATACACGCTATAACATAGATACACCTTGAAAACATTATACTGAGTGAAAAAAAAACAATCACAAAGGAGCACATATTTTGTGATTCTCTTTATATTACAATGTCCAAAATAGGTAAATCTTTAGAGACAGGAGGTAGACTATTATTTGCCTAGGACTGGAGCAGTGATGGGATTTGTGGGTGGGAGCTAAAGTGGGGAGCTTCTGAGATAAAAATATGATCAGGTTGGTTGTGATGATGGATATACAATTCTGTGATTATACTAAAAGACATCGAATTGTACCCTTTAAATGGGTAAATTGTATGGTATATGAATCATATCTCAATAAAGCTATTTAAAAAAGGTCCAACCCGGAGTTGCGGCAAGATGGCGGCTTAGGAGGACGCTGGGCTCACCGCATGTCCTGCTGATCACTTAGATTCCATCTACACCTGCCTAAATAACCCAGAAAACCGCCAGAGGATTAGCAGAACAGAGTCGCCGGAGCCAAACGCAGACGAGAGGCCCACGGAAGAGGGTAGGAAGGGCGGCGAGGCGGTGCGCGCTCCACGGACTGGCGGGAGGGAGCCAGGGCGGAGGGGCGGCTCGCCAGCCAAGCAGAGCCCCCGAGTCTGGCTTGCAAAAGCGGAGGGGCCGGGCGGACTGTGTTCCGACAGCAAGCGCGACTTAGCGTCTGGGAGGTCATAAATTAACAGCTCTGCTCGGAAAGCGGGAAGGCTGGAGGACAAAGGGAGGGAGAGATGCTGAGCCCCCTGACAACAGAGCTCAGTTTGGTGGGGAACAAAGGCGCTCGCCAGCGCCATTTCCCCCGCCCATCCCCCAGCCGAATCCCAAAGGGAACCGGTTCCTGCCAGGGAACTTGCTCGCTCCGCGCAAACACCCAACTCTGCGCTTCTGCGGAGCCAAACCTCCGGCAGCGGATCTGACTCCCTCCCGCTGCCACAGGGCCCCTCCTGAAGTGGATCACCTAAGGAGAAGCGATCTAAGCCTGCCCCTCCTGCCCCCGAGCACCTTGCCTACCCACCCCAGCTAATACGCCAGATCCCCAGCATCACAAGCCTGGCAGGGTGCAAGTAGCCCAGACGAGCCACACCACCCCACAGTGAATCCCGCCCCTAGGAGAGGGGAAGAGAAGGCACACACCAGTCTGACTGTGGCCCCAGCGGTGGGCTGGGGGCAGACATCAGGTCTGACTGTGGCCCCGCCCACCAACTCCAGTTATACACCACAGCACAGGGGAAGTGCCCTGCAGGTCCTCACCACGCCAGGGACTATCCAAAATGACCAAGCGGAAGAACTCCCCTCAGAAGAATCTCCAGGAAATAACAACAGCTAATGAGCTGATCAAAAAGGATTTAAATAATATAACAGAAAGTGAATTTAGAATAATAGTCATAAAATTAATCGCTGGGCTTGAAAACAGTATACAGGACAGCAGAGAATCTCTTGCTACAGAGATCAAGGGACTAAGGAACAGTCACGAGGAGCTGAAAAACGCTTTAAACGAAATGCATAACAAAATGGAAACCACCACAGCTCGGCTTGAAGAGGCAGAGGAGAGAATAGGTGAACTAGAAGATAAAGTTATGGAAAAAGAGGAAGCTGAGAAAAAGAGAGATAAAAAAATCCAGGAGTATGAGGGGAAAATTAGAGAATTAAGTGATACACTAAAAAGAAATAATATACGCATAATTGGTATCCCAGAGGAGGAAGAGAGAGGGAAAGGTGCTGAAGGGGTACTTGAAGAAATAATAGCTGAGAACTTCCCTGAACTGGGGAAGGAAAAAGGCATTGAAATCCAAGAGGCACAGAGAACTCCCTTCAGACGTAACTTGAATCGATCTTCTGCACGACATATCATAGTGAAACTGGCAAAATACAAGGATAAAGAGAAAATTCTGAAAGCAGCAAGGGGTAAACGTGCCCTCACATATAAAGGGAGACCTATAAGACTCGTGACTGATCTCTCTTTTGAAACTTGGCAGGCCAGAAAGAATTGGCACGAGATTTTCAGGGTGCTAGACAGAAAAAATATGCAGCCAAGAATCCTTTATCCAGCAAGTCTGTCATTTAGAATAGAAGGAGAGATAAAGGTCTTCCCAAACAAACAAAAACTGAAGGAATTTGTCACCACTAAACCAGCCCTACAAGAGATCCTAAGGGGGACCCTGTGAGACAAAGTCCCAGAGACATCACTATAAGCATAAAACATACAGACATCACAATGACTCTAAACCCGTATCTTTCTATAATAACACTGAATGTAAATGGATTAAATGCGCCAACCAAAAGACATAGGGTATCAGAATGGATAAAAAAACAAGACCCATCTATTTGCTGTCTACAAGAGACTCATTTTAGACCTGAGGACACCTTTAGATTGAGAGTGAGGGGATGGAGAACTATTTATCATGCGACTGGAAGCCAAAAGAAAGCTGGAGTAGCCATACTTATATCAGACAAACTAGACTTTAAATTAAAGGCTGTAACAAGAGATGAAGAAGGACATTATATAATAGTTACAGGGTCTATCCATCAGGAAGAGCTAACAATTATAAATGTCTATGCACCGAATACCGGAGCCCCCAAATATATAAAACAATTACTCATAAACATAAGCAACCTTATTGATAAGAATGTGGTAATTGCAGGGGACTTTAATACACCACTTACAGAAATGGATAGATCATCTAGACACACGGTCAATAAAGAAACAAGGGCCCTGAATGAGACATTGGATCAGATGGACTTGACAGATATATTTAGAACTCTGCATCCCAAAGCAACAGAATATACTTTCTTCTCGAGTGCACATGGAACATTCTCCAAGATAGATCATATACTGGGTCACAAAACAGCCCTTCATCAGTTTACAAGAATTGAAATTATACCATGCTTACTTTCAGACCACAATGCTATGAAGCTTGAAATCAACCACAGAAAAAAGTCTGGAAAACCTCCAAAAGCATGGAGGTTAAAGAACACCCTACTAACGAATGAGTGGGTCAACCAGGCAATTAGAGAAGAAATTAAAAAATATATGGAAACAAACGAAAATGAAAATACAACAATCCAAACGCTTTGGGACGCAGCAAAGGCAGTCCTGAGAGGAAAATACATTGCAATCCAGGCCTATCTCAAGAAACAAGAAAAATCCCAAATACAAAATCTAACAGCACACCTAAAGGAACTAGAAGCAGAACAGCAAAGGCAGCCTAAACCCAGCAGAAGAAGAGAAATAATAAAGATCAGAGCAGAAATAAACAATATAGAAACTAAAAAAACTGTAGAGCAGATCAACGAAACCAAGAGTTGGTTTTTTGAAAAAATAAACAAAATTGACAAACCTCTAGCCAGGCTTCTCAAAAAGAAAAGGGAGATGACCCAAATAGATAAAATCATGAATGAAAATGGAATTATTACAACCAATCCCTCAGAGATACAAACAATTATCAGGGAATACTATGAAAACTTATATGCCAACAAATTGGACAACCTGGAAGAAATGGACAAATTCCTGAACACCCACACTCTTCCAAAACTCAATCAGGAGGAAATAGAAAGCTTGAACAGACCCATAACCAGCGAAGAAATTGAATCGGTTATCAAAAATCTCCCAACAAATAAGAGTCCAGGACCAGATGGCTTCCCAGGGGAGTTCTACCAGACGTTTAAAGCAGAGATAATACCTATCCTTCTCAAGCTATTCCAAGAAATAGAAAGGGAAGGAAAACTTCCAGACTCATTCTATGAAGCCAGTATTACTTTGATTCCTAAACCAGACAGAGACCCAGTAAAAAAAGAGAACTACAGGCCAATATCCCTGATGAATATGGATGCAAAAATTCTCAATAAGATACTAGCAAATCGAATTCAACGGCATATAAAAAGAATTATTCACCATGATCAAGTGGGATTCATTCCTGGGATGCAGGGCTGGTTCAACATTCGCAAATCAATCAACGTGATACATCACATTAACAAAAAAAGAGAGAAGAACCATATGATCCTGTCAATCGATGCAGAAAAGGCCTTCGACAAAATCCAGCACCCTTTCTTAATAAAAACCCTTGAGAAAGTCGGGATAGAAGGAACATACTTAAAGATCATAAAAGCCATTTATGAAAAGCCCACAGCTAACATCATCCTCAACGGGGAAAAACTGAAAGCTTTTTCCCTGAGATCAGGAACACGACAAGGATGCCCACTCTCACCGCTGCTGTTTAACATAGTGCTGGAAGTTCTAGCATCAGCAATCAGACAACAAAAGGAAATCAAAGGCATCAAAATTGGCAAAGATGAAGTCAAGCTTTCGCTTTTTGCAGATGACATGATATTATACATGGAAAATCCGATAGACTCCACCAAAAGTCTGCTAGAACTGATACAGGAATTCAGCAAAGTTGCAGGATACAAAATCAATGTACAGAAATCAGTTGCATTCTTATACACTAACAATGAAGCAACAGAAAGACAAATAAAGAAACTGATCCCATTCACAATTGCACCAAGAAGCATAAAATACCTAGGAATAAATCTAACCAAAGATGTAAAGGATCTGTATGCTGAAAACTATAGAAAGCTTCTGAAGGAAATTGAAGAAGATTTAAAGAAATGGAAAGACATTCCCTGCTCATGGATTGGAAAAATAAATATTGTCAAAATGTCAATACTACCCAAAGCTATCTACACATTCAATGCAATCCCAATCAAAATTGCACCAGCATTCTTCTCGAAACTAGAACAAGCAATCCTAAAATTCATATGGAACCACAAAAGGCCCCGAATAGCCAAAGGAATTTTGAAGAAGAAGACCAAAGCAGGAGGCATCACAATCCCAGACTTTAGCCTCTACTACAAAGCTGTCATCATCAAGACAGCATGGTATTGGCACCAAAACAGACACATAGACCAATGGAATAGAATAGAAACCCCAGAACTAGACCCACAAACGTATGGCCAACTCATCTTTGACAAAGCAGGAAAGAACATCCAATGGAAAAAAGACAGCCTCTTTAACAAATGGTGCTGGGAGAACTGGACAGCAACATGCAGAAGGTTGAAACTAGACCACTTTCTGACACCATTCACAAAAATAAACTCAAAATGGATAAAGGACCTAAATGTGAGACAGGAAACCATCAAAACCTTAGAGGAGAAAGCAGGAAAAGACCTCTCTGACCTCAGCCGTAGCAATCTCTTACTCGACACATCCCCAAAGGCAAGGGAATTAAAAGCAAAAGTGAATTACTGGGACCTTATGAAGATAAAAAGCTTCTGCACAGCAAAGGAAACAACCAATAAAACTAAAAGGCAACCAACGGAATGGGAAAAGATATTTGCAAATGACATATCGGACAAAGGGCTAGTATCCAAAATCTATAAAGAGCTCACCAAACTCCACACCCGAAAAACAAATAACCCAGTGAAGAAATGGGCAGAAAACATGAATAGACACTTCTCTAAAGAAGACATCCGGATGGCCAACAGGCACATGAAAAGATGTTCAGTGTCGCTCCTTATCAGGGAAATACAAATCAAAACCACACTCAGGTATCACCTCACGCCAGTCAGAGTGGCCAAAATGAACAAATCAGGAGACTATAGATGCTGGAGAGGATGTGGAGAAACGGGAACCCTCTTGCACTGTTGGTGGGAATGCAAATTGGTGCAGCCGCTCTGGAAAGCAGTGTGGAGGTTCCTCAGAAAATTAAAAATAGACCTACCCTATGACCCAGCAATAGCACTGCTAGGAATTTATCCAAGGGATACAGGAGCACTGATGCATAGGGCCACTTGTACCCCAATGTTCATAGCAGCACTCTCAACAATAGCCAAATTATGGAAAGAGCCTAAATGTCCATCAACTGATGAATGGATAAAGAAATTGTGGTTTATATACACAATGGAATATTATGTGGCAATGAGAAAAAATGAAATATGGCCTTTTGTAGCAACGTGGATGGAACTGGAGAGTGTGATGCTAAGTGAAATAAGCCATACAGAGAAAGACAGATACCATATGGTTTCACTCTTATGTGGATCCTGAGAAACTTAACAGGAACCCATGGGGGAGGGGAAGGAAAAAAAAAAGAGGTGTGGGTGGGAGAGAGCCAAAGCATAAGAGACTGTTAAAAACTGAGAACAAACTGAGGGTTGATGGGGGGTGGGAGGGAGGGGAGGGTGGTTAATGGGTATTGAGGAGGGCACCTTTTGGGATGAGCACTGGGTGTTGTATGGAAACCAATTTGTCAATAAATTTCAGGAAAAAAAATAAATAAAAAAATAAAATCAAAAAAAAAAATAAAATCAAAAAATTAAAAAAAAATAAATAAATAAAAAAGGTCCAACCCATTTGACAGAAGTAGTAATACTATTCATCACTGTTGGTTGGTTTTACTCTTTGGGACCAACTATCCCTCAGAAAGAAGACCACTCTTTTATTCCTCAGTTCCTTTTATGTCCAGACTCATAGTCTGGAACTAGACAATCTCTATTTCTTAAATGTGATTCCTGGTTTTGCTCAAAGAACCCAGAACGAAAGAGAGGATATTACAGGTGAGAGGAGTTAGCAAGTGTTTCATAGAAAAAGTATCCCTTTTTAAAAATAAAATCTCTAGATTAGGAAGTATTTCAAAATTTATTTTGAAAAATAAAATTCATTTATTCTCTCCTAAATCATTGTCAGGAGGTGTCAGTTTACATTCCCATTGCCAATTGACCATTCAGTGCTTTGTGCTTACCTCCCAAATTGTCCCACTTTATTTTCTACTATTATATAACATAGTTCTTTCTTGAGCAGAAATCCATCTCTATAAGTTGAAACTTAAATGCATTTGGTTTTATCCCTTTAGGCCAACAGATCAGTCAAATTTCTCCTTTCATCATGACTACCCTTCATTGATTTGCAAGTACCTTTCATACCCAGAAGCAAAGATGTGAGATGGAATAAGTACAAGAATTTGATCCAGATAGACAGACTATGGGCCTTGGGCAAATTATTTAACATCTCTGAGTTTTACTTTCATGACTGTGAAATGTGAACAATAAAATCTACTTTACAGAATTCTTAATGAAATCTGTTGGATAGCTTTTACTTTTAAGTGCCTAGAAGAAAGTAGGTGTTCTAGAACATTAGGGCCCTTCTTGTCACTGTTGGCTGCTTCTATATCTTTTCAGTAAACTTTTCTAGCTATTCCAATCATCCATTATGTAAAATGTTAATAAGTGACATGTAAATTTTGCTTGACCTGTAAACATAGGCTAAAATGGAGAACAAGCAGAGACCTCTGACCTCATAGAGATTTAGGCAGCTTACTTTGTAGGGAATTCACAATACTTTGTCAGCCTTATAAGCTGAACATGTATCTCCTTTCCTCTGGCCATCCATAAGAAGTTCTTGCTTTGTAAACAAACCCCAACTCACTCAATAAGCTAAGGAATAGAGATTTTTTTTTTTTAAACTTTGAATTCCTTCCAACCCTACAGAGAGTTTATGTTTTGGGCCTATGCAATTCAGAGTTTTGCTTTCCTGGTGTTTCTAGCATTTATTCCTTCAGAGGCAAAATTTATTCTAGGAAAAAAAATACACTAAGGAGCTTGGCTATAGAGTGCCATAGATGTTCAGTCGTGATAGTATACAATTTTTAGGTTTAGGAAGAAACTAAACTTTCTCAAGCACATTCAGTGAATATTACCACTGTGATCAGTAATTTCCTTGCAACAATTTTAAGCATTTACTATTATTATCTACATCCTACATAGGAGAGAGCAGAGACTCAAAGGGGAGAGAGCTGCTGAAGGTCTCCAAAGCAGCGCGATTCTATTTACAAAGCTCCCTCTCCGGTACATGCACTTATCCTGATTTTATATAAAAACATGAGTTGCCCCAGCAAAACTCTTGAATTTGATCATTGTATTTTGACTCCCTTTACAGGAAAGTAAAAATGAAATAAATGAAAGAGCGCCTGGTTAGTAGATCAGAAGAACAATGTTCTCATTCAGGCTATGGCACTGAATGACTGTGGGAACCTGGGAAATTTTGAAGAATATTATTAATAATTACATAGAGATCACTAATTATATAAAAGTTTTAATAAATCATTTTTTAAAACCCTCCAGTCTTCCACATTCTCCTTGCTCCCATCTCTACCTATTCTCTAGGGATGATTCACACTGAAAAGTCATACATCTGTATAACGGTATTTTTATTTCTTTTCCCACTATTATTTTATCAAAGACTGATTCCAGACAGACTTTATGTCAGGAACAGAAGTTAGCCTCCTGAAGAGACCTCGGAAATCTTCCACAGTCTCACTTTGGTACCAAATTTCTGGGCAGCCCAAAACTCTCTCAGGGGACCTGCATCTTCAACATTATTTTCATAATAATACTCAGATGTTATTTGCCCTTCTGACTCCCAACGTCTTGGATGTACACAGTAGAGTTTTCCAGAAACTGTCTGGTATGTGATATCACAGCAGATTGAATGCAGAAGCAGATATAAGCATCCAGGGTCTTCCAGTAAGTCAGACATTAAAGACAAATGCAAAAAGCTAAAAAACAATGTCACTAATTTTCCTTCTTGCTAATTTTTTTCTTTTTTAAAATAGAAAAAATTTTAATGTTTATTTATTTTTGAGATCAAGCCAGGGAGGGACAGAGAGAGGGGGACAGAGGACTCAAACCAGGCTTTTCACTGACAGCAGTGAGCCTGATGTAGGGCTCAAATCCACAAACCACGAGATCATGACCTGAGCTGAAGTGGGATGCTCAAGCAACAGAGACACTCAAGCACCCCTAAAATAGAATTTTTAATTAAAAATGTTATTTTTTATGTTAACATGAAAAGCGATGTTGTTTTAAAATATATTGATAAAGGGGAGGGGCCAAGATAGTGGAACAGCATGGAAATCTTTTTTGCATATCGTATCCATGAAATACAGCCTGATCAACACTAAACCATTCTACACACCTAGAAAACTGATTTGAGGATTCACACAACAATCTGTACAACCTGAACCACAGAACTCAGCAGGTATGTGGCGTGGAGAGGTGAACTGGGGGAGAGAGAAGCTGCAGAGGGCAGGGAGCTATTTTTGATTGTGGGGAGATGACAGAGATGGGGGGGTTGGGGAGAGTATGGGAAAAGCACACCCCCCCCCAAAGCAGCTGGAGAGAAAGTGGAAGAGTGGAAACAGCTGTAGGGAGATGCCATCTGGTGTCAGATGTGACTTACCATAATCCATGAAATGCTGCTGCTACACCATGGCGTGAACATTTTCTGGAAATGGGCTGGCACCCAGCCACAGTCTCTGGGCCTTGACAGCAACATGGTCCCTCAAACATTCCTGAATGTGGCTGGCACCTGGCCATTGCTCTGCAAGACCCTTCCCCAGAAGGTCTGAGCGGGACAAAGCTGCAGTCCCTTAGAAGTGAGGGGCTGGGAAACACAACTGCATCTGAGATAAAACTCAGGAGGGAGGTGCCACGTGGCAACCTGATGGCTTGGTCATAGACAGTGTAAAAGCAGGAAGTGAACAGAAGCTGGAGACAGAGGATGGGTGCATGATTGCTGATCCGGGAGAACAGACTTCTGATACTAGAAACTGGGTAGCTGGGTGACACCATTTTCACCCCTCTCATGCATATGCATACACACCTACAAGTACCACAACAATCCACCCCAGTAAGTTAAGCAGCGCCATCTAGTGGAGAACAGAGCTGTTACACTAAGCCCCGCCCAACCTGGACAATGCTGTTTTTCAGGAACACAAGTCTCTTTGCCTGCTTAGTTTATGGACTATAAGGTGCTCCATAGTTTGACTTCTGGGAGAAAATGATATAATTTCAATCGTATTTCAGTCTGTTCACTGGTCCATCTATTCAATAATTTTGTCTTTTTCTTTTCTTTTTCTAGAATACAGAAAGAAAGAGAAAAAATTGTTTTTAGTTTCAATTTTTATTAAAAATATTTCATTTAATTTTTTCTGCTATATTTTTTACTCTTTTGTAAATTTTTCAAATTCTATTTTACTTGCATAATTTCATTTTGTTCTATTTTGTTGTATTCATGTTTTCAAATTTTCAAACGTTTTCCCTTTTTTCTTTTTCTTTTTCCTTTTTTCTTTTATCTTTCCTTTTTTTCTCTAATCTATCAAACTCCTTTCAAAAACCAGACCATAATACACCTAGAATCTAGCATCATTTATATAATTTTTTCTGTTGTATTTAATTTTTAATTTTAATTTTTTTACTTTATTAATTCCTTTTCTTCATTCAAAATGACAAAATGAAGAAATTCACCCCAGAAGAAAGCAAGAAGAAATTATAGCCAGAGACTTAATCAGCACAGAAACAAGCAAGATGTTTGAACCAGAATTTAGAATCATGATAATAAGAATACTAGTTGGGGTTGAAAATAGATTAGAATCCCTTTCTGCAGAGATAAAAGAAGTAAAACCTAGTCAGGATGAAATAAAAATGCTACAACTGAGTTGCAATCTTGAATGGATGCCCTGGTGGCAAGGATGGAAAAGACAGAGAAGAGAATCAGCAATATAGAAGACAAACTTATGGAGAATGATGAAGCAGGAAAAAAGAGGGAGACTAAGGCAAAAGAGCATTATTTAAGAATTAGAGAAATAAGTGACTCATTAAAAAGGAACAAATCAGAATCATAGGGGTCCCAGAGGATGAAGAGAGATAAAAAGGGGGTAAAAGGGTTATGTGAACAAATCATAGTGGAAAACTTTCCTAATCTGGGGAAAGACACAGACATCAAACTCCAGGAAGCACAGAGGACTCCCTTAGATTAAAAAAAAAAAGGCCATCAACAAGGCATACCATAGTCAAATTCACAAAATACTCAGGCAAGGAGAGAATTATGAAAGCAACAAGGGAAAAAAAGTCCTTAACCTACAAGGGAAGAGAGATCAAGTTTGCAGCAGACCTATCCACAGAACCGTAGCAGGCCAGAAAGAAGTGGCAGGATATATTCAATGTGCTGAATCAGAAAAATATGTAGCAAAGAATAGTTTATCCAGCAAGGCTGCCATTCAAAATAGAAGGAGAGATAAAAAATTTTCCAGACAAACAAAAGATAAAAGAGTTCATGAACACTAAACCAGCCCTGCAAGAAATTTTAAGGGGGACTCTCCAAGGGGAGAAAAGATGGAAAAAAACAAAAGGCCAAAAGCAACAGAGATTAGAAAGGACCAGAGAATACCATCAGACTCCAACTCTATAAGCAACATAATGGCAAAAACTCATATCTTTCAGTACTCACTTTAAACATCAAAGGACTAAATGCTCCAATCAAAGAAGAGAGAGTAACAGAATAAGATTCATCTATATGCTGTTTACAATAGACCCACATTAGACCTAAAGACACCTTCAGATGGAAAGTAAGGGGATAGAGAACCATGTATCATGCTAATGGTCGACAAAACAAAGCTGGAGTAGCCATACTTATATCAGACAATCTAGACGTTAACGACTGTAACAAGAGACGAAGAATGGCATTATATCATGATTAAGGGGTCCATCCACCAAGAAGACCTAACAATTGTAAACATTTATGCTCAAAAGGTGGAAGCACCCAAATATAGAAATCATTTAATCACAAACATAAAGAAACTCACTGATAATCACACCATAGTAGTAATGGACTTCAACACCCCACTTAGAGCAATGGATAGATCAGCTAAACAGAACATCAACAAGGAAACAATGGTTTTGAATGACACACTGGACCATATGGACTTAACAGATATATTCAGAACATTTCATCCTAGCAGTGGAATACACATTCTTCTCCATTGCACATGGAAAGTTCTCCAGAATAGATCACATACTGGGACACAAATCAGCACTCAACAAATACAAAAAGATTGAGATCATATTGTGCATATTTTCAGACCACAACACTATGAAACTCGAAACCAACCACAAGAAAAAATTTGGAAAGATAACAAATACTTGGAGACTAAAGAACATCCTACTAAAGAATGAATGGGCTAACCAAGAAGTTAAAGATAAATTAAAAAGTATATGGAAGCCAATGAAAATGATAACACCACAGCCAAAAATCTCTGGGATGCAGCAAAGGAGGTGATGAGAGGGAAGTATAGGGCAATCCAGGTCTTCCAGAAGAAGGAATAAAGGTCTCAGATACACAACCTAACCTTACACCTTAAAAAGCTGGAATAAGAACAGCAAATAAAACCCCAAAACAGCAGAAGACAGGAAATAATAAAGATTAGAACAGAAATCAATGCATTTCAAAACCAAAACAAACAAAACAAACAGAACAGATCAATGAAACCATAAGCTGTTTCTTTGAAAGAATTACCAAAATTAGGAAACCCCTACCCAGTTTGAGCAAAAAGAAAAAGTGAAGGATCCAAATAAAATCAAGAATGAAAGAGGAGAGATCACAACCAACCCAGCAGAAACACAAACGATAATAAGACAGCACAATGGGCAAATATATGCCAATAAAATGGGCTATCTGGATGAAATGGACAAATTCCTAGAAACATATACACTACCAAAAATGAAACAGGGATAAATAGAAAATGTGAACAGACCCATAACCAGTAAAGAAATCAAATTAGTAATCAAAAATCTCCCCAAAAAACAGAGTCCAGGACCAGATGGCTTTCCAGGGGAATTCTAGCAAACATTTAAGGAAGAGTTCACACCTATTCTCTTGAAACTGTTCCACAACACAGAAATGGAAGGAAAAGTTCCAAACTCTTTCTATGAAGACAGCATTACCTTAATTCCAAAACCAGAGAAAGACCCCACTAAAAAGGAAAACTATACACCAATTTCCCTGAACATGGAGGCAAAAATCCTCAACAAGATATTAGCCTACCAGATCCAAAAATACATTAAAAAAATTATTCACCACGACCAAGTGGGATTTATACCTGGGATGCAGGGCTGGTTCAGTATCCACAAAACATTCAATGTGACTCATCACATCAATAAAATCAAGGACAAGAACCCCATGATCCTTTCAATATATGCAGAGAAAACATTTGACAAAATACAACATCCTTTCTTGATATAAAACCCGCAAGAAAGTAGGGATAGAAGGAGCATACCTTGAGATCATAAAAGTCATACATGAAAGCGTCAATGCTAATATCATCCTCAATGGGGAAAACAGAGCTTTCCCTGTAAGGTCAGGAACAAGACAGGGATGACCACTCCTGCCACTGTTATTCAACATTGTATTGGAAGTCTTAGCCTCAGCAATCAGACAACACAAAGAAATTAAAGGCATCCAAATCAGCCAGGAGGAGGTCAAACATTCACTCTTCACAGATGACATGATACTCTATATTGAAAACCCAAAAGATTCCACCAAAAAACTGCTAGAACTGATCCATGGATTCAGCAAAGTTGCAGGATATAAAATAAATACACAGAAATTGGTTATATTCCTACACACCAATAATGAAGCAACAGAAAGAGAAATCAAGAATCGGTCCCATTTACAGTTGCCCCCGAACCCATAAAATATGTGGGAATAAATCTCACCAAAGAGGTGAAATATATATACACTGAAAACTATAGAAAGCTTATGAAACACATTGAAAAAGAAACCAAAAAGTCTTGGAAAAATATTCCATGCTCCTGGATAGGAAGAACAAGTATAGTTAAAATGTCAATACTACCCAGAGCAATCTACATATTTAATGCAATCCCTATCAAAATAACACCAGCATTCTTCACAGAGGTAGAAGAGACAATCCTAAAAGTTGTATGGAACCAGAAAAGACCCCGAATAGTCAAAGAAAACTTGAAAAAGAAAACCAAAGCTGAAGGCATCACAAATCACGGACTTCAAGCTGTATTACAAATCTGTAATCATCAAGACAGTATGGTACTGGCACAAAAGTAGACATTCAGATCAATGGAACACAATAGAGAACCCAGAAATGGACCCACAAACGTATGGCCAACTAATCTTTGACAAAGCAGGGAAGAATATCCAATGTCTCTTCAGCAAGTGGTCCTGGGAAAATTGGACATGCAGAAGAATGAATCTGGACCACTTTTTTATACCATACACAAAAATAAACTCAAAATGGATGAAAGACCTAAATGTAAGACAGGAAGCCATCAAAATCCTCGAGGAGAAAGCAGGCAAAAACCTCTTTGATCTTGGCTGCAGCAACTTCTTACTCAACAAGTCTCTGGAGGCAAGGGAAACAAAAGCAAAAATGAACTATTGGGACCTCATCAAAATAAAAAGCTTCTGCACAGCGACGGAAACAACCAGCAAAACTAAAAGGCAACCAACGGAATGGGAGAAGGTATTTGCAAACGACATATCAGATAAAGAGCTAGTATCCAAAACCTATAAAGAACTTATCAAACTTGACACCCCCAAAAAACCAAATAATCCGGTAAAGAAATGGGCAAAAGACATGCATAGACACTTCTCCATAGACATCCAGATGGCCAACTGACACATGAAAAAATGCTCTACATCACTCATCATCAGGGAAATACAATCAACACCACAATGAGATACCACCTCACTCCTGTTAGAATGGCTAACATTAACAACTCAGGCAACAACAGATGTTGGCGAGGATGTAGAGAAAGAGGATCTCTTATGCACTGCTGTTGGGAATGCAAACTGGCGCAGCCACTCTGGAAAACAGTATGGACATTCCTTAAAAAATTAAAAATAGAACTACTTTACGACCCAGCAATTGCACTACTAGGTATTTACGCAAGGGATACAGGTATGCTGTTTTGAAGGCGCACATTCACCCGACGTTTATAGCAGCTCTGTCACCAATAGCCAAAGTATGGACGAGCTCAAATGTCAATCAATAGATGAGTGGTAAAGAAGAAGTGATATATATACACACATATATATACATATACACATATATATATACATATATGTATATACACACAGACACACACATATACACACAATGGAGTATTACTTGGCAATCAAAAGGAATGAAATCTTGTCATTTGCAGCTATGTGGTTGGAACTACAGGATATTATGCTAAGAAAAATTATACAGAGAAAGACAAATATCAAATGACTTCATTCATATGAGGACTTTAAGATACAAAACAGATGAACATAAGCGAAGGGAAACAAAAGTAATATAAAAACAGGGTGTGGGACAAAACATAAGAGACTCTTAAATATGGAGAAGAAACAGAGGGTTACTGGTAGGTGTATAGGAGGGGCATGGGCTAAATGGGTAAGAGGCATTAAGGAATCTACTCTTGAAATTATTGTTGCACTATATGCTAACTAACTTGGATGTAAATTAAAAAAATAAATAAATAAAAGTGAAATTCAAAAGAAAAATAATAAAATATTTTTTAAAAATCAAAATAAGAATAATATATTTGTGGCATGGTAAACAATCTATGAAATTCACATTTAGTATTCATAAATAAAGTTTTCTTGGAACACAGCCATGTTTATTCATTAAAAAAAATATGGAGAACAAGCAGGGTTACTGGAGGGGTTATCGAGAGGGGGGATGGGTAAACGGGTAAGGGGCTTTAAGGAAACTCCTCCTGAAATCATTATAGCACTATATGCTAACTAACTTGGATGTAAATTAAAAAAAAATAAATGAAATAATAAAAATAAATAAATAAGTCACCTAAAAAAATAAAAACATAAAAACGACCTTTACAACTCAAACAATTAATTAATTAATTAACAAATAGCATAAAGTTGGAAAACAATATTTGAATAATCATGCTAAATATTTTAAAGGTTTTCTAAGAATTTTTCTAAAAGCCTTTTGTGGTCAGATGTTTTTATTTTGGAGTCTTTTCAACTTGTAATAGTCAATCCCTGTGCTATATAAATCTATTTTTTCCAGAAATATAAAAGATGTAAATTGGGTCAATTCACGTCATGAAGCAAGTACAACTGATTTCAAAACATTACAAAGATGGCACATAAAAGGAAAGCAAGGATCAAAGAGACTTATAAGTATTCAAAATAAAATGCTGGTGGATCAAATCCAACGGCACATCAAGAGAATAATGCACCAAAAAGAAAGTAGGATTCACTACTGAATTGCAAATATGATTTATTGTTTTGTAATCTAAATCATGTAAACAGGTCAAAAAGTAAACATCCCAATTGATTATTAAAAATCATTTGAGAAGTTTCAACTCTTAGTCTGATTTAAAAAACTATAAATATCAAAATTACTCTAATAGATATGGATATAAATAGAGATATATATTAGATAAATATAGATATGTACAGACTTTTTGGGGAGAGAGAGAGAGAGAATCCTAAGGAGACCCCACACTCAGCATGGTGCCCCACGCAGGGCTCTATCCCATGACTGTGAGATCATGACCCAGCGGAAATCAAGAGTAGGTCATTCCACCAACTGAGCCACCCAGGCACCCCAGTCTAAAATATTTTGATTATGATATCTATCTGAAAATTGTCATGTCAAAGTTAAGGGAGATACACTAGGGGCGCCTGGGTGGTTCAGTTGGTTAAGCGTCCAACTTCGGCTCAGGTCATGATCTTGTGGTTCGTGGGTTCAAGACCTACATCAGGCTCTGTGCTGACAGCTTGGAGCTCAGAGCCTGGAGCCTGCTTCGGATTCTGTGTCTCCCTCTCTCTCTCCCCGCCCCCGCTCACACTCTGTGTCTGTCTCTCTCAAAAATAAACATTTAGAAGAAAAAAAAAGGAGGTACACTCAATGTCTTAAAAAAAACCCACCATGCACTATTATTTCACAATGAAATATTTTATACATATAAAACTATTGACAATGTACCCTTACGGTTCCTTGTACATACAATGCAGCAAAAGAAAAAGAATAATGATTTATATTAAGAGGATTCCCCTCTGATTTAATTCCCCTCTTTGATCATCTTCTTCTCACCTGAGATACAAGCTATCTCGAATTTTTTATTCATTATTTCCCTGATAGAGTTCTAAACAATGTGCTGCCTCATTTTATATGGGTTCTGTCTCTATATAAATTGTATCATACTGTATATACTATTTACAATCTACTTTTTAACTTAATATTGTGAGTCTTTCATGCTGATATTTGTAGCTGATTTTCTTTTCTCTTCACTATTGTTTACTATTACATTGTTTGTATTAGTCACAGTGGATGCTTCCTTATTCTGTAGCTAAATATGCAGGTTATTTGCTTGTCTGTTTGTTTGAATACTTGACTATGAACATTTTTGTCTTAACCTCTTTATGCATGGTGTCCATATACCTGAATAGAAACAGTGCTGTCCAATAGAACTTTCTGACATGAAATGTTCTATAAATCTGTACTACATAAGAAAAATTAGAGCAGTTATATTTATTACCATTACACACATATCTGAATTTTTTCCTGTTTTTCATTTTTTCTTCTGGAATCACAAATGGATTTGTGCTAAGCCTTCTCATCCTATCCTCCACATCCCTTAATCTCTAATTCATAGTTCCCATTTTGACCTTTTTTTGCCTTACCTTTTCAATGCTTATTTTTCCCTTCCTTAGTACATTCTCTTTTATTTAAAAAAAATTTTTTTTTAACATTTATTTATTTTTGAGACAGAGAGAGAGACAGAGCATGAACAGGGGGAGGGCCAGAGAGAGAGGGAGACACAGAATCTGAAGCAGGCTCCAGGCTCTGAGCTGTCAGCACAGAGCCTGATGCGGGGCTCGAACTCACGGACCTGAGATCGTGACCTGAGCGAAGTCGGACGCTCAACCGACTGAGCCACCCAGGCGCCCCAGTACATTCTCTTATATTAATGGCATTATTCTTTGCCTCACTTCTTTTTTTCTCTCTTCCTCTTCCAACTTTTTATCACTGATTTCCAAACAATTATCCTTGAAATGTTAGCATCTATACTTAACTTTATGAAGTCTAAAATTTATCCTTGTCTTTTCTATAATTCTAAACAATGAAAGGATTTAACAATGCTTTAACTCTGATTACCCTATTCCATCCCTACAATATTTTTCATTGGCATTTTTTACACAATTTAGTATTATAGTATAGCTTCTCAAATAGGCACTAATTTTGCAAAACTGAATTAAACTAATGAAAAAATCTAATTGTATTGTTATTGTTGCATATTGATGGTATTGTTATATGGTTCTGTTTTTTAGTGGGCTTTAGGAGAAACACATTTCATTCATCTTGACTTATCTTTAAACCTCAATATAGCTGGATATACATGTGAACACTAAAGGGAAATTTCTTGAAACTTATTTCAACTCATCCTCAGAATTCAGGAAAAATAATCTATTAGAAAATGTAATGTATATTACAAGCTAATGAATCATCAGACGAACCTCAAGATGATGATTCTGTAGAAAATACAGAATTTTACACACTGTATGTTAGCCAATTTAACAATAAATTATATTTTTAAAAATGATATACTCTTTATTAGACTCTGTTTCATTCACTCTCCTTTTTTATTTAGTATTTAGAATAGTTGTTTTGTGCTGATGTTACTTTTGTACTAAATCCTTGACTATCCTGCTTTATATCTTTGATATAGAATGAAGTATTACTAATGAATAGAGAAATGGTGAATGATATGAACAGATTATTCATATATAGCAAACAATATACATAATTATTAAACTTTAAAAATATGCCAGGTTATAATCCATAAAGGAATGCAAATTCATATGCTGGGCTATGAGGCTGAGTGGAAAAGACAAGCTGCTTAAAATATGTATAATATAATTATTTGGGGAAAGAACATATGTAAATGAACATATTGTCTTATATCTATATCTAGATATGTATCTATAGATTTGTAGAACTGTGTTCCAGCTTCTAAAGATGTGTGTGACACTGGAGTAGTGAGTTACCCTTTATGAACTTGAACTTGCTCATTTGTAAGATGGGCATATTGATATTTAACTTGGAATCCTGTTATGAAAAATAAGCAAAACTTTAGAAATCACCTGATATATTATATTTCAGTAAATATAAGGATGGTCTTTTCTGTGTTCTTCCTGCCACCAAAGAGATGTCTTAAAAATTAATATCTGGGGCACCTGCATGGCGTAGTTGAACATCCTACTTCTTGATTTAAGCTCAGGTCATGATCTCATGGCTCATCTGTCTCCCTCTCTCTCTGTACCTCGCCCACTTGCACTCACTCTCTCTCTCTCTCAAAATAAATAAATAAACACTTAAAAAATTAAAAAAAGAAAACAAAAGAAAAGAAGAGGAGAAAAGAAAGCATGTCTGACTTTGTCTGCAAAATTATCTGGGTCTTTACTAACTCCCTTTAATTTCCATGCTTCCATGATAATGTAGTTATTTGCAAAGGTGCAATAAGAATCTGACTTCATTTCTACCAAGATCTAAAAGGAGAAACCAGAGTTATAACCATAGTCATGCCAGAAATGTCACATTTGACAGTAAATTGTATTTGATCGGATAGGACAAACCTGCTATTCAGGAGCAAGACCTTCATTTCTTATATAGAAAGGATGTTTTCAAAGTCCACCCAGGAAGTCAATCCAGTACCTGTTCTATGCTTTGGAGTTATATTTAGTGAAGAATGTCATTTCTTAGTAGAGCAGAAATTTTGATAAACCTGGTAAATCTCAAAAAAATAGAATATATCCATTCAGTTACAGATTCTGTAGTTGAAAGTGGATAGAGGCAAATTGGATAGTTCTTGCTTTTTAGGCTCAAAACAGATAAACACATGAGGGCAGTAAAAAATTTTTCTATCTGGAAAAAAATGATCAAACATATGACACTATGTGCTTTACCTAGCTTCCAGACAGTAGTTAATTTTCTTCTTTAGTTCTGTTAAACAGTAGTTAAAAGTCCTTTATGTATTAATTATCACCTCCTGTTGCCTCTGTACAAATTAATGCATGACATAGAAGAGAACACAAACTTAATGATAATCGGAACACTGTGGAACAAGCTATTTTGGTCAGATTTATTCCTTAGGTGTGGAGGTTAACCACGGAGGGTGCAAGTGAGGTGGGGTGTAAAGGGGAATGGAGGGTGAAGCCAAAAAGTTAACTAACACTTTCCTGAGCATCGCCTCTGTGAGCCTGGGAGAGGCACAATACTCTCCCTGGCCTTCCCACTAAACACTCTAACCTCAAGTAAGAAAAGGTAGGAGACCCTTTAGCAAGGTGATTTGCCCATGGGAGTTCTGGGATCTTGTTTTTTTTTTTAATATAATTTATTATCAAACTGGCTACAATAAAGTGTGTAAAGGGTGCTCTTGGTTTTGGGGGTAGATTCCTGTGGTTCACCGCTTACATACAACACCCAGTGCTCATCCCAACAAATGCGCTCCTCAATGCCCATCACCCATTTTCCCCTGTCTCCCATCCCCCATTCACCCTCAGTTTGTTCTCTGTGTTTAAGATTCTCTTATGACTTGCCTCCCTCCCTCTCTGTTTGTAACTATTTTTCCTCTTCCCTTCCCTCATGGTTTTGTTAAGTTTCTCAAGATCCACATACGAGTGAAAACATATGATATCTGTCTTTCTCTGACTTACTTATTTCACTCAGCATAATACCTTCAGGTCTCACCCATGTTGCTACAAATGGCATGATTTGATTCTTTCTCATTGCCAAGTAGTATTCCATTGTATATATAAACCACATCTTCTTTATCCATTCATCAGTTGATGGACATTTATGTTCTTTCCATACTTTGGCTATTGCAAGTGCTGCTATTAACATTGGGGTACAAGTGCTCCTATGTATCAGCACTCCTGCATCCCTTAGATAAATAGCTAGTAGAGCTATTGCTGGGTCATAGGGTAGATCTATTTTTAATTTTTTGAGGAACTTCCACATTATTTTCCAGAGAAGCTGCACCAGTTTGCATTCCTACCAACAGTGAAAGAGGGTTCTCTGGGATCTTTTTTTTTTATGTTTATTTTTGAGAGAGACAGAGACAGAATGCAAATGGGTTAGGGGCAGAGAGAGAAGGAGACACAGAATCAGAAGCAAGCTTCAGGCTCCGAGCTGTCAGCACAGAGCCCGACGCAAAGCTCGAACTCACGAGCTGTGAGATCATGACCTGAGCCAAAGTCGGATGCTCAACCGACTGAGCAACCAAGGCGCCCCGGGATCTTTTCTTATCCTTGTATAAGTTATTGTTTTTTAGGTGTTTGTTTTGTTTTGTTTTGTTTTGTTTGTTTTTGTCTTTAGCACCCACCCATAATCAGTACTGTCCTGGGCATAGCTAAGCATTTAGCATGCCATGACAATCTGAAATATATAATGTAGGTTGGTAGAGGAAAACAGACCTATTTGTTCTTTTCTACTTGAAAGATTTCTTTAAGAGATAGAGAGGGTCTAGAGATATCTTTGTGGCCTTGAGATAACAACAAACACTTCCATAGTGGTAGCTGCTCCAGGCACATTTCAAAACATTTATGTTTGATTCCCACCCCCACTCCCCAAACTCTATAAGGTTTCAGAGGCAAATTTACCCTAGAGTTAACAAAGCTTAAATCTCAGAATCAGGTCCCCAAGTTTACATTGTAATTTTGTATGCATTTCCCTAAAGGACACTTTCACAATTGTATAAGCCTTAGGCCCCCAAACCCAAGTGGATTCTTGAGGGTAGGGAGACCCACAGAGAATTTAAGCACCTTGCCCAAGGTTATACAGCTAGTAAGGTGACAGAGGCAGACTCATTCCCAGACTCTCCTGATCCAGAGTACACTCTCTATTACTTTTACTCTGCATGGCCTTGGAAAGCTAAAGAGGAAAACCTATATGTCCATGCCTAGGCCTTCCAAGCCAAGCTGCTTTAAGTCATGCATCTCATTTATGAATGAGATAAACTTTAAAAGTTTAAAATTTCTACTTTACTTGAATTTGCTATAATTCCATTTTAATAATAAATATCTATATGATTATTGTTATGCCAAATCAACAAACACTGATAGAATCCCATTTTTCAGAGTCTTGCCAACATTAAAGAGCTTTCTGAAAATTATGTAAATTACCTATCAGAGAGAACCTGTGACTTAAATTCAGGTGAATCTAACTAAAGCTCAGCTACGTAACTGCTATTCAGTATTGCCTAAATTCAAGACCTCAGAATTTGATTTACTACAACTGTTTTCATTTTACTTGCATTTGTCATTTATTAAAGACTATTATGTGTTAGAAGCCATGTGTATGTTTTTGTAATTGTCATAACAATCCTTCAAGGTAGCCATATGCATCCTCATTTGAGGGGTGGGGGGGGGGTTAGTTGAGACCTGAAGTGTTCAGTAATTTGTCATTTGCTCTGGACCTGGTACAGGCAGAGGGAGGACTGCCTTTGAGACCTGAATTCGAAGTCTAGATTTTCTGCTACATCTACCCTGTCATGGGGAATTGGCGTCAGTGACACTTTATTAACCATCCATATACAAAACTAGTTTCTCCACAAAGCTGCCTCTTGTGTATAAGTTAAATAGAGAATTCCCTGTCCTTGAAAACTCCTTTTGTTGTCTAACTTTGGTTCCAAAGGATTTTTGGCATTTTCTGAAAAGCAAAGAAATACACTCCTACACTGTAAAAATTTATTCAAGGTTTGAGAACCTATTCCCCGGTGAGAGTTCCAAAAATGTTTTAAGCACTCCCCGCATCACTGGATAAAATGTACAGGTTCACAGTGTGCAAATATTGTGATGATACATGTGCTAATGATCACATTGCTGTCGAAATTTACCTTGTACAAGTATTTGCACCTCCACGGGACTATTCTATTAAGATATGTCACCAGAAAGAACAGAAGGATTTTTCTTTGTCCTTAACTGTGTCTTGAATTGATTTTTCTAAACTGCTCCAAAGTGTGTGCTTTCATTCTATAATCCATCCTAAGTGTTTTAAAATAAAAGAACTATCAAATCACTTGGCAGAACGAGGCCTATTGATGCCCAGAAAGGCCAATTTATATTCAGTTGGTGCCCTGGCAAGCAGCATGATTGATATCATTCAGATTTGAGACCCGGAGTGATAAATAGTTACACATGACCAAGCGCCACACTTCGGGGCTCATGGACCCCTGTTGAGTTATTGTTTTGTTTTGCCCCTGGTTCTTGTAGACTGAAAACTTCGTTTTCATAAATTAATCAGAAATGGCATTTTGCATTTCTGATTTGTTGCCTTTCTCAAAAGGCCTTTACTTGCAGTTTATAATGCTGAGTGGCACAGTTTCAGGCTGCCCAAAGAGATACGAAACAATTGGATAATCAAAAGGTTTCCTGCTTGTTATTGTGGCAAATAAATATAGCATTTTCTGAAAGGTGCGTTCAAATGCAATGACATTTAAGTGCAAAGATATTTAAAAACGTCTTTATTATATGTGGAAGAGATCTGAAATAATTTTTATAAAGATATATGTAAATTAATATAAATAACAAAAAAGAAAAACCTATATTCTAACCATCTATTTTAAGGAGAAAAAAACCATAACAAAACAATTTCATTTGAAATTTCCTCTCTGCTTCTTCTAGATTCGATTCCACATCCTCCCTCATTGGAAGTAATCATAAACATTGTACTCAAATTTAGGTTGACGTGAGGTGTTGTTTACTTTAAATGGTTTTGAATCATGTGTAAATGGAATCATTTGGTGTGGATTTTTTTGTGATTTATATGTTTTCCTCTACAGCATATTTGCAATATTTATCCATGTTGATCTTTATAGCTATAATTGATTTATCTTCATTCCTCTATATGATTCAATTATCTGAACATGCCACAATTTATTTATCATTTTCTGGTCAATGGAAACTTGCGTGGTTCTTGTCCTTTTGCAATTTTGCTATGAATATTCTTATATACGACCATTCCCACACATATTACAGGGAGTATATGAGTGAGAGTTTATGTATATTCATAATATAGTCATACATTTATGTAACATATTCATATATTTTTGGTTTCATAGGGTATTTACATTTTCAACTTTACAAAATTTTGCCAAATTGTTCTTTAAAGTATTTGTACACTAATTTCAGGCCTTCCACATTTTCACCAGTGCTGGATATTGTCAGGCATTAACATTTTTGTGCATCTGGAGGATGCAAAATAGGATAATACTGTGGTTTAATTTACATTTACCTGATTACTTATGAAAAGGAGCACATTTTTGGATGTTAATTGACCTTTTATTGCATGTTTGTCCTTTAGTGAAGTGTCTGTTATCCACTATTTTTCTATTGAATTGTTCTTATTAGTTTATCATTATATATATATATAATGAAACTATTTCTTCCTATTTTTCACTTATCTTTTCATTCTCTCTATGATGTTTAATAAACAGAAGTTCTTAATTTTATGGTAGGTAAATCTTTCAGTAATTTCTTTTGTGCTCTGTCCTTTTGTTTATTTATTTATGAAATCTTTCCCTGGCACATAAAATGCTTTTATGTAGACTTCTAAAATTGAATACTTTTGCCTTTCAAATTGAATTTTTGTATCTGGCTGGAACTGATTTTGTATGTGATATAGTGTTTGAGTCCAGTTTCCTTTTTGGCTTAATATACACAGGCACTTGTCCTAACATCATTTATTATAAGCTTTTATTTCTTTCCTCCCTTCTGGTATGAATGCCACCCCTGGTATTCATCCATTCAGCTTATGTTCACTGAGTGGTTGATATATTTCTGGCACCACCATAGGGATTAGGAAACCAGAAGAAACAAAGTAGATTAAACGCCTACTCAAAGGGAGCCTTCATTTTAGTTGAGGGAATAGGTAACAGCTAATAACAAATATACAAATAAAAGTAAAACTGACTTTTTTTGATGGTAATCATTGCTGTGAAGGAAATAAAAAGAGGAAAATAGGAAATGTGGGTTTGGAGGGATTTTCTCATGGAATTATCAGGAGAGACTTTACTAAGAAGCTACCATTAGAGGAAAGATTTGAAGAAAGTGAAGGAACAAGTTATGTGAATGTCTGGTGTGGTGGGGTAATATTTCAGACACGAAGAGCAAACACAAAACTCCAGAGGCCGAAGTGTGCCTGGTATGTTCAGGAGAGCAGTCTGTCTGGAGAATGTGAGCAAGGAGAAGATAGAAAATGAGTTCATAGGGGCGCCTGAGTGGCTCAGTCAGTTAAGTGTCTGACTTCGGCTGAGGTCATGATCTCATGGTTCATGAGTTCGAGCCCCGTGTGGGGCTCTGTGCTGACAGTTCAGAGCCTGGAGCCTGCTTCAGATTCTGTGTCTCCCTCTCTCTCTGTCCCTTCCCTGCTCATGCTCTCTCTCTCTCTCAAAATTAAATAACTTTAAAAAAAGAAAAAAAAAAAGAAAACGAGTTCATAGAGGAAACATGGGGCCAAGTTTATAAGCCTCTGAAGTATGACATGATCTGAATTACATTGATCACTGTATCCATAAATGAATATCAGTCAGAAATACTATAATTTGGTAATAAGTAACTTCATATTTTCAGTAACCTCAAATCATGAATGTTTTGTTCTTGCCCCATGTTACACTCATTACACATTATGTGGGTACTACAGTCCATGTTCCCCTTACTTCAGGACCCAGATTGGCAGAGTAGTTAGCATTGTGAGTGCTGCTAGTTTCCATGACAGTGACAAAAAGACGAGTCAAAAGATGTGCCAGCCACTGGAGCTTCTATTCGTATGTGATGTGTAGAAGTTACCTCATCATTGCCATTCTCATTTAATTGGCCAATGGAAATGGCACGTCCATTTAGGTTTCAAGGGGGCAGAGAAGTACAATCTTTCTATGTGCTGGAGAGAGAACAGAGGTATCCAGTGGATAGCACTACCATTTACTAACATCTGGCTGCTGTGTTGAGAACACATTGCTGGTGGGCAGAGGCAGCAGGAGGGAGTACCACTGTTGGAAGTCAAACAGGGAGGTAACAGAGGATGTGGTAAGAATTAACTGAATTCTGGGTAAGTTTTGAAGGTAGAGCCAACAAGTTTTTGTGGATGGATTTGATGTAAGGTTAGAGAGAAAGAGGAAGCAAGGATGATTCTGAGGATTTGGGCCTGAGCAGCTGAGTAATTAGATATCATTTACTGTGATGGACAGTGACTCAGGATGAGCAGGGTTTTTTATTTTGGGGGTGCATATGTGTGTGTAATCACTTCAGAATTAGATTCTTCCAATCATTCTAACATCTTTGTAAGCATTTCCATGTATTAAGTTTTTCCTGTTTTTAAACAGCTAGGACCATTTCTGTTTTACTCATTTGTTCCTGACTGATGCTGAGGGTCTGAGTATTGAGGACAGGGTTGGAAGGGTCTTTCCAGAAGCATGCATCCCCAGCCCCATCTTTGGTCCAGCCAATTGTTATGAGGAGGCCTGAGAACTGTTGCATCCAGAGCACTTTGAACCTTTAAAGCCAGAGCCTGAGGTGCTGTACTACTGCCTTTCTGTTCCTGCCAATTACAAACCAGGTTTCTATGAATAGTTGATCTGCTGTTGGGCTCCACTGATACTGGTTTTACCTGTCTTTGTACTAACGTCATATTGTCATAATTAGTAAAGTTTTATAAGTTGTGATATTTGGATGTGTTAGCTTTCTGAATCATAACCTTTTCCTTTGTTTTCAAGAGTCCTTTGATTCTTCCTGGCCCTTTGATCTTTAATTTAAAATTTAGGATCACCTGAGAAGTTAATACAAACAAACAAGATTAAATTTCTTGGGATTTGGTTGGCTTTACACTGGATTTATAAATCAATTTGGGAGAACTGTACCTTTACAATATTAAGACTTCCATTTTAATAACATGATAAAGCTCTCCAATTATTTAGGTCTTTTTTTAAAAAAAAATCTTTATCTTAAGAGAGAGAGAGTAAGGGGAAGGGGGAGGGAGGGAGGGAGAGAGAGAGAGAGAGAGAGAGAGAGAGAGAGACCTAAGCTAAAATCCAGAGTGGGACGCTTAACCGACTGAGCCACCCAGACACTCCTAGGTTTTTTAAGTCTTTAAGTAAAAATTTATAGTCTCCTGTACATAGCTTGTACATCTTGTATTAAGTTTATTCTTAAAGACTTTATATATTTATTACTAATGTAAATTGTGTAAATTATATTTTTATCCATAAATTATATAAATTTATGTTACATTTTCTAACTGTTTTTTTTGTAAATTATATTTTTTAACAGTATGCTGCCATTATAGGGAATTGAAATTATTTGTATATTTTATTTTTATTATTATGTTTTAGTTGTGTTTCTTATGAACAATGTATAGTCAGATTTTAAGATAATGTAATTAGTTCATTTACACTTATTATAATTGCTGACATAGTTGGATTTTTTTCCATTTTACTTTCTGCTTTCTTTTGTCTCCTCTTTGCTATTATATGCTTTTTATTCCTCTCTTTCACAATAAATAGGTTTATTCTCAACCCTTTTCTTTTTCTTTACTGATTGAGAGCTATACAACCTGTTTTTAGTATTTTAGAAGTTACCCTGAAGTTTTGCATACATATTTCCCTTATGAAAGCAATTAATTAACATCTTTTTGTTTCTTTGAATAATAATACAAAGACCTCAGAGTATTTTAATTCTCTTCATCTTCTCTCTACTTATTCATTATTTTTGTTGTATACTTTAGTTTTCTCTCTTTTCACTTTTTACATGTGTAATACACTATCTTTGTTTTGTACATGTGTTATACACTAATTTTGTATATTTTAGATATACCCAGATATTATTAGTTTCTTTATTCATAATTCCTTTTTAAAGCTCTGACTTTCCATTTGGAATCAAGTTGTCTTTGCCTAAAATCTGTGATGGAATAAAGATCACTAAATCCTTTCATACTCTTCCTATGAAGATGTGGAGATAATTTTTCTCATTTGGATCTGGGCTGGCTTGTGACAGTTCTGTTCAGCACATTGTGGTAGGACTTTAGTAGAAAGTCCCAATCTAGTAGTAATACCATGCCATTTCTGGGCATTTCTGATAACTAGAACCTTCTGTCATGCTCTCTAAGGGCCCTGTGGTGACATGGAGTAAGTATGCCTACCTTGCCAGAGAGACCACATGTAGAGGATGGATGACTACATGGAGAGGGGTGTAGTGTGGCAGAGCTCAGCTTTCCAGCTCTACCTCTACCCCAAAAGCACCAGAAATGTGAGGGAAGTCATCTGGACCCTTCAGACCTTCCCAGTCACAAGGGAAGTACCACCAAGTGACTCCATTTCAGGTCATGAAGAGCAGGATAATCACTCTAGCCCATCCTATTCCTGACCCACAAAAACTGTGTGATATAATCAAATGATAGTTGTTTTACATCACTAGGTTTTGGAATAACTTGTTATACAGCAATAGTTAACGAGAACATATGCCTTCATTTTGTCTTTAACTGGAAAGTAGTTTGCTCTGACTCTTCAAATACATTTTACGGAGGGAAAAAAATTATGTTGGGAGCTACTTTCACTCAACACATTGAAAACATTATCTGGCATCCCCTCTTACTGTTGAGAAGTCAGCTCTTAGTCTATGTCAGTCCTTTGAAGGTGATCAGGTTTTTGTTTTATTTGAATATTTTAAAATCTGACTCTTATTTTAAATTTTTATTTATTTTGAGAGAAAGAGAGAAAGCATGCACATGCATGCCTGTGGGAGTGAAGGAGGGTCCTAGAGAGAGAGGGAGAGAGAGAAACCCAAGCAAGCCATGATCTCATGGTTTGTGAATTGGGAGCCACGGCTCGGACTCTGAGCTGACAGCACGGAGCCTGCTTGGGATACTCTGTCTCCCTCTCTCTCTTTGCCCTCCCCTGCACTCTCTCTCTCTCTCTCTCAAAAATAAATAAGCATTTAAACATGTAAAAGATTTGTTTTATATTTTATATCTGTCAATTTTAGTATTTGTAATCTTTTCAGGTGTAATTACGGTCCAGGTTATTTTTGTTTGATTTAAGATAATTTGCGTGAAGATGATGTGACTTTGGTACAAGATACACTACACTGACCTTAGAGAACAGTAGAAACATGACAGGTTTTGCAGCCAGATTGATGAGTATACAAATCTACCACTTGTCAGATGTGTAATTATGAGTAACTGAGTTTATCTAAACATCAGTTTTCCTGTATGTGAAATGGAAATAAGCATTATCTGACTCATTTGTGATGAACATTAAAAGAGTTTACAAAATAAAATACTTATCCTACAGAATTAGATGATTCAAGAGGATAATATTCTCTTGAGTTGAGATAGCCAGTTACCAATATAAGACATCTATCATTAAGAAAAAATCTTTAAGGTCACTTTTAAAGAAAAGAAATTTAGAGGGTCCCCACACAGAGTAATGCAGACACCTATGCTGTTATATTAAGAAGGCCTTGTCTGAGTAAAAGTGACTAAGAAAGTCCCAATATAAAGAGACACTCAATAGTCCATGAAGCATATTCACATTCATTGTTTCACATGACGAAGCATTTGAATTTCACAGAATGTGGTAAATACATCTTATTGTCCCCTTATACATATAATGATACTGAGCCATAATTATGTCATGTAACTGCATCTAAAGTTGCTGTACTAATAGGTAATTGGCATAAGGAAGATTCAAAAACTGATTTCTGGAGTCCCAGAATAGTACCTTTCCACCGACTATGCAATTTCTACCATCTAATGCCCATGCATTTTCCTATCGACATCCTTCCCTTAACATATCTGGATGCCCAGCAACATCCCAGAACACTTCAGTGAATCACTACCTCTCTCCCCTACAATACACTCCGAGGCCTACACTCCAAGAAAATTCCTCCATCTCTAATTACTCTGCTTTATCAATCGTTGCCCTTTTTCAAAGAGTTATTAATGAATGGCATTAGCTAATATAGAACCAAAGATCTCCTGATGAAGTGTTACGTGTTTTGTATACAAGCATTTTTACATATAATTTTATAATTGGTGCATATTTATCTGTGCATGCTATCCCTCTTCCTTATCTCACTGGAAATGAAGACAATGTTTAAGTGTTGTATGTCCTCATAAAGGTGACTTGGATGCTTTAACACAGAAAAAGGGGCAGATAAAAGGAATCTTCTCAGATACAGGAGAGGCTGATCTGAGTGATATTGGGTACCTTACATCCCAATCCACCTCCTGGTGTGTCTCAGCTCCAGACTACCTTACAAGGACTGTGTAGGACCAAGGACTGTTGTTTCAGTCAAGTTAGAGAAAAACTGCTTGAACACTCAAGATAATTCCCTAACTCTTCTTCTATTCAACACAAAAAATGCTACATTAATTCTACTCAGAGAAACGGAGTTAAAACAATGATCGCCGTTAAATTTCATTGAACGCTATCTATCTATCTATCTATCCATACACATACATATCCTTATAATTCTTTTAAGTAATTTATATATAACATTTTTATTGAAATACATTTGACATACAGCATTGTGTAAGTTTAAGATGTGCACTGTGTTGATTTGATATACTTATATGTTGCAATATGATTACTTATTTATGCCCTAACTCTATGAAAAGGATACATATATAGCCTCATTTTATGGATGGGGAGATTGAGGTTCAAAGAAGCGAGGTAAATTCTCTGAAGTTACATATCTAGTAATCAGCAGAACCTGGATTTGAACCCATTTACATTGGTTCTTCAGTTCCACAGCATTTGATAGAGCTTCAACTAGCAATCTCCATCCCCTACAAATCAACTCCATCCTCCTAATGACAGAAAGACATCACCGAGATCCCTCATGGCTTAACTCAGAAATTTGCACTACCAAAAGTTCACTTCTATAGAACAATCCATTTCCTTTTTTTTTAATTGGAAATTCTAATTCATCATCTATATTTCAAATGTTTTTAAATTTATAGATTTACAGAAAGTTGTAAAAATATATGGGAACTTTTGGTGTACCTTTCACCCAATTTCCCCCCATTGGTACCACCTTGTATAATACAGTACAATATCAAACCAGAAAATGGATACTGTTATAATCTATAGACTTTTTTCAGAGTTCACCAGTTTTACATGCCAAATTGAATGTGTGTATATGTGTGTGTATGTGTTGTGTGTGTGTGCATCTGTTTAGTTCTCTAATTCTTTACAATTTCATCACAAGTATAACCATCACCACAATAAAGATACAGAAATGTTCCATCACCACAAGCCTCCCTTATACACTCCTTTACACTCACACCTACCCTCCTACTCATCATCTATAATTAACAATCAATTTTTAGACAAAGCCTATACACCTATACTTGATGGTTACATAAAAGCTTAAAAAGGAAAAATATGGAAAGCATAAAAATGGCAATAAAGATTCTACAAAGGCACTAGCTGAGCCCAAAGTTTCTTGATTTGGGCACAAATTGTTTTGGTTGTGTTTGGGTATAGAGTATCCAAATCTTTGCTTGGAAAAACTTAGTTTTAAGCCCAGAAGAGAGCAATCAATAAAAAAAAATCCTCTTCATCATTAGAATGGAGTGGGATGGGCAATTCATCATTCTGTTCTCATTTGGATTAGCCACCAGAAAACATGGGCAATTGTCTTGACTCTATCATTTCTGATCTTATGACTGTGCAGTCTGAGGCCTCTGTTTCCTTATTTGTTGAATGGGAATAATGCATGGGAGATCACTTTGTAAAGGTTAAAATCCAATGCTAATATGATAGAAGATTGTTTAAGGAGTCTCTTCCTCTTCTATAAACTCTACTTAGCAGTAACTACCCATCCTCTTTTCAAGGAACATCTACATTATTGTTAACTTGAAAATAAAGTGCCCTGCTGAGAGACAGTTGAGGGATGACAGGAATTTGGATTTCTGAGGCACAAAGCTGTGAAATGCCTGACAGAGAAGAACAACTAGTGTCAGATATGCTTGATTTGACAGAGAAAACTGAAGGACACTTTCCCTGGTTCAGATATTCATCAGTATGTGGAGGTCACACAAATAGCATATGACTTTAGTTTCTCAAAGCTAGTCACACACAAACTCCCAAACCTTGACATTGTCTTCAGTTTTAAGTTCCCAATTCTGAGGAAAAATAACGGACAATATGGAGTAAAGTAGACCACAGTCAGTGGATGTCCTATTTATTCTTTTATAAAATTAAGAAGGAACTCTGGTGGAATAGAGACAACTCTGAACTAAGAAAGTAGAAGACACCATTGCAGAAAAAGCCCTGTCACATTAGTGATATGAGGCCTTGTGGAAATCACTTGACCTTCTTGAGTCTTAATTACCTGCAAGATGGTGCAATGCTTACCTGCCCACCTATCTTGTATGTTGTTAATATGAGTAAAATGAAAAAAAACATATGTAAGAGTGCTGCTTGAATTGTCAAGTGGTTTATAACAGATATGTGTGTATAATATATATATTATAGTTATGATGTATACATATGGTGTGTCTATATACACATATATACATACACAGGAATTGCCAAGTGGTATACTTCTGATATATATATATATATATATATATATATATACACACACACACACACACACACGCACACATATACGTATATATATGTGTGTATATATATATATATATATATATATATGGAGTATACGTATGGTACATATACATGTGTGGATGTGTATATATTCACATATATATATATACACATATATCATCACAATTACTACTGTTATTTTTTGAGAAAAGAAAGATGTATGTATGGAATTGTACTGCTGACAGAAACCAAAAAGCAATTTTCAGCTGAAAACTGGTGTGCTGTGATACTCAGCATACATGGGAATGACAAAGCCTGTTTTTCCTAGGAGAGCATGCAGGATACAAGAACTCATAGCAATTTAGAACCAGAAAAGAGGTGAGAGTTCAAGTCCCAACCCCCTCATTTAACAGATGATTAAATCTCAGTCCAAACATAATGACTTAACCCAATTCAGTGACGGATACCAGACTGTGATAAACGAGGGACAAGAAGAATAATGACTAACTATGGGAAACTTAATTCTGATAGGGAAAGAAGGAATAAAATAGGAGGCACCATATGTACAAGGTTTTAAAATATGTCTATCAACAAGGATAGATTCTAATAAGGACACTCCATTCAGAGGGACAGGTGGGAACTGAGACCCAAAGGCAGGAAGGAGACCTCAGAGTACATCCATAAGTTCGCATTTTAGAGATATGCAAGGTATATTCTATGTGTATGCTATACTTTCCACGGAAAAGCAGAAGACTAGCTCCTATATGAGAACAAGAATATGTTGAAGTATTAACCTTTCTAGGAGAAAAGAGAATCACAAATTATTAATTTCCCTCCGGTGCCAGAAACTCCTATTCATTTAATTTAAGGGAATGGGTCTCGAACTTTGCTGTACATTGGGATTGCCTAGGGATTAAAGAAATACTGACACCTGGCTACCACTCTCAGCCATTTTGATTTAATTGGTATGGGGTGCAAACTGGGCCTGGAGATTACTTAAATTCACCAGGTGTTTCTACTATATAGCAAAGTTGGGACCAATGGGTAAAGGAGCAAGTAAATAAAGGCACAGCTACTTTAATATGCAAGCCAGTTACCTAAGAGAGATAACATGGATGTCTTATTAAACCTTGGCGTGTAGTGATTAATTAATTAATTGATTAATTAATTAAGCAAATCAGGAAATGATGGGACACTAAACAGTTAAGTTTTAATTATAAAGAGGCAAGGATAAATCTTTGAAAATCATAGAAAAACATTTTCTACTGTGTGATTTACAAGAAGCCTCACTCTGGGAGCCAAATTGGCATTTTTACAAGTAAAGTACAACGCATGTATTCATTATCAAGTTGGTAAAGAGATGAGTAAAGAAATTACCACCAGCACAGACCCAGAATTTTCCAAAGCATTAATAGGCAATTGAAAACTTAAAGAATTTAAAATCTATTAATTTTGTTAATGAAATCCTGTCATTTATTCAGTAAGTGCTTATTAACTATGTGCCACATGTTGTTTGAGCTACTGCAGAATACGGTAATGCAAAAAATCTAAAAGCTCATGCCTAGTGGAGCTCAGGCAATATTTGAGCAGGGACTCAAATTTGGTTTAAAAAAAAAGTCAGTCAAAAGAATATAGAGAGAAAAAGGCTTTCAGGAAGAGGGAGTACATAGTACATCATTTTGAGAAGAGGACCATACTCAATGTGTTCAAAACAGCACATAGGCCAGGGTACTGGATACTAGTGAGGAGTGTTAGCTAATGAGAAATGTGGGTCCTTCCTCCTTTCACTGTCCGTTCCTCCCTCCCTCTGTTTCTCCCTCCCTTCCATCCTTTCTTCTCTTCTTCCTCCTCCTCTCCCTCCTCCTCTCTGTCTCAAGATCCATTAGAGTAGGAGCAGTTGATGATGTGGAAAAGAAGGAAATCGCAGGAGCACGTTAAATTACCTTCATGAGCACAATCACTTTTGGCCCAACATCACAGTATCCTGCTCATTTATAAGATGAGGACACCTACACTTGGAGATGCTGAGCAATTTACCTAAGGACATCCAAGTGGTATAACTATGAAATCAATTAGTCTGACTTAAATCCAGTTCTTTTTTTTCTTTCTAAACATCATTCGCAGCATGAATTAGAGAAAGCGCAAAGATTATCCTCAAGTTGAAAGGTCTGCTCTATCCTCCATGGTGGCTAGGATCTTTTCTGTATTCTAATAATCTAATATGGAGTTATCTGATACCCAACTCTTCTGAAGAGTAAGAGTTTTTGTTTAGTGGTTTTGGTTTTTGTTTCTAGGAAAATCAGGTACTTCTTTAATATGTGAATCTTACCCAACAGCCCATGTGAGGAGTTTCTGAGTAAAGACTTTGAGCAGATGTTTTTGTTGTTCTATCAGCATAGAAAGTAGTGATATTCTTTAGGTAACACAATATGGTAAGAGTACCAAGAACTTGTATTAAAAAGAGTCCCCAGTAATTGGATCCTTGTTCTAGGTTTGTACAAAGACTTACTAATTACTAAAAAAAAAAAAAAATCACTTTAGTTTTTGCAATGCTGGAGGTAAAATTGGGGAAACATTCAGAAATACTAGTCACATACCAAGGTGACTTTTATTATAATTTACTGTAATTGTGAATTATATCCAATTATGTGCCTGGCAAATAAATGTTACTTCCTGCACTATAGAAATAAAGTCTTTCCAACCTCAAGACTGAAGGTAAGTAAAATGGCCCTAATTGAGCACCAATTTGGAACTGAAAATCATACAACTAGTCTCTGTTGTGTTGGTAGGGTGCTTACATTTGGAATGCAAAAAATTTCCCTAGATTTCATCATCTCATTCCTTTCATTATTAGCTTTAAAAATAACCAGTAGGGGCACCTGGGTGGCTCAGTCGGTTAAGTGTCTGACTTTGACTTGGGTCCATGATCTTGTGGTTTGTGAGTTCAAGCCCTGCATCAGGCTCTATGCTAGCCTGGAGCCTGCTTCAGATTCTGTGTCTCCCTCTGTCTCTGCCCCTCCCCCACTCATTTTCTGTCTCTCAAAAATAAATAAAAACATAAAAATTAAAAAAAAATAACCAGTAAATAAAAGCCAGAAGAAATGTCATTGTTTAAGAAAGACACCCCAGCATGAGATGTTCAGACTCTTGTCACCAGCTTGTGTCTGGGTAGAGTGTTTTCATCTTCCATAGACTAGAAGACAACACAAAGAGATCATAATCTTTTTGTGATAAACAGATGAGTTCAAATCTTATTCCATCCATTTTTGTCTGTGTGCTTTGGAGCATATTAATTTCTCAGGGCCACTGTTTATCTTTAGAAAAATGGAGATGACAAGGGGGTCTTGCAAGCATGAAATATGATCATGTATTTGTAGTAGACATGTGTCTTCCCAAGACTTTTGAACACCTTTTCTAGATTTAGAATTTTACCATATTATATGTTCTCACAACGTCAGGTTACACTAAAAGAAAAAAAAAAAAAAAAAAAAAAAAGCAAAACTCCCAGGCTGCCTCACAACTAAGATGCAAGCAGTTGGTTTAGTTTCTGCCAATAGCATATTATTCCATCCCAGATTTCTTTTTCAGAGCTTAACTACAGGGAGAAACAGGCTGGATTCAGGCCTGTATGAGAGGTAGCAGAGAAAGTGTGGCTCTGGATTGATTTGGAGGAGGCAGCATCTTTCTCATTCTGGAAGGTGGTTCTTGAAAGCTTAGACTTGGGTTGGTTTCCCCAAACCTTCTAGTAATTTCATGAACTACAAATACTCTTTCATAAGTTCATGTTTTTAACCTGAACAGAATGGATTCTATTATTTGCTTCTAAGAACACAACAGCTTCAATATTAAAAATAATTATGAACATAGATGCGGGCATCCAAAATTACTCCATTAATGTTACCTCACTTGCCTCTAACACTGGAGGAAAATTGAGTTAGCAAAAATTCCCTTCTGCTCTCCAACTGCGTCTGTTCAAACTCTCTCCTTTCAGTCATCCTGTGGATTGTATTCCTCTGAGCTCCTCTTCAAAACTAGACTGTTGAGGAAAGTCTGTTGAGGCGTTCCTTTCAATGTTTTTTAAATGTACATTCCTGAAAATAGCTAAAGCTTTAGAGAAGGAAAATGAGTCACATGTAAGAAAAGGGGGAGATTCTTGGGAAAATGATTGGAGGGTACATAAAGACACAGGAGAAAGGCGATGAAGATGGGAGGCCATGCTGTAGACGTAGGGCATAATGGAAACGGGAAGAGATTCCTCAGAATCAGAGCAGACCCATGAGTAGACAAACATGCCAAACAGGAGTGTGCTGCCTTCTCTTTCTGCAAGTTCCAATCGAATACTCTAAGTAGGAATTGGCAGATATGAAAGCGTGTGAACTATTGTTATTGGATACGACAAAGCCAATCTGAATTCTGGTTTCCTCTTCCAGTGTTAACCTTCTTAATAAATCTACTTTACTTTCATTGGTAATGATTTTTAAGTTTTATTCTTATCTATATTATTTCTTTTTCAATTTTTAAATTAAAGTGACATTTAAAACCAGTGACATGGACTTCTGTTAAGTGCATATTTCAACGAATTTTGACAAATGTATACCCACCCATGAGCCACCTCCCAAGCAAGATATATAGTATTTCCATCATCCCTGGAAGCCCTTTCATTCGCTTTTTAGTCAATCTACCCTCCTCTACCCAAAGAGGTATCCACTTCTCCCTTTCTAGCATTAAAAAATGGATTTGCCTTTCCTAAAACTTTATGTGGATAGAATAATAGAGCACGTATTCTACTGTGTTTGGCTTTTATGGCTCAACACGTTTTTGAGGTGTGTTAATGTTATGTGTATCATCATTTGTTTCTTTTAGTACAAGTAGTATTTCATTGTAAGAATATACCACAACCTGTTTATTTTCCCTGTTGATAAATATTTAAGTTCCAATTTCTATTTACTGTTTCTTTAATGTGTATTTAACTTTGAGAGAGAGAGGGAGAGAGAGAGTGGGGAAGGGGCAGAGAGAGAAGGAGACACAGAATCTGAAGCAGCCTCCAGCCTCTGAGCTGTCAGCACAGAGCCAGATGTGGGGCTCGAACTCATGGACTGTGAGATCATGACCTGAGCCAAAGTTGAACGCTTAACTGACTTCTAGGTGCCCCTATTTACTGTTTTTCTTTGAGTAAAGATAAAAATTTCCTGCCTCTTTGCATGTCTCATAATTTTTATTATATTCTGAATATTGTTCATCATAGAATAATGTAAAGTATCACATTTTGTTTTATTCTGTTTTGTCTTATTTATTTCAAAGAGACTATAAGCCTTTGTTCTCTGGCAGGGCAAGAGGCTGTTCATTCTGTTTTCTCCTGGAGTTGAATTAAGCTGGGCTGGACTACAGTTACAAATATACTGAATCCACCTGTGATTTGATCAATCATTACTTCCTGTTACCAGCAATGCCCTTGTCATCTTACTAGCACTGAGGAGGAGGAGTGGGCTTCATTTTCAGATAGTTTTGGTTTCCTCTGAATTCAGTTCTGACAGGGAGTCTGCATCTGAGCACTAGAAATATATGCCAAAGCACCTGATTGCTAACTAATTTCTAGTTCCCTTTCGTCTGCCACTTGCCCAACAAAATTTTGCAAGGGATGTAGTAGAGGGGAGAATTATCAGGCTGAATGGTTAATTTTTGTATTTGGGCTTCTTCAAGGGACTATCCCACTAGCCCACACCATAATTTAATGCTCAGTCTCACTTGCCTGCCAAACTGTACCCAACCCAGACATTCACTACCACCAGTATGGCTGAATGACTTCTTGCATACCTACTAAAGGCTTATTTCTTATGGGAGTTTAATTCAGCAAACGTCTTTCCATCTACCTATCCTAACTAGCCCCATCAAAATGTATGGGTTTTTGTTTTGTTTGTTTTGTTTGCTTGTTTGGCTGGCTTTTCTTGTTTCAACAGGAATGAAGGTCTGGTGTGTACTCCTCAACTCTAACTTAAAGCAGACGTTTTTGTTCATATTCCTATTTAATTGTATCTATTTTAACTGTTTTAATTTTAGTAACTGCATTATTTTTAAATAAAGAAGATGAAAAAATATGAAGGAAGGAAGGAAATAAGGATGGAAGGAAGGAAGGAAATAAATGTAAGTCCCAAGACAGCAGGGATTTTCATCCATTTTTTTTTCCATTTCTGTGTCCCAGTTCCTAGAGTTTGTCTGGAATATAGTAATTACTCAATAGTCAGTTGCTTAATAAATCTATGAATAAGAAAATGAATGGATAATGAATTAAACATAAATATTTGATACTTTCAGTATGAAGCATTAGAAAGTAGCAACTATTGATGGGAATAAAATTGATGGGAAATGAAACAATTGATGGGAATACATTATGGATTACTTCTTAATTTGTTCATCAATAACTAAGTTTGTATGTAGGTATCATCTGGCTTTGCTGTATCTATCATCTTAACATAGGCAGAGCTGTTCTAATTCTGGTTGTGCCCACTAGTTGAATAACCATTTGAATAACAATTGCCACTATGTACAGTGCGGAATAAGAGCAGAAATCAGCTTGTCTCTGGGCATGGCTGCTCTTCATGACTGAAATGTATCTGCAATTTGCAGGTGAACACTAGCAACATCTAAAGGGAGAATGAAAATTCCTGCTTTGGTATGAGGGCTTGGATGCTCTGAGCTCCTTGATACTTTTAGTTCAAACTCCTTAGATTGGTTGATGTTCAGGTCTTTTTTTTAACCTCTCTCACAAAATGGAGCGTTGTCTCTCAAACATCTTCAACAGTCTTAGGGCTTTTATGCTAAATAGCTCTCTATACATTGTATAGCTTACATGGCTATACATGGTAACACTGTTTAAGGTGGCAATTCCAATTAGGTTTTTATACTTTCTACACAAGAGCACCCATGTCCATATTTGTTCTCATTTCTATATTGTTTGTTTATGCTAGATTTCTACACTTGAACTCATATTTTAAAGATTAAAAACAATGGAGATAATAGAATGATCATAAACATAGTTTATGAGGTCCTAGAATATAAATTTCCTCAGGTATTTTTCTCTGGTTTTCTTAGATTTACTGAAGTATGATTTACAAATAATATTGTAACATATTTAAAGTGTACAACATGATGATTTGATACATGTTTACATTGTGAAAGGACTCCCCCATTGAGTTAATTAACACATCCATCCCCTAATAATACTTTCTCTGTGTAGTACATTATTATATCTTCAACAGCTAAGAACGATATGTGACATATTATAGGCAATTCAATAAATGCTTTGAGTTTCTCATTGAAACTACTGTGAACCAGCTGCTTAAATTTATGTTTCCTCTTTCTTACTACAATTCTATGAGTTAAATGTTTCGATACAAGCTTATCGATGAGATAATTGAAGAGACTGAATAACTTACTGTTTCAATCTGTTTAGACTCCTGTAACAAAAGTACCATAGACTGGGAGGCTTAAGCAACAAACATTTGTTTTTCACTGTTGCAGAATTTGGGAAGTCCAAGATCAACATGTCCACAGATTTGGTTTCTGGTGAAAACCTGCTTTCTGTTTCACAGAGTGCTGTCTTCTTCCTGTGTCCTCAAAAGTTGCTCTCTGGGGTACCTTTTATTTATTTATTTGTTAAATGTTAATTTATTTATTTTGAAAGAGAAAGAGAGTAGAAGAAGGGCAGGGAGAGAGAGACAGAGAGAGAGAGAGAGAGAGAGAGAGAGAGAGAGAGAGAGAAAGACAGAGAGAGACAGAGAGAGAGACAGAGAGAGAGAATCCAAGCAGGCTCTACGCTGTTAGCATAGAAGCTGATGTGGGGTTCGAATCCGAGATCATGAACTTAAACCAAGAGTCAGACTCTCAACCAACGGAGCCACACAGGCACCCCTCAGGTCTCTTTTAAAAGGGCACTAATCCCATTCACGAGGGCTCCACCATCATGACCTAATCAAGGCTACCATCTCCATCATGTTAGGGGTTAGGAATTCAACATATGAATTTTGGAGGGACCTAAATGTTCAGTTCAATAATATTTGCCCAATATCATAGAGCTAGCAAGCACAAGAGCAAGGATTCAATCTTTGTCTCTGAATTTCACACTTAAACTCTTGCTCTGTCCTATGTTGTCTCCCTAATTCAAACAACTCTTTTAAGACCCAGTTAATCTGCCCCATCAGTAACAACTTTCCCATGTGGATCAATTGTTTCAGAAAAGTCCTACAACATTTAAAAGTTAGCAACCACTGGGGTGCCTGGGTGGCGCAGTCGGTTAAGCGTCCGACTTCAGCCAGGTCACGATCTCGCGGTCCCTGAGTTCGAGCCCCGCGTCAGGCTCTGGGCTGATGGCTCAGAGCCTGGAGCCTGTTTCCGATTCTGTGTCTCCCTCTCTCTCTGCCCCTCCCCTGTTCATGCTCTGTCTCTCTCTGTCCGAAAAATAAATAAACGTTGAAAAAAAAAAAGTTAGCAACCACTGACCCTCACTATATTATTTTATTATGTCATATTATTGCATTTTATTTCTTCCCTAACAGATCACAAACTCCCTCCTATTGGAGATAATGTCTTATGATTCTGTGGAGACTCTCAAAGTTCCCCACATGGGGGGTAACTCAGTACCTATAGAGGAATCAATGCAAAGATCTGGCCTGCTACCTGTTTGAGAAAATACAGTTTAATGGGAACACTGCCATGCTGTTGATTCATGCATTGTCTATCTCTGCTTTTCCGCCCCAACAAGCAGCTTCATGGGAGAACACCTGAGTTTTGTTTCTGGTACAAACATGCACACTAAGCAGAGCATAAAGCTTGGTGTTAGGGCCCCTCTTTGAGAATTATTGATGCTCTTCTGCTCCTGCAGCTACTGGTTCCCCATATTAATAATTGACTAAATATTTCTTTTGATCAGAATCTAGCAGGTGAACGGTTTTATTTTAGCAGACTCCTCTACCAGAAATGAATTCAGCTTCTGGTTCACTATAAGCCACTAGGAGGCAAATAGAAATCTGTAAAGATAGGTAAACAGGGGGGACATTCCAGAAAGATGAAAAGAATCTGAAGTTCAAAGAATCTTCTCTGAAGTTTCAATGAAGTAGTGTTACACTAAAATATACTTATTTCATAAAATTGCGAAGTTAAGAAAAATTTTTAAAGTATATATACTTAGAAAATATGATGTGCTTCAGAAGGCATTGCTAACTGCATAAACAGCCACTTAGCTAGGTATAGAACTGTGGAGTCCCACACATTTTCCTTAGTAGTTCTATAAATGTCTCTGGATTGTGGGGTTTAAAATTTTTTTTTAATGTTTATTTATTTTTGAGAGAGAGAGAGAGGGGAGAGAGATACAGAATCTGAAGCAGGCTCTAGGCTCTGAGCTGTCAGCACAGAGCCCTATGTGGGGCTCAGACTCATGAACTCTGAGATTATGACCTGAGCTGAAGTCAGACACTTAACCTACTGAGCCACCCGGGCGCCCCAGATTGGATTTACATAGGAAAGATTTGGGGTCCACCTAACATTAACTTAATTTTTATTGGATTAAGATTGTATTAAGATTCCATAAATCTGTATCTAGAAACTCTCCTTTTTTGTTATTTTAAAAAATATAATGCATAGCTCCATTTTTAGACTGAAGATACTTCAGTTGGGGAACATCATCAAAAAGACATGATTGCTGATTGACCCACGAGCTGGCCCCAAGCACATGGAGGTGCCTCATCCCCTACCCAGTCCTTGGAATGTGGGTCCTGCTGTATTTTCTAGTTCCCAGGGGCTCCTCGAAGGACACAGCTTTGAGATGGTGATATGGTGTTGAAAACACCTGATGGCATACATGACTGAGCCCGGTTAGGGCCTCTATATAACCTTTTAAGATCTGGTTTACCAGTGTAGGACCCATGCATCTTGCTCTTGTCCAAGACAAGCCTCATATGCAAGTTCCCTTTGCTATTATTAAACATTGCCACCAACAGCCTGGTGTGGACTGCCTCTTTCTCAGTTCTCCATCTGCCCTCTGAGTACAGTGGTCAGTTTCAGAATACACCTGGGAAAGTTCCAGGAGGGTTACTAACCAACTTACATGGTGGAACAAAGATTTTTTTTTCTCAAACTACCAATCTCCTGCTTAATAAATACCAGAGGTACTTCCAGTGAAATCACAAATAACCATTTTACCTAACACTGTTAGAAGTTTTAAAAAGTAAAGTAAGGCATAAAACAAGTAAGAAGCAATAAAATTATCTTTTTTTCTCTACTTTTCTAAAACAGACAGAATTATTAGTACTTGCAAGAGATTTAATTGTCTTCTTATAAAACTCAATAAAACCAACAGGGAGAAAATTATAAGATTGTTTAATATCCTGAATGAAATAAAATCTACACCCCAAAACAAAAACAAAATACTGTACTATACACTAGCAACAGAAAATTAAAAGAACTAGTAAAAATAATAATTCAAACAACAACACTGAGGAATACAAACAATTACAGTAATATGAAACATGTATGAATTATATGTTGAAAACTATAAATACTTATTAAGAGGTCTAAAAATAGACTCCTATAAAGGGAAAGCAATCATCCCAGGAAAGAACAAAGTAGTAACTAGAACAATATAATCTTAGTTATATGTAGTGTTCTGAGGAGGGAGGAACATTTATTTCCTTGTGCATGAAAGGCAAACCTCTTTTATTCCCTATCCCTGCATTCTATTTCTCTTGCCATCTATATATTTTAAATTGTATTGATCCAGTGTCCCAGACAGTGATTGGACTTCTAATTATCTAATTATGTGTGTAATTATACCTTATAACTATTAATAAAATTATATTCATAATTTTTTAAAATCTCAAAAAAGAAATTCCCAGGTCCAGAATTCTTTATGTTCATAGATTCACAGATTTCTGATGGGAATATAAAATGGTACAACCTTTCTGAAAAAGCAATCTGGCAGCTTCTTAGCTGCCAGGGTCATGGGATTGAGCCCTGTGTCAGGCTCTGTCCTGAGCGTGGAGCCTGGTTAAGATTCAATTTCTCTTTCTCTCTCCCTCTTCCCATCTCTCCTGCTAGTGTACTCTCTTTTACTCTCTTTAAAATAAAAAAAAGTTAAAACAAACAAACCAAAATCAACAAGCAAAAAACTAAACTAAACTAAACATACAACTAGCATACAGCCCAGGGCTTATACAGAAGGACATTTATTCTGTAGAAATGTAATATTATGTTCACAGAAAAACATGTATACAAATGTTCATAGCAGATTTATTCATCACAGCCCAAACTGGAAACATCCCAGATGTCCTTCGCAAGAGAATGCTTGAACAAGCCCTGGTCCATCTATGCCATGAAATAGTACACGGTGGTAAAAAGATATGAAGTATTTTAAAAGGCTACAACATGGTTGAAACTTCAGAATATTATTCTGAGTAAAAAAGCCAACACCCACAGCTTAAATACTATTATTCCACATATATTGCCTTTTGAAATGACAAAATTACAGAAATGAAGATGAGATTAGTGGTTGCCTGGGAACACTAGACAGGGTGGGTAGAATGTAGTGGGTGGGAGAACAGTGGGTGTGGCTATAAAAGGGCATATGTGGGGATGTCTGTAGTGATGGAGATGTTCTGTATCTTGACTATATCAATGTCAGTATCCTGGCTGTGATATTTTACTATAGTTTTGCAATGTATGTCCATTTTGGAAAATTGCAGAAAGGGTATATGAGAAATCTTTGTATTATTTATTACAATTGCATGTGACTCTATAATTATCTGGAAATCAAACATTTAGTTAAAATGTTAAAAAGACACAAAGTAAAAATCAAAGGCAGGATAAAACTGTATAACATGTATAAGTTCTGCTTTTACCAATAAAGGGAAAGATTAAGAGAAATATGCCTAAATATTTCAAATGGTTTCTTTTGAATCTATGGAAGTAATTTTTTTATATCCTTCTTTATAACTAAATGTATTTTATAAATTTTCTTAAATAAGCCTAGACCATTAGAATCAGAAAACAAGAATGATGCTATGTACTGAGCATCAAATTTTGCCAGGCACTATTATAAGTACTTTATAAGCAGTATCAAGATTAAATGAGCTCATATTTGTAAAGGGCAAAGAATACAGTCTAGTACATAATAAGCACTATATAAGTACTTTCAAATAAAATAACGATAAATCATATTATTTGATTTTCCCAAATTCTATAAATAGGGAAAATTATTAGCATCATTTTATAACTAAGAAAAGGAAGGCATAAAGCTTAAATAAATTTCCTTAACTTATACTGCTAGTATGTGTTAGGATAAGGATTCAAATGCAGTCTGTAATCTTGAAGTCTGTGTTCTCTACCACAACAAATTTAATTGGTCCAAACTGCTCTCCAATTCACTCCTGGTAGTTGTACATCTCATCTGATCATGTGATCTGCAGCTTTTTTGTTTGTTTGTATTAACTTATTCTCTAACAGGAGGAATGAGATTAAAGACATTTGCATTTTTTCTCACTAGTGGTAGGCACATATGATGGAACCAAGAAAAAGTTAATATGCCTAAGTCAGACAAAAATTAATGTGCCTTTCTTCACAATCAAGCTACTACCTCTTGAGATTCATAGAATAGTGGAGATTCTAATGAATTTGTACTGCCCATCATAGTCAAGGCTGTAGTTTACAGCTTCATGTTGACACATGTGTCCTTGCTTTTGGAATTTTATCTCATATCTCATCACATTTCTCAATTTACAAAATTTGGTGTGTCTCACAACTTTTCTATTCACCAGAATGAACTAATGGTCATCTATTATTTTTTTAAAGATTCCAAATAGTTAGTTATTAAATATTATTAGCCTAACCATATTTTACTTACTACTCTTAATCGCTGTGGACAGATGACGTTGCACCCCTATTAGAACAAAGCCAATTAGAACATATTTTACAACTTAGAAGAAATTAATGCTAGCATATTGAATTTTATTCCATTTTCTTTGAACACATCGTAAAAAAATCATCTTTATGACCATAACCAAAGATACTTTAACATTTCTGTGTGGCAATATCAAGACAAACTAATGAGAAAAGATGTAAAAACTTTAAAGTAAGTGTAGACCCATGATTTCACTCAATAGGAAATGATAATAGCAATAGGCTTATAATAGCAATAGAAATAATTCCTTATATTCGTGAAGGTACTACATACCTGACAGTCCAGCAGCATGCCAGTTGAATAACCGCAGGCTTTGATTACCAGACACACAATGGTTCAAATCCCTATTGCATCACTAAACAGCAGGGTAAAGCATAAACTTATTACTTAACATATCTTTTAAAGTTTATTTTCTGGGGAGGAGCCAAGATGGCAGAACAGCATAGAAGTTTTTTGCGTGTCTCACATCCATGAAATACAGCAAGGCCAACACTAAACCATCCTGCAAACCTAGAAAACTGATTGGAGGATTAACACAACAATCTGCACAACCTGAACCACAGAATTCAGCAGGTGCACAGGGCAGAGAGGTGAACCTGGGGAGTGAGAAGCCACGGCAGGCAGGGAGGTGCTTTTGAGGGTGGAGAGAGGACTGAGACTGGGGTGGGGGGGGGGAATATGGGAAAAGCAGCCCTCCCCAAAAGCAGCTGGAGAGAAAGTAGAAAACTGGAAACAGCCTCAGGGACTAAACTAAAAAGGGAGAAAGGAGAAAGGAGAGGGTTTAAATTCCATTAAGACTGTAAACAAAGGGAGTGCAAAGTGTGCAACTCTGCAGCTCGATACCTGATGGTGCTCTGGTGGGAAGGGTGAATCCCCAGGAACAGAGTGGGGTCCAGGAGGTTCTTGGGCCACACGGGGAAAAGCAGTTCCACTGCTGGAAGGACATTCGGTAGAGACTTTTGAAGCCACCTGGTCCCAGAAGACCCCAGAGAATGGCCACATTCGCTGGTGCTGGAACAAGGTTGTTAAGGGCGAAGACTGGTGCCAGATGTGTGTTGTGATTTTCCATAATCCCTGGAACGCTCTGCTACACTGTCTCATGAACTATTTCTGGGGCAGGCTGGCACCTGGCTGCAGTCTCAGGGCACCAGCAGCATCAGGGTCCAGCAAGAGTTCCTGGGTGCGGCCAATATTCAGCCATTGCTCATTCGGCCATTGCTTGGTGAGATCCTCCCACAGAGGGGTGGAACAGGTCAAAGCTACAGTCCTTCAGAAGTTAAGGAGCCAGGGAAAACAGCCGCATCTGAGACAAAACTCGGGGGAGAGGTGTTGCCTGGGGCTTGGTTATGGACAGTGAAAAAGCAGGGAATGGATGAAAGTTGAAGACAGAGGACAGGTGCGCGATTACTGATCGGGGAGAACACAGATTCGATACTCGAGACTGGGTAGGTGGGTGATGCCATTTTCATTGCTCCCGTACATGCGCATACACACCTATGAGCGCCACCCCAGTAGGTTAGCAGCACCATATAGTGGGGAACAGAGCCGTTACACTGAGCCACGCCCAACTGGGCCAACCTCGCTCTACAAGAACACAAATCTCACAGTCTACTTAATTTATGGACTATAAAGTGCTTCATAGTCTGACTTCTAGCGGAAAGTGAAGTAATTTCAGTCCTATTTCAATCTGTTAGCAGGTCCATCTATTCTATTTTCTTTCTTTTTTTTTCTCTTTTTCATTTCTTTTCTTTTTCTTGAATACAGAAAGAAAAATTCATTTTTATTTTCAATTTTTATTAAAAATATTTTTCTTTAATTTTTTTACTATATTATTTACTTTTGTGTAAATTTTTCAAATCCTATTTTACTTCCATCATTTTATTTTAGTATACCACAGTGTATTACTCATTTTTTCAAATTTTCAAACGATTTCCTCCCCCCCTTTTTTCTCTTTTTTATTACTTTTCTTTTTCTTGTACAGAAAGAGAAAAAATTCCTTTTTATTTTTAATTTTTATTAAAAGTGTTTTTCTTTAATTTTTTTCTACTATATTCTTTACTTTTGTGCAAGTTTTTTCAAATTCTACTTTACTCCCATCATTTCATTTTACTCTACTTCTGTGTATTCATTTTTTTCAAATTCTCAGATGATTTCCTTTCCCTGCCCTTTTTTTCTCTAAGCTGTCAAACCAGTTTCAACACCGAGACCAAAAACCAACTAGGATCTAGCATTTTATTTGGTTTTTTGTGTGTGTGTGTGTGTGTTTAATTTTTTAATTTTAATATTTTTTAATTTTAATTTATTTTAATTTTATTTTTTCTACCTCATTAATTCCTTATCTCCCTTCAAAATGACAAAACGAAGGAATTCACCACAAAAGAAAGAGCACGAAAAAAACGACAGCCAGGGATTTAACCAACATAGGTACAAGCAAGATGTGGGAACCAGAATTTAGAATCATGATAATAAGAATACTAGCTGGAGTCGAAAATAGATTAGAATCCCTTTCTGCAGAGATAAAAGAACTAAAAGACAGTCAGAATGAAATAAATGCTATAACTGAGCTGCAATCATGGATGGTTGCCGTGGTGGCAAGGATGGATGAGGCAGAACAGAGAATCAGTGATATAGAGGACAAATTTATAGAGAATAATGAAGCAGAAAAAAGAGGGAGATTAAGGCAACAGAGCACGATTTAAGAATTAAAGAAATCAGTGACTCATTAAAAAGGAACAACATCAGAATCATAGGGGTCCCAGAGGATGAAGAGAGAGAAAATGGGGGTAAAAGGTTAGGTGAGCAAATCATAGCGGAAAACTTTCCTAACCTGGGGAAAGACACAGACATCAAAATCCAGGAAGCACAGAAGACTCCCATTAGACTCAACAAAAACCGACCATCAACAAGACATATCATAGTCAAATTCACAAAATAGTAAGGCAAGGAGAAAATCATGAAAGCAGCAAGGGAAAAAAGTCCTTAACTACGAGGGAAGAGAGATCAGGTTTGCAGGATACCTAGAAACCTGGCAGGCCAGAAAGGAGTAGCAGGATATATTTAATGTGCTGAATCAGTATTCAATGTGCTGAATCAGAAAAATATGCAGCCAAGAATTCTTCATCCAGCAAGGCTGTCATTCGAAATAGAAGGAGAGATTAAAAGTTTCCCAGACAAACAAAAATTAAAGGAGGTCGTGACCACTAAACCAGCCCTGCAAGATATTTTAAGGGGGACTCTCTGAAGAGAGAAAAGATGAAAAAAAAAGACCAAAAGCAAAAAAGACTAGAAAGTACCAGAGAACACCACCAGAAACTCCAACTCTACAAGCATCATAATGGCAATAAATTCATATCATTCAGTACTCACTCTAAATGTCAATGGGCTCAATGCTGCAATCAAAAGACATAGGATAACAGAATGGATAAGAAAACAAGATCCATCTATATGCTCTTTACAAGAGACCCACGTTACACCTAAAGACACCTTCAGATTGAAAATAAGGTGATGGAGAAACATCTATCATGCTAATGGTTGACAAAACAAAACATGAGTAGCCATACTTATATCAGACAATCTAGACTTTAAAATAAAGACTGTATCAAGATACGCAGAAGGGCATTATATTATAATCAAGGGGTCTATCCACCAAGAAGACCTTACAATTGTAAACATTTATGCACCAAATGTGAAATCACCCAAATATAGAAATCAATTAATCACACATATAAAGAAACTCATCGATAGTAATACCATAATAGTAGGAGACTTCAATACCTCACTCCCAGCAATGGACAGATCATGTAATCAAAAAATCAATAAGGAAGCAATGGCTTTGAATGACACACTGGACCAGATGGACTTAACAGATATATTCAGAACATTTCATCCTAAAAGAGCAGAATATACATTCTTCTCCAGTGCACATGGAACATTCTCCAGAATAGACCATATAGTGGGACACAAATCAGTCATCAACAGGTACAAAAAGATTGAGATCATACTGTGCATTATTTCAGACCAAATACTATGAAACTTGAAATCAACCACAAGAAAAAATTTGGAAATGTAACAAATACTTGGAGACTAAACAACATCCTACTAAAGAATGAATGGGCTAACCAGGAAGTTAAAGAGGAAATTAAAAAGTATATGGAAGGCAATGAAAATGGTACCACCACAACCTAAAACCTCTGGGATGCAGCAAAGGAGGTCATAACAGGAAAGTATATAGCAATCCAGGCCTTCCTAGAGAAGGAAGGAAGGCCTCAGATACACAACTTAACTTTACGCCTTAAAGAGCTGGAAAAAGAACAGCAAATAAAAGCCCAAACCAGCAGAAGACAGGAAATAATAAAGATCAGAGCAGAAATTAATGCTATTGAAACCAAAAACAACAGAACAGCTCAATGAAACCAGAAGCTGGTTCTTTGAAAGAATTAACAAAATTGATAAACCACTAGCAAGGTTGATCAAAAAGAAAAAGGAAAATACCCAAGTAAAATCAAGAATGAAGGAGGAGAGATCACAACCAACACAGCAGAAATACAAACAATAATAAGACAATACAATGGGCAAGTATATGCCAATAAAATGGGCTATCTGGATGAAATGGACAAATTCCTAGAAACATATACACTACCAAAAATGAAACAGGGAGAAATAGAAAATGTGAACAGACCCATAACCAGTAAAGAAATCAAATTAGTAATCAAAAATCTCCCAAAAAACCAGAGTCCAGGACCAGATGGCTTTCCAGGAGAATTCTAGCAAACATTTAAGGAAGAGTTCACACCTATTCTCTTGAAACTGTTCCACAACACAGAAATGGAAAAGTTCCAAACTCTTTCTATGAATCCAGCATTACCTTGATTCCAAAACCAAAGACCCCACTAAAAAGGAGAACTATACACCAATTTCCCTGATGAACATGGAGGCAAAAATCCTCAGGAAAATATTAGCCAACCGGATCAACAATACTTTAAAAAAATTATTCACCACGACCAAGTGGGATTTATACCTGGGAGGCAGGGCTGGTTCAATATCTGCAAAAATAATCAATGTGACTCATCACATCAATAAAAGCAAGCGCAAGAACCCATGATCCTCTCAATAGATGCAGAGAAAGCATTTGACAAAATACAGCATCCTTTCTTGATAAAAACCCTCAAGAAAGTAGGGATAGAAGGAGCATACCTCAAGATCATAAAGCCATACATGAATGACCCAACACTAATACCATCCTCAATGGGGAAAAACTGAGCACTTTCCCCCTAAGGTCAAGAACAAGACAATGATGTCTACCCGTGCCACTGTTATTCAACATAGTGTTGGAAGTCTAAGCCTCTGCAATCAGACAACACAAAGAAATAAAAGGAATCCAAATCAGACAGGAGGAGGTCAAACATTCACTCTTCACAGATGACATGATACTCTATATTGAAAACCCAAAAGATTCCACCAAAAAACCGCTAGAACTGATCCATGAATTCAGCAAAGTTGCAGGATATAAAATAATTGCACAGAAATCGGTTGCATTCCTATACACCAACAATGAAGTGACTGAAAGAGAAATCAAGGAATCTATCCCATTTACAGTTACACCCAAAACCATAAAATACCTAGGAATAAATCTCACCAAAAAGGAGAAATATCTATACACTGAGAAATATAGAAAGCTTATGAAAGACATTGAAGAAGACACAAGAAAAATGGAAAAAGATTCCATGCTCCTGGATAGGAAGAACAAATATTGTTAAAATTGCTTTTACCCAAAGCAATCTACATATTCAATGCAATCCCTATCAAAATAACACCAGAATCCTTCACAGAGCTAGAACAAACAATCTTAAAATTTGTATGAAATTAGAAAAGACCCTGAGTAGCCAAATCAATCTTGAAAAAGAAGACTGAAGCTGGAGGCATCACAACCCCAGACTTCAAGCTATACTACAAAGCTGTAATCATCAAGACAGTATGGTACTGGCACAAAAACAGACACTCAGACGAAAGGAACAGAACAGAGAACCCAGAAATGGACCCACAAATGTATGGCCAACTAATCTTTGACAAAGCAGGAAAGAATATCCTATGGAATAAAGACAGTCTCTTCAGCAAGTGGCGCTGGATAAACTGGACAGCGACATGCAGCAGAATGAACCTGGACCACTTTCTTACACCATATACAAAAATAAACTCAAAATGGATGAAAGACCTCAATGTAAGACAGGAAGCCTTCAAAACCCTCCAGGAAAAAGCAGGGAAAAACCTCTTTGATCTTGGCTGCAGCGACTTCTTTCTCAACAAGTGTTTGGAGGCAAGGGAAACAAAAGCAAAAATGAACTACTGGGACCTTATCAAAACAAAAAGCTTCTTCACAGCAAAGGAAACAATCAGCAAAACTAAAAGGCAACTGACAGAATGGGAGAAGATATTTGCAAATGACATATCAGATAAAGGGTTAGTATACAAAATCTATAAAGAACTTCTCAAACTCAACACCCCAAAACAGATAATCCAGTGAAGAAATGGGCAAAAGACATACATAGACACTTCTCCAAAGAAGACATCCAGATGGCCAATTGTCACATGAAAAAATGCTCTACATCACTCATCATCAGGGAAATGCGAATCAAAACCACAATGAGATACCACCTCACTCCCGTCAGAATGGCTAACATGAACAACTCAGGCAACAACAGATATTGGCAAGGATGTGGAGAAAGAGAATCTCTTTTGCATTGTTGGTGGGAATTGAAACTGGTAAAGCCACTCTGGAAAACAGTATGGAGGTTCCTCAAAAAGTTAAAAATAGAACTACCTTATGACCCAGAAATCGCACTACTAGGCATTTATCCAAGGGATACAGGTGTGCTTTTTGAAAGGGACCCATGCACCCCCATGTTTATAGCAGCACTATCACCAATAGCCAAAGTATGTAAAGAGCGCAAATATCCATCAATGGATGAATGGATAAAGAAGTTATATATATATACAATGGAGTATTACTTGGCAATCAAAAAGAATGAAATCTTGCCATTTGCAACTATGCGGATAGAACTGGAGGGTATTATGCTAAGTGAAATTAGTCAGTCAGAGAAATACAAAAATCATATGAATTCACTCATGTGAGGACTTTAGGAGACAAAACATAAGAATATAAGGGAAGGGAAACAAAAATAATACAAAAAATAGGGAGGGGACAAAACAGAAGAGACTCATAAATATGGAGAACAAACTGAGAGTTACTGGAGGGATTGTAGGAGGGGGATGGGCTAAATGGATAAGGGTCACTAAGGAATCTACTGAAATCATTGTTGCACTATATACTAATTTTGATGTAAATTTTAAAAAATTAAAAGTTAAAAATTAAATTTATTTTCTGTCATAAGTATTTTATAACAGCTTCATTGAGATATAATTGACATAAAATAAATGGAACATATTTAAAATGTACAATTTTATATATGTTTTGGAATACATACACACAAGTTAATGAATATATCCATACCTCCCCTAAATTTGCTTATGCCCTTTTTACCACATCCTTCTGACTTTTCGTTTTTGGCTTCTTCCCCATCCGAAGACACTGATTTTCTTCCTTCCTGTTATCATTGATTACTTCGCACTTTCTAGAGTTTTATATGAATTAAATAATTACAGTGTGTATTATTTTTTTGTTGAGGTTTTTCTTCACCAAACACAATTAATTTGGAGATGTAACCATGTTGTTTTACATGTCAATAGATCGTTATTTTTATGGATGAGTAATATTCCATTATGTGGATTTCTCACTATTTGTTAATTTATTCATGTGTTAGTGGACACATGAATTACGTGCATTATTTAGCTATCACAGATAAAGCTGAAACGCGTATTTATGTACACGTCCACTTTTTTATAGGTATACCTAAAGTGGAATGGCTGTGTTATATGATAGGTGCATATTTAAGCTTTGAAGAAATTTCTAGTTTTCATAGTTTTTATGGGATGCCACATCCTCACCAGTACTGTGCACATCCAATTGTTCTACATCCTTGTTAATGCGTGGAATGGTTAGTTAAAAAATTTTAGACAATCGGGGTGCCTGGGTGGCTAGGTCGGTTAAGCATCTGACTTCAGCTCAGGTCATGATCTCACAGTTCATGAGTTTGAGCCCTGCCTCGGGCTCTGTGCTGACAGCTCAGAGTCTGGAGCTGCTTCAGATTCTGTGTGTCTCTCTCTCTCTGCCCCTCCCTGTTCATGTTCTGCCTCTCTCTCTCTCTCTCTCTCAAAAATAAATAATAAATCATTAAAAAATAAAAAAAATAAAAATTTTAGACAATCCAATAGATGTGTAGTGCCATCTCATTGTATTTTTTCCAATTTTTTTATTGTGGTAAAATATGTAAATAAAAAATTTATCATCTTAACCATCTTTATGTGTACAGTTCAATGATATCATATATATATATATATTCATAATGTGTTATCATCAAGAGACTCTTTTCCTCTTGTAAAACTGCAATTCTGTACACATTAAATAATAACTCCCTCTTTCCCGGCAACTACCATTCTACTTCCTGCCTCTATGAATTTGGCAACTCTACATATCTCATGTAGCTGGAATCATACAATATTTGTCCTTTTTGTGACCGGCTTATTTCACTTAGCATAAAGTCTTTAACTTTAATTCATGTTGTGGTATATGCCAGAGTTTCTTTCCTTTCTTAAAAGCTGAATAACATTCTATTGTACGCACACATTTTGTTTTTCCATTTACCTGTCAACGGACAGTGGAGTTGCTCCTATATTTTAGTGTGGGGATAATGCTGCTGTGAACGTGGGTGTACAAATATTTCTTTAAGATCCTGCTTTCAATTCTTCTGAGTATCTTCCCAGAAGTGGAGTTGCTGGATCACATGGTAATCCTATTTTTAAATTTTTGGGTAATTATACTCTTTCCCAGAGTGGCTGCACCACTTTACATTCCCATTAAGAGTGCACAAGAGTGCCGATTTCTCTACATCCTTGCCAACATTTATTATTTTTTTTTGTTTGGTGTTTTTTTTTTTTTATAGTAGCCATCCTAATCCAGCATCCTAGCCTACTACCAGTATGAGGTAGTATGTCACTGTAGTTTGGATTTATATTTCCCTAATGATTAGTAACGCTGAGCATCTTTTCATGTGCTTATTCACCATTTGTATATCTTATTTGGGGAAATGTCTATTCAAGTCTTTTGTTCATTTTTGAATTGTGTTGTTTGGGTTTTTTTTTTTTTGCATTTCCATAAAGACTAAATGATGATGGATATCTTTCCATGCATTTATTTGCTTTTCATACATCTTTGAGGAAGTGTTTAACACATTTTGGCCCATTTTAATTGGGTCACTTGGTTTTTTAATTACTGAGTTTTGGAGGTACTTTATATATTCTGAATACCAGTCCTCTATCAGATAAGTGATTTTCAAATGCCTTCTCCCAGTCTTGGTTGATTTTATCATTTTCTTAAGAGAATATTTTTAGGAGCAGAAGTTCTCAATTAGTGAATTTTATTGTGTGTGACTAACATCTTAATAAACAAAAGAAAGGGGAGTAAGTCGATTTAAAGGATGTGAAGAAACAAATATTGTGAAAATAATTACCTTTGACACTTGTTCTATTCTAAATTCTGCTCCCATGTCCTTATTAAAATACTTGATCTTCCCCCTTCTTCCTGATGTCACCCATGCAGTCTAACCCACACTCTCCTTCTTGTTAAGGATGGGATTTCTCTCTCTTATTATTCTTAACAGGCTCTGGAAGATCTCTTCCTTAATCTCAGTCCATGGCTATGTCTCTGCAACCAAGTTATCATATTGGTGGTTACCTTTCTATCTCTACATGCAACTAATTTATCTTGCCTCTTGAAAACTTACTGATTCCTGGAACTTTCTGATGTTGCTGACTCCAGACCTAGGTACATTTTGGATTCCCCTTCCCTTCCCTTCCTTCTTCCCTTCTTTCCTTCTTTCCTTCTTTCCTTCTTTCCTTCTTTCTTTCCTTCCTTCCTTCCTTCCTTCCTTCCTTCCTTTTCCTTGCTCTCTTTCTTCTGCCTACTCTTCTTTTTTTCAGTAACTATCCAAGTATCTATTATGGGTAAGGAATTGTGATAAGCACTAATAATATAAGAACAAAGTATCTGTAATCCTTGCCTTTAATAGAGAGAGGTGAGAGACCAAAAACAACTGTGTCACAGGGGAATTAGAGTTTGCTAAGGTAGTACATAGCAAAAGCACATTACAAACCTCAGGATGTCCAGGAAAATTATCCTGGAGATAACCATAGTTTATTACCTGCCGTAGCAATTAGGCTTTTAGACACAATTTCCATCACTACGTGAAGCCACATGTGTCCTTAAGGCCACTCCTCCCCTAGGGATGGATAACTTAACATTTTCTAGTCCATAAACTCTATAAATCCAGCCTGTCCCACAGATTTCTGAAGCATGAACTGCCTACAAGTTCCCCCATATGGCAAGGACTTTTTGGGCCAGCATTTCTTACTAACACTTGACTTTATACAGCGCATAGTTCCCAAAATAGAGGCCCTAAATTAATTCCACTGGTTTTACTGTCCTAATTCAATTTTAATTCAGTACAAAAAAAATAGCTAGAGGTGAGAGAACACATTTAATTAAATATTGTATGCAGCTGATGAATGTATACAAAAGCATCACCCACAGGGTATAGATTTTTATAATGAGCTTCTTTCTTTGACTTCTTTGACTTCCAGCCCCTTTTTGAACTTCTGCTCTGAGAGGCCAGATTGCTCTTCTCCGTACATTTGATTTTACAATAGGCTTTCTTAGAAGAGCTGAGTTGGTCCCACTTGCTGTTAGCACAGCAGGGTCCATCCTCATGATGCTTCAAATCTCACAGTCATCCTGAACTGCCACAACAATCCTTGACTGTCTTAATGAGACTCAGCACCCCAGCCCTGATGTCAAAGTGAAGCTTTTTCTAAAGTGTTCAAGCAGTGTCTAGTGGAGATCTTATTTTGTGCCATATTGTCAGTAAAAAGACAAATATTTCCCATACCCTAAGCAATGACCTTGAATTTCCTAAGAGGATTAATAAAATGCAGGAAACTTGGCTTTGTTTTCATTGACTACCAGGGACAAATTAAGGATTGCAAGAAAGATCATTTCTTTTTTTAAAAAAATGTTTTAATGTTTACTTGAGAGAGAGAGAGAGCACACAAGCGGGGGTGGGGGGGGTGGGTGCAGAGAGAGACAGAGGGAGACACAGAATCCTAAGCAATCTCCAGGCTCTGTGCTGCCAGCACAGAGCCCTACATGGGGCTCGAATTCACGAACCATGAGTCACGACCTAAATTGAAGTGGGACACTTAACCAACTGAGCCCCCAGGCACCCCAAGAAAGATGATTTCATGATGTCATTTATTTCTTTAGGAAAGAAATATTCTCTTCATTCCTTCCTCCATGAATGCATTTTATTTTATTTTATTTTTTTAATTTTTTTTTCAACGTTTATTTATTTTTGGGACAGAGAGAGACAGAGCATGAACGGGGGAGGGGCAGAGAGAGAGGGAGACACAGAATCGGAAACAGGCTCCAGGCTCTGAGCCATCAGTCCAGAGCCCGACGCGGGGCTCGGACTCCCGGACCGCGAGATCGTGACCTGGCTGAAGTCGGACGCTTAACCGACAGCGCCACCCAGGCGCCCCCATGAATGCATTTTAATGTACTTACTCTGTGGTCATAAATGCTGAAATTTCTTTACATATACACAATTGTCCTAGTACAGGCGACTTAATTTAAGGGAAATTAAAGATAGTTTCTTTTTCATCATTTTCTTCCATCTGTGCCATTATCCTATATATACATTTGTGGCTTATCGAGGTGCTGTATGCTCTGCTACATTGTTTGACAGTTTATCCTAACCCTGACTCATTGCAGGAAGGTAGACCTGGCTGTCATCTTTATTGAGATGTGCTTACATTATAACTTAGACTTTACTGCAGTGCTCAAGCAGTTCACTTTCCAAACTGTGTTTCAAAGTATAGGGGACAATATATTCAACGTGGAGAAACTTTGCTGGGGACTGTTGGGGCTGTCCTACAGAATGCGGCTTCTTGGAACTGGTCAAAGGGAGATTGGTAGAGAGTCATTTAAACTGAGTCTCTTTTTTCTGGTGGGTTTTGGACAAAGTTTTCTGAAACTCCCCATGTATGCAAGTTCCCAAAGGAAGGACAGTTCCAGATGGAATATTTGCTATGTATGAATTTTTTTTCTGAATCACAATAGACAAATAGAATTTTTTCTGAATCACAAATAGACCAGATAACCTTCTGTTGCTCTCTTTGTGAATAACGATCTTTATTTCCTATTTTTTTCAAATGACATACTTAATTCATAATTCTAGCCAACTTCAGCTGAAAAGAAAGGAGTTTATTAAAATACTTTGAGTGACACACACCCACAAAAATTCAGGGAGCAAGGAGGGGAGACAATGAGGTCAGGGAATGGAGCAGTAGCTAAGCGTTGGTTTCGAACCCTTCCTGGAGCTTCCTGAACCCAGAGGACAGGGAGAGACTGACGAAAGAGGCTGGCCACTCCAGGCTGGCAAGTGGCAGTTTTAATAAGCAAACAGGACTAACATATGAGGCTTCTCTTGGGAGGCAGCAAGACAAATGGATCCCTACACCTGTCTACCAGATCTAAAAGTTTACAGAGGTCTTCACTAGGTTCAGTCAGGTCTACTGTGCAGGTGTTCTCAGCACCATATCACTATCTCAAGGCTGTGCTCTTGGGGCAGCAGAATCCACATTCCAAGGACAAGGGAGGGGGTAAGGAGCCTCCAAGTACCTGGGTCCAGCTCACAGGTCAATGGGCAAGCACTCCATTTTTAAAAAATTTTTGTATTTATTTATTTATTTATTTATTTATTTATTTATTTATTTAAAAAAGTTTTTTTAACATTCATTTATTTTTGAGACAGAGAGAGAGCATGAACAGGGGAGGGTCAGAAAAAGAGGGAGACACAGAATCTGAAACAGGCTCCAGGCTCTGAGCTGTCAGCACAGAGCCCGACGCAGGGCTCGAACCCACAGATGGTAAGATCATGACCTGAGCCGAAGTTGGACGCTCAACGACTGAGCCACCCAGGCGCCCCAATGTTTATTTTTGACAGAGAGAGAGGTGGGCAGGAAGGGACAGAGAAAGAGGGAGATAGAGCATCTGAAGAAGCCACTGTGCTGAGGGCAGAGAGCCCCACATGGGGCTCAAACTCACAAACCATGGGACCATGACCTGAGCTGAAGTCAGATATTTAACCGACTGACTCACCCATGGCCCCCCATTCACTTCTTTTTGATGACATCTCCAACACTAAGAAACACAAAGCCATGCCACTAAAAGAGTGACTAGAGTTCATTATGAGATCTCACTACTAGATCACCACTGATCTTGTTGTGGCAACACGGGATGGTAGACCATGCTGCTGTCATCAGGAATAATCTCTAGCTCTCCCTACATCTTTTATCATTGGCAGTCTCATGCAGAAGCATCTGGTTACTCAGGCTTAGGCCATAGACTCTTGCCCTCCCATCCAGGGAGTGGAATGCAGGAATATCTGCCCTTCCGGCAACTTCCGCAGTGGGAAGAAGCCCTTGATTCCACCTCTTAGGGGACTTAGCCTGAAGATAAAAGAGGTTTAGCTACAAGATGTCTGACAAAACAAACCAAAGAGTGAGAGAGAAACAAACAAGTGACAACTCTCTGCCAACATTTCGTTGTTGTTGTTGTTGTTGTTGTTGTTGTTGTTGTTTTTCTATGTTTATTTATTTTTGGGACAGAGAGAGACAGAGCATGAACGGGGGAGGGGCAGAGAGAGAGGGAGACACTGAATCGGAAACAGGCTCCAGGCTCTGAGCCATCAGCCCAGAGCCTGACGCGGGGCTCGAACTCAGGGACCACGAGATCGTGACCTGGCTGAAGTCGGACGCTTAACCGACTGCACCACCCAGGCGCCCCTCGTTGTTGTTGTTTTTAATCACGTTTTATTTTCATAACAGTAGGTACTATTTTTTTGTAATGTTTATCCATTTATTTTGAGAGAAAAAAAAAAGAAACAGCATGAGCACATGAGCAGGGGAGGGGCAGAGAGACAGGGAGAGAGAGAAACCCAAGCAGGCTCCATGCTCAGTGCAGAGACTACCATAGAGCTCCATCCCAGGACCGCGAGATCACAACCTGAGCTGATATCAAGAGTCAGACGCTCAATCACTGAGCACCCAGGCGCCCCCTAATTTTTAAGAACAGTTCAAGAATTGCCAGGACCGCACAGCTCCTAAATGCTAGAACTGAAATTTTACCCCACTTTGGCCCAGTTCCAAAGTCTAAGATTTTCACCTTAGGCCACTAACTCTTTGCACTTCATTCTTTGCCTCTTTAGATCTTAGAATGGAATCAGTCACTCATTCAACAAGAATTCAGTTCCTGAGTGCTGCTCATAGGTTATAACTAATGCCAGGTATTGGGGATAAAAATGAGGGTTGAATATAGTCCCAGTACTTTAGGATCCCTGAAATCTGGAGCCAATACAGCAGTGGGGTGATTTCAATACACAGCTGCTAACAGGAGAGAGAATCTCTCATCAAAGTAACCCTCCTGGCTTTCCACCCGGAGGAGTCAGTGTGGCTTACCTGATTGGCAGGTCTGTGAGAAAGAAGTCCTTTGGGCTTTCCAGCTCAGCTTCCTATTTTCCAAGAGCATGTGTGCTGCCCAGCCCTGTACCGTGTAGTAAGTATGGCATGGAGGGCAGGCTGTCCCTCGGGGAGGGGGTGGGGCTGCTGCTACAGTACCCAGCACCTCCTGCTGGGGATGGGGAAAGTTCAATGCTGGGTTGGAGGCAGATGTAGATCTAGATTGGTCTTTTAGCTTTAACCATTATCAAGTTGACATTTTAATATCTGTCTGGCTGACTCCAGTGACTGTCTCTCAGTTAGTTTCAAGCTCTGTAGGAGAATAAAGAAGTTAAGACATCACTTATCTAATCTAAACCCTACTAAAAGTGACAGGAGTTAGGAGGCTATTTGAGTCTCTCTCTCTTTTCCCTTCCCCTTTGTCTACCTGCTAATCTCTCTTCCAGGACCTTCCTCCATGACATATTCCCCTTCCCCTCTTCCCTTCCCTGCCCAGCATCTAGCCCTCTCTCTCTGCAGTCTGTCTCTGTCATGCTTTGCTTCTCCCTCTCTCTCCTCAATCTCTCCTCCCAGCCCAGTCTTTCCCCGCTTTTCCCTGTTTTTCTTCATTTCTCTTTTCGCTATAACCCCTCCATGCTCACCCCAACCCTCTCCCTGTCTTTTTTTTCCACAAATGTAGCCTTGGTGCTTTTTTAAAAAATTTTTTTTTTTAACGTTTATTTATTTTTGAGACAGAGAGAGACAGAGCATGAACGGGGGAGGGTCAGAGAGAGAGAGAGGGAGACACAGAATCTGAAACAGGATCCAGGCTCTGAGCTGTCAGCACAGAGCCCGACGCAGGGCTCGAACTCACGGACTGCGAGATCATGACCCGAGCCGAAGTCAGCCGCCTAACTGACTGAGCCACCCAGGCGCCCCAGCCTTAGTGCTTTGATGAGATTTATATGCTGGGTATCACAGTCTCACTGCAGGGAATAATTGCTGGAATAATTAAACAGGAGAAAGATGCTACAGTGAGTGTAGTGGTCTGAGAGAGGACAGTGTCTCTTGGTGGAGACCATGGCCTTGTATTGTTACTGCTGGTGAAACCAGTGGTCAAAGTGATCATCTCAAGGTAATTTTCCTGTTCAGCCCTGACCTCCCTCAGTGTCCTGCTTTCATTTTTTTAAAACATTTATTCATTTTTGAGAGACAGAGAGAGACAGAGTGTGAACAGGGGAGGGGCAGAGAGAGAGAGGGAGACACAGAATTCAAAGCAGGCTCCAGGCTCTGAGCTGTCAATACAGAGCCCAATGTGGGGCTTGAACTCACAAACCATGAGGTCATGACCCAAGCCGAAGTCTGTCCTCCTTTTAAAAGGGACAAGAGATAGACAATGAGTAGAGGGCAAGAAGAGGTATAGGGATACAGATACTCAGGGTTGCAAAAAACTTGTAGCTTTTTAAAAGGCACTTAGTTCCCACATGTGAATACACTATAAGACGTGCAGTCCTGAGGTAGGAATTTTAAGGGATGGGAGCTAGTCTAGAAATTTAGCTCTTACTTTTTCTCATGCTAGACAGTCCCTTATTCAGTCCAATACTTATATTGTCTGATGGGAATTTTTAGGAATTAGAAAAAAACCTTCTGTTTATTATTATTATTATTATTATTATTATTATTATTATGTATTTTTATTTGGGTCTTTACATGTCTAGTATCCAAACCTTACTTTTTGTCAGAATTGGTTGTTTATATTATTTCTTAAGATGTATTAATCTTTCAGTTTGAGACAACATTGGATTAGATCTTTACCCTCTCTTCTGATCATTTCTGATAGAGGTAGTAGCATGTCACGTTAATCTCTTCCAAGAAAATCACTATTTTAGCTCTAGAAATTCATATTATGTAGCCCTAATTATTAACTGTATATACTTTGTCCAGGTTGCAGCCTTCTTATTTTTAGAATTGAAAACTTCAGAGAGGAGCAGAGCGTTTATTTATTACAAAGGTCTTTGGAATGCCATCCTAAACTCATTTATATTAACTGAAGCTAACATTTCCTAATGTGGGAGGGAGATAAACAACAAAGGTTAGAGATGCTTCCTCTCAGAAGGAGTCGAGAAAGATGCCATTCACGTGAATGTGTTTGCCATCAATTCTTTGAAAATGTGAACTATGCTTTCAAATTATTTAAGGGCTGTCATGTGGAAGATGTAATTTGGATGGCCTAATTGACCCCAGAAGGCAGGACTGGGGCCAATAAAGGAATATGACAGAGCTATTTTAATTCAAGATAAAGCAGAGATTTCTAGAGTCAAAGCTCCCCAAATATGAGAGAGACTGCATGAGGGACTGGGAATAATATTTATAGAGCACTTGCCATGTACCAAGTACATACTAAGCACTTTACTAAATGCTTTAGCTCTTTGGGTGCTTTGGTGAGTTGAATGATGGAACCCCGAAAAAAAAGCCCATGTCTTAATCCCCTGAACCTATGAATGGTTTCTTTTAAAAATTCTCTTTTAAAGATCTTCAGATGAAAAGATCACCCTCATTTTCAGAGTGGTCCTTAAATCAAATGACATGTGTCCTTGTGGGAGACACAGATCAGAGAAGTTTATGTAATGATAGAGGCAGAGATTGAAGTAATGTGACCACAAGACAAGGAAGCCAAGGAAGCCTGACAGGCACCAGAAGCTGGAAGAGGCAAGAAAGGACATTGTTTTAGAGTCTCCAGAGGAGGGTAGGCCTACTGCCTCCTTGATTTCAGACTTCTGGCCTCCAGAGCTGTGAGAGTTTACATGTCTGTTATTCCAAACCACTATATTTGCAGTAATTTGTAATGGCAGCCACAGGAAACTCTTGCAGGTACTAAAACATGCATCAGACCCATTTTGTAGCTAAGGCATGGAGGAACACAGAGATGAGTAAAGTGTTGAAGGTCATGGTCATGCAGCTATAGTGGCACAGTCAGGCAGTCTGGCTCAGAACCCAGATTCATGGACATACTAGCATATTACTCTTTTGGTAAGGAGTTTCCTGTCTCTCTGACTATTCAAATGGAGACTAGAGCATTACATAAGCAGGAGCAACTAGATTAGGATTTCGAAATACCAATCCACTCTGTCAGAGTTTAAAAACAAAATTCAGATTCTGAAGTTCCATTGTAACCATCTACAATTTAGTAAATCGGGAGTGTTGCCCGGGAACCTGTATTTGTTTTTAATAGACCTCTTTCCAGTTAATTCTCACTGAATATTCATGTTTGGGAACTAAGTGCCTTTTGCAGTTTTTTGCAAGACTTAGTATCTGTGTTCCTGTACCTTCCTTGCCCTCTATTCCTTGCATGTCTCCTCTCCCAAAAGCGGGAGACTGAGGGAGGTGAGGGCTGAAAGGGAAAACTAGTGTAATTTTCTTCCATTTTTCTTGTATCATCCGTGTGGTTTAGGATTGCAGAGTTGTTCTTTGACTTTATGTTTCTTTATGAGCCAATATAAAGATCTAAATTACTAGTTGAATAAGTTCACTGTTTTACTACTGCTTTGATGTTTTACAACAAAAGAAAAGAAAATGAGACCTGTCCCAAAAGTAAGGATTGAGAAGGGAGAAGGTGCTTTATGGGTCCTTAGATATCAGAAGCCTAATCATCACAGATGGAAATTCCCTGTAAACAAGAGTCTGGAAATGAAAGTAGCCAAGGCACCAGGATGTAACTGCTCTGGTGTCTTGAGAGCTTTCCAGAACACATCAGAAAGTGTTTTGTTTCTGTTTTTGAGAGCTGTTGTTTCATGTATGTGTAGACTGCTACTGAATTAAACTCCTGGAAGGCAATGGTTGCACATTTTAATTAGCAGGACTATGATCCTGAAAGTAAAGGAATAACAGGAAGAAAGATGGTGACTTTTCTCATAAAAACAGAAAGGAAGGACCAAATTGAAAGGGGCAATTTGTATTTATCTTCTAACCACACTCTGCTAGATCACAGCCTCAGAGACCTCATCCAACTTGACCAAAGTTGCACAGCTCCTGGGCTTTGGAGCTGGGATTTGAATCTCTTTCAAAGAGATGCTTTGAACTGCTACTGGACCAATGGTTCAAGTGGTAGAGGATGCGTCACAATCTGAGGAGGGCTTGTTAAAACCACCCCCAGAGCTTCTGATTCAGTAGGTCTGGCATGGGACTCAGGGATTTGCATTATCTAACAAGTTCCTGGGTGATTGGAGAGCCACTGTGTAACTATACCATTTGGAGAGGATTTGAGAATTGCAGCTAAGTGTTCTGCTGCTAGAAAGGTTCCCCAAACAACTTAGACCATAAGTTACAAACTGATGATACTGGACCTGTTCGTTTCACATGATTACTTAAATTATTTAATGGTCAATATTATAAATCCAGAGATTTCAGATAAAAATCTTTTTCTGGGAAAGATCAGAAGACCTGGCTTGGCAGAAGTCAACTGAAGCTTAGTATTAGCATCCTAGGTTAGCATGTGAGGCTTCCTGCCATTTCAAGTATTTACTTTACCTGCCTTGCCCTATTCTAAATAATAACAGAATAGGTGGCATTCACTGGGTTATTAAAGCTCAATTATTAAGCAAGGTTCGCTACTTGTCAGTGTCCAAGTGCTTTACCTGTATTAACTATTCAGCCCACACAACCCTCTAGGAGGAATGTTTTACTCAGAGTAAGTTAAGACTTATTTAGAAGTAAACTATCATGGCTCACACAATATAAATTAATTTCCACAGCTCATGCTTATAAGCTATACTACCTTGCAAATGATCACAACACTAGCTGGGCACTGTCGGCAAGCACTTTGTGTATATTAATTCATTTAACTTTTATAACAACCCTCTGCGGCAGTAAAATACTTCCCTTTTATAGAAATGGAAATAAACTAAGGTAGAAAGAACTTAAACAACTTGACCAAGTGCATATAGATGGTATTAGCAAAAGGTACTTGAATCCAGGCTACCTGACTCCAGAGTCCATACTCTTTTGTTCTGCTGTAGGCATTTTGATTTGTGACTCTCATCTAGGCCAATGCCTCCTTTATACAGATGGGGAAATTGAGACATCAAATGACTTCCTCAAAATTGCAGGATGAATCAGCAGTACAGGTCATATGAGTACTTTCGAGTACCAACAAGTATTCCAGCAATGACCCCCACTGGGAGTATTGGTTCATTGTCATTTTAATACAAATGGCAAAGAGGTTAAATAAATGTTAATAAGATTCTATTCATCACTTTTATCTGAAGGTGATCTCAGATGGCCACCTCAATTGTTCTCAACCTGGCTGCACATTGGAAGGTCTCACTGAGTAATTTTTAAAAACATGATGCCCAGACCCCACTGGAGGCCAATTAAATCAGAACCAGAGGGATCGTCTGTGACTTTATTATTATTATTATTATTATTATTATTATTATCATCATCATCATTATTTTGTATTCCTGTGATTCTAATGTGCAGCCAGAATGGAGACAGGCTGGATTACACTGTCAGCATATACAGATTGGATGCAATGGCTGTTACTTAGACATTGATGCTATCTTCTTCTGGAGGTTGTATGAGTTTCTGTAAAGACATCTGGTTCCATGTCTGAAGCCAACTGCATCCCTATAACCAAATGCAATAATTGCTTGTTACTGATGTGTGTCCGTGAATAATTGAAGAGTCTTACTTTGCTCCTGTTCCCGTTAACTTCTGTGACTAAAGGGACCTGGGCTCCTCCTGTAAGAAGTAAACAGACTTAATCTGTTGAATGGTGCTGGCTTTTCTTTTTATTAATTTCCATATTTATTACTCTTGCCCCTTGTCCCATTTAATCTGACATTCTTTCTGCTGCTTACATGTGACTAACTTGTACAGCAACACTGTACAAAGTGTCATTTGAAAAACTCTCTATTCCCCAGGCCAGCTCTGTTCCTCATGACAGCTATGTGATTGGTCATTCTCAGTTCAATGGGGGCAAAGATTAGGAAATTTCAAAAACACAAATTCAGCTACACTAGTAATTTCAAATTCTATTCTAAGTCCTATTCAACCTTACAGAGGTAAATATAATGAGAATTATCCAAGCACTGCTTTGGCATCAAAACATTAATTTGAATAAGCATTTATAGAGCACTTTCTTCCTCCTCTGTAATATTCACCATACTTTATTTGTCATAGCTATCCTTTTAGGGACTGTCTTTTAAGGACTGAGAATTTAGGCCCTATAAGTACAGAAGCCATGTCTGTCTTCTTCATCATTCTGTCCCCAAGTGCTAGCACATTGTAGGCCCTGAAGAAATACTTTTTGACTTTATAAAGAATTAAGTGAATGAATATCTGAGCTAGGCATTAAAGACAAAGAAAATTAAGGCATGACTTCTGTCATTGCAACGCTTATAAGATTAGGAAGGAGACAGAAATGTTCAAGAATTACAATTCAGTGTGGTGAGGGCTATAATAAAGGTAGGTATAAAGAAGGAAAGGACTCCGGTTTGCTAGCAAGCTATAGATCACTTCTGCCCCCAGGGAAGGAATAGCCATAAAAGTTAAAATTCCTAGAATACGCTTTGTTTTATAGATTGGAATCTGGGACAGTATAAACAATGTAAATAATCTGTAAATAATAATTTCAATTCTGAAATAATATTAAATTTTTAAAAATAATCCCTAAAATTAAAAGAAACAAACAAACAAATGAACCTGTGGGTCAAGGTGATGGCATAGCAACACAGAGGAAGGATTAAAAATAATTTTAAAACACAGCTATTTGTATGCACATACTTAGTTGAATATACTAGGAATGGTATAGAGGCCCCTACCTCTTTACTCTCTGGGGTGTATTATTGCAGAATTGGTCCCCAGTTTGCTCATGCTTGCCTGTATCCATGCTCTTGGTCAGTCCCATACTGACTCTGGACTTGGTATGTGACTTCCTGTGTTGGTCTTCTAGGGCTGCCACAGCAGAGTACCCCAAACTGGGTGACCTAAAAAAACACAAACCCATTGTGTCACAAATCTAAGGGTTAGAAGCCTGAGACCAAGAGATATCAGAAGGGCCAAGTTCCTTTTGAAGGTGCTAGGAAAGAGTCTGTTCCAGGCCTCTCTTCTAACTTCTTTTAGTTCCTTAGCTTGTGGTAACATGATACCAGTCTTCATGGTGTTCTCCCTGTGTGTGTGTGTGTGTGTGTATCTCTAAATTTCCCCTTTTTATAAGGACATAGTGGATTACATCATATTTTTAATGTCATATTGGATTAGTCACCCACTCTACTCCAATATGACCTCATCTTAATCTAGCTGATTAAATCTGCAACAAACTTAATTCCAAATAAGTTCACATTGTGAGGGTATTGGAAGTTAGGTCTTCCACCTATTAATTTTGGAAAGACACAATTAAACCCACGCCATTTGCTTAGTTCAGTAAGGTAATAGCAAAGGTGATGAAGCAGAGGTTTGAAAAGTGCTTGTACTTTGGGGCTTGCTCTCTCTTCCTACCTTTAGACACCTACTACCATCTCTGAGACTAGCTTGCTGAATCTGAGAGAATTATGACCCATTTGCCCCCATGACAAGTTCACAGCTCACCTACATAAGCAGAGACATCCAAGTGACTAGCAGTGAATTCAGTGAGAAAGGCTAACAGAGAGCCACAGAACAGCTTCGCTAAACCCAATTCGAATTGCATTGTGACTTAAATTTAAGTGTGTTTGTTTATTTGAGTACAGTTGACACACAATGTTACATTTGCGTCAGGTATACAACAGATTCCACAGGTTCATATGTTATGTTGTGTTCACAAGTGCAGCTACCATCTGTCCTGATACATCACTATTAACAGTACATTGACTATATTCCCTATGCTGTGCCTTTTATTCCTGTGACTTACTCTTACTTAACCAGAAACCTGTACCTCCCATCCCCCTTCACCTTTTCTGTGTTGCTTAAAGTCACTAAGTTTTGCTGTACAACAATGTATAACTAGTTGTGTGTTAAGAATGTGGGGAGCGATGAATCAGTTTCCAACTTTCAAATGCTCAAGTTTTTCTATGAATAACTTGCTGTTACCAAAATTGCTGAATTTGGTCTGGTAAATTTAGACACTCCTCAAGACTCGCCTCCTTTTTTCACTGTTGTCTCCAAGGGCTTCCTGGAGAGAACAAAGGGATTAAAAAAAAAAAAAAGGTTGTTGATAAATTGGCTTGCTGTATTGTAGCAAAAAGGGAAAAAAAAAGACTTCTTTCTCAGCACTCTTCTTTCTTTCAATATTCTAGATACTATCATTTGACAACTATGAATTGTCAATTGTTCATTTATTAATGAGAAAATTCTTAATTAAACAAGGTTTTTTAGTACCTATAGGCAAAAAAGTGTTTATATAAAAGATTTTGGCTATGCTAGCCATATCTTAGACATAGATATCTTTCTATTCTCTATAGTTTACAACACAGACTCATAAGCTCAGAGTTGGAAAGGGCCTTAGATGTCACTTGTTCCAATTTCTTATCAATGTAGGAATATTCTCTATATCATTCCCAGCAGATAATCTTTCCTCCTCAGCTTACATACTTCTCATGATGAAAGGCTCATTACCTCATGAGGAAGCAGATTTTATTGTAGAATACAATTTTACCACTTGTAAAAAATATTTCCCTGTCTGGCACACCTTGGGTGGCTCAGTTAGTTAAGGGTCCAACTTTGGCTCAGGTCATGATCTTGCAGTTCATGGATTCAACCCCACGTGAAGCTCTGTGCTGACAGCTCAGAGCCTGGAGCCTGGAGCTTGCTTCAGATTCTGTGTCTTCATGTCTCTATGCCTCTCTCTCTCTCTCAAAACTAAATAAACATTTAAAAAATTATTGAAAAAATATATTTCCTTGTCTGACCTCAAATCTGCCTCCTCATAACATGCTTTGCCTGCCCAAAGGCTTTCTCCAAAGGCTCTATCTTTCTGTGAATTTTGCTGCTGGTCCTAGGAACAGCATATCTGTCCTCTTCATGTGACAGATCTTCACCTACTGGAAGGCACACCACCACTGTCTTTGGTCTTTCCTTAACTGTAATAATAAACATTCTAACCTACATAGACATAATAATGTTATGATATATCTTCTCTAAGAATAAAAGTTCTGATAAGTCCAGAGTTCACCACCATTCTTAAACAATTACTAGAATAAATGGAGACAGTATTAAAAAGAAGGACTTGGGGGGCGCCTGGGTGGCGCAGTCGGTTAAGCGTCCGACTTCAGCCAGGTCACGATCTCGCGGTCTGTGAGTTCGAGCCCCGCGTCGGGCTCTGGGCTGATGGCTTAGAGCCTGGAGCCTGTTTCCGACTCTGTGTCTCCCTCTCTCTCTGCCCCTCCCCCGTTCATGCTCTGTCTCTCTCTGTCCCAAAAATAAATAAACGTTGAAAAAAAAAATTAAAAAAAAAAAAAAAAGAAGGACTTGGGACAAAGCAAGATTCTATGCAGACAAAAATAAAATGAAGTCATGTGGAACATTATTGCTGTTTATGCCCTTTCTGAGAAAATATTAGTGAGGTATTCAAGAGAAGTGAACTTTAAATCCCATATAATATTTGTAACAAGAGTGATGTCTCACAAATTATCAGATATTTAGAAACTTAAAAAAAAAGTTATTTGTTCTGAGGGTTGCTGGACGGGAGGTGGGTGGGGGGATGGGCTAAGTGGGTGATGGGCATTCAAGATGGCACTTGTTGGGATACAACCTGGGTGTTGTATGTAAGTGATGAATCATTAAATTCTTCCCTGAAACCAACACTACACTATATGTTAACTAACTTGAATTTAAACTAAAAAAAATAAAATAAAAATAAAAACTTCTTTGTTATCAAAGGTGAGACCATTTGAGAGGTCAGCTGTTGGAGATGATGGTTTGATGAGATGACCGTTATTTCCTGTGCACTTTTGCTGGGCAGCCAGTAACATGTTCCTCTGGCTGTATTTTTCTAGAGAGCAGACTGAAAGGAAGGCACTGATTGCCTCTGTCAATGAAGAGCATATTAATCATCATCTTCCTTGGTCTCCCGTTTGACCTAAATTGGGTCTAGCTGAGGGGTGCTCCTTTCTTGGATCTTGCTGGGGAAAAAATAGCCACAACAATAGAATCAATAAAGGTTCAGTGTTTTTTTTTCCCCTCTTCAATACCCCATTCATCTTTGGAAACTTTTAAATTAGGAAACAGACTCATCCATCACCATATTAAACTTGTAAGGTTACACATTCTTCAAACAGGCAGAAATAGGTTCAAATCCTGGCTCCTCCACTTGCTAGAAATGTAAACTTGAGCGAGTTATTGAACCATTTTAAATCTCTGTGCTGATAAGAATAGCCACAGAGTCTCATGTGAGCCTGAATGAATGTTTCATTCTTTGAACACACACACACATCTTGAAGCAAGAAGCAAAGGCCCTGCACTTCTTACAATGATTTATTATTTATGGTCAATTATTAAATTATTAAAAATTCAATACTGAAAGTAAAGATGCCTATTCAGGACATCAGAAGAGTAGTTATCCTTAACCAAGGCAGTGAAGCTGTGTCAGAAGTGTGTATTATGCTAGTAAAAATGTGGGCAGGACCGAGGAAAACTTGTTAAAGATTATAGCTTGAAGCTGAAGCACCTTACTTTTACCCAAAGAGAGCTTGATCAAGCATCACATGACCAGGATTCACTTCAGGTCTTCCATCTAAGAGCTAGAAGTTTAGACAAATCTAGATTTCAGCCTCACTCACAAAATGAAAGGCTTCCTTTGTATACTATGAATTGGTTATTTCAGTATTCTGGAAAAATTAAATCTTCTTGCTCCCTCCAGGCTTTCTTTTGATTATTCCCAAAGTAAGAAGGCAGACACATGTGTCTTCATGGTTTTGAGCATGTAAGCCTTGTCTCCTTGGTGACAGCAATTCTCTTCTGTTTTATATTAAGTCTCTTTCCCACTGCATATGCAATCAGGATGAGGCCAATAATTATAGGTGTTTTGCAAGCCAATGTAGGATCAAACTGATTATGCTAAGAGAGAGGAGACTTAAGCACACGTTAAAGTCTTCACTCTTCATACTGCCAACATTCCATGCATAACTTAAATGACACATTTTCATTGAAGATTTCCTCTTCCACTGCCCTCTGCTCCCCACCAAACACACACCACACAGTGCAATGGCCTCAGGATCAGTTATGCATTTTTCTGTGGATCTATAAATGGTTTCACTTTAGTAAAGTATGGCTTGTCACTCAGTTATTTAAGTGCCTGTCACTTTTCCTAGATTTTGAGAGCTTTGAGGAAAAAATGCATATAAATCCTAGTACATAGCCTTATACCCGGACTTAGAAAAATATTTATAAAGAGAATAAGTAATGATAATGCTGATGATGAGGATGACAGCAGCTAACTTTTTGAGTATTTTTTATCTATTAGACATTTTTCTAAGCTCTCTACATGAATGAATTCATTTTATGGACACAGCACCTCTGTGACAAAGATGCTTTTATTATCACCATGTTATACATAAGAAAATTGAGACATGGCATATTTGTTATGTAACTTGCCAGGCAGTAAGACTCAGAGTCAAGGAATAAATAGGACATTCTGTTACTACCAAATAGTCAATTAAATACTTCTACGTTGTCTCTCTGGAAAGAGTAAAAGAAAAACTAATGGAAGAATAAAATGGGCAACCCCCCCCCCACATATATACATATATATATATATATATATATATATATATATACACACATATATATATATATATATATATATATATATACACTTAATTATGACCATACTGATCCTGTTTGTGACCAGAAATCATCATGTCTATGGAGTCATTGTTTTCTCACTCCAACTTTAGAGTGGTAGGTAGGACAATGATATCTAAATATCAGCCCCAGGCACCTGGGTGGCCCAGTCCATTAAGCATCCAACTTTGGCTCAGGTCATGATCTCACGGTTCATGAGTTGAAGCTTTGCATTGGGCTCTTTGTTCTCAGTGCAGAGCCTGCTTCGGATACGGTCTCCCTGTTTCTCTGCCCCTCCCCTGCTCATACTCTTTCTCAATTTCTCTGTCAAAACTAAATAAACATTAAAAAAGTCTAAATATTAACCCACTTCCTAATCCCTGTAACCTGTGAACAGGTTGCTTTTCATGGCAAAAGAGACTTTGCAGACGTGATTAAAGATTTGAGATAGAGGGGCGCCTGGGTGGCTCAGTCGGTTGAGTGTCCGACTTTGTCATGATCTTACGGTTCGTGGGTTCAAGCTCTGCATTGGGCTCTGTGCTGACAGCTTGCTCAGAGCCTGGATCCTGTTTTGGATTCTGTGTCTCCTCTCTCTGCTCCTCCCCTGCTTGGGTTCTGTCTCTGTCTCTGAAAAATAAATAAATGCAAAAAAAATAAAAAAAAAAGATTTTGAGATGGGGAGATTATCCTGGATTATCAAAGTAAGCCCAATGTAATCACAAGGATCTTTCTAAATAAAACCAAGAGGAAGAAGAATCAGAGAGAGACTTGACTATTGTAGGCAGTTGGCTTTGAAAATGTAGTAAGGGACTATAAGGCAAAGAATGAAGGTGCCTTCTGGAAGCTGGGAAAAGAAATGAATTCTTCCCAGGACCTAGAAGGGTACCAGCCTTTTTAACATCTGAATTTAACCCATTGAAATCTAGGCCAGATTTCTAACTTCCAGAACCATAAGAGAATAAATTTGTTTTGTTTTAGGTCACTAAGTTTATGGCTTGGAGAAATTTGTTATGGCAGCAATGGGAAGCTAATATGTCAGACATAGTGGCCTCTGATGCATATTTAGTGTCAGATTTGAAGTTTGGTTTGATAGGTTAGTTGCTACTGGGCTAAGTAGAGAGTGTGATCTTCCCTATGGGAATAGAAAATAGATACAGATTTGGATAGGAGAATGGGAAAATAATTAGTCTTGGATTTCTTCCTGGCCAGGGTTGGGGGACAGTCTACATTGGATGTTTTTAAGTCCCTGAACCATCCTTTGGGTTTGGAGGGAGGCTCATTTGGATAGTATGTTGTCACTTCAGAGCAAACATTGTTGAAAGTTGATGGGGATAGGTGGAAACAGAAATGGCATTGCTGAGATTAGGGAGCTGACTCAAGAGAGTTGGGTAGTGCACACTTCTAATATGTAGGGCTCAAGGGGAAATGGTGAACTCTGATATTATTCATCTAGGTAGCATTGAGCAGGCCTGGCTCAGCACATAGAACGCTCTGACAAGAGTCTCAGCCCTAGTAACATCTGAGTTTAAGGCAGTAATCCTTCATGTTGGGGTACCTTCACTGTGTGAAAGGAACAGAAATAAATTATCTTCATTGTGTGTGTGTGTCTGTGTGTGTGTGTGTGTGCATGTGCGTTTTATGGAAGCATTCCCAATCAGAGGCAAAGAGAAATATTATTTAGTAACTGCTGTTGGGACTGATGATTAACACTTGGAGAAGAATTAATCCATATTGGTTTCCACATTTTATCAAGAATACACATTTTGGATCGATTAAGGGTTAAATACATAAAAAGAATCCATATAATCTTTTCCTCAACTGTAGAGCTTCTGAATGTGGATGTCAGTGGGGACTTTCTAAGCTTAAAAGTCCCAGAATAAGTGTAAAAGAAAAGACTAACCTTGATCTAAGCAAATTTAAATTTAATAACCAAAATTAAAAGGAAAGCAACAACTTAGGGAATAACAAACATCAAATATGACAGCACCTGTACTACAGTACAGAGCACTCATGGCAAGGGAAGAATGCAAGGCCTCTAACAGAGAAATATGCAAAAGACACGGACAATTCATAACAGAAAAAATTAGACTACAAACAAGTGGAAAAATACTCAACCTCACTAGTCATCAAAGAAATGCAAATGCAAATGAAGTACCATTTTTGCTTATCAAATATGTAAACATTTTAACATATTCATGTAAACATATTCATGGTAGCTTTCATAAATTGCTAACGGGGTATAAAATTGCACCATTTTTGAAAATATAAAGTCTAAATTTGAAATTTGTTTCTAAATAAATAATTGTAATCTAGAAAGGTCTTAGGCACAAAACTCTCCATCAGAGTATTATTTATAACATCAGAACATTTAAAAACTTCTTAAATGTTCAAAAATACAATGAGTGTTTTTGGGGTGCCTTGGTGGCTCAGTCTTTTGAGCCTCCTCTGACTTCGGCTCAGGTCACGATCTCATGGTTCATGGATTCGAACCCTGCATCGGGTTCTATGCTGACAGCTCAGAGCCTGGAGCCTGCTTTGGATTCTATGTCTCCCTCTCTCTTTGTCCCTACCCTGCTCATGCTCTGTCTCTCTCTCTCTCTCAAAACTAAACATTAATTTTTTTTAAATACAATGAATTTTTTTTAATGGGTAATGTTACAGAGAAGGAGGGAGGCAAACCATAAGAGACCCTTAAATACAGAGAACAATCTGAGGGTTGATGGGGGTGGGGTGGGGGAGAGCGAAAAATGGGTGATAAGTACTGAGGAAGGCACTTGCTGGGATGAGCACTGGGTGTTGTATGTAAGCGATGAGCCATGGGAATCTACCCCAAAAACCAAGAGCACACTTTACACACTGTATGTTAGCCAATTTGACAATAAATTATATTAAAAAATTGTAAATGGATAATGTCTAAACAATAGAATATTATTCAACAATTTAAGTATTCATTCACAAAGTGTATGTATAAAATAAAGCATTCAGACTTATATCTCTGTCATGATTTTTAAATATGTTTGAAAACCTATGTATAGGAAACAAAACTGGAAAAATACATCAAAATGTAAAATGGACAGACTTGTACAAATTTGTGCTTTTCTGTGTCTTCTTATTCCTGGTGGTCCCACTTTATTTAGTAAGTAAGCATGCACAATTTTTGTCATCAAAAAATAAATATTAATCTCTGCCTGGTTCTATTTAAAAAAGAGACTTCTTGTAAGCGTGGATATAAAGGGGGAAATGGAACATGTAAGCAACACAAATAAGTTTCAAGCATACGTATAATGGGGAACAGAGAAGTTTTCTGTTTTGTTTTATGAGCGGAATACTGTTCCTTTTGGTAGGGAAAAAGACAGTGTTTCTCATACACACATCAGCAGAACCCACTGCCACCTCCCCTCTCTTTCTGCCTATTCCAGTTATGTGCAAAACACCCAGAAGGAAATAACTAGCCTCTTGATTGCTTGTCTTGCAAATTCAAACCTATAAATTGATAACAAATGCCACCTTATCAAGTAGAACCCAAGAATGCTTAATTAAGTCTCTGCAAGACTCCTAGCAAACTGGAAAATGTACAAAGGCAGAGTATTTACAAGCATGTTGATTTCCATTCACCTGTGGCATTTTATGAATTATTAATTGAATTTCATTTTAAGTTGTTGCACTTGCTATAATAATTAGAGAGGATTTTTGCAGTGAGACAGTAGATGTGGAAAGCTGGGTTATTTCAACAACTACCTGTTGCCTGATCCTGAAAGTCATCCAATGAGTCAGAACAAAACCATTTCCATGCATATTTTGTACAGGGCTGCCTGTGGTTGAATTGGCTCCTTTTTCAAAATATGAAGCATACACATAGTTGGGCGTTGTTTTTCTTCATCCTCAGGGAGTGCCAGAATTAGAGGGCTTCACTGAGAAAAGATCTGGATGCTTTTCTGAGCTGGAGTTGTGTGCTAATAATGGGTCAGACCAGCATCCCACTTTGATGCCTCCCTTTTCCTCCTTGTGGATTGCAACAGGTGTTGTGAGTTTTACAAAACAGCTGCATCTAAGGGCCATAAACTGTCCATTCTACCCCCTGCGTAATCCCCGGCCCACAGAGCTCATCATCGGTTTTTGAAAGCCACAGTCCCTTTTAATGCATCCTTTGCTTGTGAAGAATTGCTTGGCAGCATGGGCTATTATAATGGGCACACCATATTCAATGAGATTGTCACCATCTGTTCCCCTTCCAATTACCAAAGCACATGGAAATCAAAAGGCAGAGACATTGGAAATTCTAGATAATATTTTCTGTTCAGTATGTCTCTTGCCTGATGTGGGTTTTAAAAATTTCATTTGAAACACGTTGTAGGATGAAGCACACTTTTTTCCTATAGCTGAGACATAATTAGAATATTGGGATCCAGCACTGGGAGAAAATTACTCTGTGCGAGATACAAGTGGGCACAGTATCCTGACCTCCAATATGTAGAGGAGATTCCCATTCTGCTTGCAAAAAATCCCATAATGAAGGGATTAAGTAATAATTCCCTGAGCTACTATTGACAGGGCAACAGGAAGTGGAGTTGTATAAGTAGGTATTGTGGCATTGATGTTTCCATGTTTCTGCCCAATAGGCAATGGGTTTTCAGCAAGACTTGAAGCAAAAAGTGAATATTCCCATTGAGGTGTTGTGTGTGTGTGTGTGTGTGTGTGTGTGTGTGTGTGTGTGTGCATGTGCATGCAAGGGAATAATGAAGAAGAACAAGGGCACAGGACAGGGGACGGGAAATTAATGCTGATCCTAAAAGACAATTAAATTAAAAAGATAGCTTGAATTAAAACCAAAACAACTTAAACAGTGCTCTAGCAGCACACAGACATTCTGGAGATTAACATGAAATGACTAAGAACAAACAACTACACTAGAGGCCCTAATGCAAGAAGAGACATTATAAGAGTAAGATCTCAGAGTATTCACACCAGCGGGGTACAAAATGTTTTTAAAATGGGTCAGATCTATATCCTTAGCTGTCTGTGTTATGAATCCACCTTCCTAGGTGAAGGAGACTAAGATTAGGGTAGAAACACATCAAACATGGTTTAAAGCTGGTTGTGTTGGACTCTGTACCATCAGCATGATTCTCGGTATGGTGTCTTCATCCTCAGTAAATGATTTTCTGTTCTTTCTAAAATCCCATGCTAAGGAAACATTCTGGTTACTTATAAAATCTGCATACCTGACAATTTTTTCAAGATTCCATTGTTTAGACTGGGTAAAACCAGAAAGCTGTAGGCTCAAGTTCAGTACTAATTTATTCTGCTGAACACTTTTCCTTTCTTCATGTACATAAGTGGATTATGCATTGTTGACCTACTCAGCCTGCCCCCAAAGAATTGGCATTAACTGACTTACCAGGCTCACTCCTGAATTAACCAGGTTTGTGTTATGTCTAGCTGCCCAAAAGTAGCATCACAGTATGACTGTTTTCTGTGGGGTATGCTTTCCAGCTTTAATTTGCTTATGATAGTAAGATAGACCCATTGGTCTTGTAATTAAAACAATTTTTTTCAATGTTTATTTATTTTTGAGAGACAGAGAGAGACAGAGCATGAGAGACAGAGGGAGACATATAATCCAAAGCAGGTGCAAGGCTCTGAGCTGTCAGCACAGAGCCCAAAACAGGGCTCGACTCACAGACCATGAGATCATGACCTGAACCGAAGTCAGTTGCTTAAGGGTCTGAGCCACCCAGGCATCCAGTCCTGTAATTTTTTTTTTAATTCTCATGGAGAAATGGAGTGCATGGACACTTTTGGTAAGGTTAAAAATTGGGAGCCTAATCATAGGCTCCTACTTATTACCAAAGAACTCAATCAGCAGATTGTGTATACTTGAAATTGTTTCCCTCAACATAGCCAATAGGATGGGTCTTAGTTCTCCTATTAAAAATCATAATTGCTTAGGCACGTAGGTGGCTCAGTCAGTTAAGCATCTGACTTCAGCTCAAGTCATGATCTCGCAGTTTGTGGGTTCGAGCCCCATGTCAGGCTCTGTGCTGACAGCTTGGAGCCTGCTTTACATTTTGTGTCTCCCTCTTTCTCTCTGACCTCCCCTCCTTGTATTCTCTTTCAAAAATAAATAAATTAAAAAAAATAATTGCTATTTTGTGTCAACTATACTTCAATAACAGAATGAATAAAATAAAAAGTGCTAATTGCTAGCTATAGTCCCCTCTCTTTTTACTAATAGTAATAACTTGTTTCACTTTTTTATCTGGATGAAAAGTCATTCACAGCCATAATTTGGAACCCGCATTTACTTATTTATGTGTTTATTTTTTTACTTGTGTATTTTTTAAAAACAGTTCTATTAAGGTCTAATTGAGACATAATAAACTGAACATTAACAAGAAAATTTTTTGAGAGAGAAACAGAGTGTGAGTGGGGGAGGGGAAGAGAGAAAGGGAGACACAGAATCTGAAGCAGGCTCCAGGTTTTGAGCTGTCAGCACAGAGCCTGATGCAGGGCTTGAACCCACAAAAAGTGAGATCCTGACCTGAGCCAAAGTTGTATACTTAACCGACTGAGCCACCCAGGTGCCCCTGCACATTTTTAAAGTGTATAATTTTAGGGGCACCTGGGTGACTCACTTGGTTAAGCACCTGACTCTTTAATTCAACTCAGGTCATGATCTCACGGTTCATGAGATCAAGCCCTGCTTTGGGCTCTGCACTGACAGCATGAAGCCTGCTTGGGATTCTCTCTCTCCCTCTCCCTCTCTGCCCCTCTACCCTCTCTCTCTCTCACACACACAAAATAAATAAACTTAAAAACTCAATTGTACAATTTTATAAGTTTTGACATATGTATACTCTTGTGAAACTATCACCACAATCAAGAGAATAAACATACTCCTCATTCCTGAGAGATTTCTTGTTCTGTTAAAAAAAAAATAACATTTGTTTATTTTTGAGATACTGAAGGAGACAGAGTGTGAGCAGGGGAGGGGCAGAGAGAGGGAGACACAGCATCCAAAGCAGGCTCCAGGCTCCGAGCTGTCAGCACAGAGCCTGATGCGGGGCTTGAACCCATGAACTGTGAGATCATGACCTGAGCCAAAGCCAGGTGCTTAACGGACTGAGCCGCTCAGGCTCCCCTCTTGTTCTCTTAACTCCTCCCTTTAGCCCCTCCCCATTCATCTTACCCAAAACTCAATGATGTGCTTTTTGTTGGTATAGATTAGTTTGCATTTTCTAGAGTTTTATCAAAATGGAATCATACAGTATGCACTCTTTTAAAAATCTGACTTTTTTCATTCAACATAATTATTTTAGGATCCATCCACACTGTTGTAGGTCTCAACAACTTGATCCTTTTTATTGCTGAGTAGTATATGATATGGCTGTTACACAACTTGTTTATCCATTTACCTGGGCATGGCTGTGTGAGTTGTTTCCAGTTTGGGGATATCATAAATAATGCTGCTTCGAGCATTCATCAGTAGGATGCACATTTTAATTCCCTATGTATTTTATATTTCACAGCAGGGATGCAAATTAAATCAGCACTTTTCTGGCATCTGGAAGGGGCATATATGGCTTTCCTAGAATTTATGAAACCCCAGAACAGGTGTCAGGTAAGCAGAAATTTGGCTCGTTTATTTGCTAGCTCTTTTTCCCTAATGATTTTTAACATGAAAATATATTTGTTTAACCAATAAACAAAAATATATTAGAACAGCCACTATATCCAGTCTCTGATTCAACCCTATAAAATAATACACAAAGGGACACAGCTCGAATTTTTCAGTAAATGATCCCAATACTTCAATCTCAACCTTTTGAAGATGTGGATGCCTCTTTCAATTAATTTATACATTTAATGTATAGTATCTCTCCCCTCTCCTTAAATGCCTACCAAGTGATGAATGGGTAAACATAAATGATATAGCTATCTGATGGAATATTATTCACCAATAAAAAGTGATAGAACATGTGCTACAACATAGGGGAAACTTAAAAATATACTAAGTGAAAGAAGCCAGTCACAAAGGTCACACATTGTATGATTCCATTTATATGAAATATCCGGAATACACAAATCCATAGAGGCAGGAGATTAATGGTTTCTAGGGGCTAAGGAAAGAAGCAAATGAGTGATTGGTTAATGGGTGCAAGGTTTCCTTTGGGGAACAGTGAAAAAGTTCTGGAACTGCACAGTGGCAATGGTCGTACATTATGCATGTAGTTGACGCCACTGAACTGCACACTTCAAGTGGTTAAAACCATAAATTTTATATATATTTTTTACCACAAAAAAGAAGTAAAAAATGATTTGAAAAGGTATATTATGTTAGAAGTTTGGCACATAATTGATGGGATTTAAAACCAAGGAAATGGTATGACTTAGCACTGCCTGAGTGGCAGGTGGGTGTCATGTGTGCAACATGTGTATTATGAATCCTGAACACATTGCAGTTAAGTTCACGTCTTTCACAAAGAAAAAGTGGGCTCCCTTGCAATTGTTCCAATATTTTGACTGAAAAACACATACATAAATCGAGTAATGTCAGATTTATCACGGTATAGTACAAGGAGAAGAGTTTTTTGTGAGGGGAGGGGTTGCAAAACTAGTTGAAAACCCAGGATAACCTATTTCCAGCTCTGTGAAATGATAGCCTCTCTAATTTGACATTTAGCCTTGCAAATATAACATTAGGCTATTTGGAATGAGTTAATTACATATATAAAGTGCTTAGCCTAATGCGTGGGACATATAGTAGCTACTTAACAAAGGTAATGTTTTGCCTCCTCCCCAATATGTAATATGTAACCTGAAATATGTAACTTTTAATTACGCATGACAATATAAAATATAAATATCTCTCTGGCATCAAGGAACTTAACACATGACTTATTGTGGGGAATCTCCTGCTTGATCTCCAAAGTTGCTACTCATCAGATACATTGCATGCTAGCTATACTCCATCAGTCTACAACAATTGTGTCTTGTAGAGAAGAAATACTGAAGCCCTAATACAAATAAATGAAAATAAAAGGTACTCTGATTCAAATATCTATGGTAAGATAGAGACTCCTAAAGAAACTTAATTAAAATCTAAATCAAAATGGAAATTTCATTTAGGGGGAATAGGATCTTGATGTCTCACCATATAACAAATAAATATTCAGTTCCAGTTGGGAATTCACTACTATGTAGCTTAGTAACAAAGAATACAAGTGCAGAATCATTTGAAGACCTACTTTCCCCTATCATGAGTAGAGTACTCAAACCAATCCAACTCCATTTACTAGCTGTCCTAGGTGAAAGAGGGACTTTTTATTTTTGTTAGAGAATTTACAATAGAAAACCATTAGGGCCCAATCTCCCCACACAGTGAGCACACAGGGCATATATTTCATATTTTATATGAACAAATCTCATTTATTCTGTCTTTCTCTATAGAAATTAGGTTGCACTTTTTTCCAAAGTAAAATTTAGGACACATTCATTTCCCTCAGGTTAGTGGAAGACGGTAGCCATGATAAAACAAGTCCCCAGTAGAACAGGCTTTTACTTTAAAACAAAGCCTAAACTCAGGAATGCAGGTAAGTGTGCAAAGGATAATCCAGTGAATGGCTTATAAGAAGGGCTCCGTTCATGACTTCCAGTCTTGGGTTCATGTTCTGAAGTGTCAGGCTTTTGGGTCTATGGTGGTGGTCACAATATGCTCTTTCTGCAGGAACTTCCAATCTCTGATCCTTGCCCAGGAATTTAAACTGCATCATGCGGGGCACCTGAGTGGCTCAGTCGGTTGAGCACCCGACTTCAGCTCGGGTCATGATCTCACAGTCTGTGAGTTCAAGCCCTGTGTCGGGCTCTGTGCTGACAGCTCAGAGCCCGGAGCCTGCTTCAGATTCTGTGTCTCCCTCTCTCTCTGACCCTCCCCCATTCACTCTGTCTCTCTCTGTCTCAAAAATAAATAAACGTTAAAAAAAATAAAATAAACTGCATCATGCTTTTTCATCCATGGGTAGATTAAAATAACACCTTCACGCACAAGACACTGGAGCTTTAAATATGGTGAACCCTAGATCCCTATGTCACATTTTAGCATCATATATAGGGCCATGGCTATCATTAACTGTAGTCAGAGAGTACTTAATAAGCACTGAGAAAATCACCTCACTTAAATTATCTTATTTAATCTTTTTAGCAACTCTGCATTGTAGATGTTATTATCTCTCTTTATAGGTGAAAGAATTGAGGTTTATTATCTTTTTTTCAACGTTTATTTATTTTTGGGACAGAGAGAGACAGAGCATGAACGGGGGAAGGGCAGAGAGAGAGGGAGACACAGAATCGGAAACAGGCTCCAGGCTCTGAGCCATCAGCCCAGAGCCTGATGCGGGGCTCGAACTCACGGACCGCGAGATCGTGACCTGGCTGAAGTCGGACGCTTAACCGACTGCGCCACCCAGGCGCCCCAAGAATTGAGGTTTAAAGACTTGCCCAGGGGCCCCTGGGTGGCTCAGTTGGTTGAGCCTCCAACTTCAGCTCAGGTCATGATCTCACGGTTTGTGAGTTCAAGCCCTGTGTTGGGCTCTGTGCTGACAGCTCAGAGCCTGGAGCCTGCTTTGGATTCTATGTCTCCTTCTCTCTCTGCCCCTCCCCTACTGTGCTCTGTCTCTCTCTATCAAAAATAAATAAATGTAAAAAAAAAAAAAAAAAAAAAAAAAAGGACTTGCCCAAAGCCATATACTAGTTAAGTTCTGGGAACAGTATTCAAACTCAGGTTTGTTTATTCCAAACTACTGTTACAGACATCCTAATTTCTTCAATGTTTAGCTAAGATTAACAATTACCACTGGGAACAATTACTATTTACCATGAAGAAGTTTAAAGCAAAAAAGTGTCCTCATTTTCTTATTTATTTTGATGGCAATATTTAAAATTCTGACTTGCACCTTACCTGCTCTCCTGGATTCTACCACTTTACTGCTTTTTTTTCTATAACAATTATCTCTTTTCCAATATAATATGTATTTTACTTACTTATTATGATTATTGTTTACTGTATGCCTTCCCTAGACCTCAGCTAGGAGATTATCTCCAAAAGGGCAGGGATCTTTGTCTTCTTTTGTTCACTGGTGTACTCTAAGTGCCTAGTACATAGTAGGTGCTCACTGATATTTGTTGAATTGATAGTGGATAACATAAAGGAAAATAATGTAAAAAAATAAATTTTGAGGACTGTTCTTGGATCATTTCAGATTTAGTTCTTTGGAATTAGATTAGGATTCATTACCACTTTGTGATATCCCTGGCTAATTTCAATGTAATAATATCAATAACTAATATTCATATAATACTTGTTTTGAGCCAGACATTGTTCTAAGGACTCAATAACCCTGTGAAATAGTAACATTATTATCCACATTCTCTAGAGGACTGAGAAACAATGAGGTTAATGTGTTTAAAGTCATAATGCTAGAAGTATTGGAGGTAGGATTCAAACCCAAGCAGTTTGTCTCCAGTGACCATGTTCTTGACCTCTGATTTCACAGTACTGTTGTGGCCATTGAGCACAGTATATAAGGAATCTAGCACATATTTTATTTTACACATGATAGGCATTCAATATTAGTTATCTTTCATATTCTTCTCTGCTTCTATGCTAAATCTACCCTAGCTCTACAATTCCTTATTGGTTAATCCTTCCTTCCTTCCTTCCTTCCTTCCTTCCTTCCTTCCTTCCTTCCTTCCTCATTCCTCTCTTTCTCTCTCTCCCCCTCTCTCTCACTCCTTCCCTTTCTCTTTCTCTCTTCTCCTCCCTCTCTCTTTCTATCTATGTATTTATCATCATCTGTCTGTCTTTAACATTAAGGCACAGCTCTGTCTCTCTCTCCCTCTCTCTCTCTCTCTCTCTCTCTCTCTCACACACACACACACACACACACACACACACACACAAACACACACACACCCAATGCATGAAAGGTTTTATGCTAACAGGTAAATATTTCTAATAGCACAACTGACTATTATATTTTTGGGTCAGCTTTCAAGCCAGTTCTGATGCCCATCAGGGGATGAAATGGAAGGCATGAACTTATTCGAGTAAATATAGAAGATTCTACCTAACTAGAATTCATAATCTGATGATTCAATCATCTTGTCCTTATGAATAGTGGGATTTGAGCTGTGTTCCTTGGGCTGAAAACCAGGAAAAAAGTGTATGGGAATTCCAGTGGGAAGATTTCTGGGTTAGTAAGGGAATTTCTCTGAACTAGACTCTTGAAAGAATTAAGAGGTTCATGAAGCTACTTCTTTGAGACAGATAATAGAGAATTAAATGGCACCAACCATGTGCAAAGAATCAGGAATATTAGTGATTTGGGCAGTCTTGAGGTTTAAGGAAGAGATAGTGATGTGTATCATGGGAACAGTCACTCTTCCAGTTCCTTCTCCTACTATGCCCACTCCCTGTGCCCATGGCAAGCCTCACAGAGATCCTCCCCAGTGAAGTCAGAGGAGGCCAGAGGAGACTTCTCTACACAATGTCCTCATGGCCACTAGTCATTCTGTGGAAGTTCATGTGCAAGTCCTATCTATTCCTAAACTAGAATCAAGTTACTAACAGTGCCATGCTGATGAGAATCATGTACATTAGGAACATGATGATGTATCATAGAGTCTTTGTACTTTAAAAAAATTCTATATTCTATTCCTCATAAGTCCCTTGAATGTGAGGGCTACTTTCGGTGGTGCCAGATGCCTAGGTATCCTGGATACTTAACTGTGTAGGCAGCTAGGATCTGCCTAAAGGGATGTTCTTTATCCCCACTGGAATCTGAGGCATGTGTCACTGAGGGGCCCTCTTCCATGAGCTTTTTACTTCATTGAATCTCAAATGTAATGTCTTGGCATACAACCTACAGTATATCTATAACTGGGGCCTATTCATATCCAATGATGGTTAATGTTTAGAACTGATCCATGGGCTTTGGAAATAGATGGTCTGAACTTGAATCCTGTCTCTTCAACTTACTAACAGTGGGACCTTGGAAAAGTAATTTGTTTTCTGTCATATGCCTCTATTACCTTATCTGTAAAATGAGAGTACTACTAGATTCATCTCAGGATGTTTGGGGAAGGTATTAAATAGTTAATATATGTAATAGGCTTAGCTCAGTACCTGGAACATACGAACAGTCCATCTAAACTTAGATAGCTTAGCCATGTAAGACAGTTTGTACTAGTGGTAACAGGGCATTGACTCTGCAGTAAAACTGCCTAGTCATATCCATGCTCTGGTTCCTGTTAATGTGTAAACTTGGGCATGTTATCTTATCACTCGCAGCCTCTATTTGCTTCGCTGTTAAATGGAAACAACAGCACATGCTATTTAAGTTATTGTAGGGGTTTTAAATTACATATTGGATGTAAAATGACCAGGCACAAGATAATCCATTGATAAATTATGTTTTTGATGATTATTGTGAAGATAGAATTTGTGATGATAATGTGATGATAATGATATAAAGGCACCAAATAAATATAGTCTGAAATCCCATCATGTTTCTATTGACAGGATCAGAATTGGCCAAGGATTTGGAAAATTAATAAAACATTATGGATTACACACGTTTGAGAAAATCTTGGATGGGTGTACTATGAGATTCTCATTTTATGCTGACCACTGCGTGGTTCCAACAGTCTCCTGAGATTCTGCCATAGTTTTTGAAGTTACCTAAGGATGCTGATAGAGCCAGGGTGACCCAGTAAAGGAGGGTGGGTCATCCCTTTATGTTAAATCTTCTGTATCCAGAATTATGGAAATAGAAGAAAGACCTCAGCTACCAAAAAATTTATAGCAGGGAAAGAAAGGCTCTATGCTTAATACCATAGGTAATGCCTGAGATAGCCCTAAAGTGTTCTTGTGTTGCTTGATGAGTCTTTGACCTAAGACCTTTCCATTTTTTTTCCTGAGCTATTCTGAATTTAACCTTTCCAGATTTTAACAGCCCAATTATATATTAAAAATTACATTTGACTATGTGCCCTCAATCTTGCTAGACCTGCAGTCTTTTTAGATACTAAATTTCTTATCTATAACCTCATTTTGAAATCCCTTATATTTGGGAAATGTAAAATTTTTAATAATGAACAATTTCAACCTTGACAAAAAGCTCATCCAACAGATACTACTGTTGCTACAAATAAGCTAGTTCCCTTATCTTTTCAGATAAAGTATCTTGCTGGGTTAATGTTCTTATTTTCTCATTACTTAAGGTGACTTATGAGAACCTCATGAAGATAGCACAGATGTGTAAAAAAGATAATTTTCTGTTTTAGTTTTACAACACAGTTTTCTCCATTTCGCCACCACACACACACAAACACACACACACACACGCCCTCATTAAGACTTTCAGAGAGTATCTGTGAGGTAAGAGCCATATCATGATTGTTGAAATAATAAATATAAAGAAATAAATCACTCTTCTAAAGAGTAGTCATATTGAAAAAATAAAAAAAAAAATCCTGTTAAATTATGGTAATACTATTGATTGTAACCTTTGTGGGAAGATTCAACAGAGCTGAAATTTGTCCTATTACATGACCTTGGATAATGATTTGACTGCTCCATGACTCAGTGTAGAAAGGTGATAAAAATCTTGGTTCCTTTATTTAAAGGTATGTTACAGATTTAGGGAGTTTATGTATTTAATATATTTGAACTAATCAAAATACTAGAGGAACAGAAAACTGTTACTACTATAACCTCATGATATCTACCTAATAATGTGCTGTGGAGAAACTTAATGATACTAGTTTAAAATGTTAGCAAGGCATATATAGGTTTATATACAGATAATAATGCCTGAAAATAAATAATATTTACTCCAATTACAATGTTGTTGAATTGCTTTGAGGAATGACCTCACTTTATTTGAGATAAAAGATTAACAATATGTTGCACTCATTGCAAACTCTTAAGATTTCACTCAGCGTCTGCAGCCTTCTTTTACCTTTGAGCTGAATCCATAATTTTCTTCACTACAAACCCAGTCTCAGTTGCATTAGCCTCTGCTGGTTATGGCACTATCTATTCTGTGGATACACTATCATGTTTGGGATAGATCAATCCTGACAAGGTATGCCCTTGTTCTGCTTGTACTTCTGATTTTTTCTTTTCTAAAACTCATGAAGAGTACCCTAATTCAGATTTTTGTGTTTTATTGTCCTTATACCCTCTTCTGCAATTCTCTTCCAGTATTTTATTTGAACTGCCTATTTTCACATTATGTGACTCTGGAAAAATCACCTGAGATTTTTCTTTTTTTATTTCTTTGAAGTTACCCCAGGATGCTGATAGGGCCAAGGAAACTCAGAAAAGGAAGATGAGTCCTTTAAGCTAAATGCTTTGTACCCATACCTGTGAGAAAATAGAAGATAGGTCTTGGTTCCCAAAAAGTCGAAGAGCCCTGCCTTGCTCTTCCTCCACCATGCTGAGGCTACAGTGATGACCCTAAATATAATTCTGTAGATGAGATCTTAAGGCACATTAGAACAAGCCGTCCCTATGAGCTTTCAAATAACTCCTATACCAGATTACTTAGTACTATTCTCACCCTACTTTTTCAGCCCCAGTGTCATCTCAGATTTCTTATTTTTGAATGTTATGCAAGTTAAGATTGCTGTACCCTTTGGACACAATAATTTGTCAATGAGCCCTTCTAGTTAGTGCCAATATTCTACTGAGTATTGCCCATTCCTGGCCTGTCCTGGTGAGCAGCAAGCCAGGCTCAATGCAATCTTGAATTAGATCAAGGATGACTTTTTTTTTTTGGAAAGTAATAGTACTAATTTATTAAAGCTAATTGCTCTGCAGCCAACTGTAATCTGAGAATAAAGTAAAATTATTTTAGTGTATGTCTATATATGTCACTATCCAATAGCAAATGTTTGATTTTATTTAAAAGCATGTATGATTTATTTTGAGCAAACAGTGAACTGTAAACTAATTGGGATGCAATGAGAAGTAAGAGATGGTCATCACTTTCCAGGTGCTTTCAGTCTAGTGACTGGGCTAGTTACAAGCACAACTCATTCAAATCCAACTTGCACAAAAGACATATGACTAGAGCATTTATTGAGCACTTACTTTGTGTCAAGTTGTATATTGAGCATTTAAACATTTTATTCAATTCAAATCATAGAGCAGTCTTAAGATATAGATAAAATGATCTCACTTTCACAGATGGGGAGCCTTAATGTTAAAAGTTCAGCAACTTGCCTAAGGCCACAAAGCTCTGGAAATTTAAGAAATACAGATGCAAATTCCTCCGGCTCTCAGACTCATTTCCTCAAAGGCCTTTCTGCTCTACCCAATTAACATCTTAGTGTCTGATTTTGTTTGTTTGATGGCTAACAGATTTGAAACCTTTATTTATGAGACCCCCATTCTGCTGAGCAATTTGTAGCAGAGTAGAGGGGATCTGTTTTGGAGGATGGGCAATAACAGGTTGAGAAGGAAGGACCTCCATGGAACCTCTCCCTTATCCTGAAGGGTGAATATGGATAATGAAGTTCATCTTTGAAATCATTTAGCACTTTGATATTTTAAATTCCCATTCCGACATATGACATAAGCAAATCCTAGTCTTTGAGGTATCCCTTCTTTGACTGTGAAGTGTATAAAGATGACATCTAGATGCTTATTAGCCATGACTGAAGAGAGATACATATAGTTAGGTGCCAGGGTAGACCTTAGGGATAACTTTAGAGTCGGCCATATTTGTTCTTCCTATCTACCATCACCTTTCCAAGTACTGCCTCATTAACACCCAGCGTATTTCTGGGGTCCTTTTTGAACAAGCCACTTCTTAGGCCAAGCATTACTCAACATGTTTTGCATATATTTTATCCTTGTAAAATCCTATTGAGGTATATTACATATTATCCCCTTTTCCTGATGAGGAAATTAAAGTGTATGTTTGTTAACAAGCAATACTCAAAGTTTGAAAGACAATGTGGGCAGGTCAGAGATACGAATCAACCTGATTCCAGAAAATAAAGACAACCAGATCTTAATGGAGGGGCAAGAATGGGCTCCGCTGCAGATGCCGTTACCCTAGGCTTGTCCGCATGTGCAAGAATCTCAGCATCTTCCATTTATGTCACTAAGTCATCTCACTTGAAAGCAAAGAAGCAGAAATCTTTTTTTAAACCCATTTTGTTAAAGTTCACTCTTTTGTTTAACTAACTTAGAAAGGAGAACATTCAAACACAATTAGAATAAACTTTGCTGGTTCTTGAGCTTGAATGGTACAGGATTTATATAACTGCCTCCATCTGCTCTTTTTTGGTATTAGAACTATGAATCTTACATTTTCCCCTAAAACTCAATAGTTTTTTTTTTATCATAATGACTATCTTCTGCACTCTAATTAAAAAAAAGAAAAAGAAGAATCTTTATCTCAAGGATAGGGGCTGCAGACACTCTTGCTGAAGGATAGTTATAACCCATTTTGATTAATAGTGTAGATAAGAGAAAAGCAAATATTGCCTATGTCCCTCCACTGGCATCTTTGATATGTGGATGTTGGATTGGAAGTATACACAGGAAGGCATACTTATTCTTATGATTCTTGCGGTAATTCTGAAATAGTTGGAGTCATAAAACTGCTGTGAGGGACAAATTTCAGAAGCCTTTCCACCCACATGCCCTGGAGGATGTGGTTGGTCAACTCTCTGCCCTTACCTTCTTTGATCTATCATTTTTAATTTAGTTGATCACTCCTTCCTTTTTGATGCAAGTTATTCATTTGAATTCAAGGTAAAATAGTCCCTAATTATCCTCCTATAAAACTGGCAACTAGTTCTTATTCTTTGTGTACTCTCCCTCATCCCCCTTATCATAAGACACTGAATGACTTAGTGATCACACTTAGGACCTCTTTGTTTACACTCATCTCCTTGGTGATCTCAATCAATGACAAAGCTGAGGGTCCCCAAATTCTAATCTTAATGACAGGCTTGTCCTCTGAACTCCAGATTCATATATCCAATTGGCAATTCAAAATCACCATTTTGGTATCTAATAGGCAAAACAGACTTAATAAGTCCAAAATCAAACTCCAGCTCTTCCCTCTAAAACCTGCTCTTCCATCATCTTCCCACTTCCTGTATGGGAGCTCCATTGAGTTGCTCAGATCAAAGATCTTATAGTCACTTTTATTTATCTCACCTCCCAAATCTGATATATTGCCAAGTCCTTTTTGTTCTGCCTACAGAATATATCCAAAATCTGACACGTCTTGCTCCACCCATTGTTCCCAATCTGATTCAAGTAACCATTTTCTCTTACCTGTATTACACCAATCACCTTTTACCTAATTGTCCTTCTTCCACTCTTTGCTTATTCCCATCTCTCTTCTCAGCAGAGTAATTGTTATAATATTAAATTCCAATCCAATATAATATTAAATTCCAATTGTGGCATTAACAAATCTCCCATGGTTTTGCATATAAATTATAAAATCTAAAGCTCTAAGAAGGGTCTCCAAATTCCTGCATAACCTGCTCCCCCCCCATTATCTCTCTGACTTCATTTTGTATATTCTGTTTCATTCACTCTGCTCCAGACACACTGGCTTCTTTGAAGTTCCCTTAACATCTTCCCAACCCAGAGCCTTTTCACATGCTATATATTCTCAATTAATACACTCCACCTCCCCTAGATATCTACCTCTAGTTCTTTGTTTAAATATCATCATTTCAGTGACCTTTTCTCTTACGGCATATTTCCTCTCTGGCACTCTATGTTTCTTCAGAGCACTAATCATAATCTGACAGATTTGTAATCTGAGATTTACCTTATTTTATTTGTTTATTGCCTCCATACTCTCATGAAGAGATAAGCTACCTGAAGAAAGAGGTTTTTGTTTCTTAATGTATGGATGAACTCTTATGATCTAAAACACTGTGGGTTTAATAGACTGTCAATATATATTCACTGAATAAATAAATGAATGAAAAAATAAATTAATGATGTGATGGCAGCACAGCTATTGGCAAAAATATTGTGGCATTGGAATCTCCTTTGAAACACATTTGAGGACATCCTGCCAGACATCAGGTTAATTAAAGAACTGGTGATCTATAATGATTTTTATTTTCTATATATTACCAGGGTCATAAGAAGCCCTAGTGATGGGAGAAAAATTTTGACATGGGTAATGTGTTATTCTGTATGTTATAGCCCTATCCCTTATCAGGTCAAATCTAGGGATAGTTGGAGCTATCCCTTTGAATAACAAAATTATACATGCCAATTGTTTCTTCCCGTCACACCCTTATTGCACTTTACAAAACATAAGTCTGATCATATCCCCAGCAAGTTATACCTTTGGTGGTTTCTTGTTGCTTTTGTGATAAAGACTGATTATGTAACAAGAAACACAAGATGTTATACTCTTGCTTCCTCCAGACCCTTTCTTTCTCAGTTTCTTTTCACATCACTCTGACCTTTGCCTTGTTGCTCTAGTCATGGTTTCCTATTACTAGGACACACTATGTTCCCTCCATCATGTGCTTCTCTCAGGTCTCCCATCACCTCAACAATTCCTATTTATTCCGCAGAATTTGGTGGCTCAGTAAACACTTACTCATGTAAAAGTTGTCTCACTTGTTGTCCAAAGCCTCCTACTCATACAAACATACCTTCTCCTAGATCCAAGTTGCAATTTGGGGGTCATAATTTGGCTATTACATTTCTCCTTTGCTAGACTTTTAGCTTCATGGAAACAGAGACCTATTCTCACTACATCCCCACCATCAGCACAGTGCCTGGTTGTAGTGGTCAGGAATGTGTTGATGGAGCGAAGGAAACGACACTCACATGCCTTCACTACCTGTGATTACAGGCAGAACTCTGGTCTTCCAGAGACTGAGGTTGATCAGCCAAACTGATTTTGTACTTTAATAATTGTTGGTGTGTCATGTTCTTTCTAAACTCAACGTTTTCCTTATTTCCTCTCCTATTTTAGCGTTTTTTTAAATATTTATTTATTTTTGAGACAGAGACAGAGCATGAACGGGAGAGGGTCAGAGAGAGAGGGAGACACAGAATCCGAAACAGGCTCCAGGCTCTGAGCTGTCAGCACAGAGCCCGATGCGGGGCTCGAACTCACGGACCGTGAGATCATGACCTGAGCCGAAGTCGGACGCTTAACCGACTGAGCCACCCAGGCGCCCCAGGCTTTTTTTTTTTTTGAAGGGGAAAACTGTGTAATCTTGAACAAGTAGCTTATTTTCTATGAGTCTAATTCTCAATATATACTAAAAATTCACATATGGGTTTGTAAATGAATTTAATGAATGTAAATGAGATAATGAGTATGGTTTAAAATAATAGCAATAATAATCCAATAAGATTAGCTCTCATTTGTGAGCTTTCTATGTATTCAACACTGTACTAGGTAATTCATATAAATTATCTTATTTCATCCTTCTAAAAAATCTATTAACTATTTTAATAATAGCTATAATTTATTGAGTACTTCCTATGTGCCAGTGATTGCTTAAATGATTTCCTCTGGCTCTTTCATCTTTGAGAAGTAGATACTAATATTCTGACATTGCTAGTGAGGGACCTGAGGCTTGGATGTGTTGGGAAAGTTTTTAAGGTCACACCAGCTTATTGGTTTCAAGATTGTTGGTGAAAGTAACTTGTGGACTTCTAAGTTTCTTCATAAACAAGAAAAGGAAGAAATTAAATGGCAAACAGTGTTCAAGATTATGCTACTCGAGTACTGGTAATATGAAATTCAAAGTGACCCTGGAGATCATTTAATCTAATGTCAACCCTAATTTTATAAATCTTGGAAATGAGATTAATTTGACCCACCTCATCATAGGTACTTTGAAAGTAGAAGACATTTCTTTTTCATTCCTAGTACTACACATGTTGCTCTACATGATGTAGGTGCTTCATAATATTTATGGCATTAAATTTTTCAAGTCACCCATCAAGACAAAGCCAAGATTAAACCAAATCTCCTGACCTCTACTATAGGTCAATTATATTGAATATAATATTAAAAGTGATCAAGTTCAGTTCAGTGCTTTCTTTGTTAAATAGCATCATTATTTTTTTAATTTAAATATTTATTTATTTATTATTTTTTTTTTTAATTTTTTTTTTCCAACGTTTATTTATTTTTGGGACAGAGAGAGACAGAGCATGAACGGGGGAGGGGCAGAGAGAGAGGGAGACACAGAATCGGAAACAGGCTCCAGGCTCTGAGCCATCAGCCCAGAGCCTGACGCGGGGCTCGAACTCATGGGCCGCGAGATCGTGACCTGGCTGAAGTCGGACGCTTAACCGACTGCGCCACCCAGGCGCCCCTAAATATTTATTTTTGAGAGAGAGAGAGAGAGAGAGAGAGAGCAAGCTTGGGAGGGGCAGAGAGAGAGGGAGACAACAGAATCCGAAGCAGGCTCCAGGCTCTGAGCTGTCAGCATGGAGCCCCATACAGGGCTCAAACCCACAAGCTGTAAGACCATGACCTGAGCTGAAGTCGTACGCTTAACTGACTGAGCCACCCAGGCGCCCCACATCATTATTAATAACACTAAGATTAGAACATTTCACAGCTGATATTACAACCACTACCATTTCTGCAAGAGAATCTGCATATCCCCCTGTGGACTTTGTTGTCAGTCACCTCTTTGTATCATTGGTTTCCTGACAGATGCATCCTAGCCGCAGGCTCCAGATTTCCTCTTTCGGTCTTTAAGGTAGCAAAGAGGAGACGCATAGTTATAAGTCGGTTCAGGGGATGGTTCAGTTTTCTTGGTGCCAGCAGGTTGTTGCCATTCATGGAATCCCAGAAGTGAAATCTACAGCAGTTAGCAAAAAAAATGAATATGGGTAGGTGTGTCGTGATGGTGATGGTAAATCCTCACCATGTAATTAGTTTCAAAGAGATTGAAATGTTTGCACAGAGGGAAACATGAAAATAAGATTGCCATGGAAAAGTAAAAGGGATTGAGTTTGTTCAAACATGGAAAGAGAAGGGTAGCAAGCAGCCTAATTAACAATCTTCAAGAGATGACTGCTTTATGACCTCAGATGGCAATGTCCATTGCTTCTCAATTGTGTCAATGGGAGAAGAGAATGAAAGTTAAAGTAAAGCAGAAGAGACTAAAGGATGAAGGAATGAATTTGGATGGATAATGAAGAAGTAATTTCTATTGCTGAGCAAGTTTCTTCCTTGAACTTGAACAAGAGCAGCTGTTAATTATCTTCCTCTGGACTTTAAAGAAAGAGACTCTCACACATCTGGAATGATCAAAGCACTGTCCTATTTTTGAAAAACGATCTCAGGTTACCTGGGTGTCTCAGTTGGTTACATGTCTGACTCTTGATTTCGGCTCAAGTCGTGATCTCAGTTTGTGAGTTTGAGCCCCGTGGTGGGCCATGCGCTGACAGCACAGAGCCTACTTGGGATTCTGTCTCTCCTTCTCTCTCTCTCTGCCCTTCCCCACCCACCCTCCACTCTTTCTCTTTCAAAAGAAATTAAAAAAAAAAAAAAAAGGTCTCAACTCATTCTACCTCAATAACCTGACAGCATCCCTTCTAGATCTAAGATCTAGAAGCCATTTTAGGCTTTTTATTTATTTAAATTCTTGATGACATTTGCAGTTTATCAGTTCAGTCAAAGCAGAGTTGAAAGACCACTTTACTCAAGAAATTTGAGATGAAGCATTAGAACTATTGAGTTTGATTTCATATAAATCCAGAACTGGTTTTATGTTAAACTAAAAATTGGGGGCATCTGGGTGGCTCAGTCAGTTGAGTGTCCGACTCTTCACTTCTGCTCAGGTCATGATCCCAGTGTCGTTTGGATCAAGCACCATGTGGGGCTCTGTGCTGAGCGTGGAGCCTGATTAAGACTCTCTCTCTGTGTCCCTCTGCCCCTCTCCCCCACTCACTTTCCCTCTCAAAGAGAAAAGTGAAAAAATGAAAAAAAAATTGGATGACTTGAATATCACATGACAATGGCATTGGATATCTGGAATTAAGGCCTATATTATGCATTGATGACTAGGTGGTCCTTGTAATTTTCAGGTTACTGAGAAATTCTGCCAGCCTAAGATATTTACCCACTGCTATGCTATGGTCCCTGAAATTTCTACCATTAGCCAACCATTCATTTCAATTAAGAAATTACTATTCTTGGGGCGCCTGGGTGGCGCAGTCGGTTAAGCGTCCGACTTCAGCCAGGTCACGATCTCGCGGTCCGCGAGTTCGAGCCCCGCGTCAGGCTCTGGGCTGATGGCTCAGAGCCTGGAGCCTGTTTCCGATTCTGTGTCTCCCTCTCTCTCTGCCCCTCCCCCGTTCATGCTCTGTCTCTCTCTGTCCCAAAAATAAATAAACGTTGAAAAAAAAAATTAAAAAAAAAATAAATTATTATTCTTATGCATGGGGTTAAGGCTATAAATGCTTTGAGGCTAGTTAATCTATTAGACAATTTTCAAACATAGCTATCACTCCATACAGTTAAAGAGGGAATGCTGGACAGGCCAATTTTGACGGGAGACAAAGCAGGCAGACAGCTGAATAGTATGGAGTGCTGATAGGAACAGACTGAAAGGAGATGCGCCCAGAGAAGCCAAAAGTAGAATAAAAGCATCAGGATGGAGCGCTAGAGGTGTCTCATGCCAACTCCTAAGAGCAGACTTACATTTTCAGGATTTTTAAAAGTCGATTTTTAAGCACAGCCATTATTAAAAATTAAAATATATATATGTATATATATATATAAACAAATCACATTTAAAAAATTTAATGGTTATATTTACTTTTGAGACAGAGAGAGAGAATGAACGGGGGAGGGGCAGACAGAGAGGGGGACACAGAATCTGAAGCAGGCTCTAGGCCCTGAGCTGTCGGCACAGAGATGGACACGGGGCTCGGATTTGTTAACTGCGAGATCATGACCTGCGCTGAAGTCAGACGCTCCATCAACTGAGCCACCCAGGAGCCCCTAAACAAATCACATTTTTTAAAAGTTCATAAATACTCAAAATTTATCACCTCTTAATTATTTTTGCTATTATCTATGCTCTTTTGATTATTTATAAGGAAATATTATATAGTGATGAGCTACAGAGCACCTCTTCCCATCTCCATGTTTAGTGACGTCTTGTTGACAGCTTGAAATTAGCCATGGGGGGAGTACTTACACCATGGAAATCAGTAAATGCTACAAACCAGGGAGGTCCTTTCTTTTTTCTCACAGAGTCCACTGTTAAGCACTTACCAGCACACCATGACCACAGAGGTTCATGAAAGTTCTTAGCTTTCCACAGGAGTAATAAAGTTTATCTGGTAACCGTGAAGAAAGGCAAAGCTCCCAGGCTGAAGCAGTTAATTCCAAAGCATTCTAAATCCTCTAACACCTGTTATCTGTGGATGATTAAGTAACAGTTCACAATCTTTTGCTGTCCAAGATTTTGCTGTAGCAAGGAACACACTGTTAACAACTTGTCTTCCACAAAAGTATTGTCTCAGGAGCTAAACAGAAACATCTGGAAATATCTGCAGCATTGTTTTACATGTTTTCCTCCTATTTTTAGTAATTCTATCAAATGGATTCCCTATGGCTCTCACAGATGTACCTATCTGAAAATAAGCTTTCCTTAGGTAGAATATTTCATCAAGTGTTCAGCATGAAAATATGGGAGTCAGAACACTTGAGTGGTGCTCACAGCTGGGGTGGGATTTTGGCTTGCTGTTAACAAGATGTGTGACCTCAGATGAGTCACTCAACTCCCTAACTCTTGGCTTTCTCCATTTTAAACCAGAGGTAGTACAACTCACCTGGCGGTATGAGTATAAAGATTTCATGAGAGGATGTATGTACAAGTAAAAGCATAAAAACGCCTGGCCTAGAAAGGTGTTCCTGAAATGTTAATCCTTTTCACTATCCTTTTCTTATCTTTTCCACTAAGATATGGAAGCTTTTCAGGACTAGGACAATCCCAAGGGCTAGAAAACCAGGCAGTTTGCCCCAAACCAAACTACTGGAAAGGAGTGTATGAATTTCAAAGTCCTGTTTGCACACTCCCAAGCTAAAAGTTCTCTTTGATTTCACAAAGCCCCAGAGATAGCCTGAAGAAACATTTTGAGAAGAGCAGATACTCTAGGGTGTATTCTTTTTATAGTTAAAAGAGACTTTTGAATGTGATCTGGTCTCTCTACAATAGCTTGGGGCCGTGGACAGGGAGAAAGGAAGGAAAATTGAGTTCAAGTTTCTATGATCTACTCATTCAGAATTGGCAGCTTTTAAGTATTTCGAACATTTAGCTTAAAAAGGTTATATCACGTCAGACAGGCACTGTGATTTCTTTAACTGCTCTCCAGATCTAACCAAAAAGTTTAAATTAGCAGGGTGGGGTTTGGTCTGGCCTGAGAGACACTGGTAAAATGGAAGACTCATTTTCATTAAGCCCAGAATCTGCATACGTCTCTGTGTTGAACTCTATACTGCCTTCTTGACATGATAAATGAGAAGAAAGGGGATCACACTGAGATACATGTTTCCCATAAGGTTACCATAAGCCTTTGGGATATACATATTCAAGTGTTCTCCCAAATTATTAAAATCAACTTTTGTTTTGAACAGCAGGTGACTTGAAATGCCCTGTAATTAATGGTGTCTATAGAAGGAACAAGACAGAAAGGAAGTGTGAGGTAGGGGGAGGCAAAATTTGAAAAGAGAAAAAGAAAAAGAGAAGACATACAGAAAGGAGAGAAAGAGGAAGGTAAATAATGAGTCCTTTACACTCTTTTATTGATAAGCTGACTCTGCATTTTCTGAAATGTACTTATATTTGCTTTAGAACTCCAAAGATAAAATCCCCTTTCTAAAAATTCAGAAATCACTGCTATAACTCAAATTTATATATAGTTTTTACTATAAAAAATGCTCCATGGTGGATAGCGAGGACACACTAGTGATGATCAGCCATCATTCCTGTGTATTTCTCTCTCGTTAGCTCCAGCCCCTTATGTTCAAATATGTTTGCTGCACACTTCTCCCTGGTTACCCCAAAGTACCTTAAATGGCACATTTAACAATGACTTCTTTGCCTTTGCTCAAACCAGTTTATCTTTCTAGACTGGTGTGTGTGTGTGTGTGTGTGTGTGTGTGTGTGTGTGTGTGACAGAGAGAGAGAGAGAGAGAGAGACAGACAGAGTGAGGGGGTATGACTGACAGAGAGAAACAGACAGAAAGAGAGATAGAAAGAAACAGAGAGACAATGGAATACTACTTGGAAATGACAAAGAATGAAATATGGCCTTCTGTAGCAATGTGTATGGAACTGGAGAGTGTTATGCTAAGTGAAATAAGTGATACAGAGAAAGACAGATACCATATATTTTCACTTTTATGTGGATGGATCCTGAAAAGCTTAACAGAAGACCATGGCGGAGGGGAAGGAGGGAAAAATTACATAGAGGGAAGGAGGCAAACCATAAGAGACTCTTAAAAACTGAGAACAAACTGAGGGCTGATGGGGGGTGGGAGGGAGGGGAAAGTGGGTGATGGGCATTGAGGAGGGCACCTGTTGGGATGAGCACTGGGTGTTGTATGGAAACCAATTTGACAATAAATTTCACATTAAAATAAATAAATTAATTAATAAAAAAAAGAAAGAAAAGGAAGAAAAGAGGAAAGAAAGAAAGAAAGAAAGAAAGAAAGAAAGAAAGAAAGAAAGAAAGAAAGAAAGAAGGAAAGAAAGAAACAGAGAGAAATGCCCTAACATGCCCTCAGTCGTCCAAGTCAGAACTCTGGAAGTCACAGCAGACTGTATCCTCTCTCTTTTCCCATCCTAATAAGAAGTCACCAAGATGTGTTTGTTCTACTCCCTTAGTACCCAGCCCACCCTCTAGCACACACATAACTGCTAGCTCACCACTGTCCTACTCTAGGCAGGCATCATGTTTGCCTGTTATACTGGAATAATCATATTTTCTGCAATAAGTCTCTTCCTTCCTAAAAGCGTTCCCGTGTGCCACCCAAGTGATCCTGTTAGAATGCAAATCTGATTATGTCTCTCTTCTGCTTAAAATCTTCCCCTGTCAGAACAGATTCCCAACTTCTTATCATGTACCCAAAGCCCCTTTTGACCTGCCCTTCTGCTTCTACTCCAGACTTCACTCTGTCCCAAGATGCATTGTTGAATGAATAAAGCAGTGAGTATTCTAGCTTGGATTCATCACATGTTTTTTAGTTTCCAAATTCTTCTCTGTGCTCTTAGGCCTCTGACAGTTTGAAAGTGTTATTTTCTCTGCTTGAAAGTGTTTTCATTTCCCTTCTTTACTTGTTTTACTCTCTTCATTTCTGTAGGTGTTGTTTCTTCCATCATTTTTTTTTTCTCAATCAACCCTAAATTATCTGCCTACTTGACTCTCTCTGCCATTAGCCTGCCAGTTATTTCAACACAGGAATAATTTCTTATGCATGATCTTCTAATTTTTAACAAAAAAGTAGATGCCTGACAAACAATGGATAATTAAAGATGTACAAGAAGTGAATAAATAAAGTACAAGATAACATTATCCTAGATGTTTCAGTTCATTTTCCCATAACCTCTTTCATTACTATTCAGCCTATCTATACGTAATCAATGTTTTAATTTGTGTTCAAAATGAAAAATATATTAAATATCATTAAAATTTACTAGTCTATGAATACTTTTGATATTGATATAGCCACTAGTAATCTCAGGTTCTTGGGTAGGGAAACAACATAAAATGCAACAAGAGGTAGGGAGGAAAAAGAAACAGAAGGACATGGACATTAATGTTCCTTAAATTATTAACAACTAAAGTTTTCAGATACAACCATGATTCTCTGGAAAGACTCACCAGAAGACAGAATGGCAATTGTAAAGATCTGATGTGGGAAAGAATGAGGAACTGAAGTGAACTGAAAGGCTAGTTTGGCCAGGCCTAATTGGGCTGAAATCTGATTCTCTAACTAATATTTAAAGACATTTATCAGATGACAGAACTCAGGAAAAATCATATCCTGATGCTTAAATGCTTATTAAAAAAATAGGCTTTCAGCTTCTCCCCAAATAATGTCTCTTTTTCTCTCTCAAAATCTAAAATATTTCTAAACATTCTCAATTTGAATAAAATCATAGATTTTACTAATTCTAATTACAATTTTCACATTGTGTTTTCTGGACGCAGGTAAAGGCACAAGGCTGCAGGTTGGCAACCTTCCATGCCAAATGATAAACAGTTTTGGATTCTGGCTCTTCTGAACCCTATTGGACATGGTGGGATAGGGTATAGTTAGTGAATTAAAACTGATCCTTTAATGATGGGAATATTTCTTGCAAGAGGCAAAAATTCATTGCACCTAACTAAACAAAGAAGGAAATTTATTAGATACAGGGACATTTCATGGAATGCAGTAGCAGAAAGTATAAAGTCTGGATTTGGAATGAAGTGAATGAAGGAAATAGTAGGTTAAACCTGGAGTAACTCTCTCCATCTCTCTATGTCCATGTGGCCTCTCAACCTCACTGTCTGTATTATTCTTCCTTTTGCTTCTGTATACCAGCTTGCTTTACTTCTCATTGTCCACAGTCTGATTCACATGATCAGTTCCAACATACATTGTGGACTAACTGGACTTTTATATCCCAATTCCAAATCCTGGGGGGAGAAAATCTGATGGACTCTTTTTGTGTCAGGTTAAACTTGCCAGATTTACCCAATAAATGTGTGCATGCAACATTTGGGACATATTTATGCTACATTTATATGTTACCTGAAACTCAAATTTCACTGAGTGTCATGTACTTTACCTGGCAATCCTATGTCAGGTATTGTCTGCTGGTGCAATGAGCTGTAGCAGGGATGGGGACAAGGCCAACAGAGCAGAGGACGGGCTTGCATTTCTGCTAGTTAATCTGGTGATAGAAAATTCTCAGGAAGGGAGATGTGGACTTAATATGTATGTGAAATAATCTGTTGCATCTAGGATAGAGTAAATGAGAGAGAGAACTTTGGTTTTATGGAGGGGGCAGGATTCTGATAACAGGTAAAATACTTGCCAGTTGACTAAGAGAGAACAAAATAGTTTCAACTAGGCAAATTTTTTAGGCAATGTATATTTTTCATAATATGAGATGTGGGGTGCCTGGGGGGCTCAGTTGGTTGAGCTTCTGACTCTTGATTTCAGTTCAGGTCATGATCCCACAGTTGTAGGATCAAGCCCTGCATCAGGCTCTGTGCTGAGCATGTAGTCTGCTTGAGATATTCTCTCTCTCTCTCTCTTTCTCTCTCTCCCTCCCTCTCCCTCTCCCCCACTCATTTTCTCTCTCAAAATAAATAAATCTTTAAAACAATAGTAATTTATGAGATGTATTGAAATGAAATGTCACCAACATGCTTTAGATTTCATCCCACAAACATTAGCTGAGTGTGTGTGTGTGTGTGTGTGTGTATACATATATATATATATATATATATATATATATATATATTTGAATCTTAAATGTATTTTTCTTTTAATTTGAATACACATCCTGAGAGCTAACATTATCATTACAGTTTTGCAAGTGGGGATACTGAAGCTCAAAAAGGCTAATTGTCTACCTAAGATAACCCAACTAGAAAGCAACAGAAGTAGAATTTGAAATCAGGACTGCCTGAAGCCAGAGCCTTTCCACTGTACTGTGTTGCCTCTGAATGTTGTTGCATTATACCCCAACATCAGCGTTATTCCAGGCTGCCACTAAAGATTTCTATAACTCCTTTGTTGGTATCTTAAATCAGCAGCCACGTTTTATATGATGAAAGGCCTAAGGACCACTTCCATATGGAGCACAAGCAAGAGAGCTTGGCTTCCACCCAATATTTTCTCCAGAATTGCTTTCCAATATCTCCGTCTGTTTTCTAATCCTAAATGAGTATAGCACTGGTTGAGGTACCTTCTATACTGTTGAGAACAACAACTGATGCACAAACTATGCATATTCATGAGAGGAATTATAGCAATGCATAAATGCTCTACATTAGTGCCTCATAATCAACATCTACTTCCTCTCTTTTTGTTGTTGTCATATAAAATGAAGGAAGGGGGGTTAGGAAGCTCAGTCACTAATCAAAGATAATTACACCATTGCCATCCAAACATTTATCTGGGCCTCTGTGAGGCAAACAGGAGTGAACATTTAATGCATTGTTTTAACACAGGTCCTATGAAAAGGGTAACATGAGGGATGGTGGCATCTCTCTGTAAAAGCAAATAATCAGAGAATTTTTCTGGAAAAAACAGGCACATTTAATTCAGTGATTGGCAAAATGTTTTTTTCAGTTATTAAGTACTAAATAATAATATTTAAATGAATGAATGAATTGTTCTAAATAAAAGCAAGATTGCAATAAAATTGAAATATTTGAATGGGATGAGGGCAAGGTTGCAATCCTTCCCAGGAAGGTTTCCCTTGAAAACCTATCTTTTATAGCAATAGCCCACTTCTTTTCAGTACACACCGGATATTCAAACATCATTGGCAATAGACAAAGGATAAACTAAATCTTGGCTCTTAACTGTAGCATGAAATGAAGCTTATGTTGATCCTACGACTCGTCATAACTTTTCAACAACAATTTTTAATATCTTACTATATGTTAGGCACTGTTATAGGCATTGATGACACAATGGTAAGCAAAGACAGCCACAGTTCTTATCCACATAAACTTTAGGTTTAGTGTGGGGAGACAGTCATTCATAGAAAAAGTCAAACAAATACACACATAATATGAAACTGGGTTATGAACAATAAATAAAGATTACATGATGCAATGAGGGCACAAATTAGGAGCCTGATTAACTCCAGCTCATCAGGAACTCAGGGAATAGCATCGCTGGGAATTGATTGTTGAAGCAGATACCATTTCAAATAAATTGAGATATATGATGTTGGTGAAAACTTTGGAGATATAAAGCACAGATATTTTTCAAATATTTGGCTCTTAACAGGAAGATATAGATAAAGTGGAAGAAAAGGGAAATGGGGTAGGTTTTATTTTGTTTAGTTTTGATTTTGAGCATTTTCAAATACCAACAGGAAGAACACATTAATAGGGATAAACTAAAATTAGAGAAAATTGATACTGCAGATATCCAGAAAAGGCAGGAGAAGACAACCTCCCAAAAAGGGTAGAAAGGATGAAATAGATAGATTTATTTTAATAGGAAAAGCTAAGGAAGTAATGGGTTTAGAAGTAGTTAAATTTAAGGTTGTGATAGCAAGAAATTGAGGGAGCTCTTATCTGATGAGTTTGATTTTTCCCATAGAGTATGTAAGGAAATCCACTGAGGATGAGTGACAAGTTGGGAAGGGTAGAAGTTTGAGAAGAGAGAATTTGACAGTAAGAAAGAATTTGTAGTAAGAAAAAATTAGGCTGACCAGTAAAATATAGTGGAATTACAGCAGAGTGTTGTATTTGCTGCTGCTGATCAAGAAAATGTAGCAGTAATAAAGTGTAATATTAAGCAACTCCCTCCACCATTACTTCGATGCTTTAGTTCAGACACAAAAAAACCTGGATATTTGGGTTCATGGAGACAGCTGGGAAATTGCAGAGCTTTTAAGTAACTGGCAAGGATTTTACTAAAAAGCTAAGCTATGGACTCTAAGCTGGGTTTCATCAGCTGCTATTTTATCCTGGTATAAAATTAGAAGAAGATTAATAACAAATTCCTTTTATGTGCCCACAATTGTGATAGAAAATCTTCATGTTGATTTTGTTAGGCATAAGTTTGATTGACTGATTGATTGGCAATTCAAAGACAAAGAAAATTTCTACTTTGTCCGTTTACAAGGATATTTCCATGATCTTATATATCAGTCATTCTAGTTTAAACTTTGTTGCTATTGGTCCCCAGAATCAGTGTCACCTTGTCCTCTGACTCCTGCTTCCAAGTGAATAGTCTCTGATTTAACTTTGTGCCAGTCTGGAACCAAAGCTTACCACCTCCTTGTTTTTTCCAGAAAAACCCTCTGTCCCCTGATACACTAATGCCACTGTAGACTTTACTGAGATTCCCCTAAGGAGATGAGGTAGGACAACATCACAACATACACCACAGTTAAGAACCACAAAATCTCCTTAGTCATTTCTCTCTCCCTCAAGATCTCTCTATAGCCCTCCGCTCCATCACCACTGCCGTGGCGTCTTTTCTCCTCTTGTTGCTTCATGCCAATATAAGCCTCTTCCTTCCCACTTGTTCTTCCTTTAAATGCAAAACAAATCTCTCTGCCAGTCTCAAACAGAGAGCTCCTGACTTCTTTAAAGTCTAGGCATCAACAGGTCCATTTTCAGACTCTGGGAGCTCAGCATCTACACAGAAGAAGGTATATCAAAACATCTCAAAAAAGATGGGTCTCTCTTGGCAAGGTGTTCTCATACCCATTTACCAAGGGAGAGGAATTACTCTCAGTGGAGCCTTCCTTCAGAGAAACTGGAGCCCTACTGACATCTGGATTTAAGACTTCTGACCTCTAGAACTGTAAGAGATTAAATTTCTGTTGTTTTAAGCCACCGAGTTTGTGATCATTTGTTGTAGCTGCTCTAGGAAACTAATTCATATATGGAAGGACAACATTTAATGTAAATTTGGGTTTTTCTCTGCCTCCTCATTTTATTCATATCTTGGGGAAGGGAGTGAAGTCTGAATGTATATTTAGGAATAGTATCTGGGCATGCATGGCCTCACTTCTTCCTCTTCCCTTTTTCTTTGGGAGCTAGTTTCCATCAGAAACCCTGTCTTTGCCCCCCCTCCCCATGTTCCAAGTTATAGGAGAATTATTTTTTAGCACAGTTATGAAGGGGCATGTAAATATGTTTACTCGCTGGGTTTATTATTAGGAAAGTGATTGTTGCCACACATAGACCTAAGCCGCAGTCTCCTATTTCAGTTTTATTGGTAATAAAGGTAATGGTATTTTTCTACATCTCTGAGAGATGAGAGTTTACCTCATACTCTATTTCCATTTTAGTCAATTTTTAAATCTTTTGGAATTCACTCTCTACTTGACTAATCCAAACTTTTCTATAACCTTTCATCAGCTCCATCCAACCTGAGATGACTAAGGAGAAACGATAGAGATTTGTGCTATCATAGGACCCCAAAGAAATAGGAACAATTTCTGACTTCTTAAAGTCAGCAACCTAAAGACAATAAAGCCACATATTAAAAATTTGGACAGAAAATTGTTTTTCAACCTAGAATCTAAAATCCAGCCCAAATATCCATCCAGCATGAGGGTAGAAAAAGTCATCTATTTTTTTTTAAGTCAACTTTGTAGCAGGAGAATGGAGTAGTTAAGGAGTTTATTTCTGAGTGACTATCTTACCTGACAGATCTGACTCTTGAAATACTACCTCAAAAGTTTTTTACAGAATTATTGGATGGAGTGAAGATATTTGGCAAGAAGCATAAGAAAATTAAAAATCACTAACTCCAGTAAATAATCAAAAGATGTTCAAGAAAGGCAAATTGCTTCATCAATTAAAAAAAAAGTTATAATTAAAACACCAAATATTAACTTAACTAAAAGTTATAATACAATTAATTATATTGGATGGGTGAGGGAGGGAATTATAGCCATAAGAAAGGTAAGATATTTTTACCTTATACCATAATACTGTGCCAATCAGTATGGTAGATAATTCAAGAGATGAGTGTGTGTGTGTGTGTGTGTGTGTGTGTGTGTGTGTGTACATGTGTTCACAATTTAAAAAGTAAATAAGAGAAGAGCCAATCCAAAGAAATAATTAGAAGGAGCATTTCCAAAGGCAGGAGTAGGAGAGTGATGGGAATGGCTATATTTGTTAGAAGCTTTTGTGTATTATTTAAGTTTTTAAACCATCTGCATGTATTACTTTAAGAATAAAAGTTGATTTAAAATATATAAAAATAAAAGTCTATAAAAATTCATCTTATAAACTTGATTTATTAATATAGATTCATGAAATAAATCTACTAACTATATAGTGAAAACAAAATAAATCTTACCCTGCAGTTATATATTGGTATGCATTTGTGTACAATTTGGTGATGAGGAGCAAATAGGCAGAAAATAAAAATTGGAGCCTTGGGTTTCAATCTGTGAGTGAAAATTAAATATACATCTAAATAAAAATAAAAGGAAAAACAAACTAAAATACTAGGCAACCATAAAATGAAAGATGGAAGATTGGAAGTAAAGCCTTGGGTGCTTATATTTTCTCGGCAGGATGAAAAAGAATTAATGAACTTCACATTCTTTATATAGAACATGGTGAATCTATAGATTTATATTTATAATTATCTTAAAATAATATTTAGTATATATAATCATATAATAATATAACTATTTTTAGGTTTGTATATATAAATTCACATATGGAAAGACAACATTTAACGTAACACTTATTAATCTTAATGCAACTGCTGGGTAAGCAAGAAGTTTTTGGGATTCTCTCAGCAAAAAAAGTGCTAGTGGGTGCCATTTTCCTCTCTCATTCTACCTTGCTATAGAGTTGGTGTTGTTGGGCACTATTTTGGCAATCTCCCTCCAAAATGCCAGCACTGCTGGGCACACAATGCTCCCCTGCAACCACGGCTCTGCCACAGTTGGTGGCTATGCAAAGCCCACACAGAGGATGCCCCTTAAGCACCTGGTTTTGGGGGCAGGAGGATTGTGCTTCTAAGTCATCTTCTTTACAAGGTCCCTCCTTCAAGGCTGGGAGAGGTAGCTCTTTTGCCTAATGCATAGAAACAAATGTTGATAATCAAAATGAGACATATAATATGTTCTAAATGAGAGAATAAGATAAAACCTCAGAAAAATACCTTAATAAAATGGAGATAGGTAAAATGGAGATGATAAAAAGTTCAATGTAATTCTCAGACTTGGGAAAAGAATGGGTAAACATAATGAGAACTTCAGTAAAGGGCCAGAAATATAAGAAAGTACCAAACAGAAGTCTCAAAACTTAAGAATATAGCAACTGAACTGAAAAATACACCAGAGAGGTCCAATAGCAGACTGAATGAAGCAGAAGAATGGATCAAGGAGCTGGAAGATAAAGCAACATAACTCACCCAGACAGAACATCAAAAAGAAAAAGAAATTTTAAAGAGAAGATAACTTGAGGGATCTAGGAACAACATCAAGTGGAGTGACATTTGTATTATAGGTGTCCTAGAAAAAAAGTAGTGAAAGCTTTCCTAATCTGGGGGAGAAAACAGACATACAGGCCCAGAAAGCCCAGAAAATTCCAAATAAGATGAACCCAAGGAAATCCACATCAAGAAAATATAATTAAAATGTCAAAATTAAAGAAAAAGAGGTAATTTTAGGGAAGGAAAGAGAATAACAATTGTTAAATATAAGAGAAACCCCATTAGCTGATTTTTCAGCAACAACTTCGCAGGCCAAAGGGAGTGGTATGACATGTTCAAAGTGCTGAAAGGAAGAAACCTAGCCAGGTGGATTATCCTTGGTTGAAATTTTTTTCAACATTAAGCTAGAATGAAAGTCAAAAGACAAAAGTAGTAAAATTTACTGAAACTATAATAATTAGCTAAGGGATACTTAAAATAAAAAGATGTAAGTGCCTAAAAAACTTAAAATATGAGGGAAAATTAAAAATGTAGAGCTTTGGAATGTGTTCAAATTTACATTGCTACCAACTTAAAATAGATGGTTAAATACATAAGACAGTATATGTAAACCTCATGTTAACCACAAAGAAAAAGTTATAGCAAATGCATAAAAGAAAATAAGAAAGGAAGCTAAACATAACACCAAAGAATGTTATCAAAACTGAAGAAAGAAAAAGAAGAAAAAAGGAACAGAGAAAATTATAAAAATAGCCAGAAACAAATAATAAAATGACAATGGTACATGCCTATTAATAATTACTTTCAATGTAAATGCACTAAATTCTCTAATCAAAAAGACACAGAGTGGTTGATTAGAAAACATAACTCCTCTATATGCTGCCTACAAGAGGCTCACTTCAGAACTAAGAACACACAGAGTGATGAAACCAAAAAAATTCTAGAAGAAAACATAGTCTGTAAGGTCCTTGACATCAGTCTTAGCAATGTGTGTGTTTGTTTGTTTTGGATAAGACTCTAAAGGCAAGGGCAACAAAAGTGAAAACAAATACACGGGGTTGCATTAGACTAAAAGGCTCCTGCCCAGCCGAGGGAATAATCAACAAAATGAAAAAGCAGCCTACTGAATGGAAGATGGTATTTGCAAATCATGTATCCAATAAGAGGGCAAAATCCAAAACATATTAAGAACTCATACAACTCAATGACAACAATAAAAACAAACCCAAACAGGGGTGCCTGGGTGGCGCAGTCGGTTAAGCGTCCGACTTCAGCCAGGTCACGATCTCGCAGTCCGTGAGTTCGAGCCCCGCGTCAGGCTCTGGGCTGATGGCTCAGAGCCTGGAGCCTGCTTCCGATTCTGTGTCTCCCTCTCTCTCTGCCCCTCCCCTGTTCATGCTCTGTCTCTCTCTGTCCCAAAAATAAATAAACATTGAAAAAAAAAAAACCCAAACAAGCTGATTAAAAAATGGGCAAAGGACCAAATAGACATTTTTCCAAAGAGAACATATAGGTGGCCAATTGGCACATGAAGAGATGCTCAACATCACTAATCATCAGAGAAATGCATATCAAACCACAATGAGATATTACCTCACATTTGTCAGAATGGGCTATTATGACAAAGACAAGAAATAACAAGTGCTGGAGAGGATATGGAGAAAAGGAAACCCTTGTACATTGTTGGTGGGAATGTAAATTGGTGCAACCACTGTGGAAAATACTAGGGAGCTTCAAAAAATTAAAACTAGAACTACCATATGATCCAGCAATTCCACTTCTAGTATCTATCCAACTTAAAGGAAAACTGTAATTCAGAAACATATATATACTTGTATGTCCATTTATTATTTATAATAAGCTAAGATATGGAAACAACCTGTGTCCATCAATGATGAATGGATAAAGAAAATGTGATTATATTATATTATATTATATTATATATATTGTATTATAGTTATATATAATGGAATATAATATATATAGCTTTATGTATATTATATATATATATATAATATACATAATGGAATTCTACTGAGCCATAAAAAGAATTAAATATTGCCATCTGTAACAACATGGTATAGTATAGGGCAGTATACTAAGTGAAATAAGTCAGACCAAGATAAATACCACATGATTTTACTTCTAAGTGGAATTTAAAACACAAAACAAAACAAAACCAAGACTCCTACATACAGAGAAAAAACTTGTGGTTGCCAGAGGGGAAGGGCATTGAGGTGTTAAAAAGGGTGAGGAGGATCAAAAAGTAAAAACTTCAGTTATAAAATAAATAAGTCATGGGAATGTAATGTGCAACATGGGGAATGTAGTCAATAATGTTGTATTAACAGTCTATGGTAACAGACAGTAACTACACTTATTATTGTGATCAATTTGCAGTAAATACAAATGTCGAACCATTGTTGTACACATGAAACCAATAGAATGTCAATTATATTTAAAAAAAAGAAAAAGAAAGGTCAGTGGGAAGCTAAATATATCCACATTAATACCAAACCTTTATCTAGCTGTACATTAAAAGTTTACAGTGTATTTTTATCCAGTCTTCATTGGAATCCAACCTCATATTTAGGAAAGTTGTTATTTATATCTAAAAACCTGGATCAAATATCTTCTCTCCAGGGAGATGTCTTTGATTGCAGAAGACAGAACTATTTTTGCAACAAATACAAGCAGTTTGACTCTAAGCAAATTACTTAACATTGCTAAATTTACTTACTTTCAGTAGTTAATTCCATAAGATTATTGTACAGGGTATCTGAGATTAACTCAGATAAAGGATTTAGCCCTGATTCTTAGTAAAAGTACATCAATTCATAGCTATTATTATTGCATCTAATGGGGGATTAATTGGTAACTACTAATATTCTCTGTGCTTGCATCGCAGAGGCTCTTTTGCATTTAACACAATTAATTATACTTGATCACTTTCTAACTTTCCCACTATACTGAGCTCCTCAAAGGCAAGGCAGAGACTTACTCATTTTTAATTTCTGAGTCTAGCAATGGACTTTCAGTATTTCTTAATTACTAAATGAGTAAAACAAATAATCAATCAATTTTTCCATCCATGTACCCATCAGTTTGTCTATATACTAAGTGGAAAATCCTGCATCGTTCGGCTTTGCTGATTAATAAAAACATGGGTATATTAATATTTTTGAGGTTTTCAGTAAAAACTTATTTGATGAAAACTTCTAATTCTTGCAAAAACAGACTTGGGATGAGAGTGCAAACATTCTTTTACATTGAAGCTAAATTTTGTTAATCTGATGACCCATTTTAGAGTATATATGTATATATTTATACAGTTTTAAATTAACATGAGTACATTTATAAGTATATATATATTTATATGTGCAAAAATGTATTTGTTTTGTATAACCAACTACAAATATAAAAAAAGTTTTGTATTTACAAATATATACAAAAATAAGTATAGGGGCACCAGGCCAGGGTGGCTAAGTTGGTTAAGTGTCCAACTCTTGATCTCAGCTTAGGTTTTAATCCTTAGGATCATGAGTTCAAGCCCCATGTTGGGCTCCATGCTGGGCATGGAGCCTACTCGAAAAAGTGTACTTATATAATGTGTATATAAAACTATGTAGCATATAAAAATATATATGTATTTAGGAAAAATATTTATATAATATTTTAGTATTTATATCCTGCTTCCATAAGAATATTTGTAGAGTTTAACAGTAAAATATAGATATTGACTGGTATTATTAAAATTAATTATGTAGTGGGGCACCTGGGTGGCTTATTCAGTTAAGTGTTTGACTCTTGGTTTCAGCTCAGGTCATGATCTTATGGTTCGTGGGTTCAAGCGCCACATCAGGCTCCATGCTGACAGCGTGAAGCTTGCTTGGGATTCTTTCTCTCTCTATCCCTTCTCCACTTGTGCTCTCTCTAAATTAATTAATTAATTAAAGAATTATGTGGTGATGAGGTCAGAATTCTAGTTGTATCAAAAATATAGACTAAAGTGAGTTTTACTAAGCATTTATCTTTGGGCCAAAGGAAGCTAAAGTCAACCGCCATTTTGCTCATCTTCTCTCACCTTGACTTCCTTAAAGTTTTCTCCCAAAAGCGCTCTGTTGCACAAGAGAATCATTTGTATTCCCACCAACAGTGGAATGCAAACTGGTGCAGCCACTCTGGAAAACAGTGTGGAGGTTCCTCAAAAAATTAAAAATAGACCTACCCTATGACCCAGCAGTAGCACTGCCAGGAATTTACCCAAGGAATACAGGAGTACTGATGCATAGAGGCACTTGTACCCCAATGTTTATAGCAGCACAAAAGCCAAATTGTGGAAAAGGCCTAAATGTCCATCAACTGATGAATGGATAAAGATGTGATTTATGTATACAATGGAATACTACTTGGCAATGGGAAAGAATGAAATCTGGCTATTTGTAGCAACGTGGATGGAACTGGAGAGTGTTATGCTAAGTGAAATAAGCCATACAGAGAAAGACAGATACCATATGTTTTCACTCTTATGTGGATCCTGAGAAACTTAACAGAAACGATGGGGGAGGGGAAGAAAAAAAAAGAGGTTAGAGTGGGAGAGAGAGCCAAAGCATAAGAGACTCTTAAAAACTGAGAACTGAGGGTTGATGAGGGGTGGGAGGGAGGGGAGGGTAGGTGATGGGCATTGAAGAGGGCATCTTTTGGGATGAGCACTGGGTGTTGTATGGAAACTAATTTGACAATAAATTTCATATATTAAAAAATAAAATAAAACCTCAAAAACAAAACAAAACAAAACAAAACAAAACAAACAAAAAACCCAAGAGAATCATTTGTGGCAGAATCCCCATCTCTGGTTCTGTCTAGGAAAGCTAACCTAATACATATACCTTGTTTGATTCAGCCAACAGGATATTTGATTTAGTTTAGTCTGGCCACCACAGTTTTCTTAGAATTCATGTTTCAATGCCTCTTTTTCTTGAATGAGGTATCCCTAATGGTTATCATTAAGTTCATTTTATATGTCCTTTTTCTTATAACTTATCAGTCAGGTAAAATTTGTAGTATATATGTAGTAATGATCTGGATTTGGAGTGGGGGCTGCTTTCAGCATTCCAATCGCTGGCACCACTTAAGGACCCCTGGACCTTTTAGCCTGCCACTACCCTAGGTTATTCTGTGTTTAAGAGACTACATACTGAGGAGTGAGAAGTCATTCCTTATTTTTTAAATATATGAAGGGTTTATGGTTAAAAGGGGGAAGTTCATTTAAAACTGTATTTGCATAGATAGGACACTGTTTTTTGCTTAGTTCATGTTTAGTTGGAGTGATTTGAGTGCCTCTTAACTTCCATGAACTAGCTCTTCTTTCCCTATTCATCTGTTGGTGTGTCAATAGACTTAATTCTCTTTGTATTAAAACTCAAACATTCCCTATTTATTATTTTATTCCAGTGACCCAACTCATATTGCTTCTTATGCAATAAGTAACTCATGTCCCATCTCCCCAGGGTTGAGTTAGGTAACACCCTCTGGAGAGCACAACCACTGTCCCAGACAAAGCTAGGCTGAGTTTCTTCCCCTATTCTAAATGTTGGATGATACTTAAGAATAGCACATATCCCTTGCTTGTTTGACTCTGGTCATGGAAGCCAATCATCTGCCCAATCCTTTCTAGTCAGTTTCACACAAAAGGCACATTGAGCTACCATAGCTGTAAAATAATTATCCTCAGCTCCCCTGAAACCCATTCTAATGATCCTATATTGTCATGGTAGGCATGCCTAAAAGCTCCTAGGGAGCACTTTCTACACAAAATAGCCTTTCTTTCCGTTCCCAGTCTGAATCAAGTATATGCCTCCTGTGCCCTCAAATTCCATATAGTTCCTATCATTTTGGTCTTAGTAATATGGGCACATAATTCTCTCCTCTTCATTGAGAGCTCTTAAAGATAGGAAACATATCTTAGCCATATTTATCTTTTCAACAGCCAGCAGAGTTTATCCTCAGCAGATGTTATATGTAGAAATGGATGTAGGTTGAATGGATGCATGAAAGAATGAACTGACTTCTTGACCATTTCTTTACAAATAGTTTTTAGAAATGATAGATTTTCTGCCTCTTCCAAATCATAATCTATTTAGAAACTAGAATTTCCAAATGAGTTGTTACCTTTTTTTCCCCTAGCATGAAAATCTCAGCTCTTTATGTAAAGCGAAAACCCCAATAGGATTGCCAATTTATTCCTGTTAAATGCACATTCTCATGCAGGATTGTTAGCCTTCTCATTGTTTTCATCCTGGTAAGTGAGGTTAGGAGGAGCAAGCATTATGTTAAGGCATGGGGAAGCAGCACTAAATTGTAGAGTAATGATCATAAATTACTGCAACTCCATGATTTGGAAATTAATGGGGGGGAGGGAGGGTTAAACACGAATTGCATCCATTAGTGCCACATAAGCTTTTTATTGCCATTTTCCACCCTTTTCCTAGAATGCCTATCATTCAGGGGCATATAATTAGATTCCACTGAAAATGAGAAGAATAAAGAAGGAGTTTCAGAAATTAGGGTAGCATCCTTCACATATGACTGTTTATATTATTTTCCATGGGCAGTGCTTTTTCAGTATTATTTATATAATTTTTTATTATGACATCAGATTCTGTTGCATTTGGGCTCTTATGCAAGCCAAAAGGGATGGTGAATTAATCTATTACTCTTATGATTTCATGCCAATAATACATTTACTGAATACCCACCCCGCAAATTGGAACAAAGATGTGCTTTGTTGTTCACAAATTGAAATGTGGTATAAGTGGTTTCTGTGGAAATGAAAGTAAAGCCCAGAAGAGAAGCCTCTAGTCATTGCAATGTCTCTGGAGTCTGATTTTTCAGTCTCTCATCTATACTATGGAGCCACTGTCTTACCTGGTAGCTTAGGAAAATGGATACCTCCTTCCTTAGTACATACTCAGCACCTTTTCTGCCCTACCTTAATTGTTCACTTTTTATATTTTTTATTAAAGTTTTTTAATGCTTATTTATTTTTAAGAGAGAGAGAGAGGAAGACATAGAATCCAAAGCAGGCTCCAGACTCTGAGTTGTCAGCACAGAGCCCGATGCGGACCTTGAACCCACGAACTGTGAGATCGTGATCTGAACCGCAGTTGGATGCTTAACCAACTGAGCCACCCAGGCACCCCCACTTTATATATTTTTAAATTTAGGACCATGTGTATTCCACCCACTAACTTCTTAGCTCCTTGGAAGGTAGAAGTCAAACCTACTTCGCATATATGCACATTTATGAGGCCTTGGTTTATTAGCTGTATGAGAAATTCATCATGTTCTAATTAAAAACGTATAATGCACATACAAATGCTCAGTTATGGTACATTTACACCTATTCAGGTCTTTAAATGTGAAGTCCAACATAGCAAATCTGCACTTCTTTGTCGTGAGCTTTGTATTTTCTTTTGCTGCATAACAAATTACCACTAGCTTAGTTTCTTAAAACAACACAAAAATTAATTTCTTCTCACAGTGCCTGTGGCTCAGGAGACTGGCACAGTGTCACTTTTCACTAGATATCTCATGAGGGCATCCTAATCCAGTTTTTGGTACCGGTCTATCACTGCCTGAGTTTCTGAACCTATGAAACCCAGGGATATATTTTGATTGATGTTTCTTGGTCAGAAATGCAAACCAAATTTCAATCCAATTAGTAACGTAAAAAATAGCTAAGAGAACAAGAATTTCCAATTTTTGAGCAGTTACTCTTTTCAGGTCCCATGCTGAGCATTTTATACATATTACACCTTTTCTCAAAATGAGGAAACTGAGGAAGAAGGAGATTTCATTAGGTGCTTAAGTCACAAAGCTAGAAACAATTAGAGTCTCAACTGAAATCCAAGGTCCTCAGTAACCAAACGTCTGCTCTAGTGTTATTTTTAACGTCTTCTTATGATTTCTACATCTTACTAAATATCAATATTCCATCCCTTTCCACTGTCATTCCTTAGACTCTCAGATGTGTAATCAGATTAACTTCGGGTTAACTTGATAAACGAAAGTTGGATGCTTTGATTTATACCCACCAGCATTTCATGCATAAATAGTATTAGTTATTTGAAGTTAAAAATATTTAATCTTATCACTTATATTTTTATGCATTAATATATTTAAAAACTCAGAACCTGAAATTAGCTTTGAATTTGGCATTGCCATTGAAAATGTATAGTATTCATCATATATGTGTGTGTGTGTATATATATATATACACACACACACACACATATGTATATACACACATATATGTATATACACACACACATATGTATATAAAATAATAAAGATGATTATTACATCACTATTATCATTATCACCAGAAGTATACACTCTACTCTGTGTCTGATATGGTGCTAATTTTTACATAAACTTTATACAAATTGCTTAAATCATAAATAGTTTCAAAATAATTATTAGTGTGGCTCATTTTATTGATGAAGAAATTAAGACTCAGAAAGGTTAAATAACTTGCTGAAAGTCCTGTCATTAGTAAGTATTAAAGCTGGAATTTGAACTTTGAACTTCTTTCAAACATGTGCTGCTATCTCCCTAAAACTAACATAACATCCTTGATCTGGAGGTTGAGGACAATGTTTTACATGGTATTTTTTTTCCAGTGCTTAGCATGGTGTTCATGGTGTTCTATAAATCTTTGGTGACCAAGACATATCTGTTTATTAAGGTTTAGAGGCTGAAACTGCATGGAAACTAATCTTGAAGAGAAAAAGAATCTAGACAAGACTACAGAATATCCATATCACTTATTTCTATGAAGTGTATTTTGAAAAAAGTTGGAGAATTCATCCCGGCAAAGATTATAATTTTATGTTGGCAATATGAACTGTTGGGCTGTCTTTGAGAAGTGATGAAAAAACTTGCATCTGGAAAACTCTAAAATTTTTGACGTATTTTGACAATTGTCTTCAATTAAGGAGTGGTTTTCATTAATAAAGTCATAAATGCACCTTCCTACAATACTATGCTAATGAACAGGAAGGAATGATCACCCTAAACTGGACAACCTTGACATAAGAACACTAGAAACACTCAGCCAGCAACAGGGTACACTCCGTCTAGTTGCTCTAACGTTTTGTAAAGAATAGACTTGGAAGTCCTCCCGCTTAGCTAAGTAGGCATATTTGGGTGCAGTGAGCTGTTTCAAGCAAGCCATTTCAATTATGCAAAAGTATAAACTACTTTAGAATTACATTGTAAACAGCATTTTCAATCTTGTATTGCAATTATACGTTGAATGCAGAATCAAATCAGAATATAGAAATCCCAAAGACTGCTGGCAGAAATAAAAAAGGGACCTGATTCTCCAAACAAGGGCACAATTTCCCAGCAGCTGGCTTGGCTTCCCCAGAAACCACTCAGTTAAGTTCTTGCGGCACAGGCAAGTTCCACAGAACAACCCATTCATGGAAAAACCCTGGCACTGAATATGTCCATTAGTTATATCTTTCTTTCCCTCACTCTTAGAATTAACTCTTAAGGCAGAGTAGTAGAGCATGGGAGGCAGCAGTGATGATGTGACCAGAAATATGGGGATTAAGATGGATCATCCTGGGTGCAAGTCAGAAGTCTGGCACCCAAAGGAGCTCAGGCAAATGACCTAACATCTGTGGGCTTAGCCTCCTCCTCTATACAATAGGAATAATATTAGTAGCTACTTCTTAGGATTGTTTTAAGTATGAAAAGATATAAAGGATGCAAAGATCTTATTTAAGTGCCTAAAAGCATAATTTCTCAATGAATATTAATTTCTCATAGAGCTGACTTCCAGAATAGTGGTATAAGGAGTTCCAGGGAGCTCCTGAGAGAAGAAATAATTAATGAAAAATATTTTTTATTAAAACTTCTTTATGAGCCTCTTTTAAAGATGAAAATGAAAACATGAATTCAGAAAATTATATGCACCCCCATGTTCACTGCAGCATTATTTACAGTGGCCAAGATATGGAAACAAGCTAAGTGTCCATCAATGGATGAATGGCTCAAGAAAATGTGGTGTGTACATAAATGGAGTGCTACTCAGCCATAAAAAAGAATGAGATCTTGCCATTTATGGCAATATGGATGAAACTTGAGGGCATTATGCTAAGTGAAGTAAGTCAGAAGAAGACAAATAACCCTATGCTCTCACTTATATGTGGAATCTAAAACTAACTAACTAACTAACTAACTAACTCCTAGAAACAGAGAACAGATTGGTGGTTGCCAGAGGCACAGAATGAGGGGTGGGCAAAATGAGTGAAGGGTGTCAAGAGGTACCAACTTTCAGTTATAAAATAAATAAGTTATGGAGATTTAACATACAGTGTGATGACCATAGTTAACACTATTGCAAACTTGAAACTTGCTAAGAAAGTAGGTCTTAAAATCGTCAATTTGAACATATCTATTATAGTTCCTTTGGACTTGTAGAAAAGAGACAGAATGTCTCAACCCTTCAGATTTATGCTATCTAGCTGTGGATAAGAGTATGAGTCTTGGAGTCCCCTAGGTTCAAATAACATCTCCACTGCTTACCACTCGAATTCTGGAAAATAAATGGAGATCTAGGGTTTACTCCTTTGTTATTTTAAGGGGTGCTGGCTATGTGGATATCTGTGGAAGATTGAAATTAATGGCTACTACCCTAGCAGTAGCATGGGTCAGACCATGGCTGAGCTTATAATCAGAAAAGGACCACAGTGCAGAATTTATCTATGTGCCCAACAGATGGTGGACAACCAGTACGCCACAGGAGGACTGTGTAGCAGAGAGAACAATAGTAATGATAGTAACTGCTAAGGACTAAGAACTCCTCGTCTTCTATTTTTCCAGAACAGTAAGCTCTGGGGATCTTGTGAAAACACATAGGTAAGGAGAACCCTAAAACCCTAAAACCCTAAAACTGCCTTTACTGAATGAATAAATAAATAAATATGTTTTGTATCTGGAGTTCACCAAACAAATTCTTACCTGATAATTAAGTGATCTTTACAAGTAGCCTCCTTCTGTGTCCTACTGCTTGCACTGAAGATCTCTAGTGTCTGGTTATGATGATGAAATGCAACAAATTCCCCTCTGTTCCAATGCTCCCCTGAACACATGAGGTTGCAATGCTCAGATCATTCTTTCCTGTTCTCATGCTTCTCTCTTCCCTCTCTCCCCATTCCTGACCTGCTAAGTCTCTATCCACCTTTCTTTTCTAGAATTGTGCTATTTGTTTTAATAATTACAAACATCATCTAAAACTTTTAGGTCCTGCAGTATGAATTAAAACTCATAGACATCTCTCTCCATTTCAGAAGATTTAGATGAGGGATCACACCACAAGGTATGGGAGCTCACTGCCTAAAGGGTTGTCAAAGCAGTCACATTACACAATCGAGAACTGCAAAGGGTTTAGCTTCCCATTATGGTAAACATTGGTTTTCAAAGCTTTTCAGCTTAGACAAAATTTTGGAAATATTGGTCTACATACAATTCTGTATCTGTATGTATATATATGTACACACATGCAAACATTTCACAGGTACACACCTGAGCGGATTATTGAGACAATTATCAGATTAATTTAATGGAAAAATATTCTTCTGCAAGTCTAATGGTTCATGGGAAATTGTTCCCATGGACTTGTGAAAAGGAAACTCGTACAAAATATGAATTTTGAAGTCATTTAGTAACCTCAGTTTTTAGTATGAGGCATAAAGAACAGCAGAGATTTTTTTCTCAAAGCCACATAGAAATTAACAGTGAAAAGTTAGAATTTTTCCAGTGATCTTTTGATAAGAAATATATAGTGGATCTGGGGAAGGGGAAATCCTCTTAACTGGGACAGGCTGCACATCCCTTAGAGGTGCTTACAGTGCATGTATAGCATTTCAGTTAAAATTTTTTAGTGTTTGTTTATTTTTGAGAGAGACAGAGACAGTGTGAGTGGGGAAGGGGCAGAGAGAAAGGCAGACAGAATCCAGAACAGGCTCCAGGATCTGAGCTGTCAGCACAGAGCCCGACACGGGGCTCAAACTCACAAACCGTGAGATCATGACCTGAGCCAAAGTTGGATGCTTAACCAACTGAGCCACCCAGGCACCCCACATTTCAGTTAAAAACAAAACAAAACAAAACAAAAACAAACAAAACCCCCCCACTATCTTGCCCTGGTATAAGCATTTGTAATAACTACAGTATAACATTCTCCAGAAGCCCCAAGATGCAGAGAGGACAGATGTACCAATGATTTAGTGTTGCCATTTCCTGGAAAGATGCCGCATAAACCTAAAAGAGTCTGGAAATTGACAGCTTTAGTGAGAAAGTGATTCAGATATTTAACTATGAAGTCTAGGCAGGTAGGGAGGAGAACCTGACTGGGTGGGAGCTGACAAGCTGAGAGAAGGTGGAATGATTGGCCATTAGAAGATGAAGGAAATGGAGGACCATATACAGTGGAAGAATAAGTCAGTTGGAGACACCTAGAAGGATAGAAGGTTGTAGTTAAACTTTGACATATAAAATCATTAGATTTTGTGGGTAGAAGGTGGCCCAAGATGGCATGTTTTAATATTTATCTGGTAGAAATGGGATGGAATCGATGGTCAATAGAGTGAGTTAGAGAAGCGACAGTGAGCTGGGTGTTAAATAGGTTATCTACCTAGAATTTTAAAGGCTCTGAAGAGGATAGAAATACTTGAATAGGAAAAAAATGTCAGACAGCAATGTATGTCAACAGAAGACAGCAATATGGAGGGGTAAAAAGTAATAGAACATGGCAGCATACACATTGAAGGAAGAGGGAATTTTACAAAAGAGAGAAGGAACATTGTTCTAGAAACCATACCATAGGTATGTGGACTAAGGGAGGATGAGCACTTCTCCTAAAATGGGGACAAGGGGGAATAAGACGTACAGAGAGGGAGTCAGGTTTGGTTAGAACAAAGGGAAAGTGCATTTTACATCAAAAGATTAAAATAAGGGTATTTGCATTGTAAAGGGTTCCAGAAGGCATAGTAGAAATAGAAGGGGATGAGAGAAGGATTCGGGGGAGGTCAAAGATGAGGAAATGCAGAGAAGTGAGTTTATAGGAGTATAGATGATGAGTAGAAGACAGTGTTGTGTTGTAAGCATAGACTCAAGTTAATCCACTTAGTTTGGATCTTAGTTCCACTGAGTCACTAGCTGTGTGTCCCTGGTCAAATTGCTAAACTCTCTAGCTGAAACTCGCCTAGGCCAAAACCACAAACCAAATGAGACATGAGATCACCAATATCCATATGAGGCATATTCTCAAAATCAAATCTGTTTCCATCATTGAAAGAAGTCATGAAGGAGAGAAGAGGCTAAAATGAAAAGCTCTCAATATAGCAGTGTCTGGAAGAATAGTTTCACAATTCCTGGCTCCACCACCTGATGCATACATAACATTTAGTAAGTTCCTTACTTAATCTCTCTAAATTTCAGTCATAACCATAAAATTGGGCCAATATCATTATCTATCTTACAGAACTAAAGTTATGAGAATTAATGAGATGATACACATAAAGCATTTAGCATAGTGCCTTGCAGATAGTATGCACTCAAAAAGTATTATGAATAATACTGTGACAATGCAGGGGACAATAGTCTGAGTCACAGACTATTAGAAAAAAGTGCTTTATTATGAATAGGAAATAGTCTGGCAGAGGTTACGTAAGAAACGATGTAGCCAAACTCACTTCCTTGGTCCCTCACTTCTGGTGTCTTTCTACTGACTTCTGTTTGCTACGTAACAGAGTCAGGAAATGTCATGATTCAATATTTATCCATATTCAGGAGATCATATGATCTGAAGAGCAGATCAGACACTGGGAATCAGGTCATGGTCACAGGACATGTGATCTACAGGACATGTGATCTACAGGACATCATCATTCTCTCCCAGAGAGCAGTGACACTCCTTGTAAAATCCTGATTGAGATCGTGATATGCCACACCTCCTTTGAAAGGCTGTAAAGTGACAGACTTACTATATTAAAACAAAAAAAGTTTTGTAACAGCCAAGTATCCAGATGAATAGGGGTTATATTGCGGAGTGATTTTCAATGCAATGTTAACAAAGAACTGCTTCAGGACAGAGGAGATTCTATTCAGGGGCTGTTAGTGTGTGGGGCTGCTGCTGGCCATGGTTCTGAAAAGCTGGCTCTGGCTCCAACAGGAGCCATCCATGTTCACAAGCTAGAGTAGCTAGGAGTTAGCAGAGTGTGGGGACAGCTGTTATTTTAACTATTATTTTCACACCAAGAGCTGCTGACCATGGATTCAAAAAGCCTTCTCTGATCCAAACAATAGCTGTCACAACCCACTGTGGCTCAGACTTGTTCTCAGTGTTCAAAGCTTTGCTCTAGCTGAAAGTGCCTTCCCCTTTCCTTTTAAACTCTAGTTAGTTCTTCCTTGATCTTCTGGCTAACTGAAGCCTGAGGATCATTATGATTCAGAGGATTCAAAGAAGGTTCAATTTCAAGATTAATTTGGATGTTAAGATCTGGACAAGATGAGTCTATCTTTTCTGGGTCCTCAGGATTACCAGAGGTCTTAATTTGCAGCAAAACCACAGCTCAAATCAATACAGGAGCAGACTCAGAGGCCCTTCCACACAAAGAATGACTCAGGATCAAGCAAGGTTCTCTAAGGGCTTGAGTGAGCAGTCATTGGTTAACCTCTGGACCCAGATCAGACCAGAACCATGGTTCCTAGTCTAAATTTCATTAAAGTGAGGTTGTAGGAAAAACAAAAACAAAAACAAAAACAAAAAACAAATTGCTAAACTCTTTAAGACTAATTTCCTTATCTCTCAAGTGGGAAATATTGAATGGGATAAGGCATATATATTTTTAATATAGTGCCTTAGACATAGTAAGTGCTCAATTAAATTATGAATATTGGTACATTATAACTTCAGGAGACCAAGGTTTTCAGATGTGTGAAACATAGCAGAGTTAGGTAGCCTGGATGCTCATGCTTTCCAATAGATCTGTTGTAGAGTCATATAGGTATAAGCTACGACTTGCTGAAGAAGAGTAAGAAGCCAGGTGAAATTTTGTTTGGCACTTTGCTTATTACTTGAACAGTGCAGTTGTAATTTAAGTGCAGGGTGAGATGTGCTATACTGGAGAGTCTATAGGGAGGTACAGGTTAGGTACAAAGAGAAAGAGTGACTGATTCTACCTGTGTGGGAAGTCATGGAGGGCTATGCCAATGGCTCACTACTGAAATTGAGTCAGGATTTTGAAGACGGGGTAGGAACAGAGAGGGAACAGCATGTGCAAAGACATTCAGTCATGAAGGGCACGGGCTGTTATGCTGAGAACAGCGAGAGAGTCAATGGGGTGAATTCCAGCTGGAGGTGGGAAAAGGGTAGGAAATGAAGCTGGTAAGTGGGCTGATTCTAAAAAGCAAGTAAGAAGGAGCCAAACAATAGTGGAATGAGTAGTTTGGGATCAGTAAGAGACATGAACTGTGTAGGAAAGTCTTCCTACACTAGGTTCTCCACAGGAAGGGTGTTCCTGAAGAAAGAAACAAGGAATTTGGGGCAAACAAAAGTAATAGATATAACAGATACAATCTACTTTGAAGATTATTTCCATAAGCATTCAAAGAAGGCTATCTCTAGGGAGAAACATAACTTTCAAATCACTGTCTCTCTCAGACCAGGGCCTGAATTTCATCAGCATTTCATTCCTCCTTAATTGTCAACAATTCACAAAAGTACTTCACACTGAAATTTCAACGACATATTACAATTTTGCCAGGTCCAAACCCACTTTTAAAGATAAGGAGACTGAAGTTCGGGAAAGGTTAAGTCTTTGCAAGGAGTAGTTCTGGTTAGTGGCAGAGTTACAACTTAGAATTCCAGCATTCTGAATGCCGGTGCAGGGAGCTTTCCACAAGACTACCCTGACCGTCAGTAAAGCCCCTTCCTCCTGAATTCCTTGATGTGGTATATATGTGTGTGAGGGCTAGGGCAGAGAAAGGGAATAAAGGAGAGCAACTGAAAAACCACAAAGAGGAGTATAGAAATGGCAGAGTAGGGAGAGTATTGAAGGCCAGTGTCAAAAATAGAGCATGCGTGTATGTGCTGCGACAATGGCTTCTTGGCAAAATTATCTTTGACTTTTCAGTTCTAACAATTATATAACTGAGACTGTCCTGAGAATATTCCTTTTTTCAAAAGATTTTTATATGAAGGAATTTGACATGGGTCAATGGATTCTCCTACAAGAAATTATAAAAAGTTATGACCTCTGATAGTTAAAATGTAGAGTTGCTACATAATTTCAGAGATCCAAGATTTGCAAAAACGTTGGAAAGAGATGGAAAAAACTTGCAAGGACTTGACCCAAGGGATTAACTTCTCCATAGAGGAATGTGTCAATTAGGAAGCTGCATATTTGCAAGGAAGTGCAGAAAGGAAGGGTTGGAGCAGTAAACATTGGTAATACCTGCCCCCCCCCCCCCATCTACTATGAAGTGGTGTCTTGATACAGGTCCCCACAGCCCAGTCCCTGTGGCAAACTGATCTCTACTGTGGACATGGTTTCATTAAGACACCAAAGAGTATGTCTGGTGATAACTGAACACAAAATCGTACAACTCACTGACTGACCTGACCCTTTTCCGTGCTCAGCAATCAAACTCAGTGAGTAATTTCACTTCCCATGAAGATTTTCTTAGTGAGGGGATGAACTGGTCATATCGATGCAAATGTGCTCAGCTTTATGACAGTTAAATTTCTCATTGTAACTCAATATGATAGCCTTTGCTTTTTACATCATTTATCTGGAGCTTGATTTGTGGGAATTCATTCCAAAAAGAGAGATATGCTCTCAATATGCTAACAAAATTGTATCTGTGAACTGACAAGGCTGAATGAAGGCCACCCTCTGGACCATGCTGAATACTCCAAGCCAAGGACATCTTGTGAACCCCTTGGCAGCCAGCAGTCAGCTTTTTCCTTGAGGCCCTTGATCCTTCTGTGTCCTTAGCTTCAAAACTTTACAATCTCCTACCCAGAAACATATAATTAAAGCAATCAAAAGATGTTGATCACCTTCCCAAGTGAATATAAAATTTCCTTAGTAGGGTTCTTTTTTCCCTCAAGCCCAGGAAAATGCTAACTAAAGGTCATATCAATTATCAACAAAGCACTACAGAAAAACAATTGAATTTTTTTCTTTCCTTAAGCCTTCACTTACATTTTACTAAGGTATCAAACCAGCTTTTTTTTTTCACTGTGGTACATTATGTAGAAGGGAGTCTAGAGACAATAATCTATATTTTCAATCACATGCAATAATGATTATAGCAAATTGCCATAAAATTATCGCTCTGTTTTAGTAAACACTGTATCTAAAAGGTATCCTTTGTGTTTCAAAGCAGATAAAATAAACTCATTTATGCTAATACCTATGTTAACGCTCAGTAAAAATTTCCTAATGCATTAATTATGGCTCTAGATAGACCAATGATTATTTCATATATTCTAATTAGAAATCACTTTAGTCAGTCAGCCATACACATCAGTAAACAAGTAGAATGAATTCCCCAGGGAGGTGATAAAAAGACAATGATTTCCTTTGCACTACAGCTTGGAGAATTTACCCCACAATCAAGGAGTAATTAGAGAAGAAAATGAGGAGTTAGTAAACATACTTGCAGGTGGGAGCATTTGGCAAGGCTGTTTCTTTGCAAAGATGAAATGAAAATGGACACCTTCATTACTAATCATATATGGGGAAATACACTAGCTATCATGATCTCTTCTCAGAAGTAAGCAACAAATACAATCAAATTCGTTGCTTTTGCAGGAGAACAAATTGGAATGTAATCATCTCATTTAAATGCTAGGTTCCCAGAAGGGAGAAAGATGAAACCAACTCAGCATGTTCTAATGATTCATCCCTTTATTACAGAGCTTTATCCCCTCAAGATCTAGCTAATTGGTATTAATTTTTGATGCTATTGTTTGCAATAGGAGCCCTCATTCCAACTTTTGGTCCATGATCCAATGATTAAAATAAGGAGCAGAGGTGGTAGTGGAAAGAGGGAGAGTCATTAAACTGGCTGATTTAACCACTATCTGTATTTGGACCTCCCATTTATCATCCTATTTTTAGCTGTCAAAAATATTTTCAAAAACTATTGTGTAGATAGAAGAGGTATGGCTTTATAACACATGCATTTGTTATATATATATAATTTCTTATCAAGTTGGTGTCACAAATGCAAGCTGCATTCTTTGGCTTGCAGACTTGTTTTCAGTTAATTTGCTCACTTGCCAGCTATTTTTACACAGCACCAGTAAATACAATCTCATAACTAACAATGATCCACATTACTGAAGGTGAAATACTCAGAGGTCCTTTAGTTCACATTTGGGGCTTGGATGTAGAACATTTTAATTATCTGGAAAGCAGTCAAACAGCAAATCAAACATTAAAAGACCAAAAGCATCTTTATAAAATTACAATTCAGCTTCTGGGCTTTCATAATAATTTGTTTCTCTGACCATAGAAAGCCTTAGAAAAAGTCAGCAAGTCATTCTATTAGTCTTAATGGAGAAATAAAGTCTTGAACTCATGAACAACTGTCTTAAAGAAGAGAGAAAGGTCCCCTCTTATTAAAATTAGTGTCAATCAGTTTAGACAGGTAATCAATAACTGTCCACTTACATTGTTCAGTCAGCCATATTACTCAGAAATAAGCCTTGTATCTATTTTAGTTTCACTGATACCTTATCAGGATTAAATTGTGGGTGGGAAAGTTGGGTCATTTCAGAAAACCTTGGAATAAATTTGTCAGAAGAATTGTAAGCCTCATGAATTTATCTGGCATTCTCTTATTATGCTAACCTGAACTGATCATGAGAAGTTAGGGGGAAAAAATGGAAGAGTAATGCTCAGGGGCATAAGTCTTTCAAAGGCTTAAAAACTTACCTGTTTAAATATATTTGCTAATGGATTATGGATTTATGATACTATAATAAAATGTGGTCTCCAAACAGGGTCTATTTCAAAAAGATCATAATTCTATTTCTCAAAAGGTGAATATTTAGATATAAGCCAATTATTTAGTATTTAATTCAATAAACTCATGAATATAAAATGTATGGTAGCTCATGGATGATATATTGAATGGTTATGACAAATGATGTTCTTCATATGGTGGTTAGACTATTATATGGTTCACTTGCTTCCCAATTCTAAGTCCTAATTTTCAGATGTATGTTCCTTAAAAACCATTAGAGGAAACCATCTGGAAACTGAAATTCTCATTTATTTTGAAAGGACTACAGACATGAGATTCAAAAAAAGGAAAGAAAGAAACAAGAAAGAAAGAAAGAAAGAAAGAAAGAAAGAAAGAAAGAAAGAAGAAAGAAAAAGAAGGAAGGAAAAGAGGGAGGAAGGAAGGAAAAGAGGGATGAAGGGAGGAAGAAAAAAGTGAGAGTAACAGATGTATTTATTGTACATTGAGTATCAGTGATAAGGAAATACTAGAATAGATGTTGGAAAGAACAGTGGAGCATCTAGCCCAACAATTTTTTTTTTATAAAAGAAAATACAGAAAAATTTTCCCCCCAAGAGAATCAACTACTTAAAGGAAAAGCATAAATTTGAAAGAATATTTTGGAGCTTCCAATTCAGTGTTCATTCCACTGAATCCAGGAACCATATTTTTTTGTCCCTATAATAGATATTTCTACTTTCCTTTGAACATTTTTGATATACAAAAAATTAATGAAGTGAGGAAGCATTTAAGCCTGGAATTAGGTTATCTCAAGTTTTGGGTCACTTTGAAACCCAATCATTTATCTAGGGTGCGTAGATTTTTCCCCTTAAACTACTTAAATCATAATAACAAATATATCTCCATAAGACAAAATCTTATACATATTCAGTTAAATTCCATTACAACCACACTTGAATAATTACCCCAGGGGTGCCTGGGTGGCTCAGTCAGTTAAGCATCTAACTTGATTTAGGCTCAGGTCATGATCTCACAGTTTGTGGGATTGGGCCCCACATAAGGCTCTGCTGATAGCACGGAGCCTGCTTGGGATCTCTCTCCCCCTCTTTTCCCCCCTCTCTCAAAATAAATAAACTTAAAAAAAAAGAATTACTCCACCAAGCTTTCAGCTTTCATCGTCCAACAACCTCACTACAAAGGAATAGTTGACCATCTCACTGAAGGGTGAAAATCACTCTCAGAATGTACTTTCTGATTAATTCCTTTTTTTTTAATTCGGTTAATACTTATCTAGCACATGCGGAAGTCCCCTCAGATATAAAAAAAAAAAAAAAGCAGTCTTAAAATAAACTTTATAATTAGTTCAAGGCCTTTTAAAAGACACAAGCGATGTTAAATATCAAGATGTGGGTACAGTGCCACCTAGAAATAAGTGCGTATCAAAGAGGTGGCAGTGGATAGTGTCAAAGCATTCAGATCTTGGTTGAAAATGTGACTGCGCTAATTACATTACTTGGGTTTGAATCTTGGCTGCTCACTTGTTAGCTGTATGATTCTGCTTCAGTTTTCTGATCTGCGTAATGAAGCCAATAAGAGTAACTCTCTGTCTTAGGGCTTCTGGGAGAATTAAATGTATTAAAAAATAAATTGTGTCACACAGTAAGCACTCAATAAATACATGATATGATGACTACTGTTATTATTAATGTCCTTTATTCTCCCTAATGTCCCATCTCTCATCACTTAGAGATGTCTGATCTTAGCAACAGAAGACTGAGGCATTGGCCAAAATCAAGTGCTTAAAAACAAAATTGGAGATGACAAAAAAATGGCAAAATATAGCAAAGCACTTGATTTTATGGAAAGTAATGTGTTTTTAATTTTCAAGTCACATTTGTGCCCTTAAAATTACATATTATGGTGAATCATAGACATATTAAAAATATTATGGAAAAAGACACAATTCTGAACCCAAATATAAAATTCCTTGGCTAAAACATTCATTTCAAGGTAAAACTGTAGGTTTGCTTTGGACTTAAATAGAAAAACAACAGTTTATGAGGCATCTTGCATTAAAGAGGATCTAGTTTAAATTTGGTGACAATTTAATGCTAGTGCTACATTCATCTACAGACTCAGAAACCATTACAAACATGTACTGTATCATTATCCTTGTGTTACGGAGACTCCAAAGCATAGGAGATTAGTGTTTTCAGGCAAATAAGCATTTCTTGGCCTGCTACTGGGTACTGATGAGTGTCCTAGGAGATAAGGTATACCTTCAAATGTCTCATTTACTACCATTTTCTGAACAAAAAAAGAAAGAAAGAGAGAGAAAGAAAGAAAAAAAGAAAAATGCTGATTGAGGTAAAAAATGAGTGAGACATACAAATTCAATTTAACAAACATTTGTAATACCCAGCATGATCATAGTTACATAGGGGGACATCAATGTGGCTGAAACAGGATGCTTTTCCTCAAGGAGAGAATGATTTTGCTGATGAGATAATCATAATGATGATGGCTAATGTATTTTAAGTGCTTACTAGGTGTCAAGCATTGTAGTACATTGTTTATACGTGTTATCTCATTTATTTTTATGACCACCCTATAACTAATCTACCCAATTCATAGTAAGAAAATTGAGGATTAGGGAGGTTGAGGCACTTTCCCAAGGATATGTGATGGAGGCTGGGGAGGTTACTAACACATCTGCTTCACCACAGGTGGGTCTTCATGATTCTCCCCATTGGTGGGGCTCTGACATTCCCAAATAGCCCTGACCTTTTGGTGACTAGAAGCTCCTTCCAGAGCTTCACATTTACAACCTTATCTCCTCCTCTGTTTTCTCTCCTTCCTTAAAGAGGTTTGCATATAGATCAGTATCTTAGTTCTTGACAGTTTCCATAACCTACTCTTCTCCAAAGATCTCATTTTCCATTCTGTTCAGTAATCCATTCACTGACCTGAAGCCAATTCCATAGTATTGGAACCAACCTAAGTACCTTGCTTTCTCTCACTGTTAATGTAGTTTCTTGGCAAAATCTAGCCTTGGATAATTTCAATGCTCCATTATTTTTTTCCCATTTTATTGAGATATAATCGACATACAACTTTGTATTAATTTAAGGGGTACAACATAATGACTTGATAAATGTATATATTGCAAAATCATCACTACAATAACTTTAGTTAAAATCCATCACCCACATTGTTACACATTTCTCTTTTGTCATGAGAACTTTTAAGATCTACTCTCTTAGCAATGTTCAACTTTTGAATATGCATTACAATGTTGTTAACTATAGTCATCCTGCTGTATATTACATCCCTAGAACTTATTTATCTTCTAGCTGGAAGCTTGTACCTTATGATTATCTTCACACATTGTCTCCATCCCTTCCCTCCCCTGCCTCTACTTCTGGCAACCATCAGTTTGTTCTCTGTTTCTTAGAGTTTGGTTTCTTTAGATTCCACATATAAGTGAGATCATACAATATTTGTCTTTTTCTGTCTGGCTTATTTCACTTAGCATAATGCCCTCAAGTTTCATTCATGTTATTGTAAATGACAGGATTTCCTTCCTTCTTTTTATGGATGAATAATATCATATGGTGTGTGTGTGTGTGTATATATGTATGTATGTATGTATGTACACATATGTGTATATAGTATATGTACATATACATATATGTGTGTAAATAAATATATGTGTATATTTACATATACATGTATACACACACATATATACATGCACCACATGTCTTTATCCACTCATCTGTCGATGGACACTTAGGTTGTTTCCATGTCTCGGTTATTGTAAATAATGCTGCAGCTAATATGGGGATGCAGATATCTCTTTGAAATACCGGTTTAATTTCCCTTGAAGATATGCCCAAAAGTGGAAATTCTGGATCATATGGTAGCTCTATTTTTAATTTTTTGAGGAAACTCTGTACTGTATTCCATAGTGGCTGTTCCATTTATATTCCCACCAACAGTGTGTAAGAGTTCCCTCTTCTCCCCATCCTTGATAACACTTGTTATCATTTGTCTTTTTTTAGTTTATTTATTTATTTTCAGAAAGAGAGAGAGCAGGGGTGGGGCAGAGAGAGAAGGAGAGAGAGAAGATCCCAAGTAGGTTCTGTACTGTCAACATGGAGACCCATATGGGGCAAACTGGCAAACTGTTAGATCATGACCTGACCTGAACCAAAATCAAGAGTGGGATGCTTAATCAACTGAGCCACTGAGGTGTGCATATTATTTTTTGGTGACAGCTATTCTAGCAGGTGTGAGGTGGCATCTCATTATGGTCTTGAGTTGTGTTTCTCTGATGATCAGTGATATTGAGCACATTTTCATGTACCTGTTGGCCATTTGTATATCTCCTTTGGAAAAATGTCTATTCAGTTACTCTGCCCATTTTTAAATTGTATTTTTTTTTGCTATTGAGTTATATGAATTATTTATCTATTTTGGATATTAACCACTTATCAGGCATACAATTTGCAAATATTTTCTCTCATACCATAGGTTGTCTTTTCATTTTGTTGATGGTTTCTTTCTCTGTGCAAAAGCTTTTTAGTTTCACGTAGTCACACTAGTTTATTTTACTTCTGATGTCTTTGCTTTTGGTTTCAAATCCAAAAATCATTCCTAAGACAAATGTTAAGGAGTTTATCACCTATGTTTTTATCTAGAAGTTTTATGGTTTCAAGTCTTATGTTCAAATCTTTATTTTTGTGTATGATGTAAGATAGGGTTCCAGTTTCATTCTTTTTCATGTGTCTCTCCAGTTTTCCCAACATCATTTATTGAAGAGATTATCCTTTCCTCATTGCATATCCTTAGCTAGTTTGTTATAAATTGATTGACCATATACGCATGGGTTTACTTCTGTGCCATTTGTTCCATTAATCAACACATCTGTTTTTACGCCTATACTATGTTGTTTTAATTATGATAGTTTTGTAATATAGTTTGAAATCAGGAAGTGTGATGCTCTCAGTTTTGTTCTTCTTTCTCAAGATTATTATTTTTGGTTATTCAGGTCTTTTGTGGCTCCATAAAAATTGTAGGATTGTTTTTTCTGGCTTTATTTTAAATGTATAATCACTCCTTTTAAGAGCACTTTAAGTGTGACACAGGAATCAAACTAAATTTCTGTAGTTCAATAGTTTTTGAAATTTTGTTTCAAGACCCTCTTCTCCAAAAATTTATATAATCAAGAGCTTCTGCTTATGTGGGTTGTATCTACCAATATTTGTTATATTATAAATTAAAGTAGAGAACATTTAAAACATTTCTTAATATATTTAAGAATAAAATAAATCCATTACACGTTAACATAAATATGTTATGAATAATAATTCTACCTTGCAACACAAAAAAAGTTGATGAAAAGAGTATTATTTTATATTTTGCAAATCTCTGCAGTGTCTGGCTTAAGAGAAGACAGCTAGATTCCCCTGTCTGCATCTGCACTGAATCTCTTGCACTACCATATGTCATGCTATCTTTTTTTAATGTTTATTTATTTTTGAAACAGAAAGAGACAGAGTGTGAGTGGGGAAGGGGCAGAGAGAGAGGGAGACACAGAATCCGAAGCAGGCTCCAGGCTCTGAGCTGTCAGCACAGAGCCCAATGTGGGCTCTCATGAGCCATGAGATCATGACCTGAGTGGAAGTCAGACGCCCAACTGACTGAGCCATCCAGGCGCCCCATATGTTATGCTGTCTTTGAAAAATTCCAGTGTATACTGACAAGAGAATGAGAGTAGAAAAGCAAATAATAATATTATTTTTTTAATGCTTTTTAAAATTTATTTTGAGAGAGAGAGAGAGCAGAGGAGGGGCAGAGAGAGAGGCAGTGAGAACCCAAGCAGGCTCCACCCTGTCACTGCAGAGCCTGATGTGGGGCTTGAACTCACAAACCATGAGATCATGACCTGGGCTGAAACCAGGAGTCAGACACTTAACCAAATGAGCCACCCAGGCGCCCCAATGATATTATAGTGAAAATAGTTTTGACCTTCCAGACCCATGTAAAGGCCCTTGTGGGTCTGTAGGAGCCCCCCAGCGACAACTTTAAAACTGCTTCTTTAATCACTAATTTCCTCCCTCAGCTAGATAATAAACTATTTTCCACTGTAATCTTTTCTCTTCAAACCTTCAACACATACTTTCCTCTCTTTGCTCATAATTGACATAAATACAACATAAATACTTGAAAAGTAGAAGCATTGGAAGAGAAGTTCCATACATTCTCACCACTTGCTACCAGCCCACCTTCATCTGTACCTATATACTATACCCAACCCCTATGCCCTACCTTGACTCTGAAGGAGATGCTTCCTCTTTTTTTTTTTTTTCTTCAGTGTGTCTCTCTTTTTGCCTCCTCAAGAATATTGCTTCAGCTTCTGCATCATTTTTTACTTCTTTCTTGGGTCATGTCCACCACCATTTTAATTTGTTTCAGAAGATTACATCATAAATGTTGCCCCTTAATTCCACTCCCCATCTCCAGCTATAGTGCCATTTTCCCTCATTGAAGGCAAACCTGTTGACATAGCTGCCTATCCACCCTATCTCAAGTTCCTCTACTTGCATTCTCTCTTGAATGTATTGTTTTCTGACCTTTCTCCCACCATTCCCTATCACTTGTGATAGGACTTGTGAAGAACTCTAGTGGCTTCCATGTTGCTAAATCCTTGGACATTTCTTTGTTTTCACCTTATGCAATTGAGCTGCATTTGACACATTTGATCATAGTCTCATTCTTAAACAATCTTTCTTCACTTAGCTTCTGGGTCACTATTCTTTCCTAATTTTCTAGTGCTTTACTAGAGGCCCTTCTTAGTCTCCTTGTTGATTCTTTTCATGTCCCTAACCATTAATCATGGAAATGATTCAGGGCTCATTCCTTGGATGTCTTCTCTCTCTATGCTCTTTTCTTATGTAATCTCGTTCAGGCTCATCATTTTTAAAACCATCCAAGTGTACACGTACTCCCAAATTTACATCTCCACTTGGACCTTTTCACTGAGCTCCATACAGTTATGGCCCACGTAATATCTCCATTTAGATATCTAATATGCCTTTTGAACCTTAAGACTGAACTCCTGATTCACTGTTCCTATCTACCCAAACTTATCTCTCCACAATCTTCCCTAACTTTGTAAGTTGTAATTAATCCCTCAAGTTCATCTGGCCAAATAAAATCTTGGAGACTTCCAAACGTAAGTCAGATTTTACCACTTCTCAAGCTGCTTCACTGGTTTATCTCCCTCATGAAAAACCTATGTCCTTCCATTAACCTATAAAATCCTACACAAACTGCTCCTGTGCTGACTTTGTGGCCTTTTCTTCTGCCCTTCTTTCTCTGATTCACCCATCTCTGGCCACAATGGACTTCTTTCTGGTGCTTGAATGCCATACTTTAAGCTGAGGGGTCTGGACATATTTCATCAGTAATGGGAAGTCACTGCAAAATTTATGCTACAAAACATTTCTTCAAAGAGATCAGTCCCTGTTCTTTTGTTGGAATCTGATCAACCCTGGGAAATTGAGGCAGCATCTAAAGTTTGACACAGCGGTTCTGATGACCTAAAACTTCCAATTCCCTTTCAAGAACACTTTTATCTTTCACTGGATTTCAATACCAATTAAATCTGATCTGAGTATTGGGTGGTCACAGTTACACTGACAGAATTTGATTGCAAAGAGTAAAAATACATAAGTGTTTGATGAGTGGTACAGAGAATGAAGGCTGTGGAAATTCATAAAATAAGGATAAATAGGGCTGCCTGAGTGGCTTAGTTGGTTAAGTGTCTGACTTCTGCTCAGGTCATGATCTCATGGTTTGTGAGTTCAAGCCCCACATTGGGCTCTCTGCTGTCAGCATGGAACCCACTTTGGAATCTGTCTTCCTCTCTCCGCACCTCACCTGCTTGCACTTGCGTGCATATGCACTCTCTCCCAAAATTAAATAAATGTTAAAATAAAATTTTAAAAAAAGGATAAATAAATATGGGGTCAGAGAAGTTTTTATGGGGAAGATAGCTCTTTAACTCTATTTTGAATAGTGAGTACTATGTGGATAAGTTAAAATCATCACAGGGATAGAAAGAAGAGGCAGAATTTTTTGAACAGGGCAAGGAGGCAAGATTTAAGAGTAGGGCATCATGAAGGAGCAAATCGACTGAAAAAATGAGCTTACATTAGAAGGTAAAGTGCGTGAGATGTTTATACTCAGCTCCTCTAAATTTAATGAGCTTAGTCCTTCCACATTCTGAAGGGTCTATAAATTTAAATCCACATAATTTCTTTCCACAATAATATGGCGATCTGTGTGTATTTACAGCATCTTGGCCTGATTCTATTTTTTAGAGTAGAACATATTTATTTTCAAAATATTCAAACTTCGAGTTTCAATAGTCATTTTTTTTTCTTTTTAAGTGGAGTAGTATTCTTAGTCCCATTAAGTTTAAAGATCAGGAAAATGTTCAGGTAGTACTTTTTCTACAGTGTATCTGATTTGATTTTGAAGAAGAAATCAAATCATATCTGATTACCATTCAACTTGTGGGCAGCACCACTGTTAAGATAAAAAGCCACTGGGGCACATGGCTGGCTTAGTAGGTAGAGCATGTAACTCTTGATCTTGGGGGTTGTAAGTCTGAGCCTTACATTGGATATAGAGACTACTTAAAAATAAAATCTTAAAAAAAAAGCCATCAGAGAAATATGTACAAACTCTCAGTCTCTTCCCTAATGCTCTCAGAAATGCACTTTCCAATTCATTGTATCAGACTAAAAAAAATAAATAAGCATTCATGCTCGGAAACAATATGTCAATGACTCAGTATCAGTATCCTTCTCCACCATCCATCAATTTTTGTTCTATGTCAAGTGCTGTTTCCATAATCAATCTTTGGCTGTTTGTGATTGGGACTAAGCACCTTTTGTGCTTTCAAGGTATTGCAAGTAAGTGCAAACCAAAGAGAAAATAGATCGTTCAAGCACCAGCTTTATTTATGCTCTGACACCAGTACCCTTGCCTTCATCTTTTTCCATGCATTGGCTGATTTCCCAATATCCACGCAAAAGATAAAAATCTTACTATCACAATAAATGCTGTGCACAATATTGTGCTTTTGATAGCACAATAAAAATTGGTTTCAGGAAGTGAATTTGGCCCATTCTTTGCTACATTATTGCATTTTAAGACACATTTACTAAAAAGGAGAGAAAATTTTCACTTCAGAGTTATTCAGAATGTGTAGCTTTTTCTTTTTTCTTTTTAAGCACAAAAATGGAAGTTCAGATTTGGAGACAATAGTTTTCTTTCTTTTGTTTATTCCTTTGAGACAAAACTTTCACACTCTGGACAAGGACAATGTCAATGAACGGAAAAAGTTTAGAAAATTCCATGCAACAGAGAATAGTTTTAATTACTTACCAATGTAATTTCCAAGCTCCTATTACCAGTCATGGTTGTGTTCTTTTCCAACTCTACTAACCACCTACAAAATGAACATTTAAAAATAATTGGTTATTTTGGTATATTGCATTATATTTGAAAGAATGTATACAGATATCCAAAATTCAATAACCCAGAACATTGGCTAACCATTTTATGCTTACATTTTGAAGAAATAAGGTTTTTTTGTTTGTTTTTGTTTTGTTTTGGTTTTGGGTTTGTTTTTTTTTTTTTTTTTTTTTTTTGGCTAATTTTTTCCCTTTCAACATCCATGTTCACATGCTCAGTTATAGGACTTTCTATTGAAGGATACCTGATAGAGAAAGTCAGGAGGCAGGGTTACTTTTCCCATCCATGCTAATGTAGCAAGAGTGGACTCAGCTGAACATTAGGAAGAAGTTAGCTTAGGGGTCTACCATCACTCTCCTGCACCACCCAGAGCATATTTACACTAATTGTTTGCATAAGAATTTGGGGAGAAACCTGTCTTGTTTGGAGGGTTTTTAGTAATGAGAACACTGGACTCTCCATGATTGCTACTATTGTTGCTACAGAGAGAGAGAGGTGATTTGGGGTACAGATATCTGAGAGAGATGCGAAACCAATAGGGTCTTAACACCTGAAATGGCGAAAAACAACATTGGAGCATGTGGCAACTTTGTAGCAAGAAAACAGTCCTTTAATAAACGTACCAGTAGAACTGGCAGCACTGACAAAGGGCTCTGATCAAAGGGTTTGTGGGATTATCCTTTGATGAGATGGCCAGAATAGAAAAATATTTCTTGTTTTTGCTCGTTCAACACCCACTCCCCCTTCTTCTGGTAACAGCACCTTGAATTTCCTTTGTAACCACTCCACTGTCAGCTCTTGCTGGGACTTCCCTCCTCCCACAGGAGTAGGGATTTAACCCAGGCCCGACAAAACAGAGCACTGTAAAGTTTTTTGAATATTTTTTTTAAGAAATTGAGACATACATTCCACAGAATTCATTCTTTTAAAGGCTATAGTTCTTTGATCTTCAGCATATTTACCGAGCTGTGCAACCATCACTAGTATCTAATTCCAGAAGAATTTTATCATCCCCTCACCCCCAAAATACCTTGTACCTATTAGCAGTTGTTCCTCATTCCCATCCACCATCAGCCCTTGACAATCACTAATCTACTTTCTGTCTCCATAGATTTTCCTGTATGGATGTTTCATACAAATGGAATCATATAATATATAATATTTTATATCTATCTTCTTTCACTTAACAGAATATTTTCAAGGCTTATCCATGTTGTAGTATCAATATCTCATTCCTTTTTATGGCTGAATAATAGTCCGCTATATGGTAATAGTACATTTTGTTCATTTATCAGTTGATGGGCACGCCACTTTTTAAGAAATTATTTATTTTTGAGGGAGGGAGGGAGGGAGGGAGGGAGGGAGGGAGGGAGGGAGAGAGGGAGAGAGGGGGAGAGAGAGAGAGAGAGAGAGAGAGAGAGAGAGAGAGAGAGAACACAGTGGGGGAGGGCCAGAGAAGGTGGGGGGCAGGGAGACACAGAATTCAAAGCAGGCTCCAACCTCTGAGCTGTAAGCCCAGAGTCCAACATGAGGCTCAGACCCATGAACTGTGACATCATGACCTGAACCAAAGTCAGATGCTTAACCAACTGAGCCACCCAGGCATTCCAATGGGCATTTCACTTTTTAGCTATAAGACTGATGCTATCATGAACATTCATGTACGAGTTTTTATGGGAATATAGGATGTAAATTATGTTGGCTCTATGATTTGAGCTGAATCATTGGCTCATACAATAAAGCCATATTTATGTGTAATAGGGAAAATAATAGCAATTCTCTGAGCAGACTGTAAGAAGCTTCAATCGTATTCTTTTCCTTCCAGTGGTTCCAGACTGCTATTTGCCCACATGATTGTGGTATGTTAGTTTTTGATGTTGGTGTGGAGCTTAGAAGAGAAGGATGGGAATAGGAGAGGTTAAAATACTATAAATCTTACTGTTCTTCCCCTATCGAGAACTTTTTCTTGAATAAATGCTCCCCAGGTGGCTGAAAACTTTTAGCTAATATCCAGAGTTCTGAAAACATTGATTGTGATGATTTCTGCCAGTGTTCTTATTGCTTTTATGAATGATAGGATTTTTGGAAGTCCTTACTCTGCTATTTACAGCTGATATCACTAAGCCTGTAGTTTGTGCAGTGATTGATTCTGTCAAGGCATGTAACTTGATCCGGTCCTAAGAAAAATGACTTGACTTTTGTAAATGCTGAGGGTTTGAGGTCTGAGTATGGTAGTTTTTTGAGGGGCACTGCCCATATCCCCAGGGCCTTGTGGCTTCACTGCAAGTCTGCCAGCTCCTACTAGTGGATATTTACATTTGGTTCCTGCCTAAGGGCTTTATCTAAAGCCATTTAAGTCTGTTCCAGCCTCATGTACCTCAGCCTGGACATTCTTCTCATAAACAATAACCAATACTAGCTGGTGTACAAGGGTCCAATCTTCCTGGTCCTTTAGGTGGTATAAATGTGATATGTATTTTTACATTGTTGCCCTTCAGGGTAGGACTTCAGTTGCCCAAGGTGGCAGTTGATTTATAATGCACTCCCCATTTGTTCCTTTACCTTCCATGTCCTGCTTCCCCAGTCCCTACTGATGTCTCCTGTACCTCTCAGATAAATTACTTGGACTTGAAACTGTTTTTCAAAGTCTGTTTTGGGAAAAATTCAACTTAGAGAGATTGTAGGCTAGGAGTCAACTGCAAACAACCTATTCTATAATAAGAAAGCTGACCTGGGAAGAAGCCATCCAGGCGTAAAGTCTGACAGAGCAGAGTTGGGTTCTGGTGACAATTTTTAAAAAATATTTATTTATTTTTGAGATAGAGAACTAGAGGGGGAGGAGCAGAGAGTGAGGAAGACAGGGGATCTGAAGAAGGCTCTGCACTGACAGAAGAGAACCCAATGCAAGGTTTGAACCCATGTGAAAGCATGATCTGAGCTGTAGTCAGACAACTAACCGACTGAGCCACCCAGGTGCCCACTGGTGACAATGTTTAAATGTCCCTTTAAGTCCTGATTCTGTGGACCTTTAGTTATGTGGGCCAAAATATTCCCTTTTTTGTTTCAAATGAATTTCAGTTAGGTTTCTTTCTTTCTTCATCTTTTTTTTTTTTTTTTTTGCCTTTTTTGCCTCTGGAATAATTCTGCATAACATAGTATTTTATTATTGACTATGGACTTAAGGAAAAACCCCACAATAATGGATTGAAATAAGCAAAGCTAAGTTTATGTAACCAGTTAACAGCACCTTGACAGAGCCTTAGTAATTTCTTACAAAGATACTTATAAGGTTTAGGATTTAAGCTCTAGTCATTTAAATCAGGCCTTTAATGGTAAGTAACTGTGACTGGGACAGAAACCTGACATAATTGTTTAAGATTGGTGACACAGCATGGCGGGCATCTTGAAGCAAGCCTTGAGAAGTAAACTGCTTGCTTGAAAATCAAGCTATTTGCCTAGTTGAGCAACCCATCATCCTATGAGAACTGTTTGCCCAGATGAGCAAACTGTTTGTTCAGATAAATGGACATGGAAGAATATCCTGAAGCAAACAGTGAAGTTATTTATCAGCTTAAAATCTTCCAGTAATAAACAGTTAAGTCTTACTGACACAGGTGTTCTCGATATTTAAGCAGTGTGATACAGGTGGTATGAGTTCTTATAAAGAGTAGGATTTGTCTCCATGGGGACAGTCAGTGACATTGAAGGAATTCTAGGCAAGGGAGAAAAAACAACATAAAGGTACTAAAGAATGGACAAAATATTAACAATGCTGGAGTGAAGTAACTAGGAAATTAGCTACAAAAGGGTATTTAGGTGAAATGTATAGAACCAGGAACCAGAACTTTGTCCTCTTAGAAATGGGGAGCCTTTGAAGGTTATGAAACACCTTACTACTGAAAAGTGTTTCTGTTTGGATTTTTTGTTTGTTTTGTTTTGTTTTACTAGGAAATCTTGGTTTTTTAAGTGGTCACACAATATAATGTACCATCAACTGAGGAATTTGTAATTTCAAACTTCTGCTTGCTATTTAAATCTTTTTCATATTTTAATACCAAGCCCTATGCCTTGAACGTTGATTGGAACATGAGAGCTAAATTATTATCTGTAAAGAATGATAGCAGGGAGTGAGACTATAAGCATCTTGGCTTCCATCTTTGCATATTATGGAGCCAGAGAAAGGGCATTATTTATTCATTGTGCAGGTGAGGAAGAGACAGTCCAAAGTTTCACTTAACATTTGTCAAACAGCACTGCTTATGATTTATAGCGAAAGCTCTTATAGTCACTAATAACCTCTTATTCAGATTCTGAGAAAACCTAGCATGAACATAACAGCAGCTAATATTCTTAGACTAATCACAAGCATCACATTTAGACCAATATGGATTCTTATCCTGACTCTGACACTTAATGGAAAGATGACTGGGGGCAAGTTAGCGTCCTTGTCCCTCTGTTACCTTATGCAACTCGTAGGGAAAGATAATACTACCTACCACATGAATGTGATTTGAAAATCAAATGAAGGCAAAAAAATAGACTGGAAGAGTTTGGGATAACGTTGGAAAGCATTAAAGATTGGTTTTGTTTTTGCCTTTTTCCTTGAGTAGGCTTCTCTGAAAATATGCACAAGGAAAGGGAAATAAAAATCCAGGCCAATTCGTAATGGAGAAAATGGCCGACTTCCAAGCCTTCTACGCTCTGGCTTCCCACACCCATGTATTTGTTTCAACTGTAAATCTGCTTTCAGAATCTTCATATGAGCACCACAAATAAAGTTCAGAAATTAGGATTTCTTCTCCCGGGGAGAGCTGCCCCTTAAGGAAAGCTTTTACCTCAAAGGGAATGACTATAATTCAACATTTGAGCATTAGGCAGAGGAAGCCCTCTAGGAACTCATTCCATGGTTGTAACTCTTGCAATATAGGTAGGTCTGAGGAATTCCAGGGCTAAAATGGAGAGGACAGTCAGTGAATAGAAATTAGGAGATACAAGCTCTGCTACTTTCTACAGACACGTAACGATGTGTCACAACTTCTTGCAATCTCAATTTCTTCATCCATGAATGGGAGACTTTGCAAGTTCATCTAAGGATTACAAGACACAAGGCTGAAGGAAGCACTTTTAAAATTCTAAAAATATGTATATGAATTTCAATAATTCTTCATATTACTTCCCTCAAGATACTTGACGAGATACCAAATAAAAGCAATCAAAATATGAGGCAGCAGCAGTCAGGCTGGTAGGTGATCTCAGAGATGGTTATTACAGATCCATTTTACCACAGACAGTATGAAATTAACTAGAGACTATAATGGTGGCAGAGAAAATCTTCTTGGAAGTTTCTAAGTGTGCAGTGCAGGAGACTACACCAATGGAGAGCACCAAGCAAGAAAGAAGACCTCTTGATTTTTTTTTTCACATATTCTGTACAATGTAGAAGGGCAAAATTGAAACTTTACTCTCAATCTTGGTTCCTTAGGAAAGATGTTGTATTCTATGATTAAGCAAGCCTTTACTGAGCACCTAATGTATGCAAAGATGTTAGTTGTCCTTTATGGAAAGACATCTATATGCCAGAGATCCTATAATGCTCTTAATATCTTCAAATAATTGTCTGAGTCAATCCTTATAACAGTGTATATGGTTAGGATTAATATACCTATTTTTAAAAAAGTTTGTTTTGAGAGAGAGAGAGAGAGAGAGAGAGAGAGAGAGAGAGAGAGAGAGAATCTCAAGCAGGCTCAACACTGGCAGCTCAATGCTGAACATCGAACTCGAACCCACGAACCATGAGATCATGACCTGAGTTGAAACCAAGAGGTGGACATTTAACCAACTGAGCCACCTAGGCACCCCTATTAATATACCCTTTTAAACATATTCAGGAAGTTGAGATTCAGAGAGATAAAGTAACTTAACAAAGACAGATCCTTGGTAGTTTTTGGCAGAAATCAGGTTCAAATCTCGGTCTGCAGCATTCTAGAGGCTATGCCCTCAAACAGAATGCTCTGCTGATACTCAGTTTTCTTTGAGAGTCTTTACTCTTCTTCATGGTTTAATTAAACTCTATAAAATTCTCTAAAATCAACAAAGGGAGAAATTTATTTCACTTCAATTTTTAAAATAAACTTGCTTCATCCAGCATTTTATGGACCACAATGGGAGTGAAAATGGGATAAAAAGACAATTGAAAATTCCCACCTGGAAAAGTTCAAAGGCATTTTTATTTTACATTAACTCATGAACAATAGAAATGTAAACATTCTGCTTTACATTAAAAAATAATAGAGTCAGATAATAGATGTCCAGAATGTTTTCTTTGTGCTTTAGTGAGAGAATCTTTGATGTTTCTTTCAGTCAGGCATATTCCACTGAAGTATTACGAAATATATCTATCACTTAGCTTTGAAAAAAAAAAGCTGAAAAAAAGGTGTCACTTCTGTGATTCCAAGTTTACATGGGAAGAAATACATGAAAATGCCAGACATAAACATAAGTAAATGGGAGACAGAAAGTGGGTCTTTCTGTTCAAAACTCTATCATCAATCACACTTAGATACTCAGATGTTGAACTGGAAAACCTATAAAACTAAAACTCTTCAAGTCTAGAAATTACTACTTGCAATGTCATCAAAAAACTTTATCGTGTGTGCAGTTACACATAGAAAGAAAACTTACAAGTCCCTTAAAATTCTGGATAACTGTAGATCTTAAAGTTAGTTCCTTAAAATTCTTATTCAGAATGAATATTATGAAGGAAAGGACTTCGTATCTTGGACAAAGATAGTTGTAGAGGCCTACACATATTTCCCATAATGTCAACATGTTACACAGGCAGGTAGCATACCTCTGGCCTTCTATTTATTTGACAACGTTTTCATCACAGCAGAGGATCTCCAATGGTACAGAAGTGTTTGTATCCCAGCAGCAGGCAAAAGCCAGGGGCTGTGTGCCAAAGTTGTAAATGCATGTATTCTGTGGTGTAGCTGAGAGATAGCTGCCTCTAGGAGTATGTCATGAGGAATTCTAAGGATGATGAGGCCAGACTCTACTCTGCATGGATCCACAACAGGTAAGCACTACAATGAATGCGGCTGGCTGCCATCCCTAAGAGATATTTGCAGTTGAAGCTGAGTTTTTTAATATTGTTGCAGTGGAAGGAGTTTATGTATCATATCCATAGCAGGAGGGGAGCAGAAGTCCATAAGTCTCATTGGGATGGCTGGCTTTCACTCACATGTGACTAAAAACACAGGGACCATTTTTAATCTGTCAAATTAGCTAGGTTGTAGAATTTTCAGGAAAAAAGGTAACACAACAATTCTAGAGGATAATTTTAGCAAAACATATCAAAAGCCTTAAAATGTTCGTATGTTTTCTCAGGGCAATTTTAATCCTAGGAATTAATTTTAAGGAGGCTGTGTTCAAACATGGTCTAAAGAGGGTGCCTGAAGGGTCAGTCAGTTGAGCATCTGACTTCAGCTCAGGTCATGATCTCACGGTTCATGGGTTCAAGCCGTGCTTTGCTGCTGTCAGCACAGAGCCTGCTTCGGATCCTCTGTTCCCCATTCTCTCTCTGTACCTCCCCTGCTCATGCTCTCTCTCAAAAATAAATAAACATTTATTTTTAAAAAATGGCCTAAAGAATGGCTGTTCATGCCATCATTAGTCATAAGAATAAAATCAGAACCAATCTACTTCCTATATAAATAATTGGTTACCATATGTCAATAAAAGGCAAAAGGGAATACTATTTAGTTATTTTTGTACATTATATGTACATTGTACATTATAATATTAAACATTTGAGGGTCACAAACCATTTTTTAGAGTCAGATGAATACCATAGGCCCTTTCCTGTTCTAAAACGTAAATGAATTGACCTAAATTTATACCCAGAGTTTGGCATAAAATGCCAGAAAGTTCATAGATCTCCCACAGTACATGTAGGGATACAAAGTTAAAAATCCAACATGAATTGCCACTGGATTATAAAATATTCATAATTCATTAAGTTTAAGAAATCAGAATATGTAATATATATGCAGCATGATTCCTTTGTAATTTAAATATATATATATATATATATACATACACACATGAATGTTATATTATTATGATCCCTAAAATATCCTATTCAACAGCATAGGCCTCCTCCTGCCCACCATTAAGGGACAGAAATCACATCTTAACATTTGATTTATTTCCTCAGAAGTTCAATTTTTCCTTTTTATTGGTTTGTTAAAACCAATAAAAATGCTCAATTACCTATGAATTAAATCAAAAAGAAAAAAAAGAGCTTTATGGGGCATGTGGGTGGCTCAGTCAGTTAAGCATCTGACTTTGGCTCAGGTCACGATCTCGTGGTTCATGAGAGCCCCGTGTTGGGCTCTGTGCTGACAGCTCAGAGCCTGGAGGCTGCTTTGGATTCTGTGTCTCCCTCTCTCTCTGCCCCTCCCCCTCTCATGCTGTCTGTCTGTCTCTCTCTCTCTCTCTCAAAAATAAACATTAAAAAAAGAGAGCTTTATTACTCTTCACTAAAGAGCATATATTCCAACAGAAATATATAAAGTATATAAATATATAGGTAGTATATAAATACATAAAGTAATGATTCAGTTTGGCCATTTTTTGTGTTTCTGTGTGTGTGTGTGTGTGTGTGTGTGCACGGGTGTGTGCGATTTAAACTTCTTAAATGCAATCAGTAAAAACCAACTCTAGCTAATTTATGCAGAAGAGGCAAATTATTACATGAAATGAGCTAGACGATAGCCTCTGGAATGACGACAGTATAAAGAATATGAAACCACTTCACAGCAAAACAAAAAACAAAACAAAACAAAACAAAAAACCACATCAACCAAAAAACTATAACTTATAAAAATTATAAAAATAACAATAATATTAATAACTATTTAATACTTAAATTTTTTCCCGATTATGCAGCAAATGAATACACGTTTATTTAAAAAATCTATATAGTCTTATAAAAATAGTAAGAGTCTCTGACTCTTGAGCCATGATTCACTTTCCCATTGCAATTCAGCATGATGAAAGTTCTACTCGAGGTAGGTCAGGCCAAGAAAATGGGGCTCTCACTTCCCAAAGTTTCCATTCAAGGACTGTGGGAACTCCTTCAGAGAGACAAGTTACCATCTTTCATATTTCCCCAAGCTCCATGTTGCAAAGGCCAAATTCCAGGTTTATGCAACTGAGAAGTCAGGAACTCCTTTCCCCACATGGCCCTCATTTATAGGGCAGAGGCTTTGTGCCAAGTATGACAGGCTGAGAATACTGTGTTGCCATTGAACCCACTGTATGGCACTTGTAGGGTTGGGGTAGGAAAAGGCAATATAAGAAGACCAGACTTTAAAAATTGATACTAGTGACTATGAAGGGCATTTTATAGTAATAAAAAGGGTCAATTCATTAGGAAGTTATAGTTTTTGGAAACATAAATACATCTAATAACAGAGCTCCAAAATATATGAAGCAATATCTGACAGAACTAAAGGGAGAAATGGATAATGTAATAATAATTGTTGGAGACTTCAATAATCTAATTTTAATAATTGTTATAATAAGTATGTAGAAGACCAAAACGAAATAGATGATTTGAACATTATAAACTCACTATTAACACACATATATAGAACATTCCAGTCAAGAAGCAGAATACAAATTCTTCTCAAGTACACATGAAACATTCTCTAGAATACATCATTTGCTAGGCCATAAAACAGGCTTAGTAAAATTAAAAAGGTTGAAATCATACAAAGTACTGTCTCCAATCACAATGGAATGAAATCAGAAATAATGGAAATACCTCTAGGAAGTACACAAATGTGCAAATTAAGCAACATACTTCTAAATAATCAATGGGTCAGATAAGAAATCATAAACTAAATTTAAAAACACTCCAAAATGCAGGTGCTTGGGGGGCTCAGTTAGTTGAGCATCTGACTCTTGATTTTGGCTCAGGTCATGATATAGGGTTGTTGGATTGAGCCCTGTGTTGAGCTCTGCACTGAATGTGCAGCCTGCTTAGGATTCTCTCTCTCTCTCTCTCTCTCTCTCTCTCTCTCTCTCTCTCTCTCCCTTCCTCCCTCCCTCCCTTCCAGTCACCTACATGCTTTCTCTCTCAAATAAATAAATAAATAAATAAATAAAATCAATAAATCAATAAATCAATAAATCAAAATGAATGAACGTTAAGATACAACATATTAAAACTTATGGGGTACAGTGAAAAGGGTATACTGAGTAAAATATAAGATCTCAAATCAAAAATATATATTCATTAAGAATTCTTTAAAAAGTTCAGAAGATTGTAATACCAAAGTCTTATCGGCTGAGGCATTATTTTTCCCCCTCTGTTACTAATCAGTATATTGTAAATATTTTAAACAATGAAATAGCTTTTTTAATAGAAAACTATTTTAATGATTTTTAAATGATTACTGGGGTGCCTGGGTGGCTTAGTCAGTTGAGTGTCTGACTCTTGGTTTCAGTTCAGGTTGTGTGATCTCAGTTTTGTGAGTTTGAGTCCCACATCGGGGCTCTGTGCTGATAGCACAGAGCCTGCTTGGGATTCTCTGTCTCTGTCTGTCTGTCTGTCTCTCTTTCTCTGCCCCTCCCCCATGCATGCTATCTCTATCTCTCTGAAAATAAATAAATTTTAAAAATTTAATGATCACCACAGTCATCTTTAATCATTGCTTTGTATTTTTATAACGTTTAATTCTTCCATCTGGTTGGTAGGAATATCCTACTTGGACACAATAGACACTCCTCCAATAGCTTTTTTATTGTTGTTGTTAATTAAATTTCCAATATCATTTCATGGCATTTTGGAAATGATTGTCTTTTCACCTATGCATCTGTGAGAGTCTCACACATAACCGTATCTGTCATTCCCAGTTCAATCACATACTTGTAAATCTTCCACGGACAGTGTGGTCTATTTCTAATGAAAGCCTCTAGCTTAGAATAAGAAGCATCCAACTGAGGCACTTTCAAAGCTTTCTTTCATTGAAATTGCTGAGGAAGCTTTAAGCACCCTGCTGCCCAAATGACTTAGTGAAATTAATGATCCAAAATGAAAGTTAAAACCTCTATCGTCCTTTCTGGAAACAAAATCAGCACACAAAGAGCTGAGGGAAAGCATGCCAGGGAGGTCTCACTATCCAGTCGGGGGTACCAGTGCTTTTCTAAGGAGCCAATAAATCAACATAATTTCAGATCCCCAGGGTTCATTGAAAAGAGCAATTATGTTAGTCAAAATAATAAGGTGGAGGCTGGGATCCAAATCATATGCCAAGTGTTATGGGAATGTATGTGTTGAGGAACCAGGACAGCAGTATAATTTTTTCCAAATGAGATGTGATTTTGTGGTAAGGTTAAAAGCCCAGGCAGGGCAGTTTAACAAATGTGGGTTCATATCTGAACACTTAAGAGTTGTATGACCTTGGAAACTGTTATACTGAAACCATTTATATGAAAACAGGATAAAACAATTAGACGATTTTCTGCCCAAACCAGGAAGATAAATGTCTTGTATATGTCTATAATTTTCCGACACAGGAAAATGTAACAATGAACTCACATAATTTAATAAATATAATTAACTTTCAAGAGGCTCCTTTCCTTTCTGTGAGTTATTCATGTATTAATTATTTAACAAATATTTACCGAGCACCTACCACGTGCCTGGTACTCCAAAGGTTTGTATGCATGTGATAGCAGAATGAGGAGACGTGGGGAGGAGAATGTGCATGAAGATGCCTGCTTTCAAATTGCTCATATTATTGGGGAAAAGGGAAAATGAAGAATCGCTCTAAAAATGCACATGACAATATCATATCCATATATATTACTTATGTTCTACCATTCTAATTAAGAGTTTGGGGAGGCTACAAGAGTGTCTGATTTAGTCTCTGAATTGATTTAACACATTTAGACTTCTAGTAAATATTTCAGCCATATGATCGTTGAGGTCTTGCCTAATCCAAAGATTTTAAAATAATATGACTTAATATATCAGTCATATCAATAAAAGTGAATAGGCTTAAGTTATCTAGTAAAAGAAAAACTTTCAACTTGACTAGGAAACAAAGATCCAAATATAATCTGCATACTTGAGAAACACCTAAAAAATAATTCAGAAAGGCTAAAAAATAAAAGCCTGGGCACAGGTGTACTAGGCAAATGGAAACAATAAGACAGCATTCCTCCACTGATTTCAAAATCGAATTTCATTAAGAAGTATCAAATTCAACAAAGGACACTTATGAATGCTAAAAACCACAATCCAGAATGAGTATATAATGGTTATGAATATCTGTACCAAAAAAAAAAATGATAGGAACTCTATAATGCAAAGTCTGTAGCAGATAGGAGAATACATAGATAAAAATATGCTAATAATAGAATAGTTTTAGATGCCATTTGGTACAAAACAGATCAACTGGCCACAAATTAAACAAGAATATGGAAGATCTAAACAATATGGTGAATAAAGGCAGTCTTATGGCTGTATATGGAACTGGGAATCCTGATAATAGAGAATACACTTCAAAAACACTTGGAACAAAAATTAGTCATATGGGGGCGCATGGGTGGCTCAGTTGTTTAAGCATCCGACTTTGACTCAGGTCATCATCTCACATTCGTGGGTACGAGTCCTGTGTCAGGCTCTGCGCTGACAGTGTGGAGCCTGCTTAGGATTCTCTCCCTGCCCCTCTCTGCCCTTCCCCCACTTGTGTGCACTCCCTCTCAAATAAATAAACTTAAAAAAATTAGTCATATGAAGGGCACAAAATACATTAGTAAGTTCTATAAAGTAGAAATACTACACATTGGTCACAATGTAGTAAGACTAGAAACTCATAGCACTATAAAAACAAAAGAAAATGCTTCAACCTAAAAATTAAAAAGGCATGTAAATAAATCTTGGCTGGAAGGGAAAATAAGAAACAAAATTATAGAATTTCTGAAACCAAATAATGACAAGAATCAATGGGACATGTTTTAAATGATCAAAGAAAAAATAAAAAAACAAATTCAATAACCAGTGAATTAAATGAAAATAGTGAAGTTGGCCCCAACTAAAATACTAGGGAAAAAAGAGAATAATGCAGCACCCCCCCCAAAAAAAAATAGAAATAAGCATGTGATTAAATTAAAAGCAAAAATTAAGGTGGAACATAGAAAAATCAATAGACATAATTTAATAAATCAAAATCTTGTTTTTTGATGAACAAAGAAGACAAACTACTAGTCAATCCAAGGAAAAAGAAAGCTCAACTATACAAACTAAGAAGTGACAAGGAGAAAAGAAAGATTGAAACAGAAGGAATATGTAAAATCATGAGACTATATAGATCATTGAGATCACAGCAGAGTTGGAAGAGCTTAACCACATCAATTCCCATTGAAGAAACAGTGTTTTAAGAACAACAAATAAACTCAGGCCTGGATAGTATCACAGTTGGATTCTACCAATCTCCAAACACTGCATAGTCCCAATGATACATAAATTGCTCCAGAACTTTAGAAAACAAAGGATGCTTTCAAATTCCTTTTTTAAACCTTAATTCCTAAACTTGATAAAAATTGCAGAAAGAAGGAAAATTATACACTGATATCACATATAAAAACAAGGGGTACCTGCATGGCTCACTTGGTTAAGCGTCCAACCCTTGATTTCTGCTCAGGTCATGATTTCACCATTTGTGAGATCCAGCCCTGTATTGGGCACCAAGATGAGAACAGGGAGCTTGCTTGGGATTCTCTCTTTCTCTCTCTCTCTCTCTCTCTCTCTCTCTCTCTCTTCCTCTCTCTCTGCCCCTCCCCCACTCTCTGTCTCTCAAAGTAAATAAACTTAAAAAATAAAGAAAACACTTTTAATAGAACCCAACATGACAAGAATAATATAATACCCCATGATCAAGTAAGATTTATTAGAAGAATGTGTTATTTGTTCAGTATTTTGAAACCTATTATGATATATATTAATCATATATTAATAGATCTAAGTAGAAAATGGATATGATTATGTCCATATATATTAAAAAGTCTTTTTTATTTATTTTTATTTTTTTAGAGAGAGTGCAAGCGTCAGGGGACAGAGGGAGAGAGAGGATCCCAAGCAGGCTCCACACCCACCGTGAGGTGGGGCTAAATCCCAGGAGCCTAGGATCATGACTTGAGCTGAAATCAAGAGTCGAACTCTCAACTGACTAAGTCACTCAGGCATCCTGAAAATCTTTTGAAAAACACAACTTCATTTGTAATTTTACAACCCCCAGGATATCAGAATTGGCTATTTCAAGGACATTGGGAGTTATTCTGAACATAATGGGAAACCAATGGAGAATACTTAAACAAGGCAATAACATGATCTGATTTATGCTTCAAAGATACCACTCTGGCTTCAGTACACAAAATAGAACATAGGAGGGGCAAGAGTAGAAGGAAGGCCAGTAGCTGCTTCAGTCAATTCCTGAAGTCTTGACCAGAACCGTAAAAGGAATCAACATTCCAGGGAAGGAGAAGAAACAGGTGACTCTTCCAGAAACAGCCTTAAGAAAAGTCCCAACCTATTTTTTAGGCCCCAGGTTGCAAAGAAAGGCCACCACAAATCCTAGAGAGGTTAGTTAAACATTGTGAGATATTTTACAAAAAGTTTCTTTTATATAAAGGTACAGTTAACCCTTGAACAAAACAGGTTTGAACTGTGTGGCTCCATTTGTACACTGATTTTTTTCTTAAATAAATACAGTACAGTACCATAAATATATTTTCTCTTCCTCGTGGTTTTCTTTTCTCTAGTTTATTTTATTGTAAGAGTACTCTATGTAATACATATACAAATATGTATAAACTATATATGTTGTTGATAAGGCCTTTGGTCTTAGGCTCTTAGTGAAGTTTGGGGGGGAGTCAAAGTTGTGTGTGTATTTTCAACTGCACAGGGGTTGACACCCCTAATCTCTGCATTGTACAAGGGTCAATGGTAGTTATTTCATGAGTCTTGCATCAGACAGTTCAAATCAGCATATAAATTATATAGATTTTCTAGGAGAGAGCCCTCACAATTGTGTTAAATGTAAACACAAAAAATGGTTCTTTTCATTCAGTTGCTATTTAACCGTTTGTAAGTGTTAGTGTGGCTAGCCACAATGGCATTTTATTGATTTACATTTAAAATTTTTTTTTAATTTTTTAATGTTTATTTATTTTTGAGAGAGAGACAGAGACAGAGACAGGGCATGAGCGGGGAGGAGCAGAGAGGGAGGGAGACACAGAATCCAAAACAGGCCCCAGGCTCTGAGCTGTCAGCACATGATGCAGGGATTGAACTCACAAACCATGAGATCATGACCTGAGCTGAAGCTGGATGCTCAACTGACTGAGCCACCCAGGCACCCTTGATTTACATTTTAATTACACATTGCATGACTGAAAGTTAATGTGATGATGATTATCCATTGAGTAAATATTGGGAAATAATTGGAAGTTGAGTCTCTTGGGTAGTGGCAGTCAGGGAAAAGGGATCATTCTTTCCAGTATAAATGGTAAGGTGGCCATACAGTATGAAAATTGTGTGAGAATTTGTTAGTAACTACATACATCAGGGCTTATTCATGTTTCCAACAGAAGTCCTAAGCTGCAGGCTAGAACTTGACATGCAAGCGAATCTGAAAGAAAAGATTTGACTAAGTGGTCATGAAGACTGAGGTGTTTTAGGGTAAACCTTGAAAATTATGGTTTTTGGTGCAAATGTAAATGGGATCGATTCCTTGGTTTTTCTTTCTGTTGCTTCATGTTGGTGTATAGGAATGCAGCTGACTTCTGGGCATTGATTTTATATTCTGCCACTTTACTAAGAATAAATCTAATCAAAGAGGTGAAAATTCTATCCACTGAAAACTACAGAAAGCTTATGAAAGACATTGAAGAAGACACACAAAAAATGGAAAAATATTCCATGCTCCTGGATAGGAAAAACAAATATTGTTAAAATGTCAATACTCCCAAAGCAATCTACATATTCAATGCAATCCCTATCAAAATAACACCAGCATTCTTCACAGAGCTAGAACAAACAATCCTAAAATTTGTATAGAATCAGAAAAGACCCCAAATAGCCAAAGCAATCTTGAAAAAGAAAACTGAAGCTGGAGGCATCACAATCCCAGACTTTAAGCTGTATTACAAAGCTGTAATCATCAAGACAGTATGGTACTGGCACAAGAACAGACACTCAGATCAATGGAATGGAATAGAGAACCCAGAAATGGACCCACAAACATATGGCCAACCAATCTTTGACAAAGCAGGAAAGAATATCCAATAGAATAAAGACAGTCTCTTCAGAGGGTGGCACTGGGAAAACTGGATAGTGACATGCAGAAGAATGAACCTGGACTACTTTCTTACACCATACACAAAATAAACTCAAAATGGATGAAAGAGCTCAATGTAAGACAGGAAGCCTTCAAAATCCTCGAGGAGAAAGCAGGCAAAAACCTCTTTGACTTTGGCTGCGGCAATTTATTACTCAACACATCTCCGGAGGCAAGGGAAACAAAAGCAAAATGAACTATTGGGATGTCATCAAAATAAAAACCTTCTGCACAGTGAAGGAAACAATCAGCAAAACTAAAAGGCAACTGGAGGAATGGGAGAAGATATTGCAAATGACATATCAGATAAAGGGTTAGTATCCAAAATCTATAAAGAACTTCTCAAACTTAACACCCAAAAAACAAATAATCCAGTGAAGAAACAGGCAAAAGACATGTATAGACACTTCTCCAAAGAAGACATCCAGATGGCCAACCGATGCATGAAAAAATGCTCAACATCACTCAACATCAGGGAAATACACATCAAAACCACAATGAGATACTACCTTACACCTGTCAGAATGGCTAACATGAACAACTCAGGCAACAACAGATGTTGGCGAGGATGAGGAGAAAAAGGATCTCTTTTGCATTGTTGGTGGCAATGCAAGCTGGTGCACCCACTCTGGAAAACAGTATGGAGGTTCCTTAAAAAATTAAAAATAGAACTACCCTAAGACCCAGCAATTGCACTACTAGGTATTTATCCAAGGGATACAAGGATGCTGTTTCAAAGGGGGCACATGCACTGCAATGTTTCTAGCAGCATTATCAACAATAGCCAAAGTATGGAAAGAGTGAAAATGTTCATCGATGGATGAATGGATAAAGAAGATGTGGTATACACACACACACACACACACACACACACACACACACACACACACACAGTGGAGTATTACTTGGCAATAAAAAAGACTGAAATCTTGTCATTTGCAACTACGTGGATGGAACTAGAGGGTATTATGCTAAGTGAAATAAGTCAGAGGAAGACAAATATCATATGAGTTCACTCATATGAGGACTTTAAGATACAAAGCAGATGAACATAAGGGAAAGGAAGCAAAAATAATATAAAAACAGGGAGGGGGACAAAAACATAAGAGACTCTTAAATATGGAGAACAAACAGAGGGTTACTGGAGGGGTTGTGGGAGGGGGGATGGGCTAATGGTTAAGGGGCTAACTTGGATGTAAATTTAAAAAATAAATTAAATAAATTAAATAAATAAATTAAATAAAAATTAAGAAAAAAATAAATAAAAACGAGTCCCACTTGTCTTTAAGCTAGAAAAGCCTTTGCAATTTGGGCCACCTGGATGGCTCAGTTAAGTGTCTGACTCTTCGTTTCGGCTCAGGTCATGAATTCAAGATTCATGGGTTCAAGTTCCATATCATGCTTTGTGCTGGCAGTGCAGAGCCTGCTTGGGATTCTCTCTCTCTCTCTCTCTCTCTCTCCCTCTGTGTGTGTGTGTGTGTGTGTGTGTGTGTGTGTGTGTGTCTCCCTCTCTCTCTGTCCCTCTTCCACTTGCACAGTCTCTGTCACTCTCAAAAGAAATAAGTAAACTTAAAAATTTTAAAAAAAAGAAAAGTCTTTGTAATTAGAGATGTCATGTCCCTCACCTTTTTTACTGATAGTTTTATGTCACTTGGACTTTTTATGTGGCTCATATTTTTAAGCTCATTGTATGTATGTTTATTTAAAAAATCTGTACAAATAGCCCTCAACCCTGCTTCAAAGGGACATTTTCCCTTTTGACTGAAATTCTGCTCCCCTCCCCTCAGAAGAGGCTGAGAAAGACCCATTCTCTTCTTCTTTCAGCTGTTGCACAAACCCAACATTGTTTTTATCTTAAGATGGAATCATGATGCTTGTTCACTTAAAATCCTGCAAAATTACTCAGCTATTACAGAATAAAGTTCATGCTTTTCAGCATTGTTTGCAAAATCCCCAACCTTATAGTACCTTACCTCCCTGAAATTTTCCCTCTGCCCTTCGCCAGCTCTGTATTTTGGGTCCCCTTTCCCCTTCTTACCTAGAAGAGCATTCTCTTATTTCCCTGTTTGGTGACCTTCTATTCATCCATCAAAACTCAACTCAACTGTTTTTGCCTTTGCCCCAAATTCTCTGGCATAGACATTACTTGTATCAGTAGCCCTTGGTCCCATCTTTTCATTACAGAGTTTATAATATTATTTATTTGTTGTTTGTATGTTTGTTTTTACCCAATATAGGGAGATGCTGGTGATAGGAATTAAGTTTTCATTTTCCAGGGTTTTGTGTGTGTGTGTGTGTGTGTGTGTGTGTTTAATCAAGAAATATTTATTGCATGTCTGCAGCAAAGCAATCCATGAAGTGATAGTGACATAGATGGGAAAAAGCAATGTTAAAGCAGAGATGATCCCTCTGACAAGATGGTTCTTGAAACAAGATCTGAAGGATGAGAAGGAGCCAGCCAGTGAGGCTCTGTGAGAGGACAGAGAAGGGGACATGGTCTGATACAGAAGGAAAGTTGGCAGGTTTGAGAACAGGAGGCCAATGAGACCGGGGCAGAGCAATGCACAGGGAAAATGGCAGCATGAACCAAATTCATGTCTGTTTCCATAGACTTTATACTGAAACTGACAAACAGAATTCATCAAAAGTAATTTTCTGAATAAATGTATTGAAAATTAAATTTAAAAAAACTTTAATGTGTATTCAGTTTTGAGACAGAGAGGAAGAGAGAGAGCATGAGTGGGGGAGGGGCAGAGAGAGAGGGGGACACAGAATCCAAACCAGGCTCTATACTCTGAGCTGTCAGCATAAAGCCCCACGCAGGGCTCAAACCCACAAACTGTGAGGTCATGACCTGAGCCAAAGTGGGATGCTTAACTGACTGAGCCACCCAGGTGCCCCTGAATATTAAATTTTAATTAACCGAGTTGTTTAGAATAAAATCATTTAAGAAATGATGGGGTGCTGGGGCGCCTGGGTGGCGCAGTCGGTTAAGCGTCCGACTTCAGCCAGGTCACGATCTCGCGGTCCGTGAGTTCGAGCCCCGCGTTGGGCTCTGGGCTGATGGCTCCGAGCCTGGAGCCTGTTTCCGATTCTGTGTCTCCCTCTCTCTCTGCCCCTCCCCCGTTCATGCTCTGTCTCTCTCTGTCCCAAAAAACGTTGAAAAAAAAAAAGAAATGATGGGGTGCTTACCACTATCAGATCATACCTTTCATCACAAAGGGGGAAAAAAATCAGGCCTGGCCAGACCTGGAGTCTTAAATTCTAAGAGAAATATCCCATGAAATCTTTCTGAGAAACTAAGCAGGAAAGTGGACAATGTTTCAACGTAGTTCTGCTAAAGATAAATGCTTATCATGGTTGCTTCTTATGCTGATCCTTAATTAAAACTCAAGGCATATTAAATCACTGGTCAGTGATGTATTAGAAATCAATTTAATAAAGCCCAGATATATAGCTTTCTATTTATCTGACTTGATCTAAGGATAAGTCTTAGAAAATCTAGAAGTGTGGTTTTCAAATCAGGCAAGACCTAATATTCTGGGAAGGTACCCAGGGGGTCCCAAAGCACTGTGGGCCCAGCTGATGGCCAGTGGCACAACCCTGAATTTTGCTTCTACCTGAGTAAGATCAATTCTCCTTTTATCCATCTGTATATGAGCTTTCTGCAAAAGAGTTATTTGAAGAAAGGGCTTCACTACCAACAAAAGTTAGAAAACTATTGGTCTAGAGAAATATTTAGTTACTGCCTGAACTATATTATCTCTTCAAGCCACATTAACACCTACCACATGCTTCTCTTGAACCCACTATGAAAGGCCAATACAAACACAAACCTTAAAAGCCTTATTTCTGAACCTTGTTCCTTCACTTTTCGTTATGTGTAATTCCAACCTGTTAGTGACTTTTGTGATACAGCCAGAACATTTAATGTCTCATTTCTGTCTTGTCTTGCCCTTTGGACTCTGTATTTTTCACCATTTTCCTGGCTATAACCTTTGACCTTGACTCTTCTCCATAGCTATTTGCTTTTCCCCAAATTATACTGCTTTGGATTACCTCTTCTAAATGCTTTCATCCTTTCAGTTTAGTGGTGCAACCTGTCTAACCCTGGCATAACCCACAGAGAGGGTGTTTCCACTAAGCCCAGCCCAAGCCTCCACTGAGAATGGCCAAAAAGAGTCACTCCGAATCAGATAGGATGTGCTGAAATGCCAATTTTCTACTTGACCCTCACTAGAATTTACTCTTTCCTTGATCCCTTCCTTTCCCCTTTTCGTTTTTTTGTCATTTTTCACTACGAGGTCATGTGTGCCCAGTTACTGCACACCCCCATTAGTAAAAGAAGGCACGAGCTCCATCTGTGAGATATTGAACAATCACCAGATACAACACACCCATCATCTCTGTATCATCCATATTTTGTTTTTGAATGAATGACATGGCATGATGTTTGTGAAAACAACGTAGAAAGCAACAAATTGCCACACAAATGTGAGATATAACCTTGTTTTTAGCTATCGACTTAAATTCCAAATGATTTTCCTTTTTTAAATTTTATTAATTTTATTATTATTATTATTATTATTATTATTATTATTATGGAGAGAGAGAGAGAGACACAGTGAGAGTGGGGGAGGGGCAGAGAGAGCCAGAGACAGACTCTGAAGCAGGCTCCAGGCTCTGAACTGTCAGCGCAGAGCCCAACATGGTGCTTGAACTCACAGACTGCGAAATCACGACCTGAGCCCAAGTTGGATGCCCAACCAACTGAGCCACCCAGGCGCCCCCAAATAATTTTCCTTTATAGGTGCACTTTATAGCTGTTTTCAGCCTCTTTTCCCTCTGAAAACACAGATAATATTTCTAAGCCCATATTTCTTTTGAAGTTTGGAGCAAACTCCCTGAGTCTCCCACTCTTTAATCACCACCTTTATGCATCCTACTGCACAAATAGATTGTTCACTACACCAATTTCTGCATTTGTGTGAACAGGCCAAGTATGTTAACAGTATTAATGAGATCCGTTCAATCAACATGCTTATGCCCAGGGTACAGCTAGCACTGCCTAAGAGAAGCCATGTTAGGAAAAAATATTGGAGGGAAGAACCGTAATCCCTTATTAGAGTCAAGTTATCTCGAACACTTTCTTTTATCTAGAAGTCTGACTCATTCAGGAAATTATTCTAATTTTACCTTTATTTGCTAATCTTATTTTTTGAATGTTTACTTGGCTAACCTCCTTCAACTATAAGTGAAAACCTTTATTTAAAAGTCTACCACTTATGCTGGAGAGGATGTGGAGAAACGGGAACCCTCTTGCACTGTTGGTGGGAATGCAAATTGGTGCAGCCACTCTGGAAAGCAGTGTGGAGGTTCCTCAGAAAATTAAAAATAGACCTACCCTATGACCCAGCAATAGCACTGCTAGGAATTTATCCAAGGGATACAGGAGTACTGATGCATAGGGCCACTTGTACCCCAATGTTCATAGCAGCACTCTCAACAATAGCCAAATTATGGAAAGAGCCTAAATGTCCATCAACTGATGAATGGATAAAGAAGATGTGATTTATATACACAATGGAATACTACGTGGCAATGAGAAAAAATGAAATATGGCCTTCTGTAGCAACGTGGATGGAACTGGAGAGTGTGATGCTAAGTGAAATAAGCCATACAGAGAAAGACAGATACCATATGGTTTCACTCTTATGTGGATCCTGAGAAACTTAACAGGAACCCATGGGGGAGGGGAAGGAAAAAAAAAAAAAGAGGTTAGAGTGGGAGACAGCCAAAGCATAAGAGACTGTTAAAAACTGAGAACAAACTGAGGGTTGATGGGGGGTGGGAGAAAGGAGAGGGTGGGTGATGGGTATTGAGGAGGGCACCTTTTGGGATGAGCACTGGGTGTTGTATGGAAACCAATTTGTCAATAAATTTCATATATTAAAAAATAAATAAATAAATAAATAAAAATAAAAGTCTACCACTTATTAGAATAATAATGACAATAGTAATAGTGAAAAAACAAGGAAAGTTACATTTATTTGGGGCTTGCTATATGATATAAGCAATTGGATGCCAATTTTACAAATAAGGGAATTGATATTTAAAGAAGTTAAGCCATAGCAAAATTTAGAGAGCTGCTTGGTGTTTAACTGTACAGGAAAACAAAAGAAAGCAAATGCTCCATGTCAATACAAAATATATAGTCATAAAATAGCACAGCATTATTAGAGAGTGGTTATGACCTTCTATAAAATGTGTTCTTTGGGATAACAGAGTGGAACATTTAGGGGTAAGTTCAGATTTAGAGAAGTCTAAAGCTTATAAGATTTAGAGTCCCTAAGAAAAATAATATAAAAGTATAAAGAAAAAATTAAATATGAAAGCAAATACTTATTTAGAAAAATAAAAAAGAAATTAATTTTGTAAAAATATGACAAATATGAAAAAGATCACAGAAACAGAAATATAACATTTTGTTTTATTTAGCAATTTTTTATTATCTCATATATGAGATAATATGTACATATTATCTCATATGTAATATGAGTTTGTTCATTTATTATTTGATTATTTATATACTCACTGATTACCTCTTGACAGAACAGTGGGTTTATTTTTTAAAGTTTTATTTATTTTATTTTTGAGAGAGAGAGAGAGAGAAAGAGAGAGAGAGAGCGTGCACGCATAGGAGAAGGAGGGGCAGAGAGAGAGGGAGAAAGAATACCAAGCAGGCTCTGCACTGTCAGCCCAGAGTCCGATGTGGGGCTCAAACTCATGAACCATCAGATCATGACTTGAGCTGAAATCAAGAGTTGGACACTTAACTGACTGAGCCACCCAGGTGCCCCAAGGTAACAATGGTTTTATAATATCACTTTCTACAGACAGTAGTAAGTAGAATATTGCTAAAAAAAGTTTGGCCTTAAGTATGATTGAGCAGAAAAAAAATAATAATTTAAAAACATTTATTTCAGCTTTATGATTTGTTTTTAATTGTGTTGTATAGGTATTTACAAATTTTGGTCAAATTGGGGAACTGTTGGTCAAGTATCTTTCATACATGAGCTGACATATTTCAAAGCATATCAAGTCTTCTTTACTTAAAGTGACAGATCTTAAATATTCTTTTAGTTGTTGACCCTCATTAGAAGGCTTGTTGTCAAGGGGAGCCTGCGTGGCTCAGTCTGTTGAGTGTCCGACTTTGGCTCAGGTCATCATCTCAGTTTGTGAGTTTGAGCCCCGCATTGGGCTCTGTGCTGACAGCTTAGAGCCTGCTTGGGATTCTGTGTCTCCCTCTCTCTCTGCTCCTCCCCCACTCATTCTCTGCCTCTCTCTCTCCTTCAAAAATAAATTTAAAAAAACATTTAAAAAAATTAAAAAAAACAGAAGATTTGTTGTCGAAGTCCTTATGTCATATTCCTGTGTGAGCTAGCAGAGTGAGTGCTAAGAATGCACCTGGAAGCTATTGTTTTCCTGGGATGACGTGGAATAACTATGCCAGATGACTATAAGCCATGTACATATATCACACCAGGTCCCAAATAAATGGACCCTCAATTCAACTTCCACTTTACTGTTTCTAAACATGCTCATAGATCTTTCCATCCCATCCAGTATAAGAAAGGGGAAGTTGGAGTGAAAAGAGACAACAGTCTTAACCTATTGCATTGAAATATTGTATTTTAAAATTTTGTATGGAAGTGTATAACCCTATGGGCATATCACAAAGGTCTCTAGGGTCTTGGAAGGGGCAAGTGGGAGACCCTGATGTTTGACTTCTTTAGCTTCATAACTCCACTGCTGCGTAGAAGAATGAAAGCCAAAGAAGATATGAAATAGTGCTTATCTTTGAACGTTGAGACAAGAACTGCTCACCCATATTCTAATTGACTGTTGCTCTAATTTCATCACATCCAGCCTCATTATACTTAAAAAATTTTCACGATGAACAATTGTGTATTTGAATGACAGCCAAATGAGAAGAAACCTTACCCTTTAGCAAATCTAGCTGCCCAATTTCATAGGCTGAGAAGATGCAAAAATGTCAGTCTATGATCTATATCCCATTTTCTTATGATTATCTCTAGAGCTTGTAAAAATCTCTGTACTTTTCACAGTTTAATACTATCTAGGTTCCATTACACATTGATTTATTTGAACAAAATCTATTACAAAATAATGCTTGGCGATTACTGCTTTTATAAGCCTAATTTTAACCTATTTTATTCGGTTCAGTACCTTCCCAAATGTACTGAATGGAATGAATTAAATTTTCTCTTCTTACTTTCACCTTGCCCCAAGTTAAAGTAAATAATAAGATAGTATTGAAAAAGTACTTGACCCTGTGGTACCCAAAATTCTAAAATGACTCTCAAGATGTCTGCCCCTCTGTGTCCATGCAATATATAACCCTCTCTGCTTGAATGTAGGCAGAACCTGTGAATATGAGCAGATATCACTCCCCGGATTAGGCTGTGTTCTGTGGTAAAGGTGAAGTGATTTTGTAGATGCATTTAAGGCCCCTAATTTATTAATAGTAAATTAATCAAAAAAGTTTATAATGGGTGGGCCTATCCTAATTAGGTGAGTCCATTGAAGAATGGTTCAGAGGTCAGAGATGGAAGTCAAAATGATAAGAACCATCATAGATTCTCTCCTGCCAGCCTTGAATAAGCAATATTTCATGTTGTGGAGAAAATAACATTTCAGGAAATGGTGGGCAGGCCTAGGAGCCAAAGACCTCATTTCTACAACCACTATGAACTAAATTCTGCCAACAACCAGTGAATTTATAAGGGAATACCAAATTTCCTATGAAGAATACCACAGTCCCAGACAACACCATGATTTGAGGCTAGTGAGACCCTGAGCAGAAGTCTGTGCCCTGGCTTCTGACCCACAGAAAACTGTGAAAGAATAATTCATTATGGATATTCATTATTCACTGCCATAATTCATCATGCAGCAATAGAAAACTGATACAATCTAATTTAACCTAAAAGGTAACAAGGTAAGCCAATATACTAATAGATTAAACTCCCTAAAAGTAATTAATATTTATTACCCTTGATTTATGAATAAAGTATCTCTTGGGGGTTCAGTATCTTCCCATCTGTGGAATGCGAATGCAAGAAAGAATCTTATGCTTCAGCAGTGGCTGCTAGACTTTTAGCTTTTATGGGCCCATAAAAATTTCAGAAAATTATTTTGAAGAACCAATTATAATTTTTAACTTCCTATTTTACTAAGAAAGTATACAACTATTAAACTGGTGTGAAAAATAAAGACTATTGTAATACAAATCGTAATGATGACTTTTATGTCTCCACTTCAGTAGGCAACAGTCTGCATTTATCCAATCAAGCTGCTGCAGTAGAAGCATTTTGTAGGCATGATTAAGGTCCACAATCAGTTAACTTTAAGTAAGAAAGATTATCCTACATAATCTGGGTGGTCTTGATTCAATCAGCGGAAAGGCCTTACCTCATGAGCACATTTCCTGAGCAAGAAGAAATTCCATCATGAATAGCAACTTCAGCCCATCCCAGAGTTCTAGCCTGCCCTTCCTGACAGTGTGCCCTAGAGATTTCAGACTTGCCTTGACAGTCTCCACAGTCCCTTAAATGAGTATCTTGCAATATATCTTTTAATACGTACTCCTATTGATTCTGTCTGTCTGATAGAATCCTGACTGGTATGCAAATATAAAGTAATAAAATAATAATAAATGTAAAGTTAGTATGACCTCTTACACCACAGATATTTTTATTCATTTCTTCATGACTTGCCATTGAGATGGGGTTAGCCTCAGCATTCAGTGGTTTCATAAACTGCTTTGAACTTTGAACTTCATTTCAAGGACCCATAATCATCAGAATAAAAAAAATGAAACCATGAAATATCTTTTACTTTGTCTAGCTGGCAAATAAGTAAGCTGAATCGGAAAGTTATATGAGTACCCAAGGTTCTATATTGTAGAAAAGAGAAGGAAGAAGGACAAAGGTGTGAAGAAAAGGAAGGAAAGCATTATCCAGCTGCCTGATGACTCCATCTTCTGAATTAATCTTGAGAGGCTGCATCAAGTATTTATTTCATTCTGTGAGTCACAGTTATATCAAGCTCTACTCCTGGTTTAAACAGAGAAGAACAAGATTCACAATGATGAGAATAACAATATTGTATAGTGAGGTTCTGCAGCTATTAGAATTGCAATAAGCAATACCCTTCTCCACTTTCAGGAAGTGTCTGTTCTGCTGTTTGCTTAAATTACACACATTACTTTCAAAAGCTGGGGTTGACTTTTGCAGAATCTGCATTACAAAAATACTATTCAGAGGAAGTATTGTGCTTTCTTAACAATTACATTAGTCCTCTATAAGTACTTTACGGAGTACATGAGAGAGGAATATCTTGTTTAAAAGCATAACATTTTATTGACACCTCTATATTCTTAGAACACTTTCGTTGAAGAGTTGGTAAGCTAGATTTCCTGGTCAGTACCTTGTCAATGGTTTTAGAGCTATATAGAGGTTCTTAAACTGCACTGAAATCCTTTAGGCCATGAATGCTTGGTTCTGCTCAAGTAATGTTTATTGGACATCTCACAATCCACACAGGCAACTTGAAAACAAATAATTGCAATAAAGTTGATGGGGGCAGTAATATGGGACCTAGAAGTTGTGAGTTCCTGAGGATCATAGGGTAACAACAATAACAACACAAACAAATGTCCAAGTCAGTATCTATCCATTCGAACTTAGACACTGTTTTTATACATCTGAAGTCAAAAGAAAACAAAAGAGACTTTAGCAAGCTCTTTTCAAAATTTTTCTTCTTGACTGAGTTTAATGTAGATCACAGAAATCCTGTTTCACCACTGTCCAGAAAGATGGAGGTGTTTTAATGTTTTTACTTTCCAGAATCATATTCTTATTATATTTGTGGGAAATAGCACCCTTAGACATTTATCACCATCTCGATTTTCTGGATCCCAAAACAAGATCTCACTTTTGTGGATCTGAATTTATTGGACTACTAAAATTTTAAATGTAAAATCAGTTATTTAAAATTTTCAATAAGATATAGATTCCTGTCCAGCCCATAAGAAACTATAACGAAGAAGGTCAAAGAAAACCAGCTAGAGTTCTTTGAAACAATTAGACGAATGAGAAATACAAAAGTAAAGTCTCTAAGTAGATATCCTTCCATCAGAAACAACTAAAAAAAAGTGGGAAAAATATATGAAGCTACATTTTAAAGTATTGGACCACAGGAGCACCTGGGTGGCTCAGCTGGTTAAGTGTTCAACTCTTGGTTTCTGCTCAGGTCACAATCTTGTGGTTCATGAGTTTGAGCCCCACATTGGGCTCTGCCGTAACAGCACAGGATTTTCTGTCTCTCCTCCTCTGCTCTCACTCTTTTTCTCAAAAATAAATAAATAATATTTTGAAAAATCATTAAAAAAATAAAAAAATAATAAAATGTTGGACAACATCACAGGGATGCTTGGGAGAAGGAAATCACACAGAGTTAGATCTACTTCCAAAACGCTGAAGAGGGCAGTGAGTCCAAACAGAGAGCACAGTAGTCTCATTAAACTGTATAAACAAATATATGCAGATTTTACAAGATTAGGTAACATAGAAGAGAATTTTTGTGCATAAAATAAGTTCTATAAGCTTGTATGGCAGTGACTTTGAGGTTTTGGCCAAATATTAAGCTGAGTGTTGATACAGTGAAACTCTGCACGGTATGGCAGAGAACAGCTACTGGGAGGTATGAACTGAATAGAGCCAATGGAGGTGACACAGCACTGGAATCAGCACATTATTTTGTTGATACCCTAGCAAGGCCACACCTTAGAAGTAATGCAATGCTAGCATTAGAATAAGGGCTCTTCTGGATCAATCCTACAAAGATTCAAACCAGGGTTCAGTGGTATTAAGCTGATTCTCCAACATATTAATGGGTTGCCAGAGCAAAACTCAGCATTCTCTAAGGTGAAAAAAAAATTCGCCTCTTTCAACACTGTAGTACTCATTATGGCCATTACAAAGTTAAAATTTACCAGACATGCTCAGAAACGGGAAAATGTGACCCACACCAGGAGAACAAACAATCAACAGTAACATGCAGCAATAGCACAGTCATTGGAATTAGCAAGAAGAGGACCTGAATCTATTTCATTCATATATACACATACATACATACACACATACATACACTTAAGTACTTACATAAACTCCCAATGAAAAAAGAAATGGGAAAATCTCATCTAAGAAATAGAAACTATAGAAAAGAGACAAATGGAATTTCCAGAACTGAAAAATAGAATAGAATGAAAAAAAAATCCACCAAAAGAGCTTTTTAGCAGATTAGACACTGCAAAGCAAAAGATGAGTGAATATGGACACGTGTTAAAAGAAACCATCCAAACTATCATACAGAGAGTAGAAAATGTTTTAGCTAAGCTGCTGCTGTAAATATCTCATGCTATACACCTCATATGTGGGGATCAATGGATAGGTTGGCACAGAGGTAAGAAGGGCCCCAATTCACTGCTGTGGACCCACGGCTGCCCTCCATGGCTGGAGCAGCTCCCACCCCATCCCTGTGACTACAGATTTATCTGTACTGATTTATCCTGTAATCACAGATTTTCCTGAACTTAAATGAACCGGTTGGTGTGGTAGCTGGAGCAGGAGTTGGCTGCAGGCTGGGCTGTCTCTGTGGCAGATGCTGGCTGTAGGACTATCAGCATGTCTTTGGCTTCTCAAATGTCCACATTAGCACCTCAACAGTCCCGGTTGCCACTACAAACACCTTGTCAATGCCCTCCCCTCTCATCAGACTGCAGTCAGCATGGATGATGGATGATGGAGATTTCAGTGGAATGGTCATTAGAGTTTGAGTCCTAGGCAGGGGCCAAAGTGAGGGGAGAAAGAATCAAAGAACTAATAATAAGTAGAACTGGAGGAGGGGGGGAACCTCATGATGTTGAAAACTTTAATTCCAGCAGATAATGTCTTGGCTTAAAGGAGCCACTTTTAAGGTATTAGACATGTTGTCCTCCAGATCTGTCTTAAAATTAGAAAATATGGGCTTGCCTTTGATATCTGTAAGTCAAGATAAACTAAATGCAAAGCCAGGGGCTTGGCCAGGGAGTGGAGTAAGTAACAATCAAGACAGAGGCTCTGAATATTGAGAAAATAGACCCTATGTCACATGAAGTCCTGAGAAGAAAACCAGAGGTTGAATGTATTTTCTTAGAATAACACACAAGATGGGGGCAAATGAGATTCAGAGTTTGGGTAGTAAAGCTGAGGTGAGTTTTCTGAACTTAAAGGGAAGTACGAACTCCAGCATAAGAATCAGCCATGTAGTGACCAGAGATCCAGGCCACAGAGAGCTGAAAAACACAAATGTATGGACAAGGACCTAGGATGAGGCTACACTGAGATACAAGCAGGAACAAAGAAAAGAGTTTGGAATAGAGCAGTGGATTCTCAACATTCGTTTTTTAAAACAAGAAAACCTTTTTATGTAGGATGAAATAGTATAAGAAAGAGATGAAGGTTCTAGTTGAAGTGAAGGCCCGTGTTCCAGGAGACACATAACTCTGCCCTCTCAGCTTCCATTTTATTTTTTCTAGGAGAATTTTAATCATTTCCACAGAAATGTAGTATTTCAAGGAATGCAATTTTGAAATCCACTGGACCAGGAAAGTGATGGTACCATTTTAGAATCTGGAACTTGAGGAGAGATAAAGTCATCAACTTCAGTGTGGAAGAAAGGGCAAGGGTTTTGGAGTCTGATAGACGAAGTTTTGTTTTATTCTATTCTATTCTATTCTATTCTATTCTATTCTATTCTATTCTAGAATATTCTATCCTAGAATATTCTATTCTAGAATATTCTATCCTAGAATATTCTATTCTAGAATATTCTATTCTAGAATATTCTATTTTATATAATTTTATTTTATTTTAATGTCTATTTATTTTTGAGGGAGAGACAGAGGGCGAGCAGGGGAAGGACAGAGAGAGAGAGAGGAGACAGAGAATCTGAAGCAGGCTCCAGGCTCTGAGCTGTCAGCACCGAGCCAGATGGAGGGCTCGAACCCATGAACCATGAGATCATGACCTGAGCTGAAGTCGATGCTTAACCAACCGAGCCACCCAGGCGCCCCATAGACAAAGTTTTAAAATCAAGTTCTTGAGGTGCCCGGGTGGCTCAGCTGGTTAAGTGTCCAACTCTTGATTTCAGCTCACAGTTGTGAGATGGAGCCCTGAGTTGGCTCTGCACAGAGCGCAGAGCTGGAGCCTGCTTGGGATTTTCTCTCCTCTCTCTCTGTCCCTTCCCTGCCCATTCTCTCTCTCTCTCTCTCTCAAAACAAATACAAAATAAATAAATAAATAAGTTCTCTCTCTTTCTCTCTCTCTCAAAATAAATAAATAAATAAATAAATAAATAAATAAATAAATAAATAAATAAATAAATAAATAAAATCAAGTTCTAAAGCTGAGCAACCTTGGGAAAGAGGCTGCTCCCTGGCTGGGCTGCAGGTTTCTGCACTTTGGCTCCTGGTAAAGGGTCCAGAAGGACTCTTAAGTGCTCTTCTAGACACAAAATGAGGACTTCATTATATTTCTCCCAGGAGCACCTTGGTGGCTCAGTTGGTTAAGCATCTGACTTTGTTCAAGTCACGATCTCACAGTTCACAAGTTGGAGTCCCGTGTCGGGCTCTGTGCTGATGGCTCAGAGCCTGAAGCCTGCTTTAGATGCTCTCTCTCTCTCTGCCCCTCCCCTGCTTGCTCTCTCTCTCTCTCTCTCTCTCTCTCTCTCAAATATAAGTAAACATTAAAAAAAAATCATTTCTCCCAACTGCTTTTTCCAATTTTATCCCTTCTGCTTCCTATTACTTGGAGCTAATCAGTTAATACAACCTAGCAGACAGTCTCTGTTGTTAAAGTTGGCACTCATACTGATTGGATGTCCTGTGTCATAGTGATTTTAAATATTTTGAATATTGTTCCAGCCAACAGTGGATTAATGACTGCCATATGCTGAGTACATATGCTATGTCAGGCATTGTGCTAACGTGATACACATGTAAACTCAGATCATCCTCATATTCACCTTCATAAGAAAGAATAGATATTATCACCATTTTATAGATGAGGAAACTTTAGTTGGATCCTTCCCCAAAGTCTTATAGCTAAGAAGTGACAGTACTAGAATTTAATCCCAAATCTTTCATATTTCAAATTCTTTGGTCTCTTCATTAAACCATATTCACTCACTTAGCATAGACATTGCATACTGAAGAAGCCCTAAAACAAATTAAAATAAAATAAAGTGGCCTATTTTCTAGTATTCTATTTCTAGTATACTATTTCTAGTATTCAGGAAAAAAGCTGGCTGCCAAATATATAGTGATTATCCAAGAAAATTGGAAAGAGATAAGCAAAAACTGTACAAGTATGGCAAGATTTTTTTTTCACTAATTCAAATAGGCTTAAAATACAAACAGTGTCAAACTCTTAACTAGAACAGTTAGAAAAGGTCTTGGTAATTTGTTGATTTAACTAGCTTTTGCAACATTAAGTTGGATGAAGATACAGACCCTATCTAAAATCACAAGGGAGTCCAAGAGAGATCTATAGTTTTAGATATTGGCTTAGTGACTAGGGTATAATTATTTTTTGTGTCTGTGGGTTCATAGAGCATTGGTTTTATGGCTAGTAGCTTATCTGCCTTTGAGCTACAGAGACTTTATTTTTTTAATTGTGTGTCCAAATACATTTTATGGTGAAATGATCTCCTATCAAAATGTCTGCAAGTTATTTTCTTTCTCCTGATGGCTAAGGATAAGGATGAGCATAATCGAGAGCAAAAAGGAACATTAACCATTACAGATTTTCTGCTTAGCTGAAGGAGAAGATGATCTTTAGTTTTGTTTATTTGTTTGTTATTGAAAGAAGTATAACCGTCTTTCTATAGCTGAACTTTTTAGAAAAGACTCCATCCCTGGATAGCACCTGTTATTCTTTCACACTTAAATGGGCATCTTAAAGGACTCAAATATTTGTGTTGGGGATATGAAATAAGCTGCTTTCATTAACTTGAACCCCTGATTTCTTTGGTCCAGGCCAGAGAAGCCTAGCATCATTTTATAAAGGCTATAGGATCAGTGTATTTGGTCAAATGCACTGAGTTTGGTAAACTGGATTAATGTTCTTTATAATTGACAAAGGTCCTGTTACATCAGCACATCACAAATATTACTAGATTCCCCTTTTTTGAATTAGTATCTACCCACACCCAGACTGGCAGAATTCTGCAACAGTTTTCCTCTCAACTGAAATCTTACTTCCGAATCAACAAAGGAATCTCCTCTGGATTTTGGAGGTCTCAAAGATGGCAGCAGATGTAATCCTTTTAGCTCGAACATGGGCCTAATTCCTCTTGCTTATCCAGTTTATTTTGTGTCCCACCTCCAAATTCTTTTTTGTGCTCTTGCAGCATTCAGAAGGAAAAAGAAAAAGACAGAAAATCCTCTTTGGAAAAATATATGAGTTCCTGTATTTACGACAGGGATAAATACTTGTTAGATTATCACATAAAGTAGCAAGACATCCTAGGGAAACCAGAGTTCAAAGAAGCTTCTCACTCCACCCACTGAGCTATTCAAAGGAATCCTGCTAAGTTATTTGTAAGAGAAAGAACATCCTCATGACTTAGCACGTTTCAACATAGACTCAGGAAAAAATCTGCAAGCCATATGTTGCTGTTTATCCAAGATGACAAGAATGGCTTTCCCGTTTATTTCTGTCTTTAGTTCTTAAATCCTTTGCTCAGCTCTTTCAGTTCAGGCAATACAGGGAAATGCTAACACACTTAGCTTCCCAAACTAGAGTGTTCTAGTGGTGACCTTTATTTTTGTACTGATTGATTTTTATGTGTATAATTTCAAAAAGCTGGAATGCTCTTGATGAATCCATATTCCTAAACAAATTAAAATTGGCATTCCCATAATAAGAGGTCTTTATTAGTGAAATTCTGCTTGTCACAGAAATAACTGATGTTCATAATGATGACTTAGGGCTTTCAAAGATTTCCAAGTGTCATCTGAATCATCGAAAAATTAAATTATGTTCCAGAGAGATGCACCTAACTGTTCCACTATTAAACTTTTAATCTGTTATCTCTCTACACCATACGATTATACTTAATTACATTTTAAATTTAATTTACTAGGGAATTTCCTTCCATGATCATCCCATACAACAGTAAGTGTACTGAATTGAATTTAGGCTATGTTTGACATAGTCTAGGTGGTAAAGAGGGACTAATACTTCTTAAAAACCTACTATATTTGGAAACCTGGTGTTTTAAAAGTACATATTATAATTTAGAATAGTGTGAGTATAGTACACAGAGCTCCCATATGCCCTACATCCAGGTTCCCTTATTATTAACATTTTATTTTAGTATGGGTCATTGGTCACAGTTAATGAATCAATATTGATACATTATTATTAGTGGAGTCGATGTTTTACATTAGGGTTCACCTGTTGTACAGTTCTATGGGTTTTGATAAGTGTATAATGTCAAGCACTCATCATTATAGAATAATGCAGAATACTTTCATTGTTGTAAATCTCCCTTATGCTTCCCTTGCTTGGTATTCTATGAACTTCCTGGATCTGTAATTTGTTTCTGTAATTAATTTTCTAAAGCTCTCATCCAGTATTACTTCAAATATTTCTTCTGCTCATTTTTTCTGTCCTCTCATTCTGGTATTCCAATTATGTTTATGCTACACCTTTTGATAGTGTCCACATTTCTAACTGCTCTGTTGTTTTTATTTTTATTTTTTCTCTTTACACTCCAATCTGGGAAGTTTCTGTTAACCTATCTTTGAGCTGAATGATTCTTTCCTAGGCTGTATCCAGTCTACTGAAGAGCCCATCAAAGGCATTCTTCATTTCTGCTATATTGCTTTTTATTTCTAGTATTACCTATTGATTCTTTGGGTTTTCACCTCTCTGCTTACATTACTCATCTATTCTTACATATTGCTTGCTTTTTTTCATTAGCGCTCTTACCAGATTAATCATAATTGTCTAAAACTTCCTGTCTGATAATTCCAACATCTGGATCATATGTAACTTTGGTTCTAATGATTGCTTTGTCTCTTCAAACGTTGTCGTCATCGTTGTCATCATCATCTTCTTCCTCTTCTTCTTCTTCTTCTTTCCTCTTCCTCTTTCTCCTCTTCTTTCTCTTCCTCTTCTTTCCTCCCTCCTTGCTTCCTCTCCCCCACTTCTTCTTTTTTTCCTTCCCCTTCTTCTTCTTCCCATTTGATATGTCTTATAATTTTTTGTGAAAAGCCAAACTATTGTACTGGGTAATAGGAATTGAGGTAAATACATTTTCAGTGTGAGGATTTAGTTAATCTGCCTAAGGGTTAGGCTGTGTTTAATGTATTCTGCAGCCATAGGTGCCAATAGCTTCAAAGTCCTCTTGTATTCATTCATCATTCATTCATTCATTCATTCTTTCTTTCATTCATCTTCCCTCCTGACTTTCAGTTTCCCTAAGTATTCCTTCTCAGAGACATTCCATGAAACGCATCTTCTCAGCTAACATCCACTATTGCTTTACTGGAGATTTCTTGGCATGGTGCTAAAGTATAGGGTAGAAGGAACTTTCTATAGTCTCGCAATTAAATCTCAGTCTTTTGGTGGCTCTGTATTTTGGTACTGTGATTTCACAAATATTCCTTCAGCAACAGAGCCTTTTACCTTCTGCTTCCTACTCCTTCCCTGGCTGCAGTATTGCCAAACTCCTTCTATGAAGTCCTGACCATTGTTGAAAATGTATTTTTCCCTCTCTCAGATGGACCAGGGAGGCTGGAGGGGACTGGAGTGAGAGGAATTACATTTCCTCAGCTGAGATAAGGCTCTGGCAAAATCCTTTCTGCTAGAGAGTAGGTATTTGCTATGGAAAAAACTCTGGATGTATTTACAATAATTACTCTTCTTTTCCCTCTGACAGAGCCACTTGGGGGTCTCTCTTGTTTTCTCATATCATCACCCTGGGAACCTAATGGGGTTCTTGGAGGTAATGCCTGTGAATGTGTAGGAGCTTCCCTAAGGCTGTAGCCACCCAGAGATTCTCACCCACAGACTAGTCTACAATTCATCAAAATTCAAATTTCAGTGTTCCCATCCACTTATAGCCTCAGTGGTTTTGTTTTGGGTAAGAAAATCTCAGCTGTGTCTCTCTGGGTGTACCTATCTCTCCAGATTTTGTAATGAAACTTTTGTCCAGCAGCCTCAGTTCTCTGATGGGTACAAGAAAAGTCACTGATTTTCAGTGTATCCAACTTTTTCTCATTGTAAAGATTTGGAGCAATGGCTTTCAAGAGCGTTTCATGTTGGAACTAAAACTAGACAACAGTATTTAAACAATATATTACTATAGTTAAACTTCACATCAGTACTAAGACAAAGGGAACTAATATTTTTTATATTTTAATTCAGTATAGGGAAGTAATTTGACAGATACTATCTATAAGAAAGAAGAGGAGTCAGGAGTAAATTCAAATCCAAAACCTTCTGTCATCCCATTACCACATGCTGCTTTGGCACATTTCACGTACTGGCCCTTATGATTCACAATAACAGCCATGGGAACATGAAGCATTGATGTGAATTCAGAAGGCAGTAGCTTAGGTGGGCATCTCAGATCTGCAATTATTTTCAAGCTGAAAAATAATTTGATCCAGTAACTATTATTCAAGGAAAGGTCAAATCATTTTCTACCATACTCAGTGATGGATATTATAGCTCAATAGCTCTCACATGGCAAGTTTGTAATGTGGTCATTGACCTTGTACATTGGCACCTGCATTATAAAAGAGTAAATTTACTCAATAACTGAAAACTCACAAACACTGTAATAGGCCAACACCATATATCTCATAGCCATTCAAAGGCCAATAAAAGCAAATGCTATGGCATTTGAGGGCTTGGGGCGGAGAGCAAGATAGCTATCAAAATGAAATACTGATTCTCCAGGTAAATTTTAAAAACATTCCATTAGTTCCCATATACACAAAAACACACACTACTATTATTATTTATAGTCACCAATTTTAGGGATTTTTTGTCTGTATTATTTATAAATTTCACAAAACATGCAAAACTAGAGATTTTCAAATACTCTTTGGAAATAAGGAAAGCAGAGAGGTAAAGTATGCCTGAGTCATAAATTTTAAGTATCAGAGCCAAATTGAGCCCAGATTCATTATTAGCAAAGCCCATCTTCCTTCTACCAAACTAAGCTGTGAAGAAATTGATTGTCATGTGTTTTATGTGGGAGGACTGCACAAGCAGAGTTTACAGAAAGGGAAGACTGACTAATCTTCCCAAAATGATGATCTACATACATTCTAACTCCTTTCACTGGCACTCTTCAGCTAGATTTTCTCTGAGGAATGTCGTGTAGACAATGACAATAGTCAGCTCCTGACTTTGGTGAGAACAAATGCACAGGTAGCCTGCAACAAAGACGAGTTCATCACCCTGGAAATGCCAGGGAGTATTCAGGAATTCCCTGGGAGTGCATTTTTGTCATTTGTGGCAATGGATATTCTATTTTCTCATACATATGTGGTCTTGCAGAACAAAGTGTGGTCCTTAGTCACTTTGGAAATTCTTTTTATTCACACAATAAACCAGGACCTCTTTTTGTTCAGTTCTTTGTATGTTCAAGGCTGAGTCAATAATGGTTTCAAATGTCTAATTATATATATTTTAGTTTATATTAAGCTGTTCTCCCATACAAATCATGACCAATTGATCATAAAAAAGTTTTACTGGTCCTACATATATGTATGATTCCCTTAGTTTAAACTCAACTTTAAATAAATACTTTATTATTGTTGTTTTATTAATATAATTATTTATTATGTTTCATTTAACATTTTTATTTAAAATTGTTTCTTATTTATCTAGTAATACTAATTATTATGATTACATAATCTCCACTAAGTTGTGAAATTTCTAGCCCACTGTACATGCTTAAAGAAGATTCAAAGCAAGAAGATTTGTGAGTAGAGGGAACTGATGTCTGCCTGCACAATCTCATGTTTAATGTCGCTATCATTAGGAAGTTACCTATCTAAAAATGTGTCTTACAAGCCTGGTTCATTATGGGTTTTCTAACATTAGAGGTTTGGTACTTTGGTTCATTAAGAATTTACAGTCTGAAGATTTAAGAATACTTTTGTATTTAGTAGGCTCTTAATATTTAAAGTATTTCAATTAGTGCAAAGGAGTAGAGATTATAATGAACATATAGATAAGACATGAAAATGAATGTATTATAAGGTAGCAGGTGATTTATACCTTTTTAATCTCTGTTTTTTTTTTAATCACTTGGATATCTCTATGATATCATTTCAGGTTTAGGAGACATTAACAAAGTGGGGCACCTGGGTGGCTCAGTCAGTTAAGTGGCTGACTTCAGCTCAGGTCATGATCTAACGATCCATGAGTTCAAGCCCTGCGTCAGGCCCTGTGCTGACAGCTCAGAGCCTGGAGCCTGTTTCAGATTCCATGTCTCCCTCTCTCTCTGCCCCTCCCCATTCATGCTCTGTCTCTGTCTCAAAAATAAATAAACGTTAAAAAAAAACAGTATATTAAGGAGACGTTAACAATGTAGTTTGTAAATTCACTTTCCATCTAAGAGGATTGCCTTGCAGTACTTGGAAAAGGATACTAAAATATATGTCATGATATAGATATGATCTAAGGGCCACTTACCCATAAGGAAAAATAAAGTAATTATATTTGGGAAGACTAGAACTGAGTGATGTGTGAAGGAAATTAGACTTCATTTGGGCTTTGATGAGAAGATAGTGGGAAGCATAGTAAATACTGTGTGTAAGTGGAGTAGAATGCACGGGCTTTTGTTTAATCCTTCCCCACTTGGGTGCATCACTTTACTTTTCTAACGCTTAATTTTCTATTTATATAAAGGGAGAATTATGGAAAATTGGTACCAAAAATAGGTTCATGGTTGCTACCACTGTTCCTTCTGTTTCCCTGACAGTTAGTACTAATTAAGTATACCACTCTTCACAGATAAGCATAGATAAAGCCTCAAAATCCTATCCAAAATAGCAAGTGAATATAGATAATCTTATGGAATCTACAAAAAAAAAATGCTAGAAATAACAAGAAAATTTAGCAAAGCTGTAGGATATAAAAATCAATATACAAAAATCAATTGTATTTCCATATTCTAGCAATGAAACACTGGAATGTGAAATTAAAGATACAGTAAGCTATCTCAGAATAACTCTACATGCTCTACATCCTAACCTGTGCGTAGTATGGCCGGACTTTAGTTTTAACCATTTTACAAATATATAGCTGTATATTGTTGCGATTTTAACTCGTATTTCTCTAATGAATAATGACATTTATCATCTTTTTATGTATGCATCCATATATCTTGTTTGATGAAGTCTCTGTTGAGACCTCTTGCCCATTTTTATTAGGTCTTTATATTATTGAGTTTTGAGAATTCTTTGTATATTCTGGATACAAGTTTTTTTTTATCATATATATGATTTGCAAATATTTTCTTCTAAGATGTGGTTTACATTTTCATTTCCTTAAGACTTATTTTGAAATCAGATGTTATTATATTTTGGAGTCAAAGTTATCAACTTATTTAATATATTTTATAGACGATGCTTTTGATGTCAAAAGAAAGACAATTTTGCCTAACCCAATATCACAAAATGTTCTCCCATCTTTTCTTCTAGAAGTGTTAATTTTAGGTTTATGATTTGGTATTTTTTGCTAACTTTTGAATATGGCCTGAGGTATAAAGTGCCACTTTTTTTCCATATGAATGTCCACATTTTCCAGTACCACTTGTTGAAAACGTTATCTTTTCCCACAGAATGAATGACCTTTACAACTTTACCAAAACCCAATTGACCATATATTTATGGGTCTGCTTCTGAATTATATCCTGTTCCACTGACCAAAGTAACTTTTTAAAAAATTTTTTAAGTTTATTTATTTATTTTGAGAGAGACAGAGACAGCATGAGTGGGGGAGGGGCAGAGAATGAGGGAGAGAGAGTATCCCAAGCAGGTTCTGCACTGCCAGCACAGAACCCGATGCAGGGTTCAAACTCACGAAATGGCCAGATCATGACCTGATCTGAAACCAAGAGTCAGATGCTTAACCCGCTGATCCACCCAGATACCCCCACCACTGATCAAAGTGTCTTAATGCCAGTTGCATACTACCTTGATTACTCTAACTTCTTTACACATGTCCTAATCAATGCTTAATTGAATAGCCGAGGAAGACCGTGTAAAGATCTCTGGAATTCTCTTCTCTCTGGCACTATGTTCTATGACTTCTTCCTACCTTGGCTTCCACATACTCTTAATTCCATCTTCTTAGCTCACTGAGCACAGTGGACTCTGCTTAAGCTCCCTTCTCTGCACTGTGACCTATAAACTATATCCAGGCATGAGTTATGGAAAATTTCCATCAGTTGTTTCCTGTATCTCAGGGACTACTGTACTTTATTGTCTGATGTCAAGGAACCTGAGAGACAACTTTTCATATCTTTTTTCAGTTTTTAGGTTGTTTCAAGGAGGAGGGTAAATCTAGTATCTATTACTCCGTGTTGGTCAGAAGTGGAAGTTTTTCGTATTATTGAACATTGCTACATTAAATGACTGCCGAATATGAAAATTCTTAGTGAGAGAAAGTAGAGACTTGAAAAATTAAAGGAAGAAAGAATCTTCCAGAAAGGGAAGATCCTGAGCTAGAAATAAGCTTCTGCATTTAGAAATCTGGTGTTGCTGAAACGGAATCAACGAGGGGAGACTAGTAATGGATACTTTTATAGAAGTGAGAAAGGTAAAGGTAATTTGGACACTCTAAGAACTTTGGATAGTTTTCTAATCATCCTGCCATATTATGGTCCTGATCAGAGGAATGGTCCGATTGTACATACATTTTTAAAAGATCATCTTAAGTGTTGTTTAGGGAATTTTAACTCTAGGAGGCAAGAGTAGGAATAAGCAAGAGATTCAGGAAATACAATAATCCAAGTGAGAGAAGACAGTGGATTTGATTAGTGTGTTAGCAGTGGAAGCGGTAAGTAGTGGTCAGATTCATAACATAGTTTACAGTTAAATGCTACAAGAATTTTTAATGGTTTGGAAGGTAGGAATGAGGAAAATAAATAAAGCAAAGCAATTCCTGGGTTTTGAGCTGTAGCAACAGTGCCATTTATTCAAATTAAGTTTAGGGGAGAAGCCACTTTAGTGGCAGAGTAAATAATGAGTTTAATTTTGGACTTGCTCAATTAGACAGAAAGGATAGTCTTCCTAAAATTAATGTTACATTGTAGCAATGAAAACTCACCTCATTTAACAAGCTGTTTCTGATGGCCTCCTCTCTCTATTATCCACCTTACATCATAGGAGTTGACGCTGAGATTTAGTCTCCTGAAGCACGACACACCATAATCCTCCACCATATTCCTTTTTACTATTCATTATGTAGTTCTTGGTTCTTTCACCCTGTAAGACAAGTCCCATATTACCTCCTTGAGAAAAGAAGCTCTTTGAAGGAATGATAGTCAGCATTATTCTTGTCACATAATAAAACTGTACAATCACTTCCACCAAAGCCCCAGTGTGTGAAATTAGGCTTTGTTATAAGAAAGAAAACCTGATTTCCTTAAAGAAATCCATTGGAATCCCAGAAACAAAGACAGAAATAACCAGCATCTCCTGTGTGCAAGGTTTCAGCATGCATTTGGCCCTTATTCTAATGCAACTCTGAAACTGAGTATAAATTGTACTCATCTTGATGAAACTGGACAATTCAAAGGTAGACTTCTTCTTTATTACCTTTTTCTCCTATACTAGACACTTAATAAGCTGGAAATAAGAGTTTAGTAATTAAAGGATATAAGAGAAGATTCTGGAAAATAGTAAGAAGAATTTGTTACTGCCCAGCACTGATGACAGATTTGATAGTCAAATATTAATAATAGCAATAATAATTATAACATTCTACATTGTGGTATTTTGTGCATTTCTATCACATTTACACCAGTCATCATATTCTATCATTCCAGAACAGATGGTCTTGTTTGCTGGATATTTTCACCTTAAGTTCTCTTAAATAAATTTCTCTTAACTTTTGTTAAGAATAAAAATGTCCTAAAATGCAATGACTACTGTAGACCACTCGATGACTTTAAACTGAGGAAAAAATGAAATATCACTCAAATTAGTGCAACTTTAGGATTCTGAAGTAGAATATAGACCAGATATGGTAATTCCAGGCTAGATCTAAATAAGCTGTTAAGGAGTTAAAGATACTTGTCATAAGATGAATTTGTTTGACATGATTTAGTGATGTGATGCAGGCATCCAGATGGCTCAGGAAAATATTTTCTTTATTTATGTGTCCAGCATCATGGTGGATAGAGTTAGTTTGTTATCTGAAGTGTCAGCCCTCCTAACTCGGACGTTATTTTTCCTGCTTATATTCCTCCACATCTGTATCCACTAATCACCATCATTATTAATCTCATGGTTTCCAATTCAATGCTTGAATAGAGAGTATGGATGGCTTCAGTACTGTTTCCCATTTTGTATTTGTGGTGGGTGGTGTTGGTAGACTAATTATTAAATTGCTTTGCCTATCAGTATCAAAAGGAGCTTATGTCATATTAGTCTGACTAAAGACATTTTTCTTGTTGTACAGTTGAATTGAGAATACTTTGTTTTGTCTAAATGAGTAGGACTTTACACAAAAAGCACAGAGTTAAGATCAAAGAAAAAGAAACTTTAATATTGCTTCTCATTCTCCATAGATTTAATGATTTGAAAGGTGTGAATCTCTCACCCAAATTAAAGTAAAGGATTAACAGCTTCTCACATTCTAGGATATTAAAATGGCTTTAAGGATGAGAGGCCAAGATAGCAGAATAATATGGAAGATTTTTTTGCAACGTTCATCCCTGAAATGCAGCCAAATCAACACTAAACCATCCTGCACACCTAGAAAACTGATTTGAGGATTAACACAACAATCTGCACAACTTGAACCACAGAATTCAGTAGGTACACATCATAGAGAGGTGAACTGGGGAAGAGAGAAGCCACGGAGGGTACGGAGCTGTTTTTGCTTGTGGAGAATGTATGGAGATGGGGGGAGAGTATGGGAAACCCTGCCCCCCACCCAAGAGCAGTTGGAGAGAAAGTGGAAAAGTGGAAATAGCCACAGGGACTGAACTAAAAAGGGAAAAAGAAGAAAGGAGAGGGTTTAAATTCCATTAAGACTCTATAAACAGGGGGAGTGCAGGTCTGAAAATCCACAGCTCAACACTTGGTGGTGCTCTGGTGAGAAGGGCAAATCCCCAGGAGCAGAGTGAGGTCCAGGGATCCTTGGGCCACATGGGGAGAGGCAGATCCCCTGCTGGGAGGACATTTGGTAGAGGCTGTGCAGCACCCCCACAGGCAAAGGTGTCAGCAGACCCAGGAGAGCAACTACATTTGCTGGTGCTAGAACAAAAATGTTAAGGGGGGAGCCTGGAGACAGATGTGTGTTGTTATTTTCCATAATCCCTGAAACGCTGCTGCTACATGATCGTGTGAACTTCTTCTGGGGTGGGGTGGCACCTAGCTGCAGTCTCTGGGCATTGGCAGCAGCATGGCCCTGTGAACATTCCTGGGTACAGGTGGGCACTCGGCCATTTCTCAGTGAGACCCTCCCCCAGAAGGTCTGAGTGGGTCAAAGTGCATTCCCTCAGAAGTGAGAGGTTGGGAGACACAACTGCACCTGAAATAAAACTCAGAATGGAGATGCTGTCTGGCATCCTGACGGCTTGGTCATGGACAGTGTAAAGGCAGGGAGTGGATGAAAGCCAGGGACAAAGGACAGGTGCAGGATTACTGATAGGGAAGTTCCAATACTAGAGACTGGGTAGCTGGGTGACACCACTTTCACTCCTCCCATGCATGTGCATACACACCTACAGGGGCCACAATGATCCACCCCAGTAAGCTAAGCAGCACCATCTAGTGGAGAATGGAGCCGGACCTAACATATATTCAGAACACTTCATCCTAAAGCAGCAGAATACACATTCTTCTCCAGTGCACATGGAACATTCTCCAGAATAGATCACATACTGGGACACACATCAGCCCTCAACAGGTACAAAAAGATCAAGATCATACCGTGCATATTTTCAGACCACAATGCTATGAAACTTGAAATCAACCACAAGAAAAAAATGTGGAAAGGTAACAAATACTTGGAGACTAAAGAACATCCTACTAAAGAATGAATGGGCTAATGAAGAAGCTAAAGAGGAGATTAAAAAGTAAATGGAAGCCAATAAAAATGATAACATCACAGCCCAAAACCTCTGGGATGCAGCAAAGGCGGTCATAAGAGGGAGGTATATAGCTATCCAGGCCTTCCTAAAGAAGGAAGAAAGATCTCAGATACACAACTTAACCTTACACCTTAAGGAGCTGGAAAAAGCACAGCAAATGCATCCCAAAACCAGCAAAAACAGGAAATAATAAAGATTAGAGAAGAAATCAATGGCATCTAAACCAAAAAACAAAACAAAACAAAACAGTAGAACAGCTCAAAGAAACCATAAGCTGGTTCTATGAAAGAATTAACAAAATTGATAAACCCCTAACCAGTTTGATCAAAAAGAAAAAGGAAAGGACCCAAATAAATAAATAAATAAATAAATAAATAAATAAAATCAAGAATGAAAGAGGAGAGATCACAACCTACGCAGCAGAAATAAAAACAATAATAAGAGAATATTATGAGCAATTATATGCCAATAAAATGGGCAATATGGAAGAAATGGACAAATTCCTAGAAATATATACACTACCAAAACTGAAACAGGAAGAAGTAGAAAATTTGAACAGACCCATAACCAGTAAGGAAATCAAATTAGTAATCAAAAATCTCCCAAAAAACAAGAGCCCAGGGCCAGATGGTTTCCCAGGAGAATCCTACCAAACATTTAAAGATGAGTTAAAACCTATTCTCTTGAAGCTGTTCCAAAAAATAGAAATGGAAGACAAACTTCCAAATTCTTTCTATGAAGCCAGTATTACCTGGACTCCAAAACCAGACAAAGACCCCACAAAAAAAGGAGAACTATGGACCAGTCTTCCTGATGAACATGGAGGCAAAAGTCCTCAACAAGATATTAGCAACCAGATCCAACAATACATTAAAAAATTATTCACCATGACCAAGTGGGATTTATACTGGGATAGAGGGCTGGTTCAAGATCCACAAAACAATCAATGTGATTCATCACATCAACAAAAGCAAGGACAAGAACCCCATGATCCTCTCAATAGATGCAGAGAAAGCATTTGACAAAATACAGCATCCTTTCTTGATAAAAATCCTCAAGAAAGTAGGGATAGAAGGAGCATACCTCGAGATCATAAAAGCCATACATGAAAGTCTCAATGCTAATATCATCCTCAATGGGGAAAAACAGAGCTTTCCCCCTAAGGTCAAGAACAAGACAGGGATGTCCACTCCTGCCACTGCTATTCAACATAGTATTGGAAGTCTTAGCCTCAGCAATCAGACAACACAAAGAAATATAAGGCATCCAAATTGGCCACTAGGAGGTCAAACTTTCATTCTTTGCAGATGACATGATACTCTATATGGAAAACCAAAAAGACTCCACCAAAAAACTGCTAGAATTGATTCATGAATTCAGCAAAGTTGCAAGATATAAAATCAACACACAAAAATTGGTTGCATTCCTATACAACAACAATGAAGCGACAGAAAGAGAAATCAAGGAATCGATCCCATTTACAGTTGCACAAAAAACCATAAAATACCTAGGAATAAATATAACCAAAGAGGTGAAAAATCTATACACTGATAACTACAGAAAACTTATGAAAGACATCGAAGAAGACACATACGAAAAGGAAAAATATTCCATGTTCCTGGATAGGAGGAAAAATATTGTTAAAATGCCAAAACTACCCAAAGCAATCTACATATTCAATGTGATCTCTATCAAAATAACACCAGCATTCTTCACAGAGCTAGAACAAACAATCCTAAAATTTGTATGGAATCAGAAAAGAACCTGAATAGCCAAATCAATCTTGAAAAAGAAAACCAAAGCTGGAGGCATCACAATCCCGACTTTAAGCTGTGTTACAAAGCTGTAATCATCAAGACAGTACGGTACTGGCACAAGAACAGACACTCAGATCAGTGGAATGGAACAGAGAACCCAGAAATGGACCCACAAACGTATGGCCAACTAATCTTTGATAAAGCAGGAAAGAATATCCAATAGAAAAAAGACAGTCTCTTCAGCAAGTGATGGTGGGGAAACTGGAGAGTGACAAGCAGAAAAATGAACCTGGACCGCTTTCTTACACCACACACAAAAATGAACTCAAAATGGATGAAAGACCTAAATGTAAGACCATCAAAATCCTCGAGGAGAAAGCAGGCAAAAACCTCTTTAACCTTGGTTGCAGCAACTTCTTACTCAACACATATCCAGAGGCAAGGGAAACAAAAGTAAAAATGAACCATTGGGACCTCATCAAAATAAAAAGCTTCTGCACAGAGAAGGAAACAACCAGCAAAACTAAAAGGCAACCAACAGAATGGGGGAAGATATTTGCAAATGACATATCAGATAGGAGGTTAGTATCCAAAATCTATAGAGAACTTACCAAACTCAACACCCAAAAAACAATCTAGTGAAGAAATATGCAAAAGACATGCATAGATACTTCGCCAAAGAAGACATCCAGATGGCCAACCAACACATGAAAAAATGCTCTACATCACTCATCATCAGGGAAATACAAATCAAAACCACAATGAGATACCACCTCACACCTGTCAGAATGGCTAACATGAACAACTCAGGCAACAACAGATGTTGGCGAGGATGTGGAGAAAGAGGATCTCTTTTTCACTGCTGGTGGGAATGCAAACTGGTGCAGCCACTCTGGAAAACAGTATGGAGGTTCCTCAAAAAGTTAAAAATAGAACTACCTTATGACCCAGCAATTGCACTACTAGATATTTATCCAAGGGATACAGGTATGCTGTTTTGAAGGGGTACATGCACCCCACGTTTATAGCAGCATTATCAACAATAGCCAAAATATGGAACGAGCTCAAATGTGCAGCAATGGATGAATGGATAAAGAAGATGTGGTACATATATATACAATGGAGTATTACTCGGCAATCAGAAAGAATGAAGTCTTGTCATTTGAACTAAGTGCATGGAACTAGAGGGTATTATGGTAAACGAAATTAGTTAGAGAAAGACAAATATCATATGACTTCACTCATATGAGGAATTTAAGAAACAAAACATATGAACATAGGTGAAGGGAAGCAAAAATAATACAACAGGAAGAGGGATAAAACATAAGGGGCTCTTAAATATGGAGAACAAACAGAGGGTTGCTGGAGGGGTTGTGGGAGGGCGATGGGCTAAATGGGTAAGGGGCATTAAGGAATCTACTCCTAAAATCATTGTTGTACTGTATGCTAACTAAATGGGATATAAATTTAAAAATAAATTAATTAAAAAATAAAAACACTGGCTTTACATGATGCTGCTAAGAAAGGGACATGTTTCAGGAAGCAAGTGCCCATGTTCAAGGTGGATTTATGCATTTCCCTCACTTTGACTCAATCTATATTTGGAAGATACCATGACGTTATTTTGGGTCTACCATGATTTTTGATGGCCATACACCTAGAGACTCTATTTATCTACTTTTAATTCTAGGCTAGGCTTGTTCCTTCTTTAATCTGTTCCATCTTGCTGTGAGTACAGAGTTGTGCTACTCTGGTTCAGAGAAAAACTGTAAAATATGGCATCTGATGGCTATTGTGATTAACTCCCAACACTCATTATACCTTGACAGTAATTGGTCTATGGATAAAGATGTTCATGTGACACAGTTATGACCAATGAAGCATGAAGGAAAGTCACTGAGGTGGGAGTTAGTCTGAGGAAAGTCTTCCCACTCCCAAAAGAAAGTCACAGGAAGAGACTATCCTTCTCCTTCACCTACATGTTGTTCTCTCTGAATATATTTCTCTAAGTGCTGAAGCCATCTTGCTATACAGGCTGAGGAGGAAACCTGCCAAAGAAAGAAGACTAAAAATGTAGAAAGAATATGGATCTTTAATATCCTGCTGATCCACTGATGACACCATTTTGGAGCCCCACACTAATTCTCATATTCCAATTATGAGATGATATATTTCTTTATTATTTTCTTGCATTTGGAAGAGGATTATTCTTGATGAGGACAAAAGAATCTTAACTGATACATGATGAGGGGCCATTTCATCATGGGTCCTTTCATGATGAAGTCTATGGTTTCTAAGAGATGTCTTAATAGTAAAGCATCAGAGGAACAGTAGGTTTTCTTCATCCCCATTTATGGGATGTTATCAATTCCTAAAATTAATTTCTAATATGCCTGGGACCCATGTAGCTTTTTCCTATGATACCAACAGTTATATTCTTCTGAAAGTCAAAGTCTGAATCTTTAGATTTGAAATAAGGAAATGCTATCAAATGGAACTTTCAGGGAATACCCTAAAGAATTATACCTAAGCTCACTTGCTTCTGGTTTTGAAAATACCAGTCAGTATTTTAAAAAAGGAAGTCATGACATTTTATTAATAGATTAGTTCTCTAAGAGTTTTTGAATAAACTGAAGAATGGCTGTGAAAAAGAGAATTTAGATCAATTCCTTAGTGTCTAACACTTTCTGGATGCAGCTTCCCTTATATCTATCTCAGCTTGCTAGACCTCAGGGGAACCCTGCTGAAAACCTACTTACCAAAATAGAAATTAGGACATTCTAATCATCCTCAGGATCAAAATGAAAAAGAGGCAGTGGTGGGAGATTGGGAGGCTTATGTTTTCATTTTTAGTTTCTAACTAACAGATCAGTTTGTTTTCTTTTTAATAGATACAATTATTGATAAAAATATAATTTTTCCTTTTTATGGGATACTTTATTACATTGCTTAATAGAGCTTTAATGTCCTATATATGGCACTTACTATGTGCCTCTCCTAGTAATTTGAAAAGTACACCATAAGATGTACATCTTGAGATGTTATATGGTACATCATATATCACATCATTGGAGTAAGAAAGCTGAATTCTCATAATTTTTCTATGTGATATGGGGCAAGCCAGCTTCTGTGAATATCGTTTCTCTCATCTCAAAAGAAATTGTTGTAAGGATCATATATGATATTGTAGGAATAAAAACATTTTCTAAGTTATATATACATAAAAGGAACTGTAACTCTAGCACAATGGTAAGTTTGGCTGAAATACAAGAAGCTTGTTAATGCATAAAACAAATACATTGTCTGTTTTATAAAATAGAGCACTGTATAGGAAATAAGCAAAATACAGTAATCAGAAGTGATACACAGGAGGGAGCTATCGACTCAGTCTGAGGGATAGTAGGGAATTCCTCAAGAACTTAATGCCTGAGCTGGATTTGGAAGTCATCTTTCAGAGTTAACCTTTTCCTCATTTAGAGAATAGGATGCCATGTATAAAATCATGGAGATTGCAAAGAGCATGTTATTGTGCAGGAAACAAGTCAGAGTAGCCCAAATCTAGCAGTCCTAGGGGTTGGAGGTGGGGTGGGGATGGGGTTAGGGTTTAGTGTAGATTGTGATGAAGTGTGAACCTGAATGGGACCAAATCAGAGGGCGCATTATGTGTTGGTAAGGGATGTGGGTATATTCTGAAGACCTGATTCATCATCAGAATGACTAGGGGACTTTGGAAGGTATTATTATTGGCCTCATCCCAGACCTTCTGAATTGGAATCTTGGCTGGGGGATGGAGTGGGTGGTGAGACTCAGAGCTGCATCTCTACAACCCTGCTATCAGTTAGGTTTCAGAACCACTGAGCTGGATGAAAGGAAGCCACTAGAGGAATGTGAGCAGGAAAATGACATGGTCAGATTTGCATTTTAAAAAATGACTTAAGCAGATATGTTAGGCATGGCAGGAGAGGAGTCCAACCCAGGGGATAGAATTCAGGGCATGACAAAAACCTGGGAGCCAGATAAGAGGATTGAGAGCAGCAAAGCAGCTGGCAGGAGGATGCTGAGTGGGCTGACAGAGGGGGTGGAGGGAGGAGGAGGAGATGAACTTAGTGGTACAATAGCCTGTGTAAAACAAGGAAAGCCCTGTGGCCAAGAATAAGAATGTGACTTTTCCCTAGAAAGAGATGGAGGGCCCTGGAGCATTTTGAGCAAGACAGTGACATGATCCATTGCTTGGAAACTGATTTTGACCTGACTGCAGGGAGTCTCATCAATGAGGGCACCTTAGCAAAGGGTTCTTGGTTCGAGGCAAATGTTTGTTTAGCACAGGGGCCCTTGGGCAGAGAGTTGGAATAGCTGGTTCTTGACATCTCTGTCAGAACTCCAGTTTCCAGAGCATGTTTAGCAATTCAGATAAATAAAGACAGGGAAAAAGGAAACAGGAAGGTCTGATTTACAGGAAATTATTAAAGAAAACCAAAGACAAATACTCCAGGGTAAGTAAAAGAAAGGAAAATCTCAATGCCAAAAAACCAGCCAGGTTTTCACTTGGAGAAAATGAATAATGTCCTATGATCACTGAATGTAGTCAAACAAACAAAAGAACTCTGCTGTATGTGTTGATAATTGGTTGCAGTTAACTGTAAACCTTTGGATTTATTATAAAAGCCCCAGTTTTTAAATTTTTTTTAATGTTTTTTTATTTATTTTTGGGACAGAGAGAGACAGAGCATGAACGGGGGAGGGGCAGAGAGAGAGGGAGACACAGAATCGGAAACAGGCTCCAGGCTCTGAGCCATCAGCCCAGAGCCCGACGCGGGGCTCGAACTCACGGACCGCGAGATCGTGACCTTAAAAGCCCCAGTTTTAAGTATTCAGCATTGTGGCCATGTGCCCATCACTGTGTCCTGTTTTTGGGGGGAAATCTACTTACCATAATTCTAATCCCAGCTTTGTTTCTAGTTTTACTTGGCCTTGTGTAAATCATTTAAATCCCAAGTTTATTATAGTGAACAAAATTGGATTTGCAATTAGATAGATCTCTTTTTTTAAATTAAAGTATCATTAACATACAGTGCTATATTTGTTTCAGGTGTACAATGTAGTGATTCAACAATCCTATACAACATACAATGCTCATCATGGTAAGTGTACTCTTAATCCCCTTCACCCGTTTCTCCCATCCCTCCGCACACCTCCCTTCTGGTAACCATTAATTTGCTCTTCATAGTCAAGAGTCTGGGTTTTTTGTTTGTCACAAACATGGAAGCTTCATGAATTTTCATGTCATCCTTGTGCAGGGGCCATGCCAATCTCTGTGTCGTTCCAATTTTAGCATTTGGCATAGGTGCTGCCGAAGTGAGCACAACAGATCTCTATTTTTGTCCCAAGTTCTTTCAATGTTTTTTTAAACTTTTAAATCCTAATTTCCACTTCTATTTTATAAGGTTATTATGAGGGTCAAAGAAGGTAAGTTTAGGTAATATACCAGAACAGTACGAATATACCAGAATAGTGCCAGACCCATAGTAAGCCCTCTGTAAAAGCTGATTGCCCCATTTTCCAACTGCTTTTCCTCATCTTGAAGCTGGAGAGATAGGGAAGAAGAGCAGAAGTGGCAAGCATGTGGCCCCCAAGCTGCCATTTTCATTTCTTGCCTTCATGGAAAACATTCTATTTGATCATAGCCTTCTTTGTTTTGAAACCAAAAGGAACCTCAAAATCCTCCCAACACAGAACCTTGAGCTGAAGCTACTAGCTGCATAGATGAGACATTTGAGATGAGACCAATTTGTTACCCCTGGCCTGGGTAATCTCTAAGGTTGTAGCTGAGACACCATGAGCCCACAAAAAAATGGAACCCAATTTCCAAAATCATATAACTGAGTGGAAAGCAAAATTTTTCAAAGCTGAGAAGATACAAGGATATTCTATAAGATACAGAATGGAACAGATTGCTGATGGAGGCTTTTAGGAAACCTGAGGGTTGGGATGATATTGGAATTGGTCTTTGTGGTAGACAGAATTAAGATCCCACAAAGTTGCTCGTCTCAATCCCTGGAATCTGTGAATGTACTACCTCACAAGACAAAATGGACTTTGGGTTGTGATTTAAGGATCTTGAAGTGGGAAGATTGTTCTGGATTATCTGGGTGAAGCCACTATATTAACAAGGGTCTTTACAAGAGAGAGAAGGGTAGGTAGGCAGGAGGATCAGAGTCAGAGGAGGTGTAGGGATGGAAGCAGGAGTGGGAGATACAGCCAGTCAAGCAATGCAAGCAGCTTCCAAAAGCTGGAAAAGGCAAGGAACCGACTCTGCCTCGAGCCTCCAGAAGGAACGCAGCCCTGCTGACACCTTGATTTTAGTCTTATAAGACCCATTTCCAGACTTCTGACTACTAGTACTATAAAATAATAAACGTTTGTTGTTGTAAGGCATTAAATTCATGGTCATTTGCTACAGTAGCACTAGGAAACTAATACAGGCCTTTAAAGAAGGGCTTGGAGAGACAATAAAGAGGGATAATTTGGGTGAGTAGTAGATGATGAGCAGAGGCTTCAATGTGAGAATAAGCAAAGTATACAGTGGGAATCAGGGATCCTGACTGGTTTGAGGAGGGTGGATACGCTGTTGACGAGAAGGAACACAGGTCAGGGGTTAAGCCCTTGCACAGGTCTGATAGCCTGAATTTGAATCCTACTTCTGATGATTTCTAAGTAACCTTGGTTCAGTTACTTAACTTCTCTGGCATTACAATGTTATCTATAAATGTAAGAATAACAATATTGCCTATTTCATTGAGTTAATGAGATCATAGATGTTAAAATGTCTAAAACTAAATAGTGCTCCATAATGGGAAGTGCTATGTTTTTTATGAATAGAAGAAGACAAGGGTGAATTGCTACTTTATTAGGAAAAAACTCTGATTACTAGAGTGAAATTAGGAAACTTTACTTCCTAGACATTGGGTGACTATCAGAAGATCTTGAATAGGAAACTACCTTAAAAATACAAAAAGACTCCTGTGGTAAATTAACAAAGACAAAAGACAGGAAAACCATTCATGTAAGGGAAAGTTTGAAGGATAGATAGAGGTTGCTCTTCACAGAAATATAGGAAAAATTAGGCACATATTGCCTAAGCATGTTGGCTGACTCCAATGCCTTCTTATAGGAGTAGAATGTTGTAGAAACATCCCTAGCCTGGTAGTCAAGAGAAAAATGTTCTTACTCGGGCTGTGTCAGCCACTCATTACCACTTTGAACAAGCCGCTGATGTATATGGTTTTGGGTCCCCTCTGGTGAACTCAGTCTTCATGGCGCAGCATTTGCTGAGACTGTACTATTTCCAAGTAATACTTCTCTTGGGCTTATTTTTTCTGTGAGCCTGAGGTCAAATGATTTATCTTCAGGAAACTGCAAGGATAAAAAAGCCCTCCTAAAAAGCAAATTAATTCTAATTGCTATGAATCTCAGTAACTATTTGAACCCTGCACTTACCAAATAATTAGATATTTTTACAAAGATGTGAAGAGTAGCTACAAGACATTCAAAAGGTATAAATCATGTAAAAATTGTGTTTTGTATGCAATTAGATTGTTTCTATCTATGCTAATCATCTCCTGTGTGGCATCTTTGGGACAGGGCCTTTGCCTCAAACAAGCCAGGGAAAGAGGACAGCTTTTCCCCCATATATTACTGTTCAACTAGGATTGCATAGCAATGTATCCAAACCATAAATGTGTTTCGTGGTCATGAATTATTAGTTCAACAGGATTATTCTTATCAAGGAGAAAATCTCTAATAAAAATTGCCAAATAACATGTGAAAAACAGCAAAATGTAAAAAAAAATACTTAGAATAGTTTTAAGTCAAAATATTTTCTAATAATAAGTGAGAACAGAATGCTTCCTGCCTTTAGCCAGTAACACAGGGCCTAATCTACACTTTGGTACAGAGGGAGATGCTGACAGTAATTTGAAGAAAAGTGCTATAATCAATAGTCAAGTGTCAACAGTTAGGACACCCTTGATGCTAAACGAAGCTATTTAAACCCCTTATTTTTAGAAAAGTAAATAAATAATACAGCAATGGAAAGGGAAGTCTGTAGACATTCAGAGCTGTTATTTACATTGTCCAGGCATCAATGGATCCCCCAGCATTCTGAAACCACCTTGCTTTAGTATCTAAATAAAAGAAGCCCAGACCCCAATCTCATAAAATTTGAGAAGTCCAATGCTTTGCCAGGTGCCTGAGATTTCCTAGAGTAGGGAGGATGCAGTATTTACTACCCCAAGGATTGGTCCAGCTTCTAGCTCAGTTTTGACCTCTCTCAGATGGACCCTGATACTCTGCCAAGATTCAAAGCTGCTCCAGATCTCAATTTGGTCTGCTTTGCTCCAAAACTTAAGCATACTGCTCCTCTCCCCGACTGCATTTTCTCCATATTAGCTACATAAGTGGTCTAAGCAAAGTTAATGGAAGATTGAGGAAAAGTAAAGCAGAATTACAGAACCGATCAGAAAACACCTTAAAAGTGAACATCAGCCTTCTGTGAGGCTAAAGTTTGCAGTCACCAAACTCTGGAGGCTATAGCTTCTCACCATGTTGCCGAGGCCTCGCTTTGCCCTCTCTCAGAAAACCTGTCTTCAAATCTCTTCTATGATGCCCAGAAACAGTGCTTCTGTTTTCTTCATTCATAAAAGGGCAACTTAAAAGTCCCAGGATTTCATTGTACAAAGCCTTTTGACTCCTCTAAACAAATTTGCAAGAGCTGCCATTACATTGTAAACATGCCCAGGCAATGACTTGCCTCAAACTAAAGTGCCATCTAACTGAGGCTCCAGACTTAGCACAAAGCAAACAGCAGCACGGAGGTCAGGTATTTAGGACATGGCTCTAGGGTTAGGTGCATAGGCACGAGTTTACCTGGACTGTGTGCTGGGTGTGGGGGCTGGTGAGTAGGAAGCAGGAGGGGAGTGGATGTCAAAACTCTATTCTGTCTCTGAAAAGACACTGGAAATGCCAGGTCTTTTTTCTTGTTGCTGTTGCTTTCATTCTCCTCCTCCACCCCCTCTTCCCCTTCCATTCCTCCATCTTCCTCCTAGCCTTCCTTTCTTCTTTCTCTTCTTCCTTCTATTCCTCTTTTCTATCTCTTTTTCTTATATTAAGTTTGAGAAAATCAATCCTAAAATGGATAATTTATTTTACTAAAAAAAATCCAGAATTTCTAACCTGTCTTCAAAACTCTCTGTAATAAGGCCCAGCCTGCCTTACTTCCCAATTAACCCCTTGTGTAGCCTGTGTTTTAGCAAAATGGAATCATTTACAGATCCCTGATCTGTCCCCACAGTGGAAGCCCTGCTCATTCTATTTGTACCAGCATAGGATTCTCCATGGTGAGATTCTCCAGGATCAACTGATTGATCGATCGATCTATCTATCTAGAGAGAAAGAGAGAAAGAGAGATGATTAGATAGATGAGAATTGGGTTCATGCCATTATGGAGGATGAGAAGTACTAAGATCTGCCTCTGCAAACTGGAGACCTGGGAAAGATGGTGGTATAATTCAGTCTGAGTATGAAGGCCTCAGAGAACCAGAAGAGCTTATGACATAAATTCCATTTGGAGGGCAGGAAAAAAGGAGATAGATTTCCTGGTTCAATTGGTAAGGCCGGGGGGGGGGGGGGAGAATAAAAGAGATAAAACCCTCTTTCTCCACTCTTTTTGTTCTATTCAGACCCTCAATTTTTAGGATAGGGCCCATCCATCACCCATGTTGGGGAGGGCAATCTACTTTACCCAATACACCAGTTCAAATGCTAATCTCATCCAGAAACACCCTCACAGGTACACCCATAAACAATGTTTAATCTGGGCACCTATAGCCACTCTGGTTGATACTTAATCATCATAACACCAACTCCATAGTTTAAAACCCAGCCCACTCTTGAAGGTTCGGTTTAACATTATATTTGTCATTACTCAAGTGTAGATAATATTCCTACCCTGACCACCTTTCAGACTCCCATGAGGCTCTGCCTCCAAAATACGATGTGAATACCTTTAATCTGCTTTCCAATTCTGCTACTTTGAGTCAGATTATGGAATCAGAAAGAGCTTATTTGAATTCTGGCCCTGCTTCTTCTTAGTATGTATGTATGTATGTATGTATGTATGTATGTATGTATTTTACCTTTGGCAGACTATTTTAGCACTTTGTGCCTCATTTTGTTCATCTGTAAATAGGAATAAAATAATACCTCAAGAATTGTTGCAGGGATAAAATAAAAGAATGTACATACGTTCCTTAGCACAGTACCTGGCACACACAAAAAAAGCTTCATAAGCATTAGCTATGCAGCACTATTTCCTAACATTTGAATAAGGGTCCATGGTTTAAAAACACACTTTTGGGGGCACCTAGATGGCTCAGTCAGTTAAGCATCCGACTTCGGCTCAGGTCATGTTCTCATGGTTTGTGAGTTCGAGCTCCGTGTCAGGCTCTGTGCTGACAGCTCTGAGCCTGGAGCCTGCTTTGGATTCTGTGTCCCCTTCTCTCTATTCCCCTCCCCTGCTCACTCTCTGTCTCCCTCTCTCTCAAAAATAGGTAAACATTAAAAACAAAAACAAACAAAAATTCCAAAAACACTCTGCTGCATTGGTTAGCCCAAATATCCTATGAAATATGTAGAGCAAATTTTTATGCATATTTTACATATTTTATTTAGAGAAATAGGGTTTTAAAGAAAATGAGCAACTTTAACTGGATTATAGCAAAAATTAAAGGCCAAGCCGACTGTCACCTTCATCTAATTTTGACCCTGCATTCAGTTACCAATAAACTGCATTCGCCTGAGCAGGACCTTTGTTCTTTAAGGAGCCTCTGTTACAGAAATGTTCTAGAAATAGCAAGTGTGGGCTGCATGGACCCCTTTGCCACTCTTCAGGAGACTAAAATAGGGGTGGGAGGAAGAAAGAAAGGTTTCATCTTGGGTTGTAAATTCCCCAGGGGAGAAATAATTGAAGAACTGTTTATGATAGAAAACTATAATTAGGAGTAATGGGATGAAATTAAGGAGAGGGAAACAACAAGTTTATAATAAGGTTCCAGTATGAGTATTCAAATTTAATTGTGTTTTTTAAGTAATGTCAGACTCCCAGATGCTGTAGCGATGAAGACTGTATACAAATGGGTACATAAATAAATGACTTTATAATCCACACAATCAAACTGGTGTGCCTTATAAACCAAGAGCCATTTTGCAATTGCACATTTAGAATTGGCACAGCTATATGCAAAAAGGAAAAAAAATCTTTTATTGGGCTGAGAATTTGATTGTTTCCTATGTCTTATAACCTTACAACTTACTAAGAGGAGCAGAGAAATCCCTCCTCCTTTACAAAAAACCAAACCAAACAAAAAAAACAACCCACACTCTTTGGCTTATTAGATTTGCATATGTTGTGATCCATTTTTGAGTTGAAGCATCACACACTAGGTTAATTTATCCAAAAGAATCTTACAATCAACCACTTCAATTGCACTGTTCTGATCCTCAGAGACCATAGGAGTGAAGGGGAAAAATATTCATACTAATTTTTACATCTCCCACCTTGCTATAGAGACACAGTTAATAAAGTCATTCAGAACTAGTGCTACAGGAAATGTGGGAACTTGAAGAGTTTGCCCTGCTTTTCTGTTATTGGCTTCTCTGTGGAATCAAATTATTTGGAGTTCTTTGCTTTAAGGTCATTATTTTTCATTAGACAAGCTGCTGCTGTTATCCAAAAGTTAATAGCGGGAATATGTCTGGCTGACACAACAAATACAGCCATAGTTCCACAGTTATTAATGCCAGTAACAATTTAGGATACAATAAATGACTTTGGGCTGTGGCATTTACTACTCAGACAATGGCAGGAACTTGTTGCTGATCTGTCTTCTGAAAAGAGAACACACACACAGGCTCATGTATGCATATGCTGAACCCATAATAGCCATTTGCTGATGGCTACCCAAATACATCATGGCAACTAAATGGAATTTTATAAGTGTAGGGTGTCAAAGTGTGACTCACGATAGAAGAAGAGAAATTATGATACAAAGCATGAGTCTGGGAATTTGGAGGGCTTAAGGCAGCATTGACAATCCTATTACATTCCTCCAGATGGTAAGGACATACATAAAGACCTCACTAAAATGTTTGCAGAATTCTTTCTGCCTGAATATTTCCAGTGGGAAATGTGTGACTGGTCGGTCACTGGTTCTAATGCTAACGCGGGTTGACTCTAGGCTAGCCCTGGCCCCACATACAGTAACAGGATTTTACTTTTCTTAGAGATTTATGAGATGCATTGGCATGGTAAAGTCTCCATGGAGCTCTATAATACATGGACACAACATTTTTCAAGGTTATTTGTGCACTGAAGTCTTTCTGTTTGAATTACTAATTAACATTTTGCATACCAGCATTTAATGAATATTAGTTCGGAAACAAGGTCTTAATCCCCCTGTCCCTTTATATACATGGACACACATGGGGAATTGTCATGATTCAATAGAAACAAGGCTGCTCCCCATAACTCTCCTACTGATGAAATTCAAATGCTCAAATGGTTGGAGAACTATAGCCACCTAAGAACCTTTCTGCTTTGCATTCTTCCTCTGAACTCCCAATCTGGAGAGTTTGCTAAACTTACTTGGGTTTGTTGGGTTTCTCTTCTTGTTCTGTCCCAGAAAAACTTCTATTATTCAATTAATTTCCAAACTTCACAATCATTGGAGCAGTTTTTCTCAAGAGCCCCCCACACACATTATCATTTCAAAAGGGCAACTAATACGACAGATACAAAGTTTCTTGAGAGAAGCAGTCATTGCACTGTATTACTGAAGTCTAACTCAGTGCCTGTCACAAGGTCATGGCTTACTGATTGTGACTCATTAAATGAAAACCACCAGGGCTTTTGACAAATTCCTTAAGTTGGCTAGAATAGGATCTACAGACATTCTGACAATGTTTTCAAGGCTTATCTCTGTTCTTCCAATTCCTAATTTGTGGGGGATAAGCTTAGGAATCCCCTGGATTTACACCAATAGGTTAACAAGGCATAAAGAAATACAAAGTCATAAAATGCTCACACCCGAGTTTGGGTAAACCAGATTGGCATTCCAAGAATGGGGGGGGGAGGCGCAAAGACACCCCGAGAATAGGGAAACACAAAGGTGCCAGGATTAGGGAAATACAAAGGCACCCCAAAATAGAGAGGGGGTGCAGAGCCCCCAAAGTAGAGAGGGAGAGGCAAAGGCCTAAAATGGAAATGGTGCAAAGGTGCCCAGTACACAGATATGTGAAATAAAGAAGATCATATATTCAGGGTGAAAGCACCCCAAATTTAGTACTATAGCAGAAAGCTGCTTTCATAAGAGAATACGACCAGGTTAGGTAAACTGGTGAATTGGGCTATGGACCACTGGGCTGCAGAAAAAGCAGCCCTGAGCGGAGATGGTTAACAAAAGAAAAGGTGTCTTGTTAACCCTGAGGTTATTCCCCCTATCTGTCTCATCCCCTAGGCTGGCAAAGATAAACAGGCACGGCGCCTCCTGTCTGCTGTTAACAACCATCTACCCATCTGCCTGGCACCTGGATTTTGTTTTATACTGACCCAAACCCCAAACACTGTGTATCTTTAAAAAAACCCTTTTCCCTCACGTCCACAAGTTAATGTTCAGTTTCTTTGTCTCTTTGTACATGCCCATCACGTTTGTAAGCCTCTGATCTGAATAAAAATGGGGCAAGGACCCTTATTTGGGGCTCTTGTCTTTTTCCCAAACATTAGCCATCTCTCGCTTTAATCCTGCATCTGTCCGCTCTTTTGCTGGCCAAAAGAGAACTTTAGGCCTAGAGTCTACGACACTAATTGCTTCCTGCTCACCATCAATAAGCATTTATTCAGCAACCACATAAACAGAGAAGTGCTTCACAGGGCAAGTTTAATTGACTTATTCCCTGCCCTTTGAGAGCAGACAGTCTCAATTTCTTTTCCTCATAAGAGTACATAACTTAATTTAGTTACTAAAATGTGACAAATTGCTATCATAGGTTATATACCTTTTCATATTCAGTAATTTGTCTTTCTCCCACCCTGTCGGGTTCCCAGAGAGATCAGCATTTATTCGATTCTGACTAAATATATCCATAAACCAGATTGTTCAAAGCGCGGATTAGCTGCTTTCATTTTCTGGTTAAGTAAAGGTTGCACTCCAATATCCTGGCCTCCTTCCTTTGAGACTGGATGGCTTCCTGAGTCATCATCCTACTGCATGAGCTCTGTGCTGTGTTAGAGATGGGGAATCATGACTCATAGGAGGTCAGGGGTGAGAGGATCTTAGGAATTGTCTAGGACTTGCTGTAATATTAATGGTAACACTATCACTACCTTTGCATAAGCTTGTTAAATTGAGAAGTATATTCTCATCAATTCAACTAGCCTGTGAGACTGGCAGAATATAAACACAGGGAAACAGTGATTTGTTCAAGATCACATAACACCAGGATTTGGCACAGATCTTTTGCCTCTGAGTCTAGCAGAATTTTTTTTTCTCTATTGTCTGAAGAGGAAGAAGATGGAGAGGAAAAGGGGAGGGAGGACTTAAGAGGAGGAAAGATAAAAGAGAAGTTCTTGACTCAAAGTGTGTGCTTAACAAATATTTTTGAATGAATGATAATAATTTTTATATGCATATAAACTCTTTGTGCTTTAGTTTCCTCCTATTTAAAATGGATAATATTCTCTCCCACATGTTGTTGTGAAGATAAAGTGAATTGATACCCCAAAATTAACATATGTGTATGTGGGCATATATACATACATATCTTATAATAGTGCTCAGTGTATAGAAAGTACTTAGATAATATCAATCATTATTAAATGCATAGAACTATGCAAGTTACAAAATTTTTGAAAATATTATAATTACTCTTCAAAGTAACTCTTTGAAATCTGTGATTATATCTTCATTTTATAGATCAGCAAACTGAAACATGAAGGGTTCAAGTGACAGTATCCAGGCGGTGATACCTGGGTATGTGCCCACCCCACAGATACCTCCTTCAACTAGTCACAAATGAAAGTGAAGATCTTACAGCATAAATGGATGTGTCCACAATCACACAGTTGATCTAGGTGTAGGATGCTACGCTACATGTGTGATGAACCCAGGATACACCCTGGATATTGCAAACATCCTGTCTCTATCCTAACTGTCAGCATGCTATCTTGAAATGTGTCTCTTTCTCTTGATGAGAATAGTTCAGAAAGAAAAAAATAATAATAATTTGCTAAGCAAATGATCTAGTTAATTGAGGTCTAGCTAAGATTTTACTCTCTATACCTTCATACTAGAACATTCTATAAACACTGACTACAAGGTAGAGAGATACACTGGGAAGGAACAGGTTAACCAGCCTGAATCTTCACTGCATTTGTAACTCAATCATTGGTTAAAAACAGGGAGCTCCCTCACCTCTAATCTTGACCTTTGTTTGTTTTTCCTTTTTCCCCTCTGTTTTGTTACTTACAAAAATACAAATATACCTTCTCAAGTCAATTAGATCACCACCCAAGCTAATTCTCACCAAGAGGGAACACAAAGAAGCTAGCTGAAGCACAAGCTTCAATTAGGCCACAGCAGATGACATATCTCCTGCACATTTTGTCTTGGATGGATTGATCAGGCGTGCTATGCTGAGTATTGTCTCATTTCCTTTAGGTAGGAAAGCACTTCCCAGAGATCACCTGGCAGTCTGCACATTGGTTAAGATCTTCACTAAATCAGCCATAGTGTGATACAGTGTCATTACTGGAAATTAGAAAGGACTGACATAAATGTTGACCCCACTGTTTACTTACTACATCTTTCTCCCTTGAAGAAGTCGCCTTAAAGCTTTTGAGTCTCAGTTTCCCTATCCAGAAACTGGGATAATAATATTTACCTCTGGGGTTGGCTAGATAATGAAAAAAAAAACAACAAAACAAAACAACTCATGCATTAATTATACTTCATCAGTCTAAAATCCTGTTATTCACAGTTATCATGTGAATAGGTATTGAGTGTGGAATTACTGTTTTTGATTGTAAGGTATTTGGCATAAGTTAAATCCAGTTCCTCACTTTTAAAATCCTCAGAGAATGAACTACCCTAATGAACGATGCTGCCAAAGGCCAGTGACTTCTGTCTCAAGGTCTGAGAGGAGCGGTGTGTTAAAGGATTTAGGGAGACTCCATTTAACCTTGCAATAAGATGAAAACCAAGCTCTCCCAAGTTGGTTCTTAGCCTTGTCAATATCTCTGCCTTTGTCTCTCTGTTAATTTTGTCCTGCTGGCCTGGACTAATACTACAAGGCATTTAGCTGTGTTAATTAAAAATACCAGCCAAGCAAGATGCGTAAGGATGTTTCTGCCAAAGGAAGTCTCCAGTTTTAAACAGCCAGATTGATTTAAGAGTTTTTAGCCAACTGCTCTATAAATTTCCTAGCCAACAGCTTGGTGTTGTGGAACAATAAGTGGGGATTGGAAGCCCAGTGGTTTGCAGGCTGTCTGTCATATGAAGGAGCCACAAGGAAAAGAGTGAGAATAAATCCTATCCTCAGGGAAGTGGGAGATAGTCTGGAAGAAGACTATTGGACAATGAAGGGGAATTAAGAATGTTACTTCAGATCCAGGTATAGAACAATTAGCTGCTGTAACTTAACAGTGGTGAGAACTTTGGAAGGTGCTGGAGCAGTACTAAGTAGATTGCAAAGTTTCAGTGGATGAGGCTAGCTGTTGGACACATAGAAATGAGGACGCTGCTTGGCAGTAAGAGTGTTTGCTTATAAAAGTTAGGTTTATGAGCTATTGGAAAAAGAATAAAAGACGGGACCCTGTGGTTTTTGATCTGGAGGAAACAAACCACTTCAATGACCACCAGAGCAATTGGCCAGTCCGTACAGTGTCCCATGGTCCAGATGGTGGGCCATGGTGAGAGTGTCAACCATGACCAAGGCACATGCCGAGGCTTCGGGAAGCAGATGGTAACTTTGTGGCTACAAACAATCTGTCCATAGCAAAACAATATCCAATAAGTGGATGACAAGGAATCAGAATCTAGTCTCTTTCCCCCTGACCCCCCAGTGGGGTAACTTTAGGCACTGTGTCAGGGTCTCAGCAGAGCTAGACTGGATTTAAAGATGCCTGTAAATGTTCTGAAACATATCGAGATTTTCTCTTTGTGTCTTAGAATTGTAATCTAGATTTTGCCTACTTTTTCAACACTTGAAATGAAGACATGTAGTCTGACACTAATATATTGATCAGCCTTTATTGGGCACCAGAAGCACCTAGGAAGTTCATTAAAATACATACACCCAGGTCTTAATACAGAATTATTGAATGAAAATGCCAGGAGCGGAACCAAGTGTATGTATGTTTAAGAAGCACCAGAGGTGATTTTGATATTTACCCAAGGTTGAGAAGCATAGTACTTATAGGTATTACTCTTTACACAATGATGTGAGGAGAATGCAGTGCAGCACGTCCACATGTCCTTGCATTTCAAGCGTCCTAGCTTTAACACTGATTACTTGAGGGACTTGGGCCAATTACTTAAGCTTTTTAAATCCTCAGATTCCTCAGATGAAAGTGGGGGCAATGATAGTAACTCCACATAACACTGATATAAAGATTATTAAATGAGTTTACATATGTTGAAACTATTTGCTAATACAGTATGAGTCCTTTGTTCTCTCTAGGGCACAGTCACAATGCAAATATCTGTGAGAGATGTGAAATGTTAAAAAGAGGCACAATACAATAGCGGAAAGAATAAAGGCAGACTCTGGATCCAAGTTCCCACTCTACTACTCTCTCTTCTTAGGTAAGAAATTAAAATGCCGGCCGTTAGTTCTTCATTGGTAAATTGGTCTCATAAACTAAAAAGTGATCCAAATCTTGTCTGATTTTGAATGTCCCAACCTAAGAATGCTTTCACATTTCTAAAGCATTGTTAAAAAAAAAGAAAAATACAAAGAAATAAATTATGTGACAGACTACACATGGCCTGCAAAGCCTAATATATTTGCTGTGTTTTTATATATATGTGTGTTTTTTAATTTTTTTTTCAACGTTTATTTATTTTTGGGACAGAGAGAGACAGAGCATGAACGGGGGAGGGGCAGAGAGAGAGGGAGACACAGAATCGGAAGCAGGCTCCAGGCTCTGAGCCATCAGCCCAGAGCCTGACGCGGGGCTCGAACTCACGGACCGCGAGATCGTGACCTGGCTGAAGTCGGACGCTTAACCGACTGCGCCACCCAGGCGCCCCTATATGTGTTTTTAAAGAAAACATTTGCTGATCCCTGGTCATAGTGCTGCATTTTTTTTCAAGCTTTAATATGCAGGTAAATCATCTGAAGATTTCTTAAAGATGCAGGTTCTTATTTAGTAAGTCTGGGGTTGCATCCGGTAGTCTGCATTTTTAACAAGCTAGTAGGTGATGCTGATGCTACTTACTCAGGGCCACATGTTGAGTAGCAAGGGTCTGGCTAATCTGAATTAATTGGTATGTGGTAGGCCTGGATTTTCTTATGTTTACAAACCTTACCAGGTGATGATAACATGATTATAATGTGCAGCCAGGGCCTAGAGCCACTGGTTTTAGGATCATGTGAGCAAAATTCATCCAATTAGCTATCATCTTAGAAAACAGAATAAAGTGTCTGGAAATGTGATTCAAGACAGGTGAGTTCTCCTGGTAGCAAGAAAGACAGTGGCAGATAAAAGGAAGAGGTTTGACTATTAATAGCCTGTGCATAAAATGCCACTGTTTAGTTTCTGAATTTTTATGGGCCAGAAATTTTGTCTGGTTCCTTATCTGTTTCTTTTTTTTAAAGTTATTTTATTTTATTTATTTTGAGAGAGATACAGAATGAGCAGGGGAGGGGCAGAGAGAGAGGCAGATACAGAATCCCAAGCAGGCTCCACACTGTCAGCACAGAGCCTGACACAGGGCTCAAACTCGAGAACTGGGAGATCATGACCTGAGACGAGATCAACAGTCCGAGGCTTAACCAACTGAGCCACCCAGGCACTCCTTATTTTAATAGCCTTGGTTCTTGTTTTCCTCCTCCTGCAACCTCTTTCTCTTCTTCCTCCTCCTTCTCCTTTTCCTCTTCCTTTTCCTCCTCCTCTTCCTCTTCCACCTCCTTCTCATCCTTCTTCCTCCTCTTCCTCCTCTTGCTACGGTGTCTGCATGTGTTTTTTGCATTGTCTGACCATGCTGAACTTGACTTCTCACTCACTTAAATTGAACAACGATCAGCCCCACTTCTGTTGGACTTAATTCATGGCCCTGACCCCAAATTGAAAATGTGTATTGATAGAATCTTAAGTGTAATAGCTGGAAAAGAATTCTGAAGATGATAGGTTAGTAGTAAGATGCAAAACAATCTTTATTTCCATTTCTATCTTGCCTTCCCACTCTCCCTCTCCTACAGGCACACAGCATTAAGACGTAAAACAAACTAATATAATTAGCATTTAACTGTATGAACTGAAGGATTATTATGCCTCTAATATCCATCAAATAAATGAAAATATTGACAGTGAAAATAAAAACCCACCTTCTGCTTCAGTACACAAGAGAAAAGCAAAAAAAAAAAAAGGATAGCTCTGATGCATAACATATTTATATCTTTGCCAAAGTTTTTCAAGTGTAAGTTGCCACAGTAGGTGAAAACTATTTGGATCTGCTGACAGTTTTACAGAAGTGGGACTATTCTGGAGTTTGGTAATATTAGGCATTTACTTTTATGGCCCTTTGATTGGCCAAGTTAAGGCTGACATGAAACTTAATGTCACCAGTCTAAGAAGTTGGAAATAGTGGTAAAGATCAGAGAAACAGAGCCATAAACATTCACTGTGGTGAGAAGAAAGGAACATAATATAATAGAAATCAGCCTTGGGCAGCAAAAAGGGAGATGCCAGGGTGTTAGCAAGAAGAGAAAACATTTCATTTCGAGCCCCAACCCTCAGAGCCATGTTTGACTCAACCACTGTCAGCTGAGGCCAGTAACCAGTGCACAGTTGGAGACAGTGGGATTGTGAAGCAAACAGATCAGAGGCCCAGGCCTCCTAAAGCCAGCTTCTAATTTATGGCCAGCAAACACTTTGTTTTATGTATGTGTTAATTTATACATGCCACAAACCATGTTGAAACTCCAGAAAATGTTTATCATTGGCCATAGATTGTCTTTTGTCATCATGAGACAAAGATGATGGCATCTGTCTACTGCCTGAAAGGTTATGTTTGTAAATAAACTGATGGTCCCAGCCCATGTATAGGGTACTCAAAAGCCATTCCAAAGTAACCCTGAACCATTCCCATGCTTTGAAATGGGTCTATTGTCAACACAAATGTAATGTGATGTTTTGTCAACAAAGATGTGATGCATGACTTATAAGTTAAAAAAAAAGAAGAAAAAAACAGTAAATCTCCCCAAACTAAGTTTGAGATATTTGGGTTTAGAGAATTTAACTCATGGTTTAGAAAAGAAAAAAAAAATCAGAATGGATTTTGGAAAGCTCTGGTGTTTTTGTTGTTTTGTTCTTTTCTTTTTTTGTTTTTAATCTTGATAACGGAATCAGCAAAAATCAAATTTTGAGTACTCCTAAATTTGGCTTCATAGTTGGACAGGAGTCACTGATCATTTTTTTTTAAGTTTATTTATTTTGAGAGAGAGAGAACAAGCAGGTGAGGGGCAGACAGAAGGAGAGACAGAATCCTAAGCAGGCTTCACACTGTCAACACAGAGCCCAATGCGAGGCTCAGACTTGTGAACTGTGAGAGCATGACCTGAGCCGAGATCAAGAGTTGATCACTTTACCACCTAAGCCACCAGACGACCCTGATTATTTTTTAGTTAAGTGTGTGCACATTTGTAAAAAAAGACAGTGAGCACATATGTTTGTGCTGTGTCCAAAGTTAAAATGTGCCTTTAGTGAATCATAAGGGATCAGAGAAGTTATATGCACTTTTCAGGGGCACAATAAGCAGAATCAGAATATTAACTAAGAAAAAACTCCACTTATGGGGCGACTGAGTGGCTTAGTCAGTTAAGCATCTGACTTGGGCTCAGGTCATGATCTCTCTTGGTTTGTGATCTCTCTCCCTTGGTTTGTGAGTTTGAGCTCCACATCAGGCTCTGTGCTAACAGCTCAGAGCCTGGAGGCTGCTTTGGATTCTATGTCTCCCTCTCTCTCTCTGCCCCTCCCCTGTTTGCACTCTCTCTCTCTCTCTAAAAAAAAAATAAATAAACATTGAAAATACTTAAATTTTTTTTTATTTTACATTTATTTATTTTTGAGAGACAGAACATGAGCAGGGGAGGGGCAAAGAGAGAGGGAGACACAGAATCAGAAGCAGGCTCCAGGCTCTGAGATGTCAGCAGAGAGCCCAACACGGGGCTCAAACCCACAAACCATGAGATCATGACCTGAGCCAAAGTTGGACGCTTAACAGACTGAGACACCCAGGCGCCCCAAAAATATTTTTTAAAAAAAGATAAAAAAAAACTCCACTTATAAAAATTACAGAGAACTGAGAATACACACTGTCCCTTCCCATGAAATCTTTCATATGGAATCTTTGTGAACTTTAATATGGGAACATGACATGTTCCTCATTGTATTATGCTGAAATTTAAAATGGATTTCCCTGTTTCCTGGCTTGAAAAACACATCCCATTTTAAGCAATTTTAATTGAATATAGCATATACCCTTATTGGGCTCTGCCTGGCTATGGCCAGAGTGAAATTTGGGGAAGGAAGTGGGTCCTGATCAATATCCGTGGAGGTGTCTTTTCCACCTAGCTCCTTCCATTCAGGAAGTCTACTGGCCAATGAACCTAGCTGCCCGGATAACAACTCCAATCAGCAGGAAGGGCTGGGAGGAGACAATTTCAGCTGTCTACAGGTGTGCTGTCAGAGGAACAGGATGAGAGCACAATGCTATACTGGATCCAGGTAAGGAAGAAAAAAAAATGTGCCTCTTATGGCAGCAAATACAAACTTTTGTTATCTAACCCCCCTGAGCTTCCATTTTTTTCCTTTATAAAATAGGGATAATGATAACATCTTCTTCATAGATGCATTATGACAATGAAATGAGCTAGTATATGCCAAGGAAGCAGAACAGTTAAGTGCTACATAACGTACTAATATAGCACTCATAAAATACTTGGCCATTGCAAAATGGGTTATCAAATAATTATCACCTCCTCTTCTATAGTTACTTCTTTCTCTAGGATGAAATAAAGCAAACAACTTGAAGAAAGTAGACACAATTCTTCTATTGCCATGTTCCCAATTGTAATTTATTCCAAGTCACAGAATTAGTGATTGGAACAAGAACTTGAATCTAGGTCTATCAACATCCATAGCCCAAGACTGCTCTTTGAAATTTTTATCTGGCTGCACTTTGGTACTTCATTAGAACTGAACTGGTGAACAGTGTTTGTAGCAAGGTTTAGCTGGCATACAAGCCGCTGACAGAGTCAGAATAACTCACAAGCCCAGTTCAGCAGACATCCCCTGCAGTTCCATGCAGCTTAAGTTGTCATGGTTAGAAGCCTGTCCTAACCATCCCAGTCAGTGAAAATGTTCTGAGAAGAGAAGAGCTAAACCCCATGTAACACTGCAGTCTCAAAGAGGGTGGCAAATAAAGCAGCTCATTAGAAATTGTTCAAAAACCTTAATCTTGCCTAAATTGAAACCAATCTGTTCATCGTGGGCATCAAACCTAATGAGATATTTAGAGGTGACTAGTCCAATGCAAAAGTTTTCCCTCATGCCTCCCACTGTGGTAAATCCAACAGTGATGCCCTATAAAAGGCTGTGTTTGACAGCAGGTGTGACACAGCTGAGGCACCTGCTGAACACACCTGTACCAGCTCAGCAGGATTTGTGTGTGATGTGTCTGTACAAAGGTTGTAACATAGGGATGAACAGAGAGACCCCTAGATGATCTAGTGACACTCTAGCCAAGAGAGAAAATGTCAATTTAGAAAAAAATGGTGACCAACAGGTTGAAGATAAAGTTCTTCCTCCCACATTGGGTCATATGACTCTTGTGTTTATAAATCTAGACTTTTTCCTAGGAGAGAGTTGACAAGGCAGTGAACATATAAGCTAAGAGGTCTGGGTATGCTTGAGATACTAGAGAGAAAGAGATAAAAGCACCATGTAGCCATAAGCAGAGGTAGTGTCGTGGTGCACTAGGAAGAACATTTGAATTGAAGGGACTAACTGGTTCTGTCCATGCTTCAAGGCATGGATAACCAATAATGCACTCCTAAGCCGAAATAATCTCTCCATAACGGGAAAATAACACTAGGTTTGTGAGTGCGGTTAACAAGGTTTTCAGCATAAAGTTGCCTGGAAACTGTGTGTGGCAGCAATCAACCCACTTAACATTTAATACAGGTGTTGTTACATGGTATTTCATGCAAATTTGGTATGTTAACACTGTTTGGTGGCAAAAATATTTGTCCTCCATTTTAGATATTCCCAAGAACTCCGAGAAAATAAAATTTACTGCTGCTTGGTAATATTCCAGAAAGCTAATTACCCAAGGGAGTGTTTATGAAAGATGGCATATATTGTTGTTCTTCACTTGCTTTTGCAAATGTGAGCCTTCTGCTTGTAGTTTTCTTCAACCTCTGTGCCTTCATACATGCCATTCCCTGGGTGGAGGGGCTCAATTGCCCTTGGCTCTAGATTGTCTAGAAAATACTCTCTCATCTTTTAAGACTCAGCTCAATTGTCACTTTTACTATGAAACCTTTTATGACTGTCTTTTGCAAAGTGGGTCAAGGCTTTGCTCCACTAATGTGGAGCCATCGTGACATTGTGGGTACTCCATCACATTTATCATTTAAATACCTAGTCCCCTCCCGTTCCCCCCCACCACCACCACCACCAGGAGATTCGTTACTCCTTCCTGGTGTGACAGAAATGTCTTCTAAAATTTTTAATCTACAATACCTAGGATAACTCCTGGAACTTAGATCTTATTAGTTGTCTATGGAAAGAAGAGAGAGAGGGAAAGAGGGAATATCGTTATCCAGCAAGGGAAGGGAATTGCATTAATGCTGGAAAATAAAAATATTATGGGGAAGGAGAAAGAGCTTAAGACATAAAGTCAGAGCACATGGGCTTAAATTCCACTTTTCCCACTCACTGTCTGTGACTTCAGGCCAAAGGTTAACCCTCAGTCTTAGTAAAATTACAAGGATGCTAAAATTAAATGAAATAATATTTCATGAAAGCATGTATATCCTATACATGAAAGCATAGGATACATGTTAGTTCCTCAAAGATTGAATTATTGATATTGGTTGAATAAATTATAAACTAATTACCTTTTAAAATTCTGAGCCAAAGAAAGCACACTTGGCAAAAACTCTGACTTCAGAATTTCTGTGTATCAAGATAATTTTCTTGTAAACATCAATTTATCTTTGTTCTGCTAAAGTGATGGCAACAGCAAATTTTCTCGTTGATAGAATGCCTTCCAAACAGCTAATGTGGTATACTGACTTTTCCTGCCAGAATTAATTTTAGGGGGTGAGACATTTTTTTAAGTCTCTTTAGTCCATGAAAGTGCATTGTCCTCATAAAAATCCCTAGGCTCGTAAGTAAAGCAGAAGCCCGTAGTCAAGCAATTAACGATAAAAATAGAAAACTGATCAGAAGCACAATGAATTGTGTTTGCAGAGCGCCTTCCCACAGAGCAGAACCCCATTTCATCCTTGGCTATAATGGGCATCTTGAGGAGGGCCCCATTTTTGTCACTACTCTTAGAGTGTGTTTTCTAAAGACTCCTGTGGTCCATCAACTGTGCTTGCAAAAGAAGCTTACCCTTCCCCCTTTCTTTTCACATATTGCTTCTAGTACCCATGCCAAGAAGCTGGCAGAAAAGGAGAGCAGGAAAACAAGATATACGTTTAATAGATAATTTGGTCCCACATAACTGTGGGACCTGCCACTTAATACCTCTGACCCTGAACTTTAGTTTCAATCTATTTAACCTCTTCCTGCTCCTTTATACCTTCACACTGCATGCTCCGCTTCTTGCTGTCTACATCTGTTAACAGTTTTCTCTCTCTCTCCTTCTCTCTCTCTTTCTGGTGTTCTTTGTTATCCTCATTCTCACCCATCCTTTAAGACCCTTTCCAAGCTTCACCTTCACGACGGAGCCTCTCCTGATGACCATGACCTTCATCTTATACTTCCTCCCTAAAACCTTGTCCTCAGTTTACATACATACCTAACAGTCAATGCCATAATCAAGCCAATCTTCTTCTTTTATCATTCTTACTATGCCCTGCCCTTCCATTTCATAGTAAGCCTGTTGTGGCTTCTCCTGTTCTTTATGCTATTTGTGAACTCTAAGCAAAATAAATTCAATTTCAGCACGTGCATAGACATTCAGAAAATGATTGATTTTTCACTGATTGGAGAATCTTCTATCACTTACCTCTGAAGGATTAATAACAATCTTTGACCAGAGGTAGACCTCATATGGATACATGTATACTACATACATATATAAGTTTGCCATTGGAAGAGCAAAGTACAAATTATAGAACGTCTGTGTTTAAATCTGAATTCTTTCATTTACTAGATTTGTGGCCTTGAAAAATTACTATTGACCTTGGTTTTCTTGTCTTAAATGAGAAAATAGTACCTGCAAAAAACCATTTCCATCCCTGTAAAATGAAGATAATAATAGTACCTATTTCATAAGTTTAAGGGTGAGGACTTAATGACAAAATGGAATAAAATAAAGATTTCAGAGTTGTGTTGGGCAAACAGTGGGTGTTCAATAATTTTGTTATTGACATTATTATTATGGTAAATAAGTGTGTAATATGACTAAACCACCTAACCTACTATTTGGCACATGATAGACCCTTACTAATTGGTAATTCCCCATGTCCTGCTTTCTTCTTATGGTATTCCCTTTCCTTCTAAAATTTGAGAACTCCAGCAGATTTTCACAGTTAATTTGTGAGTGACCTTACAGTTAATCATTCCACATCATTTTCTCAGCAGGAAAAGAGCTGATGCATTTTGACCTTTCTTTATAAGCTGAAGACTAATTCTATAATGCTGGGGAAAGATGGCATACCAAATGAGGTCCATCCATTTGTTCTATAATGTGATGGAAGAACGAACACCAGACATCATTCTAGTACTGGGAGCATAGCAGTGAATGAGACAAACAAATATCCTATATGTATTAAGTTTACATTTTAGTAGGTGAAAAAGACAGTAATCAAATAATCAGAAGAAGAATTTCAGATATTGACAAACATAATGAAAAAGAGCAAAAGGGAATGTTGTGTCCTTGTGTGACTAGAGAGAGTAGAGTAAACAAGATATGGTGATCATAGAAGCCCCTTCTGGTAAAGTGACTTTGAACCTGAATGATGAGATGAATACATACATGCAAAAACCTAAGAAAATAATGACTCAGAAGGAGGGAACAGCAGTGCAAAAACCCAGAGGCAAGAAAAAGGGTTTAGCTCAACATTATTGGTATCATGATAAATTGACAAGGAACAAGTCAAAGATGACAATGATTGCACTCCATGGATATGTAAGTTTAGGGTATTTTTTTCATCAAGCGTTGAGTTCTGGCTATGAACCTACTCCTAGCCAAGGAATATGTTAGTTCATGCTGTGAATTTTGCAAGCTCACCATTTATGGCATGATACCAAATTATTTCTATTAGAGAGGTGAACATCAAGCCCTTCTTTTTATAGCCAATTTTCTCCTCTAGGAGAGAATGCTATAAGCCCTCATTTTCTTATTCAGCAAAATTCCCCGCCCAAGACCTTATTTTCTGAATCACATCAATAATCATTTTTCTGTGATGGCTCATCATATTTGGAATCTAATTCAGTGATGTTTTTATAGCAGATTAAACTCTTCACTCTGCTGTATCTTAGCTATAATATGTCAACAGTTTTGTCTACATTAATAACCTCCAAAGCAGAGGTGCCATAATTAAGCATCTTGTTTTGACAGAATTGTTACAGTACTGCTACTTAGAAGGAGAAAAAAAAAGTAAGGAGTAAAAAGCAATTTATTTTCCTAATGTTTAATGTTTCTGTGTGGAGTAGATGCTAAATACCTGTATAATCGATGCTCTGCAAATAAGTGGATTGGAATTGCTTGTTGTAATATTTTATGTTATCAGTACAAAGTGGCACTTATAAAATCATGATGCAATTAATTTGCCATCTGAAAAATAATAGAGCCTTGTTCAAAGCCAAGTTCTAAAAAAATATTAGTGAAAATTGTAGCTATGTAACATTGATTGATTTGATAGCACATGGATGAAGAATTCAGTTAAAACAAAAGTTCTGGATAACATACTATGGTTAAGCTATTCCATCAGATACTGTAAGGGATTAAGAAAAAAAGAATTAACTATAGATCCTTCTTACTATGGAGCCCAGTGTATAGAAGATGTAAGATATAAACCTGAAGACTATCAACTATTGACCAGAAAGTGATTTCTTATAAGAAAGGTTAAAATAAAATATTATGATAGTTTAGAGTCAAGCTTGATTAGGTTTCCTAGAAAACACTGCGTTTGAACAGAACATTTATTGGACAACTTTTTTGGTTCATCATAAACAGAAGTATAGAGGCAGTAAGATAAAATGAAGAATGGAGTACTCGAAGTAATTCTTTAGGACTATGTTGAAGAATCCATTTGTAGGATAATGTGAAATAAGTGTGGAAAAGAGGGTAGAATTTTTAGATAAGGACCTGTTAGATGAACAAAAAGAGAGATGTGTATCCAGCCTCTTGGTTTGCAGTCTATAAACCTCCCCAGGTGGTGGCATTATTCTGACAAATTTGCTTTCCTTTTTTCTTTCTTCCTTCCTCCCTTCCTTCCTTCCTTCCTTCCTTCCTTCCTTCCTTCCTTCCCTCCCTCCCTCATCCTTCCTTCCCTTCCTTTCTTAGACTCATTCCTTTGATATAAACCTTTTGTTCCACCTAGGAACAAAAGTGTTAAGTAATATATGAGACAAACATCCTCCTTGGTGATGGTGCCTCATGTTGCTTATCATTATTCATATCCTAGTGAGAAATAGAGAAATACTTAATCATAGAGAGAAATAGAGAAATGCTTAATCATAAAATAATTAAATCTATAGCATTGTAAGTTATGGCAAACATTATTAAGGAAACAAAAAAAGAGGGGAAATAGTAAGCATTACCTGCCTTAGAAGGGATAGTTGAGAAAAGTTTTTCTATTTGGCATTTAAGCTAAGACTTTTTAAAAATAAGAAGATGCTAGGTTTTTAAAGAGAAGCGAGGGAATTTCCAAGAAGAGAGAATATAGTCCCTGAGCATGGTAAGGATGTAGACTGTTCAGGTTGTGGAAGAAAACAGAAATGGTTGGAAAGATGTCAACAGGGAAAGAGGAAGGCAGGGGCCATATTATGTGATACTTTAAATTGGGTTCTAAATGCAATGGGAAATCAGTCACTGGTGAATTATTACATGGACTGCTCAGCTGCTATAAGACAAGTGAGGTTAAGAGTGAAATTAGGGAGACCAGCTAAAAGGCTGTAGTCCAAACAAGAGATGATAGTGTACTATAGTGTATTTAGTGTATGATTTTCAGCAGTGATGGCAAAGTTGATTGAGAGAAATGGAGAGATATTAGATATTTTGGAAATAAAGTCAGCACATGATGATGGGTTGATGTGCGGAGAGAAGAAAAAGGAAGATCAACCAGTTTTGCTGGGTTGCCCATTGGTCATCTTATTTCACAGCTATGTAATTTCTTTTTTTTTTTAATTTTTTTAACGTTTTATTTATTTTTGAGACAGGGAGAGACAGAGCATGAAGAGGGGAGGGTCAGAGAGAGGGAGACACAGAATCCGAAACAGGCTCCAGGCTCTGAGCTGTCAGCACAGAGCCCGACGCAGGGCTTGAACTCATGGACCATGAGATCATGACCTGAGCCAAAGTCGGCTGCTTAACCAACTGAGTCACCCAGGCTCCCCAATGTAATTTCAATTAATTAAATGCTTTTGTTTGAATTATATGAGTAAGAACAAAAAAGTATTATGAGATATTTAGAAGAGTCCATTATGTTTTTTCTTTATATAGTTTGCCAATACTTCCTACTGTTTTAGATTTGTGATCACATATATAATATGAAAATAGTATTAACACATTTATTCTACTAATTACAAAAAAAATAACACCTATAAAACAAATTTCAATAAAGTTACTTCATGCTTAATTGTATTTCAGGAGGGATTGGTGCCAAATACTCTAAAGAGTTCTTAAATGAATTTATTATAGAGACACAGATTTTATCATGATTTAGTCTGGAAAAGTTGGCACATTCAGCTGACTCTCGTGCCTTTGGTCAAATATCAGAATGTCCAATGATGTAGCATTAGAGATATTTTTAGATTGCATATTGGGATTAGCTGTCTTTATAGGCAAAATGGATAGGCTGGGTAAACATAATTAGAAACCAGAGAGTGGACTTTTCTAAAGTCATTAAACTCTGAGGACGTGAGAAAAATGAAGAGAACATGAGACTTACACTAGTTAAGAATCAAGAGTGTCCCATGTAGCTATTAATAGAAACCCTGAGAGCAATTGTGAAAAGAGACACATCAGTAAAATGAAAATGACTGTTGACAATCACACCCAGACTATAATTGCAATTTGTATAAACTGGTCAGTGTTGTGGACTTAGTATTGATCTTGGAACTGTGAAATCCAAACACTCACAAATAATTGTGCTGACTGTTTCTTAAAATCCAAATTTTGGAGTTTGAAAATCTCTAATAATTAATTAATCAATCAATTAATTAATTAATATAATCTATTGTCAAGTTAGCTAACATACAGTGTATACAGTGTGCTCTTGGTTTTAAGGGTAGATTCCTATGACTCATCACTTATATACAACACCCAGTTTTCATCTCAACAAATGCTCTCCTCAGTGCCCATCACTCATTTTCCCCTCTCCTCAGTGCCCATCACTCATTTTCCTCCCTCCCTTGTTCTCTGTATGTAAGAGTCTCTTATGGTTTGCCTCCCTCTCTGTTTGAAACTATTTTTCCCCCTTCCCTTCCCCCATGGTCTTCTGTTAAGCTTCTCAAGTTCCACATATGGAAAATCTCCAATAATTTTAAACATCCATACTATGTGAAACTGTGAGTGCCTCTTAGTTTTACATATTTTCATAACTATGATCCCAAATAAAATGTGTACCACCAATGTCTACCTGTGAGAAGTCTAATAAGAGAGAAAGCAGATTTCTTGCTCATATTTCCAAATTTGAAGAGGCAGTACAGAAATATTGAGCACTACTAATTATATAACATAGTAGAAATTAAGGAATATTGATAAGTATGATTCAATCATAGGACAGCAATAACAAAATAAAATCTAAAAACTGACTTTGAAATATGAAGCTGAAAAACCCCTAATTTCCAATAAAATTGTATATCAAATCATGTTTTGAGTTCTAGAGCAAGTATTTTTATTTTTATTTTTATTTATTTTTATTTTTTTTAAATTTTTTTTTCAACGTTTATTTATTTTTGGGACAGAGAGAGACAGAGCATGAACGGGGGAGGGGCAGAGAGAGAGGGAGACACAGAATCAGAAACAGGCTCCAGGCTCCGAGCCATCAGCCCAGAGCCTGACGCGGGGCTCGAACTCACGGACCGCGAGATCGTGACCTGGCCGAAGTCGGACGCTTAACCGACTGCGCCACCCAGGCGCCCCTAGAGCAAGTATTTTTAATTTCTGAGTGAGGAGTTCATTACAGAAGTTTATCAGAACTTTCAGGATTGATTTTGAGAAACTATGTTCCTATGATTTAGAATGAATAAACTTATATTAAAAAATTAGACCATGTTGCTCAAGCGAGAGGCCAAAATAAATATTAATCAATACAGGGAAGAACCATCAGTCAGAATACACTCATAAAATCATGTTAACCAGGCATTATTTGTGCAAATTATCTAGGTAAACATAGAACTTCTGATTTTAAAAGTACACACTTGATGAGCAGTGAATCCAAGTCATTTGGGAATAGCTTGTTATAATCCACAGCTAGTTAATACAGAAATTTGCCACAGTCTGAATTTTACTTGTTTTATGTGTGTGTGTGTGTGTGTGTGTGTGTGTGTGTGTATAATTTTAATGTTTATTTATTATTGAGAGACAGAGAGAGAGAGACAGAGCATGATCATGGGAGGGGCAGAGACAGGAGGAGACACAGAATCCAAAGCAGGCTCCAGGCTCTGAGCTGTCAGCACAGAGCCCGACATGGGGCTTGAACTCATGAACCATGAGATCACGACCTGAGCCAAAGTCGGATGCTTAACAGACTGAGCTACCCAGGTGCCCCACGTAACATATTTTTTAAGATACTTTCCAAAAGTATAAACCCAAAACCATAGATATCATGCAAGTACAAGTAAAATTTGATCCCAAATATCTCCTGTTTTCAGAGTCAGACGTTCTCTATACAATGGGCCAGCTCTTTGTGTGTTTTCATTCATCCACTGATGTAGGTAGGATCACGTTTCTAAACTCTCCACTTATTGTTCTTTGCCTGGAAACCCTGAATAGAAGACAGTTGCAAACAAACTACCAACTTGTGGAGGGTCACCACACAGACACCTTTGTCACCTTCAGACCATGTACAGGTAGGTGCATAAAGAGACGCCACCCACATCTTAGTCACTACTTTTTCATTTCCATTCACACTTTTATAAGATCAGTCCTGTGACACAGCATTCAGAGTGAAATATTTATCAATGTCACTAACAATGCAATATTAATAAAATGAAAGAAAACAATCATTGCACCAAGAGAAAGATAGACCACCTTCCCTGGCCTCAGCTGTGGTATGACTTAGGCCTCAGGTTCTGGGCTAAAACCATGACCTCTAGCCCAACTCCAACCTTCTTATCCATATGGCAATCTGCATTCAATGCCCTCAATTTCTTCTTAGAAAATACCACAATGGGCATGTTTCAAATAAGTGATTTTATTTCTAAACCTTGTACTCACCAGCACCCTCTTCTCAAGGATGGAGTACCCGAGGGCTGAGGGTTCTGCTTACGTTGCCTTTAGAGGCAATGGTCCTGAGAATGTAGATGCTTTTTTATCTCCACCCAGGCTCCCACAACTCCCTTCTCATCAGCCTCCAGACAATTCTTGTCATCAGTGCTCAAAGTGTGAGAGGATGTGCAAAGCATAATCTCAAATGATGGTTTTTAGAAAGGAAACAAATAAACAAAAAAGAATTCTAGGATTCAATGAGATTGAAAAATGCTACATACTATAGTTCCTACTTCCCACTTTGGAAATCCTTTATACATTTTAGTCTACTGGAGTTATGTGAAATTATACAATAGAGAGACTTTGAACTTTAAATACCCCATCTTTTCCAAAACCACTCATCTAAGAATTCTCTTTATTTTGGGAATACCTACCAACATCCTTATGGATCTAGAATTCTGGAAAGTATGCTTTGGGAAGTGTTGTTACATCATTTGTTATTAATTAAGTTTTTTATCTAATTAACTTTTAAATCACTATGCTTTACCTGAAGGCTGCTCACCAATACTTCCCTTTATTCTTTCAGGTCCATGTGGGGATTTTTACTTTCCCTTCCATTTTAACTTAGGCATAGTCATATGACTGCTAAAATTTGTGAAATATGATCAGAAATGTGTCATTTTCAGGCAGAAGCATTTAATTCCTGGTATGAGTCCATCCAGAGTGCTCCCAACCATGCTATGAAGAAGTCATTATCATTCCTATATTGTGAATGACAAAACTAATTTTCAGAGGAGGCTAGGACAGGATTCTAATTTGTGTATCACAAATCCCATGCTTTTTCTGCCACACCTTGCTGCCTGAAGTTGACATTCATATCACACTAAGACGCACCTATCATCTTCCAAAATGAAATGTTATTTTTTTAAGGAACTTATTTTTGCATCCATTATTCATGTGGAATTCAGCACCACTACTCCACCTAAAGTTATGGTTTCATTAGTATAAGTGGCTCAAGTTGAAAGCAATGTTACTTATTTTCCCACAAAAACTGATATCTATGCATTTCTTCCTTTGAGTTAATGTAAATATGATGAAATCTAATATTCTCCAATATTATTAAAGTTGCTCAAACCATGCTAATTAATAGGGTGGAAGACCTCAAGATATCTCCTTTCTCTTTTAGAGCATTATATGAATAGCCAGGGATTTGGATTCCTGTTTTCCCCTCTAGTTTTCTTTTAGTGTTTGGGAAAGTCATTAAACTCTTTAAGTTGTAATATCCTCATTTCTAAGATAAGGATAGTCATATCTGCTTTACAAGCCTCATGGATTATTTTTTACTTATACACTCATGAAAGTTAAATGAGGTTACAAAATTTTTTTAAAAAACAGTCATCACCATTTTATATCAAAAAAGACATTGGAAATGCTCAATATTGTTATTATTTTCTTCGAACTCACTTTGTTCCTTCATATTATTTTCATGCGAAAACACTTATCATAAGCATTTTCCTTCTCTTCTACAAAATGACCAAAAAAAAATGAAAATTGCCCATCATTTCCAATAACACTTTACTCATATCCTAAACTCTGAATGCTAGATAAACTCTGCTACTCATTTCTCATGCCTGAATCCTACTAATCAAGCACTGCTGGTAAAGTCCATGTAACAAAATAGATTTGAGTGATAAAATGTGTAAACATCACTCTCAGTTGAGTCTTTAACACCATACCCCAAACGTACCATTTCTCTTACATTCTCCTCAAACATTTTAAACATTATCATTTCTCCTAACACTCTGCTATCCCCACTGAAACCGTACAACCACACGTATACATATGCCTGTGACCAGCAGATAACCTCATTTTGACTTTCCAGAGGAAATTTTTTCAGCATAAATGTGTTGAGTGCCCATTAAACACCAGGCATTGCTCTAGGTATGGGAATATAGTGACTGAATAGACATATGATATCTCTGGTTTCCTACTCTTAGGATATAAAGCAAAAGACAGAGAATAAACATGTGAGCAGATTTCAAATAAATATGTGTATGACTAGATCAAGTAATAGAAGAATAGACAGATATAGATTGACTAGTATGATAAATTCAGGTAGTGATATTATAAAGAAAATAAAACAAGGTAATAAGATAGTGACATTTTGTATTGATCATACAAAATGATCAATAAAAGCCCTTCTGAGGAGGAGTCAACTGAGCAATGAGGCAGAGGATACTGGTTACTTATCCCAATATCAGTTCTCTTCTTAGCTACAGGACTTCAACTTAGTGGCCAACAAGGAAAAATAATACATTTTCTGTACTCTCCTACAGCTAGGTGTCACTATATGACCAAGTTGCAGCCAGTGAGAGCTAAGAAGTGCCTTGTGTTCCTAGTTCTTACAAGGGTGGGGATGAACCCTTCTTTTCTGCTTCCTCTATCCTATCTCCTAGATTTTGCTGTAATTGTGATGGAAAGATATTGGTGATATAGGGGGGGAAGTCTGGGAATCTGCCCAGATTTGCACTTGAGAAAGAACATTGGCTGCTCTCTAGAGAATGGACTGTGGGGAACAGTTTGGAAGCAAGGTAACTGGTTAGGACACTATTACAATTACCCAAGGGCAAGATGATGGTAGGTAGAACAGCTACAGAGGAGATGGCAAAGTGGTCATATTTTGAACATTTTTTTGGAGAGAAGCCAACAAGATTTGCTACTAGCTGATGTGGAGAGTAGAAAACGACAAAGAGTAGCCAGGCCAGCTGGGTGAATTGTGGTGCCATTTACTAAAACAATAAAGACTGGAGGCAAAGCCAGTCTGAGGGAGAGGAGAAAAGGACCAAAGTTCCATTTAGATGGGCACGTGAAGCCTGGTGTGTCTATTAGACATCCAAATGGGGATGTTGAGAAGATATTTGAACACATGAATCTGGAGTTGTAGGGGGTAAAATGACACCAGAAATATAAATCAGAGAGCTCTCAATATACAGGTAGCAGTTAAGATAAGTTTTACATGAAATTATTTGAAGAAAGAGTACAGATTGAGAAGGACAAAAGAGTCTTTTAGAGTCCAAGGAGAGTGAGGGAAGCTAACAAAGAAACCTGAGAAGAAGAAATCTATCAAGTATAGGAGGGAAATCAGGAAGATGTAGAATCACAGAGTTAGGAAAGAAAAGATATCAAACGCTGCTGGGAGGCTGAAAAGAAGGAAAAAAGAGAACTCATCATGGGTTTGGAAAGATGGAGATCCTAACCTTGGTAAAAGCTATTCCAGTTAAAAGGTGGGAACATTCTTGGAGTGGAGAACTGAGGAGAGAAATAGATGGGTCTTCTGTAAAGAGGGGCAAGGAAATTCAGCAGTAGAGAGATCAGAGTTACAAATAGATAATTGTCTTTTGTTTGAGTTTTGTATATTCTTGTATTTTTTAAGATAGGGAGATATTTTTTTTAATGCTGCCTCTAGTCCAGTTGGAATAATCCATCTGATGATGCACATGAAGATATGTTAGAGAAGAAGACATCTAAAACACAAATGTCAATTTGGCTTTAGATCCATGAGGGTAGGTAGGATCATCTTTGTTACTGCTAATCATTGAATTCTCAGTGCCTACGTAGTGCTTAAGACATTGTGGGTGCTTAATAATTATTTGTTAAATAAATGAGTGAATTAATGAATGTTATGTTCAATAGTTCAGTATGTTAGCATATTTCATCACAAAAATCTTTAAATAAGGTCACTGTATTCCCTATCTAAAATATTTTGGGGGCGCCAACAGTCACTTAATAAAGTAAAAAGAAATGCGGCACCTGGGTGGTTCAGTCAGTTTAGCATCCGACTCTTGGTTTCAGCTCAGGTCATGATTTCAGTTTCATGAAATGGAGCTCTGCATTGGGATTCTCTGTCTCCTTCTTTCTCTGCCCCTTTTCTGCTCTCGCTGTCTCTGTCTCTCTCAAAATACATAAAGAAACTTAAAAAAAATTATTTTTAAAAGTAAAAAAAATCCTGAAATTGGCACAGGGGCACATAATGGCTGCTCTCTGCTGTTTCTCTAGCCTCAGTTCTCTGACACCTGCTTGCATCCAACATTTACACTGCAGGGAACAGCTAGTTCTACAAGTATAGCACATTGTTTCCTGCCTTGGTGCCTTCACCACATATGTTCTTTGTACTCACAAAAACTTCCCCTCATTAACACCCTGAGTTTAGCTACCACCTTGCTATTCTTTAAGAATATACTTCTTTCTGAGCTAGAGCGTCTCAGTGCTCTCAAAGTAACTGTGCAAAACTCTTATAAATAATTATCATGTTAAATTGAATTTGTTTATTAACTTGTTTGTTTCCATCATTAAAATTAAGCTATAAAGTAAATATGCTTTTTATCTCTGAATAACCAGAACCTATCTCAAGACATTTAATTAGTGCTATTAAGTGAATAAATGATATCTATGGTATCCTAGTGTTGGCCATGTTTTTTAATCAACTGAAGATGTTTATTCCTTAAACATGTTCAACGATTGGAAGTACCTATGTTGAAATCTTCCTTGGTTTTCTTGTTGCTATCTGATGAAAAATTCAGACACTTAATGGACCCCCAATCTTAAAAGAACTTACGAAGTGAGCAAGGTAATATAAAATAGCATGGCATCACCACGAGTTAGTGTAGAGATTGCAAATACCAGGGTTTCCACTTACCATGTCTTTATTCTTGGGCAAATATCCTTAATTAATCACCGTAGTCCTACTTAGACCAGACATGGCCTTAGAAGCTTTTGCAACATAGGTTTTTTTAGGCAGTAAGTATGAGAATTAGCATAAGAAATTTTATTATCTATCTATTGAGTAATGCCCTCAATAAATGAAACAAAGTAGGGGCGCCTGGGTGGCGCAGTCGGTTAAGCGTCCGACTTCAGCCAGGTCACGATCTCGCGGTCCATGAGTTCGAGCCCCGCGTCGGGCTCTGGGCTGATGGCTCAGAGCCTGGAGCCTGTTTCCGATTCTGTGTCTCCCTCTCTCTCTGCCCCTCCCCCGTTCATGCTCTGTCTCTCTCTGTCCCAAAAATAAATAAACGTTGAAAAAAAAAATTTAAAAAAAAATAAATGAAACAAAGTCAAAGTCAACTTTGATGATGGAGGGAGATTAATACACTAAGGCCAATTGAGAGTATGGTGTGTACTCTAGGAAAAGAGCAGCTAGCTTCCTGGCACCAGGTAGCTTCTAAAAGGAAGTAGCTTAGAAGATGGGAGAGAGGGGTGCCTGGGTGGCGCAGTCGGTTAAGCGTCTGACTTCAGCCAGGTCACGATCTCGCGGTCTGGGAGTTTGAGCCCCGCGTCAGGCTCTGGGCTGATGGCTCAGAGCCTGGAGCATGTTTCCGATTCTGTGTCTCCCTCTCTCTCTGCCCCTCCCCCGTTCATGCTCTGTCTCTCTCTGTCCCAAAAATAAAATAAACGTTGAGAAGATGGGAGAGAAACCAAGGATAAGTTTAGGATTTTTTAAAAATGGTTTATTATGGTTCAGTAGTGTCTTATAAAGACAAGGAATTTTCTCCAACCCACCATCAATCCCATGTATGTTAATGCAACTTTTACCCATATGGTGAACTATAGGGTAGTTCATATACGAAAAAACAGAGTGATTATAAAGGATCTGAAATCTGGTGTTCATAAATATAGGTAAAAAATTATCTGGACAAGATAACGCCTTAGCATAACTCTGAGATTTTAATGCCAGATAATACTATTGTATTCTAAAGGCTGTGAATTTCTTAAAGGCAAGAACCTCGGTTTAAATATCTCTCAATCGCCTGGCGCATGGGTCTGACACATGATTGGCACCTAATATGCACTGATTCTAGGACTTCCTAGAAAAATATAGTTTCTTAATCTCCACAGAAGTCCTCCTGACCACTTAGGGAATATTGGTCCCATAAGCTCTCCCAAAAGGAACAAACTAAAGAACAAGCTTCAGACAACCAAGAACAATTGGTGTAAAGTCCAGGACTGAAATTTCAAATAAGAATAATTAGAGAAGATAAGAGTGGTAAAATAGTTTGTAAATGTCATATGTTCTGGCAATACAGATGTAACATAATTTACAAAAATGGAAGAGGATGAAAGTGCAAAGGAGAATATATTTGCTGATGGCCTCATTGGTATTAACTCACAAGACAAATGAAATAACAAAAGTTTAAGCATCTATAAGAGTGCAAGGATAACTTTAACATAATACTTGTTTTAAAATTTTTTTTTATGTTTACTTTTATTTTTGAGACAGAGAAGGAGACGGAGCACAAGTGGAGAAGGGACAGAGAGAAGGAGACACAGAATCCAAAGCAGGCTCCAGGCTCTGAGCTATCAGCACGGAGCCCAATGTAGGGCTCGAAACCACGGAATGCAAGATCATGACCTGAGCTGAAGCTGGACACTCAACCGACTAAGCCACCCAGGCACCCCATAATACTTGTTTTTAAAATTGAGTAATGGAAGAGAGGGAGAGGAAGAGAGGAGAAAATCTTTATTATTTATTGTAGGTACCTGATAATTTCTAGAAAAGGCAGCATCAAAGACAGTATATAAAGAAAGGTATTGGTCTAATAGAAACCACTAGAACAAAAGAATAAATTATCCTAAAAAACAAAATAATACCAATAAAAACATTTTTGAAAATGGCAATGTAGTGAAATGTTTAGTGTGTGTATGTATATTAATAAATGACATAAAACCATACAACATAAATTAGAATTTCTAGTTTATCAATAAATATATGTACTTGACTTTATTGTGAGAAAGAAAAAAGTGTTTAGACCGGCTAACAAATCCATATTCAACTGTTTACTGAATATAAGAGACACACCCAATACTAAGTGACTCAAAGAGTTAATGGGATAGGTAAAGATGCACCAAGCAGATGCAAAGGAAAAGAAAAAATAAGTTATAATTTTAATATCAGATAAGGCAGAATTCAACCAAACAATGGTACTTTATAATCTAAAGGTTACAACCAAAAATAAAGGTAAACAATTAATTGTATACTAAAAAAAATTAATTGTGTACAAATATGAATTAGAAATAGAATAAATTTTCATTACTGTTTTCCCCAAAATATGTATTTCCTAGTTCTCACAACAGGAAAAGTTTAAAAATAAAGAAAGTTCAGGAACAAGGAGCTCATCTCATGCCCAGATTGTGAAGCCCAGAGCTCCACAGGTAATGGCTGGTTCGAGATTTGGGGAAGCATAGAGATACTTGGTAAGTCTGGGATATCTGTTGTGTCAGAAAGTGAGGAAATCATCCAAGACTTAGGGGTTATGTCAAAGGACCCACTGTCCAACATGAAGGGAACAAAGATGCAAAGAGACACAATTTAAGCATCAGAAAGAGTAGTTAGACTCAAACTCATTGTGTATATAAAAATCTGTAAATTCATGATGATATGTGAGAGAAAGAGAGAGACAGAGTACCATACCTCTTCCAATTAACTGGTTATATTAGAAGTAACAGGCTCCAAATCCCTTCTCTAAACATTGAACAATTATGCTTTTCCTATAGGAATTTTATTTCAGGCCACCCAAATCACCTTATTATGTGAAAGGATATTTTTCTTTACTTAAAAAAAAAAATTCAACTTCTAATGCAATCATTGGTTCTCTCAATGATTATTGGGGGCAAGAACCATCACATGATCCGCGGAGGGTGAAAAGAACAAAAGAAGGATGAGGCAATCACAATGCAAATGCATGAGTAAACCAGCATCACTGGGAGGGAGATGGGCAAATATTTTTGTCTCTTGATGTGATGAATATAAGACATACAACAGTATCTATGAAATATTTTTACCAAAATGGTTGTACCTGATTCTAATGGAAGGTCAGTCTCTAGAACTTACTTTCAGTTTATAAGGAAAAACAATAGAAGCAGCAAAAAACCAGTTGTAGAACGTTCTTCAGATCAACTGACATGGGTTTTGTTTGCTTGCTTGTTTGTTTTTAAACAAATCAATAGTGTGAAAAAATAAATAAAATACAAAGAAGTCCTACTATTCCAGCATTCAAGAGGCTCAGTTTCCTAACAATCATATGTAATAGTAGACCCAAGTCGGATCATAGTTTATACACTCTGCCTGTAAGAAAATAAGAAAGAAGTTTTGATTACGGTCAGGTGATAGAGGGTACCAAGGATAAATGTTAATTTTGTTTGGTGTGATTACAGCACTATGGTTATGTAAGAAAATGCCCATGGATGTCATAGATCTATATTGAAGTCTATAGATTGAAATAACATGATGTCTGGGACCTGTTTTAAAATGCTTCAAGAAGAAAAAAGAGAATGAAAAGAGACAGATGACGCAAGTGGGACAAAACCCAGATAGATGAATTGGTGGGTTTGGAAAAGGCTTTGTCGGCTTCTCATATCATTAGCTCTATTTTGAGAATACTTGAAAATTTTTCGAATAGCTCTTATGAAATGAAAAGAACAAAAAGGAAGAAGTACTCATTTGTTTAATAAAATATGAGAATAAGAAAAGATGTAAAGCTTCCCTGGAAACATAAAGATCCAATTAGGAGCAGGAAACAATGGCTAATTTGTTTTCAAAAATAAAACAAGTACATAGCACATCAAGCCATTTGTTATGAACCTTACTCAAATTGTATTGCACCTGCTAACCTTTGTAAATAGGATTTTTCTTTAAATGTGCCCTGAGGCAATTTGTATTTATTATCCTATTTATGGCTAAAACCAAGGAAACCAAATTCTAGTGAGAAAAAAAATGCATTTCCTTTCCACCTGAGCCTAGCATAAGGGAGATTGGTAGCTTTCCTTTTCTCTGCACTTTTCCTTTTGTAATAAAGCATTGAAGTTTATTTGTTAGCAAGGCCTGTTCTGTGGTCAAGAAAGCTCCCGGGAGATTTGGGCATTTAATGTCAGCAAATGGAATCGCGGATGTTGAAGTTGATCTTGCATTTGACTCGTAAGAAATACTGAGCCCCAAATCCCACAACATTCTAGAGAAGTCTGGTGGTGTAGTGTATCTTTCTGTCTATTCACAATCAAACGTAAATCACAGGATTAGCTTACCTGGCAACTAGCAATAGGGTGGAGAGTTTCAAAGAAATCAGAAAGATCATCTAAGCAATCCAATGCCAGTCATCTCTGCAGTTCAACCCATGAGGACAACCCATGAGGACAACCCATGAGGACAGCCCAAAGGACTTGTCCCTAAGTGAAATTGCAGTCCGGGTTACTTGTCTTCTAGCATCCACTAAACTCTTTGGTTCCTGTCTTTCCACCTTGATGCTGCCTTCTTCCTATTTGTCCAAATTTTACTTTTTCAGACCTTTTGGTCTACAGCAGTCATAAAGTGATAAACATATTCACTATAAGGAACCATAACTTCATAGAAAAACTTTCCCAGGACTTTTGGCATTTAAAAAGCACTAATACTTGATCCAAAAGGGTATGTAAATCTATTAGAGGAATCTGAGCAACTAGCTAGCACATAATAGAAGTAGAAAAGAGGAAAATGGGCAACCCCCACCCAGTGATGGTAATAATTAATAGTGATTGAGCACAGGCTATGTGGCAATTCTTTACATGCACAATTCATTTAATCCTCACAGCAAACCTGTGAAGTAGGTGCTATTATTATCACCGAATTATAGGAAACTGAGGCACAGAGAAGTAAAGCAATATGCATGGTCACACAGCAAGTCAATGAGAGAGCAATGTCTGTCATTGGAGTTGGACTCAGACTGACTCCAAACTAGTGATTGATATAAGCCAGGCAATGGGCTACACACTTTGCATTACATACAGATTCCCCTGGTCTCTGTGACTTATTTGTTTTCATTTGCTTATTTATTTAGCGACTTCACTGAATTAATTTTGTGAAAGCTGTTTCCCCGCAGTGTGAAGAAGCCTCTGATGTTTCTGCTTAGAATTGTTTTCCTTGTTTGTATCTCTTAGCATGGTTTCCTGGGGTTTGCTCCTGGGTCAGCAAAAGCCACATATTAGTCAAAGGTTATGCTGAAACCCTACTAGTCAGTTACATTTTTGTTCATTACCTTTTGATATGTGTTTGTGGCTTGGAGACCACTTTCACAATTTAGAACATTTATAATTTTGCCTCATATTCATCCAGGGACTAAGAAGTTTTGTCTCCAGTCACTCCTAGAGAGGGCTCAGCCTGGACGTGCATGTGGTCTTCCAGATCACTAGGGTTGAGGGTGACTATTTTAAAAAAAAATTTTTTTTAATATTTATTTATTTATTTATTTATTTATTTATTAAGGAGAGAGAAAGGCAGAGCATGAGCAGGGGAGCGACAGAGAGAGAGGGGAAACACAGAATCTGAAGCAGGCTCCAGGCTCTGAGCTATCAGCACAGAGCCCATTGTGGGGCTCAAACTCACGAGCTGTGAGATCATGGCCTGAGCTGAAGTCGGACACTTAACCAACTGAGCCACTCAGGCATACCAAGGGTGACTATTTTTTTTCAATGTTTATTTATTTTTGAAGGAGAGAGAGACAGAGCATGAGCAGTGGAGGGGCAGAGAGAGAGGGAGACACAGAATCCAAAGCAGGCTGCAGTCTCTGAGCTGTCAGCACAGAGCCCAATGCAGGACTCAAACCCACGAACTGTGAGATCATGACCTGAGCTGAAGTCAGACGCTCAACCGACTGAGCCACCCAGGTGCCCCAAGGGTGACTATTTTTAAGCCTGGCTTCCTAGACATTGCCCCTGGTTGAATATCATAATGTTCACTCAGTGTTTGGTCAGATGTTTTGTTTAAGCCCCTTGCCAAGAAGTCTTTCCCCTCTTAGCTGATTGTTCTGTGCGTTGCTTAGGGAATTTGTTCATGTCTGTCCCCATTCCATTCTGACTTTTCTTGAGTGGAAACAGCTTAGTGCATGTGCACACCCTATCAGACCCTCAGGGATGAGTGTGATCTCACTGAGGGGTGCTCTTCTTGGCTCTTTCTTTCTGTTAAACTATGGTTGGTCTTCTATTTCCACATGCTGTGCTAGGATCATGGAACTACCAGCTGCTTCTTAATTGCTTGGCAACAAAATCTGCATTGCTTTCAATAATGTCTTTAGGCATGACCCTCTCCCCACCCCCACGTTTTGTCTCAAATAATGTCGGTCCCTCAGTCAGAGCTGGGAACTCAAAGCTGGGAGAAGCAGTCTGCATCTTCTGGAATGTCGTCCTTGCTTTACCAGTGCCAGGAAACATAAAAGTCCTTGCTCTTCTATGTTTGCCCTTCCCAGCATGAAACATTCTGGCTGGATATTCTCCACAGAGGGGAATATCTGTAAATCACGTTCAAAGATAAGGTAGAAATTAAGGTCACCAGTTTTTTTGTTGTTTTTTTTTTTCAACATTTATTTATTTTTGGGACAGAGAGAGACAGAGCATGAACGGGGGAGGGGCAGAGAGAGAGGGAGACACAGAATCGGAAGCAGGCTCCAGGCTCTGAGCCATCAGCCCAGAGCCCGACGCGGGGCTCTAACTCACGGACCGCGAGATCGTGACCTGGCTGAAGTCGGACGCTTAACCGACTGCGCCACCCAGGCGCCCCAAGGTCACCAGTTTTAAAAGTCTCTAATGATGTTCCCCAACATAAGTTTATGGAGGAAGTTGTACAGGCTAAGTTAGTTTAACACCAAACAAGATGCCCTACAAAATCCAGAGCAAGAGATGCAAGCAAATTGTGAGATTTTCTCTACTGCCTTCAGATAAATCGGACCTGCCATCTATCTAATAGGTGTGACTGATATTGTGATTTTTTAATCAAGGTACCGTATTTCGAGAGAACATACGGTATAGTGGAATGGACACATTCAAGCCAAAGGCAGAAGGCCCAAATTGTAAAATCACCTTACTTTTGTTAGGTCTTTTAAAACCTTCACGTGTGACAAGACAAGAATCATGTAACCTAGGGTCACTATTATGGTTGTTTGTATATCTGCTTTGAAAAAAGATGAGATGCCAAACTTGGGTTATTGGGTTTGCTTGTTTGCTTCCTTGCTTGTTTGACATCATACTGCCCTTTGGATAGCCTCACAAAGACCAAAAGAAAAGACACTAAGTCCATGTCCTGTTATGTGGCACAGCAAAAGAGAACTAAGGGGTGAGGCAGAAGCCTGACACTGGAAGGAAATGCAGATAGGCTTTTCTAGAGCAGCTCTGGCAGATTTTGCATGCATCCTGTAAGAAGTCTCTAGTGCTCTACAGCTGACAGTAGCAGGCTGGCTTCACTGGAACCCAGAGTGTGGTGTTGAAGCAGCATAATTTGGATCAACCCAGTGGCCAAAGGCAGAGCTGCACAGGGACTATTGGAACCACTATTTGTGGCAGTAAGTAGTCTACCATATAGTATTGGTCAAAGGTTTCCCTTCCAAACTTAGTTGGGAAAGTGTGAAGAGAAAACATTTTTTATCAAGACTCTATTTCCTTACTAGGAAGAAAAAGTAAAAAGAAATCTTAGCAGATGTAGGGAATTTACAAATAAGCTAGGTAAAGACTTAACATAAAAAGAGAGGCCCCGAGTTCTCAAATGGAATGTATTAACAGAAGGGAAAAAATAAAAAAAATAAAAGCCAATCATTGTCTTCATTTTCACTGCTCAAATGAAATCATTGCCAGGCTAAATATACAAATGGACAATGACTGGACTACACATAAAAACAGTACTCTCCCCCATAACCTGCCGCAATCAGCCTGAGAAGCCAACATGCTTTCTGTAATAACCAGCTCAGGATCAAGCTGTTATCTCTAGGAACCGGTTCAAGAAGCCAGACAACAATGTCTGAATAATCAGCCCCAATTGATTAATAACTCACAGCCTCCCAATTTTTTGCCCCAGTTCCAAATTCAGACCAACTGGAGAAAACCAAATATGCACCCCTAACCAATCACATAGGATGCCCTGCTTCTTCTTAGCTTGCCTGCAGCTTCCCCATGCCAACGGCCTCCTGTGGCGCCTAGCCCTTTCCCTTTCTGTGACTATACAGCTTTCTCACTCTTCTGCCTGCATTAGAGTCACTGCCAAACACAGATGAAGGTGGCTGACTCCTTGCTAGAGCAAGCTCTGAATAAATAACTGTTGCTTGTTCTAATTTGAGTGGTCTTCGTTCATTTTATACCATGTATTCAAATGCTTCATAAACTCAAAAATGATATTAACAAATGTTATTATGGTCATCACTGTGGTTCTTACTTCTCAAATTGGGAAACACAGAACTAGAAAAGACATTTAAAAATGTCTCAGTCTTGGGGCGCCTGGGTGGCGCAGTCGGTTAAGCGTCCGACTTCAGCCAGGTCACGATCTCGCGGTCCGGGAGTTCGAGCCCCGCGTCAGGCTCTGGGCTGATGGCTCAGAGCCTGGAGCCAGTTTCCGATTCTGTGTCTCCCTCTCTCTCTGCCCCTCCCCCATTCATGCTCTGTCTCTTTCTGTCCCAAAAATAAATTAACGTTGAAAAAAAAATTTTTTTTAAATGTCTCAGTCTTGATTATTTCTTCAAATGAACACTTGATGGGTGCTGCAAAGCCCAAACCAGCTGTCCCTTCCTTGCCCTTTACTTCAGGCCTTCACATGCCCCCACGCAATTACTGATCTAGACTAACTCCCTTATTATTCAAATGAGAAAAATGAGATTCAGAAAGAAATAATTTGCCTAGAGTCACAGAGCTAGTCAGTAGTCAGAACCCTTCTTGTCTTCCAGTTCCCTATCAAAGAGAATCTCTATTCACACCGCATCAATGCATTTCAATATTGAGCAAGCCATGTTCTCTGCCAGGTTAACAGAACTGCAGAACTTCACAAGCTCTCCAGTTTGAACAAAGACAGAAAGAGAAAGGAATAGAACAAAAATATAACATTATGAAAAATTTTTAAATGCATCCACTCATTTTCTGTCAGATTTTTTAGAAAACAATATTAGAGTAGGTGGACGGAGCTCACCTTGCTTCTTTCCCCTGAAAAGTAGTAAGCACTCACCTTTCCTGCAATTAAAAAGAAGAAAAGAGAGGGAAGAGGAAAAAAAGACAAATCATGGGAAAGGAGAGAAAATCTGTGGCGAAAGCCTGTCAAGAAGTAGCTTTGTCTGGGTGATGGTGGATTTGTTGACTTGATGACGTGCTGATATGTGCATGGTACTTGAGGGACTAAGAGAGAGGAAAAACTGAGGGATGACCCAGAATAGCAATGCCCATTAAGTAGTGTTGATGGATTCAAGCACAAATTGACTGAGGAGAAGTGGTTGCATAGAGAGTTCATGCAGAGGCTCTGAATGGATTTCTAATTGGATTAAAGGGATATGACTAGGCAACCCACATCATGTTGGTCATTATGCTCCTCATCACAGTCCATATTTCCCCAGAGGGAAAAAGGAGTCAGGTGGGAAATTGAGGAAAATGCAAGTCAAGGCAGAATCTTCTCTTCTTGGATATGCTTCTGGCTCCCTTTGTGCCACTTTGTGTAGATTTAAGACACAATTACAATTTTGATGAGAGAGTTATTTCATTGGACTATGGAGTTCATATTTTATGTTTAGCCTTTAAATGATGTATCTTTTCTAAATGAGGGGTTATGAATGGGAACCAGACGTATTCATGTTATGCCAGGCTGGGTTTTCTAAGGCAATTACCCATTATTGTTGGGATGCTTCATAGTGAATAACTCTCAAAGAGTAGCCTATAATTGAGCCTCTGGATGGCAGTAATTCACATGCATCTTTTCAGTGAGATTTATAGATTTCGTTTCCCTTCTCAGTTTAATAAACCTGTAAGGCTTAATCCTTTTTTTCCCTACTCCATTGATGAGATAGTTATGGTTTCATTTTATAGGGTCTTTTTAATCTAGATTCCTCCTGCTCCCAGTGTTAGGGGAACTCATAGAATTCTATCAGGGCAAAACTGGAAATAAAAACAAACAAACAAACAAACAAACAAAAAACTAAAAATCATCTACTTTGATCTCTTATTTCATTTTATAAGAAAATTCATATCATATTAAGTGATTAGGGTAAAGCCACAGAAATAGTTTGTGTCATTTCATGAACTAAGCTTCATGTAACCATATAACCTCATTCTATTCGACTAAGAGATCTAGTTATTCCCCTAATGGAAAATGACATTATAAGTTAACTGGCAAAAATATGTGTTTGTTGTGGCCAGGAATTTCATTTGGTGTCAATCTGGCACACGTCTTGTGGAAATTGTGACAAAATTAAAACAAACACAGGCAAATCAGCCCTATGAGAAAAAAAGAAAAATTGATTTCCTAATCAGGTTAGGCACATATAATTTAGGTGGTAATTGACCAATAAATGGTAGGCATTGTTTTTAGACCAATTATAGAAGTCACTTGCAAGGAAGGAAAATAGCTGAATTTTTCACTTGCAAAGATGGCCCATAAATCTTCTTATGTGTCGGCGTGTAGCATAGCCACTGTAAATTACGAACATATAATATTTTCCCAGAGAAATGCGTGTGTGTATGTGTGTGTCCATGTGCTTCCTCTTAAGTTGTTTTAGATATAGAATAACAAATGTCAATCTGGTTTTGACCAAAGACATTGTTTATCCAATTGTGTGGTTAGTTCTTGGCTGAGAATATTTACTAAGCACCTATAATATGTAAAGTGGCATTAGATTAGTCATAGAACAACCAGTGTTTAGAGAAAACAAAACAGGGAGCCTGGGTGGCTCAGTCGGTTAAGCGCCCAACTCTTGATTTTGGCTCTCAGGTCATGATCTCATGGTTTGTGAGATTGAGCCCTGCTTCAGGCTCCAGACTGACAGTGCAGTGACTGTTTGGGATTCTCTCTTCTCTCTCTCTGCCCCTCCCCTGCTCACACTAGCTCTTCCTTTCTCTCTCTCCCTCTCTCAAAATAAATAAATAAACTGAAAAAAATAAATTACGGAAAAAAGAAAAATAACAAAACAAAAACCAGTAATCTCATTACAGAGCCTCCAGAAAGAGTATCTGGATATTATTATTTAAGGAAACTATACACACACACACACACACACACACACACACACACACATCAGTGTTCCTAAAGGGGGGTGCATGTTGGAATAGGGGACTACAGACAAAGACTGAGATTCCCAGGCCTCTCCTTCAGAGATTCTAACTCAGTAGGTTTGGGGCGAAACCTGAGAATCTCTATTTTTCCAGGTCCCTTTGATGACTCTCATGCAGTTAATCCACATTTCCATTATCTGGAATCACTACATAAAATACTATTCTACTTCTGAGAATCAAACGTAATTCAGCAAGAGATTATAGTTAGTACCTATTAAGCATATTTTATAGCCTTTTATATGAGAGTGAGGACTTTCTAATATTATTTCCTTTAATTGCCCTAAATAGTCCTGATAAATGGGTATTATCTGAATTTTCTTAATGAAAGAACTGAACCTCAAATAAGTTAAATAAATAGTTCCATATCTTAAACTCAAGACTCTAAATCCCCTGCTCTTTACACAGTATCATGCTTCCTCCTCCTTGCTACAAGTCTCTTTGAGGTCTACTCTTGGCCTATTTATTCAATTAATATTTATAGGATATCTGTTAAGGACTGGCCACTGGAACTTAGCTATTTTTTATGGACTTTTCTCTCTGAGAGCTCTTTTGCTTAAATAAAAATAAAAAGGCAATTGCCCATTTTAAATTGTAACTTAACGATTCTCCCCATGAAGAGCTAGACTGGTATTTAAGCAAAGAGGGCTGGTAGTCACCAATGACAGTTGTGGAGCAGTTAACATCAACACATCTCCTCCATGATATTTAATCTCTCTTGCATTCAATCTGGCATTAACAATCAGATGATCTATGTAAGGCAATGTGAGATTTTGCATTAATCACCAATAGGAAAGGAACATGGAACAAACAACTGGGCTCAGAATCAGAATATCTACTTACTGCCCTAGTTCTGCAAATAACTAGCTCTTGCTTAAACTCTGTGCATGATATTCTTCATATGTCACACAAGAAAATTGAGCATATGTTCTAATGCTAATCATCTATGAATAGCGTGGCCTAGAAAATATTTCTACCACTCCTTACCCACCCCATTTTTTCCTACAAAATCACATGCAGGCACACATTCAACTCAAGAAAGAGAGTGTTGGCTACCTGACACCTCATTTTAATAGTCCGCCTTCTGTAGATGGAATAATCAATGCTTTTACTCCAGAAGCAATTGCATTTCAGCAACATGAGAGCACCTTGCTGGGTGGAGGCCCTTTGGAACAAATGAATATTAAAAAGTCAACAGTTGGAATCTTTGATGGTAGACATTTGAGGGGTCAGTTGGACTAAACCCTGGAATACTTTTTAGAAAGCTGTGTTCACCTGGTTAGTTGCTGAATCTGTTCTCTTTAGTCAAGGCTTTAATGACTGTGTGCTCCATTAACATGAAACTCTGTAGGCAGCTGAGTGAGATTTGAAGGAGAATGGGTCAGGCCACACGTTTATTCAGATGAAAAGACAAAGCTTTTGAATCTCAGGTAGTTGGCACTGACCCAAAACTGCTATTGCCTTACAGCTACTGGCAGCCATTTCAAAACTTACAAAAACCCAAATTCTAGAATTCCCTTTGACACAAACCAGCTGTGTGACCTAGAGCAACACACTCCCCCATTCTTAGCCTTTGTTTCCCCCCTGGTTGATTGTGTATCATGAATGAGAGCAGGGGTCATGTTATTCTTTAAAAAAAATTTTTTAACGTTTTTATTTATTTTTGAGACAGAGAGAGAGACAGAGCATGAGCAGGGGAGGGGCAGAGAGAGAGGGAGACACAGAATCTGAAGCAGGCTCCAGGCTCTGAGCAGTCAGCACAGAGCCTGACACGGGGCTCGAACCCATTCACTGTGAGATCATGACCTGAGCTGAAGTCGGACACTTAACTGACTGAGCCACCCAGGTGCCCTAAGGGGTCATGTTATTCTTGCTCACCATTAAATCCTCAGCATCTAATTATAATAGATAGATAGATAGATAGATAGATAGATAGATATAGAGATGGAGATGATATAGATATAGATAAGTATCAACATCTAACTTATAATAAAAACTAAGTTTGTATTTGTTGACTTAATGAAAGGAGCTAGATTTGATGTCCTCTAGGGCCCAATTAGTTCCAGCAATCTATCAATCTATGCCTGTATCCTTTCTGGCACAAATTGACCTCCACTTAGGTCCTTGCTCTCGGTCACTTCATTTATGCTCTATATTGATAGCTCAGGCAAGAGCTACCCTCTTGGGTCAGTCCCTTCCTCCCTTCTCTGACATCTCATTACTACACCTGAAGCCATCGCTAGCTTAAATCCATTCTGGTATCAACCCACCTCCTTTTAAGCCTGACCCTGTGCACTCTCATGCGTCTTTCACATTTGTGTTCTGCCTGTATCTTCATTTCCATTCTCCTGATGCTTTCTCTTTATATAGATCACTACAGAGTGAATTTGGACTGACTTAAAAAGTCAGTACTAAGCGTGACACCAAAGAAAAAATGATATTGCTTCTACATGTGCTATGAAGCTCCTGAGAAGAGAGAGATTAATAGCAAAAACTATTTCTAGAAATTTGGAGACGCTGAACACACAGATATACAAAATTAAATAGCAATTTCTTCCTAAGGTATGAGGGTAGATGAGGTAACCATGTGTCAATAAAAACTTCACATTCAGCATACCACCAACTCTCACTTCTGGAAAAAATATCAGTGATCTTGCCCAACCTGTATACTCCACTAATGAGATACTGATTCAAATTATCGGTCTTGTCCTTCCCGCAAGGAGTGTAAGAGGTAGTAGGCTATTTATTTATTTATTTATTTATTCATTTATTCATTTATTGGTTTTTCAGTGGCCTAACACTCTGAGATCAGGTCATTTTTCTCAGGACTTCCGTTTGATCTAAATATAAGAGTTTTTTTTAATGTATCCCATTGCCCTTTGAGGAACTAGTGTTTCACCGAAAATGTAATTGCTTCAGGGAACTGACAACTAATTATCCCAAAGCAAAAAGAAAGCTAGGCATTTAGATAATGAAATGTCAATCAGTGTAATAGAAGTGTCACTTACTTAATACTTGACTGTGTTTGAAAGGAATGCACGTTATTTGCAGACACATTCATGTATCTCTGCAGCCAGAAACACTATGGGTGCACACATACTGTGGGTCTCTTCATACTTAAAGATACTGCACCAATAACATAGCTACAAAGACTGGGGTGGAAAATACTGTGTGTGTGTGTGTGTGTGTGTGTGTGTGTGTGTGTGTGTGTCTGTCAACTGCTGGCCTACTTGATCTGTCACTGTGAAGTCTATATCTACAGCTGCATTTCTGCAGATAGCTGGGATGTTTTTATTCAGGTGAGCTGCAGTGCCCTTGACATTGAACAGTGCCAGAAATCTAACACAAGACCATCAGCAAGGATTTTGAATGTGTGAAAGGAAAATTTTTCCATGAATATTTATGGGAAACCCTGCTCTGCATGAGTGAAAATGGTAATGACGTGCTGTTGATAATCAAGTTGGTTTGTTATTTGTACGTAATAACTTAGAAATGGGGGGGGGGGGAGGAGGAAGCCCTACACTTTATTAAATAATCCAGACATTGGATTATTTAAATGTTGTGTTTTGTATGCCTTGGCTCCTTCCATTTTCCTTCATACTGGGATCAGATTTTCACTTCATTATAACCCCATATCTGAGTGGCTTCACTCTCCAGAACAAAGACAAACTTTCTTCTCTGGATACAGATCACATTTCAGAAGTAATTTTTTAAAACTATGTGTCATTGGGGCACCTGCGTGGCTCAGTTGGTTAAGCAACTAGCTCTTGGCTTCAGTTCAGGTCATGATCTCATGGTTCGTGGGTTCGGGACCCACTTCGGGCTCTGCACTGACAGTGCTCATATGCACACACTGTCCCTCTCTCTCTCTCTCTCTCAAAATTAATATGTAAACTTTAAAAAAACTATTAAAAAATCTAAGTGTCATAATTAACAAAATCTAGTGTCATGTAGCTTCAATTTGCCTTTTAAGGTCCCCTTTCTGATACTCAGGTGATAATGACCAATTGGCAGTTCTGATCATGATAAAGTAGATATAAGGATGTTTATTAGTTTCCTGGGGCTGCCATAACAAATTGTGGCAAACCAGTGGCTTAAAACAACAGAAATTTCTTGGAATGCCTGAGTGGCTCTTGGGCGTCCGACTTCGGCTCAGGTCACGATCTCACAGTTTATGGGTTCAAGCCCAGTGTTGTGCTCTGGGCTGACAGCTCAGAGCTGGAAGCCTGCTTCCGATTCTGTGTCTCCCTCTCTCTCTGCTCCTCCCTGCTCTCACTCTGACTCTCTCTCTCTCAAAGTAAATAAACATTAAAAAAATATATAAAAACAAAGCAAAAAAAGAAACAGAAATTTCTCGCCTCACATTTCTGGAAGCAAGAAGTGCAAAATCAAGGGTTGGGAGGACCACAATCCCTCAGGAGGCTGTTGGGGAGAATCTTTCCTCCATTCTTATAGCTTCTGGTGACTCCAGGTATTCCTTGGCTGTGACTGCAAAAATCCAATCAATGGCTTTATTTTCACAAAGCTTCCTCCCATGTGTCCATGTCATCTCCTCATCTGTCTCTCTTAAGGACATCAGTCATTGGATTTAGGGCCTGCTTGGCCCTAGGATGGTCTAATCTCGATTCTTCATTTAATCATGTCTGCAAAAACTTTTTTTCAAAATAGAGCCACATCCATGGGCTCTGGAGGTTATGACGTGGAGCTATCTTCTCAGTAAGGGCCACTGTTTGATCCATTACAGTATCACAACTATTGCCTTTTATGACTAAAATGCTGTATTGCCCAATAACTATGACAGGCAGGTTGATCAACAACTACAAAATCTGAGTCTATTTAATATTGAGGTCCTCCTTCAGATAACTTGTAGACTTTTAAAGCAATACCCAAGCCCTTGCTCTACAGACCTATGGGTAACTTTTGTATGAAGTTATGTGAAGCCATTAAAATAGTTACAACTATTATTAATATATTGAAATAGTATAAATGGGATGAAAGCAGAATTAATATTATCTGACTGCCACATGGGGAAGAAACAAAAAACAAATGGGTACTGAAGAAGAAGTGGAAGAAAAATACAACAGTTAGCAGTGGTATGTACTGTGTATTTTCATGAACTTCTGTGTGTTGTAGGTCATGCATTGCACAATTAACTAAGGATAAATTTTTATATTTGTATTTTTTCTGTATTTACATTAAAAAATAATGTGTTTAGGGCCGTCTGCCTGGCTCAGTTGGAAGAGTGTGTGACTCTTGATCTTAGGGTCATGAGTTTCAGCCCCACACTGGGTGTAGAGATTACTTAAAAAAATTTAAAAAAGACCTTAAAAAATAATGTGTTTTCTTCATAGAGAGATAGACACAGTTAAAAGGAAAACTCAGAAAACATGGAATTGTAGAGCGAGTCAGGGCAAAGCTTAGGTAGTTTCTAGCTCTGGTTCCCTCCTTTTTTTTTTTTTTTAATTTTTTAATGTTTTTTTTTTAATTTGTTTTTGAGAGAGAGAAAGAGACAGACAGAGAGACAGAGAGAAAGAGAGACAGAGCGCAGGCAGGGGAGGGATAGAGAGAGGGGGAGACACAGAACTTGAAGCAGGCTCCAGGCTCTGAGCTGTCAGCACAGAGCCTGATGCGGGGCTCAAACTCACAAACTGTGAGATCATGACCTGAGCCAAAGTCAGACGCTCAACGAACAAAGCCATCCAGGTGACCCATGTTTCCCTCCTTTCTATAACATCCCTTGCAGAAGGACAATCTATGTCTACATCTACTTGGAAACATCTGGTAACAAAGACTTTCTTCCTTTACAAACTAACTCCTTCTGGTACTGAATGTCACTAATAGTGTAAAAATTCTCCTGAATTGTGCTCAACTGATAATTGCATTGGAAAATCTTTCTTGCAACTTTTCTATTTATTACGGATGAAAAATGTATGGGACTAAGACCCAGGAAAGAAATTAAGGCTAAGCTTCACCACTAAGCAGTAACATGATGTTCAGTTTGCCTCTCTGTCTCACCATCTATGAAACAAAGGAGTCTAAATGGTCTCTATGGTTCTTTTTGTTTCACACATCCCCTAAAATTCCTGAGTACTGAGGAAATAGTTCTCTACTCTATCTACATGACTTTGATCAAATTATATAATCATTCTAAGTTTCAACTCAGAGTCATCTACATAACAATATGATTTAAAGCAAAAAAGAACCACATACCTTAATATGAAGGATACAGTGTTTAACTGCAGAGATTCTAAGGCCAGACTGCTGAGTTCAAGTTCTAGCTCCATTTTCTGGCTGTGTGATATTAGGAAAATCACTCAACCTTTCTGTGCTTCTGTTTCTTCATCTAGGGAAAAACAAAAAGGATACAGTAACTGTTCTTGTCTCACAGAGTTTTGAGAATTAAATGAGTTGATACATGGAAAGCTCTTAGAAGAGTCCTTGCTACCTAGAGAGTGTGCAATGTAAGTGCTGCCATTATCATTTGTAAATCCTGAAACTGGTTGAAAATTATGTATTCACATATTGCTTTTCCTTTTTCTATCTAATTATGTGGCATTGGTAATTTGTTCCCTGCTTTGGAAAGTTTGATTCATAGCAAAGAAAACAAAATATCTGTCACTGACAATTTTTGTTATGGATTCATACTCTAACCATAGTATTTTTCAAAATTAAACATTATTTCATTTTGCTTACATTAGTAGAAAATGTGGGGAAAAATCTTTTTGTTTTTAATGTTTATTTATTTTTGAGAGAGAGACAGACAGACAGACAGAGAGAGAGTGCGAGTGGGGGAGGGGCAGAGAGAAAGATAGGGAGACCTAGAATCTGAAACAGGCTCCAGGCTCTGAGCTGTCAGCACAGAGCGCAACATGGGGCTCGAACTCACAAAACAGTGAGATCATGACCTGAGTTGAAGTCAGATCCTTAACCGACTGAGCCACCCAGGCACCCAGAAAAATAAAAAGCTTTTGATTGGGAAAGCCATCACATATATAAAGACAGGCTTTTTATCGTACAGCTTCAGTTGAGACGTATAGTAAGAATTATACACTTTTTACTTATATAGTTAGATTTATATATGCCATTTTACTTTTGTTTCCTGTGTCTCATATCATTTTTTTGTTTTTTCTATTTCTCTTTTGTGGCTTGCTTTTGCATTAAGTGAGTATTTTCTAGTGTAATGTTTATATTCCTTTAATAATATTTTTACTATATATATTTTAGTTATTTTCTTAGCGGTTGCTGTAGGGCTTACCCCATAAATCTAAACTTACCAGACTCTGGATTTATGCTAAATTAATCCCAGTGAGATATAGAAACATTATACCTTTATAGATCTACTCCCTCTTACCCTTCTCATGCTATTATTATTATATACATTGTATCTATTTATGTTGCAAACTCAACAACGCATTGCTATAATCATCACTTTACTTAAGTATGGTGTCCTAGAAAATCTAAGAGAAGGGAGAGCAAGCAGGTATTTGTAACATTTGTTATATTACTCTTATTACCTATCATTTCTGGTTCTCTTCATTTATTTCTGCAGATCTGAATTTTCTTAATCCAGTAGAGCTTTGCTCCCATCCACCTCCTTTGTGCTATAAGTCATAACCTGAGTTACTTCTTTAAGTATGTTTTTTTTTAATTATTTGAACACATTTATAATGGCCGTTTTGAAATCTGTTCATTTCAACATCTGGACCTTCTCAAAGGTTTCTGTTACCTGCTCTTTTCCCCTCTAGGTATGAATCACTTTTCTGTTTCTTCGTATGCCTTGTAGTTTTTTGGTTGAAAAGTGGAAATTTTGGATAACATATTGTAGCAACTCTGGATATTGATTCCCACCCAATGCTCACTTTCCCCACCCCTGACTCTGAAGCTTGCCATTGCTGTTTGCTAGCTTATTTGTTTAGTGACAGCCTAGACTGTTTTAGCTTAGTCTACTTCCCTCACAACATTAGCCCTCCCTTATTCCTCAAGATACAGTCTTGGTGTGTTTGCTCTGAGCTACCCTTGGCTGCCATTTTCCCTGATCATAGGCAGCTGTTAGGCTCCAATTGCTGGTTGATTCTTTATTGTTTTTGACAATTCTCTGGGTCATAAATTACTGTTCAGTCTGATTCAATTAAATGTAGGCTCCTTTGGAAGGGTTGAGGTCACTATTTGAGGTTTACTCTGAACCCTCAAGGGCTTGTTTCAGCTGCCTCTTTCCCTGGCTCTCTTTAACAAACTAGTTGGCCTATGGTTTACCTTACACTTCTCATGGAACTGTGGGCCTCCTGTTAACTGCTTACCACCCAAGTCTACATTTTTTTTTCCCGATTTCCTTGAGGCTTGAATTTGAGAAGAGCTTTTTGGAGCTCTCTGTTCTCAAGGCCTACCTATAATCCTGGGCAGAATCTCTGAGTCCAGGTGATGGGGGTAGGGACACTGGCCTACTTCTCTCTAAATGGCATTCCTGCTTTAGAGGCAGTGTTCAACTCCAGAATCCCAGAGGAAGAAGTTCCCAGAAATGCTGTTTTTTAATTTTAATTAATTTATTTATTTTTATTATTATTATTTTTTTTTGAGAAAGAGAGGGAGAGCACAAGTGGGGGAGGAGCAGAGAGAGAGAGGGAGAGAGAGAATGCCAAGCAGGCTCCATGCTTTCAGCATAGAGCCCAACACGGGGCTCAATCCCATGAACTGTGAGATCATGACCTGAGCTGAAATCAAGAGCCAGATGCTTAACCCACTGAGCCACCCAGGTGCCCCCCACAAATGCTGTTTTAATTAGAATGTAGTAGATATTCCATTGGCTGCTCAACATCTGAACACAATTCCTTAAACTATGGAATCTTCCATTTCTGGTGTCTTGGTAAGAAGCAAGTCCTCACTGCTCACTTATAGTAGCTGAAAGCTAGGGCCTGGGTGTGTGACTTGGTCTTATTTAATTGGTCTGATTTAACTTATAGCACAAAGGAGGTGGATGGGAGCAAAGCTCTACTGGATTAAGAAAATTCAGATCTGCAGAAATAAATGAAGAGAACCAGAAATGATAGGTAATAAGAGTAATATAACAAATGTTACAAATACCTGCTTGCTCTCCCTTCTCTTAGATTTTCTAGGACACCATACTTAAGTAAAAGTGATGATTATAGCAATGTATTGTTGAGTTTGCAACATAAATAGATACAATGTATATAATAATAATAGCATGAGAAGGGTAAGAGGGAGTAGATCTATAAAGGTGTAATGTTTCTATATCCCACTGGAACACTTGGAGTAAATGGCACACAGAAGAAAAGACAATTGAAAATTTAGTTCACAGCTAGTGGTATCATGGGTCCAGCGGTATTAGTCAGTACAAGCTCTGGCCCTCAATGCTGGCACTCAATCTCCAACAGAAGCTGCAGTGATACTTTAAGTAGGTGGTTCCAATGATGATATTTTTTTGGTGTTCTGGCCACCTATTTGGCCTTTGGCCATATTACTAAGGCTCATCTTCTCCTCCTTCCCTTACCTTTTGTGATCTCCATCATATTTTTCCTATTAATTCCATCCCTGTTTCCATTAACCAAAGACAGTTTCTGTTGTTTGCAACCAAGAACCAAGATGTATATAACAGGGATTGTGAATGTCCCTCAAGGAAAACCATTTGCCATGGCTACAAATTTTGAAGTTCGAGTTTGACACTTGAAATGCTAATGATGGAAGAAGAACTAAACAGGAAAAGTGTCTCGCAGCTGGAGAGAACAGTGCTTGTTGCTCAGACATAGGAGATGCTGAGAAAGTAAAAAGAAAGAGAAAGCTCAGATGGAAGGGAGAAGCATCACTTCCAGCACCTGACGATCCCTTAATTTAGCCCTTGCTCATTTCTAGCATAAAAAAAACACACATTCTGCTCAAAGAAGTCTCTTTTGGTTCCATCAGTTACTCTTTCAAAACACGAAAAAGAAAGGTCCAGGAAATTATTTAAGAATAACTTTTTCCTCCTCTAAATATATATACTTGCAAAAAGCAAATATGCAAGAAAATAATGCCATGGTGATTTTTGCAAGCAGTAACTCATAAATGACTTTGAAATATTCAAGAAAAGGTATAAATTCAATGCTCTAGCTACACATTGAGACTGCTTATGTGCTTTAAGCCCAACCCCCAAATATGGAAAGTAAATGACTAAATATTACTGAGAGCCCAGGACACATGATGGGTTCGAACATAAAACAGAATCCCACAGTATAGCCAGGAAACAAGTGGCTCCTTTGCAGGAAAATTCGTTTCAACAAAAATCCTAGGCCTGATTAAAATGTTTCCCAAGTTCAAAGACAGGAGAGATAGATGGGGCTGCACACTGTAGATATGGACAACTTATCAGAACCGTTACCATTCTGTTTGGAAGCATTAGGCCAAGTGCAGAAAAACTCTGCCTCATCTCTCATGATGATTTGCTATATTTATCTGGTAGGCAAATGTTTTTTGGATTAAAGTTGCTTCACAACCAGAAGATTTATCTTAAATGCCATTTCAGAGAAGGCAATTTTTAACTTCCCAATGTTTCAGATAAATAAAAATGATTTCTAATTCTTGTAAAATGCACTTTAACTTCTTGACATGTCTTTACATCCATTACATCATTCCAGCCTCAAAATAACCTGTGAGGTAGTTAGGGATGGAAAGGAGAAGATAATGTACTTACTGAGTGCCTATGACATACCAGGTAACATATATTTTATGTAATTTCACCCTCACTGCAGCTCATTTATTATCTTTAATTTATATATGAAGACTGAGAGAGGCTAAGTGGTTGCTCTAGTTCATTCAGATCACCTGACTTAGGTCACCTGACTTCCAAGTCTATGACACTTGCCTCAAATTGTTGTGGTGCCTCCTGGTCTACCTAACAGAAAAATAAAGTTTTGTGCCCCATGTTTTTCTGTGCTCCCATTGGAAGAATGGCTTTGCCTCTGAGTGGATAAATATGGAAAATGGATTCCACCCACAGAATAAACAACTAGACTGGGAAATCAAAGAGACAAAGTCTGAGCGACAAAGATAATGGAAGACATTACACGGAGGATATTTCAAATCCCATTAAAGAAGGAGTGATAAGGCCAAGTCCAATCAGGCTGTTGGGCTTTTCCTGGCACCCCCTAAATAGGAGAGACTCTAGAACCAAAATTACAAATACTCCTGATTAGTGACCTTGGGCAAGTTACTTAGACTTTCTAGGTGTCAATGTCCTTATTTACAAAATCTTCTTCAAATTAACTCACTGATTTGCAGTCTGAGGTATAAGAGGACCTGAGAGAGTTAGGAGGCCTGGAAATTAGGAATATGGGTGGCACAAGAACTGACAAGAATGTGAAATTTCTGAAGCTCTCTCACCTCTCTGCTTGAAGCCTGTTCTTGCCACGTAATATTCCTTTTCGTCTCTATTCCAGGTGTCCATCCAGTTCCTCTCTCACTAATCCCAGGTATGGATTATGGATGTACACCCCAACTCACTAAGACTTTTGCTGGGAAGCTTCCAGGGATTGGAACACCTAGGGAGTTTAGGGAAGGATAGAGAAATTATATGTCAACGCAAGTTTGAGGTGCAAATCTTCCCATCGATATCTGGGTTTTATCAAGGTACTCCCGGTGAACAAGAAGACTAGAATTAAATGAATTTTGCTCCCTTCATGTGTTCCTTGCCACTGCCTCACTAATTCCCCAAGGGAAGCCTAACAATTTGGCCCTCTGTTGTGATTCCTATCTGAGAAACCCAGAGATATAATGAAATATAGACCTTAAATATCATATCTAACTGTTAATCCAAGGTCACTGGATAATGCTTAGAAATTACAAAAACCAAGAAAGAGTTACCAAAGATCTGATACAAGTACAAAACGTAATGTAGATATATATAGGTATGCATGTGTGTGTGTGCATGTGTGCATATATATCCATAATATACCAAAACTGAGAAAGCCCCTCTCCACCAAACAACTTGACCCAGGTTGATAAATCATTACATACACATGCTTTGTTGCTGCAAAATATCTAAACATACACTCATTCCAGCTCTGTGACTAGACTTCACTGTGACCTTGTGCAAATCTTATCACCTTTCCAGGTGTCACATTCCTCATCTACAAAATGAAGAGCTTGAACTAATTTATTTCTGAAATAGTTGATAGCTCCTCAAATCTGAAAATAACTTCTTCTCTGTTACTCAAGCCCATATTATTTCCAAACGAAAAATCAAGTGCTGCTCTTTTCCTCATTACTAAACAAATTATCTTTATGTTCAGTAAGTGAGAGAAGTACAGAAAATACATAAATTTAGGACTGTGTTTTTTTTTAACTATCCAAAAGATTCTTAAGTTATATTCACTGAACTCCACAGGTGGTAGCAACAATTTATAAGTAAATAGTATGTATTTTTGTATAAGACAAATACCTTCACCTCAGAAGTTTATTCTCTGCAGGTTTCCCAGGTCATAGGATCTGAAGATTGAGCAAAGTAGACGATCCGGAACAATTCTTTACATGGAGGTTCAATTCCAGGCAATCAAGGTTTGAACTCAGGCTTCTATATTAAAAAGAGCAGCTCTCAGGGAGTATACCACTTCAGGCTGTCAGACTTGATTCTGAAAAAAGAGTGCAAAGTAATTGTCCACTGTGAAGTATGCACTTGAAAACATGTCCCCATCATTGTTGTCCTTATTTAACTCTTTCTTTGTATATAATTCTATATATCATAAGCACCCTGGGTTTGGTTTTGTTGCTATATTTATAACAATCCTTTTTAAGGCCCATGGAAGGGACCTCACTGACCCTTCCAATAATACAACTATGTTGTGGGCTTTGAGTCTCCTTTTTGCTTTACAGGAAGTCACTGGTGATAAATTGCAGAAGAGGATGTAAGAGTTTCTCCTCTAATCCTTCCATGGCCCAGCTGTGCGTTTTTCACATGAGAAGAATGAGAAACCTCTCCTGATCCTAACACAACCCACCTGTTCATGATAAAATCCCAGGGGCATTAGAAACTGTTCATTTTTCTGCTCAAAATATTTCCAGTACTTGAATCATCTCCATTTCAGTGTTCTAAGCAAATTCCACACTACTTGGATAAGTATACATTTCCAAGGGAAGTACCTAGAAAACTAACTTGTTTCAATGTATAAACTTTGATATTAAACAGTCACTAAAAAGTCAAACAATGTTCTAAGCAAATTCCACACTACTTCATCTGTGACTTGTTTCAGTGTGTGAACTACAATATTAAAAAACCACTTAGGGACACCTGGCTGTCTCAGTCTGTTAAGCATCCAACTTCGGCTTAGGTCATGATCTCAAGGTTCACAAATTTGATCCTCACATCGGGCTCTGTGCTGACAGCTCAGAGCCTGGAGCCTGCTTCAGATTCTGAGTCTCCCTCTCTGTCTGCCCCTCCCCTACACATGCTCTGTCTGTCTGTTTGTCTCTCTCTCTCAAAAATAAATAAACATTTAAAAAATCATTTAAAAATCATATTGCCTTATCATTACATATTGTTTACTGTTGATAAAAGAAACAATGGCTTATTGTTTTTAGCCCATTAAGACAACACAAAGTTCACAGAAATGAACTTTAATAGAATGTGTGTTTGTTGTGCATATTAAGAATCAAACTCATAAAAATACAGGAGTTGGAAAATTTGGGTTCAAGCGTTTGTTTTGCAACTAATGCATCAGTTGCCATTCACCAAATCACCCAGTCCCTCTAGAACACTGTTCCCTCATCCATAAAAGGAAGGGAATTTGGGAATTCTAAGTACTCTTCAGTTCAGACTCACTAGGATTTTTCTTCTCATCCATTGGTCTATTCACATGACAAGTTAGGTCTTCTGGACAGTTTTCAAAGGGAAAAAGAAGTACATTGAAAGATTCTAACATAAAAGGAAGAATAAAACGGTAACACAGGACACTACAAAATGATAGCAAAAGAGACAGAGGCAATTCACTCACTTTGGGAAAATAGCAAGTGAAGTAGAAATGCATCAGGGGGTTGGCAGTACTTGTTAAAACTAAGCAACAGGATTCCAATTGGAGGGTGGGCAACATTTTGGGACAGATGACATGGTAGAGGGAAATGTTCACAATATATAAGCTCAGAGATGGTGATTTGAGGACCTTGAACAGATGAGCCAAATGTGCAAGAGCGTGCTACAGAAGAGGGCAGTTTTGCATCTATAGAAAAATGCACTTCAACACCTCTTTTCTTCCCCCTTCCCCAACACACCCAGCTTGGAGATTCTAATATTCTCTATTAACAAAGGATAACTCCTGAGATCAGAGGCATCTTAAGCCCCAGGAAGTTTATCATGAAGTCTCTCTAGCCTTGACAAAACTCACCTGGATTCAAGAATTCATTTCTCAGGAGGCTGGTCAATGGGTCAGAGTAGAATAATCCAGAAGTTAAGATTTTTCCTTCTTAAAGACCCATACAATCATAGTGGCTCTCTAAAAAGCAGTAACTCTGAGCTCTAGTGGGATATTCTCTGAAAAGCAACTGTGCACTATGTTCCTTGGTCTTCCAGATTGACTTATAACTTCCAAACATGGTTTTAATAGCTGAATCCCAACTATTGTTAATGGAGAGGGATTCCAATAGCAATGTTATGGAATGGATCAAGCATAGAAAATGTTCTGAAATGCAGGGGTTTGGATGGAGTTTTAATTCACATTCGACAATCCCAATTTTAATTCTGGGTTTCCTCCAAGCCACTTATCTCCAGCACATGAAACTTCTAAAATGAAGACCTATGGAAACTTTCTACTAGGACATATTAGAAAGAAAAATGACATCATGAGGATTTAAATATGGAAAAGACATTTTAAAGCTTGGTGCTATTAGACCAACCAGCTATCATCATCTGTTACAGTGCTGAGAGCTGTAGCATGGTCTAGAGGATGAGAAATAGAATGAGGCAAGTAGAAGCCTTTGTTCCAATTCCACCTGTTATTAGCTCACTGAGCTCTTTCTTACAAGTTGAGCTGGTTTCAACTACCATTTTTAAAGTTTTATTATTAAAAGAATTAGTAGACTTCTAGCTTCACAGGAGATGTATATGGAATAAGTTGATGTTGAAAAAGTATATTGAGGGGCATCTGGGTGGCTCAGTTGGTTAAACCTCCAACTTCAGCTCAGGACATGATCTGGCAGTTCGTGGGTTCGAGCCCTGCATTGGGCTCTGTGCTGACAGCTCAGAGCCTGGAACTTGCTTCAAGTTCTGTGTCTCCCTCTCTCTCTGCACCTCCCCCACTTGCCACTCTGTCTCTCTCTCTCTCTCTCTCTTTCTCTCTCTCAAAAATGAATAAGCATTAAACATTTTTTTAAAAATTAAAAAATAAAAAGTATATTGAAAATATGTAATGTTCTTTTTTTTTTTTAATTTTTTTTTCAACGTTTATTTATTTTTGGGACAGAGAGAGACAGAGCATGAACGGGGGAGGGGCAGAGAGAGAGGGAGACACAGAATCAGAAACAGGTTCCAGGCTCTGAGCCACCGGGGCTCGAACTCACGGACCGTGATCGTGACCTGGCTGAAGTCGGACGCTTAACCGACTGCGCCACCCAGGCGCCCCAATGTTCTTTTGTTTTAAAAGTTACTGTAGGATAATGTATTTCAATCTGAGGAATTTACACATTTTTACAAGTACTTCTTTTGGAGGCTTCAAATCCCCCTTCCTGTCAAGAAGATGGAAATGAAGTATACTTCACGTTTTTAGGTAATGTGGCTAAATGTAGTTTCTCTTTATTGTTGTTTAAGCAAGCTCTATCTATACTCTGGTTCAAAAATTCACAATGTATAGGAAACAAACTCCAGAAAACAGAGTTGTATCTATTTTAAAAGCAAGAAAAGATAAACACCAACTCCAAATGTTCCATAAAATCACACTATTTCAAGAGACTCACTCATCTCACAAATATTTTGGGTTGTAATCAAAAGTAATCTTGTTCTCTAGTAATTTCTACATGTATCATAGAATTGAAAAACCATTTAGAAGAGAGAAAATCTTATTCAGCCACTTCCACATGGTGTACATTCCTCCAAGGAACCACATCTCCTTGCCCAAACCTTCCAATCCAGGATAACAAGCCATGTGTTCATGCAGGTCACAATCATTTATATAGAAAAATATATCTAGAAATAAATCTTACTCAATCTCTTAAGACCACTGGGCACAAATAAAATGTCCCTTGCTTGGACTATTCTACCTCTTCTGTACAGAACTTGAGCCATTAAGACCCCGTCTACCACTGCATCCCAAGTCCATGCCAAGCTTATGTTTCCTTTCATGGATAGAGGGCAGTTCAATAAATAGAGACACAACAAGAGTAGGGAGAGTAATCATTCTATCTAGGAAATGATTGACTTGGACAAGACTCCCTGAAACTCCAGTGGGAAACAACTAATTTTCCTCCTTGCATGATATGTTTATATTCATTCACTCTTTCATTTAATAAGTGTTTACTGAAAACCTACTATGTATTAGACTCTGTCTTAGGCTTTAGTGGTACAACATTGGCAAAGATATTTCCCTCACTTTATAGAGTTTATGGTCATCCAGTTTGGCAAAAAGAAAACTAAATAGTCCAAGTGCAATTCGGTATGATACATGCTGGGTTAGGTTGGCCTTTTTGCCATTACGATCTTAGTGCTGGGCTTGACATATGTGGCCATCTTATGTTGAGGTATGTTCCTTCTATACTCAGTTTTTTGAGAGGTTTTTTTTTTTTTATCATGAATGGATATTGTATTTTGTCAAATTTTGTTTTGCACCTATTAAGATGGTCATATGAATTTCCCTCTGTTTTAATAATGTGATATATCACATTTATCAACTGGCATAGTTGAACCATCGTTGCATAAGGAATAAATCCCACTTGATCATAGAATATGATCATTCAAGACACTGTTGAATTTGTGCTAATATTTTATTGAGGATCTTTGCTTCTATGTTCATTAGTAATATGGCTCATAATTTTCTTTTCTTGTAGTGTCCTTGTTTGGCTTTTGGCATCAGGGCAATGCTGGCCTTGTAAAATGAACTGGGAAGTGTTCCCTCTTCTATTTTTTTTTTAAGGTTTATTTATTTTTTTTTATAAATTTTTTTTTCAACGTTTATTTATTTTTGCAACAGAGAGAGACAGAGCATGAACGGGGGAGGGGCAGAGAGAGAGGGAGACACAGAATCAGAAACAGGCTCCAGGCTCTGAGCCATCAGCCCAGAGCCTGACGCGGGGCTCGAACTCCCGGACTGCAAGATCGTGACCTGGCTGAAGTCGGACGCTTAACCGGCTGCGCCAACCAGGCGCCCCTAAGGTTTATTTATTTATTTAGAAAGAAAGAGACTGCGAGCAAGAGAGGTGCAAAGAGAGAGGGAGAGAGAGAATCCCAAGCAGGGTCTGCACTTTCAGCACAGAGCCCAATGTAGGGATCTACCCCATGGACCATGAGATCATGACCTGAGCTGAAATCAGGAGTCAGATGCTTGACTGACTGAGCCACCCAGGTGCTCCCCTCAACTCACCTATTTTTTAAAATAGTTTAGGAAGGATTGATATAAATTTTTCTTGAAATGTTTGGTAGAATTCATCAATGAAGCTATTTAGTTCTGGTTTTTGTTTATTAGGAGGTTTTGATTACTGCTTCAATCTCCCAATATGCAGAAGCCATTCAGGTGGTCTCTGGCTATGTCTAAAAGGATGTTGCTCCATGCGTAGCTGTCCATTCACTGTACACATGGGAGGAGGGAAGTTCAGTAGGCTCCGATGTTGACATTTGGGTCCCTACTCTCTCCATTCTCTACACGACCTCAGTCCTTTAGGACAGTGTAAGAAATGTTAAGTTTGGGTCTGCTTTAAAGAGAGTATATACATTTTACTGAATGCCAGAATTCAGAGTTATTAAAACCAGACAAGCATATCTAGACAGCAAATTACATACAGGGTCACTTGACATGCACTCAGGGAGAGCTAGATTCTTGCCCTAACTTGATTATGATATTGTGATAAATGGCTACTCAGGCTTTAAATAATGATTAAGGTCTCTTTTGCTCCTAATCTTTTTTGAATTTTCAAATATTATACTTTCAAATACAAATAACTTTATGTATTGCCTACCAGTTTTAGAAATGTTCAGATAGTGGAAAAATCTTGCTTTGTTTAATTGAAAGTAAGCCAACATAGTATATAGGTCAGCCTGAGAGCTTTCTGCATGAAGTTTAAGATTTCAAATTGCTCTGTGGCACTGCAGGCGTATTTATGGGTACAGAGCTACTCCTAGCCAAATGTCTGAGCAGTTTCTATAGGGGACCTTTGTCTACTTCCTGTATCTATTCTCCATCTGTTTCCACCTCATTATTCTCCTGTAGATACTATGGGTCTAGATGGAGAGTGCTCAGAAACCTACATATAAGTCTCCTAGACTCTCAGCAGACATCATCTGATCTGGGTGAACTTTACATGAATCTTAAATCATTGTATAAGGGTTAAAAGGTTATTGATTGATTGATTGATTGATTGATTTATATTATTTTTTTCATTGAAGTATAGTTGACCCACAATGTGACATTGTATGCATTGTATTCAGGTGTTCAACATAGTAACTCAACATCTCTATACCTAAGCTCTGCTCACCACTAGTTAACTACCATCTGTCACCACACAACATTGTTACTATACCACAGACTATATTCCTCATGCTGTATTTTTTATTCCTGTGACTTATTCATTCCATAACTGGAAGCCTATATCTCCCACTTCCTATGAGGGACTTTTAAAATCACTTTTTCTACTCTGGTTACAAAATTTTTTTTAGTTTGTTATAAAAGTGACCTCAGGGCTTGGGTGCTAATGTATATTGAGCAGTTACTAATGGCCTTTCATCTTCCCAGGTACTTTACATGTTAACTCATGTGATTTAACATAACTCTATAATTACTTTTATTATCTTCCCTTTATCTACCTAACACATGGGGAAAACAGTTGGGGTAGAGAGACATTAGGTAACTGGCCCAAAGTACACACCCAGAAACTATAGAGTCAGAATTCAAACTTAAGTTATCTGATTCCACCAACTGGAAGCTAAACCACTATACACATTGTCTCTCCAGGGTGAAGTAAGGGCCATTTCAATCTTTGGTCTCCTTATGCTGAAGATATGTCATGCTTTGTGAAGCAATTTTGTGTTTACAACGCATTCTCATGTTTTACCTTCTTTGGAACTGACACAAACCGTCTGAGGTTATTGGGACAGGTATTCAGTTCTACATTTCAGAGAAATAACTGGGTCTTTGAAGGAATGACTTACCCAATGTCTGGGGAGGTAGGACCACTCTATGTCAACTGACTTATTTACTAATAGGAACTCCTTTCCCTACTACATAGCATATTTTTACTACTTAAGTAAATGAGAATAAAAATACTTTCTAAGGGCCTATGGTTTGCTTAAAGAGATGACTAGATGTCAGCACCTCGATGTGGGGAAATGCAACTCAAAACTATACAAAACTATCGAGAATTCAGAAGAACAAATACTATCAATGGCAAACATGGACTCTAAACTTGGGTTAATCACATCATTTAAGACCTAAATGAGAAGTCATACTCATGAAATCAAGGAGTTGACACTATAACAAATTAGGATGTACAACAGCATAAACAAGAGGCAGGAGGCTGTGCACCGAATATATTAAATGTATACCAACCCAGGCTAGGTCATTCAAAGTCATATAATTGCAAATGCTTGTCATAAATGGTATCATAAGGCTTGAACCACTCCAGGCTGGGTCTCCTGTGTAGCTAAGAATCATAACCCTATAAAAGTTAACTGGCTCAGGTAACTGAATGAGGGAAATGCTGTTTCCTAGAAGCATCTGAATATTCCAGGAAAGGAAGTTGACATAATGTGGGAGGAAATGACTAAAGCCAGCAGTCAGCGATACCTGGATTCCAATTTCTGCTTTAGCGTTGATTTGTGATGATGTCTTCTGCAAGCCATTTGACCTCTCTAGGATTACTTGACCACCTGGAGAATAAACACCCCTGCTTGCTTCAATGGCTTAATGTGAGAGTCATATGAGAAAGGTGTGAAAGAAATTAAAAAGCACAGATTTGACTTATGAACAAATGGGGTTGAGCAATCTAAGCAATAAAAGGACTTGCCTTTAGATGGACCAACAATGTAGCATATGTCTAGGAAGAAACATTTACTAACAATGTATAATGTATTAGGCACTTCTTATAATCCCTAGATAGTATGCTACTTATCGGTTTGCTGATGAGAAAATTCAGGCTCCAGAAGGTTCGATATCTATCTCAGAATCACACAGCTGGTAAATTGTAACACAGGAATTCAAATCTAGGTGTTCCTACCACAAAAGGCAGTGGAAAAGCAGATATCAGAGATAAAGGAGGACAACTTGAAAATTATAGAATCATGATAGACAAGGAGGAAAGATAAGCTTTCAAAGAGGAAAGATATTGATGTTTGAGGCCTGTTAAGGTCACTTGAAATCTTTAAGGCACAACTGCTATAAGTGTTAGGTTGTTATAGAATTCATATTTCAAGACAGCTGAGGCCGTCTGTTCATACTCTAAATAAACCATTTTGCTTTTGTTCCTTCCCAGTGAGAAGCCATGTTCGTTTCCCTAAAGCTCACCACCTTTATTATAATAGGGACCTGTGAAAAGATCAAATGGGTAGATCAGGGTGAATTTCTGTGCATTCTCAGGAAAACCGTCTCCAATAAGTTGTCCAGTGGAAAAAGGATGAGTCACTCCAAGTGTATTTTTCTTTTCTTCTTCCTCCTCCTCTTCCTCCTCCTCCTTTATCGCCTTCTTCCTCCTCTTTCTCCTCCTCTTTGTTTTTCTCCATCATCATCATCATCATCATCATCATCATCATCATCTTCATCACATGAAAGCTATAAAAACCCCTCTGTCCTTGAATAAATCAGGCTTTGTCACTGCAGGGCCCCATATATAAAACAAGACTGTGAGATCAGGTGTCTCTTATCTCCTTCCAAAACTTAACAGCTCTAAATTTTGAGAATTGTCAGATAAATCATAATGAGCTCACGCTGTATAAGATGGAGGGCAAAGAATGTAACTTAAATCATAATCCTTGCCCTCCAGGAGTTTAGAAAGTAGAGACTATCTGGAAAAGCTGGGATTCACAACAAAAATTAATTGAAAAATATCACTAGGAAATACTGAAATCTTATTGTTATATATAATATTTAATAATGTTTACCTTTGGCAGGTTAACTAGGGTTATTTGTCTCTTCCTTTTATCAGATTACCCTTTACTCCCTTACCCCTACTCCAAATACTTCTTCATTTGCACTTTCCAAAATTATAGCCATGATTCAAACTTCAAGTTTCAAATACCACTTCCATCAAAAGGCCTTCTTCCCTCTACTAGAGAGAATCTCACCTTCCTTTTTTTTTTTTAAGTTTATTTATTTATTCTGAGAGAGAGGGCACTAGCAGGGGGAGGGGCAGAGAGAATCCCAAGCAGGCTCTGTGCCATCAGCTGAAGCCCAGCTCGGGGCTCGAACCCATGAACATTGAGATCATGACCTGAGCCAAAACCATGAGTCCCACACTTAACAGACTTAGACCCCCAGGCACTCCTCACCCTCCTTCTAATTCCAGCTCTGCTTCCCAATTCACCTGTGCAACATCAGAGTCTAGAGGCACCCTAGATGCCTTCTATTTGGGGGGATCCTAATTTTGAGTCTGGCTCAACCAGTGATCATCTAGCCAACCTCTTTAAGCCATCGTTTCCTCTCCAGTAAAGTAGGTCTGATGATAATCTCTTCTACACAAAGCTGTTGTGCAGATTAAATGCGGTAACCTGTGAATGTGCCTAGCAGAGATTCAGTGAATGTGTCTGAATCCTCCCCTGTCAAGTACTTTATTCAGCTTTCTACTCCAGTCATTTGCAAATCTGTTTTATCTCCTTGGGGACAGTAAAATCTGAGAACAGGAAACTCCTCTCACCCACGCCCCTTCCCTCAACCCAATACCTAGCACAGATTCTCAGAGCTTATGTGTATATTTATTAAATTGGTGTCAGTCTGTACAAGCTGTCTCCTAGAGCCCGCTACGAATGTTCAGCATGTATACTTCAACATTAATAGGGGCAGTGTGGAAAGCTTTCATTTTCTTCCCACTCCCCAACCCTCACTCCTAACCCCCCTGGCATTGGAGAGGAGGCTGCAGTTAGAATCATTTCACCATAAGAAAACCATCAATTTTCTAATGAGAGCCCTTGTCCTTAAATATCCAGCCTCTGGCACAATCCCTAAGGGAGAGAATGCATTCCCGTGATGCACTGGGCCAATTTGCGAGCCCTGCCTTGGTGAACACAGACTCTCCCCTGACCTGGAAGTCAATCAGCAAGAGCCCTGAATTATGAAGCATGACTGCTCACCACTGCATCGTCTCTAGCTGACATACCGGCTCCTGTCATTGAAGGTCACCCAGCTACGGAGCCTTGCAGAGAATCCGTCACCTTCATACCTCTCTTCTCCCTCTTCTCCATTCTGGGATCCCTCCCTAACCCTTTCCTTTTCATTAGACCCTTGCCACTTCCTGAGGATTTGGCAGTTTCCATGGCATCCGACCTACCAGGCTGTAAATACCTGACTAAAACACAAAATGTGTTTATAAGACTTCTGATGGCTCCTCATCTAAACCATAAATATGAAATGCATTTTGACATTTTTCAAAAAACACACCATCTCCCAGATTCAATTGGCAGCACAAATTTACTCCCCACAAGACAGCACCAAAATCTCAACTTTGCAGTTTTCAGTTAAGCCCACACATGCAGCTTCATTGTGCTTATAAAAATGGAACCTTATTAAGTCACATACCCTGAGTGGCCATGCCTTAAAATGATTATTTCCAAGCTGTAAGAAATTTGGTGGTATCTGAGCATCATAAACAGCTAAAATGGTAGCATTTGAGACTCTGATGTTCAAGATTCTTTTCAGTCGCAGCCTCAGTAAAAGCAGGCAGCTCAGATTGGGGCAGATTTCTGCTACCTACATGATATGTGTCACTTGGGAAGTCAATGCTTCTCAGTTTCCTCAGAAGAGTAAATAAGCAAGAAATACTAAAACTACTGACTAGAATTATTTGTGACATTAACATGTATAGTATGTGTATGTGTGTATGTATTTATCACTTAGCCTAGTACTTGGCATTTATTAGCACTCAATGAAGGATGTCAGTTTAAAAAAAAAACTCTTATATCCATTACAAGATAGAAATATTAAAGTCAAAATGGTTACCAAGCTCTTGGAAATAATGTCTTACTCTGGTTGAACTACCTGGACTTAGAGAATCATCTAAAAATATTTGATTCACTTCCCTTGAGGAAAAGGATTCCTCATCCTTTTCATTTTGTTGATTTTGTTTGTCCTCCATCCACTAGGTGCTGTGATCAGGCCGGGATTAACTAGTGTTTTCTAGGAACAATGCTTCAGGCATTTAGGAGTGACTGTGTAACATAACTGTTTAGGTGTCTCTGTCTCCTGCTGGCAGGTAAGCTCTCAAGGGCAAGGCCTATGTCATTTTCTTTCTTTATTCTCACTACCTATTGGTGTTGAACAGAAGTCCGCAGACTAATTGTCAGTGTCAAGCTAGCACTCAGCTGAAACCTCTTGGAGACTGCTTTTTCCCTTCCTAGAGGCGTTAACTATTGTTTATCTCATAGATGGAAAAGGCTGTCAAGACCCTCGGCTTCCTGCCACGTGCCTTGTTTATATGCTTTGTCTCATTTAATGTTCACAATTATTATGAGGTAGCCACCCTGTTATTCTTAATTCTTTTTAAGTTTATTCATTTATTTTGAGAGAGAGAATGAGTGGGGTAGGAGCAGAGAGAGAGGGAGAGAGAATTCCAAGCAGGCTCCGCACTGTCAGCACAGAGTCCAACGTGGGGCTGGAACTCACGAATCATGAGATCATGAACTGAGCCAAGATCAGGAGTCAGACATTAACTGACTGAGCCACCCAGGCGCCCTGACACCCCTGTTATTCTGATAGCACAGATGAGAGAATTTAGGCTTACAGGGATTAAATAAGCCTGTACAGTTAAGTGACTGAGCCTGGATCCCAAACCAGATCTTACTGAGCACAAAGTACACCGATGAATAAAATACCCACTCACAACAAGTATTGACCTCTATAACAAGGTTGAACAATCACCATGTAGGGTTGTCAGTGGATTTTATTCTGGTATTTCAAGTTTTTTTAGGCATCTTATCCCAGATCAGACCAAGCGACTCCCCTTGAAAGTTGGAGAGCTCAAAACCATTTATATTTACTATTACAACCATCTCATATGACCAAATATTCACAGAATCAAACCTGATCCTTTTGTTCTCAGAGATCAAATCTCAGTACTAAAATTTATAGTATCAGTATAACTGTCCTGAATGGAGCTTCCTGATATGTGACAGGGCATGCTCCCCATCTCACACATCCTTACAGGCCAGAGGTTTCCAGAGGCAGAGCTCCTATGCAAAATGTTGGTATATTATTTCTCCATTTTTCTGTGGCTTAGCTAAAAGAAGGAAGTCTGGGACGTAGACATGCCAGCTTAGAAATGGGACAAGCAAATCTCAGTGGATAGGAACATATGACCTCAGCTAGAGGGTAAATGTCTACTGTCACCTAGAGCACATCCAGGGGCCCCCACCTCCAGCACAAGTCCCTTCCAACTTTAAGGAACTCCAAGAGATCTCTAGAGATGTGTCTAAGACTTCTTCTATACTTGTTCCTGCCAAAGGCCAAGTTTATATGAATGCCCAGGTGAAAATACATGAAACAGGTTTAACTTATTTTTAGATAACCCAGAAATCAAAGTCAATGGGGAGCCAAGAGAGGTTTGAGGACAGCAGAGTCATTTACCTTGTATTGACAGAAGAGCATCTTTTCTGAAATCTATACTTGGAAGTTGACAGACAATTTCTTTCTAACAGAAATCAATCCTGTCCCTTCGGCCCCTCTTCTTCACATGCCCTCAGTCAATGCACATCTTCTGTCCTCAAATGAGCCTTGCTAATTGATTCTCTGAACATCAGGAGTGACTTTCTCAGAAGGTTTCCTCCTAACCTTTTTGGCTGTTTCTAATCCTATTACCAGCCTCCCATCGCACAACATTAATGCAGTTGTATCTGATTTCATCTTTTGCCAATACTCGGCAGAATGCAGCAGCTTATTAGTGACTTTTATGTCATGTGGTTTTAGCAAAATTGAATTCTAATGAGATGTGATTGGGTGGAAAATTATAGCAATAGGGTGCCTGCCTTCTATAATTGCAGCATAGGCTTTAGTTTGCAACAATGGGGGTACCAGGATTTCTGTTACTTAATGGTGATTTTCAAGGCACAGAAAGGTATTTACAATTATGCAGCAGATGATTACGTGGCTTTCACTGGTGGACTGGTGGACAGCCTTGCAAATGATAGAGATGGTTAAGGAAAGCAGAAAGATTACAGTTGCGTTGTCTCATCTCAAGCCTCATTTATTACCACACCCCCACCTTCAAAAGGAGTGGAAATACAGGATAGGATAGGATAGGATATGCAGATAGGATGCAGGATCATAGCAACGATGGTAGTCTTATCTAAAACAAACTTATTAAATGAGACAGATTCTTTATTAACTAGTCAGGAGCCACATGATTAAACAGCTTTACTTGCCATTGAATCCCAAGCAGAAATCAATGTACATTATACAGTTGCAGCAGCTGAGATTGCAAAAGTCCCAAGGACACCACATAGACTGTGATTTACTAGAATATTTCATCACTGTAATGGTCACGAGATGGAGTGCAGGTTGTCCATGGAGTATAATTTATATCCTGTTCATTTTGGTACATGTTAGAAAAGCTACTTGCATAAACTCCCCAATTGTAGTATTCCTGTTGCAAAATCCAAAGTGTCCAACTGGAAAGGACTATCTTTATGTTCAGAGGATTTTTAAGAAAGAGACGTTGCTTTATGGAGACTTAAACATTATCATGTCAGTGTAGATGGTGCTACCCAGTGAGTATGGCACAGTTGTGACAAAACCATGACTGGAGTTGTTAAATGCAGTGCTGGGTATTCCCTGTGCCTCCACCCAGCATAACAAGGACAGACAAGAGACTGTCCCTTATGCTTTCACACAATTCAAACAGCCAATTTGTTCCTGTATGCAAACTTGGTGAATTTATATAAGTAATTATCCTTCTAATCAAAGATTTAGAGAAAGAGGGGCACATGGGTGGCTCAGTCGGTTAAGTGTCTGACTCTTGATCTTAGCTCAGTTCTTGACCCTGGGGTTGTGAATTCAAGCCCCACATTAGGCTCTGAGGTGGGTATGAAGCCTATTCAAAAAACAAGATAAAATTTAGGGCAAGATAAAATATTTTAAAAGAAGGAAAAATATAAACTTAAACTGTAATGTTCAGCACCCAAAGGATTTCCTTCTGATTATCAGTAAGTAAATGTGACATGATTTAATTACTTGCAAAATGTCTACATCTACAAAGGATTTTAAGTGGTTTACAATAAAAGCCAGGCACAATCAAAGTTTTAGTTATCTATCGCTGGGTGTCAAACTACCCCAAGATTTAATGGCATAAAATACAACCATTTTATTCACAATTGTATGTATCAGGATCTTGGGAATAAAACCATAGGATGGCTTATCTCTACTTCCAAATGATGGGGCCATATATCTAAAGATTTGGGTTATCTAGGGTTGCCGTGAGTCTTCTCCATGACACATGGGCTCGGGAAGGAACGTCCAAAGTGGTTTCTTCATTCATATGTCTGGCACTGTTGCTATGACTAGAACAGCTGAAGCTGGCTCAGTCTCTCTCTCTCTCTCTCTCTCTCTCTCTCTCTCTCTCTCTCTCTCTCCATGGATTCTCCCCAGGCAGTTTCCTCACAGTATACCAATCTTTGGGTAGTCTGACTTCTTACATGGTGCTAGCTTTCCTCTGTCATCCAAGAGGCCTGGGCAAAAACTGGGAAACATCAAGTCCCAGAGCATGACTTCCCTCACATTCTAGTCGTCAAACAAGTTGCGAAGGCCAGTCTTGACTCAAGGAGAGAAATTCAACAATATTTCCCAATAGAAGGAATAGCACAGAATATGCAGCCATCTGAATGACACCAAAGGCATGTGGTAAGTGCAACAATGATCATTTTAAAGTGAAAAGAGCCACACAATTGAGGGAACAGGTAATTATTCTAAAAACCTAGGCTAGGGGCGTCTAGATGGCTCAGTCAGTTAAGCGCCAGACTCTTGATTTTGGCTCAGGTCATGATCTCGCGGTTCATGAGTTTGAGCTCTGCATCGGGCTCTACGCAGAGCCTTCTTGGGATTCTCTCTCCCCTCTCTCTCTGTCCCTAGCCTGCTCACACACTCTCTCTCTCTCTCTCAAAATAAATAAATAAACTTAAAAAATTTTTTTAAATAAATAAAAAATGAGGCTAATGACACATCCAGCTATGACCACAGAATTTAAAACCAAGCTTCCTTAGTGATCAAGGCAAAAAGGAAAGAAAGAAGTGTAGTGTTCATTAACTATTTCAAAAAATCATGCTCAGTTTTTTCAATTATTTTCTAAATAATAAAATAATAGCCAACAAACATACAGCATGAAATAGGTTTCTTTCTACCTAACCCTCCTTTTCTGCCTCAATAACACAGTTCATTCCCATGGTGATAGTCATTCTGATAGGAAACTAACTGATTAGAATGAAGCCTGAGATTAACAAGGGTAGAAGAAGGGAAAGGAGGTGAACTGAGACAAACACAAAGAAAAGGAAAGACAGGAGAAAAGGAGAGGGAAGGGATTCATATTTTGTCTTGCTCTGCCTCGTAGAGTTTCACCAGGTCAAAAGCTCCAATATCTACAAGGTCCAGCAAGTACCTACAATATCTGAATCATGTTAAGTATAAGAAAGCATAAAGAAGTGGAGTCCCTGTCAAATGGACAGTGCATGCCATGTTTAAAATCATCAAATTATTTTTTATTAAGTTGATTATATGCACTGTACTGCCAAACATACCCATGTCTGTGACAGACTTCAGGCTGCTACTGACTGCCAGGTTTCATTTCTTGACTTTGCTTCCATGGAGAAATTCTGAGTTCACAGGCTGAAAATTCAGACTGCTGGATTTCCTATGTCCTTCCTAGTAGAGAGACCCTCCAGTATGACATTGAAGGACTGATCACAGGCATGTGCAGAAGTGATCTCTCTCAGTCCCTGGTTTCCTATAATCTAGGACATATCACCTCCAGAAGAACTGACTGAGGAAGAAATGACAGGAGAGATTTTTATTGCTCATTATGGATAAAATAATAAACTAAGCCAGGCTACTGCCAAATACCTACTCTTGCTCAAATTCTGTCTTAAAACTGAGAAATACATTGGTATATTCTGTAAGGCAAAACACTACTCTGCCATTTATCTCGGATTGCTACTCTCTAGACATCTAATGTTCTAAAAGCCAAGAAAAGACTCTAGTGTGTTCTTTATTACAGAAATATAGAGAATGTTAGCACTACTCAAGTCCTGACCAAAAGTTTTCTTTCCTTGTCTCCCTCCACCTTTTAATGGGCTGCCATTAATACCAGTAAATGCCCTCAAAGTAGCCCTCTTTCCTTTTAATTGAAAAATTTCCCTAAAAAGTATAATTCTTAATAAATAAAAACGTGTTGCTTTCTATAATTCCGATTTCTGATTTCTCTTATTTTAAGAATTATACAGTAGAGGCTTGATAGTGTTTCCAGTTATGTGAATTCCCCTTAGGCTAATAAAAGCTTTGGTTTTTAGCTGAGCATATGGCTAACCCATTTTTCTGTTGGTAGTCTCTTCATATTTCATCACTCTAACTTTTCCAGTTGTGTGAGAGAGTCAAACCCAAGTACTTATATCTCTGTCCCCATGGCTCTCCTTTCAATGTGTCACATCACCATGCAGTGTGCTTTTTTCACTAACATGTGTCACATTCATTTGTGTCTTAGTGTCCCAAACAGATTTCTTCAAAAGTTGATTAATAGTAATAGACAATAATAGAAGAATATTAAGTCTCCCAGCAAAGAAAGCTACAGTTCAATGGGATCCTTTGAATATCCTTTGAATAACCTTTAGTATATCCAAAGTTAACTAATGGTAGATTTTTCAGATACCACTCAGGCCAAATGGGTTTGGGAAAAAGTCCACACACCTAGTGGGTCATTTTGAAACACCTAACTCAAATGTCACTAGGTGTTAGATTCTGCTGAGACAGAAAAAGCTCAGTTGAGTTCCACAAATGATGTAGATTCTTAATAGTTTGGACCCTTAATGTTTTCTTTGATGGCCAGTTTGTTCTGACTACTTGATTGGAGAAAATTAGGTGAGTTAGAAGAAATAGAAATTGTTACTCCCTTTAGATTGGGGGTGATTATCATGAATAATGAGGTGAACTTTCTAGCAAAATGGCCCTGATGTTTTCCATTCATCTATATACCCATCAGCTCCTATACTCCATAGAAAAAAGATCTTAGTTCCTCTCTATTAACACATTTCATCATTCACCATAATTGCAGACATAGATATTTGTAGATTAATTTAACTGAACAAAAGATACATTTGATACAAAGATACACAAACATACAAAAGACAGCCTAAAAAATAGTTTTGAGAGAAAATGAAGAATTCATTTTATTGTAAAATAAAGAAAATGTATTATAGGCAGGGGCATTCCAAATCTTTTGGTTTCATGAATACTCCATCTTCATGATAATAGACAGCTGTGCTCTTAAGAACTTCTAAGAATCCGCTAACTTTGGTCAGACCTGGAGTTATTAAAGGTAGAGAAAAGAGAAAACAGACTCTCTCCTTCTGAGTGGGCATTTTCAGTATGCAATTATGGCAAGCTTTCTCATCAACCCTTAAACTGACATCCCACAGTAATGGAATTTGTCATCTTTTACTCCTTGACGCAAAGAGCCCAGAATGAAAAGGACCTGTCCTTCATTGTTAAGTACTGGACAATTTTCCCCTTTCAGGATCTTATGTGAAAAGTCTGCCATTCCTATTGATATTAATTTTCTTCTAATAGAAAATGTCTTTCCTCTGCAAATTATTTTAAAGGTACTCCAACATGCACCCAAATGGGCAATACCTATGGGTGACCAAAGAGGATAGAGTGAAGTAGAGGTCTTTTTCATGAAGGTTCTCAGTGTAAATAAAAGCAGGGACCACAAGCAATTGTGTGTCTCTTGGAAACATGGGATTATATGGCCATTTAAAAACTGAAGCTTAATGGGGTTTCACAGGAATCACCAAAGCCTTCCATTCCTTCTGGGTGAAAGAAAGAAGCCCAGGTGTACGTTAGGACAATCTTGACAAAGGCTCCGAAGGCTACTGGCATTTCAGGTTGCCACGTAAGAAAGGGAATGGTGCTGCAGCCCCAGCGTTATGAGACCTTGCTAAGACTTGCTAAGACTTCATAAAGGTCTGTAACTACTCTCTGTTTGTTATTTTCATTACCACCCTGGCTTATTTCTGGAAAATTGTTAAAGGAGCAGGACTTGGGTAGCCTGTAACTCCTTACAGCTAGACTTAACGAGGATCAGATCTCCAAAGGACAGAGTAGTGGTGGAAAAATAACATAAACTAGCTGCATCTCTTTGCCTCACAAGGAAGAGGCAGTGGAAATGGCCTGAGCATCAGTGGAAGAGGTTTAGTATTCATAAGGTCCTCGTGGTCCTTCTGTATTCATAACTCCCTACTGTAATTGCAAGCACAGTGTCAACTGTAATAGAAAAAAATTATGACCATTAGAATAGCAGCTTCACAGAATTAATATTTTACATTATTAATTAAATATTATTCCATCCTTAAGCCTAAGGTCTCAGAGCATTTGTCTCATGAGAAAAGAATAAATGAGATGTCATTTGTATCTATTATTTTTGAAATGTCTTTTTTGTAAAGTTTTAAGAGTGAGGCATGATTTTAGAAGGGAAAATGTTTAACAGTTTTAGTTTTCTGACTCTGTTTATAAACAAGACTTACTTGGGAGGGGCAAACATACAAAGATTAAACAAAAAAGGCTGTTTCCGAAAGTAGACATTGATCAGTGTTGCAGGTTCCTCTTTGTACACAACCCAAAACAGGGCTCTGAACTCCACTTGAGATAAATATATTCAAAATAGTGAAGAATAGTCACTGATAAACATTTTTTTTATCAGGAGAAAATTATAGATTTATTAATCCAAAGAGAAGACCAAAAATAGTTCTTACTGACTTATGAGAGAATGAGAATATATAAAGAGAATATAAACAATGAGAAAAACAGAGACAGAGAGATGGAGGAAAGAAGGGAGAGAGAGACAATGATATTGAAAAAAACATTAAAACTCAACTACTGAATTACTAAGTATCAGTGCACCAATATTATCACTAGATTTATCATAACACAAAAAAATACACTCCCAGTAATTCTTGTGGTACTTAATCTTCTATCATTAAAAATCTTTTACTGGGGCACCTGGCTGGCTCATTTGGTTAAGCATCCGACTGAATATGCACAACACATGGTATAGTGCATCCAAAGAAATATGCACACCATATGGACTTCAGCTCAGGTTATGATCTCATGGTTTGTGAGTTCGAGCCCTGCATCAGGCTCTGTGCTAGTGGCACGGAGCCTGCTTGGGATTCTTTCTGTCTCTCCTTCTTTCTCTGCCCGCCGCCGCCCCCCCACCCCCTTGCACTGTCTCTGTCTCTCTCAAATAATAACTAAGTAAAATTTTTAAAAATATCTTACTTGGCACTCTTTAACCTGGTGATAGTTATATACTATGTTAAAAAACCATTCTAGAGGGCATTTGGCAACATATAACGAATGCCTAAAAACCCAACAAATTTCATTCATTCCAGGAATTGTTTTCCCCAAAGAAATATGCATACCACATAAGCACATTTTATAAAATGAACATATGGAAATGACCTGAAGTTCTGACAATAGGACATTGGCTAAATGAACTATAATATATCCTCAGGAATGAATACTCCATAGCCATTTAATATGGGTTATAGAAGATTATTTAATCATACAAATATAGCCACAATAAATTGAATGAATGGTATGGCTATTCCATAGCACTAGAGCTCCATGTAAAGCATGAAGAGTCTAGAAGTCACATAGCAATGCGCTGGAAGGAGGAAATACAACTGTGCTGAAGGAAACCTGAAACTATTGACAGTGTGTTGCAATGATTTCTACCAGGTCACAAGGCAACTATTTGCTCAAAAGACCAGAGGAATGAAAATGTGTGAAATTTTGATGTGTTCATTCATTATTCAGTAATTTATTCACCTATTCACTTGGCTATCATTTCTTAAATGCCTACCACATGCTGAGCACGGGGCTAGGTACTGAGGTATGACTGCAAGAGAGGAGGCTGGATAAGCATGCTGAAAACGACTCAAGAAGAGCCCTTGCATTTGTATGCCTCATGGAGGATGCTAGGTAGTCTCGTAGGTGACAGGATGTCACCTGTGAATTTTGAGCAGGGAAATGACAAGGCCTAGTGTTAACATTAGGCCATTTTGGCAGCAGTGGGGAGGTGGATCACAGTAGGACGGGACTAAAGTATGGACGTGGTGACTAGACTTTGGGAGCAAGCCAGTGAAAGCCATGGAGAATCGGAACTAAGGCAGTTGCCCATAAAATGGAAAATAGGGAACAGATATAAAAAGTATCTGGGAATTAAAATTGAACATGGAGATTGACTGTATATATGCAAAAAACAAATGGACACAATTTGGGTTAAATCCCATGTTTTTGGCTTGAGTAGAGGATAATGCCATTTAGCAAAATAGGTTGGCTAGCACTCTATGGCACTTTGTACTTTCTCAGTGTGCCAAAATATAGAAATATATTCAGATGCTCCCATGACAAAACTTATATATAATAAGTTCTGTGTATATATTATATGTATATAAGCTTTTTCATAGGAGCTTTATCAATAGTGATAAACTGGTTCCAGTCCTCTCCATGGACATCTTTGGCATTCATTAAACTGTGAATAGTTTCCCTGGCGCAGCCACTCTGGAAAACAGTATGGAGATTCCTCAAAAAGTTAAAAATAGAACTACCCTATAATCCAGCAGTTGAACTACTAGATATTTACCCAAAGAGTAAAAAAATACAGATTTGAAAGGGTACATGCACCTTGATGTTTATAGCAGCATTATCAATAATAACCATTGTTGCTGCTATATATAGCCATATAATGCTGCTATAACTATGAAAAGAGCCCAAGTGTCCATCTACTGATGAATGAATAAAGAAGATATGGTATATGTATATATAATGGAATATTATTCAGCCATCAAAAAGAATGAAATCTTGCCATTTGCAATGGCATGGATGGAGACAGAGTGCACTATGCTAAGTGAAATAAGTCAGTCAGAGAAAGATAAACACCATATGATTTCACTTACATGTGGAAATTAGGAAACAAAACAGATACACATATGGGAAAGGGTTAGGGGGAAAGATAGAGAAGCAAACCATAAGAAACTCTTAATGACAGAGAACAAATTGAGGGTTGACGGAGGGAAGAAGGTGGGGGATTGGCTAAATGGGTATTAAGGAGGGCACTTGTGATGAGCACCAGGTGTTGTATGTAAGTGATGAATCACTAAATTCTACTACTGAAATCAATATTACATTATATGTTAACAAACTAGAATTTAAGTAAAAATTTGGAGGAAAAAAACAACTACGATTTCCTTTAATAAAGTGAGACATTTGAAGTTTGAAAAACTTTGAAGCTTGAAATTCTGAGATTTCTGAAGAAACTATAAATGTTGATAACAAAAATGAAAATGTGTGGAGCACTGATAATGGATCTAGCTCTGGGCTAAGAATTTTATACATACTACATCATTTATTTATCAAGGCCAACACTATTAGGTAGGTATTTCACTTTACAGATGGTAAAATAAAGCTCTGGGAGATTTGTCACTTGCTCAGAATTATACAACTAACATAGCCAGAATTTAAATGAAGGTTATCAATATTTTAACCTGTATATCTCAACTACATTGATTACTTTTTGACATTTCGAACATTCTGAGAAAAAACATCTTTCTGAAAACATTATACATGAACTTTAGAGATCCAAGTGGCAACATGGTCTGATAGAAAGATCACTGGACTGAGGGTTGGGAGCCTAAACTCCTTGTTTGGACTTGCTGTGTGACATTGACCAAGTCCCTTATCAGCTCTGGGTTTCACTTTCTTTGTTTGAAAACTAAGCAAATTGAATTGAAATAGATGTCACTGCCAAGATGTTTTTATTTGTGACATAAGAAATTTGAAATTTCTTCATTTACATGGGATAAGATTACAAAGCATAACATAGTTCTATATACACATGGAATCTGCTGATTTCAGACATGGAAATGTTATGCGCTTTGGGCATAGGAAGTAAAGAGAATGGCCTCTGCTACGCATGTTTGTGAATTGGCCAACACATATTAACTACCTAGATGTACTCTCAGCCTTCTCAGAATCCCTTCCTTTGTTCATTACTGCATCTTTGTGATGTGAGACCTCAGGTTAAAATAAAGCAGGGGGAACATAACTAAATATAACATAACATAACATAACATAACATAACATAACATAACAACATAAAAGCAGGGGGCTCTGACAAATTGCTTTGGGGTCAGAGCTAAACATGGTCTCACCCTTATCAAAAGGATTTAAAGTGATTTGGTGAAGTCTATTTGCTTCTAACAGTTTGGACTAGTGCCCCATCAGACAGAAGAGAGATTGACTGGCTTACAACATAGTTTAGTATTTCAAATCTTAACGTTGAAATAACTTGTCAAGGACATCTATTCCAATGCTTTCTAAATGATGATCCACAGATATTCAAGCATGACAAATGTGTCATTGGTCCAAAGCAAAATGAGAAAAATAAGGACATTGCAGTAAATTTTTAACCAAGCTATATTTATTCAATTTAAGGAAATGTCTATTTTCTAAGATTATGTACTTCAAACTTAATATGGAATTTTTTTCTTGTATTAAATGGTAATTATAGGTAAAATTAATTATTGTTATTGTTTTATTTCTATATATACTTACTTGGTAAAATAATACATTCTTAAAACTTTTCCTACTTGGTGAAATCAAATTTTCTGGGAACTGCTGCTTTAATCTAATCAATGGTTTCTTCCATTCAGTGTCTGAAACCCTCTCTAGTCCTTTGATCAGACACCTAACCTAACTTGAACTCCACTGGAGATGAGAAAGTCAATACTCATAAACAACTCCACTCCATTTTTGGGTGTCCCCGGGAGTTTGGTAGGTCTTTGGTATATGGTGCTAAAATATGTTTTCAGTAGTTCCACCAAATAGTAATACTTTTTAAAAGCACATTGTATAAATAATAACATGAAGAGTTACCTTACTTGTACCAACTAGTGAGTAAGAAAGCTGAGGCTAATCTTAGTTCCAATATACTTCAAAGCCCACACTCCTAACAAACATTATAAGCTGCTTTTTGAGTATTCCCTATTGACATCATAAAGAAAAACTCCTCTTACATGTGATTATCTTTCACAAATTTAAATTTTTTAATTCTTATTTATTTTTGAGAGAGAGAGAGAGAGAGAGAGTGAGCAGGGGAGGGACAGAGAAAGGGAGACACAGAATCCGAAGCAGGCTCCAGGCTCTGAGCAGTCAGCACAGAGCCCGACCCAGGGCTTAAATTCACAAACCATGAGATCATGACCTGAGCTGAAACCAAGAGTTGGATGCTTAATGGACTGAGCCACCCAGGTGCCCCTATCTTTCACAAATTTAAAGGCAATCTTTATGTTTCTCTGAGTATTCTCTTAGCTGACATGAATATGGACAATCTCTTAGTTGTTCCTAATATGACATGGTTTCTTCATATCATTTTATCATGAGCATCTCTTAGTAGTCTGCTCACTTCATTATTTGTAATGGGAGTCAATGTGGGGTTGTAAAAAAATATGGGCTTTGAAAACAGATGCACCTGGGTTTGAGTCCTGCCTCTAGCACTAGTTCTTGACTTATTGACAGCTATCTACTTTATTCATCAGAGTTGGGTATCAGTTTCCTTATCTGCAAGATGGGAATATTATGTCATAGTGGTACTGTGGAAACTAAATAGAAAAATTTTAACCTAAATGGCCTTTGCTAATTCAGTCAGCAGAAAATGAAAACAATGAACAAAAATATGTGTGTTTCTGAACTATAATAGATAAAAGTGATGTAAGAATTAATTTGATATGATTTATTAATTTCCCTGGATCTCTAAGATATCAAATAATGAGAGAAGATAAGTGAAGTTGAAATTTTCCTACTGTTCTGATTTACATCAGCATTCAAGGATTACTTACAATTAACTTTCTATACTTGTCTCTCATTGATCACTTGCTGCATATGCTTTCCTGGAATTGCATTGTTATCCAAGCATGGCAAATTAAACTTCCGATTTCACAATTAAAACCATCAGGCTGACAATGAGACTGTGAGGCTGATTCATTCTGGGTGAGATTCTGGCTCCCAGGCATAAATGAGACTCCCTTTGTTTTCGAGAGTTGCCTGGCAGGCTGGCGCTGGTGGCACAGCCTGGGACTGATCTCGCTCTACAACAATCACCAGGCATCTCCACTCAAGGGATAATGGCCCTTAAGGTACTTAGGACTGAGTCACTCATTTATGACTGTGATGTCCTGATGTCATTCTCTCTTCATTGCCATGAAGGACCAGTTTATCACTCAGATAAAGTATTATTTTTTTAAGAAGACTTCAATTGGCCCCTTATTCTTTAACATAGAATAGATGATAGATGGATGATAGATAGATAGATGGATGGATAGATTTTATAAATTGGTTTTCAGGGTTTTTTCCTTGGACTAATCACACTAAGTCAAACTTTCTATTAAAATACATGTGTGGGGGCGCCTGGGTGGCGCAGTCGGTTAAGCGTCCGACTTCAGCCAGGTCACGATCTCGCGGTCAGGGAGTTCGAGCCCCGCATCGGGCTCTGGGCTGATGGCTCAGAGCCTGGAGCCTGTTTCCGATTCTGTGTCTCCCTCTCTCTCTGCCCCTCCCCCGTTCATGCTCTGTCTCTCTCTGTCCCAAAAATAAATAAAACGTTGAAAAAAAAAGAAAAAAAATTAAAATACATGTGTGGTGCCCTAAGCACACGAAAGCCTTAGCTACAGTGCACTTACCTTTGGAATCAGATGTGGGATTAAGTTTTGGCTTCAACATTCATTAGTAGTTATATACCTTGTGTATATAGCTTGTACCTCAGGTATATAACTTAATGATTCTGAGTTTCAATTTTATCACTTGGAAAGTGAAAAACATGTATTCTGCAGGATTGTTTTGAAGATTAGGGGTAATTAATAAAGTGCTCAGCTGGTCCTCTAGCCCATAAGAAAAATATAGAGAACTGAGGGTTGCTGGAGGTTAGGTGGATGGGGGGATGGGCTAAGTGAGTGATGGGCATTAAGGAGGGCACCTGTTGGGATGAGCACTGGGTGTTACGTGTAAGTGATGCATCACTGGGTTCTACTCCTGAAACCAATTCTACGTTGCATGTTAACTAACTTGAATTTAAAAAGAAAGAGAGAAAAGAAACACAGTAAATGATAGCTTTCATGGAAACTGTTTCTGAGATATCTAGACATACACAAATGGTCAGATCATAGTCACTTGAGACATTTTATTAATTTTATGAAGTCATACAACTATCTGGGAAAGAGAAATATGATACCTCAAATTCTTTTAGCAGCTCAATATTTATCACCTCAAAAGCCCCTGCCCTCATTGTGTGTGTCTAAAGGGTCAGAGTTGAATCTGACTTTTCTGGAATTATATATTATGTATAATATCCATGGGAAACAGAAATAGCACCTGTGGATAACTTCTAACCACCTCAGATTTCTAGAAACCTGGCTGACATCTCATTTTTTAAAATTATAGTTTGTTTAACTCACACCAGAAAGTAACAAAGAATAAGAAAAGATGGTCCAAAAAACCAAACCCCCTTAACAGAAGGAACTTATTACAAGAAAGTCTGTATGCCAAAGTCAGAGCATTTAAGCTCTTCTACCTTTTAGCTAACTGTTAAATCCCCAGAGAGAGAAGGCAGATGAATTGCTAAATGTTCCTGCTTGCCTGCACGATTGTCTTCATTGTTTTAAAATTAAGCCTCATGACCTTAAAGTCTGTTCAGGAAATCAACCCTCAGCCCTATTCCCTACTATGCCCTCAGCAGCCACAGATAACAAGGCCCAATTATTCATATGCAACAGCGTGCAGTGAGCACAGCAGAATTATAAACAAGCACACACATAAAAAGCTTCCATAATTCATTTCCAATAACTGAATGCCTTTCATCACCAGGATTCCTTGTTCTTTTGTTCCAGAATCATTTCTCTGTTCATCAGAGGGTCTTAATCACCTATGGTGAAAACAGGCACATTCCTACTTTGATGGCTGGATGTACTTTGGGAAGAAAGAAGATCTGGGAAAAGAGAATGTTATTCTCAGATTATTAAACCTCTTTTATTTTTCCTTTTTCTTAGTTGCAAGTGTTTTCACTTCCACAAAAGCGCTCCCTATGTATGTCCCAGAACTGTACAAAAGGGAATCTTCTGAGACATTTCCTAGAGGGTAAATAAAACTGTCAGGGAGATTCCTAATGTTAAAAGATTAATATTATCATAATTACTTTGTGAAAAATAAATTAAGAAAGTGCCAAAACAGCCTCTTGCTGGCTTTACATCTCTGTAATATGCAGCTAACCTGACATCTACTGCTTGTCTGTGGGGTAATCTGCTTTATTTGCTCCCAGGCTACTGCATTTAAGGACTTAATGTGTCAGCAATTCCTTTATCAGCTCTTAAGTTCCAAAGATTACTAACTTTCCACAATGCAATCATGAATATTCACTAGAGGCTGAAATTGGGCAAACTGAGCCCCAGCAGAGTACCGTACTAGTGTGTATGGCTAATACTTTGAAATCAAGACTCTCTAAAATGTTGAAAAAGAAACCATGCAATGTAGCAAAAGTTAAACAACAAAACCCTAACCTACACGAATGTAGTCCTGGTCAGTTTGTTGGGAGGATCCGAATTAAGGCATTGCTGTCTCTGTCATTGCAGGCTCTGTTAATACTGCCCTTGGGCAAGTCGCTTACTTTCTCCAAGCCTGCTTGGAGACTCCTGCCTACAAGGGAATAAGAATTGTTAGAGTTCAATTTTTTTTTTGTTTATTTATTTTTGAGAGAGAGAGAGAGAGAGAGAGAGAGTGAGTGAGTGAGGGAGGAGCAGAGAGAGAGGGAGACACAGAATCTGAAGCAGGCTCCAGGCTCTGAGCTGTCAGCACATAGCCCGACGCAGGGCTCAAACCCACACTGTGAAATCATGACCTGAGCCGAAGTCGGACGCTTAACCGACTGAGCCACCCAGGTGCCCCTCGTTAGAGTTTAAATATTGGACTGGTGACTTAACCTCTCAAAAATCTGGTCTCTTAATCTATAAAATGGGAACCATGATTCTTGTCTTACTCATCATAACAAAATTGGAAGAGGGGTGTATTTAGCGCACTTTAAACAAAGGTTCAGGGCGCCTGGGTGACTCAGTGGGTCAAGCTTCTAATTCTTGATTTTGGCTCAGGTTATGATCTCATGGATCGTGGGTTCGAACCCCGCTGTCACTGCAGATGCTAATAGCACTCACGCTCCCTCTCTCTCTCAAAACAAACAAATAAATAAACATTTAAAAAAGGGAAAGGTTCTACCTAAAAAGATGTGTTGCTTACACCTGAGCTCAGGTTGGCCTTAAGGAGGATTTTCTTCAAGTGGTCCTTTTGTTGTTTCCTGTAGGAAACTAACTCCACATCCAGAACTAAGTCATTCCCTAATCACTAACATAAGCAAGAAGATACCAGACAACACTGTTTAACGAGATGTAATTATCCAGAGTTTTAGTTCCGTAGACATCCCTTCCTCCTCCATAAAGTGTGTATTTTATATACACAAAACACCTGAGAGCTTATCTTTTAGAAAAATGATGTATATTTTATTGAAACTTACTTTGGAATGGTGTGGCTCTATCAGTGTAATTATCACAGGGCGTATGTGGCCAGGGGTTGTGACACTCATGGGTGTCAATCTTGATCTTTTCTTTCACTTCTGCTTTTGTGCATTTTCCTCTCAGGCCAATTCTGGTAGGTGAACTTTAACATCGAGTCGGATTTACTTCCGTAGAGGATCCATCTCTTAAACTGCAATTGTTCAAAGTCCAGCCATATAGGCTTGTGGACTTTTCCTTGGCTACAATGAAACTTACAAATGAAGTTCCTATTAGTTATTGCAGAAATTCACAAACTTAAGGATTGCCAAAAAGGGCAATCCTGCTCTGTGAGATATTTATGGTGACTCACTTTTCCTGCTCTGGAAAGATTGCTTTTATAGGCATCTCCAGTTTTAAAACTGGGAAAGAAACATGTTTCAGGTAAAGACGCCCCAGAATGATCTTCCCCATTAGTCAAATATCTTGTGCCTAAGATTGCACAGTCTAAGATAAAAGCTCTCCATTTGGGATATAAGGTTTTCCCTGACCCAGGGCTACAAATGGGCTTTTTAAACAACTAAGCAGCACACAGAATTGTTAGAAAAGTCTCATCAAAATGTAGGAGCTCTGCTTTTTACCTAAGCAAGAAGAGACTTGAGATGCTCTTTCCAGAACCATCTCCCTTCCTCTTGGCTCCCATTCAGCTGTCAGCACATTCTCTTCATTTCTATTCTTCCCTAATCATATCTTGATTGTTTGCTAGCAGTTTCCCCTACCAGCCTGAACTTCTTGGGGAAGTGAAGGTGCTTATTTGTCAGATATGTTTGCTGCTTAGCATGGCGAGTAGCACACAGTGGGCATTCACTAAATGCTTACTGATTATTTTATAAGCACTGATGCTAATACCTGTAGAAGGACTGAATGAGGTACTGACCCTAACACATACCCTGTTCATTATTTTTAAGAATTCAATTCCTGATACAGACTTGTGTCTTTGGTTTGGGTGCTGACTCCTCCTCTCTGAAACACAGTGCAGAATTATACATTCTGCTTGAGATTTTACTGTATATGATTTTCAAACGTATCACAGTAGTAAATGTACTCTGGAATGCAAATCCAGTAATTAAGTTGGGCATGCTGCAAAGCTGGCAATGTCTTTAAAGACATATTTTCTAGAAAATAGGCCTATTTTAGATTTCTCCTCCTAATTTCCATTCCATCCAGACAGACTTCATGTATAGTAACTTTCTCTCCATTATGGCTGCTCTGTTTATTTTTCCCTATTCATCCCCTAAGATGGGTCATTACTAACCATCCAATGAGCTATTCTTTATATAAGATTTATATGGAAGCAGCACCAAGTATGTTCTATTAGAATTCACTGCAGAATATATGCCCCTAAAAAATGACTTGAGGGGCACGTGGGTGGCTCAGCTGGTTAAGCGTCTGGCTCTTGGTTTTGGCTCAGGTCAATATCACACAGTTTGCAGGCTTGAGCCCCATGTTGGGCTCTACACTGCCAGTGTGGAGCCTGTTTGGAATTCTCTCTCTCCCTCTCTCTTTGCTCCTCCTCCACATGCTCTCTCTCAAGATAAATAAATAAATGTAAACATATAACTTTATATAACAAAGGGGGAAACATCCTTGGAAAGGAATAGTACCTAATATATGGTGGAAATTTTCATAAAGAAGACATGGTTTGTGGTATTGAAAACTGATCTCTCCCTCAGACCTGTTCCATAGGGCCCAGCCTGTCGCACACAGCACAGGTGTTCTGTGTGCACAAGAATACTGTGTGTGGCTTTGGAGTCGCAATCCACCACATGAATGAGAAGGCAAAAAGGGTCCTTAAATAATTAACTGTTGTGTTAGATCTGCAGATGTTTCCGTCTCACACATGCAGGCATGCTTGCATGGCACACAGCAGTGATGTCTGCAGGAAACTGTTCATCTACCAGGGAAGCATTTCATAATTGATTAAAATAATCTTCGGAAGCTGGCAGAGCATTGCACTCTGCCTTTGCCAACGGAAAAGCCAGCAATTGGGATGCATTTTGAAAACAAAGAAATCTGGTTTTGTTTCAATTAAGTATCAAATATTCATTTGAATACTTACTCTACCAGTCACTGTCAAACCTTAGTGTGCATATGAATTAGTTGGTATCTTGTTAGCCATTCAAATTGATAAACTTAACCTCCAGAAATTGAGATTCAGTAGGGTTGGTGGGGCCTGGAAGTCTGCATTTTTCAATAAAGCCAAAAAGTGATTTTTCTGAGCAGTAGTCATCAGATCCCCCCCCCCCGAAAACTGCAGTAGGCTGAATGTTTGTGTCTCCTTAAAATGTGTGCTATAAGAGACTGTTAAAAACTGAGAACAAACTGAGGGTCAATGGGGGGTGGGAGGGAGGGGAGGTGGGTGATGGGTATTGAGGAGGGCACCTTTTGGGATGAGCACTGGGTGTTGCATGGAAACCAATTTGACAATAAATTTCATATATTGAAAAAAAAAATGTGTGCTAAAACCTAACCCTGAATGTGGTGTTTATAGAAGTGGGGTCTTTCAGAGGTGATTAGGTCATGACAGGGGAGGCTTCGTGAATGGGATTCGTGTTCTTACTAAAGAAAGGACAGTAGTCTATGAACCAGGAAACAGATTCTCCCCAGACAACCTGCTACTGATGACTACCATGTCTCATTATATGGACTTGCTAATACAGGTATTGGGTGTAGGCAGACAAGTCAGCAGGCAGTTGCTATCAATAGAGTAAGTGTTATGAAATGGAAAGAAGACCTTTGGGAGGAGCACCTAACCCAGATTTCGAAAAGTCAAGGAATTCTAAGAAAATCTGGTGAAGTCAGAAGAACAAGTACAAGTGTAGTTGAATAAAGAAGGAATTGGGATAGATTCTGGCATGAGGTTACACCTGAAGACCCCTAAGACAAAGCGTGTCTAGAGATCCATGTGAAAATACCTGGATGATGAAGGGTTGGGAAGAGTTGGGGTCGGTAAGGTGTGAGAAGTGAGACTTGCTCAAACTGTGCAGGACCTTGGCTGTCTCATTAACCAGTTTGTGCTTAATTATGAGGGACCATCTGTCAGACTTGAAAAATACCCCTGCTTGAAGTGTGAAGAATGGATTATGATGGAGGATACCAGCATTGTATTTGCAAGGCACTTTCCACACTTTATAACCTATCAACAGTGTAGTCATGATTCACTGAAGTCCATGCTCTCTCCATATTATAGTGTTGCCTCCTGATCATCCTAGAAAATAATCATAGCATAGGAAGTACTTCCTTAATGATGAATTTACAACCTAATCTCTTAACCGAAGGAAAAGTGTTTTTTTTTTTAATTTTGTTTACACTTTACTTATTTATTTTGAGAGAGAGAGAGAGAGAAGGAGGGAGAGAATCCCAAGCAGACTCCCATGCAGTCAGCCCAGAGCCCAGCTCAGGGTTTGATCCCACGAACCATGAGATCAGGACCTGAGCTGAAGTTGGGCACTCAACTGACTGAGCCACCCAAGAGCCCCTCCAAAGAAATAGTTTTAATTATCATAGAAAGTTGGTGACCCATGGGTGAATGGGTCAGCATTTGAAGGGGGATGAGGTGACCACTCCCCATTGCCTCCTCGGTTTCTTCAGGTCATAGGGTAAGGAGAAAGATGCTCTTATTAAGAGAAGTTCTAAGGGGAAAATGAGGTTGTGACAAGCACTGCTTCAAGAGAACAGGGAGATTTTCCTCCTTGGCAGAGTGCCTGCTCAGTCTAGGAACTAAAGAAAGACCAGCCTGTGTTGCTCTTGCCTCTTGTGGCTCAAAACAGCAAAAAAGGCTGGAATAAATAAATAGACTTTGATCTGACAAGGCAGCAAAGGGGACAGCTCACTTTCAATGTCTCCCCTGGTTCCACAGCCCAGGGATAAGACAGAACTAGGGACCATTTTCATATATCACATTGCAATCTTGTCTAAGAGTGGTTTTCAAAATTGTCGCTCATAGGGGTGTCATTTGTTCAAATACATAGTCTTTCATTCAAGACTCCAGTTGTTCATAGAAGATGCCTTCGAATCAAAGTGCTAGTTTTCAATTTTTGCAATTGCCTTCACACTTTCTGTGGTGCTAACCAAGGGCCCAAGTTAATAATGTTGGCAGCTCCCAGTGTTTGATGAGTTATTTATGGTATCTTAAAATAACTACCAAGTGTTCGTTTCTTTGGCATAACCTTTGGAAGATTTGTTTGGGCTGTAACCTAAATTAAAATGTGCAACATAATTCATTAATGGTTAGTGAAATTTTACCATAAATTTAAAATTTTGAATTTAAAAGAGGTTATTATAAATGGGGCTTGTATGTGTATAGATGAGAAGGAATTTGGAGAATGTTTACATAATAATGATATTCGTATAATTAGCTTCCTTTGGGCAGGAATTATCTTATTCGTGTTCACACACAGGAGATACTCAGTAGGTGTTAGTTGAACACATGAACAACTGAGCTGTTAGGAGCAATAATAATCCTTTTATATTTCAGTACTGTTTAATGACCTATTTATTAAACTGGATAATCTCATTTGAATATTTCAAATAGCCTCTGAGGTAGACAGATTTTGTTTCATTATTCCTATCAGAGAAGATCCTACATTTGCTGATGAATAAAAGGGGATTTGAATATAGGTCTTTTCATAGTCAATCCACTGCACTGGGCAGGATCTCCAGCCTTTCCTTAAGAACAAGAACTTGCTTCAGGAAAAGTTATGAAACAGATACAAGTCCTCTTTGCCTCCTTCCCCCCACCCCCACCTTCACACACCCTTTCCCACCTCGTGAAAGGTGCCTGGTACAGCCTGTGCAAAGCCCAATCAGAGTCCTCTTGTACCTCACCTATGCTCTCTCCCACACTTCTCTGGAAGGATCTGAGAAATGCCGTCATACCAAATCACAGCTTAATAGTGACCCCTTTTGGGAGGTTTTGTTTCTAACAGAGTATAGAACACAATCTGGGACTGTCCATCATCTTCCTGGCCCCTAAAGAGCAATTTATTTGTCAAACATCATAATGCAAGAAGTTCCTAAGAGTCAGCCAGCTGTGGTCAACACCCTCAGGATTTGCCCTCCTGCTGATCTCCTTGATCTGTTCTATAGTGCATCCATCCTGTGGCATCATAATCTAGATCCTGCTACAGACTTGGGATCTTTCTATTTTGTTTCAGGCCTTTGGACATTCTCCAGTTTCTCTATGTCCCTCAGCCAGGCTAGTACCCCTATCAGTGGTGGCTATTACATGTGGACCAACCCCCCTCATCCAGAGGATTTCTGGCCTCCACAACCAATAGGAGGGTTTTAGGGAAATGAAGGGACAGTCTAGAGCTCCTGAAATCACATTTGTTCTGCCTCTGCTTAAGGCTTACTGCTACAACCTATTTATCATAGCTGATTTCTTCAGTGAAGGGGAAGATATTAAAACCATGTTTAAATGTTTACTCGAGCCCTTTCAGAAGCTCTTGTGAGCCTGCCTTTTGTCACTCCCTCCACACTACCCTTGCTTCCAGCTTCAAACTCCAAACACAAGTGGCAACCCCATGGTTTTCTCACCTAACCTCAGGGTTGGAGCACCCCTGTCCGAGCCTATCACCCTTTTTAGCCCCTAAATGATCCAGGTAAGGGAGATCAGAAAACACCATATCCTTCCAGTATTTTCTAGAATTTGAACTCCTGACTCTCAGAAATGAGACATCAACATGATGTCTTTTTTCCCTGCCAAATTCTCTGGAGATAAGTATCAACTTTATATGATTATTTTCACCTCTCTCTTACACAGGCTCTAGTATGATAGTGCTAATCCAGGTATTGATAATAACAATAACAGGTAATAAACTGAGCTTTGATATGGTAATTTATGGAAGATCTGAAGCTTAAAACCAAACCTTAACAATCCACCATTTTCTTTCACAAACAAAGAAACAATTGAGATGCAAAGGCAATTCACAAAAATTATATGTTTAGGGAAAAGTGATTGAACAATGAGTGATGATAAAGAATTTACAAAATATGTATACAATCACACTTAAAACTAGGAAAAATTGTTGCTGTTACTGAGACTAAGAAATGGGACTGAAAGACATGTGTGATTGGGACAGAATAATCATCTCTCCACTAGAACTATCTGTTCATCATCTTTAGCAGCATCTATCAGGATCCCATTTTAAAATATAACCTACATCTTCCCCTTCCAGCCATGTTAATGTGTTTCTCCTCCTGTGGATTTGCTGTGCACCAAGTTACCAGTCCTGACCACTTGTCAGCTAAGCAAGAGGACAATCATTGTAACAAAGAAAAAAAAACACTAGTCCACTAAATATACCACACTATATGCAAGGACAATAATGGGTCCTAGCTTGTGTGGTCTCAGCCAATGGTCAGCGTCTCTCTTTGCTCACCTACTTTTTGCCCATTGCTGCCTAATCTTCAACGGTCTATTATCTGATCCTTGAAATGTAGCCAAGAAAGAGAATTCAGGCTAGCGCCCTCATGACGAGAAGACATAACCATAACTCATAACCCCACCCTGGCAACTTATCTATTTTGTTCCATCAGAACTGAAAGGTTGTCAGGAGGAGCCAAGATGGCGAAACAGCATGGAAGTTTTTTGTGTGTCTTGCATCCATGAAATACAGCCCGACCAACACTAAACCATCCTGCACACCTAGAAAACTGATTGGAGGATTAACACAACAATCTGCACAACCTGAAACACAGAATTCAGCGGGTAGGTGGCACGGAGAGGTGAACTTGGGGAGCGAGAGGCCGTGGTGGGCAGGGAGGTGCTCTTGAAGGTGGAGAGAGGACTGAGATGGGGATGTGGGTGGGGGGGGGAGAATACAGGAAAAGCACCCCTCCCCAAAACCAGCTGAGAGAAAGTGGAAAATTGGAAACAGCTGCAGGGACTAAACTAAAAAGGGAGAAAGGAGAGAGGGTTTAAATTCCATTAAGACTGTAAACAAGGGGAGCGCAAAGGCTGCAACCCCGCAACTCCATACCTGGCGGTGCTCTGGTGGGAAGGGCGAATCCCCAGGAACAGAGTGGGGTCCGGGAGGTTCTCGGGCCACATGGGGAGAAGCGGTTCCACTGCTGGAAGGACATTTGGTAGAGACTGTCGAAGCCACCTGGTCCCAGCAGACCCCGGAAGGCGGCCACATTTCCTGGTGCTGGGGCAAAGTCGTTGAGGGTGAAGCCTGGTGCCAGATGTGTGTTGCAATTTTCCAGGGTACCTGAAACGCTAAGGCTACACTGTCTCGCAATTTTTTTCTGGGCCAGGCTGGCACCTGGCTGCAGTCTCAGGGCACTGGCAACAGCAGGGTCCAGTGGGCATTCCTGGGTGCAGCCGACATTCGGCCATTGCTCATTTGGCCATTGCTCAGTGAAACCCTCCCGCAGAGGGGCGGAACGGGTCAAAGCTGCAGTCCTTTAGAAGTAAGGGGCCGGGGAAAACAGCCGCATCTGAGACAAAGCTCGGGAGAGAGGTACTACCTGGGGCCTGGTCATGGAGAGTGAAAAAGTGGGGAGTGGCGAGAGCTGAAGTCGGAGGACCGGTGCACGATTTGCTGATCCCGGAGAACAGACTGGGTGGCTGGATGGCCCCATTTTGCACCGCTCCCGCACATGCGCATGCGCACCAATGAGCACCCCAACAATCCACCCCAGTAGGCTAGCAGCGCCATCTAGTGGCGAGCAGAGCTTTTACACTGAGTCCTGACCAACTGGGCCAACTTCACTCTTCAAGTACACAAGTCTCCCCACCGGCTTAATTTACGGACTATAAAGAGCTACGTAGACTGACTTCTAGGGGAAAACGAAGCAATTTCAGTCCCACTTCAATCTGTTAGCAGGTTCATCTATTCAATTTTCTTTTCTTTTTTCTTTTTCTCTTTTACAATTCTTTTCTTCTTCTTGAATACAGAAAGAGAAAAAATTCATTTTTATTTTAAATTTTTATTAAAAATATTTTTCTTTAATTTTTATTACTATATTTTTTACTTTTGTGTAAATTTTTTCAAATTCTATTTTACTTCCATCATTTTATTCTAGTCTACTTCAGTGTATTCACCTTTACAAATTTTCAAACAATTTCCTTTTTATCCTTCTTTTTCTTTTTTTCTCTTTTTTGTTCCTTTTCTTTTTCTTGAATGCAGAAAGAGAAAAACTTCATTTTTACTTTCAATTTCTATTAAAATATTTTTATTTAACTTTTACTATATTTTTTGCTTTTATGTAATTTTTTCAAATTCTATTTTACTTCCATCATTTTATTTTAGTCTACTACAGTGTATTCACTTTTTCAAATTTTCAAATGATCTTTTTTCTTTTTCATTTCTTTTCTTTTTTCTTAAATACAAAAAAATCATATTTATTTTTAATTATTATTAAAAATATTTTTCTTTAATTTTTTTACTATATTCTTTATTATTGTGTATATGTTTTCAAATTCTATTTTACCCCCATCATCTCATTTTAGTCTACTTCAGTGTATTCATTTTTTCAAATTCACAAATGACTTCCTTTTTTTTTCTCCCCCCCTTTTTTTTCTCTAATCTGTCAAACCACTTTCAACACCCAGAAGAAAACACACCTAGGATCTAGCATCATCTATTCGATTTTGGTGTGCGTGTGTGTGTGTTTTAATTTTTAATTAACATTTTTTTTAATTTTAATTTTTTTAATTTCAATTTTTCTACCTCATTAATTCCTTTTCTCCCTTCAAAATGACAAAACGAAGGAATTCACCTCAAAGAAAGACCACGAAAGAAAGACAGCCAGGGATTTAACCAACACAGATACAAGAAAGATGTCTGAACCAGAATTTAGAATCACGATAATAAGAATACTAGCTGAAGTCAAAAACAGATTAGAATCCCTTTCTGCAGAGATAAAAGAACTAAAAAATAGCCAGAATGAAATTAAAAACGCTATAACTGAGCTGCAATCATGGATGGATGCAGCAGAGACAAGGATGGACGAGGCAGAACAGAGAATCAGCGATATAGAGGACAAACTTATAGAGAATAACAAAGCAGCTAAGAATTCTTTATCCAGCAAGGCTGTCATTCAAAATAGAAGGAGAGATTAAAAGTTTCCCAGACAAACAAAAATTAAAGGAGGTCGTGACCACTAAACCAGCCCTGCAAGATATTTTAAGGGGGACTCTCTGAGGGGAGAAAAGACAAAAAGAACAAAACAAACCCAAAAGCAACAAAGAATAGAAAAGACCAGAGAACACCACCAGAAACTCCAACTCTACAAGTATCATAATGGCAATAAATTCATATCTTTCGATACTCACCCTAAATGTCAATGGGCTCAATGCTCCAATCAAAAGACATAGGGTAACAGAATGGATAAGAAAACAAGATCCATCTATATGCTGTTTACAAGAGACCCACTTTAGACCTAAAGACACCTTCAGATTGAAAATAAGGAGATGGAGAACCATCTATCACACTAATGGTCGACAAAACAAAGCTGGAGTAGCCATACTTATATCAGACAATCTAGACTTTAAAATAAAGACTGTATCAAGAGATGCAGAAGGGAATTATATCATAATCAAGGGGTCTATCCACCAAGAAGACCTAACAATTATAAACATTTATGCACCAAACGTGGAAGCACCCAAATATGTAAATCGATTAATCACAAATATAAAGAAACTCATTGATAGTAATACCATAATAGTAGGAGACTTCAACACCCCACTCACAGCAATGGACAGGTCATCTAATAAAAAAACCAACAAGGAAACAATGGTTTTAAATGACACACTGGACCAGATGGACTTAACAGATATATTCAGAACATTTCATCCTAAAGCAGCAGAATATACATTCTTCTCCATTGCACATGGAACGTCCTCCAGAATAGACCAGATACTAGGACACAAATCAACCCTAAGTAAGTACAAAAAAGTCAAGATCATACCGTGCATATTTTCAGACCAAACGCTATGAAACTCTAAATCAACCACAAGAAAAAATTTGGAAATGTAACAAATACTTGGAGACTGAAAAACATCCTACTAAAGAATGAATGGGCTAACCAAGAAGTTAAAGAGGAAATTAAAAAGTATATGGAAGTCAATGAAAATGATAACAACACAACCCCAAACCTCTGGGATGCAGCAAAAGTGGTCATAAGAGGAAAAGTATATAGCAATTCAGGACTTCCTAAAGAAGGAAGAAAGTCTCAGATTCACAACCTAACCTTATGCCTTAAGGAGCTGGAAAAAGAACAGCAAATAAAACCCCAAACCAGCAGAAGACAAGAAATAATAAAGATTAGAGCAGAAATCAATGTTATTGAAACCAAAAAAAAACAATAGAACAGCTCAATGAAACCAGAAGCTGGTTCTTTGAAAGCATTAACAAAATTGATAAACCACTAGACAGTCTGATCAAAAAGAAAAAGGAAAGGACCCAAATAAATAAAATCCAAAATGAAAGAGGAGAGATCACAACCAACACAGCAGAAATAAAAACAATAATAAGAGAATATTATGAGCAATTATACGCCAATGAAATGGGCAATCTGGAAGAAATGGACAAATTCCTAGGAACATATAAACTACCAAAAACTGAAACAGGAAGAAGTAGAAAAATTTGAACAGACCCATAACCAGTAAAGAAATCGAATTAATAATCAAAAATCTCCCCCCCAAAAAAAGAAGACTCCAAGGCCAGATGGCTTTCCAGGAGAATTCTACCACACATTTCAAGAAGAGTTAACACCTATTCCCTTGAAGCTGTTCCAAAAAATAGAAATGGAAGCAAAGTTCCAAACTCTTTCTATGAAGACAGCATTACTTTGAATCCAAAACCAGACAAAGACCCCACTAAAAAGGAGAACTATATACCAACTTCCCTGATGAACATGGAGGAAAAATCCTCAACAAGATATTAGCCAGCCGGATCCAATAACACATTAAAAATTTGGAGCCAGCTGGATCCAAAAACACATTAAAAATCCCACGACCAAGTGGTATTTATACTAGGATGCAGGGCTGGTTCAATGTCTGCAAAACAATTAACGTGATTCATCACATCAATAAAACAAAGGACAAGAACCATATGATCCTCTCAATAGATGCAGACAAAGCATTTGACAAAATACAGCATCATTTATTGATAAAAACCCTCAAGAAAGTAGGGATAAAAGGAGCATACCTTGAGATCATAAAAGCCATATATGAACGACCCAGCACTAACATCATTCTCAATGGGGAAAAACTGAGAGCTTTCCCCCTAACGTCAGGAAAAAGACAGGGATGTCCACTCCTGCCACTGTTATTCAACATAGTATTGGAAGTCTTAGCCTCTGCAATCAGACAACACAAAGAAATAAAAGGCATCCAAATCAGCCAGGAGGAGGTTAAACTTTTATTCTTCAACATCATACTCTATATGGAAAACCGAAAAGATTCCACCAAAAAACTGCTAGAATTGAATCATGAATTCAGCAAAGTTGCAGGATATAAAATCAATGCATAGAAATCGGTTGCATTCCTATACACCAACAATGAAGTGACAGAAAGAGAAATCAAGGAATCGATCCCATTTACAGTTGCACAAAAAACCATAAAATATCTAGGAATAAATCTAACCAAAGAGGTGAAAAATCTATATGCTGAAAACTATAGAAACCTTATGAAAGAAATTGAAGAAGACACAAAGAAATGGGAAAATATTCCATGCTCCTGGATAGGAAGAACAAATATTGTTAAAATGTCAATACTACCAAAAGCAATCCCTATCATATTCACATATTCAATGCAATCCCTATCAAAATAACACCTGCATTCTTCACAGAGCTTGGACAAATAATCCTAAAATTTGTATGGAACCAGAAAAGACCCCAAATAGCCAAAGAAATCTTGAAAAAGAAAAGTGAAGCTGGAGGCATCACAACCCCAGACTTCAAGCTATACTGCAAAGCTGTAATCATCAAAACAGTATGGTACTGGCACAAGAACAGACACTCAGATCAATGGAACACAATAGAGAACACAGAAATGGACGCAGAAACATATGGCAACCAATCTTTGACAAAGAAGGAATGAATATCCAATAGAATAAAGACAGTCTCTTCAGCAAGTGGTGCTGGGAAAACTGGACAACGACATGCAGAAGAATGAACCTGGACCACTTTCTTACACCATACACAAAAATAAACTCAAAATGGATGAAAGACCTCAATGTAAGACAGGAAGCCATCAAAATCCTCGAGGAAAAACTAGGCAAAAACCTCTTTGATCTTGGCCGCAGCAACTTCTTACACAGCACGTCTCCAGAGGCAAGGGAAACAAAAGCAAAAATGAACTACTGGGACCTCATCAAAATAAAAAGCTTCTGCACAGTGAAGGAAACAATCAGCAAAACTAAAAGGCAACTGACAGAATGGGAGAAGATATTTGCAAATGACATATCAGATAAAGGGTTAGTATCCAAAATCTACAAAGAACTTCTCAAACTCAACACCCAAAAAACAAATAATCCAGTGAAGAAACAGACAAAAGACATGAATAGACACTTCTCCAAGGAAGACATCCAGATGGCCAATGGACACATGAAAAATGTTCAACATCACTCATCATCAGGGAAATACAAATCAAAACCACAATGAGATATCACCAGACACCTGTCAGAATGGCAAACATGAACAACTCAGGCAACAATAGATGTTGGCGAGGATGTGGAGAAAGAGGATCTCTTTTACATTGTTGGTGGGAATGCAAGCTGGTGCAGCCACTGCGGAAAACAGTATGGAGGTTCTTCAAAAAACTAAAAATAGAACTACCCTACAACCCAGCAATTGCACTGCTAGTCATTTATCCAAGGGATATAAGTGTGCTGTTTGAAAGGGACACATGCACCCCCATGTTTCTAGCAGCACTATCACCAATAGCCAAAGTATGGAAAGAGCCCAAATGTCCATCGATGGATGAATGGATAAAGAAGATGTGGTGTATATATATATATATATATATATATATATATATATACCTACACAATGGAATATTACTCAGCAATCAAAAAGAATGAAATCTTGCCATTTGCAGCTACGTGGATGGAACTGGGGGGCATTATGCTAAGTGAAATTAGTCAGAGAAAGACAAAAGTCATATGACTTCACTCATATGAGGACTTTCAGAGACAAAACAGATGAACATAAGGGAAGGGAAACAAAAATAATATAAAAACAGGGAGGGGGACAAAACAGAAGAGACTCATAAATATGGAGAACAAACTGAAGGTTACTGTAGGGGTTGTGGGGCGGGGAGAGCTAAATGGGTAAGGGGCACTAAGGAATCTATTCCTGAAATCATTGTTGGATGATATGCTAACTAATCTGGATATAAATTTTAAAAAGTAAAGAAGAAAATTAAAAAGAAAAAAGAACTGAAAGGTTGTCACTCCATAACTTCTATCTTTCCACATAGTCCTTGGCTAATCCAAGTAGGAGATATGACCTCTTCATCAGATGGCTGTTGTTGTGGGTACAGTCCCTTAAAAGTATAATGCCATTGGGGAACCTGGGTGGCTTAGTTGGGTAAGCATCGGACTTCTACTCAGGTCATAATCTGGAGGATCGTAGGTTCAAGCCTCACATCAGGCTCTGTGCTGACAGCTTGGAGCCTGGAGCCTGCTTCAGATTCTATGTCTCCTTCTCTCTCTGCCCTTCCCCTGCTCATGCTCTCTCTCTCTCTCTGAAATAAATAAACATTAAAAAAGTATATAGATAGATAGATATAGATATAGATGATATAGATAGATATAGATATAGATATAGATATAGATATAGATATAGATATATAGATAGACATCTTTATTTTACTGTATTAAAGTTTCCAGACTTAGAAATTCAACATGTTAGCTTATAGAATTTTGTGTGGTAAAGATCCAAATAATTTTTTCTGTGCAAGAGGTGAATCCAGGGGTTACCTTTTTTGGCCTGGAGGACATTGGTTTTGTAGCTAATCCAACAATCTTATCCTAGCAATTCTCTGTTAAGTCGTATATATAAATGCACTCTGAACTGGTCTTAACATCTTACTGGTCCTCTAATGAGTTGAATAAAGTTTCTGATGGGTGTTTTTGATGTTTGTATGAGGGTTATGTTTTTAACTTTTTAAAATCATACTTCAGCAGTTTTGGAGGCTTTTCCACCAGGATACTAAGTGGACTAATCTGACAGAGCCAATTAAACTGGCAAGTTGAGAAGTGCACCTGCTTCAAGTCAGGCATATGTCTTCTGAGCTTCCAGAGTGAATCCCAAGCAATATAACTTTATCATTGCTGGCTCTCTGTTTCCCCAGGCTTATTTGGTATATTCTTTTATGATTTGGAGTATTTGTTTTCGTTTCTGGTTTGCACATGGTCTACAAGTTATTCTTTACTGGCAGCAATAATGGTGGAGTATTTGGTTTAATGATGCAACCATTCGGGATCTTGGTCAGATAGATAATGGAGATTTACCTTCTGTTTGATAAAAGTAGAAAATCTGATGTGGCATTCTGTTTCTTTATCAATTGTAAGCTCTAATCAATTCAGAATTTTGTGCCAAATGGGGAAAAAAATGGATCTTTATAATTTGGATTGGTAAATTTATATATTTCTCTGTTTAAACATAAACATTTAGCTGCAGAATAAAAACCATAAGAGCTCTGTGTATCTATGTATCTATAATTGATAAAACCTTCTAACTCTCATTGTATACATGTTTTCCTATGCCGAGACAATAATAATAAATTATAACATCTTTTAAATTAAAGAAACTAAAGATAAATAAGTATTTATAAAAATCTAATGTTCCCCAAATTCTGGGAAAATAAAACAACTGAACCACTAACAGTTGCTTCTTGGTTAAGCTTAAGAACTAAAACAAAAACAAAAACAAAAACGAACAAACAAAACAACAAAACAGCAGAGACCACTATCTCAGATACATTTTTTAATGTAATAAAATTCAAGTTCACATAATTAAGGTGATTCTTTAGATATATTAGGCCAATTTAATAATTTTGATGTTTTAAAAGTAATAGCTGTATGCCTTCTTCTTAAGTTTATCAGAATGGTGTATAATACATACATATATTTTTAAATAAGATTTGGTTCTGTTTTCTCATCAAAAGTTTAGTTGCTCTGATCTACCTAAAATTCTTATGCTGTTTACTCATACCTCACATAATCCAACATTACTCCCATATAATGTAGGAATATAGTGCATGGGCTTTCTAATGAGATATTACATTTGTGTGTGTGTGTAGAATTTAAAAAGTGCTTCCCATCAATTTTCATAAATAAAATATATCATCTAGAAGGTATAAACATGAAGTGTTTACTGTGGGTAGAAAATAAAATAATTTAATTTAATCTCAACCCCATGGGATAGTCATGGCAAATATTATACCCATTTTATTGCGAAGAAGACCAAGAATCAGAAAGGTTGACTTAGAAGAGTGCACAATTAATAAATGGTGAGTTGAGAAAATAGTAGATCCAGAACCCATGCTCCCAATCAAGTATTTTCTATACTCTGCCATCAGACTCTATATTTTGAGGACTACAAACTCTTAACAATAACCACATTTTGTATATGTATTCCCCAATGTCGAAATATTATTCACTTATTATATATATAATCATATATAATTCATAAAATAAAAACTATTGTAAATGATGAGATATAAAAATATAAATAGAAGTTCTACTCTTTTCTTCCCACACCAAGTATATTATCCTATAAACCCTCAGAGGACCGTACTAGACATTAATTTGCTACTTATAATTTGTATTAGGTCTTTTCTGAAACCTCTCATTTGAGCATATGGCCAGACTGAGGCCCCAAAGACCAAGAGAGACATAAAGAACATAGAGAAAAAAGAATTCTCTCTTCTTGGCCCTATTTCCTCCACAGTTACCATCTCAAACATTTAGGTCTTATTTTTGCCTGGCAGCCTAGGATCCAACACAATTTTCTCCCTCCCCCTTGGTTAATGTTCCAAATGGAAATATATGACCACATTCCCATGTTCATTGCCTATGGAGAATCAGCTTTATAAATGATGAAGTCTCCACATGTGCTCTGGCCATGAGGACAACCATTGCATATGCAACCACAAAGGACCCTGACAGTGGAAATGAATCATCCTTTCTTCTGAATTGAATATGTGCATTTCTTACATTTATCCTCAAAATCTTCCTGTAAGGTATGCACATCAGATATTATTTTCCATTTAACATACAAGAAACCTGAATCTGCAAGTTAAGTATTATCTACCTGGTACATTTTACATAGGAAGCTATTAACAAAATTGAGTTGAATGAATGAATAAGTCCAAGTACTTGAAGCTGAATTATTTCTAAAATCTAAGTCTCCTAACTCCTACTTCTGGGACCTTTTTCTTAAAACACAGTTGTCCCAGGCAGGTGGGAGACCAGGAGGGAAGGCAAGATGAATCTGGAATAGGAAGACCTGGATCAGGATCTAAGCTATTTTCTAGCTATCTGACTTGAACAGGTCGCTCAAACAAAATCTTACATGCTGTATAATGATGTGTTTAAATGCCTGCTTAGCCCATTTCAGAAAGTTGTTCACAAGGTCAGATTAGACAATCCATATAGAATTGCCTAAGACTATTCTTGTCATTTAAATCCACTAGATAACTGAGAAATAGGACTTTTATTTATTTATTTATTTCAAAATACATGGATCAAGAAAGCCACAAGCATGGAGCATATTGATCAGCTATTCTGATAAACATATTTTTAAAGTTTATTTATTTATTTATATTTTGTAATCTCTACACCCAACATGAAGCTCAAGCTCACAACACTGAGGTCAGGAGTTGCATGCTCTTCTAACTGAGCCAGCCAGGCTCCCCTGATAAACACATTTATCATTGTGTGCTTCATTTGCCATTCAGTCACAAGATTAAGTGTAATTAAAATAATTATTCAAGATGTACTATCAGCTAAGCACTAGAAGTATAAAGAACTGCAAGAGGTTGGTGGTCCCTTCAAGGAAATTGTAAAGTGTATTCATTTTCTAGGGCTGTCATAACAAAATACTACAGGTCGGGTGACTTAAACAACAGTTCTAAGGGCTAGAGGTCTGAGATTAAATTTTGATTTCTTCTGAGGCCTTTCTCCTGGCTGCCTTCTTATTTTGTCTTCTATATCACCTTTCCTCTGTGCATGCACATGCTGGTGCCTTCATATGTCCAAATTTCGTCTTCTTAGAAGAACACCAGTCAGACAGGATTCTGGCCTACCCTAAGGACCTCATTTTAATTTAATCACCTCTTTAAAGTCCCCATCTGCAAGTACAGTCACATTCTGAGATACTAGGTGTTAAGACTTCAATATATATATATTTTTTAGGGGGATGCAATTCAGCCCCTAACAGAAAGATCATCTAAAAGAGCATATAACAAGAAAGTGGCAGAAAATTATGTTGTATAAATTCTGAGAAAGGACAATCAGCAAGGGCTGGGAAGTCTTTGAAAACCTGGACGAAATGAGATGTGTAGGCTTTGAAGTGGAGAATAAGTGGAAGGTACCCATAGGAAGAACAATGTGGATACTTGATAGAAACAAGGAGGTAAGTGATGCGTTTACCCCACATAGTTTATCTGCCCCTACTGTGCCTCAAGGTAATAATGGCATTCACTGCTGTGAATAATGCTTCAGCTTATAAAATAGTTTCATCGACATTCTCTCATTTGATCATGGTGTTAAACCCCTGATGACCTATATTGCATAGATATTTCATTGTAGGGGTACTGACTCCAAAACAAATTCTTGCCACTACATGGCTTTTGCCCTAGCATTATGATTTTCAAAAGAGCACACACTCTTCCATTTTTTGCCGTTTGACAATTCAGAGCAGAAGAGATCCAGATATTAGATACCAGGAAAGAAAGGACCCAGGACAAACTAAACAGTGTTGGAGTGGAGGACCAGACCAACACTGTGCTATTCAGATAAATCCTTTTTACTTAGTCAAAAACACAATGGGCCTCCAAATTATTATTATTATGTGTGTTAAGCTGTAATTGAGGATTTTTCCCTTTTTTTCTCTATATATTTAAATTGAGAGAATAAAAGTTATTCTGCAAGAAGTCATTCCTATCAGCTGCCAGCTGTTTTGGATAATGTTTAATCAACTGATTGAGTTGGGTGTGTATCTTAAGAAATAAAGCCATTTTGGCTGATTTGAGGTTCCATACATTATCTATGTGTCATATGCCATATTTGCATTCTGCACCAAGGATGCTCTTATAAATTCTTTCCTCAGCAACAGTGATGATTCTTCACAAACTCAACACTTAAAATATTTAACTAGCATAAAAAAGTTAGGGCATGATCAGGTAGCTAGAATAAAATGTTACTTAAGGCATTATTAAAAATGTCATTGGTGTCAGAATGCCGCATGAGTCTGTAGGCAGGGAAAGCTGCAAAGATGGCATTACACAGAATAACTTCATCAGAGTTCATTTGAAAATTCTTGTCAATTTGAGACTATATGCTAAATTGCACCCGGAAATGTGTACTTTGAAAAACCAATTATACTTCTAGTGATGTATCCAAAAATAAATAAATGAATAACCAGTAGCACAAATATTTATGTACAAGGAAGTTCATTAGAATAATATTTTCAAAAGCCAAAGGGTACATTTCCAGGAATATGGAATTGATTAACTAAATTATGGTATGTTCATACGATAAAGTATTAAGCCACTATTAAAAATCATGGGTCTGCACAAACACCCATCTTTGATCTAGATGTTCCTTCACCTATAGAGCTCTGGAGCGTTGTTATTTAAAGTATGATCTGTGGACCACCTATATCAGCATCAGCCAGAAATGGAGAATTTTAGGTCCCAGTCCAGACCTACTAAATCAGAATCTGCATGTTAACAAACTTTCTAGGGGATGTATATGCTCATTTAAGTTTGAAGAGTCATACCCTAGAAGATATATGAATGTCACACACCCCTGCTTTGCAGATAATGACACTACGTTTCAAAGATATCCAGCCTGAGACAAAAGCTGAGATGGGGCTAAATTTAACCATCTTTTTACAATAATGATTTGACTGAGATCATGCAAAACCATTTGTTGTTTTTCATTTTGGCAGAGTCCTTCTAGGGGCCAACAAAAATTTGCCTACTACAGGTGCCTGGGTGGCTCAGTTGGTTGAGCATCCAACTCTTGATTTCTGCTAAAGTCATGATTTCATGGTTCCTGAAATTGAACTAACAGTGCAGAACCTGCTTGGGATTCTCTCTCTCCCTCTCTCTCTGCCCCTCCCCAACTCACATGCATGCTCTCTCTCTCTCTCTCTCTCTCTCAAAATAAATAAACTTTAAAAAATTGCCTACAAATACATAATAGGGGACTGGCTGCAAAAGTATAGGTGGGTGAGAACATTTATCAGCTACTCTGTCCTCAGAATCCCAGCCTTCAACCTTCCTTCTAACTCCACTTGAGAAGGTATTTGATGCCACCAGGAAGTCATATACAATTCCTCTAGCCATAGTGTAACATCATAGTCACAAGCAAAGAATACACTTGTCAGGTATAAAAGAAGATTTCTGAAGATAAGACTGAGCCTAAATTGATGGATCTTGTAGCCACTCTATTCTGAAAGACAAAGCCATTTATTATAAAAGTTAACCCTGAGACCACTTCAACACCATACTCATCTGAATTTTCAAAAAAGGTTACTAGTGCCTCACTCAGCTAAGACTTTATATGCATTTCCTTTCAAATGTTTGATATCCAGAGGATCAAAACCAAATATTGTCTCATAGGAAATCTCTGAGAAGCATACAACTCTGCCATTTTATTTATGTCAGCCACGCAATTACTCATTCATTCATTCTCGAGCACCAACTATGTGCCAGGTACCATGGACTTATGACTGAATGCTAAATGATCTCTAGTCCTCCAAAATCCTCACAATCTACACAGACAAGTAGCAGAGTAACTAAATAAATTAAGTTCAATGTGGAATGTGCTATAATAGGGCCATGATCTAAATGCCTAGAGGGAGTATTTATTTTCTTTGTGAGATAGGGAGAAGTGTAGTTATCCAGAGACAGGAACATTCTAATCTGGCTTCCATTTCCACTACTTTGTGAATACTCTCTTTATCAAGAATACCAGAGCCATAGGATTTAGTATAACTCCACAACTAACATGAAACAATTAGTAGCTACCATTCTGAATGACTGATGCAGGTGCCCCACTTCCTTCCAGGTTTTTTTTTTAATTGCATGTTTTTCTCCCAGTCTTCCACCATCAGTTGATGGGGACAATATCCACCTCATTAATGAAGCCAAAAATTCAAGAATCATCCTTGAGTCTTTTTCTTCCCCTTACCCCTACATTGAACCCATTAGCAAGTGTTCTTGGTTCTACCACCAACTGGTATCCCCAGTCCCCACTTCTTCCCTTTCCACTGCCACTTCCCTGGTCTAAGCCTCCATCACTATTTACCTGAACCAATACAATGGCCTCCTAAATAAGCTGCCTTCTCTTGCTCCCCACCAAACCATTTTTCCTCAGAGTAGCCAGAGAGATTGTTACATAATGCAGATCAAATCATGTGACTCGCTGGCTTAAAGCCAGTGGATGTCTTCCCATTTGTTCTTAGAATAAACAGAAAACTTATCACCACAGACTGTAAGAACTCTTGTGATCTGCAACTGCATCCCTAAAACTTTACCCATGTAATCTTCTCCCCTCTTTCTGCACTGGTCACATTTCTGTTCCTGATGTACTTCTTCACCTCTGAGCCTTTACATGTTCTGGTCCCTCTGCCTGACACTCTCTTCCTTCATCTTGCTGCTTGAATAACTCATTCCCATCCTTCTTGCTTCAGCTTAAAATGTAGCATCTCAGGGAGACTATCCTAAAATTGCATCCCCCAATATAAGTGATCACATCATCTTTATTATTTCCTTAATAGAACTTATCAAAGGTATCGTATGTAATAGTTTAGGGAAGAAGACATATGGCCCCCTATAATCTGTATCAGCACTCTCAAAGCCAAGTCAAATCACATAAAATGTATATTATAAACAATGTGACTCTCACACAAACACAATCTCAGGATAACTTTCCTAGTTACCTCGCCAATTTCTAAATAGGTTGCAGTGCTTAACATCCCTGTAAAATTCTAGAGAGGTCTCGGATCATCCTCAAATATTATTCTTTAGCTCAGTTATTTATCATTCATTGTATGTCTGACACACTAGAATGTGAGCTTCCTGAGGTTCCTGACACGTAATCATGCATGGCTCAATAATATCAATTTAGTAAATACGTTAAACAACTCTACAGGCACAGATAAAACTATAACATCAATAAAACGTGAAGTTCAGAATCCTTCCATTGTCTTTTGTCCCCTCGTCCTTCAGGTGTTCATTCAGTCCTTGATTTGTTTAGTCACCAAGTATTCAATGAAAAATTACACTTTATGATCTGAGGATATAGAAGTGAACAAAACAAGCAAAAAGCCCCTCCCCTCAAGGATCTTATATTTTAGTTGGAGGAGACAGACAACTAAATATAACAGGTAAGTAAACTCTGCGGTAAGTTAAATGTATCATGGGGGGAAGAAATAAACGTATCCTGGGGAAAAATATAAATGAGTGTTGGTGACTAGGAAGAACCAAGCGAAAGGTGGCAAATTTAAGTAGGAGAGCCATCATGCGTGACACCTGGGCATGGAGTCAAAGGCTCTAAATTGCAAATGAAATTTGTCAGGATAGGTTGCAATAAGTTCACTAAAGTGCTTAGATCTTGATCACAGAATGTTAGACCAGGAAAGGGTCTAAGAGATCTCTGTATAGTGGGAGCTCCCAGCTGGAAACCAAGCCACACCTTCCCCAAGGATTTAAATACAACTGATTATATCTGTGTGAACCTGAATATACCTGCATCCACTCACATGTACTCTTTCCTTGTTTTATTAGTTTGCTTGGTGTATGTTATTTGACTTCATTTTACTGTGTTTTATTTTGTACATGAGCACAATAAATACACAGTAGAGAAGAGGCTACATTAAATTAATTTCCTGACCCAAAGTCATAAATAAATGTCTTAGTCTCATGGGATGAATTTAAACTGTCCGGTCTTCACACACTAGCTGCTACAAAGTGAGCATTTTGAAGTTGTTAGTTATCAGGATCCCTTTTATTGTTATCATCTCATTCAATCCTCCGCAGCATTTAAGGGGGTCCTACTATTATTTCTATTTAACAGATGAGAAAACTGAGGGTAGAGAGACTGAATCAAGCTCAGCTCTCAAGGGAGTCAAAACTAAACCAACAGTCAAGTTATATTGACCAATTCAGTTGCCACTTGAGAAAATGGGAACTTGGAGAAGACACTGTACTTCATGACTCATCTCCTCTATCCTCCATTCATATTTTCAACAGAGGGAAATATACAAATCCACCTGCCCCGACCTCAGACTTGTCCACAAAGCCTGCAAGGAACTCCCTGTTCTGAGTTCTGTCACCTTACCCTAGGCAAGCAATCAGAAGAGTTTAGAAATGCTTTGTACATGCGGTACTAGCTTTCCTCATGGCCCAGAGTCCACAAGATAAAAAAAAAAATAAAAAGAAAAAGAAATTCCAGAAATTTTGGAAATATTAAAACATTTTTAAACAAAGATAAATCAAGTTCACAGATTCAGAGGTAACCACTGCGCCTTCCTGCTTTCAGAAGCATATTTGGCGGCTGAAATAAATAACAGAAGGCTCCAGAGATACTCCAGCAAGCTAAAAGGCAGCTAGTAAATGCACCGAAGGTACCAATTTAGAATTTCCTACTCTGTCTTCCCTGAAGATAAGTTTAAACATTTACAGTTTTAAAATTCCCTAATCTTACTTACCTCAATAATTCTATCCTTCTCACACTTTCTGATTTGTAATCATTATAAGTCAATTTCTCTCCCAAGGGCAAAATCTGCAGAAATATGTATATATACATATACATAAACATTTATATATATTCATTCCAAGGCAGCCTACAGCTGACATGGTTTTTCTCTCCCATTTTTATGTTGCACAGAGAAAAGCTGCAAATCAATGTAGTGCCTCTTTGCCACCTAGTGGGAAACTTAATCTTGCTATTTCTTCTCCATCTCTTGTTTGCCAAGAGATGATGGAAGTCTAAGCAAACCAAAGTAGAAAAGGAGAAAGCTATGTTTGTGCTTTTAGCATGGAATATCAGAAATACAATGAGTGGGGTCCCTGGGTGGTTCAGTCGGTTAAGCATCCACCTTCAGCTCAAGTCATGATCTCATGGCTCATGGGTTTGAGCCCCAAGCTGGCCTCTATGATGACAACTCAGAGGCTGGAGCCTGCTTCAGATTCTATGTCTCCCTTTCTCTCTGCCTCTCCCCCGCTCATGCTCTGTCTCTCTCACTCTCTCAAAAATAAATAAACATTAAAATTTAAAAAAAGAAAAAGAAAAATCAACATAAAGAAAAAAAGAAAAGAAATACAATGAGTGTTCCAGAGAGAAGACTTGTCAGAGGTTGGAAGTGCAGGAATAACATCCTCCCAGTATATTTTGAAATCTGATATTATCTGATACCATTGTACTATTATTTTCAACATTCATCTTTCTGCATCCATCTGCATGTCATCAGATCAATACTGTACATAAAATCTTACTCTGAAGAGGACAACCCTAATAAATTTGTTACATCCAACTTCTGTGTACCTATGGACTTGAAAGTCTCTTCAAAGGGAGAAAAAAAATGCCAAGGCTAACTTGTCCAGCCATTAAAAATCCACATCAATAAATAAACGCTCCAATTTAATGAGAGCTTACGATGTACAAGATGCAATATGATAATGTATATAAAATGCTGAGTTTGGTGGTTGTCACATGATAAGGACACAAAAAATGGCAGTTATTTTGTGCTAAACACTTGTGCTAATTACTTCACAACTATTATCTTGCTTTACCCTCACCATGCCTTCAAAATAATAAAAATTGTTTTCCCCTATTTTACATATGAGGAATTGAGTCTCAGACAGTTCTACCAGTAAACAAGGAAATCAGAATTAGGGTTCTTGTGTCTGGAACTAAAAATCTATCTTATAACCTATACTCTGATTCCAAATAAATAAATTAATAACCAAAATGAGAAACTTCTTGTAAGTAACAGTTATCTTAAGATACAATTCCATGGTGGGAGGAGCCATGAAGGCAGTACGGCATAGAAGTTTCTTTTGCATCTAGCGTCCATGAAATACAGCCATATTAACACTAAACCATCCTACACACCTAGAAAACTGATTTCAGGATTAACACAACAATCTGCACAACCTGAACCACAGAACTCAGCAAGTATGCGGCTCAGAGAGGTGAACTGGGGGAGAGAGAAGCCACGGAGGGCAGGTAGCTGTTTTTTCTTGAGGAGAGAGGACAGAGATGGGGGGAGAGTTCAGGAAAAGCATCCCCCCAAAAAAACAGCTGGAAAGAAAGTGGAAAAGTGGAAACAGCTGCAGGGACTGAACTAAAAAGGGAGAAAGAAGGGAAACAGGGGAAGTGCAGAGTCTGAAACTCCGCAGCTCAATCCCTGGTGAAGCTCTGGTGAGAAGGGCAAATCCCCAAGAGCAGAGTGGGGTCTGGGAACTCCTTGGGCCACATAGGGAGAAACGGTCCCACTTCTGGAAGGACATTTGGTAGAGGCTATGTGGACACCAAGTCCCAGTGGACCCCGGGGAACAACCACATTCGCTGGTGCCAGAACAAGGTCATTAAGGGTGAAGCCTGGTGCCAGATGTATGTTGTGATCTTCCATGATCCCTGAAACACTGCTTCTACACAATTGTGTGAACTTTTTCTGGGGCGGGATGGCACCCAGCTGCAGTCTCTGGGCATCAGCATGGTCCCACAAAAGTTCCTGCGTGTGGCCCGCACCTGGCCATTGCTCAGTGAGACCCTCCCACAGAGGATCTGAGCGGGACAAAGCCTCAGTCCGTCAGAAGTGAGGGGTCAGGAAACACAGCTGCAATTGAGATAAAACTCAGTAGGAAGGTGCTTCCTGGCACCCTGACTGCTTGGTAACAGACAGAGTAAAAGTGGGAAGCAGACAGAAGCAGACACAAAGGTTAGGTGCATGATTGCTGGTTGGGGAAAGCACAGAGTTAGAGACTAGGTAGCTGGGTAACGCCATTTTCACCCCTCCTGTGCATACACATACAAACTTAGAGGGGCCACAACAATCTACCCCAGTAGGCTAAGCAGCACCATCTAGTGGAGAACAGGGCCATTACACTAAGCCCCACCCAATTGGGCCAACCTCGCTCTTCAGGAACACCACAAGTCTCTCTGCCTGCTTAGTTTATGGACTGTAAATATAAAGTGCCTCACAGTTTGACTTCTACGGGAAACTTATTTAATTTCAATTGTATTTCAGTCTGTTTGCTGGTCCATCTATTCAATTTTCTTTTTTTCTTTTTCCTCTTCTTCATTTCTTTTTATTGAATACAAAAAGAGAAAACAATTATTTTATTTTATTTTTAAAAATTTTTTTTAATGTTTATTTATTTTTGAGACAGAGAGAGACAGAGCATGAGCAGGGAAGGGGCAGAGAGAGAGGGAGACACAGAATCTGAAGCAGGCTCCAGGCTCTGAGCTGTCAGCACAGAGCCCGATGCAGGGCTTGAACTCACGAACTGTGAGATCATGACCTGAGCCGAAGTCAGACACTTAACCAACCGACTGAGCCACCCAGGTGCCCCTATTTTATTTTCAATTTTTATTAAAAATTATTTATTTTTTCTATTATATGTTCTACTTTTTTGTAAATTTTTAAAATTCTATTTTACTTCCATCATTTCATTTTATTCTATTTCATTGTATTCATTTTCTCAAATTTTCAAATGTTTCCTTTTTTTCCCCTTTTTTCTCTAATCTATCAAGCTCCTTTCAATAACCAAACCAAAACACACCTGGAATCAAGCATCATTTTTTTGACTTCTGTGTGTTTGTTGTTTTCAATTGTTTAATTTTAATTTTTTTTACCTTATCAATCCCTTTTCTACCTTCAAAATGACAAAATGAAGGAATTCACCCAAAAAGAAAGAGGAGGAAGAAACGACAGCCAACACAGACACTTAACCAACACAGATACAAGCAAGACGTCTGAACCAGAATTTAGAATCATGATAATAATAACTAGCTGGAGTCAAAAATAGATTAGAACCCCTCTCTACAGAGATAAAAGAAGTAAAAACTTGTCAGGATGAAATAAAAAATGCTATAACTGAGCTGCAATCTCGAATGGATGCCACAGCGGCAAAGATGGATGAGGCAGAACAGTGAATCAGCAATATAGAGGACAAACTTCCAAGAATAATGAAGCAGAAAAAAAGAGAGACCTAGGCAAAAGAGCACGACTTAAGAATTAGAGAAATCAGTGGCTCATTAAAAAGGAATAACATCAGAATCATAGGGGTCACATAAAAAGAAGAGAGAGAGATAAGGGTGTAGAAGGTTTATGTGAGCAAATCATAGCAAAAAAAAACCAAAAAAAACAAAAAAAAACCCCTTTCCTAACCTGGGGAAAGACACAGATATCAAAATCTAAGAAGCACAGAGAACTCCCATTAGATTCAATAAAAACTGACCATCAAAAAGGCATATCATAGTCAAATTCACACAATACTCTGGCAAGGACAGGATCATGAAAGCAGCAAGGGAAGACAGATCAGGTTTCCAGCAGACCTGTGACAGAACTTGGCAGGCCAGAAAGGAGTGGCAGGATATATTCAGTGTGCTGAACTGGAAAAATATGCAGCAAAGAATTCTTTATCCAGCAAATCTGACTCTCAGAATAGAAGGAGAGATTAAAAGTTTTCCAGACAAACAAAAATTAAAGGAGTTTATGACCACTAAACCAGCCCTGCAAGAAATTTTAAAGGGGAATCTCTAAGGGGAGAAAAGAAGAAAAAAAAAAAGAATATACATTCTTCTCCAGTGCATATGGAATGTTTTCCAGAATAGATCACATGCTGGGACACAAATCAGCCCTCAACAAGTACAAAAAGATTGAGATCATATTGTGCACATATTCAGAGCACAATGCTATGAAACTTGAAATAAACCACAAGAAAAAATTTGGAAAGACAGCAAATACTTGGAGATTAAAGAACATCCTACTAAAGAATGAATGGGCTAACCAAGAAGTTAAAGAGGAAATTAAAAAGTACAACGGAAGCCAATGAAAATGATAACACCACAGCCCAAAACCTCTGGGATGCAGCAAAGATGGTCATAGAAGGAAAGTATATAGCAATCCAGGCCTTCCTGGAAGGAAGAAGGAAGGAAGAAAGGTCTCAGATACACAACCTAACCTTACACCTTAAAGAGCTGGAAAAAGAACAGCAAATATAACCCAAATCCAGCAGAAGACAAGACATAATAAAGACTAGAGCAGAAATCAATGCTATCAAAACCAAAACAAAAAACAAAAAACAAAAACAAAAACAAAAAAACCCAGTAGAACAGATCAATGAAAACAGAGCTGATTCTTTGAAAGCATTAAAAAAATTGATAAACCACTAGCCAGTTTGATCAAAAAGAAAAAGGAAAGGACCCAATTAAATAAAATCCAGAATGAAAGATGAGAGATCACAACCAACACAGCAGAAATACAAGCAATAATAAGAGAATATTATGAGCAATTATATGCCAATGAAATGGGCTACCTGGATGAAATGGACAAATTCCTAGAAACATATACAGTACCAAAAATGAAACAGAAAGAAGTAGAAATATTTGAACAGACCCATAACCAGTAAAGAAATCAAGTTAGTAATCAAAAATTTCCCCCCAAAAAACAGAGTCCAGGACCAGATGGCTTTCCAGGGGAATTCTAGCAAACATTTAAGGAAGAATTTACACCTATTCTCTTGAAACTGTTCCACAAAACAGAAATGGAAGGAAAAGTTCCAAACTCTTTCTATGAAGACAGCATTACCTTAATTCCAAAACCAAAACAAAGACCCCACTAAAAAGGAGAACTATACACCAATTTCCCTGATGAACATGGAGGCAAAAATCCTCAACAAGATATTAGCCAACAGGATCCAATAATACATTAAAAAAATTATTCACCACGACCAAGTGGGATTTATACCTGGGATGCAGGACTGGTTCAATATCCACAAAACAATCAATCTGACTTATCACATCAATAAAATCAAGGACAAGAACCCCATGATCCTTTCAATAGATGCAGAGAAAGCATTTGACAAAATACAGCATTATTTTTCTTGATAAAAAAAAACCCTCAAGAAAGTAGGGATAGAAGGAGCATACCTCGAGATCATAAAAGTCATATATGAAAGCCTGAATGCTAATATCATCCTCAATGGGGAAAAACTAAGAGCTTTCCCCCTAAGGTCAGGAACAAGATAGGGATGCCCACTCTCGCCACTGTTATTCAACATAGTATTGGAAGTCTTAGCCTCAGCAATCAGACAACACAAAGAAATAAAAGGCATCCAAATTGGCCAGGAGGTGGTCAAAATTTCACTCTTCACAGATGACATAATACTCTATATGGAAAACCCAAAATAGTCCACCAAAAACAGTTAGATCTGATCCATGTATTCAGCAAAGTTGCAGGATATAAAATAAAAACACAGAAATAGGTTGCATTCCTATATACCAACAATGAAGCAACAGAAAGAGAAATCAAGGAATCGATCCCATTTAAAGTTGCACAAAAAACCATAAAATACCTAGGAATAAATCTAACCAGAAGGTAAAAAATTTATACACTGAAAACTACAGAAAGCATATGAAAGAAATTGGAGAAAACACACAAAAAAATGGGAAAATAGTCCATGCTCCTGGATAGGAAGAACAAATATTGTTAAAATGTCAATACTACTCAAAGTATTCTACATATTCAATGCAATCCCTATCAAAACAACATCAGCATTCTTCACAGAGCTAGAACAAACAATCCTAAAATTTGTATGGAACCAGAAAAGAACCCAAATAGCCAAAGCAATCTTGAAAAAGAAAACCAAAGCTGGAGGCATCACAATCCCGGACTTTAAGCTGTGTTACAAACCTGTAATCATCAAGACAGTATGGTACTGGCACAAGAACAGACACTCAGATCAATGGAACAGAATAGAGAACACAGAAATGGACTCACAAATGTATGGCCAACTAATCTTTGACAAAGCAGGAAAGAATATCCAATAGAATAAAGACAGTCTCAGCAAATGGTGCTGGGAAAACTGTATAGCGACATGCAGAAGAATGAACCTGGACCACTTTCTTACACCATACACAAAAGTAAACTCAAAATGCATAGAAGACCTAAACGTAAGACAGGAAGCCATCAAAATCCTCGAGGAGAAAGCAGGCAAAAACCTTTTTGACCCTGGCCACAGCAACTTCTTTCTCAACACGTCTCTGGAGGCAAGGAAAACAAAAGCAAAAATGAACTATTGGGACCGCATCAAAATAAAAAGCTTCTGCACAGTGAAGGAAATAATCAGCAAAACTAAAAGGCAACCGACAGAATGCAGGAACATATTTGCAAATGACATATCAGATAAAGGGTTAGTATCCAAAATCTATAGAGAACTTACCAAACTCAACACCCAAAAAACAAACAATCTAGTGAAGAAATATGCAAAAGACATGCATAGACACTTCTCCAAGGAAGACATCCAGATGGCCAACCGACACATGAAAAAATGCTCAACATCACTCATCATCAGGGAAATACACATCAAAACCACAATGAGATACTACCTCACACCTGTCAGAATGGCTAACATGAACAACTCATTCAACAACAGATGTTGGTGAGGATGCAGAGAAAAAGGATCTCTTTTTCACTGCTGGTGGGAATGAAAACTGGTACAGCCACTCTGGAAAGCAGTGTGGAGGTTCCTGAGAAAATTAAAAATAGAACTACCCTATGACCCAGCAATTGCACTACTAGGTATTTATCCAAGGGATATAGGGATGCTGTTTCTTTTTTTTTTTTTCATTTTGTAAGATAGTTTATTTTATTTTTTATGTCTTTTTTTTATATATATATGAAATTTATTGACCAATTGGTTTCCATACAACACCCAGTGCTCATCCCAAAAGGTGCCCTCCTCAATACCCATCACCCACCCTCCCCTCCCTCCCACCCCCCATCAACCCTCAGTTTGTTCTCAGTTTTTAACGGTCTCTTATGCTTTGGCTCTCTCCCACTCTAACCTCTTTTTTTTTTTTCCTTCCCCTCCCCCATGGATTCCTATTAAGTTTCTCAGGATCCACATAAGAGTGAAACCATATGGTATCTGTCTTTCTCTGTATGGCTTATTTCACTTAGCATCACACTCTCCAGTTCCATCCACGTTGCTACAAAAGGCCATATTTCATTTTTTCTCATTGCCACATAATATTCCATTGTGTATATAAACCACAATTTCTTTATCCATTCATCAGTTGATGGACATTTAGGCTCTTTCCATAATTTGGCTATTGTTGAGAGTGCTGCTATGAACATTGGGGTACAAGTGCCCCTATGCATCAGTACTCCTGTAAGGGATGCTGTTTCAAAGGGGCACATGCACTACCATGTTTATAGCAGCACTATATATATATATATACACAATGGAGTATTACTCGGCAGTCAAAAAGAGTGAAATCTTGCCATTTGCAACTATGTGGATGGAACTAGAGGGTATTACGCTAAGTGAAATTAGTCAGAGAAAGACAAAAATCATATGACTTCACTCATATGAGGACTTTAAGATACAAAACAAATGAACATAAGGGAAGGGAAGCAAAAGTAATACAAAAACAGGGAGGGGTACAAAAATATAAGAGACTCTTAAATATGGAGAACAAATAGAGGGTTACTGGAGGGGTTGTGGGAGAGGGGATGGGCTAAATGAGTAAGGGGCATTAAGGAATCTACTCCTGAAATCATTGTTGCACTATATGCTAACTAACTTGGATGTAAATTAAAAAAATAAATTGAATAAAAGCTTAAAAAAAGTAAGAAACAAAAAATTAAAAAAGAATTCAGAATAAAAAAAGATATGATTCCATGGCAATATTACCTAACCTTTTTAACAGTAATATATCTTTCTACCTCTAAGAGTGTTTATATGTTGGACCAAGGAGCAATAATAGTTAAACTTAAGTGCCAAGGGTTGTGAATAGATCACTAAAAATCTTAATGGCACCCAGCGGCCTATAAGAGAAAGCCTTATTGTTTCAGAGGAACTGCTGATGCACATGTTACTATTCAACACTGCAGGTTATCACCATGGTGGCTCAGACAACCATGGACTGATGGGTGAAATGTCAACACTATGGAAAGGGAAATATAGTTTGTTAGCATGTAGGATAGTACTTATGAGCTCATATGGATTCTGGAGGTAGACATCCTGGGTTTGATGTCTCTGCCATTTACTAACTCTGACTTTATGCAAGCTACTTAACCCCAATATTTCTCAACTTCTATATCTTTAAAAATGAAAATAGAGGTGCCTGGGTGGCTCAGTCAGTTAAGCATCTGACTCCTTATTTCGGCTCAGGTCATGATCTCAAGGTTTGTGAAATTGAGCCCTCATCAGGCTCTGTGCTAAGGGCATGGATCCTGCTTGGGATTCTCTCTCTCCCGCTCTCTCTCTCTCTCTCTCTTTGCTCCACCCCTACTCTCTCTCTCTCTCAAAATAAATAAATCAACATTTTTTAAAAAGTGAAAATACTACTACTGGAGCACCTGAGTGGCTCAGTCAGTTGAGTGTCCAACTCTTGATTTCAGCTCAGGTCATGATCCTGCAGTTTGTGGGATCGAGCCCCTGTCAGCAGGGAGCCTGCCTGGGATACTCTCTCCCTGTCCCTGTGCCCCTCCCCTACTTGTGCTCTCTGTCTCTCTCTCAAAATAAATAAATAAATATTTTGAAAACCTACTACCTATCTCATGGGGTTACTGGAAGAACTAAATGAGTAATTAACTAAAGCCCTTAGAATGATACCTAGGAAATGGTGTCAATAAATCTTCAACATCACAATCAGTAAATCTTTTTTTTCTAGTCTGTGACTGTTCATGTCCAATCCGTTTTTCAGTCTGTGGGGAAAAAAAAAAGACAGCCCAGCCCACTAGGCTCAAAGTGAACTATGCCAGTAATGATATGGAGAAAGTTTTACTCATAAGGATTTCTCTCAGAGAGAAAGCTCTATCATTAACAGTAAGAATAGGCTGGTAGGTGTTTGGTGTGAACTTCAGGCCTTCCAGATTTCCAACATAATTTACAGGGTCTAGGTGTTGGCTGTCACAAGGTTGATTCAGAAAAGAGGTCAACTGTTGTGCACAATAGAAGAAGAATGGGGAATTTCACTGGGTGAGGATCTGCACAGGTGGAGCTATGCAGAAGGAGAGAGGAAGGAAAGGCATAAGGATACTGGGGGAAGAGAGGGTGACAAGAACCCGGAAGCAGCAGCAGCAAAGAAGGTTTGAGAAAACAGAATTGCTTAAGAGTCTTTTTTTTTTAACTTCCCCTAAAAACTCTGAAGTAAATTCTACATTGCTCACTAACACTGTTGTGTGAAGATATTCTTTTGGGAAATTCAAAGAGGTATTTATTCCTGGGTTCAGGTGGATGCCAGGGAAACAAACCAAAGCAAGCAACAAAAAAATGTGCACAGGAAGGACCCAAACAAGGAGAAATTGAGAGTAAATGTCCCCAGGTATTAGGAAAAATTGTGAAGAAAGCTTCAGACATTCCAGGGCAGGGAATTGGCTGGAATCTTAGTCAATGGCACTAAACACTGCCTTAACTTCAATGACCTCAAGGGCATGTTAAAGCTGACAAAAGATCAAAAAGTTATTTTATTTTATTATCTAATTTTTTTAACTGCGGAACTCTAACTGGAAGGACATACGGTGTTCTTTTATAAGGTATTTAGCAAAGATATGGTATGATATGCCATAGAGACCATAGACTGAGAATATTCTGCAAAGGAGGAAAATAAAGGGCAGCAATGCAAGCAAAGATTAATAGGACTCATCATGGTAATGAGGGAAATTAAAATGCTGAGTGGAGATTAAAACCCATCTCAATTAATAATAGACATTTAAAAATGTCACAAACATGCTCACATCCATTATCTCATTTAATCTTGTTGCTAAGCCTATTATTGAGATAGAGCAGGGATTATTCCTCCCCCTTCTTGGAAGCAGATGCAACCACCTTTAATAAATCACATCTTTAGCCCATAAAACCTCAACAAACTGGGAAGCAAATTTAAGTGGTCTGACCACTGGTCTGGAGTTCATTTGTTCTTTCATTCAACAAGTTTATATTGAGAACGAACTAACTATCTTGCTCCATGTTGGGGGCTATAACTGAGAGATCTCTTGACTACAAACTATATCTTCTTGGAAATAATGGCTGGTAGGGCGGACAGTTCACAAATATCAAGCCAGGATAGAAGTGAGTGAGTTGTGTGTCCAGAACTTCTTCATACTCTCTGTACCTCTGCAGCAAATATATCCTGGCAATAGATGCAACTTTATTCAAGCCTGCCTACCAGACCTAGGTCCTAAAGAACATGTCAGGAGATGCTTGGATATTTGTGGCCAGGTATATGCTTTAGATACTGCATTATTCCAGTTGTTCTGTCCCAGAGGCACCTTGTTCCCACTGAATACTATTGCTTAATTTCAAGGCCTTTGACTGGTTTAAGCAAACACAATTTATGTGCTCCCTGTGCTACCTGGGACTAGTGTCAATAGTACTTCCAACATCTCCAATATAAATAAATTCATACGTCTGATCCTCACTTCTATCATAGGAAGGTGAATACTATTCAATTCATAGGGTCACTGGAACACTGGATAGATTATTATACAGAAATAGCTAACAAATGTAAGTGCTTAATAAATGTTTGTTGTTATTATTACTACTAGTAATGTTCTATTATACAGATGAAAGATTAATTACTTAACCAAAATCACATAGGTAGTAAGGAGTAGAGGCTGGCTCTAATTGCAGAGCCAGCAGTTTTAACCGTTCAACTATCCTGAAACAGAAATGTAATTATGTCTAGCAATGAGGCTGAAGCAGAGGGTCAATGAAAATGAAGTCAGAATGGTGAGCATCAGAAAGGGGGAAAAAAAACTGTAAGAAACCTTTACAATAACTTGACTTGATGAAAGCAATGACTAGATTCAGTGAAAAGAATACAAGCTAACAAGCCTCAGGACAAAAATGTAAGAACAGGGATTATTATCTTAATGGCTCATTTGCTTCTAAACATTAAACCAGTGAAGGATGGAGAGAATATTGGGGGCTAACACAAATCAGAAGCCTTCTGTGCCTCTAAGAAATCAGAGAGAACATTGAAAGGCAATATGGGCAGATATGATAAGCTGACACAGAAAAGGAAAAGAAATTCACAATGGATATTTTCACATAAAAGCTACAAGAAAACTCTCAGATATACATGAAAGAAAAAAATAAGAATAGATTTACAGATTAATGTTCAGAAAAAAATTATGAAAATGAATATAACATAAAAAACTTCATCAGAGCAATGGAAGCCATCAACAAAATGAAAAAGAAAATCTAGTGAATAGGAGAAAATATTTGGAAACCATATATCCAGTAAGGGGCTGATACCCAAGGTATCCAAGGTACTCATACAACTTGACAGCAAAAAACTAAAAAACAAATAGCCCAATTAAAAAATGGGCAAAGGACCTGAGTAGACTTTTTTTTCGCCAAAGAAGACATACACATGGTCACAGGTACATGAAAAAATGCTCAACATTACTAATTATCAGGGAAATGCAAACCACAGCGAGGTATCACTTCACACCTGTTGGGATGTCTATTATCAAAAAGACAAAAGATAACAAATGTAGGTAAGGATGTTGAGAAAAGGGAGCCCTTGTGCACTACTGGTGGGAATGCAAAGTGATATATACACTATGGAAAACAGTATGGAGACTCCCCCCCCCCCAAATTAAAAATAGAACTACCCTGCGATCCAGCAATCCCACTTGTGGGTATATATCTAAAGGAAACAAAATCATTTTCTCAGAAAGATATCTATACTCCCTTGTTTATGGCAACACTACTCACAAAAGCCAAGATACTGAAACAACCTAAGCATCTGATGACAGATGAGTGGATAAAGAAAACACACACAATGGAATATTATTCCCATAAAAAAGGAAATCTTGCCATTTGTTACAACATGGATGAAATTGGAGGGCATTATGCTAATTGAAATAAGACAGAACAGAAAAGACAAATATTGCACAGTATCTAAAAAAGAGAGAAAAAATGAACTCATAGAAACAAGAGTAGAAAAGTGGCTGCCAAGAGCTGGGGAAGAGGGAGAGAAAAAGGAAGAGGTTGGTAAAAGGGTATAAACTTCTAGTTATAAGATGAATAAGGTCTGAGGATCTAACATATAACCTGGTAACTATAGTTGATAACACTATATTGTATCAGTGAAATTTGCTAAGCGAGTAGAACTAAAGTGGTCTCACCAAAAATCAATACATATCTGAGGTGATGGATTTGTTAATTAATGCAATGTGTAGAATCCTTCCACAATGTATACATGTACCAAATTATCACACTGTATATTTTAAATATCTTACAATTTTGTCAATTATACCTCAATAAAGCTAAAAAAAGAAAGAAATATAACAAATGTCCCAATGATTCCTATAATGTTTAGAAATATATGAGGTTTCAGTGTCTTTAGCAATGACCATTTTGATACAGTTTTTCAAATGACGTGATCATTTGGGCAAAAGACAGATCTATGAGAGTATATCCCTTACTGATTATATCCCACTTTCAGGTATCACTATCTCTTTCAGTTGCCTACCTTATAACACAATACCTAATGGCTTTAAATCAACAATTTATTATTTCTCACAATTCATGTTGGTTTACCTGAGCTCATTTATGTGTGGCATTCAGTTGGGGGTGGAGTGTGGGGGTCACCTTGGGGATGGACTTACTTGGTTACAGCTAGAATGACTGGATCTGTATTTTCATGTGACCTTTTATCCTTGGCTTTTTTTTTTCCTCTTCAAGGCTGTCTTTCAAGAGGTCAAATAGAAACTGTGCTTCTGGTTTCCCATTCTGCATATGAAGAGCTTGGAAGCCACCACTCCATCCCCCAAACAAAAAGCTAAACAGATAAAAACTCCACAACTCTTCTAGAATTTGTAAGATAGATGAGGACACACATACCACTGCCCCTAAGACTGGAGACACTAACAGGCAACTACAGGGCATAACAATTTTACCAGAGCGGAGGCTCAAGTGCAGAAACTGCTGTAGGAACCAATGCCGGGGTAACTGATGATCCCACTCGAGGCTCAGCGTAGACAAGTCTGAGAGTTAAAAATTCCAGGGAGATGCCGTCATAGGGGCCTCCAGAATTTTGTGAGTTCTATCTCTAGGGGCTCATACTTATTTCCACAGTAAATACCAGAGAATAATCCCTTCATGCTTCTGGCAGAAGAGGGAAAAGAAACCATTTTGAAATATGCTAGCATACTCTGTTCTTAACAAAGTCTGCCCTCAAAGAACTAGTTAAGCAGAGTCTAACCTCTTGGAGTATTATCGGGGAATTACTGACCTGGGTAAAGGGAACTACCCAACTCCAGCTAGCTCTAGCCTTCCATTTAGGAGAAGGGGAATAATCAACTCCAGTCTACTGCAGTGAAAGCAGTACTTAGGGGGAAACAAAGCATTGAGTGCATACATTAGAAAAATCAGTAATCTAAGTATCCACTTTAGGAAACTAGAAAAAGAAGAGCAAATTAAACTCAGAGTAAGCAGAAGAAAAGACATAATAAAAATTAGAACAGAAATCAATGAATAAGAAAACTGCAAATTATTAAAAATGGAAATTAATGAAACCAAAGAATGGTTCTTTGAAAGATCAATAAGATCAATAAACCTCTACTCAGTCTACCTAGGAAAAAAGAGAGAGGATATAAATTACTAATACCAGAAATTAAAGCAGGGAAATCACAACAGATACTATGAAAATTAAAAGATTAATAAAGGAATACGATGAATAATTCTATGCCCACAAATTTGATAACCTAGATTAAATGGACTATTCCTTGAAAAACCAATCTTCCAAAGCTCATCCAAGAAGAAATAGATCATCTGAATAGGTCTATACCTAGTAAATAAATTTAATCAATAATTAATAATCTTCCAAAACAGAAAGCACCAGACCCAGATGAATTCACTGGCAAACATTTAAGGAAAAAATTATATCCATTCTCTATAATCTCTTTCAGAAGACAGAAGCAGGGATAATGCTTCCTAACTCATTATATGAGGCCCACATTGCCCTAATACCAAACCAAAGACATTAGAAGGAAACTACAGACCAACATCTCTCATAAACATAAATACAAAAATCCTCAACAATATTACAGAATCAATAGCACCAATGAAACTGGAAAATCAACAATATTAGAAAATTGAATGTAACTATGTATTTAAAAAATAATATAACATGACCAAGTGGGATTTATCCCAGTTATGCCAGGCTGGTTAAACATTTGAAAATCAATTCATGTAATCCATCACATCAACAGACTAAAAAAGAAAAATCATATGATCATATCAATAAGAGTGGAAAAAGTATTTGGCAAAAATCTTACACCCATTCATGATAAAAACTCTCAGTAAACTAAGAATAGAAAGGAATTTTTTTCAATCTGATTTTTAAAAAATCTTCAAAAAACCTACAACTGATGTCATACTTTATGAGGAACTCAAAGCTTTCCCACAAACATCAGGTAGATGGCAAGAATGTCCCTTCTCACCACTCCTTCCATTGCACTGGAGCTCCATGCTAATGCAATAAGAAAAGGAAATAAAAGCTGGACTGACTGTGAAGAAAGAAATAAAAACTGTCTTTGTTTACAGATAATATGATCATCTATGTAGAATATCCCCCTCCCCAAAAATATCAACAAAAAATCTCCTTTATTATAGCAAGGTTGAAGGCTACAAAGTTAACATACAAAAGTCAATCACTTTCCTGTATATAGCAATGACCAAGTGTAATTTAAGGTTAATTTTAAAAATTAGAAAAAAAGGGTGAGGAGCACCTGGGTGGCTCAGTCGGTTAAGCGTCCAACTTCAGCCAGGTCATGATCTCATGGTTCTTGACTTTGAGCCCTGTATCGGGCTCTGTGCTGACAGCTCAGAGACTGAAGCCTGCTTCAGATTCTGTGTCTCCCTCTCTCTCTGTCCTTCCGCCACTCACACCCTGTTTCTCTCTGTCAAAAATAAATAAGAAAAAAAAATCAAAAAAATTTTTAATAATGAAATTAAAAGCACAATACAATTTACAGTACCACTCCCAAAAGTGAAATACTTAGGTATAAATCTAATAAAATATGTACAACATCTATATGAGAAAAAGCATAAAACTCTAATGAATGATTTAAAAAAAACTAAATAAACGGAGAGATATTTCATGTTCATGAATAAGAAGACTCAATATTTGGGGCACCTGGGTGGCTCAGTCAGTTAAGTCTCTGACTTCAGCTCAGGTCATGATCTCACAGGTGTGGGTTCGAGACCCATGTCAGGCTCCGTGCTGACAATTCAGAACTTGGAGCCTGTTTCAGATTCTGTGTCTGCCCCTCCCCTGCTTGTGCTGTCTCTCTCTCTCTTTCTCTGTCTCAAAAATAAAATAAAAACATTAAAAAAAAAAAGAAGACTCAATATTTGCCATGATGTCAGTTCTTCCGAACTTGTTCTATGGATTCAATGCAATGCCATTCAAACTGATAGCAAGTTATTTTGTAGATATCAACAAAATGACTACACATTTAAATGGAGAGTCAAAAGACAGAATAGCCAATACAATATTGAAGGAGAAGAACAAAGTTGGAGGACTGACAGTCTTCCAACCTCAAGACTTATTCTAAAGCTACAGTAATCAAGACAATGTGCTTTGGTGAAAGAATAGATAAATAGATCAATAGAACAAAGCAGAGAGCCTAGAAATAGAGCCACATAAATATAGTCAACTAATCTTTGATAAATGAGAAAAGGCAATGGAGCAAGCCTCTTCAACAAATGGTGCTGGAACAACTGAATGTTAAAAAATGAACCTAAACTCAGACTTTACAAATATTCACAAAAATCAACTAAAAATGTGATAATAGATTTAGATGCAAACCTATGCATTTTTTAAGATGCAAAACTATAAAACTCTTAGACAATAACACATGAGAAAGTCTAGATGACCTTGGGTATTATAATAACTTTTTAGATGCAATGCCAAAGGCAAAATCCATAAATAAATAATTGATAAGCTAAACTTCATTAAAATTAAAAACTTCTGCTCTGCAAAATACAATGTCAAGAGAATTTGAAGGCAAGCCATAGGCGGGGAGTAAATATTTGCAAAAGCTTCTTCTGATAAACAACTGTCATCCAAAATATACAAAGAATTCCTAAAACTCAACAATTAGAAAATATGCAACCCAGGGTGCCTTGGTGGCTCAGTTGGTTGGTTAAACATCTGACTCTTGATTTCAGTTCAAGTCATGATCTCATGGTCATGGGATCAAGCCCCATGTTGGGATTTGTGCTGAGCATGGAGCCTGCTTGAGATTCTCTCTCTCCCTCTCCCTCTGCCCCTCCCCCACTCACACACACACACTCTCTCTCAAATACACACACACATACATACATATATACAAGAAAATACACAACCCAATTAAAAAACAGGCCAAAGACCTTAACAGACACATCACCAAAGTAGATATACAAATGACAAGCATATAAAAAGGTACTTCACATCATATGCCATTAGGGAAATAAAACTTAAAACCACAGTGAGATATGACTACATGCCTATTAGATACCCAAAATCTGAAACACTGACAGCACTAAACACTGGCAAGGATGTGAAGCAAGAGGAACTCTCACACATTACTGGTGGGATGCAAAATAGTACAGCCACATTGGAAGACAGTTCGTGGAGATTTGTTACAAAACTAAACATACTCTTAACCATATGATCTAACAGATGGGCTCCTTGGTATTTGTGCAGAGGAGTTGAAAACTTGTGTCTGCACAAAAACCTGCACATTGATGTTTATAGCAACTTTATTCATAATTGCCAAAACCTGGAAACAACCAAGATGCCCTTCAGTAGACCAATGGATAAATAAAGTGTGGTACATCCAGATGATGGAATTATTCAGCACTTGAAAAAAACTATCAAGCCATGAAAAGACATAGAGGAACTTTAAAGTCATATTACAAAGTGAAAAAAGCCAGTCTGAAAAATGTACACTCTATGATTCCAACTATATGGCATTCTGGAAAAGGCAAAACCATGGAGACAAAAAGATCAATGATCGTCAGGGGTTGGGTGAGAGAGATAAATAAGTGGAACACAGAGAATTTGGGGGCAGTAAAAATACTCTGTTGCTATTGTAGTGATGAATATATGCCATCACACATTTGTCTAAATCCATAGACTGTACAACACCAAGAGCAAACCCTAAGGTAAAAGATGGACTTTGGGTTATTATGATCTGTCAACCTTTTTTTTTTTTTTAATTTTTTTTTCAACGTTTTATTTATTTTTGGGACAGAGAGAGGCAGAGCATGAATGGGGGAGGGGCAGAGAGAGAGGGAGACACAGAATTGGAAACAGGCTCCAGGCTCTGAGCCATCAGCCCAGAGCCCGACGCGGGGCTCGAACTCACGGGCCGCGAGATCGTGACCTGGCTGAAGTCAGACGCTTAACCGACTGCGCCACCCAGGCGCCCCTGTCAACCTTTTTTTTACGAAGGTTCATCCTTGGTAAAAACAAACAAACAAACAAACAAACAAACCAATGTGCCATTCTGGCGAGTGTGGTTGGTGATAGGGGAGGCTATACATGTGTGAGGGCAGGGGTATATGGGATATCTCTGAACCTTCCTCTCAATTTTGTTGTGAATATGAAACTGCTCTAAAAAGTTAAGTCCTTAAAATAAGTAACAGTTAAAAAGCCGTAACACTGAGGTTACATTCTGCTGATCAAAGCAAGGTGCAAGACAAGCCCAAATTCAAGGGATGGGAATGTAGACATCACTCCTTAATGAAAAGAGCCGCAAGACATTATAGTAATGGTTTTCAATCAACTCTGGGAATGTGGTACTTTGAAAAATATTAGAGGGACTTCAGACCAGCCTTCGAAATTATGAAATTTAGTGACCTGGATAATCCCTGGAAAATCTTAAATCCATGATTGCCATACCTCCTTCAAAATTAATCACTTCATTTTGCTTTTTCCTATATATACTTTCTTTTAGATAATATTACAGAAAGAGAAACAAGGCTAACCTTTGTGCTTGATCACTGATGGATCCAGATTTAAAATAATATGAAATAAATTATATGGTTTCATGTAAATATCTAAATTTCCCACATATAAAAAATTAACTGCATAGACCTGATATATCACATCTCAGAATCCTTTGTAATTCTTTTTCTCATAAATATTAGGGTTTATTTATGGAAGAATTGCAACATGCAGGACTGAAACTGTTAAATTCTTTAGGTAGAAAAAATTAGTCAAACTTTCAGGACAAAATGTTACTCTTCTTAACTCAGATTTGGGAATCAACTTTTATTCATGTTGGCACAGACTGCTGTAAGTGTCTGAAACAAAGTAAGTGAAGGAAATCAATGTACTATATCAATCTTATGTAACTGTTCCCTTTCACCCAGTCCTGGAGAGGCACTATCTTGTGTGGTGCTTGGAACAACAAAAACAAAGAACATAACAAAACAAAAATAATGTAATGGTAACTGGCACCACCTTTGAGTAGAATCAAAGAGTAGCTAAGGAAGAGAAAACAAAAACAAAAACAAATAAATGCTCTTTTAAATGCCCAACATGCAATAAAATCACTCTTTCTACTTTCAAAGAGGACCTGTAAATTGATTAAGATAGAGTGTTATTGTAGGAACTTCTTTCAATTTAGATCTACTCCTAAAATATACTTTGTTCACAACACTATATATATCTCCTCAAGTTAAATAGCCCAAACTGTGGTGGCACAATCCCAATAGTTACTTAACAAGGTCTGCACCGATGTGTGTTGCCTAATCCATATTAGCTCCACACCTCATAAACTGCACACTATTGTAGTAGGAAAACTGTCACCAAGGCACAACTTTAACTTGTTTACTGTCCTATGAGTGATTCTTAGATTTTTTTTTCACAATATTCAGAAACACTTTTCAAGTTTCCTGGGGATTTTGCCCACAAACAATCTATATTACTAATTTCCACCATTACATTAAACAATGGCTAAATCAAGAAGTCTCAAACCCAGCAGTTGACAAAAATTTTAATCAATTAATTTAGCGAAAAATAACTGGAGGCATTCTATATATGAGGACTGACTCAGAGTACCCAGAATATACCACAGCACAGGGAAGGTGTGCAAGGGTGGTTCCAGAGAGGACTGATGGATGGCTGACTCCCACTGGCACAGAAAGTCCAGTCTGAAGGCTATGCCTACTGCTATGAGACCCTGCTCATTTGGCAGCAGCATCAGCAAAAGTTGGAATCTATGACTCTTGGGATTCATTTGACATGTAGTAAAGTATGCATGGCACATCTTAATCTCAGACAAAAACAAACTTGAGGCCTCCCTAAACATGGGAAATTTGCAAAATTTTGTAATCATGTATGAAAACTTAAGCCAGTGCACCAAGCTGGAGGGAAACATGTCAGTTTTTCATTCCATTGTCATGTTATTTATTTCTAATCTTTACTGGGATATTTTGAAGAGTTAACATGAAGACCAAATTTCCTAGGTCCACTTGTGATCTAATACTCAAGAAGTACAAAATGAATTAACCCCTTTAGCACACTATCCACTGTAGTTTGAACATTAAAGTCTAAATTTCTGGACCATCTTTTGTAACTTGTAATCATCCAGGGCAATGTACTAATTCTTTTTTTTTTTTTTCAATGTTTATTTATTTTTGGGACAGAGAGAGACAGAGCATGAACAGGGGAGGGGCAGAGAGAGAGGGAGACACAGAATCGGAAACAGGCTCCAGGCTCTGAGCCATCAGTCCAGAGCCCGACGCGGGGCTCGAACTCACGGACTGCGAGATCGTGACCTGGCTGAAGTCGGACGCTTAACCGACTGCGCCACCCAGGCGCCCCGCAATGTACTAATTCTTTAGGCACTCTTAGACATGGCTTAGGCTGGACAGCTATGTGTGTTTTTCTGTTTTGCTTCCAAATATAGCCAGTAATAATGATGACTATGAACAACAACTAAAGTTTTCATATGTTGCTTTATTTGCATATGTCTAGCAAAGAGTGAATCAATCCTAGAAGAACATAAGGAAATTAGCATCAAATATGGTATATTTTCTTTTATATGAACCAAGACGAAAGTCTACTAGTTTGTAGTTACCTTAAATGTTTATCATCATCACTTCGACTGGAATTTTGTGACCCTTCTTTTAGAGTTTGGTCTAACAACTTAGTTTTGTTTGTTTGTTTTTTTAATGTTTATTTATTTCTGAGACAGAGAGAGACAGAGCATGAGTGGGGGAGAGGCAGAGAGAGAGGGAGACACAGAATCTGAAGCAGGCTCCAAGCTCTGAGCTGTCAGCACAGATGCGGGGCTCGAACTCACGAACCGTGAGATCATGACCTGAGCCGAATTTGGTCACTCAACCGACTGAGCCACCCAGGCACCCCTAACAACTTAGTTTTAAAAATGATTATCATGAGTATTGCACTGTGGTAGCTTCTATGCTATTTTAGCTTCTAAATACTTGAGGCTTGTTGACGAATGCATTGAAAGACAATAATGAAACCAGGGATCATCGTTTAAGTCATCAGTTATTACACAATGATTCAAATTTAATCACATTGATAATTAGGTTAGGATATCAATTTATGTTAAGTTTTTTCAACTTTACTTTTTTCTTGGCAAACAGACATACAAAAGCTATTGGTTTGGGGTAGGCTTGAGCTACATTCAGGCCTTATATGAATGAATAATATATACACTTTACGTCCATAAATATATATGTTATCCTACTGCAGTTCCAAGCTTTTTGTTCTCAAGATCACTTTATACTCTTAAAAATTATTGAGGACCCTAAAGAACTTTCATATATGTGGTTTATATTTATTGACATTTATCACATTAAAAATTTCAACTGAGATATTTTTAAATAGCAAAATTAAGCCCATTACATGCTAGCAAAATAACATATTTTGTGAAAAACAAGTTCATTTTCAAAAAAACATCAACAAGGATGATATTTTATATTTTTGAAAATCTACCTAATGTCTGGCCTAATAGAGACAGCTGGATTTTCCTACCCATTTTTGCATTCAATCTTTATGACATCACGTATCATGTAGACCCTGGACAACTCAGGAGAAAATGCAAGTAAAAAATGTAAATAATGTCTTACTATTGTTATGAAAATAATTTTTACCTTATGCAGTCCTCAGACCACACTTTGAGAATCATGACTATTGTATAAAACAAATTACATAAGCAATCAAAATGGTATAACCAGTCATAGTATCATTCATAAACTGCTACTAGGGCATGGGAGGAAATTATAAAGCATCCACCATTTGAAAAAACTTCCTGAATGGACAAAACGACAGTACTCAAGTCAAAGAGCAGAATACTGGGTGAAAGTTTGTAGGAGAGAAATATATTGGAATAATAGGAAGAAACACCACATCGAAACAAAGGAAAGGTAATAGATAATACTGGTAGAGCAGACTTGGGACAGACTAAGATTTCTGTATGTCTTTTTTTTTTTTCAACGTTTATTTATTTTTGGGACAGAGAGAGACAGAGCATGAACGGGGGAGGGGCAGAGAGAGAAGGAGACACAGAATCGGAAACAGGCTCCAGGCTCCGAGCCATCAGCCCAGAGCCTGACGTGGGGCTCGAACTCACGGACCGAGAGATCGTGACCTGGCTGAAGTCAGATGCTTACCTGACTGCGCCACCCAGGCGCCCCTGTATGTCTTGATTAATCATATTTAAGTAATATGCAGAGATTTTTTTTTAAGTAAAGAAGTGACAAGTTTGACATGGTGGTTTAGAACATAGTGAAAATTGTAGCAAAGTGACATGAGACAATCAACTTAGCCTCTGAGGAGTCATGCACAAAAATGAAACAATATTATGTTTGGAGACTAAATCAAGTTAATGAGTTTATCTCACTTGTCTTACTCACACCGTATAAATGCTCCATAAATATCAGTTGTTATTGTTGTTATCATGTGTATATTTAAAGATGTCATTTTAGAAACAGAGAAGAGATGGCATGGGCGTGAGGGAGGACAAAGGCAAAGGGACATTAAGAAGAATTCTAACAAATAGGTCTTGCTAAGTTTCTCCAGGTGTATCGCAAATGTCTTATACTCAACCTATAGTATTTCTCCACAAACGTCCACTCTTCATCACACAGCATAAAAACACACAGATCTTTGTCTTTGGGTCTTCTTTTCCTTATGAAGTTTCCCTTATCACATAAAACTTACATTAAAAAATGTAACCACCTTTGCCCTGCTGATCTTTCTTTGTAAGTTTAATTTTCAGACCCAGCCAGGGACACTAAGAGGGTCAACAAAAACGTTTTCCTTCCCTACACCTCAATGTGACTATATTTGGAGATAGGGTTTGGGGGAGGATATTAAGATTAAATAAATCATTAAGGATAGGATCCTAATTCAATAGGATTGGTGGGCTTTATAAGAAGAGGAAGAGAAAGAGCTCCCTTTCTGTCCACATTCACGCACTGAGAAAAGGTCTTGTGAGGACACAGTGAGAAGGGGGCTGGCACCTTGATCGTAGAATTCCCAGCCTCCAGATCTGTGAAAAACACATTTCGGTTGTTTAAGCCACCCAGTCTATTATGTTATGACAGCCTGAGCAGACCAATACAGCTGGCCAACTGAAAGAGTTTACAATAGGCTAATCTGGAACAATTTGAGCAACAATAAATCAATAGTGCAGTATTGGATTATAATCCAAAGTACAAAATAAATATCCATGAATCCATATAATATAGCTATTGAACAAACAAGGAAATGGAGAAGAGATAAATCTCCCATGCAGAAGGAGTCTAAATAATTTATGTAGATCCTTTCCCTGTAGGAGGTGGGGTAGAATTCCTCTTAAGTATGGCCTGAACATTGTGACTTCCTTGCAGAGAGGACAGTATGGAAAGGGAGGAGGCAAAGGGTGAATTTATAGTGGAAAAACTGAAAAACACAACCTCAGGCAGGTGATCAAAGTCAACATCAACCATAGTAAGTCATGCAAATAGTATGTATTCTAATCCTAGTCTAGTCATGATAAAATGTTAGATACATTTCAATAGAGAGACATTCTAAATATATCTGACCAGTACTCCTCAAAACTGTCAAGGTCATTAAGAAAAAAGGAAAGTCTGAGAAACTGCCATAGCCAAAAAGAGCCATAAAAAGATATGACAACTAAATTGTAATGTGATATCCTGAATGGGATCCTGGAATAGACGAGGAACATTAGGTAAAAACAAAGGTCATTTGAATAACAGGTGGGCTCCAGTTAATAATAATGTATTAATATTGGTTCAGTAATTACAACAAAATACCATAGAAATATAAGATGTTAATAATTTGGGACACTAGGTGTGGAATATACAGGAACTCACTGTATTACTTTCACAGTTTTTCTGTAAATCTAAAACTTTTCAAATAAATAAAGCTTCCCCCCCCCCCAAAAAAAAAGCAGTATGTTGAGAAAAGACACACAAGAGCATGTGTGTGAATCTTTCCTGATAGAAATAAGAATACTGGGGTTTGGGGTATGAGGTAGGGACTGGCTGGAAGGAAGCATGAGGGAAATTTCTGAAAGATAAAATGGTCCCTATGTTGATTGGGATGGTGGTTACATGGTACATAAGGAGGAGCCTGATTCCATTTTTTTTTTATCTTTGCCAACACATTTGAAGCCTCCCTGCCTCATGAGCTTCATTCTCTTGTGCTCCATATGTGGGTAAGCTCATAAGAAAGCCTGGGTGATACTTCTTTCACACAGGCAGGAGATTCAAACCATGCAAACCTCTGTTGGACCTCAGGAATTTGCACCCTAACCTCATTCCTAGCAACAATAAGCCAGTCCAGTCTACCCTCATTGCTCTCTCAAACCACTTCAGACCTGCTTGAAGGCACTGCCTTTTCCCAGAAGAACTCAGTTATATGTAATTGATAAGCCAGTGCTTGATTTCGGGTCAGGTCGTGATCTCACAGTTCATAAGTTTGAGCCCCACATTAGACTCTGCTCTGAGAATATGGAGCCTGCTTTGGATTCTTTCTCCTTCTCTCTCTACCCCACCGCCACTCATGTTTTCTCTGTCTCTCTCTCTGTCTCTCTCTGTCTCTCTCTGTCTCTCTCAAAATAAATAAACTTAAAAAAGAAAAGAAACCTCTTAAAAAAAAGTGGCCATAATAATAAGCTTGTCAAAAGTCATCATCCTCTATACTTATAATCATTTTTTTACTGTACATGTCATATTTGAATTTAAAAAACATTTTGGGGGAAGGAAATATGTTCTCCAATATTTGATTAGTAAAGTGATGTTTGTTTAAATAATTCTTTCCATTTGGTGTTTTATTTGCTAATATTGCCAGGGTTCTGAAGCTAGACAAATAATGACACATACTGATGAAAGCTTAAATCAAAAGGAATTTAATGAATACATTGTATAAGAGACTCAGTATAAAATGCTGTAGATCAAAACATCCATATTATGCAGACTTTTGCTGGTAACAGACAATGAGCTAGATTTTGTAACTCAAGGTAGATAGAAAAGAAAATTCTATTATTGTAGTGAATCTGATATAATATGTTACTGAAAAAGTAATAACTATCAAGTTTTGATGTGAATAATGGAAATGATCAATTTCTTAAGCTAACCTGAAGTGAGAAAGATCAGTTAGGAGAGAGTAGCTATATTCCAAGCAAAAGACAATAACATCTGAATAAAGGTGGTTGGAGGAATTGAAGAGAATGGACAAAGATTTTGGGATATTGGTATTCAGAGGCAGTCCCCTGTGAAAGCTGAAAGCCAGATATCTTTTGCTGCTTTCTTAAATTTTAACAGGCATGTGTAATTCAGATTACATTGTGCTAAAATACTCTGTACTTCTCCTATATGATTCTTTTTGTTTATTTGTTTTTTTAGTAGGTTTCATGCCCAGCATGGAGCTCAACCCAGGGCTTGAACTCACTACCCTGAGATCAAGACCTGAGTTGAGATCAACAGTTGGATGCTTAACCAACTGAGCCACCCAGGCATCCATGATTATTTCTAATTTTGATTCTTCCAAAAGCCTTATGAAGTTTTCTATACTTGGAGCTATATTTCTTTTATTTTCTTCTAAGCTAGGTTAATTTAAAACAGGGAAAAACTCAACCTAGTTAATGTGCTTTATAAATATATTTTAAATTATTTTATCACACGTGACATAGAACATGGGGAAACCATAGCAGCTCAGAGTTCATCAGTTTCATACTGTCACCCAATGGCTGAAGCCTGTCAACAAAAGGCCTAATTGGTATTCATCCAGCCTACAGTTGGATACTTAATAGAGTGTTGGGAAACTCAGCCTTGCACATATTCTGTTTCACACTGGGATAAATTACATGGTTGGAAAAGTCTTAAGTCTACTCTAAATTTGTTTCACTATAGATTTGAGTACAATTCAACACTCTAGAGCAGACTTTTTCCATTTCAGCATTATTTACCATGGGGACTGTCATGTCATTGTAGAGTTTCTAGAAGTATCCCTGTCCTCTACCCACTAAATACCAGAAGCATATCCTTATCCTCATTCAAGATAATAAAAATGTTCTTAGGTATTGCCAACTGTCCCCTGAGGTGCAAGATCACTCCAGTTGAGAACCATTGCTCTAGAGTAATCCAGAAGGCCATATATATTAATAATAACCCAGTCTCAAATTCCCACTCTGCCCAACAGTGTGACTTTGGGCAAGTTACCTTCCTTCTCTGAGACCTAATTTCCTTACTTAAAAGAGTAAGGGCTGGGGCGCCTGGGTGACTCAGTCAGTTAAGTGTCTGGCTTCGGCTCAGGTCATGATCTAGTGGTCCATGAGTTTGAGCCCTGCATCAGGCTCTGTCCTGACAGCTCAGAGCCTGGAGCCTGCTTTGGATTCTGTGCCTCCCTCCCTCTTTGCCCCTCCCCTCCCCTCAAAGATGAATAAACACTCAAAAATTTTAAATAATAAATAAGAAAGTGGGGCTAATAATATCTACCTCACAGGGATAAGATGCAGGGAAAACAGAGGCAAAGCACATAACATGCTTCCTAGTACTCAGTAAATGATCAGTAAGAGCTAGTTCTTTTCACAGCCTCAGCGAGTTCTTGCTGATTGATTGACTCCAGTATAAGGCTATACATCAAACTACATACAACTAAAAGAAAAATTTGAGCAGTATATGACTATAGACTTCTACACATAGAAATAATAATTTCTATTTAGGGGGAGTGGGGCTGTACAGTCCCCCTAAAAAATACTCAAACTGAAAAGGGATTTTAGCCCACAGACATAACTATTACTTTTATGGCATTAAGGGCATTGTCAATGATGTTGGCACTACTGTGCTTTCCCTGTAATCTATTCTCAGTAAATGTTTTTGTTTGCAATTAGGCAGAGAGAGAGAGAGAGTACTTTAAAGAAGAATGGGAATTATGCATTTTGGTCAATGAAAGAGCTCCCAAAGTTTTCAAAGGAAGGGGCATTGCTTGAACAGAATTAATCACATTCAAACGGCACAGGGTAGTTTAATGCAACTTAGTTTGCATTGCGTACATTTCTATTGTTTATGAAAGAATTTGCTGCTTTCAGAGGTAAAGTTAGACCAAAGAGACATTTTATAAACTCTTTTCTTCTTTTCTTCAATATTAGGGTTACTAGAAAACATATACAGGATACTCAGTTAAATCTGAATATCATGTAAACAACACATTTTTAGTGTAAGTATATCCCAAATGTTGCCTGTGACATATCCATACTAAAGATTATTCATTGTTTACCTGAAAGTTGACTTTAACCGAACTCTTGTTTTTGTTTTGGAGAGTTTTGTTTGATGTTTTTAAGTCTAGCAACTCTATTACAATATGCAGTACATCCAGCTTAATCCAGGTTCTTATATCTTTGCCCTGGAATACATGTTGTTAGTCTTTCCTCCCAACCTCCCCACTCCAAACTGCACAGAGTGATGTGTTGCTCTCTATGGACAGAGACTAGTGTCAGTACATAGTATCCTTCTAAACAATGTACCTTACTTACACCTGCCTTTACTGCTTTAACTAGCCCTTCTACTCCAAAACACATAAATAAACATGTCTCCTGGCGGTCTGTGCTCCAGCCCATCATTGCTTTTGTAGGATGTTCTTTTTGCCTGGGACAAGCTTTCCTTTCTGCATCCTTCCATCTTCTGCCTGCTGACCACCTACTCATGTATCAAGTCTGCACTCAAATACAGACCCTTTCTGTACAATTCTATTCCTCTGGACAGAGTTAGAGAGTCTCTCCTCTATGGACTTGTGCTCTTACTTAAAAGACTGTATTTCCTATTGCAGTACTTTATATGTAAATTATAATTCAGTATATATTTCCCCACATTAATGAGAAATTTGGTATTACTCAGTTGGTAATTAGCTACTTCCCCTATCCTGTTTTTATAGTGGACAGAAGGTGAGCTAACTTTTCATATTCACATGGGGAAAGGGACATTGCAGGCCATCACATCTTGTGAAGCATTGCTGGGGTAGACAGTGGATATCCTACCTGCTAGTGTTTTTTTGGGTCCAACTTCCCATGATTTATAAGTAGAATCACTGACGAGGTCCAGGAAAGCCTGAACACCATAATTTTCTCTATCCTTGTTGAAGCTGGAACAGACAAGCAGCCCTAGTTTCCTTCAAATTACACCTGTGATGGAAAAATATAGGCTCAACCCTTGGATTTTAGGAAGGCTATCTCTGTGCAGACTGAGTTCAGGAATTTTACAAGAATCTTACTTTATTTTTCATAAGAGTTGATGTTTGAGGGAATCCCCTTGTCAAGTTACAGCAGAGTATCTGTGATATTTTTTCCCAAAATATTTGCTTTATTGGACAATGAGTTCTGTAAGTGTGACATCTATGGTTTATTCATCTCTGTAATCTTAGAGTTCAACATAGTGCCAGACTCACGATAATAATTCATAGAAGATTCTGGCATTTGCTGAGTGACTACATGAAATATGGTCTATCACTTGATTTATCAAAAGTAAGAAAATATTTAATCTGGTTTTATTATCAATATACAAATCCACCCAATTTGCCCAAACATGTCATTGTTATCATTACTCATTTTTGACACCATTTATTTCTGGGGTGCCTGGGTGGCTCAGCTGGCTAACCATCTGACCCTTGATTTCAGCTCAGGTCATGATACCATGATAGAGCCCCGCTTCAGGCTCTGAGCTGAGCATGAAGCCTCCTTGGGATTCTTTTCCCCCTTGCTCTCTGCCCCTCCCCCGCTCACATTCTCTCTCTCTCTCTCTCTCTCTCTCTCTCTCTCTTTCACTCAAAATAAATAATTAATAAAAAGATATTTCTAATGCTGATTATGCTAGCAAAGCCTTCTTATCTAGACCTTCATAATGCTATTGCTATATACTAAAACATCATACTTGAGAGTGTATATGTGTGATAAAGGCACTACAGACACCCATTAACACATTTTCAGTGGGTTTTTCAAATCTTAACAACCACTAAAATGTACATTGGAGTTAACTTGTATGCACATAACCTACATTATTTACTCTGAATATTTTAAATAATAATTTAAAAAATAACTTCCAATGTAAACGCTACCATCATACCTCCTATTCAGGACGGTGGTATGCATATGTATTCAAATGTATAAATCACACTAAATAAACTTGTTTACTTGACCACTTGACAGTCAAGTTACCTGTCATTCTAAAAGGACTAGTCATGTCAGGATTTTTTCTGTAATAGACTCTATTTCAAGGATCTAAACATTTCTTTTATTGACTAATAGTTATATTTTTACTAAATGCTTTTCTAGTCTTTTCTTCCATTAGCTTAAACAATGTCACACAACTAAATATGATTTAATTTACTTATCTTCTTAGGAGTTTTCAAATTAATAAATTTACTTTCAAAAATATCTCCTAAGACCATGTTAACTGCTTTGTTTCAGGAATGTGGTAAGCAACAAACCAGCTCCAGCCCATCCAACAGTATCCCAAACACATATGCATATTTCATCAGTGTATGCTTTGGTTTCACATTGCTTTGACCCTTTCTGGCCTTTCCTTCATTCATTTAGTTCTCTTTCTTCTTTCTCCTTTTCCTTATTGGCCTAGCCTATCTCCCAAACCTGCATGAAAATGAAAGAAAAAAAAAAGAAAGAAAAAGAAAAGAAAAAGCCTGCTAAAAAGAAGGTGCTATTTGGCTCTGCTTTTCAGAACAATGCTGTATATTACATTACAATGACATAGATTATAATAACAACAGAGCTCTTTTCTCATTATGATGAACATAATGAGAATGATAAATGGATTCAAATAAAATCTACTCAAAATACACTGCTCAGATTTCTGACTCCTCCTTCATTGCTCTATATAGCCCTGTTTCATGATGTTGTTATCTTTTTTTGAAATAAAAAAAATAGCTTGCTAATTAAAGAATCTGTCACATACACTTTATATATGTGTACTACAATATCTCCAAGCTAGGAGACATTTCCCTGTCACAGCACTGTTCGTTCATTCAGTACTTATTCTGTTTGCCATTGAGTTAGGGGAATGGTGAATTTCTAAAGATGAGATGTAGTGCAGTGGAATGAGCACCACATAAGGAGTCAGCTGATCTGAGTTCTAATTTCAGCCCTATATTCACTTTTTATTACCATGTAATAAACTAGCAGGAATTTAATGGCTTAGAAGAACAAATTTATCTTAAAATTCTGTAGATTACAAGTCTGACCCAGGTCTTACTGGGAGAAAATCATATTTCCTTGATTTTTCCAATTTCTAGAGGCTGCCTCCATTTTTTTGTCTTGGGGTTCCCTTCCTCCAGCCTCAAAGTCAGCAATTTTGAATCTCTTCAATCATTTTTCCACAGTTACATTCCCTCTGACCCTGAACTCAGACACTAAAATCCTTTTAAGGATTCATAAAATTAGATAGAGCCTGCGCAGATCATCCAGTATAATCACCCCATCTCAAGGTCTTTAACTTAATTGCATTTGCAAGGTCCCTGTTTCCATGTAAGGTAATATTTTCACAGCTTCCAGGAATCAGACATGGACATGGGGAGAAGGGACATTACTTTGCCTACCACAAGCCTCATCACTAGCAGTTTGTGATCTTAGTAAATCATTTGACTACTTTAACTCTTGGTTTCCTCCTCAGGAAAATGGGGATAATTAATTACTCTGCCAACCAGGATGGCCTTTGTTCATTTTATTCTGTTTCCTCTTTTTCATAAGAATTGTCACAAGGACTAAATAAGATGATAAATGTGAAGTTCTTTGTATATTAGAAATCAAGTTGGGGCACTGGGTGGCTTAGTCGGTTAACCATCTGACTCGTGATTTGGGCTCAGGTCATGATCTCAAGGTTCATGAAATCAACCGCACACCCCCCACCCCACCCCCCAGAGCAGTCAAGCTCTGCACTGACAGTGTGGAGCCTGCTTGGGATTCTTTCTCTTGTCTCTCTGCCTCTTCCTTGCTCGTGTCTCTCTCTCAAAATAAATAAATAAACTTAAAAAAATAGAAATCAAGTTATTATTACTCCCAGATTTGCTACAGCATTTTGCTAAGTTATTCACTAATTTAGGTAAACAACTATGGAGTGCTTACTATGTCTCAAGCTTTATTCTATATTTTACAGATATAGCCATGAACAGATAGACTAAATGCCTTCTCTTGTGGTGTTTAAATGGAAAAATAGACAAGTCATGTAATTGAAAGAACATTGGCTGGCTACTCCAGTTAGGGTGAACAAAGACTACATTTCTGAGGGTGGAAGCTGAAAACTGAATGATGAGATCAGAAATAAATTCAGATGGATACTGCAAGACAGGAGAATATTCCAACCATGGAGGAAAGAGCTAAGATGAGTTCAACTTTCATATGTACCAGAAACAGCTGGGAGGCCATATTACTGAGCATAATGAGCAAAAGAGAAAGCATAAGGAAGTGAGACAGCAGATATGGGCAACTAATTGATTAAGTCAAGTAATTAAGTAGTGAGAAATGGTGAGGACTGGAATATATGTTCATGATGAAAAAAATCCACTTACGTTTCCTTTTTCCAATTTTATTGATTTCAAAAGGTAACCACTAAATTACATGCCTGAAGAAGAATTTATAAATATAATATTTCACTATCTCCTGGCATCAACTTTTATTGAAGAAAATAAAATTTTATTATTATTATTTATTTTTATTTATTATTTAGTATTTAGTATTATTATTGAAGAAAATAAAATTTTATTATTATTAAAATTTGGACTTCCCTTTCCTACTTTGTAAAAATATTGTTATTTTCTCATTATTTTTGGTTTCTGAAGTTTCACTATGCAGTGAAATTCACTAAAGTGAATTTTTTTCATCCTCCTAAAAACTCAATATGATATTTTTCCAATATGATTCTCAAATTGAAAATATATAAATATGTATATGTATACCTGTGTTTGTGTATATATACATATATATAATGTGTGTGTATACACACACACACACACACACACACACTTTATTTCTCAACTATTATCTCTTCAAATACTAGTTCTTCCACATTCTCTGCTTCTGGCACATCTGCCAAAAAAACAGCTTTACCAAAAAAAGTGTTATTGTTTGTGTGTAGTTTTTAATTTAAACAAATTATGTTTTCCATAGATCTCATAGTTTCATGCTTGTACCATCTCATGGTTTCACACGTCTACCTTCAACTCATTGTTATGGAGCTGAGATCAACTGCTATTTTTTATAGTAAATGTACATTTACATTTGTAAATGTAGTTTATTGCTTCTGAAGTATACATCATAGTCCATCGTAGGCATATGTCATATTTAACTTATTATATCAGTATGGATTAGATTATGCTGCGGTAACAAATGACTCCATTAACTTGCCTACAATAAAGATTTATTTCCCAACATGCTACATGTCCATGATCTTCTCCTTGACCTGTCTCTAATTGAAATGTTGACAGTTGTTGCATTTTGTTGACTAAAGTAAGTCGTGCACAAACTTGACTTTACTGGATGTATGGTAGAAGTCCTTCCCACTCTATATAATTATATAACTATATAACCATGGAACATATATCGCATATAATTATGCATTATATTAATATATTAATAATTATTAATTATATGTAATTTATATATAAACACATAATAACTTCATATAAATAATATCTTATGATACAATTAATGTGTTACTAATAAGGTACTGATGATATTAATGATGTAAATATATTAAATATAATAATGTATTTATATACTTATATAACCAAGTAAACATTGATATATGTATGTATTTTATATAATTATCCATACAATGAATATAATTTATTCCACACCAATTTCTGATGCCACTCCTACCATACACCAAGTTCCTATATCTGCATAGATCTGTTTCTGGGCTCTCTGCTCTGTTCCACTGAAATCTGTGTTCCATTAACAGGACCTCGGTTTTTAAATTATGATGACTTTGTACTGTCTTACTATCTGGTAAGTCTTATTTTCAAAATTACCTGATATATTTGAGAATATTTACTTTTCCATTTAAATTTTGAATTACTTAAAATTTTCTATTTGATTAGAATCAAAATTGAACTTAAAGATGAAAGGATGATTAATATCTTCACATGTTAAATTGTCCCAGCCACAAATATGGTCTTCAGATGTTCTTTTATGCACTGTTAGAGGTTTTTTTTTGTTTTTTTTTTTTCCTGCACTATAGCTTCTATGCATCTCTAAATAGGTTAATTCCTAAACAATATTTTTTTTAATTTATCAAACAATACCTTTATCTCTCTTATTTTATTTCACTCTTTTTGATATTGAGAAGTGGCATTAATTTTGTGGCACATTGTATTCCACAACTTTCCAAATGTTCGTATTGGTTTTTGCAGATTATTATTGGTTTTATTGTATTTTCTATGGAAAATTAAATCATCTGAAAATAATGGCAATTCTAATTTTTTAAATACATTTTTCTTAATTATAGTATGTGCATTTGTCAGAATCTCCAGTATGTGGACAGACAGTTGAAGTGACAGAGGAATCACTGTCTTAACTTCAAAGGGAATATGTATCTTTAGCATCTTAGTTTCCTGAGAATTCTTTCATCATAAATAAGTGGACAGCTTTTTCAAATACTTTTCTGAATCTGGCATGGTTATTTGAATTGTTCTCCTTAAGTATATTGATATGACAAATTATAATAAAATCCATCACACGTTTTTCTCCTGTGGCTAGTATTTTTCAAATTAGGTTTAGGAACTCTTTCCCACCTAGATTTCTCAGATTTTTTCTTACTGTTTTTTTCCATTGACTTAATGTTTTTGTTTTCCATGTTTTGGTCTTGATAGATCTTCTAAGCTGAGCCATCTTCATATGCTTATTTTTATAAATATTATTCACTTTAGCCTACTTGGTTTGGTCTTGCATTATTTTGTTTAGGATATTTTCAGATATGTTTATGAGTGAAATTATTCTCTTCTTTTCCTCATTTTGTCCCTTATTCAATTCTAGAATCAAGACTGTATTAGCCTCATAAAATGAATTAGATAATTTTCCTATTTTTAAAAAAATTTTCTAGCACAACTTGTATTAGATAAATATTAGCTCCCTAATAACATCTGTGTGTGGTTTTTGGGAGAAAGATATTATAATTTCATCTGCACTGTTACTGTTCCCTTTTCTATTTCTTCTTATGTCCATTATTCCATTGTATTTTTTTCATTGTCAATTTCATCTTTCAAATGTACTAATACTTTGTAATATTCTTTTACAATAATTAATCTCTTCACATAGATGTAATTATCTCCCCTTTTGCCATTCTTTTTTTTTAAATCTCCTCCTGTCCTTCTCCTTTTCCCCCTCAGTCTTACCAAAGGTTTACCAATCTTTTTAGACCTTTCCAAAAACTGTGCTTTCGTTTTATTAATTTTACCTCTTTTAATCCCCCTCCTTATTTTTAGTCGTCCTTAACTTTACTATTTCTTTTTTTCCTGATTCTTTGTGTTTATTCCAATTTTTTAGCTTCTTTTGTTGCTCACTTGTTTTAAATCATTGCTGTTTCCTCATAAACATAGTCAAAGCTTTAAATTTTTTTTTATCAAGTACTACTTCACATTCATCTCACAAATTTCCACATGTGGTGTTTTTATTGCCATTGAATTCTAAGTATTTCATCATTTTATCTTCATGGCTTCCTCTCTAACCAGATGATAATTTCATAGTTTGTTTTGTCTGGTTTTAAGTTTCAAGGCATATGGGATTTTAAGCTATTTTTTGGTTACTGATTTCTAATTCTAATGCATTCGTGTCTTGTTACCAGAGAATACAGTCTGTACCACACTCATTCTTTTGAATGTGTTGAGGCTTTCTTTGTGATCTAGTATAATGGAAGCCGCGATGCTCTGATAAATTGGGCTCTTCAGGGCTGACTCACATATTCCCCAGCTGCTGGGAATATCAGCCGCCTATGACTTCCAGCATGTCTCTCAATGGAAATCACTTTGAGATGCAAGGAAATGTCTCTCTCAAGGTTATAACCCTTCCCTGGTGCAACTTGCAGCCAGTGGAATACGGAGTCCCCTTATCTCTGAAGGTCCTCCCCAACCCAGAGTTTCTGTAAGCATTGCTTAAGGTTCACTTGCAACTTCACTGTAGGTCAGTTTCCTAATCTGCCACTGTCACCTGTGTACGGGCAAGTCCCTTAGAGTGTGTACATCCCGATAAACACTCTGCATGCAACTCTCCACTTCAGCTGCTGTTTCCAGGGCAGCTCATCTAAAAGATCTGTGTAAATTTAATGTTTTTGACAGTGGCAGGTGCGTTAAAGAGAATGAGTATTCTATGTTTATTGGTGTAAAACTATATAGGCATATTTTATATTGAGCTGATTAATTTTTATCTTGTCATCTCGATGTTTCATTTTTTGAGGAGTTGTTAAAATCTTTCACCTACCATGGATATTTTATCTATATCTTCCCATTATTACCTATATTAGAACTATGTGTATTTTGACATTATATTGTTAACTGCATAGGTATTCAGGAGCTTTAGATACTCTTGATCATTATCAGTATACAGTAACTTTCACTGATGCTTGGCATTTTTTGGTAATTTGTTTTTGTCTCAGTTTTTTTTGTTTTGTTTTGTTTTGGTTTGGGTTTTTTTTTTTTGGCCTGACTTTATAAGTATACCAAACTTTCATTTAGCTGCTATTTGCCTGTTCTGCCTTTTTCTACCTTTTATTTTCAGTCATTCTGTGTACGATAGCTCTAAATGTGAGAGAAGGTAATGTATCACAGACATGTTCACCAGGGGAAAGAATGGCTCAGAATGCAAGAAGGCCAGGGATTGCTATCCGCTTTCTCTCCTCCAAGAATGCCAACGGCGTGTCCCCACTTTGCCCTGGGTAGACCATTTCCTTCCCTGTTACTGTAATGGAGCAGAAAGGACAGAGCTTCACCACCCATGGACTATAGAGTAATAACCATCCTGGGGTGAGCAGCCAATGGAATGAACAGTTCAAACTGGACACTTTTGAGAGAGCTTATTAATATTTTAATTAATATTTACACCAGGACAACTAACAGAAACCAGGACTGACCTGGAAAAATTCACATGTATGGTCACTCTAATTCTTCCCTCACCTCCCACCTCCATCCTATAGGCTAGGTCATTAGAATAATGCTATTAAGAGAGAAATCCAAGAAGATGACACAAAAAAGTCTAAAATTCCATTCACAACTGAACAAAGCAAAATCTATGTATAGAGAACTCAATATATTGCAAGAAAACGAATAAGGCACAATGCCTCATTAGATATATCCCAGAAAAATCTTTGAACTAGATGAATAAGGAAAAAAATCCACCAAGTATCTGTACAAAAAACAAAAACAAAAACAAAAACAAAAACAAACAAAACAAAACAAAAACAGTTAATGTACAAAAAAACAAGAACTATGCCTCCTCAGATCCCATCCTAAGATGTTTAATGTCAGAAAACAATGAAGTAATTTACAGAGAATTTGAGAAGGGAAACGATATAAACTTTAGAGACTACAGTCAGCCAATTTATCTCTTACACATTAATAACAGAAAAAAAGACATTCTCAAATATAAAAGAACTAAGAATGTGTCACTCACTTAACTCGGGCAAATAGGAAGGCAAAATAGGAAACCCAGAATAAAAAATTCACAGAGTAAAAAAATTCCGGAAGATGTTCCTATGGGACTCTAATAAATCATCAGCATAGTGCCAATGCCAGTGAGTAACTAAGCCTAACACAGCACTGAACCCACAAGACGTATTTAGAATTCTTTTCACAGTAACACTAAAATGAAGCTTAAAAGTAAACATTCTCATTTTAGAGGTGCCTGGGTAACTCAATTCGTTAAGCATCCACCTCTAGATTTTGGTTCAGGTCATGATCTCACGGGTCATGGACATTGGGCTTGGCACTGACACAATGGAGCCTGCTTTGGGTTCTCCTTCTCTCCCCCTCTCTGCCTCTCTCTCTCTGAAAGTAAATAAATACAAATTTTTTAACAATTCTCATTTGAAATTATTATCCTGTTCTATGGGAATAATGCTGTGACACTGCACAAAAATTCCCCAGAGCAGGACAAAGCTAAATTCAGGTCTAAAACCATGAATAGGTTAAGAATTCTTCTTTTTTCCTTTTTTTTTTTTAATGTTTATTATTTATTTTGAGAGGAGGGGAGAGAGAGCACACAAGCAGTGTAGGGGCAGGGAGAGAATCCCAAGCAAGCTCTGCACTGTCAGTGTGGAGCCCAACACCGGGCTCCATGTCACGAACCGTGAGATGATGACCTGAGCAGAAATCAAGAGTTAGCCGCTTAACCAACTGAGCCACATGGGTGCCCCATCTTCTGTTTTCTTTTTATGGTGCTTTTTCTATGTCACTGGAGGGGAAAAATGAATTTTCCTAAAGGGGCTGTACAGAGCTCAATAATTATGATTCTGTTTATTTATTTATTTTTTCTTAGAGAGATAGAGAGAGAGACCAGGGAAAGGGCAGGGGCAGACAGACAGGGAGAGAGAGAATCCCAAGCAGGCCCTGCACTGTCAGCACAGACCCTGATGTGGGGTTCGAACCTACAAACTGTGAGATCATGACTTGAGCCAAAACCAAGAGTTGGATGCTTAGCCTGAGCCACCCAGGCACCCCATGGTTTCAGTTTATTTTTAACAAAAATTTTAAATGCCAAAGTTTGAGAAGGGGCCTCAGATTTCTTTGGTCCAGGATCCAAAATAAGGGAGCTCACAGGTGAAACAAGGGCCTGAACTACATCCCAGACTCTACAAGGAAGTAGAGATTACAGCAAGTATGTCGGAATGGAGTTAAGTGTGAAACAGACATGGATTCTAAAAGAGTAAGCCAACATGACTCCTATATATTCAAGTAACTCAGCTGCGTTGAATCCAAGCCTGAGTCAATGTAAAGGTCAAATTTGAGAGGATGGATAAAAATAGTGGGATGGGCAGCTCAGGTTGCAAAATTTCAGAGTTCAGTTCCATGTAAAGCAAATAGGGAGACAAGAGTGTCATAGTAGAAAGCATGTGTGTTTTGGAGCAGAACAGATCTGGGATTCAACGCCTGCATTCTTCCCCTAATCATTCCTTACCTCTCATTTATTTCCATATTTCTCATCTGTGTCATGGAGATATTAATGCAAATCTTGCTGATAGTTGTATTGATTAGATGCCTAGTAGAGTAACTGGCCCAATAAATAAGTTATTTTGTTATTGTTATTGTTAATACTTACTATATCCTACCTCGTGCTTAGGGTTCACATAGTTAGCTTCCAATGACATATGCCTTGCCACATACTTTTCACTACGTGTCCTGAGCCTTTTCCTAAATTGGTACTGACCACAATGTTTATTATCATGCTTCACTAGCCCTTCTACAGCTTGATGCCTGTTCTAGTCCCCCTAAGATACTCAATTCATTCTTCCCCTTAGCCATGCTTTAATCTATCCTCCTTGGCTCTGTGTATTTCCAGGCAACTCTAAAGGTGATGACCTTCCCAGCTTGACCTAGGCCCCAAAGCTACAGTGACCATACACCCTACCGTATCTAAAACAGTCTGCATTGACGTGTTTGACTTCCCATCCAGGTTAGTTTTTGTTTCATGTTTCTCATCTCGTATGAAGTTTCATTATTAATAACTGTATAAGAATATGCTAGAATGGATTTGGCAGACTCCCCTCCACTAACTGCTCCCAATCTCTGCCATGGTCTCTCCTGGCAGTGTATGAGCCACATGGGCAATTAACAGAATACTCACTATAGTAGGAAGATAAATTTGAAATATGACTAGTGATAATCCCTCTCTGGTTTCATGATCTTTCTCAGGAACTCCATATCAAGGACAGCTGTTCATAAAACAAAGGAACCTCAGACTCAAGACACCAGGGAAAGCTAACTCCTCTGGATTGAGGTACCAGTGGACAATTATTTGATTCTATGATACCTCTCAGCTACGGGACACGTTAGTCACTTTTCCTACGCCACAGCATGCAAAGTGTAAAAATCCACCAGACCACCAGCTAGTGGGGTTAGTGGCAATCAAAAGATATGTACAAATATAATTCTGTATTCTGAAATTCTATAAGGGCATTTTAATATAGCTTGACTTTTGAAGAGTCTTTTAATGGAGCTCTTATTTTCAATTCAATATATTTATATTCTGTGCAAAATTGGAATGAACCTGAGAAGGGTTTCTGTGCTAAACATCTAATTTTGATTAAACTTGCAAAAAACAATCATAAACAGAGAAAACTAATTGTATGATTTTGTCTTGTAAAAATATGTAAGGTGAAATATGAATAAAGACACAAAGACAGTACAGTGAAAATATTTGAGTGGAACTACTTACACATTTCAATACAAAACAAAACTTAAATTGAGAATATACTTCATCTAGAACCATTTTCTCTGAGCCTACCCAGTACCTCTGTACACAGGAGAGATTTTTTTTCCAGTTAAAAACATGAGCCACCAAAGGAAAGTCAATTGAAGATGTCAGCACTTTCAAATTTATTAACCCAAAGCTTTTATCAAAGCTTAATAAGACTATATTAAAATACATTTTTCAGAAGAATATCAGTGACACAATCCTAAAGATAGGTACATCCAAGAAACTGATTAAAGTATGTGAAAATATACTAAGAATAATTGTTATGCTTATCTTATTTTTTATTGCTCAGCCAACATAATGAAGGGTAGGACGATATCTATTTATTTGCTTTAACTTTTAGGAATATCTGTTATTTTTATTTTTTAATTTATTTTTGAAAATAGTTTGAAGATAGTCTAAGCATATTAAGAACAATTTGGGGGTAATAAACAAATAGTTTTAAAATATCTAATTAGTTTTAGAGCATCCTTACATTCTCAGAAATGTCTTGCTTTTTGGACAATATATGGTTAATTTGTCTAAGGTGACCCTTCTTGGGTCACCCTTTTCCTATCAGTTAGGTTCATCCAATAGACAAAAAACAAAAACAAAAAAACCCACCTATACATAAGCAGCTTACAAAGAGGGAGAGAAGGAAGGGCAGAAGGGGAGAGGGAAGGAGACGGTAGGGAAAGAGGGGAGAGGAAGAGAACAAGGAGGGAAAAGACATCAGTCTCTGGGGGGAAAAGTGCCAAAAGTTTACCGAGGTCTGCTACACCATTTCAAATTTTCCATTTGATCATTTCCCTACAATTTTTTTTTTAAATTGAGGTATAATTTACGTACAGTCTAATGTAAAACCTGTTCTACATCCTGCTCTTGTGCTGCTCTTTATATACACCACATGACCACTACCCAGATCAAGATCTATACCATGTCCATCTTCTAGAAAGTCCCCTCCTGCCTATTCCTCTCAATGTGGCTACTACTAAATCATCCAGAAGTAGTCACTATGCTAATTTCTATCAACATAGATTAATTTTGTCTGTTCTTGAAATTCAAAACACATAACCATACAGTATGGACTCTTGTGTATGACCTATTTTGTTCAAAATCATTTCTGATAGTTGACCACGTTGTGTTTTTTCTTTTTTGTTACTTCACAGTAACCTGTTGTCATTATCCATTCATTCTCTTGTTGCTAAATATGTAGGTTGTTTTCATCTTAGGATTGTTACAATTAAAGCTACTGTGTACATTTTGTACAAGTCTTTTTATGAACACATCAGCTTTTTACTTTTTATCTAGGAGTGGCATGGCTAGGTTATTAGGTGAGTGCACATTTAACTTTATTAGAAAGTTTTCCAAAATATTAGAGCTTTTGTACAGTTTCAAGAGCAATACGTAAGAGTTTCACTTGCCCCAACATTTGGTATCGTTAGCTTTTGTTTCTGTTTTGTTTTTAATTTTTCGCCATTCGTGGGGCACCTGGGTGGCTCAATCAGTTAAGTGTCCAACTTCGGCTCAGGTCAGGATCTCATGGTTCATGAGTTCCAGCCCCACGTCTGGCCCTGTGCTGACAGCTCAGAGCCTGGAGCCTGCTTCGGATTCTGTGTCTCCCTCTCTGCTCCTCTGCCACTCGTGCTCTGTCTCTCTCTCTCCAAAATAAATAAACATTGAAAAAATTTTAAATTTTTGCCATTCTGATTCAAGTGCAGTGATATTGTGTGTGTGCGTGTGTGTGTGTGTGTGTGTGTGTGTGTGTGTGTGGTTTTTGTTTTTTAATTGAAGGTCCCTTACTGGTCCTGCTTCCATGAGTGGCGAAGACCAGGGGCAAAGGGAGGTGAACCAGCAGTGCAAGGAGGAGTTATCTCCACAACATTCCATTCATACACAGAAGTAAACTGACAAGCACAGAGTCACTATTGCAGTTAGAAGTTGGCAGCACCGGAAAAGGGAGGAACAGGTGGGGAATGGGGTATCGTTAAAAAAATACAGCCCCCCTCCCAAACTGGGGTGCCTGGGGGGAACTTGGTCAGCTTCAACCCAAGAGGAATCAGAACTGTTTGGGAAGGCCAGAACCATCAGGGATGGAGGAAGGAGGAAGGTCCAGGGGGTGAGGGGACTGTTTGGCAACTGGGGCGAAGGGATTGCCCTCCCCCTGTTGGGATCCCCCCAGCCCCTCTGGTCTGGAAGGAAGTGGGCAGCCTGCAACCCCCACGGGCAGGTCTGGGGCTGCCAGATGCTCCAGGCAGGGGGCTGGAAGGGGCTCACAAAGGAGATGAGGCACTGCCCCCCAATTTCTCGGCCAGGGTACACTGGTCCTTGACCTCCTCGTAGCAGTTTGCTTGTAATTCACACTTGATCCCTGTCAGCTTCTTCTTGATGGCGTCCTTGGAGCTGGTATAAATCACTTTGCTCTTAAGGGGTGCACATTCACGTGCCCGGAAGATAAACACCAGGTCCTCCTTCTTGCTCTCCTTGGTCTGGTAGGGGGCATCACAGAGGGCATAGCAGCAGTCCTTGTCTGGCAGCAACTTGACAAAGATGGCATAGGGGTCGTCTACGGTCTGGCCCACATCACTCACCAGGATCTCCTTGCCCTCCTCCAGGATGATGCTCTTCTTGTCTTTGCTCAGGCAGAAGAGTACCGCCTTCTTGCGCTTCTTCACCTCCTCTGGTGTTGAGGAATTTTGAACCTTCATGTCATTGAAGACTTTGATGACACAATCAGAGACTGCCACACCAGGGGCATGTTTCCGAACGCGAAAGGGAGATAGCAAGGACAGTCAGAAAAGACGAGAGCCACTGCAGCTGCTGCTGGGATCCCACTGAACCGATATTGTGGTTTTAATTTGCACTTTCTTGTGAGTAATGGTATCAAACATTTTCTTCACATGCTTATGGGCCATTTGGATATCTTCTTTTTTAAGTGTCTATTCAAGTGTTCAGCTATGGGTGTAGGGATGATGTCTTTTTCTCACTGATCCATCAGAATTGTATATTTTTGGGGGCGCCTGGGTGGCGCAGTCGGTTAAGCGTCCGACTTCAGCCAGGTCACAATCTCGCGGTCCGTGAGTTCGAGCCCCGCGTCAGGCTCTGGGCTGATGGCTCAGAGCCTGGAGTCTGTTTCCAATTCTGTGTCTCCCTCTCTCTCTGCCCCTCCCCCGTTCATGCTCTGTCTCTCTCTGTCCCAAAAATAAATAAACGTTGAAAAAAAAAATTAAAAAAAAAAAGAATTGTATATTTTTTAAGGATATGAGAGCTTTGTCATATATTATGTAATATACATGTATTATGAATTATATTATGAATATTTCTCTCCCATCTATTTGCTCCCTCTTTTACTGGTGCTTTGTGATGAGTAGTTTTTAACTTTGATAAAGCCCAATTTATCATTTCTTTGTTGTTGTTGTTGTTGTTGCTTAATGCTTAGTATCTTCACCTACACTAAGGTCACAAAGACATCCTCCGAAGTTTTCCTGCAATGTTTCAAAACCACAGTCCAATGTTTTCCCTCAGCCCTCACATTCAGATCTATGATCTATCTCATATTAACTTTTGTATACAGTCTGAGGTAGGTGTCAATGTTCACTTCTTTTTCCATTGGACATCTAGTAGTTTGAATGCCTTTTATTAAAAACACCTTCCTTTCTTTCCATTGAATTTCACGGATATTTTACTGCCGAAATAATTAGTTTTTCTTTACACCAAAACAGAGAAAATAAATTACTTTGTTAAACAGTCATGCAATTCAGCACAAAAGGTCCTTCACAGGGCACAGAGAGAAGACAATATTTAGGTCACCTTAGGGGTATAAACAAACTGGATCTCACGTTAGCTTTTGCAATCAAAGCCAGCTTCACAAGGCGCCTGGCTAGCTCAGGTGGTACAGCACACAACTCCTGATCTTGGGGTTGTTAGTCTGAGCCCCACGTTGGATATAGAGATTTAAAAATAAAAATTTAAAAAAATAATGTTTAAAAAAACCCAGCTTCATTGCTCTTTCCCTCATTTCTTGGCAACCACTTCATGTTCACACCAGGGCAAGGAATGCCCAACTGCTATTTTGATTATGTGGATTCCCTGGTCAAAACAGCTATTTCCAGATACACCTGGTAACTTTGTTTCTAAATGGCATTGACTTGAAAATCTCTTCTGTTTGTTTCTGGAGTGGCACACACCCATTTCAGCTGCAATAGTGTGCGGTAGGAAAAGTTCTAATTTGGGAAATGGGGCACAAGTCCTTCCCCGGATTGGCACCGTGGGTGACCTTGGGTTCTTCCCTGCTCTTGGAGTCCCCATCTGTCAAGTGAAGGTGTTAGACAGTTGATTTAAAAACCTTGGGTTCTGACATTCTGAGATTCAGAGAGGGCTTTGTCCTGATTAACTGCCATTGCTTCATCACCCTTTAGTGTGTTTCATAGGAGAGAAAAGAGTGCAGGGTTTTCCCCACCACGTCCTTCATTCAGCTACCCAATCTAATTAACTCCAATTAAAATGTGTAGTTTTAATTAGTTTGATACATTTTTTAAAATCCTCATACATGTAAATCTTTGCTGCCCCTCCCCTCTGTCTCAGGCTTGGCAGCTGTCTTGCTCCTTTCAATTTGAGCTCCTTTTACTCATTCATGCCACTTTTGATTCATTATCTTTTGTTCCTGTTCATTGATTGTCTTTTTTTTTCTTTTTCTCCTTGCAGTGATAACACATTACTTAAGTAGAATTTTAGAAAGAGAGTCACAAAGATTTTAAATTACCTAGAAACCATTTCATTCATGGAGCATTCAGTATCTTTAAAGGACTTTGAGCCCAGTTGATATATGTCAGCATCCCAGACACATGTTTTAAAACGTCCCAGCCTGTATATCATACATCATCCTCTGGTGACCAGCTAAAGCGGACACCTAAATCATGAGATCTGAGGAAACTCCTCAGACCTAGATATATTTCCCATGGAAGCACACGCTGGCTTGGTTTTGTACACTTCGTGTTTGTTTATTTCCACCTCCTTGTACTTACAACAAAATAAATTTATTAGGACTTTAAGTATCATGAGGATGAGGGTTTTTGTCTGCTTTTGACACTTCTGTGTTCCCAGCACCTAAAACAATGCTAACACACATAGTAGATGCCTAATATATACTTGTTAAACAAATTAATAAATGTATAAATCCTTAATGAACAAATTAAATTAGCTGAATTGTGCTGTATAATTTGTTATTTTATGTCATAAGTCTTAACTTCTATCATTAAGGATTTATTGTGACAAAATACCTTGAGCACTTATAATGTATCAGCTACTATGCTTAACGTCTTGATAGGCATTCCTTTACCCGCTGCTCAAAACAATTTTATGAGGGAATATTATTATTTCCATTTTTAAATTATTAAGTTCAGGTTTAGAAAGGATAAATAACTTACTGAAGGTATCAGGGTAGAATCCAAGGTAACTGGCAGAATCCAACTTATGACTCAATTACAAAAAAAAAATCAGAAAAATTTAGACATCAAGAAAAGAGGAAATTAGACCATCATAACACAGCTACAATGAGAATTATATCATAATTCAGCCTAACTTTTCTTCTCATGAATTTTTGGCTTCTTAAAATGATGTCAGAAGATAGATCTTTAAAAAGTATGTTCTCTTAGACCTGGTGGTACCTTGTCTTTATATCTATCATTTTAATGGTTGCCTCTGCCATTAATTAGCTATCTATCAGAGCTCCCTAGAATGATGCTAGCTTGGAGAATAATCACTTCTCCTGCCAGGCTAAAATCATTTTCACATAAAAGGCGATAATAATGATTATACTATAAGGACCATTATTGCTGTTCTAACTATTACTAGTAGTAATAGCTAATATACTGGAGGTTTACCATGAGCCAGACATTGTGCTAAGCATTTTAGATGCAGTGCCTTTTGTCGCAAAATAAGCTTTTTTTTTTTTTAATTTTAACTAGGATCCATGCCCAACATGGGGCTTGAGCTTAAGAGTCACTTGCTCTACCTACTGAGCCAGCCAAGGGCCCCAAAGACAGCTTTTATGAATATACTATGCCTTATTAACAAATTATGCCTTTACCAATTTGTGTGAATCTGTTCATTCTTTCTCACAGGGAAAACTTTGAAAGAAAAAGGAAAAATGGGATGGTAAGACAGAGACCCTAGACAGAACAGTTAGAAGGACAAATTAACCTTCCTCAATTTTGCTGAGACACATACCCAACAAGTTCCTTCTCACAAAGAACTAAGTTAGACAGAAGCTCATATATAAACACCATTTGTCCAACCTTCAAACCACTACATCTTTCTTTTTCTTAAATTTTTTTGACATTTATTTATTTTTGAGACAGAGAGAGACAGAGCATGAACCGGGGAGGGTCAGAGAGAGAAGGAGACACAGAATCCGAAACAGGCTCCAGCCTCTGAGCTGTCAGCAAGGAGCCCGATGCGGGGCTCGAACTCATGGACCACAAGATCATGACCTGAGCCGAAGTTGGACGCTTAATCGACTGAGCCACCCAGGCGCCCCTCAAACCACTACATCTTGTCTTCCTCCATTCTTTCCGTCTGCACTACCATTACCCTACTTCACCCTCTTCCTTCCCATCAAACACACATTTACAACAGACGTTTACAGCAGATTGTCTTTTAGCTCATCCAAGCATAGGGCACATATATCCCTGAACTGTAGCTTGGCTTCATTGAGTAACTACCCTAAATTGTCCCCAAAAGCTCCCTACTGCCTACCGCCTAGGGAATCATCCCTAGACTCCTTTCTTCTCCACAGAAGGACAAGGTTCACGTCTATTCCTTTTCCTAGATTATCACAAAAGAATGCAATGTCGCAGACTTTTCACCAAGCATGTTTTCCAAATGCCCTTCTCAGTATATGCCTACCCACCGCCATGTTTCAGGTCCTATTCTGTTCTTCCAAATAAAGTAAAGGAGTGACAATCCACATTACCATGTTCTGTGTCACGCTTTCCAATCCCTATATATGCTCAGCCTTTGCTCACAGGAGGGGTGAGGCAAAGGGAATGGGGGAGGGGAAGAGCTGGCATTTCTTCAGTGCCAACATCCCTTGAGTGGCAAAGATTATGAGTCAGCCAGCACTATCACTTTTGAAAAACTAGGCTTAACAAGGTCCCAGCTCACACAAATGCCTCACACTCGTGAGATTACAAATTGGAATCCCAGGCAGAGGAATAACAGAGCCCTATTCTTAATCACCGTGCTTAATTATACTTGTCTGCCCTAAGTCCCCCACCTCCTGGATCCAACCGTGTTACTCCTCCTCCTTGTTGCTTGCTTGTTTTTCTTGGCACCCTGTTTCCAGCCATGATCTCAGCCATTTTGTTATTACAGTCCTGGTTTTCCACTCTGGCAACACACTTGACTTCACTTGGCCCACGGACCTGCTCGCTGTGGCACACTGATCATGAGCAGAGATCTTGACTTTCCAGCCCCAAGCACCCCCAAAACAAACAAGCAAGCTATACATCCACCCACTTCCTAATGTACAATAATCCAGATTGTGTTAGACTCTCTTGGGAAAACCAAACCAGGCTTTAAGGAGATTACTGTTAATATTAAATAATATTATGTAGAAGCAGAGAAAGAGGAGTTGACCCTTGACTCTTACATGCTGCATGAGCATCCTTCTGTCATTAGTCATTTCATGCTTCACCTCAAATTCCAAGGACTTTCTCCCCTCCATCTAGGATGTTCTGATCACTGACTTTCCAGGCTTATTTCCTCATTTATTATAGTTCTGTTCCACACCTTTTCCAAAACTGTTTCCCATATGTTGGAAGACAGACTGTGTCTTTTCTTCTATTCACTGGTGAACGTTGGCTAAAAACCAAAGTGGCTGTTAAAAGGTGTCCAACTCATCACTTCCCATTTTTAGCACTTTTGTCATTTTTATCAAAATGGCCTTTTAATCTCAGTCTGAAATATTTGTTAAACATCCCAAATAAGATAGTGAATACTTGTAAGAACATTTATGAGAATTTACTATATGCTAGATACCGATGCCAAAGCTTTCCATGTATTAAGACCTGTATTCCTCACAACAGCCCCATGACATAAGGTATTTCCATTATAGCCACTTTACTAATAAGGGTAATAAATAGGTAAATAATAGGTTCTCAAAGCTATTAAGTTACAGAGCTAAGGTCTGAACTCAGTTCATTTTCAAAACCTAGACAATAAACCATCACGCTATAGCTACCTTTCTATCTTTAGCCCACACTTAAAGGAAGACAGATCTTTTTTTTTTAATGTTGCTAGATGCTGTCATCACAAAACAATTGAATTAAATACAAAATTAGATAAAAAACTGAAAGGTATATGATCAATCATCAAGTCTAGCTCCCCTCATTTTCCAAACAAAATGAGATAAGATAAAATAAAGTGATACATACAGAGATCATATATTTTTCCAAAATCATGGAGATTATCTGGGATTTAAACCCTGATTCCCTGACTCCAGGGCTTATTTCACACCATCCCCAAAGAACCAAATGTACCCAATCTTTTAAGACAGCATATCTTTTGATTTTGCTGATTTTGATCCTCAGGTGTTTTTGATCATTGGATCATTTCATCAGGGCAAAACTCCCTGGTCTACCAACACCTTCACTCCTTTTTACTTCTACAAAGCCAAGTTAAAAGAAATTATCCAAGGATAATTAGAAGAATAACATTTTGGGGGTAGCCTAGGTGGCTCAGTCAGTTAAGCGTCCAACTTCAGCTCAGGTCATGATGTCGCGGTTTGTGAGTTTGAGCCCCACGTCCGGCTCTGTGCTGACAGCTCAGAGCCTGGAGCCTGCTTCAGATTCTGTGTCTCCCTCTCTCTTTGTCCCTCCCATGCTCATGCTCTGTCTCTGTCTCTCAATAATAAATAAACATTAAAAAAAATTTTTTTAAAGAATAACATTGTTTTAGCCAATCAAGAGAGAAAATAAGTAAATTGGTCTTAATTACACATATCATAAACCAAACTATGAACCTAGTCATACTGTAAACATTAAAAAAATGTGATGATGGGGTGCCTGGCTGGCTTGGTTGGTAGAGCGTGTGGCTCTTGATCCCAGGGTTGTGGTTTTGAGCCTCACGTTGAGTGTAGAGGTTACTTAAAAATAAAATAAAATAATAAAAAATAAATTGTCCTCTGGAGAGGGTGATGAAACTGTCATTCATTAATATGGTATATATTTTAATTTTCCTCCTGTCTGAAATATTCCATTCCTCAGCAAGGCATTTTCCACACTGTAATCAAACCTTTGATTCTTCCCTGCTAATTTCTTCTCCTTGGTTTCCTTTTAAATTCCTCTCCTCTGGGCAGCCTTCTCTGGCACCCACCATGCCACTAGTATGTCAGGCACCCCTCTATGTAATTCCATAGAGTCATGGACTTACCTCCTGGTATAGTTTGTATAGCAGGGCACCTAGTATTTGTCTGTGTTCTCCCCAGAACACTAAAATAGTTAAAGTTATACTGTTTTATGTCCCCATACTTAGATCCCCAATGCATAAGCACTGTGAGTTTGCACCAAGCTATACCCTACTCAGCTGGCTTTCTTATGACCAACATCATTCATTGGCAAGAGCTCTGGTGACCATGGACTGGAACAACCATAAGAGGCCTCAAAGGAACATAACTCATCATCTTAGTCTTAGGTGTCCAACAGTCCTTCCCAGAGCTATCTTCTCTATCCCACAAAATCTCTCCAAGAACATTAAGATGGTGATGCTCAGTCTTCTATATTCTTAAACACACACTAAGTTCTAGAATTTGCAACCTAACTTGAAGATTATATTTTGTTCACAGGTATCTACTATTTCTTCAGCCCTTTTTCAGTGCCCTTTCATTACTGAATAGAACACGTGACTACGTTACTCCTTTCACTTAACAGAGATCCCTTGTGTTCCTGTAAATATGCCATTTCCATGCCATACTACCCTTTTTTGCCTTACAGCAAATGGGACGCATCTATGTACAACCTTGCCCAAAGCCTTCAGCTCAAATCTCCATCTACCGTATGCCAAGTAGGAATACACATCCTCCGTTGCTTCTAACACAAATTAAACACATCATCTAAAATTTGACAGCTGGCCCAATACTGAAAAATTTGTCTGACATCTATGTACCATAGCTGATCTGTTGAAATCCAGAGTCCTAAGAGGACTCTTCCCACCTGTACTTCTTTGACCACCAATGAAAACCATTTCACCATGGCCCTTTAGAACTCAGGAGTTCATACCTTCCTCAAACAGTTTTATTTTATTTTATTTATTTTAAGTTTTTATTTATTTATTTTGGGAAAGAGAAAGAGAGGAAGCATGAACAGGGGTGGGGCAGAGAGAGAGAGGGAGAGAGAGAGAATCCCAAGTAGGCTCTGCACTGTCAGCGTGGAGCCCCACAAGGGGCTCGAACTCTCAAACCGTGAGATCATGACCTGAGCCCAAATCCAGTTGGATGCGTAACTGACTGAGTCACCCAGTTTTAATAGCATAACTATAAGTGATCTCTGAATAAGGAGTTCTTGACTTTACATCCTAGCAAATATTTCCTTAGCAGCCCCATTACCATAAAGGTTCCCATTTATGATAGCATATTTTATCAGCTACTAATTTGCTTTTGGGAAAGAAGAAGGTATTGAAGAAAGAAACCACAGAAAGTTACCTCTTTGTTTGGAGGCTCAGGGCAATCATTCTGATCCTGTTTTGTGGGTCTTTCCAAAGGTCATGATACATGGCTTTGGCTCCCTTTTTCTTAAGGGAGCCAAATGAACACGTGAAACAGAAAGATTTAGCTAATACAATTAATTAGAAAGAGATGTCAGGGGACCATATGGGATTTATTTACTTCACATTATAAGGCCTAAACCCATATGATGATTCTTTGTCACTCAATATGCATGTGGGGGGGAATCATGAGAAGAAGGCAGGTGTGCAGGTGTGCAGGTGGTGGGTGGGCCCACAGTTCTTAACATTCAACTCTTCCTAACCAAGAACTAGATTTCATCTTTTTCAAAAAGAAAAAGGAAAAGGAAACACATGTACACACACACAGAAGCCATCCAGTGTCTTAGTCCCTAAATCCCAGGCAGACTATCAGATTAACTGCATTTATTTGTTTGTAAATGAATAGTTAGTTTCAGAAAGAGAGAGGGAGAGCTCCTGCATGCCGTGCAAGCAGGTACGTAGCAGAGGGAGAGAGAATCTCAAGCAGGCTTCATGCCCTGTACGGATCCCACAACCCTGAGATCATGACCTCAACCGAAATCAAGTCAGACGCTTAATCCCCTGAGCCACCCAGGTGCCCCTAACTGCATTTCTTAACCAATAATCTACCTATACACATACTTTCCATCACTCCCTCTGTTACTATCCCTTCTACATTTTTTTCTGTCATGAAAACAGACTCAATTTTACAAAAGTTAAATTTTACAACAACAACAAAAAATGCAACAAGCAACATATTTAAGTGGCAAAAATGATAAGCAGAAGGAAAGAAAAAGCTCTTCATTTTTGTAGCACTATTTTCCAATCCTTTATTCTAACATTTCTCATATAGAATTGTCAAATAAATATAATGTAATGGCTTGCCCACTGGTGTTTGATAAATCATGGATTGTAATGAACATGAAATGTTTCATAATGGCATGAGGAACTGAACTCAGTGCTGAACAATTATTAAGAATTGGATAATCCAGATGTAGAGAGTGATGTGAATAAAGATTATCTACAGGGGAGGAAAAGAACTTTACTCACCAGTGGGACAATGTTGTGTGCCGCTCTCAGCCCCTCACCAACCAGTACTGTGGCTGGACTAGTCTTCGTGGTTCTCAGTATGACTGCAAGATGTCCTCAGCGATAACCATTAGGAAATTGGCATGTCGGGGGGAGAAGGCTTGATTACTTACAAGTCCTGGAGCGCAGAAGTCACAGTTGAGGGCAAACGCGGGGAGCGGGGTAGAGTCTGGGGTCTGCTTTCATCAGAGTCAAGGGTGGTCATGGGCTCTCTCTTTATTTGTGAATTTAAAACAGAAGAGCGGGAATTAAAAGCTCGGGAAGGGGGAGGAAAAAAAAACCCCAACCACCAGCAGTTCAAAGGTCAGATTTCAAAATCAGTAAGATCTCTAAAGCAAAAGGGCCTGGCGTGGAAGGGCAGGCAGCATGCTCTTCTGGTTTTGTAGCTGTCCAAGTGTTTATCTGAGATAGCTGTCTTTGAAGTGGATGCCTGAGCAATCAAAGCTTAAATCGGGCACTTGCGTTCCAAAAAAGAAAAACCCAACTGCCACAGTTGACACAACAGACAGATTAGTCCAGGTACAGAAGTAGGGATGGTTTTAGAATCTGTCTTTTCCGTCCAATTTGATCTCAGTGGTACATTCTTTTCTGTCAAGGAAAAAATAACTTAAGATCTTTTCTACTTTTATTTTCCTACCCCAATACCTCTAGTAAATGATTCAGATCCTTTGGGTTCCTGGTGACCATCCATTAAATGGAGGTTACAAAGAAATGGGAATAAATAAAAGGGAAACCTGGAGGATACATTTATCACAGCTCAATTAAAAGTCTTATTTAGTGGGAAACAGGGGCGCCTGGGTGGCTCAGTCGGTTAAGCGTCTGACTACGGCTCAGGTTTTGATCTCACAGTTGTGAGTTTGAGCCCTGGGGCATCAGGTTCTGTGCTGACAGCTCAGAGCCTGGAGCCTGCTTCACATTCTGTATCTCCCTCTCTTTCTCTATCCCTCCCTCCATTCTCGCTGTATCTCTCTCTCTCTCTCTCTCAAAAATTAAAAAAAAACGTTAAATTTTTTCAAGTCTTATTTAATAGGAGATAAAGTTATTTCATTAAGACCGCTTCATTAATTATTGATAAAATATAAATAATGTGGGAAAACATGTGGATAACTTGGGAAACACTGAGTGACTAGTTATACTTGCTAATGGCAACAAACTTTCTGATAGGAAAATGTCATCTGAAATGTTACCATTTAAAACTCAGTAATAAAAACAAAAACTAATAGGACCTTTAAGGCAATACCAAAGAGTCAGGGGAATAAATGTCATCTGTGTGCAGGAAACACACATCTATCATTTAATTTGGTTTTGCTTCAAGGCTAGCCCTTAAAAGACTGAAAAGCCCCTAATCATAATCTCTGAGTCTATTTAGGAAGCCACTGTTCTTCAGTAATTTCCTATTATATGGCAGGTGCTGTTGATATTTTTGAGAAGTCATAGCCTCCAGAGAAACTTGGGTAAACACATTCATTTCCTTAATCAGTTTGCGTTCACTGAGCACGTACTATGGGCCAAGCATTTGCAGGTCTCTGAGGGGCTGAGAAAAGTGGTAACTGTGACAAAAAAGGTCAAGTGGGACTCAGGTGTACACACTCTTTTTTTAAATTTTTTAATATTTATCTATTTTTGAGACACAGAGACAGAGCATGAGTGGGGGAGGGGCAGAGAGAGAAGGAGACACAGAATCTGAAGCAGGCTCCAGACTCTGAGCTGTCAGCACAGAGACCAACGCGGGGCTCCAACTTTCCATTTAATTTATAGCAAAGCCTTTCCTTATAAGCCATGTGTAAGGGGCTGAGGGAGAGGGGAAATGGGTTGGTGGTAATGGATTTGTGTATGAGGAAGGGAAAGAGAAGGGAACTGTTTTTTTTAGTGACCTACAACTGACATTCTGTTTCTCTAATTTCATCCTCACAACCACCACAGACAGCAGCAGCCTCTCCCCTACAACTGTCCTCTCCTGGGTCCCCTAGAAATGACCTGCTTCACATGAGAGTCAGACAGTCGTGTAAGTTGCTTGAAGATCCAGAGATAACAAGGATCTTCTTGTCTCCAAAGCCAATGCAAACTATAAGATCACGACCTGAGCTGAAGTCGGACACTTAACTGACTGAGCCACCCAGGCGCCCCTCAGTTGTCCATACTCTTGACTGTTGTCTGATGCTTCCAGACCTGAGACTGAGTTTTGAACTCAGTGTTCCTTTTTCAAAGCATTTCAAAGCATTTAATGCTATTGTCAAGGCATTATCCTGTCTTCCAGGGTGTCTACTGGATATCTGGGAGGACCCTCAACTGTTCCTCCTTTCTCCTGCTGCCTTCATAGCATACATTTCATGGGTAAATACTTCTCAACTTTCTTCAGAAGGTGCTATTCCGACATTTCCTGCTCTGTCTCCCTGCCAACAGCCTTGCCTCATGCTTTTGTTCTTTCTGACCTGGACTGTTATTATCTTATCCTCCTAATGGGTCTCTCAGCACCTTCTCCTAGGGAAGAAAAAAAAGTGTGTATGTGTGTGTGTGTGTGTGTGTGTGTGTGTGTTTGCAGAGAATATTAATTTTACAACAAATAAATTTAGAAGAAATTGCCAGTTATCACTGATCTCACTACTCATTTATTTATTCATTCAACAAATTCAATGCCTGGTTCCTGTTCTTGGAACTAGGAAGACAAAAGTGTTCTAATGAGTAAGACAAAAGTGTTCCTTGTCAATACATAGCTTACAGTCCAACTTATACAATTAAATATATAAAACCTAACTCCCTTATTTCCCTCAGAAACCTACAAGTCTATTTGTTGCTACTAGAACAGAAGTGTGAAACAAAGTTGTTCTAAATCTGCCTGACATTCCACTTACACTTAATAATTCCCTAGATTACACCTAAATTTAGAGTATAAGTACCTGGGGGACAACAAATAACCTCACAAAATTACTTCAGGTAACTGGAAACAATAATAATATATTATTTAATAATTATTTTTGTCTTACTATTATTAATAAGGTAAAGCTATCTATCACATGCAGTCGGCGGTATGAATAGCGTGTGTCTGTATATGCAATACCCAGCAAGCAGTAGGTGCCCAAAAATGTTGACACAAAAACTGCTTTTGCATTTTTTTCTTCTTGTTAGGACTCATCAAAACAGCATTAAATATCTCAAATGTTGCTACAAAATATCTCAAAAATGCTATAGTGTTTCATCAAATTATACTCTTTGTATTTTCTTAAGTTTATCTATTTATTTTGAGAAAGAGAGACAGAGACCATAGGAAGGGCAGAGAAAGAGGGAGGAGAGAGAATCCTAAGAAGGCTTGCACTGTCAGCACAGCACCCGACGTGGGTCTCAAACTCACGAACTGTGACTCAAAACCAAGAGTTGGACGCTTAACCAACTGAGCCACTCAGGCACTCTTACATACTCTTTAAACATGTCAGCCTATAGTGTTTTTGATAGCTATTTAATACCTTTAATACTAAAATTATTGCAGACTTAATTATCAAACTTTTTATTAAAAGACCAAATAAGTTTTTTGCCCCGTCCTATTCTTGATCCATAAGAGTAAAGGGTATCTGAGAAAGCTGTATCCTCTGTACCCCATTCCGATCACTCTGCAGCTTATTATAAAATAAGCAGGTTCACAAGCAATATACAGAAGTGCATTTGTCTGAGCTTCAAATGCCTAGAACTAAGGCTGTTGAAAAAAATTTCCCGTAGGTTTCAGACACGAAGATGAGATTTTAGATCCTCTGCTTATCTTCTCTATTATAAAGAGAAGTTAGTTCATTACACAGACTTCTCCGAACTTTGTCAGATTCTGCTTTCGGCAAGTCGCCTATATTGGAGGAGGTTCACAGTAATGCCTGCTATTCCAAGGTCTGTGTTTGTCTGAGGTTTTGTAACCAATTGGCATGCCTTGCTGTCCTGAGCTTTCCTCTTCCCCTCTAGCTAGACCCATTCTGCCATCAAAGATATAGAGGATTTTGACACTCCAGGTTTCACATGTGGTACAGCCTGTCTTCACCGCAGCTCCTTCCCCTAATCCCATTCGCAAATAGTCATGTTTTTTGGCAGATGACATTTATCATCTGTACATCGTGTCTTACAAGGTCTGCGGCTGCTAGAAGAGACAGAGCTAGAAGAGATCTAACACTTGTGTTGATCTGTAGGCGTCTGTCATGGCCTGGCAACCATGGCCATTGGCAGGAATCCAAATACACAACAAGAGGGCATGTTGCCATTTTAGCAGATGGACACACAGCGAAGTAGCCAAGAGTCTCTATAACAAGCACCATGGACGTGGTAGAAGGACAGGATATGCAGCCAAATTGGCTCTTTATCTGTTGCTTAGAAACCTCGGGTTCAGTAGCAATGTCCTTTGTAATTATGACTTGAGCCAGGGACGTTCCCATCATAAGAGCCAGGATCTGTGACTGCCATGGATAAGTGCGGGGCAGCAGGAGTCCAGCTGGATCCCTGAAGCCGGCTATAAAATCTGCACTTGGGTTAAGAATTGCCTCGGGGCGCCTGGGTGGCACAGTCGGTTAAGCGTCCGACTTCAGCCAGGTCACGATCCCGCGGTCCGTGAGTTCGAGCCCCGCATCAGGCTCTGGGCTGATGGCTCAGAGCCTGGAGCCTGTTTCCGATTCTGTGTCTCCTTCTCTCTCTGCCCCTCCCCCATTCATGCTCTGTCTCTCTCTGTCCCAAAAATAAATAAAAAACGTTGAAAAAAAAATTAAAAAAAATTAAAAAAAGAATTGCCTCTCCTGGAGCTAAGTCAGCAAATGCAGTCTTGCTGGAGTCCAGCTCCAGTAGGTCCAGGGGTTCCCAAAGGATGAACGGCATCGGTGAAAAAGTGAAAACAAAATAAAACAAAAATAAAAATGGACACCGACAACAGCAGTGTGTTGGACTGGCCACTTTATTGTGGCAAATGTGGCATTATATTTGTTAGCAATTTCTTTGTAGAGTGCGTCATCTATGTTTTCTGGCATTACCTAATTCTAAAAATGTTCCTATGTATAATCACCCTTTAAGGAATAACATGGCTATTTTCTCATAACATTCCCTCCTGCCCTTTGCTTATTGATTAATTTCTTACATTATTTTCATTATGTATCTACGTTTATCTATAATCTATAAAGCATTTGCTTTGCTGTTTTCATGAAAGGTCATCTATCTCTCAACACCTCACGCGGAACAGTTACAGGGACATGACCTCTTAGTTGTTTCCCCGAACCATTTGTGGTTTGAGGAACAAAAGTATTCGCCTCTGTCCAAGGTGCCAGGAGGGGGCCAAGAAGGCCTTGGGAACCCATGTCTTATGCATTCTCAGAGAGACAATGCACCTAGGAACTAATGAACCATTCTATACCTTAACTGACTAGGTTCAATTATCATCTGGAATGCCTCCTGGGGGCCAAGTGGTCCTAGGGGTTGGAATAACTTGTGCCCATAGATACACTCCTTTGTTGCTGGAGTGGGGCTTTTAAATCCATTTATTCCTTCCTTGGCTGGGAAATGTATGAGGCTATCCTTCCGTTAGGAAGAACTAGATGTAGGGCCACACAATTTCCTCGCGGAATCTTATTTCCTTCTCCAATGGTTCTTTTCTCAGAGGGCCTGTCGAGGGCAATTCCCCAACAGGCAATTCCCCAACAGACATTTCCCCAGGGACTTTTATTAAGGCCAAATTACATAAAAGTGGGAGTACAGGAAGCTTCACTGTTGGTGAGCAGCCCTGCAGTCCCGATCTGCCCACCATCCGGGCCCTGCCAGCAGGCTGGTTGGATAGCTCGGCTTCCGGCTTCCGGCAGAGTTGAGAGGTAAGAAATAAAGATGGATCATTGCGTGCTTGTGTTCTTTTCCTCTCCTTTCACTCTGCATGAGCAGGAAAATCAAGTGAGGCACAAAATAGTCAAGAATAAACCCTTCCTGTAATGGCAGGCCAGTTTGGGCTGGCCTCCGTCAGTCCTGAGCCAATATGTTAGAGAAGTTGCACAATGACTGTAGACTATATCATAAGGCTTGGACTCAGAAGTCAAATCATCTAATTCCAATCCCAGTGCCCCACTTACTTTGTAACCATGCCCAAATTACTAAAAGTTCTAAGCCACTCCCAACTTTTTCTTAGAGATCTTGGTTGATTTCCATAAATAACCAATTGGGCTACTTGTTTTTTCTCTTTTCACACTTTAAGTTTCCACTCTTGTGTTTTAAATCTACCAATAAAGAGTGAGCCTGTGAAACCCTAGGCCCCCACCTCTACCCCAATAAAGGTAGCATGCCAGGCCCAAGTATCTCTCTCTCACCCCATTCCCTGCAACCTCACTGTGTGGCCCCAGGTGTGCCATGTAATTTACAGGACTTGTAAGTAATGAACCTTGAGTTTTCAAAGTTTCCTAATAGTTACTGCTGAGAATGTTTTGCAATCATAATATGAACCACAGGGGCGCCTGGCTGGCTCAGTTGGGGAGACTGTGACTCTTGATCTTGGGGTTGTACATTCAAGCCCCACGTTGGGTATAGAGATTACTTAAAAATAAAATTTAAAAAAACACCCTTAAAAAAATACCCTTAAAAAAAAGGACCCCAAGGGCAAGTCCAGCCACCACATTGGTTATAGATAGGCTGAGACCAGCACAAAACACTACTATATCTTACAATATCCTGTACAACAACCACAATCCAAGAAACTGCCATCTTCCTTCTAGATTATTAAAACAGGCTCTTCCCTTCTTTTTATATCTTCTAAAAAAGTAACAATATTTTTTATGTTTTTGTCTAATTTTCTTTATAGGCTTATTAGCCCTGCCTTTCTGTATGATTTTTTTCAGTCATTGCTCTATGGTTTACAATACACATCTTCAAATTATCATGGTTTATTTTCATATAATATTAAGCACTTCCTGTATAGTACAAGAAACTTAAAACAAGAAGCCTTCATTTCCTCCCTAATCTCTTTTGTGGTCTTGTTATCATACATTTCACATTTACACATATATAAATCTCCTTGGTTATTTTTATTTTTATGTTTTTGCTTTAAACAGTCAACTATTTTTTATTTTTTCAAAAATTTTTTAACATTTATTTAATTTTGAGAGAGAGAGAGAGAGAGAGAGAGCACAAGTGGGGGAGGGGCAGAGAGAGAGGGAGACACAGAATCCAAGGCTCCAGGCTCGGAGCTGTCAGCACAGAGACCTACATGGGGCTTGAACCCACGAACCCATGAGATCATGACCTGAGCTGAAGTCAGACGCTTAACTGAGTGAGCCACCCAGGTGCCCCAAAAACAGTCAACTATTTTTAAAGACCTTAAAAATTAGAAAATATTGCATTTTATTACTTTACACATACTTATCATTTTACATAATCTTCATTCATTTATGTAGATTCTCATGTACATTCCTTAAGTAAAATTAGAATAAGAATAGTCTCCAAAATTATAGGGTTGCAGCCAGAAATAAAAGAGGCAATGAGTGTAAAAGCATTTTGCATAAATTTTGCCATACAGTATATGTGTATGAAACATTAGCTCCTATTAACTTTTTACAAAGAAACACAGAGGACATAGGGAAAAAAGAAACTTGTGGCTTTAGAGTGAAAGGGTTTACTAACAAAGAAAGGAGTACCCACAATAATCACAAAACTAAAAAGAAGGGAAAGAATAAGGGGTGCCTGGGTGTCTCAGTCCGTTCAGTGTCTGAATTTGGCTCAGGTCATTATCTCATGGTTCATGGGTTCAAGCCCCATGCTGTGCTGACAGCTCAGAGCCTGGAGCCTGCTTCGGATTCTGTGTCTCCCTCTCTCTCTCTGCCCCTCTCCCACTCATGCTCTCTCTCTCTTTCTCAAAAATAAATGAACATTAAAAAAATTGGAAAAAAAAAAAAAGAAGGGAAAGAATAAGCACTGTGTCAAGAGTATAGAGATAGAAGTTTAAGTCCTGGGACTTTCCATGTTACTCAAGGCTTTGTTCGTAGTAGTCAGGGTTCTCCAGAGAAATAGAACCAATAGGTTATATGTATCTCTCTACATAGATAAGAGGAGATTTATTATAGGAATTGGCTCACATGGTTATGCAGGCCAAAAAGCCCCATGATCTGTCATCTGCAAGCTGGCAAACAAGGAAAACAGGTGGTGTGATTCAGTCAGTCTGAAGCCCTGAGAATCAGGGGATGGACGGTGGGAGTCCCAGTCTGAGTTCAAAGGCTAGGAACCAGGAGCACCAATGTCGGAGGGCAGGAGAAGATGTCTCAACTCGAGAAGACAGAAAGAATTTACTCTTCCTCTACATCCTCAATGGATATGATGATACCCATCTGCATCAGTGAGGACAATCTTTACTCTGTCTACTGATTCAAATGCTAATCTTTTCCAGAAACACTCTCAGAACTAATGTTTTACAGCTAACTGGGGGTATCCCTTAGCCCAATCAAGTTATACATAAAATTAACCAGCACAATATTATTGATGGAAGACTTACAGCCATAAATAAAAGAGCAGAAATGTCTAGTCCAGATGTCATTGGTTGGCATCAAATTTATAGCAAACAAAGATGAAAGTAATGCAGAAAGCGGTCCAGTGGTTAAGCATGAACCTTACAAATGCAGAGGAAGATCCGGGGCTAGAATTTCAGATACTTGACCCCATGTTCAGTTTTCTCTGCACAATCTCAGGATTGTTACAGCCCTTCCTGAGTCTGGATCAGTGATGGCACTTTACATTCTGATCATGAGAATACCCTTCTCTGCAGGTGTTTTGATGCTTCGCTGCTGGCTGACAAGCCCAAAGCTACAATGTGCAAAAACCACATATCTCCCTTGAGGTCAATGATATTGACATTTGCCGCCTGATATGGAGGTGCTTTATCCAGAAGCTACAGTAAATCTGATTTAGTCTCATTCTCCATATCACTGATAATTCTGACTTTGGCAGGAGCATGTGTCATGCCAAAGAAACAAAGTGAGGAAGAGGAATTAGATTCTGAGATACGAGTATGATATACGATGAAGGATCCTGTAGTTCAGCTCTTGGGGTTCTTTTTTTTTTTCACCTAGAATGAGGTAACCTCCAAAGAAACTAGGAAATAATTTTTAAAAACACAATGGATCAAATGCCACCCAAACGGGTATTTGTCACCATCTTATCAGGCTTACTAAATTGCCTGCTCAACCAACTGTGCAAACTTAAAAAGCCCCTTTGTATTTAATGATATAGGATGGAGCAGGATACAGAGGAAGAAAAATAACAAAATATGCATTAATGATAAAATTCAGAGCATTTTTAAAAACAAGGTGAAAAACGGATTGAAAGATATGGAAATAGCCATTGCTGTTTCTTACGGGATGCCTTGAGATTTAGGGGTTTCCCATCATAGTTCATGGAATGTGGAAAAAACTTCAAAACCATGGGGCGCCTGGGTGGCTCAGTCGGTTAAGCGTCCGACTTCAGCTAGGGTCACGATCTCACGGTCGGTGGGTTCGAGCTCTGCGTCGGGCTCTGGGCTGATGGCTCAGAGCCTGGAGCCTGCTTCCAATTCTGTCTCCCTCTCTCTCTGCCCCTCCCCCATTCATGCTCTGTCTCTCTCTGCCTCAAAAATAAATAAACGTTAAAAAAAATTAAAAAACAAAACAAAACCAGATTTGTAAAGAAACACGGAAAGACAGCTTCAGTCTCCCTCCCTCCTCCCATTTGTAGAGACACCTGTTTTGTTACTGTAGTCTTTCTTTATTCTTCTGGCAAAAGAAAACTGCTTTTTCTATCAGAAATTAATGTTTCCACATTCCATGTAGACCTAGCGGAGCTGTCAATTATAGTTGTGAGCAAGTGATTAAGATCAACCAATCAGAGGCCCCTGGGTGGCTCAGTCAGTTAAGCATCTGACTTTGGCTCAGGTCATGAACTCACGGTCTGGTCTGTAAGTTGGAGACCCACGTCAGGCTCTTTGCTGATAGCTCAGAGCCTGGAGCCTGCTTCAGATTCCGTGTCTCCCTCTCTCTCTGCCTGTCTCCTGTTCGTGCTCTCTCTCAAAAATAAATAAGCATTAAAAAAAATTTTTTTTAAATACATAAAAACCAACCAATCAGAGAACTTTATGTCTTTGGTTCCAGTGATTGAGTTACGAATGGACACATAACCCAAGAAAATATAAGCCTTCCAGATAACTGATGTTTGGAGAGTAACAATAAAAAAAGAGTCCTTTTTTTTTCTTAAATAATAATCTATAAGCACATAAGGTTGGTCATCTCACCTACCACAGAAAGTCTGAGAATTATAACTACATGCCAAAGGAAGAAGAGCTGAAAGATGAAGATGGACGAGACAGACCCAAGAACAAAGAAAGCTCTAACAATATCTTCTGTGTCAGTGAATTTTGATAAACAGAATCAAACTCCTTCCAAATCTTTAAGCCATTATATTCTTCTTTTAGTTTCAGGAGTTTATATCACTGGCTTTGGCTAAAAGAGAATTAATATAGTATATATTGGAGTCTTTCATGATCATAATCTCTAGGACCATGTTTTACTAGTGTAAAATAAATCTAAACCAGTTTGCTTTTGATACTAGGAGACATGATTTAGACAGAACCATCTAAGAATATGAGATGGAGGCCACCTTTAAACCATGGTAATCTGAGTCACTAAACAAAGTTCCATTGTCTTCAGAAGAACATTGAAGAACCAAAGCCAGGAGTCATACTAGAGACACAACAATGAACATTGACCTTCTTACTGTTTATGGAGTGACTATCCTCCTCTCTCTACATGTATGACCAGCTTTGATTAAAGTTAATAAAAGGTTATTTCATTAATTGCATTTGTTCTACATAAGCAGTGGTCATGCCAAGATTATTGTGCTATAGAAATGAAGCAGAGTAATATTTTTAAATATTAATCAAAGTTTTTCCAAGGTATTTCTCATTATCCAACCCCTTCTCCTAATTAAAGCAAGTGGACATCTTGTCTTTATGATAACACAGATGAGATAACCCAGAAAAATGCCTAGTACGGTTTGTAGCTTTTGAGATATAAAAGTATAGATAGAAGAAAATCAGAGGGGCTTGGAGAGAACTGAGAAGTGGACGAGATTCCTGAGAAAGGGGGCCCCAGGAACACTAAAGAACAAACACTAAAGTACATGCCTGACAGCACCTTGCCCCACCCCTTCCCCCAGCTTCCAAGCTTTAGAGTAGGCAAGGAGAGCAGTCAGTGGGTTTTCATGTGCCAGGAGGGTCTCTGAGGCAGCAGAGAGAGCCAGACCTAGAGCAAAGGAGAGCACAGTAGAAATCTGCAGGACTGATGACCCAGAACCAGACCTGATAACTGATATCACAGAAAATGTCTGCATGGACAGATGACAGTCAGAAACCAGACATCGCTGTGCCCTGCAACATGAGCTACAGAATTTAGCCACTATCCTGGTGGAAAGGGGCAGGACCTTGAATTGATTGAGATTTTAGTTCCTGTCATCAGGGGAATGAGGTCTTGAAACAGAATTCTATTGAGTTATAGAAAAACAAAGGTTACGTTTCTGAAGTGCTAAAGTCTGCGTGTAGGCAGAGATTCATACTCACTACTGAAACGTTAAAAATACTTTCTCAGAGTAACGTACCCAACAAAAACTTTTCCATCATTTATTTAATATTTACATTTAAAATTATGGATCAGTAAGCTTAAGGTTTTGTGTTAAAAAAAAATGTTTTGTTGCAGATAGCACCTAAGTGAGCATCAGCTGTGGCCTCCACACTCCTGTGGTCTCTTGGACTTATGCCTGGGGATGTTTCCTGTTCAATTTACCAAAGAATCTTCTACTCTAGGCCAGCATAGCATAAAGGTGAACTGTTAACCAGAAGGAAGGTTAGGCCAAAGGTGGCCCACGCAGCATTCCTACTGTATGACTGTCAACTCTAAACCCACCCACATCCACCAACAGAGTGTGGGCAGAACCCATCTGTATGTGAAGCCAACACCGAGAAGCAGAGGAAAGCACCTCCCTAAGCTCCAGGTTAGCAATGTCTACTACAAAGAAAAGCCATCTTTGTTCTATCCAGGTATGATGACACATTGCCCTTTTCTTCATTTTAAGAAGAACACAAAACATATATCAGGAGACGTTCTAGCTGCTTTATGTGCTTTATGTGTTTAATCCTCATAACAGCACTGATAGATTTATTCTATTTTATTTTATTTTATTTTATTTTATTTTATTTTATTTTATTTTTAGAGAAAGAGTGCAAGGTGGGGTGGGGAGAGGAGCAGAAGGAGAGAGAATCTTAAGCAGGATCCATGCACAGCATGGAGCCCGGTGCAGGGCTCAATCCCATGACCCTGGGATTATGGCCTGAGCTGAAATCAAGAGTCGACACTCAACCAACTGAGCCACCTAGACGCCCCTGTCTAGTTGGTTTTATCATTCCCATTTTTAAGCCAGGAAAGAGAAGCTCAGAGGGGTTTAGTGACTGATCAGGTCAGAAAAACTGATAAGGGGAAAACTGTGAAAGAATGTAAAAGTAGCTTGGTTCTGAAGCCTGTGCACTTCAGCTATACCTCACACCTTCCAATTTGAGCCACATTTAAAGGTTAAAATTGTGGCTTGATGGCTTAGAGTTAGCTGAAAAATTCTTTCAGTGCTGTCTGTGTGATCAAGAGTGAGCAATGCTCTCCCTTGCTGTTCTTCGGCCAAGAATCCCCAGTCCCTACTTATTCATACAGCTGGCTTCTCTCATCTTCAGGTCTAAGCTAAACTAAGTTACTCTCTATGAAAGACTGACCCTATGATGTTATCTGAAGTGAAAAATAGCCCCTCCATCTCTATCACATCACCATTGTTGCCTGTGTTTATCATTTTCTGAGATGATCTTTTCCATCTGTTTCCATTTCCTCCAGGTTTCTGATTTCCATTCTTGTGTCTCTACCCTGATATCACAGTAACCAGAATGATTCTTTGAAAATGTAACTCAATTATTACATTCCTCTACTCCAGCTCCTTAAAGTCTTCCTACATCATTCGGAGTAAAATTCCAAGTCTTTATTCAGTCTGATCTCTGAGAGCCTCTCCCCTCTCCTCCCAACTCACTGGGCCCCAGTCACTGCTTCCTTAGCAGACTTCAGGGTCTGTGCCCCTGCAATGTGTCTGCTTGGGACAGTATTCGCCCAGATATCCTCACTCCTTACTCTCTCGTTTCCCTCAAGTCACTGCTCATTATACCTGCTTACTTAAAATAATAAAAAGTAACATAATAAATCTTCACTTTTAACCCAAGTCACTTTAAGCCATCTTCACAAGACTAAATTGTTTGATTTTACTGACCTTGAAGGACAGAGGCATTTAAAGCAAGGAGTAAGAATTTACTCCTCTTGCTATTTCCAGGAAGAAAAAAGAAAAAGAATTAATCTATCCCCTAGTAATCAAAGATTTAAATAATCTTATTTGGATTTTTTACCATTCTACTTGTCTTTCATTTCTATAAGCTACTCTCATCTATTTCTTTCATTGGTTCATTCATTCATTCATTTACTCTTTTATTCAATGCACATTTTTGAGTACCTATGAAATATTCAGCAATATATATAAAAATGAGCAAGACCCAGTTCCTGTCCTCAGAGACCTCAAAGATCTGGCAAGAGACATTCCTACGAACTATTAAGGCAGGACACTGTGACATGTGCCACCTGATGTTTCCATGGGGGCATTCTTCATTAAACTATTTCAAAAATTCATTCTCAGAATTACCAAGTAAAAAGAGTTTTCTGGAATCTCATTTTTAGGGAGCCAGTATAATAAAAGACATGCTACACTAAGGAAATTTAGTGTTCATACTGTAACCAAACCAACAAGAGTTCCCTCCTTGGTGGGTCATAGAATGGACACCAGATGAGGTGTCACACAAATCAAACTATTTACAATAAATAAGGAATGGCTTTTAAAGCTTTTAAATGAGGAATGGCTTTTAAAGCTGTGACTCCCCAAGAGAAGGTGAATGGTACCTTTTGTTAGACTTAGGATTAATATTTAGGTAGGGGAGCCTTGTGTCTTGACAGCACAGTAGAGGCAGGCACAAGGTCGTGCATGCTCCCTAAGGAAACAAGCCTATACATACATTGTAGGTTATGTAAATGAGTCTGAGGGTCCTTCCTGGGCAGAGATTTTAGTATTCTGATGAGGAAAAGGTAACTGCCTGTCATTGCACGGATTACTCCATGGTCCATCTACATAGGCACCAGTCAGGTGTTTAACTCAAAATGTCTGGGTGGTCTGGGCTGGCGGGAGGTCTTGTCAGCAGTTGCTATCAGCTGAAGGGTGGTTCCAGGTTTCATCTGCCTGAGTTAAGAGAGAAGCTGGAAAGCAGAGTTTAAGGAAAAATGTAAGGCAACGGTGAGTGAATGCAACCAGGTGGGCTGTAAACGTGGGGTCAGGGGGGTCTAGCTGGTGAAAATACCTAGCAACATGCTCATTTTTATATCTGTAAGTTTCTCAGTAGAGATGGGACTATGGTGCCACACGTTTCTGAATTCGGGGTTCAGTATAAACCCAGACTGCTGCATAATTTGATACCTTGATAAAATTGAAGGAAAAGATAGGAGAGGGGCAAGAGCCAAATTTGGTATCTTTTTGTTTGTGATACTGCGTAGTCAGATGGTAATTCTCTTCTGATTCTTTTACTGGGGAGGAAGAATTAAAAGAGAGTAGAAGAAGAAATTAAGTATGGATCACAGGAACTCCTGGCACATAGTTTTCTTTCAACTGAAATTGATTTGTGACCAAACAATTGCTTTTAATGTCAATGAAGACAGACTACAAGTAGAATTCATTCAGAAACCCAGTTTATCTGAGTACACTGGGTTATGGATACAGACAGAGGAGGCAACATTTGGTTTTACTGGGATAGAGAAAGCAGTAACTATAGAGAATTCTAGATTATGGAGGTTCTGAAATATGGTTTCACTGCCTTGCTGTAATTTCTGTGAGACAAGTGACTTTAAGATACTTCCATATAAATAATAGTATATTGTGTGGATATGTGTTTATGGGTATGTGCACTGTGCATGTTTATGTGTGTGAATTAACTTTAATTTACACCCTAGGGACAGCTAGTTAGTACTGGAGGTACTGCAATCAAAAATTCACATTCCAAAGTGACTATGCCAGCATTTCAAATATTTGTTCGAAATATATTCTAACAATAAGGTATTAATTTACAAAAGGAATGTTAATTTCCCCCCACTGGTAAGAATAAGTGGCATTCAGACCTCTTGTTGACTAGAAATATTTTACAAACTCCAATTCCTTTTCATGAACCCTATATAAAAATCCACCAAGCGCAACTGCTTAATGCCTTCAAAGCATCACTTTTGGTGTAGAACTTGTTTGGGACCTGGGTCTCCCAGGTGTAATGAATACTCCTCACACCTTAGCCAGTTAGAAAGTTGCTGACTCAGAGTCCATTTCAGAAAGAACCATTCAAGCATAGTAGAGTGCCCGAGGTCATACAGTGTCACACTACAAGAATGATAGTTTTTGTGTCTGCTCAGCAGTGAATAGGCAAGCGGTGAAAACATTTGGCAAGAGGCTTACATTCTTGTAACATCCCCTAACAATGAGGTCATGAACATGAAACTGTATCAAATACCTACTGCCTGTAACCTTAGGGGCGTAGGGGGCCCCTTACCTCTGCCTTACTGACTTAACTCAGTTCACAACAAGCCTCAAACAAGGACCAGTGTCTTTAATCTACTCTGTATCTTAACTTTGGGGCAGAGGAGATACAACAAACCCTTCATTTGCAAGATGTTTCAGAGTTTAGAAATTATTTTAAACCCACACAACGCACCTGAGACAGTTCTGAAGGGCCATCTTCTTTGAAAAGAGTCTGGGTTATGGTGGACAGAACAGTCTAGATTAGACATATCTCAATTATCATGCAAGAAAACCTAATGTAGAAGGCTCATGATCAGTACTGAAAGAAATGATTGTACCAAGAAATACCTTTTAAAGGGTCTATTGAAATATGCTCAGACCAACCCACAGCTTACTGAAATAGGTAATCTCAGAGAAGCACGTTTTTGGTTTAAATTTGCTATAGAATAAACATTATCTATTTGTTGTCCCAATGTTGTAGGCTCTATTAGTGGAGCTCAATAGGAACAAATGAATAAAAAGGATGGTACTTTGAAGCACCTTAAATCTTCATAAAGTTTATCTGCTTCCAAAATGACATAATTAGAGGAGCTAAGGGCAGGCAGAAAGAGAATGAGATTGCTCCCTTAAGGTAATTGGTGTGTGATTATTACTTAGTGCGAAATTGTGTGTTGCATAATTTTCCTATTGTTCATTGCTGCCTCTTCATTTTAATCTGAAAAAGCTTGAACAGATTAAAGAAATAAATGACAAATTCCTAAAATGCCACATTATCCTAATGGCAGTAAACATCATTAGATGTTTTGATAATCAGTAAAATATATTTTGAGGTTTGAAGGTGGGGGTTACAATGAATGTCATCACCTCCATTGTGGGATTGAAGTTACACTGAGTGCGTAGACACAGAGCAAACATTTTAAATAAAAGCACATTGCACACATGAAGACCAGAAATGGTGGTTAGCCTGCAGGTGCAGTCAGCATAGATTGGCAAATAGAAGAATTCCATTCTGGGAACTGAATTATCGTATTTATCTACAATGCTCAAATCAACTACATAATAACTAACTCTTAACTTTACTGTAAAGCAGTGTATTAGTCAGGTTTCTCCAGAAAAATAGAACCAATAGGATATATAAATATATGTAAAAGGAGATTTCTTTTAGGAATTGGCTTATGCAATTAAAGAGGCCAAAAAGTCCCATAATCTGCAATCTGCACGTGAGAGAAGCAGGAAAGCAAATGACGTAATTCAGCATTGAGTCTGAATAGCCTCAGATCCAGGACCACAAAAGTCTGAGGACAGGAAAAGATGGATGTCTCAGCATAAAGGGCAAATTCTCCCTTCCTTCCTTGGCTTTTTGTTCTGGTCAGGCCCCTCAGTGAATTGGATGATGCCCACCCACATTGATGAGGGTGATCTTCTTTACTCAGTCTACCAATTCAAATGCTAATTTCTTCTGGAAACACCCTCACAGACCCACGCAGAAATAATGCTTTGCCAGCCATCTGGGCATCTTTTAGCCCAGTCAAGATGACACATAATATTAATTATCACTGGCAGTGTAAAGCATAGATTTGATGGAATTATCCACACAATTTAAATTTGAAAGAGAAACACAAGCACACATTTTAGCCTATAATAATCAGAGGTATAGGTTCTAAATATTTTGAACAAATAAAACTAGTTCTCTCTTTCACAGGAAATCAGAATATTTTTGTGGTTATTCTGGCACAATAATTTATTTAGACATTCAAAACAGCCATGCCTCCATTCATATGTAGACAGAGTTCCCTGATCCTATTATTGTTCAAATCTGGAACAATTGCTCTCAGTCTTAAAAACTCAATTTGGGGATGCCTACGTGGCTCAGTTGTTGAGTGTTCACTCTTGATTTTGGCTCAGGTCATGATGTTGGGTTCCTGAGACTGAGCCCTGTGTTTGGCTCCACACTGTGCATGGAGCCTGCTTAAGATTCTCTCTCCCTCCCTCCCTTTACTGCTCATACACACATGCGTGCACTCTCTCTCCAAAAAAAAAAAAAAAAAAAAAAATCCAATTTGGGTAGTTTTAGGATGTTGAGATTTTTTTCCCTCTGCCCATGTTCACTTTGTTTTTAAATAACTTGAATCTTGTGATTAAAGGTGGACAATGAGAAGAGCTTACTGATCCTTTTTGTTGTATTTGTTTTGGTTGTTGTTATTACTGTCACTGTGGACAGAAACAGGGCCACACTGGAAGTTCATTTAGTGCTTTATGTAGGCTTTCACATAGATATTGGTGGTGGATAGAATATCAAGTGTCTTTTTTACATAGCAGCTTCCAACTCATCCACTCTCTATCCATTTAAAGGAAAAGCAAACCCTTGTTCTTTGAACTGTAGCAGCAAAACTACCATGCTTCTGCACGGCTGGACCTCTGCTTCACCTTCTTGTTGCAGGGGAAGTAGTGAGACATGTGCTGAGCTAATCCAAGGCCTTACCTGGGATTTTTGGTGTTCAGAGATGGTGGTAGCTATTGGTGGCAGAAGCTTAAAAGTATGAAACTCAGAAACTGCTGGTCATTCAGTAAAAATCTCTCTATAGTAGAAGAAAATGGAGTAAACCCAGTTGCAGGTAGAAAAGAGGAGAGAAAATCTTAAACATCACTGAGACTCAGCGTTATTCCTTCTCCAGCTTTGTGTTGAACCAATTTTTTTTTATTCTTTGAGTCAATAAATTGCCCACTTCAGCCCAACCTTGAGTTTAGCTTGCTAATTTGCAACTAAGCTAATACAAATTGACATATAATATCTGATTATTTTATCAATACCAGCATAAACCAAAGATAACACATTTATTACCACACAGAAAGAAATCTCCTAAATCACATTTCGATCTACACTAAAGCTTGCAAGTAAACAAGATGAATCTCATTGCATACCTCCCCCACCAAAATGATTGACTGTTTAGTACTCCATATCTGATTGAATTAACCTCAAGTCCAAATACATAATTAGGATTTTCAAAATACTGTTAATTTGAATTTCATTCCATAGAGTTTTAAATCTGTGTAGGTTTAAAATCCTTAATGTCAAGCTTGTTTTCACCTCAGGGCATTTTCACAAGCTGCTTCCTCTCTGGAATACTCTCACCCACATATTTTCATGGCTCATTCCTCCTCATTAAAGTCTTAGTAAAATATCACTATCTTTGAGAGACTTTCTCTTATCTACACAAAGTAGGTTTTTCCCATATCTAGTTAAATTCTATTATGCTATCCTGCTTTGTTTTCATTATAGCCTTTTCTGAAATTCTGTTTCTTGTTTCTTTTACCTCTACTTTTACTAGAATATAAATTCCATGAGTAAAGAACATACCTGCCTTGTTTATTAAACACCTAGACCAGTGTCTGGCACTGTAGACATTCAATAAATATAGGAAGGAAAGAAGGAAGGAAGGAAGGAAGGAAGGAAGGAAGGAAGGAAGAATCTGAATGCTTTTTTTCCTAAGTACTTAGCCAATTGAAAGTAGAGCATCACAAAATTAAACTCAGTTGATGAGTTTTTGTTGGTGGGTTGGTTTGTTCTTGTTTTTGTTCAATAGAAATGATTTCAGTGTTAGGAATGGATATGGGAATATGATCCAGGATTATCAACTGGCTACCAGCAAGGCCTCTGAGGGACAGTATTGTTTGGAGCACCACATTTTCGGTGTATGGATTTCCATCTTAAAATTCCAAAAGCTGCATTTTCTTATTTATCCTAAGGTGATCCAGTTTTCAGTGGTAATTGAGCACCAAATTAGTCACACAAAACCATTCTAGCAACCAAAATGCTGTTGTGTTGCCTAATAATAGATAAGCATAGTGTTTGTATTCCATCCCAGGGTCCCATCCTCCCCTCACTCCATACCTAACCTCGTGTCTACCAGCATATTGGTGTTAAGCAGGCCAAATGACTAATCAAACCATGTCTTGATAAGCACAAAATCCAAAGGACAGGAACATATTGGTTTTAGGAGGCAACTGAGACCTCAGCAAATGCATTGTATCAAACTTATCTGTAACTGAGAATAGTTAAGCAGATATACACTAGCTTGAATCCTCCTGATTCAGCATCTTCCTTTCCTGGGAAATATTTAACACGTATTTTTAAACTTTTTTCTCCATGTAAGGCAATTTCTCTTAAGGTAATACATTTTGTGCCCTTCTATGTATTTCTATTACATCCCAACTCGCCACAGGCTCTGTCTTTCAGATTTTAATTAACTTAGCTCACTCCCATAGTACAGAGCACCTCATGACTTTGGCCCACACAAACTAATTTTAATATTCACTTTTTAAAAAGCCTAATGAAGTACTTATGATCTTAGATATAAATAGGACACAAGCAAAATTAAATGTAAAGCCAAAAATCTAACATTTCTAACACTTAAAAGATTTGTAACTATACAGGTAACTTTCAAATTAGTGAGAAGAGGGTTATCAGAATTTTAGAACTTAGAAATCATTGAATCAAGTTTTTGATTGTGTCTGTGTATGTATGTTTGCAAGATTCATTTATAAAAGGGAGATTTATATGGGGATGTCACGTGTAAAACAAATAAAAATGGCTCTGAGGTAACGTCAGTGCAAATACAGAGTAAGAACATCCAAAAATTTTTCCTTTCATGAAAGCAATAAAATAACTGACAAAAATCATCAGAACCAAATTTTGAAGAACACCAAAAATTAACTAACGGCTTCCAGTGAACCAGAAAGCATTTATTCAACTGAATCCACAATTGGGCTTCTATCATTGCACTATAAAGGGTCCTGAATTCATAAGTTGCCTGAATACAAAGTGTCATATATACTCTGATGAAAGTTTCAAAGACCTATTAGAGTAAAGAAAACAAAGTGAAAACAAAAACCAACCCAAATTATAGCCAACCAGCCTCATCAAGGTAGGATCTAGGATGGAAGCATTCTTGAGCCAGGCCTTGAGCATTGTTTCACAATTTAGTTGCTTAGGAAAAGGTGAAAAGAAGGCACTTCAGCACTGAGCAAAGCTAGAGACAAGAAGAAGCAATAATCCGTCTGTTACGGCTGAAGTGACCAGAGGGATCCCTAGTGGAAGATAATGCAGTCAACAACCAGCTTGTGGTGGGGCCTTGTATGTTTTTGTTAAGAGCTTATATTTAATTCAGTAGCAATTTAGAAGCACTACTAAGGAAAAGGGAAAGGACAGGCCCAGCCCTGATATCTCTGTACACACATTGCTAAACTCAGACTTACCAATTTCCCATTAGAAGTTGTTAGTATTTTTTATGGTTCCTTGCAAAATCTCCATGGGCCTAAGAACTGATCCTTATCTTCCCCACGTCAAAAGTTCTCTCCTATTCATTTATTCAAGGTTGATCAGATTCTAGGGAATTAACTTATGCTAATCAAACTCACTAGAGATTGACTAGTAACTTGAAAGCCAATTTCTTGATTTATAATGAGAAACATTATTGCCTCATGGATTAACATTTTCAAGTCAAGAGTATACTATTTTCTTTTTCTAGCAGGCAAGTTTTCTTGGGAACTGAATTAATCTGAGAAAGTTGTTTGGCAAGTATAGAGATGAAGGAGAGGAAATATTATGATCTTAATGACTTTATAATTAATTGCTTTCTCTTCTGTGTGTGTATAGCACTTGACTTATTTATTCACTCTACGAACATTTACTCGGCATCTAGAAGTCGCTGAGTAATTAGTTACTTAGTCATGTTAAAATGTAAGAAACCTGGCCCTTGTCATCTGTAGATGGACAAATGTGGAACCAGCATTAATCAAAATCTTAGTATATGCCAGGCCTTATACTAGGTGATTTATATCCATATCTTACTGAATTTCCACTATAAATTCCATGAGAAATTTAGATTTTATTTTGCCCTTTGAAAATGAGAAGTATTTTTTTTTAAAAAGAAGAAAATGCAATTTAAGCAACTTACCCAAGATCACAGAAGTAAGTAGTTTCATGATTGTATAAATCTGTCAAAACTCATTAAGTTGTACACTTAATTGGGGAATTATATAACATGTTAGTTATGCCTCAATAAAACTGATTAAAAGAGACCATGCCAGAAAGACAAACAAAGGATTTGTGAAGACAAATTTTTGAAAAGGCTCTTGCATGCTATGAGTTCCCAAATCCCCAAATGAGGAAGAGAATAGAATAGTACCTACTTTGCCTCAAGTCTACTTAAGAGAGCTTCCATGGTACCACTTAGAGAGCCAAAAATACATTCCTTGCAGTTTCCCCATATGATTAGGTCTATGTGATGGTTAATTTTACTTGTTAACTTGGTTAGACTATGGAGCCAAGTTGTTTGATCAAACATCAGTCTAGATTTTGCTGTAAAGTTGTTTGTTTGTTTGTTTGTTTGTTTGTTTCCTTTGACTAACATTTAAATCAGTAGATTTTGAGTAAAGCAGATAACTCTCCATAACATGAGTGGGTCTTATCTAATCAATTGAAGGCCTTAAGAGCAAAGACTGAAGTTTCCCAAAGAAAGAATTTTGCCTCCACACTAGAAATTTTGCCTGAGTTACCAGTCTTCAGACTCAATACCAGAACATCAACTTTTACCTGAATCTCTAGCTTGCCAGCTTGCCCTATGGAATTCAGACTTGCTAGGCACCACAGTTGCGTGAGCCAATTCCTTAAAATCTCTCTTTCTCTATTTATCTATACTTGTATCTATGTCTATATCCTATTCATTCTGTTTCTCTTGAGAACCTTAACTAATACAGATTTTGGTATGCAGAGTGGTTCTAGAGGACCAGAATGTTAAGGATGAGTGTTTTGAACTGGGAAACCTAAATGCAACGAGGATAATTATATCCCAGCATGGCAGAGGCTAAGTGGAGGTATTTAATTGCAAAAGACAAGATGGATGTTGTTACTTTAATAGACAGCAGAGTCAAAGCAGTAATCAGAATAGTTTGACTCAGAGACACTATGACATTGGTTAATTGATCACGGTATCCCTAGAAGTGAAATATGTGGAAAGTCTATGAAATTCTTACTTGTTCTCTAAAAGTGGAAGAGTTCAAGGTCAAATAAACAAAACTTTACCTGAATCATAGAAATAGATTTGAACAATTCCCAGATATGAATAGTTTACAGATACAGAACCCCTGAGTGAAAGGAAGACTATTCATCTTTCTCCCAGCTTTCCCCAAAAGCAAAGTGTTTTACCAAGGTGTGTAGTGCATTGGGAGATAGGAAACAATCAGAATTTTTAGGAATTACTGGACCACGGCTCTGAACTGACACTAATTTAAGAAGACCCCAAATATTTCTGTAATCCATTGGTCAGAGTAGGGCTTATAGAATTCAGGTGATCAATGGCGTTTTAGCTCAAGTTTATTTCACAGGGGTCTGCTAAATCACTGTGATGGTCAATTTTATATGACAACCTGGTTGGGCCACAGTGCCCAGATAGCTAGTCAAACATTATTCTAGATATTTCTGTGAGGGTGTTTTTGGATGAGAATCACATTAAAATCCACGGACTTTTTTTTTTAAGTTTATTTATTTATTTTGAGAGAGAGAGAGAGAGCACACGCAAGCAGGGGAGGGACAGAGAGAGAGGGAGAGAGAGAATCCTGTGCTGATAGCATGGAGCCACATGTGGGGCTCTATGTCATGAACCATGAGATCATGACCTGACCCCAAATCAAGAGTGTGACACTTTACTCTGTAAGCCATCCAGAGGCCCCTAAATCCATGGACTTTGAGTAAAGCAAAGTATTCCCTACAGTATGGGTGGGCTTCATCCAATTAGTCAAAGGCCTAAATAGAACAAAAGGCTGACCTCTTGTGAGCAAGAGGGAATTCTGCCAGTAGTCTACCTTCAGAGTTTATCTGCAATATCAGCTCTTCCTGGTTTGCCCTCAGACTGCCTTTGGACTTAAATACAACTCCTATCTAAGTCTCCAGCCTGCCAGTCTCGCCTGTCATGTGTTGGAATCACTGTCTCCACAACAGCTGAGCCATATATGTGTGTGTATAGATATATAATTTATATACTATTGGTTCTGTTTCTCTGGATAACTCTAATATAGCCTCCAAAACCAACCAAATCCATCCTGTTTTGGAGTATATAATTGGAATGGACATAGCAATTGACAGAATCCCCACATTAATTCCTTGATCTGTGGAGTTCGTGCTGTTATGGTAGGAAAGGCCTAGTGAAAGCCACTAGAACTGCTGCACCTAGAAAAATAGCAAACCCCAAGCAATACCCCATTAATGGAAGAATTGCAGAGATTAGTGCCACTTTCCTATTGGTTCTGTTTTTCTGGGAACTCTAATACAGTCTGATTCACATTTGAGAACATAAAGTAGACTATATTAGCAGGATAGAGTTGGTTTTACCTGCACTTACAATTTGTTGGGACAAGAAATGAATTTTTTCCATGGATCAGATGTGTACCACTGAGGTCATCTTGGTCCTAATGAACAGGGCTACATAAAGAAAGAGGCATCACAGCACTAAAAAGCTAGAGTGGACAATGGATTGTCAAGAGTGTGAGAAGGAGCCAACATTACCCACCCAGAAAACCGATACACCCGCCTAGGCCAAAGGAACTGTTGAAGAAAAGTCCTAGTATGGGAAACTTTAATATACCTAAGAAAGTGCATTGCCTAATTGAATCCATCAATGCTTATGGAGTTCCCAGACAGAGTTAAGTACTGTTTAAGGTGCTATGGATTCAAAGTAAGCCAGACAACCATAAATAATTGCCATCATAGAACTTTTGTGCTAGTGAGGGATGGGGGGCGCACAGAGATGATAAGTATAAAATTAAAAGTAAGAGCAATGGGGATCAGGAATGCTGAGGTACACAGTGAAGGCATCATTGAGAAGGTAGTAATCTGAGCAAAGATGTAAAGGAAGTAATAAGATAAGTCACAGAGACATGAGCAAAGAAGAGACACAGTACTCTAAGTAGAGGAAAGAGTCAATACAAAGACCCAAAAGATGGAAATTTTTCTAGCATGTTAAGGATTAAGAAAAAGGTCAAGGAGGCTGTTGCTAAATTAGTGGGGAAAGTTAATCATAGATGAAAACAAAGAGATAATGGGGTCCAGATTATGCTGGGCCTTTATAAACCATTTTAATAATTTTGGCTTTTGCTGTGAATAAAACAGAGATTTGTCTCAGGGTTGAACTGGAGTCACACTGACTGCTCATTAAGAATAAAGGAACAAGGGTAGAGGCACGGAAGTGAGATAGGAGGCAATATTCTAGGTGAGAGAAGGTGATGCCTTGGATTCCAATAGTGACAGGAAGAGAGGATGTTCATTGAAGGTAGCAACCAATGAGATTTCCTGACAAATCAGATGCATGTAAAGAAGAAAGAATCAAGAATGACTCCACAGATTTTGGCCTTAACAACTGGAAGGGTGGTTTCTTGAACTGGAGCAGACGGCAAATGGAAGTTTTTTTTTTTTTTTTTTTTTTTTTTTGTGAGGAGAGTTTAGTTCAGATTTGCTTTCTTAAATTTAAGATGAGTATCAGGAATCCAAATGGGCATGGGATTTATATTTACATGGAAATACAAATCTATGGATTAAGGAAGAAATCCAAGCTAGTCACACAAATTTGGGATTCATTATCATGAATGTGATTTCACATGAAGATATCATGTGGTTTAATACTGTCTTATGCCCTTAACTCTTCTTGTTAGCGCTTCCTGTTGTTGTGGGAAAGACAAAAGAGGTGAGTGGAATAGAGAAGCAAAAGCTAACTAACACTCCCATTCCTGAAGACTACTACAGTCTTTAGGGGCATGGGCAGGTGAGGGGGGAGTCCTCCCTTTGAATGCAAATTGAAACGTTTAATTAATATCTTGGACCAGACCATGTAATCTCTAAATTAAAGCTGCATTTGCAACTTTAGGGAGTCATAAATCTATTTCTTATCTCAGTATGTTGGATGAAGTCATGAGAAATGTGCAAGTTTCTCTCCAAGGTCATGGAAATATTTCCCCTAGTGAATACAGTTAGAAAGGGCATTTAGAGAAAAAGGAAAAATTGCTCATCACTATTATAGCATAGCAATTACAATAATAATTAGTTTATGCACTATACTCTTTTTCACGTATCCACTTAAGTTAATCCATTTTTTCTAGAAGCAATAAAGAAAGGTGTCTATTGGTGTCTAAATGAAAAAATCTAATTATGAAGGAGTTTGCTAAAGGATAAAGCTTTTATGAATGTGTGAATGGGGGGAAGCTTAAGATTTCTGCAAGGTTCCCAGCTCAATATTGAACAAATTCTGATCAATAATTTCTCTCCATTGATATTTCCATTTTTACTGCAACCACAGAAATAAATGCCCTTGATTAGGTGCTTGGAAAAATAGACTGTGGCATAGCAAGCTGCTTACAAAGGTATTTGACTGGCTTACACCCTTTCTTTAATGCAGACACAGCTCATCAGCTCAGTTGATAAGCTATGGCACCAAGTTGTGGGTTGAAATGTCATGATAGTATACAACATCTTACTTGAAGACTCAGAAAGCTCCCTGACTTAATTTACTTCAATGTTCCCTTTTTATAGCATAGTTCACTTCTGAAAAGACCGTCAGACTTTTACGACTGCATTAAAGGTAGAAATTATAAACGTTGCTCTTACAAAGCACATAGAGAAAGCATCAGGTGTCAGGATCTAAAAAGGGTTGTCAGAGTGATCTTGCATTAACTGGTGTTCTGGCTGCTTGAAGCAGCCTAAAAATGTTGACCGGCATGCAAGCCCAAAGGCCCAGACACACACAAGAGGGTGAAACGGAGCCAGAGGCCAGCTATTTGTTATTTAAATAGAACATTTATGTAATAGAAGGTATTTGCTTGTTTCAGCAAGACTACTACCATAAACTTTGCAGAGTAATACCTTGCCTTTAATAGCACAGCCCAGGAGTCATTATGGGCAGCAGCCACAATATGTCTAGTATAGTTATGGATGGCTGTTCAAGACAGAATTTCCCACCCCATATTACCATTTTAGGAAGTTTGTAAAGCTGGCTCAGAATATTAAGTATCAGGCAGTCTACCATAGTACTGAGTTGAAAAGCAAATTGAGACAGCAGGAGTGATACACTCACCCAAGATATTGTCAGCTTGCAGCATCATAAGTTCCCGGGTCTGGCCAAGATTTAGTTATTTAGTCTCATCTCTCCTTGCTCTCTAATTATAGAAAATGAAGCACTTTTCTTTGGTATTTTCTCTGGAAGCAAAAGCAAGTGAAAATTTTGTGTGATTTAGAAGGATACATATGTCGAAGGAGGTTGCAGCTTTGTGTGTGTGTGTGTGTGTGTGTGTGTGTATGTGTGTGTGTGTGTGTTTGATAGAATTTAAATAAAATTACCCAATCTCTCAGTTACTGGAAAATGTGCAGAGAGGAGGAGCCAACATGCTGGAGATGTAGGGGGATCCGAACCTCCCTCTTCTCTCAAACAAAGAAGTGTCAAAGCCAAAGGACTTTGAAACCCAGGAGTCCAGGAGGAAAAGAGACAGTCACGCTTCCAGGGACCCACCAGGACAACGTGAGGGACCATGGGTGCCTGACTGCAAACTGGCAGAGAGAAAATGAATGGAGGGGAGGGATCCTCTTCTGCAGAGAGACAAAGGGAAGAGAAAGTGGCTGGGGAAGCATAGGACCGTATCTGGACAAGAGAGAAACCTCAGACTGGGAGAAAGATCCGAGCTCTAACTGTGGGGATTTCTCCGGACTGGGGCCGGCTGCCCTTGTCACTCACCTGGGCAGAAGGGGAGCCAGCCCCCGTCTCAGTGGCTAGGTCAGGGGCACAATCCGCAGTAAGAGAAAGCCATCCCCTCCCTGGAGTGCTGTGGGACAGGACAAAGCCTGCCTGCCTCCGCCAGCCAGGGACCACATGTCGGGTGCGGAGAGGTGCTTCCCCAATACCAGGGCACGTGGAGCCAGAGTTTGCATCCCAGCCAAGCGCCATGCACAGGAGTGGGCAAGCGAGACAAACTGCCTCATTTGTGCCTGAGGCACAGTGAGGACGGCTCAAACAGAGTGGTTTGGGACACCGGGTCTGTGGAGGAGAGACTGGATAGCCGCCATTTTTCTCCCCACCACCACTAAGGTGGGGCCTCAGGGATGGGTCTCTGGGAGGTGGAACTGTGGAGGCGGAACCTGCCCACATCAAGCCACGCCCCTCCGCCCTGGGTAACTGCGTATTTACCAGAGCGGGATAGACGCTGAGGAACCAGATGGCCCTCTGCTCCAGACCAGCACTGCTGCATTGCCTGGAATAATTCTAGGACAATTCTTGTTATTTAGATATGTTCTTCCTTCCACTTCTCCTTCTTCTCTCTACCCTCTAAGCTGGTTACTCTGGTTGTTGGTTTCTTTAAGCAGAGGTATTTAATCCATTCTCTTGATACATGTTGCATACCTCCTTCTTTATTCTCTGTTCTGTCTGGATTAAGCTACATAGTTTCTCTGTCTGGACAACTTCATTTGCTTTTTCCCCACCCCCTTCTTAATTTTCCTTTCTCTCTCTGGGTTAAGCCCTATAGTTTCTCTGTCTGGATAACTTTATTTTCTTTTTCTTTTTCTCTGCCTCCTTCTTTATTTTCCTTTCTCTCTCTAGATTAAGCCATATAGTTTCTCTGGTCAGTTTTTATTCTTTCTTTTTCCCCACCCCTGTCTTTTCCTTGTTTGTTTGGGATAAGGCCTCTTACATCAGCACTGCCTCCATCTTGTTGTTTACTTGTAGCTGGTGTTTTGTCTTTTGGGGTTTTTTTTGTTTGTTTGTGTGTTTGCATGTTTTTGTTTTCTGTTTGGTTGGGGTTTTTTAATTTTTTTTAACATTTATTTATTATTGAGAGACAGAGAGACACAGAGCATGAACATGGGAGGGGCAGAGAGAGGGGGAGACACAGAATCTGAAGCAGGCTCTAGGCTCTGAGCTGTCAGCACAGAGCCTGACGCGGGGCTCGAACCCACAAACTGTGAGATCATGACCTGAGCTGAAGTCAGACGCTCAACCAACTGAGCCACCCAGGAGCCCCAGGTTGGGTTTTTTTTTTTTTGCTTGTTTGTTTGTTTGTTTGTTTTTCCTTTCCAGGGCTACTTCAACAAACAAATCAAAGCACACCTGGTGGAGGGTCCAAAACATCACTATGAGTAGGGAGATAAAAGTCACAACAAGAGAGAGCAAGTAACACTCTTCAAAAGACATCTCCTAAAGGGCCAGGCCCTGGACAGTGTATGACCCCTCTTTAATATATTAGTGCTCACAGGTGCAGGGCACATAACAAGCTTTTAAAACACATAAAGGACAAAAACTAGCCAAAATGATGAAACCAAAGAATTCTCCTCAAAAGAAATTCTAAGAAGAAATGATAGCTAAAGAATTGATCAAAACAAATATAAAGAATATAACTGAACAAGAATTTAGAATAATAGTCATGAGATTAATTGCTGGGCTTGAAAAACAAGCATAGGAAACAGCCAGAGAATCCATTGCTACAGAGATCAAGAAACTAAAAAATAGTAATGATGAATTGAAAACTGTTATAAATGAGGTGCAAAATACAATAGAGGTGGTCACAGTGAGGATTGAAGAGGCAGAGGAGAGAATAGGTGAGTTAGAAGATAAAATTATGGAAAAAGAAGAAGCTGAGAAAAAGATAAAAAAATTCTGGATCATGAGGGGAGAATTAGAGAACTAAGTGATTCAATGAAATGGAATAATATCCATATCAAAGGAGTTCCAGAAGAAGAAGAGAGAGAAAGGGGCCAAAGGTATACTTGAAAAAATCATAGCCGAGAACTTCCCCAATCCAGGGAAAGAAACAAACATTGAAATCCAGGAGGCACAGAGAATTCCCTTCAGACATAACTTGATCTTCTACATGACATATCATAGTGAAAATGGCAAAATACAAAGATAAAGAGAGAATTCTGAAAGCATATAGGGATAAACAGGCCCTAACATACAAGGGTAGACCCATAAGGGTAGTAGCAGACCTAGCTACTGAAACCTGGCAGGCCAGAAAGGAGTGGCAAGAAATTTTCAATGTGTTGAATAGGAAATATATGCAGCCAAGAATCCTTTATCCAACAAGCCTGTCATTGAGAATAGGACAGATAAAGGTTTTCCCAAATAAACAAAAACTGAAGGAATTTATCACCACTAAACCAGCCCTATAAGAACCCTAAGGGGGACTCTGTGAGTGAACTGTTGCAAGGACCAAAAAGGACAAGAGACATCACTACCAGCATGAAACGTAAAGATAGCACAATGACTCTAAATCCATATCTTTCAATAATAACACAATGTAAATGGACTAAATGCTCCAATCAAAATTACACACATACATACATAGGGTATCAGAATGGATAAAAAAACAAGATCCATCTATTTGCTGTCTACAAGAGACCCATTTTAGACCTGAATACACCTTCAGATTGAAAGTGAGGTGATGGAGAACCATCTATCATGCTACTGGACGTCAAAAGAAAGCTGGAGTAGCCATACTTATATCGGGCAACCTAGATTTTAAACTAAAGGCTATAATAAGAGATGAAGAAGGGCATTATATAATAATTATGGGCTCTATCCATCAAGAAGAGCTAACAATTATTATTATTTTTTATTTTTTTTTAAGTTTATTTATTTTTGAGACAGAGAGAGATAGAGCATGAACGGGAGAGGGGCAGAGAGAGAGGGAGACACAGAATAGGAAGCAGGCTCCAGGCTCTGAGCCATCAGCCCAGAGCCCGACGCAGAGCTCGAACTCACAGACCATGAGATCGTGACCTGAGCTGAAGTCAGACGCTTAACCGACTGAGCCACCCAGGCGCCCCAAGAAGAGCTAACAATTATAAATGTGTATGCACCAAATTTGATAGCACCCAAATATATAAAACAATTAATCACAAACATAAGCAATCTTATTGGTAAGAATGTAGTAATTGCAAGGGACTTTAATACTCCACTTACAACAATGGGATGATCATCTAGACAGAAAAATCAATAAAGAAACAATGGCCCTGAATTATACATTGGACCAGATGGACTTGGCAGATATATTTAGAATTTTTCATCCTAAAGCAGCAGAATATACATTCTTCTCAAGTGCACATGGAACATTCTCCAAGACAGATCACATATTGGGTCACAAAACAGCCCTCAATAAATATAAAAGAATTGAGATCATACCATGCACACTTTCAAATCACAATGCTATGAAACTTGAAACCAACCACAGGAAAAAGTTTGGAAAACCTCCTAATGCATGGAGGTTAAAGAACATCCTACTAAAGAACAAATGGGTCAACCAGGCAATTAAAGAATAAATTTAAAAATATATAAAAAACTAAACACAACAATCTAAAGGCATGCAGCAAAGACAGTCCTAGGAGGAAAATACATTGTAATCCAGGTCTATCTCAAGAAACAAGAAAAATCCCAAATACAAAATCTAATAGCACATCTAAAGGAACTAGAAGCAGAACAACAAAGAAACCCCAAATACAGAAGAAGAGAAACAATAAAGATGAGAGCAGAAATAAACAATATAGAATCCAAAAAAACAAAAACAAAAACAGTAGAGCAGATCAATGAAACTAAGTGTTGGTTTTTTTGAAAAAATAAAAAACATTGATAAACCGCTAGCGAGGCTTCTCAAAAAGAAAAGAGAAAGGACCCAAGTGGATAAAATCATGAATGAAAATGGATTTATTACAACCAATCCCTCAGAAATACAAGCAATTATAAGGGAATTCTATGAAAAATTCTATGCCAACAAACTGGACAACCTGGAAGAAATGGACCAATTCCTAAACACCCACAAACTACCAAAACTCAAATGGAAAGAAATAGAAAATGTGGACAGGCCCATAACTAGTAAAGAAATTGAATCAGTTATCAAAAATCTCCCAACAAATCAGAGTCCTGGACCGGATGGCTTCCCTGGGGAATTCTACCAGACATTTAAAGCAGAGTTAATACCTATCCTTCTTAAGCTGTTCCAAAAAATAGAAATGGAAGAAAAACTTTTGGACTCATTCTATGAAGCCAGCATTACTTTGATTCCCAAAGCAAACAGAGACCCCACAAAAAAGGAGGAACTACAGGCCAATATCCCTGATGAACATGGATGCAAAAATTCTCAACAAGATACTAGCAAATCAAATTCAACAACATATAAAAGGAATTATTCACCGTGATCAAGTGGAATTCATTCCTGGGTTGCAGGGCAGGTTCAATATTTGGAAATCCATCAATGTGATACATCACATTAATAAAAGAAAGGATAAGAGCCATATGATCCTGTCAATCGATGCAGAAAAAGCATTTGACAAAATACAGCATCCTTTCTTGATGAAACCCTCAAGAAAGTCAGGATAGGAGGAACATACTTAAACATCAGAGAAGCCATTTATGAAAACCCCACAGCTAATATCATCCTCAATGGGGAAAAACTGAGAGCTTTTCCCCTGAGATCAGGAACATGACAGGGATGTCCACTCTCACAGCTGTTGTTTAACATAATGTTGGAAGTCCTAGCCTCAGAAATCAGAAAACAAAATGAAATAAAAGGCATCAAAATTGGCAACAAAGAAGTCAAATTTTCACTTTCTGCAGATGACATGATACTCTACGTGGAAAACCCAAAAGACTAGACAAAAGACTACTAGAACTGATACATGAATTGAGCAAATCACAGAGTACAAAATCAATGTACAGAAATTGGTTGCATTTGTATACACCAATAATTAAGGAACAGAAAGAGAAATAAAGAAACTGATCCCATTTACAATTGCACCAAGAACCATAAAATACCTAGGAATTAACCTAACCAAAGATGTAAAAGATCTGTATGCTGAAAACTATAGAAAGCTTATGAAGGAAATTGAAGAAGACACAAAGAAATGGAAAAACATTCCATGCTCATGGATTGGAAGAATAAATATTGCTAAAATGTCAATATTACCCAAAGCAATCTATACATTCAATGCAATCCCAATCAAAATTGCACCAGCATTCTTCTCAAGGCTAGAACAAGCAATCCTAAAATTTGTATGGAACCACAAAAGACCCCGAATAGCCTTGTAATACTGAAGAAGAAAACCAAAGTGGGAGACATCACAATCCTGGACTTGAGCCTCTACAAAGCTATAATCATCAAGACAGTATGGTATTGGCAAAAAAACAGACACATAGACCAATGGAATAAAATAGAGTACCCAGAATTGCACCCACAAATGTATGGCCCACTAATCTTTGACAAAGCGGGAAAGAGTATCCAATGGAAAAAAGACAGTCTCTTCAGCCAATGGTGCTCGGAGAACTGGACAGCAACATACAGAAGAATGAAACTAGACCACTTTCTTACACCATACACAAAAATTAACGCAAAATGGATGAAAGACCTGAATGTGAGACAGGAAACCATCAAATGCCTAGAGGATAAAGCTGGCAACAACCTCTTTGACTTCAGCTGCAGCAATTTCTTACTCGAAACATCTCCAAAGGCAAGAGAATTAAAAGCAAAAATGCACTATTGGGACCTCATAGAGATAAAAAATCTTCTGCACTGCAAAGGAAACAATCAACAAAAGTAAAAGGCAACAAACGGAATGAAAATATATTTGCAAATGACATATTTTGGCTAGTATCCAAAATCTATAAAGAACTCACCAAACTGCACACCTGAAAAGCAAATAATCCAGTGAAGAAATGGGCAGAAAACATGAATAGACACTTTTCCAAAGAAACATCCAGATGACTAACAAGCACATGAAAAGATGCTCAATGTCACTCCTCATCAGGGAAATACAAATCAAAGCCACACTGAGATACCACCTCATGCCAGTCAGAGTGGCTAAAATGAACAAATCAGGAGACTACAGATGCTGGAGAGGATGTGGAGAAACGGGAACCCTCTTGCACTTTTGGTGGGAATGTAAACTGGTGCAGCCGCTCTGGAAAACAGTATGGAGGTTCCTCGAAAATTAAAAATAGAACTACCCTATGACCCAGCAATAGCACTGCTAGGAATTAACCCAAGGGATACAGGAGTGCTGATGCATAGGGGCACATATACCCTTATGTTTATAGCAGCACTTTCAACAATAGCCAAATTATGGAAAGGGCCTAAATGTCCATCAACTGATGAATGGATAAAGAAGATGTGGTGTGTATATGTATATATATATGGAATACTAGTTGGCAATGAGAAAGAATGAAATCTGGACATTTGTAGCAACGTGGATGGAACTGGAGAGTATTATGCTAAGTGCAATAAGTCAGGCAGAGAAAGACATATACCATATGTTTTCACCCATATGTGGATCCTGAGAAACTTAACAGAAGACCATGGGGGGGAAGGGAAGGGGGAAAAATAGTTACAGAGAGGGAGGGTGGCAAACCACAAGAGACTCTTAAATACAGAGAACAAACTGAATGTGGATGGGGAGGGTTGGGGAGAGGGCAAATGGATGATGGGGATTGAGGAGGGCACTTGTTGGGACGAGCACTGGGTGTTGTATGTAAGTCAGTTCACACACACACACACACACACACACACACACGCACAAAGAAAATGAGGGAAAGCCATTCCTTCAATGATACTCCAAATGTCTGCTTATGCTCAATCAAAGGCAAATGTGTGCAAGGTATGGAAAACTCAACGGGAAATCAGCCTCGTTAAAACTGTACTCTGAAAGGTGTACTTACTACCTGTTATGTTCACTTGGTCCACGAAAATTGCTCTCTTCTCTCTTTACAGAATGTTTGTTTCTTTATATTAGCACATTTTCCTTAGAAAACACAAGCATTTATAAAGAAAAAAAATGAAAGTTTCCTATAATGCGTTGAACCCAAGAAAATTGCTTACTATTTTGGTTTGTTTTCCCTAGCATTTAATATTTAATATAAATAAGAACACATAGTGTGAATGTGTCTATACATATATATACAGATATAGTGTAAATACAAAGCATTACTTTAAATTACATCCTATATATACACTATACTTTGTCTGACCAATATCTCAGTGTTGTACATTTATATTGGTCCCAACTTTTGATACTACAAATAAGACTGTAATAAATATCTTTGTATATAAATCATTGTTCGCATTTTTGATGATGTCCTTAACGTAGAGGCCTACAAATGAAATTGTTACATCAGAAAATACAAGTAATTTTAATCATATAGACACATTCAACTGAATGTATTCCAGAAGTATTTTACTAAATATATCTTTCCAATAGCGGTATATGAGATAAATTAATAGTGCTTCCAGACTAGGAATAAGTATCATCTTTTTAAAAAAAATGTTATTTTTGCAAATTTGATAAATTGACAAGGTATATTGTCTTATTTATGAATCAAAATTCATTTATTTGATTACTAATAAAGGTGATTATTTAAAAATATATTTATTAGATATGTGCCAGATTTCTTTACTGTTAATAGTTATGTAAGATCCATCAAGTCTAAAATATCTGTTACAATATGTGGAAAGCTTCTTTCATTTGAAAGTTTATGAAAAAGCAAAATAATTTTTTTTTAATTTTTTTTCAACGTTTTTTATTTATTTTTGGGACAGAGAGAGACAGAGCATGAACGGGGGAGGGGCAGAGAGAGAGGGAGACACAGAATCAGAAACAGGCTCCAGGCTCCGAGCCATCAGCCCAGAGCCTGACGCGGGGCTTGAACTCCCGGACCGCGAGATCGTGACCTGGCTGAAGTCGGACGCTTAACCAACTGCGCCACCCAGGCGCCCCCAAAATAATTTTTTAAGAACAAATCAACCCAACCTATATAATGTGAATTGTATATATAATAGTGTGCAATATCTAAGGAAAGCTACTAAAAATAACATCTAACAATCCTTGAGGTAGCTATGACTATAAAATTCGATTAAGGCAGGAGTTTGGCATGTTTGAGGAATTGAAATACTTACATCCGATGTGAATCCTGGTCCTCACATGTTCTGTCTATTCCTTTCTGGTTCCATAGTTGTAGTAACTATTTATCTGAAATTCTCAGTCTTCAATGATACACTTGCTTAATTTTTTCACCTGCTTTTCTCATAGTTTTATGGAACTTTCCTATTTGACAATGCTTTCTGCTCTGTACTCCTGAATGCTATAAATGTTCCACGGTATTTGTTGGTGGAAAGGCAGTTTTAAGTTCCTACTGATGTCAGTGTTTGGCTGAACTGGAATCCTAAGTGAAAATGTCTTTTCCCTAGAGCATTGCACAACACTATGACACTTTCTTTATCACACTCCACAGGTTCAAGAGTATTTCTCCTTCATTCCTCAGTGCTTGGTTACCCGGGTACTGTTTGGTAAACAATTTCTGCAATGTATAGTAATATAACAATGAAAATTTCTCCAAATATCTCATCTAGACAAGTCCATAAGTTGCACATTTGAATACCCCTAAGGTATTATCTGTAGATATTCCCAGAATTGATCATTCAAATATTAGCAAAGGAGAAAAAGGGAGGAAGCAACAGTTTAAAAAGAAAAAATATATGTAGAACAGATCATTTTTTTTATGAAGTAAAACTTGAATTAATTGGTTTGTTGGGGAGAATGGAAGAGAAGGAAAACTTGTCAAGCACCTACTAAGTGCTAGGCTAAGCATATTATCTACTAGACAATAAGCTAGTGAGAAAAAATAAGAATTGCTTCCGTTTTAAATCCAGGCACTGTGCTAAGTACTTTACAATTGCTATTACATTTAATCCATCTAGGAATCCTATTATGTATATGTGTGTTATAGTGTCCATTTACAAATGAGAAAACAGATTTATAAGTTTCCAAGATCAAATTGCTAACAGTAGACCTAAGATTATGGACACAAATCTGTCTGACTCTAAATTACATGCACCTAATTAGTACGTTTTAGTATTTCTTTGTGAGGTATATATTTTTTTGTGTGCAAGGTTTATTTAATTACCAATTTTATAGCTCAGAAATTAAGGGTCAGATTTATTAAGTATCATAACCAAGGACATTCAAACAAGATATGTTTTGCTCCAAAGATCTAAATTACCCAATATCGAGGCAATAATAAACAAATGTTCAGTTGTTAAGAAGAATTTTCTTGGGTCTGAAAATATGGATGAATAAAAAAACAAAAACAAAAACACATGAACCAGCAATGCTAACTAAATGAATAGGAAGGGAGCTTCTGATTACTCTTCTAGGTAAGAAAAGCCAACTTTCTCAGGAATTCCAAATTGTAAAGATTTTTCTTTTCCATTTCAAAAAAGCCAGTCCTAAAAAACACCCACTCTTCAGGGAAGGATCTTAAAAGTAATTGATTATCTCTGCTTTGGTGTGAATAATTAGAATACACACTCATCAACAGGGCAAGCCACTTGAAACAAATCGTTTGGAAATGTCAATGAAACAAGGAGGAAATTCTGCTCAGAGCAGCCCTCTGAGTTTCCCTAATTCCTGGCAACATCAATCCCTATAACATGTAATGGCTCCACCGTGGAAATTCTGATTGGGGACAGCTACAGGATATCTCAGTGTAAATACATGCCAGACTATCTCTTTCAACAGTGAGTCGGAAAAATTCTGTTCGAAGGATATTACAGAGATGTAAAATATTCACAGAGTCAGAGATTTCATCAAAGTGTAGAATTTAGAGATTAGAAGTTCCATGGTTTCTTTCTTTTTTTTTCTCCTCTTCCTCCTCCTCCCCCTCCTCTCCCCTTACCCTTTTCCTCCTTCTCCTCCTTCTTTAGTTTACTTCTCTCTCTCCTAGATATTATTGTCAAGTGGGTGAAGCCAGCTTCACTCCAGAAAGTGTTTTCCTGGATGCTTAAAAGATTGTCTTATTAATAAACTCAATCCCAAAAGTGAATAAAAGCTAAGCAAAGGAGTATGTGGATTTAATAACTACACTCTAGATTAAAAATATAATTAAAAATAAAAACAGTCTTTAGAACTGAATTGGTTTGGGGAACATATCTTACTTCCTGTCTAGAGCTGACCTATTCCCAGTCTTGAGCCCTGATTCATAACTAACATATAGGAATGGGTTTCATCATAAGCTATTAATTATTAATAGCTATCTCCAATGTTTCCAATATAACTTTCTGCAGCAATGGAAATGTCCTATATCTGTGCTATCCAACATAGTCGCAACTGGCCATGTGTATTTATTGAGGATTTGTCCTTGATCTGCATTAGCATGATTGGGAAACTAAATTTTAAATTGTACTGGGCTTTCATTACAATACATTTTATAAACAATTTTACACCACCAAATTTGACAACTTAAATAAAATGGAAACATTGCTTTAAGGACCCAAACTATCAAAGATCATTCAAGAAGAAATATAAATCCAGAATAGCCTTGTATCTATTAAAGAAATTGAATTTGCAGTTAAAATCCTTCCCACAAAGAAAACTCCAAGATCAGGTGACTTCTCTGGTCTATTAGGCATTTTAAAAGGAAACAATACTAGTTGCACACAACTTTTTCCAGAAAATTAGAAAAGAGGGAATACTTCAAACTCATTTTATAAAACCAGCATTACATTGAGACCAAAAAATTACAAGAAAACAAAATCACAGACCAATATTCATCATGAAGATAGATGCAAAAGTTCTCAACGAATTTTTAGCAACTGAATCCACCAATTTTTTTTATGTTTAATTACTTATTTTGAGAGAGAGAGAGAGAGAGAGCGAGCAGGAGAGAGGAAGAGAGAGAGGGAGAGATAGAATCCCAAACAGGCTCTGTGCTGTGAGCACAGAGCCTGATGCAAGGCTCAAACTCATGAACTGTGAGATCATGACTTGAGCCAAAACCAAGAGTGGGACGCTTAACTGACTGAACCACCCAGGTGCCCCAAATCCACTAATGTTTAAAATGAAACACACAGGGACACCTGGGTGGCTCAGTCAGTTAAGCGTGTGACTTTGGCTCCGGTCACGATCTCACGGTTTGTGAGTTCAAGCCCCGCATGGGCTCTGTGCTGGCAGCTCAGAGCCTGGACCCAGCTTCAGATTCTGTGTCTCCTTCTCTCTCTGCCCCTTCCCCACTTGCACTCTGTCCCTCTCTCTCTCAAATAATGAATAAACATTAAAAAATGTTTTTAAATTAATCAATATAATTCACCATATTAGCAAACCAATCCAAATAAAAGGTGCAATTGTATCAATAGATATAGAAAAGCATTTGTCAGAATTCAAAATCCATTCCTTCCAGATAAACTCTTAGCAAAATAAGAATAGAAAGAATCTTCAACCTGATGAAGAGCATCTCACCTACAACTAACTTCATTCTTAATAGTGAAAGAAAGACTGCTTTCCAGTAAAGATAAGGAACAAGGGAAAGATAGCTGCTCTTCTTTTTTTTCCTGGAAATTTGTACCTTTTGACCACCTTCACCCATTTCCCCTCACTGCCCACTCCCAACTCTGGCAACCATCTGTTCTCTGTTTCTATGAATTTGGGTTTTGTTTTGTTTTGTTTTTTTTCCCTAAGATTTCTACATGTAAGTGAGATCACATAGTATCTGTCTTTCTTGGTATGACTTATTTAACCTATCATAATGCCTCCAAGCTCCATCCATGTTGTCACAAATGGCAGGGTCTTCTTTTTTATGGCTGAATAATATTCCAATATCATTTCAATGGAATAATATTTCACATACACACAAACATATACACATATATCATATATACACGACATGTATCTCGTATTTCCTTTTCTATTCATTTATCAATAGACACTTAAGTTGTTTCCATGTCTTGGATATTGTGAATAATTCTGCAATGAATATGAGGGTGAAGATATTCTGTTTGAGATACTGATTTCATTTCCTTCAAATATATACCCAGAAGTGAAATTAATGGATGATAGGATAGTTTTATTTTTAATTTTTTTGAGGAGCCTCCATACTATTTTTTTAGTAGATGTACCAATTCACATTCCCACCAACAGTGCCTTATAGTCCACTTACCTCCACATTATTGCCAATATTTATTGTCTCTGTTTTTTTTTTTTGATGAAAGACATTCTCATAGGTATAAGGTATAAAGTGATATCTCATTATGGTTTTGATTTGCAATTCCCTGATAATTCGTGATGTTGAGCACCTTTTCATGTACTTCTTGGCCATTTGTATGTCTTTAGAAAAAAATCTATTCAAGTCCTTTGTCTAATTTTAAATTGAGTAATTGAGTAATTGGGGATTGCTACTGAGTTGTAAAAATTCTTCATATATTTTGAATATTAATCTCTTATTAGCTAGGTGATTACCAAATATTTTCTCTCATTCTGTAGGTTGCCTTTTCATTTTGTTGATAGTTTCCTTTGCTGGGCAGAAGCCTTTTTGATGTAGTCCTACTTGTAGAATTTTGTTTTCATTGCCTTTGCTTTCAGTGTCAAATCTAAAAAAAACTGCCAAGACTGATGTCAAAGAGCATACAGCCTATGTTTTTTTCCTAGGAGTTTTATGGTTTCAGGCCTAAGGTTCAAGTCTTTGATTAATTTTAAGTTGATTTCTGTATGTGGTGTAAGTTAGGGGTCCAGTTTTATTCTTTTACAGGTAGCTGTCCCGTTTTCCCAACACCTTTTATTGAAGAGAATATTCTTTTCCCATGGCATATATATATTTTTTTTAATTAAAAAATTTTTTTTATTTAAAAGAATTTTTTTGATGTTTATTTATGTTTTGAGAGAGAGAGAGAGGGAGGGAGGGACAGGGTGTGAGTGGGGAGGGGCAGAGAGAGAAGGAGACACAGAATCTGAAGCAGGCTCCAGGCTCTGAGCTGTCAGCACAGAGCCCAACGTGGGGCTCAAACTCATGGGACACAAGATCATGACCTGAGTCGAATTCAGGTGACCAACCGACTGAGCCACCCAGGTGCCCCTAATTTTTTTAATGTCTATTTTTTAGAGAGAGAGAGTCAGAGCATGAGCAGGGGAGGGGCAGAGAAAGAGGGAGACATAGAATTCGAAACAGGCTCCAGTCTTCGAGGTGTCAGCACAGAGCCTCACACAGGGCCCGAATTCATGAACCATGAGATCATGACCTGAGCCAAAGTCAGACACCTAACTGACTGAGCCACCCATGCGCCCCTCCCACTGTATATTTTTGACTCTTTTGTTATACATTGATTGACCATGTGTGCATGATTTTACTTCTGGCTTCTCTATTCTCTTCTATTTCTGTATGTATCATTTTTTATGTCAATGCCATACTGTTCTCATTACGATAGCTTTGTAATATAATTTGAAATCAGGAAGTGTGATCCTTCCAACTTTGTTCTTTCTCAAGATTGTTTTGGTTATTTGGGTCTTTTGTGGTTCCATACAACTTTTAAGATTATTTTTCTATTTTGTTGAAAAATTCCTATGGAATTTTAATAACAATTGCATTGAATGTGTAGATTGTTTTGAATAATATGGACATTTTAACAATATTAACTGTTCCAATTCATAAACACAGAATGTCTTTCCATGTATTTGGGTTTTCCTCAATTTCTTTCATCAATGTCTTATAGTTTTTGGTGTACAGTTCTTTCATCTCCTTGGTGAAATTTATTCTTAGGTATTTTATTCTTTCTGATGCCATTGTAAATGGGATTTTTAAATTTTTTTTTTCAACGTTTATTTATTTTTGGGACAGAGAGAGACAGAGCATGAACGGGGGAGGGGCAGAGAGAGAGGGAGACACAGAATCGGAAACAGGCTCCAGGCTCTGAGCCATCAGCCCAGAGCCCGACGCGGGGCTCGAACTCACGGACCGCGAGATCGTGACCTGGCTGAAGTCGGACGCTTAACCGACTGCGCCACCCAGGCGCCCCTGGGATTTTTTTCTTAATTTCTCTTTCTGATAGTTTGTTGTCAGTATATAAAAACACCACTGATTTTTGTATATTGATTTTGCATTTTGAAACTTAACTGAATTTATTAGTTCTAATAAGTTTGTTTTTGTTTTTGGCAGAGGCTTTAGAATTTTTGACATAAAATATTATGTCACATGTAAATAGAGACAATTTTGCTACTTCCTGTCTGATTTGGGTGACTTTTATTTCTTTTTCTTGCCTAACTGCTCTGGGTAGGACTTCCATTACTATGTCGAACAAAAGTGTTGAGAGTGGACATCCTAGCCTTGTTCCTGATCTTAGAGGAAAAACTTTCAGTGTTTCACCATAGAGTGTGTTCCTGGCTCTGGGCTTGTCATATATGGTCTTTATTATGTTGGGGTGCATTTGTTCTATATGCAGTTTGTTGAGAGTTTTTATCATGAATATATATTGTATTTTGTCAAATGCTTTTTCTGCATCTGTTGAGATGATCATATGATTTTTATCCTTCATTTTGTTAGTGGTTAGCAATAACTATGCTCAGTTTAAAGTAGTATATACTGTTTGGTTTAATTTACATAAAATTCTTTAAAAAACATATTAATCTATGGAGATATAAAGCAGATGAGTGGTTGCCTGGGAGTTGGGGGTGGGCAGGGAGGAAGAAGAGGAAGAAAAGACAAATGGGAACAAAGAAACTTTGGAAAATAATAAATTTGTTCTTGATTGTGCTAATGTTTTCTTCCTAAGTGTATACATATATCAAAATGTATCAGGTTTTACCCTTTAAACATGTGCAGTTTATTGTATGTCATTGAAACCTGAAAAGGCTGTTAGCATTTTAAACTTAAATAGTCACTTGTGGCAAGTGAGTACAACACTGTTACATGAGATAATACAAATCTAGACTATTAAAATTTCAGGGTTATATACAAAGTCACAAAGTCAAAGGCCATGATCAAATATGACATGTACTCTGGATATGAGAGAGGAAGTAAGAGTACTTGTGTTATACTTGTCAGTACTCATTACTATGTGACCACTCCTAGGATTCCAGTTGCTCTGTATCATCTGATCCAGTCAAGGAAAAATGTAGCAGAATTTCTGGGCCATTCAAAAAAATAGGTTAATGTCTTTTGTTGGGGTAAAAGCAGAGGTCTGGAGAGACAGATAATGAAGCAATAATATTCTTATCCAACTTTGATACCTTTCACAGCATTTCATATGTAGTCATTGTGCAGCAAATCTTTCTCAAATTATACTTGTCATAATTTTACTGAAGTATAGTTGGTGTTCAATAAATTTATATATGCTACAAGTTTTAAAGAAATGATCCTACCTACCTAGAAATAAGCTGGTGTATCATGTGTGGTTTTTTTTTTTCTTCAAGATTTTATCCTTATCACCTTATCACCTAAAACTTTCAGAAAAAAAAGTGTCATGTTATAAGAATAAGAAACACTAATACAAAATTATCTAGCAAATGTTGTATCTTGCTTTTCAGTGTTCATAAGAACTGGAGTTCTATCATGCTGTAGGCAATACATGAAGAAGAAATGATAAGGGTGAAGTGTACTCTTTATATAAATGGAAGATAATATTGCTTGCTGAGAGTTGAAACTAATATAACTATGCAGTTAGGAACAGTTGTATACAACATCTATATAGAAAAGAAAATACAAGAATAGCTGCTGTGATGACAGGACAAGAGTGTAACTCCATTTAAGGTATTAGCATAGTTAAGGAAACAATGTCAAGTACAAGGGCATTAAGCAGTGATGAAAGCATAAACAAATAAAAGTCAGGAAAGATACACTTTGCCTATATCCCTCAAACCCTCATTAGGGGAGAGAGTGCCCTGTCAAAAGGACCAAAGTATCCTCCCACGGTTTAGACTATCCCTGGGGTGCATATTAGAGCACCAGAGTGTCAGAACTCAAGGAAAACAAAGTTGTTTTCCTATACAACAACCACTGTTTTCTTTCTTTCTTGTTACAAGAAACTGATTTTACTCAAGTGTCAGGCAGCCATGTGTTTTAGAGAAACTGAAGCCTGTTTCAAGACCAAGTGATGAATCATAATGGGCTGATAGTGGTAGGGAAGTTTGGAAAGTCTGAGCCAAGGAAAACACTCCCTATTGTCCCTGTGAGATAGTGTCATCCGGAAGTGACAGCTATCTTGACATTAGTTTAGTTAACTTTACAGGACAAGCCAGGAGGACAGAAAGATGACAGAAAGAAACTGCATCTTTGATGATGTCATGCAGCCACTGAATTTACCAACTCTGGAACCCTACCACCTTTAGGCTGGGATTACTCAATTATATCACTATGGACATTTGGGACTGGATGATTTCTTGTTGTGGGAGCCTGATCTGTATGTTGTAGGATTATAGGATGCTTAGTGACATTCTTGGCCTCTACTCACTAGAGGCTGGTAGCATCCGTCCCCAGTGGTAACAAGCAAAAATGTCTCTGGACATTGATAAGTATTTCCTGGCTGCCAAATCTGTTCCCAGTACTGCCCCTGGTTGAGAACCATCACTCTAGGTTTATTGCTCTATGAGGAAATATGTGTGTCTTATGGTTTTATGCATTTTAATTGAATATGCAGCCAGAAGCATCCAAACCTAGAACTCCACAACATCCACCATATGATTTATTCATTTTAACCATTGTATTTTTGTTGTGGTATTCTTGTTTGCTGAATTAAAAAATAAAGAAACTTTATTCTTCCTTTTTTTGTTTCCTTTTCTTGATTTCTTTTCTTCTTTCTTTAGCCTGTCCTCTTCCCCCTCTGCTTTTACTTTGTTCTTTCTCTTCTCTCCTCTCTTCATTTTAACTTGCCCTTCCCTTTTTCTTCTGCTCTCCCTCCCTCTCTCTCTTTCCTTCTTCCTTCCCTCCCTGCCACTTCCTTCCTTCCTTCCTTCCTTCCTTTTCAGAAAAATCTTGAGTCTGAATCAAATAACTATAAGAGTTAGCTTTGGTAAAGTTGAGACCATCATGATTCATGCATTAAATCAAAGAAGTTGGAATGACAAGGCCACTTATCAATGGATTGTTGAGTGGAATGGCACCAAATGAATTACTGTGTCTGCTCATCTTTCCCAAAGATACTGTCAAGCATGAATCATGCAGCTGGTTTTGAATCTCCTGATGAGGTGTAACAAAAATATTCTACTCACAAACTGGCCTGAGTCACTCTAGGCAAAGCCAGAATAGATACAGCATATTGAAGGAGGAAACCATACACAAATGACATTGCCCTGGAATCACCTGTGAGACACTCTTACTCTTTCCTACTCTGACAGACATCATAATGTCATAATCCTTTATTATCCCCTTTATTTTTATATGTTTGTGACAAAGAAGCTCTCATATGAAATCTAGCATTAGTTTGAAAGGAGTTAGCTTGAAGTGAGTTTAAGACACACACTAGGGGCACCTGGGTGGCGCAGTCGGTTAAGCGTCCGACTTCAGCCAGGTCACGATCTCACGGTCCGTGAGTTCGAGCCCAGCGTCGGGCTCTGGGCTGATGGCTCAGAGCCTGGAGCCTGTTTCCGATTCTGTGTCTCCCTCTCTCTCTGCCCCTCCCCCGTTCATGCTCTGTCTCTCTCTGTCCCAAAAATAAATAAACGTTGAAAAAAAATTAAAAAAAAAAAAGACACACACTAAAATGGCTGTTACAAATTAGGGAATATTCTTTTTCCCTAAAAGTCTTCTATGGCAGATATAATGTAGATATAATTACAGACTGTCAGGATCAAGCTTTGCTTCAATTTAACATAATTAAAAGTAGTTCTACCAATTCAGTGTTCTCTTTTATTGGTAGCAAGAATAAGTTACGTCTTATTCCTGTAGTCACAAAACTACACGTCTAATGCAGCATTTCTGTTTCAGAATTCAAGTGCCATGTTTGTTCAAAGATGCGTCTGAATCCAACACAAAGCCTTTCATCAGCTACGTTATGACAATTAAACAGCAGCTTTACAATTTAGGAGGCAAGCAAATACCACATTTTGAATGGGAATTTCTAAATAATTGAAATCTTAAAAGACATATATAGCTTTTTCAAATACAGTGTGTGATTACAGCACCTGGCAGATTTTTTTTTTTAACGTTTATTTATTTTTGGGACAGAGAGAGACAGAGCATGAACGGGGGAGGGGCAGAGAGAGAGGGAGACACAGAATCGGAAACAGGCTCCAGGCTCTGAGCCATCAGCCCAGAGCCCGACGCGGGGCTCGAACTCACGGACCGCGAGATCGTGACCTGGCTGAAGTCGGACGCTTAACCGATTGTGCCACCCAGGCGCCCCGTGGCAGATTTGATCGCCCAGAGAATTTTCAGTTTGACTCTACAACAGCTCTATTAAATGGTTATTAAACCAGGGTTGTAAAGCTTTGTTGCAAAGTACTTCATTCTGTTTTTTGAAAACTGGTGTAATTCCTCTCTCTCATCTTCCTTTCTTGTTTCTTTCCTTCCTTCTTTCCACAATATGTACTAAATGCTAGCCTGTGACAAGTTTTATGTTAGGTCTGTGGATGTAATAATAAACAAGATATAGCCCATAACTTCTTTTTTTTTCTAATTTTTTAAATGTTTATTTATTTTTGAGAGACAGACAGAGTGAGAGTGGGGGAGGCACAGAGAGAGAGGGAGATACAGAATCAGAAGCAGGCTCCAGGCTCTGAGCTGTCAGTACAGAGCATGATGCAGGACTCAAACTCATGAATCATGAGATCATGACCTGAGCTGAAGTCAGACGCTCAACTGACTGAGCCACCCAGGTGCCCTTGTATAGTCTCTAACTTCAAGTAGCTTGTAGTCTGTACTACAGGTACAGTACAGTTAAAAGACAATATGGGATGAAAGTTCCAAGACAGAGATAAGCTCGGATACACTGGGAGCAGAAATTGGTAAATATTACCATTCTTATAGTTAGAGAGCCCACAAGATGATTCATACTTTATCATAAGGCAAAATCTTCCTCTTGGCCATTTTAATTCACTAAGTCTAGTTCTGTCCTCTAAGAACACGCATAATAATTTTGATTTTTTGCCGTGTTTCATAATCTTAACAAAGGCTAGTTTTTCTTCTTTCCTTGGGAGGCACTGAAAGGCAAACTCAATGTATGATGATTCCCTAAATGAGTTTTTGAAACTTTCCCATGATGGGACATTTGATGGAAAGGTTGTTTGGAATTTTCCACCGTTGTTAATTTTAGTTGAGAAGACAAAGCACTAAAGGTTGTGGTCCTTTACGATTTCACTTTCCCAGAATATGTTCTACAGACAGTGGTACTGATGAGTCATCCTCACCATCAACACAAAAGTTAGTGCTCAGATTTGCATCCCAGGCTGCACTGACATTTCAGATGGAAAAAACAAAAACAAAAACAAAACAAACACAGGTCCTCAAAAGACCAAGGTTATCAAAGCTGAATTTTTTGTGTATAATGGAGACTAGTTTACCATCATTTCCTTTCCTTTGGCAAAAGATTTTAAAAGCATAACAAGGAATTGAGAATTTGGTATACAAATTGTTAAGACATGTAAATTAAATGAATAACCTTTGGTTTATTAAGTGAGAGCCTTGGATTCTATTCCCAGTTTGGTCACTAATTAACTGTGTGACCTTGGAAAAGTCATTTAATTATTTTAAGTCTGATTTCATCAGCTGACTATGATATGGTGAACATAACATTCCCTAACATCTTCCTATGATTTTGAAAGGACCTTATTGAAGATGCAGTGAAAGAAGTGCAAAAAGCACTTGAAAAATATATCTCTTCCCCACCCTCCACCAACTGCTCTGCCACATTCAGTAAATCTAAAGAATCTTGTATTTCCCTCACAACAGATTTGTCTGTTAAATTTGAGGGTGTCTTCTAAGCACAAAATAGTATGCTAGATTCTTGACCTATATTTGCTCATTCAATCTTGTAATCATTCATTTTTTCTGTCTTTGTCACATCTTTATCACACGAGTATTATTGTGTCAAATTAGAGAGACAGGGACTATAACTTTTTTTTTTTTATTATTACATGGGTTGGTAGAGAGGCTGAGTTGAGATTCACTTACCTTCTGCCCTTTCTGCTGACTCAATGATCCCAGATAGACTTCAACTCACCCAGGAAAGATTTTACTGACTTCTTTCTGATTTATTTGAAATCAGTACTTATATTTGTTTTGTTTTGTTTTGTTTTTTTCAAACACTCCTATGATGACTGATTTCTCCTTTGATTCAGGAGTTATAAAATCTGTTCTGACTGATGACCTAAGAAAAACAAGTAATAATTCTTCAAGGGAGGAGATTAAAGGCAGCTGACATGAACAGACCAAGGGAGAGAATTAAAGACGTGAAGACTTCTTCTGGAATAAAAATATCCTGACCACATAGGGAGTGTGGTTGCCAGGTCACTGGGAAAGACTTGGCTCTAATAAAATTTGAAACAGCATAGAAAACTGCTCTGGAGTTTCTTTGTTACAAAAATGAGGCTCTGAGACCATAGGCACTAAAGTCCTGGAGGTATCCTAAAAACTGGCAGCCACCATTGGCTTGGGAGGATATTGGAAAATTACATTGATCTTATAGTATTTCCCATGCTTTAGGAATTAAACAGTATCTTCTTGGGGCTAGCCTTAGACTGAAACCATTATTAAAGATTTTATAATTTTAAAAGTTACAAAGGGGTGCCTGGGTGGCTCAGTTCGTTAAGCATCTGATTCTTGGTTTCAGCTCAGATCATGATCTCACAGTTAGTGAGTTCGAGCCCTGCATCAGGGACAGCACAGAGCCTGCCTGAAATTCTCTCTCTCCCATTCTCTCTGCCTCTCCTCTGCTCTCTCTCTCTCTCTCTCTCTCTCTCTCAAAATAAATAAACTTCTAAAAAATCCTTTTGAAGTTACAACACATTTTCAAGTGTCTCCCAGCTAATACAGTCCTCTTCTCAATACAACAGAATAGTCACAGAAGTAGTTAAAAGGGGGGTGTAAAGCAAGGGGATGATGAAGAAAAACTAGCATCCTAACCTTATCCTTGTCCTAAGAGGCTTTATCTCATCCTTTTGATTGTGTCTTATTTTTTTTTAATCTCATCTTTCTAAATTCCAACTAAGTCATGATCAGAATTCTTGGCAGCTTGTGCTGAACATGAAACTTCCCCCAAATTCTACATTTTTGTTTCCCAAATTAAGGGAAAGAGATATTCTTCACTTTTCTACTCTAATTTTGTTTATAAGGGGTTGTGTCTGGGTCCAAAGTGTGAAAGCGTATTTAACTAATCTAACTTGGTTAACTATGAAGAAAAGGAATGAAGCGAAGCTACTACGCACGAATGTGGTCATTTAATGCTGTTGTGCATAAAGATGAAAGTTTCTGGGCCCCTCTCAGTTTGCTAATAACTCTATCATTAGACTTGATTATCACTCCACATTATTCTATTCCAAAACAGTAGCAGCCCATTTTTTAAAAAGAGAACCAATCACAAATATGGAGGTTGATGGCATGGAAGGGGTATTCATTAGATTTTCATTTAGAAATAATAATAAAGTCAACAATGGCCTTATTCTTTCTCTTTTTCCCTGATTGCTGACTTGTCTTTTCCTCCAAAACAACAGTCTAACCAAAAGTGTGTGAGCCATCGGTTAAGCGTCCGACTTCAGCTCAGGTCACGACCTCATGGCTCGTGAGTTCGAGCCCCTCATTGGGCTCTGTGCTGACAGTTCAGAGTCTGGACCCTGCTTTGGATTCTGTGTCTCCCTCTCTCTCTGCCCCACTCATGCTCTCTCTCTCTCTCAAAAATAAAATAAAACATTAAAAAAAAAAAAAAGCATGTGAGCCAAACAAGGTCAAACCAGCTCTTGCTATAGGATAAACACTTGGGAAGATTTCATCTTTTCTAGAGATAAGATGCCTCATTCTTCGAACATTGGTTCTAGAAGACCCAATCTTTGCTTTCATCCTACATTTTCAAAGTAAAGAAAAAAATTACAAAGGGTTTAATTTATTTTTGACCAATGCTCATGAGAAATAACTAAATCAATGTTAGGAAAAACCAAAAAGGGAAAGGGAAAACAGTCCCTAAGGTGCCACTGTGTTCACCCCCTACCTCTTTCCTGACCTAGAATAGAGTGTCTCAAACCAGTATGCTGTAGCACTCTGCCACGTTACAGGTGGGGGAAAGTTCTGCCCAGGTGCTGCTTCCCACTCTTCATGCCAGATGTGGCCTGGGAAAGCCAGAGCTGTTCCTCTTTTATACAACCGTACTTGTTAAGTCTCCCCAGTCCGCCTACAAGTATTATCATTTTCTACATATGCCATTACAAGATAAAAGTTAAAACTGCTTGCCTGCAGGTACCCTATTTAAACGTTCTCACAAGATGGACCATACCAATCTAACCATTTCTATGTGTGAGTGTGTGTCTTTTAGCTTTTAGAATTAGCCTAACTCTTCTAAACATTCCTAACATTCCTTGTGGGCAGCAAATCTATATTATAAAATAATGTTACTCCATAGTGCAGAATACATTGCTTCACTCATCGTGAGGTCTCACTAATAAAATACAGGCTGATTTATGTTCATTTTGTGTCCACATGAATATGGCAGGACACATTACTCACTCATTCAACTGAGTCAGCACTCAGACAAATCCAGATAAAGGAATGAGTCTTGCTTTCAGCATTTAAGCCACATTCCATATGCTAACCAATGTTCCCCAAAAAACTTTGCATTCCATGTTTCCAGTTATACAGATGATGATTAACATAATATTTTATTAGACAGGTAAAAGCAAGGGTCAGTATATAAAATACAACTCAAACTGGTGGCCAGACAGCTAGTCACTAGTTGCTGGTCCCCAAAATTGTATTATTTTTTTTCCATGTATACGTTTAAAAAAACCTATTCCTTCTGTTTTAAGTCATACAGTCTGTGGGTTCCCCCTGCTGGCTCTTTAACTGTTAGAAGCCAATAAAACACTGATGATAACTGTCCAATAAAAATCAACTCCAGAGAGAGGAAAAATCATCAGAATGGTGCCTGATACTGGACGATTCTAGTTCAGAAGGGCAGAGAGACATGAAGATAGAACTGTTTATTTAAGCCAAGAACCAGTGAGACTCAGCTCATTTTATTTGACATGTTCATCCACATAATGTTGTTGTAAACTGGTTGTCAATATTTAAAATCTAGATTTATAGGTTTCTTTGAAAGGCTGCCAACAGTGAGCCAATATTGCCCCATGGTTATGGTAAATAACATGCCCACTAAAGTTTGCTAAAGTTACCATATTCCCTATGACCTTACTTACACTGACCTAATGCTAGTCTCCACTTACCATCAGTAGCATGAGTAATTAGTTTTTGTATACTTGATCCTTTTCACTTGTTATTGTTCTATTTCCAAATTTCACCAGGTATTTGAGTCTTGGAATTTCCCTTGACAGAACCACTTTCTTGAAAAACTACCATTGATTCTTCCACATCCTCATACCTCAACCCCTTTCCAATAAATGTTGTTATTATTTTGACATAAAAGGAACTAATATGCCTGGGGAAAAGTATGCTATGAAAACTATAATTCAGGCTTAACTTCTCTTATCACTTAGAGTTTAAACACAAGAATCGTACATCTAGAGAGTTCTCTTAACAGAGAAAAACTATCAAAAGAATACAATTTAGAGTTACTACTGTTTCATGTCAGAATCAATTTCTACAGCTGCAGAGAGACAGAATAGAGAAAGTGGTATCCAGAAAACTTTATTAGTCAAATAGCAGGAAAAAAGATACACTGTGACTAAGGAAGGGATAAAAGGAAAGTTTGAGATCTTTTAAAAAAGACCACATAATCTTAAGACCTGCCCAAGACAGGCTGGGTCTGGAAACCCAAATCTCCTTTTACATTGGATTTGGATGGAAAGCAAAGCTATATTTGGTCCATTATAATTATATGCCCCCAAGAAACTGAACCTGCCATTTGGACTCATTACTCCTTGATATAGAGATTCCAGCTGCTGACGGATCACCAAAGTAGTGGTTAAGTTTACTTGGCTTATATATTTGGCATGAAATGAACTGTTTGGTCATATATACATATTATTTGCACTGGAACAGTTAAATAACAGTTTTGCAAGGACTTCCTATTGTGAGTCTCTCCCACCCAAGTTCAGTTTCTTTCCTTCATCTACCTCTCATTCCAAAGACCTCTTTTCCCATATCTCAGTAGTTCTTTTATTAAGACACAACAAAAGGGAGTGGCAGTATGAAAATAATTGCCTGGCAATTTGGAGGTAGGGAACCAGGATTTCTGAGTCCAAATCACATCTCTGCCACTGCCCAACTTCTGGGCTGCTTTCTCCCAATGGCAAAATACAAGCCTTGGAATACAAGAAAATGCCTTTTTTGTTTCCTTTGACTCCTACATAATTAGACATCCGTGCACATAGGCTTACTTAATTTAATATTTTTAACTGAAAACACAGGTGAGTCGAAAGGTCTACAGTGTGTGTATGAAAATTATACGTAGCCCAAACGCAAAGTGAATATGGAGACTTACCACTTTTATTTTCCTTTTCACGGGCATCTTTCATAAGGATCTCTGTTGTTTTGTGATGACATGTTAGTAAGATGAAACCTGAACAGTTCAAAGTGTATAATGAATTACTATCAGCATCAAATAAAATGACTCATTGATCCAAGCCAGTTAGCCTCATACCCTGCCAGTCTCATGGAGAAACAGATCGTCAAGTCTAAAAAGATCATGATTAGTAATCACCATCCCAAAGTCCCCAGGGCCAAGTTGGCTGTATCATCTGACTTATTTGGTGAATGGTGGATGCCAGATATTAGATACTCATTAGTATTTTTTTGCATTCTGATACTCCCTTCCTGGTCTTTCTTCTCAAAGCAGTATTTTCCAAAGAGCATTCTATGGATCTCACTTGGTGTTCTAACAAAAAACAAAGAAGGTAGAGAAGAGTAGGGTAGATTTGGGGGTTCTGTTTTTACTTAGGATATTTAACATATTAAAATTAAAAATATATTGGGGCGCCTGGGTGGCGCAGTCGGTTAAGCGTCCGACTTCAGCCAGGTCACGATCTCGCGGTCCGTGAGTTCGAGCCCCGCGTCAGGCTCTGGGCTGATGGCTCAGAGCCTGGAGCCTGTTTCCCATTCTGTGTCTCCCTCTCTCTCTGCCCCTCCCCCGTTCATGCTCTGTCTCTCTCTGTCCCAAAAATAAATAAATGTTGAAAAAAAAAAATTAAAAAAAAAATAAATAAAATTAAAAATATATATATATAATATTTTATATATTAAAAATATTTTTAAATGTTTACTTATTGTTGAGAGAACGAGTGGGGAGGGTTAGAGAGAGAGGGAGACAGAATCCCAGGCAGGCTCCGTCGTGTCAGTGCAGAGCCCCAAGCGGGGCTCGAGCTCTCTAACCCTGAGCTTGTGAACCTGGAGCCAAAGTCAGATGCTTAACCAACTGAGCCACCCAGGCACCCCAAAAAATATTTTTTAAAAGGAACTCTTCTCAGAGTCTTTAACCTGCCAGTATGTAATATGATCTATGAATTTGCATAAGGTGATAGTTGCATTTTTTTCTCCATGAGATTTGAAACCATGCCCCAGGGTTGTTTAGAAACGTATTAGGGTATTTTGATATCATGGCGGTTGAGGACCTGTACTTGAATTTAAAGGCCAGGCAGCATGGATGCTAAATAGCTGCGGTACTTGAGGCAGTCCCACACAACAAAGAATTGTCTGGCCCCGATGCTAGTAGCCTCTCGTTGACATTGGCCGAGAATGCAACATTCCTCGAATGAATTTGACCACAGAACCTTTAATTTGGAGAGCAACTTGTGAGCCAGTGTTCCCTGGGATCTATTTTGGAAAAGTTTAGCCTAAGGTGTATACTAAAAGACTTAGGTTGTAACACTGGCCAGCCTTTCCACCCACTCTCATCCATGAATTTCTCTTTTTAACTGGGACTTGGTGAAAACTAAAATTATTTCAATCCCTTTAATCAAGGTGAAATGAAAGTAGTAAAAGGGAGATAGGGGTCTGTGAGTGAAAATTCTGCCTCAAATCCACTGAGTCAGAGAGCCAACTTTGTCTCTTTAGAGCATTTATGGCTCATTCCTCTTTCCTCAAGTATTAGGATGACTGAATAATCAAAACCTTCCCACACAGTAGGGCAACTTGTTGAAATAGAAGAGAGCCATTATCTAACTACTGGGACTGATGTGAGGGCTTTGACCAAGAAAAAGAAGATACAGAATTTTATAAATGTTTTGCCATTTTTAATTTAAATTGCTATTTTTTCAAATAAACATTTTTTAATGTTTTTTGTTTAGTATTTCATTATGCTGACTGGTATGTATAAGTTCATGAAATTTCTTTTTTTAAAGCTTATTTATTCAGAGAGAGAGAGAGAGAGAGAGAGAGAGAACAAGCAGGGGAGGGGCAGAAAGAAAAGGAGAGAAAGTATCCCAAACAGGCTCCATGCTGTCAGCACAGAACCCGATGTGGGGCTTGAACTCAAGAACCATGAGATCATGACCTCAGCTGAAACCAAGATTTGAATACTTAACAGACTGAGCCACCCAGGTGCCCCATAATAAACATTAAAAAAAAAACACATTTAAAAAGCTGTGACACTTCCCTTGCCCCTACATCAAGAAGTCTGTTCCTAAGTGTTGGCTAAGATATGGAGAAAGAAGGCACTAGTACATTGTTGGTGGGAATGCAAATTGGTGCACCCAAAATAGAAAATAGTATGGAGTTACCTCAAAAATTAAAACTAGAACTACCATATGATATAGGAATTCCACTACCAGGTATTTGCCCAAAGAAAACAGACACTAATTCGAAAAGAGATATACACTCATGTTTATTGCAGCATTATTTATAATAGCCAAGATATTGAAGCAACCCAAGTATCCATCAATAGATGAATGGGTAACAAACAGTATATGTATATATATTCCAATATATATAACGGAATATTACTCAGCCATAAAAAAGAATTAATCCTTGCCACTTGCAACAACACGGATGGACCTGAAGGGTATAATAGTAAGTCAAATAAGTTAGAGAAAGACAGATACCATATAATTTCATTCATATGTGGAATTTAAGAAACAAAACAAATGAACAAAGGAGAAAAGAGACAAACAAGCAAATAAACAAACAAAAAAACTCAGACTTTTAAATACAGAGAGTAAACTGGTGGTTGCCAGAGGGGAGATGGGGGAGATGTTTGAAACAGATACAGGAGGTTAAGAGTGCACTTATTGTGATGAGCATTGAGTAATGTGTAGAATTGTTGAGTCACTATATTGTACACCTGAAACATATCATACTGTATGATAATTATACTTCAAAAAAATAAATTATAAAAAAAGAAGTCTGTTGCTTTCCACTTTCACACAAACCTTCTCAAATTGCTACCCTTGTGAGACTTTTCTCCCACCTTAGTTGTTGCTTGGATATAGTTCATCATCTGATTTCATTTCCAAATGTTGAGAGGATTTTCAGGAAAATGGAGGAGTGATAAAGAAGGGACAGGATGTCCATTTTTTTAAAAACTCTCCCAAAATAATAGTCATTAACCTCTTTTTCCATTACAAAAACACTTAGCTGGGTCGTCCTGGAAAAACTGTTAATACTTGTGGAGTCTCAGTTTCCCTGTCTTTAAAATAGAGTGACCAAAAATATTTACTTTACAGGGCTGTACGAATGGAATGAGATCGTGTAGCAGAAGTCCTTGGCCCTGGCATATATAGTTAAGGGCTCGATGCTGTCAAAACTGCCATGTTTATTATTCATAATATTGAAGCGGATCTCCTGCTTCTTACTGTTTGGCTACCCACAGTGCTCCAGAGGAGCCCTGCTGTGTCCAGGTGGCAGCTGAGAAGGTAGTGTTTTCCTTTGGCTCAGACAGCACTTGTGCAAACCCACAGCTGCTGCAGCCCACCAACCTGGGTCCTCACTCACCTCCCAGGCTTCTTTTCCTCACTGCCTTCTCCATCATTGAAATTTCAGTCAAGAAAGCAGCAGAGGCCACCAAATTAACAAATGCTCCAGGAGTCAGTTCTGTGGGATTTCCTACTCCCTTTTCAATCAGACTTGATACCTAGGGTAATTTCTAAATACCATTTTATTATGTTTTTAGTCTTGAGTAGTCGGCCCCCCTGGCAGCTTGTGGTGAATATTTGAAAAACATGACGGTGTGGAGAATAAAGGGATCCCCGATCACCAGAACTGACTGCAGGGGAATCTAACAACCAGCCCACCCGCTACTCTTACAAAGGAGAATTCTGGGCCTAGAAGGGGGCCTCATGGTGAGTAAATCACAGACTTAGCACTGGAATCTGGTTTTCTTGGTCGCTTCAGAATGCAGAGACTACTATTTAGTTCAGTGTGCCTTGTGGGCATAAGCCAGAATAAGCAGCAAAATTCAATTGTAAGAATCTTAATAAACTATCAATGCATTCAGTGTAAATTCAGAATGCAGGTATCTCATGTCAGGGGGCCTTCCTAAGCATATTGAACTAAATACTACTACTTTGACAAAACAAAACTTAGATTTACCAATACTGCTTGCTCATCGGAAGGAGCATCCAGAATTGGACCTTGCCTCGGGACAAGAGGTCCTGAGGCTCACTTTTCCCTTGGGGTGGGAGAGGGACAAAATGTTTCTCTCTCCTTTTTTTTTTTTAATTTAATTTTTTTTAATGTTTTTATTTATTTTTGAGGTGGGGGAGGGGCAGAGACAGAGAGGGAGACACAGAATCTGAAGCAGGCTCCAGGCTCTGAGCTGTCAGCACAGAGCTGGACGCGGGGCTTGAACTCACAAACTGTGAGATCATGACTTGAGACGATGTTGGACGCTTAATCAACTGAGCCATCCAGGTGCCCCATCTTTTTTTTTTAATTTAAATTTTAATTAGTAACATACAGTGTAATACTGGTTTCAGGAGTAGAATTCAGTGATTTATCACTTACATTCAATACCCAGTGCTCATCACAAGTGCCCTCCTTAATGCCCATCACCCATCTAGTCCCCAACCACCTCCCTCCATCAACCCTCACCTTGTTCTCTATTGTTAAGAGTCTCTTGTGGTTTGTTTCCCTCTCCCCAACCCTCCCCTCCCCGCCCCCAAACCCCCCTCCCCCGCAACACTGCTTCCTCTGTGTTCATCTGATTTGTTTCTTAAATGTTGCATATGAATGAAATCAGGGTGGCTCAGTCAGTCAAGCATCTGACTCTTGGTTTTGGCTCAGATCATGATCTCACTGCTCATGGGTTGGAGCCCCGTGTCCTGTTCTGCATTGACCCTGCAGATCCTGTTTGGGATCCTCTCTCTCTCTCTCTCAGTGCCCCTCTCTGGCTTGCACACTGTCTCTCTCAAAATAAATAAATAAAAACTAAAAAGAAAATTCCACATCATATGGTATTTGTCTTTCTCTGACTGACTTGTTTTGCTCAGACTAAGACATTCTAGGGGTACCTGGGTGGCTCCGACTTCGGCTCAGGTCATGATCTCTTGGTTTGTGGGTTTGAGTCCTGCATTGGGCTCTGTGCTGACAACTCAGGGCCTGGGTCTGTTTCAAACTCCATGTCTCTTTCTTTTTTTGTCCCTCCCCCACTCACACTTTGTCTCTCTCCGTCTCTCAAAAGTAAATAAACATTAAAAAAAGAAAAGAATACATTCTAGTTCCATTCATGTCATTGCAAATGGCAAGGTTTCATTCTTTTTAATGGCTGAGTAATATTGCATGATATATATGTACCACATCTTCTTTATTCATTCAGCAGTTGATGGACATTTGGGCTCTCTCCATAGATAGTTTGGCTATTATAGATAATGCCACTATAAACATTGGGGTGAATGTACCCCTTTGAATCTGTATTTTTTATCCTTTGCTAAATACCTAATAGTGTAATTGCTGGATCATAGGGAAGTTCTATTTTTAGTTTATTTTTAGAAATAACATCCTTATCACACAATTATGTATATTGAGGAAGAAACAAGGGAGGTCATCAGAGAACCCAACTGGGGTTTACACAGAGCATTCAGTTGAGTTCTGATTTTGAAAACAAATGCAGAAAAGAGGGCTATTAAAGAAAAATCACGCCAGACAAGATGAACAGACATAAGTTGATTTTATTCCAATACCATTGCCAGCAATAGAAAACTTGTAATTGAATGCTGTGTGCAGACCCCCATTGGATTCTCCAAACACAGACCAAATCTGGATAACCAGCTCCTATGAGAAAAAACCAAGGGAGTTTTTAGGAGCTGGAGTTGGGGAAGGAGGCCATCTGTGTTTGTTAATTGGCCTTACCAAAAGGAAAGGTAAACTTTCTCATACCTTCATGACAGGAAGTAGTTTTACCGTTTGGAGCAAGCTAAAGTTAGGCTCCCCCTATCCCAAAGAAACTGGGAGACAGGGGCCCTATCTTCCCTGATAGCTACATTTTGAATAGATGATTCTCAAGTCCTGGAGAAAGACATTCTTGGGTTACGAAACTAGCAATAGGCTTTTTAAAAGATTTGTATCTCAAGGGAGCAGAAAGGATTTGGGATCACAAGTTTTCTAAAGCAAATATTCCAAGGAAAGGGAAGTCAGGGGCATACAACCAGGAAGAAATCTGCCCAACGTTTTGTCAAGTTGAGGGGAAATTAAGGCCCTTTTGGTCAAGGGCTGTTCTTTTGCACATATGCAACCTCATGGCACTGTGAGAATGGTGTCAGAAAGGCTAAATCCCTTAGCTTAATACCCTCCAGTTCCATCCATGTAGTAGTCAGTCAGAGAAAGACAAGTTTCATATGACTTCACTCATATGAGGAATTTAAGATACAAAACAGATGGACATAAGGGAAGGGAAGCAAAAATAATATAAAAACAGGTAGGGGGACAAAACATAAAAGACTCTTAAATATAGAGAACAGAGGGTTGCTGGAGGGATTGTGTGAGGGGGGATGGGCTAAATGGGTAAGGGGCTAAGGAATCTACTCCTGAAATCACTGTTGCACCATATGCTAATTAACTTGGATGCAAATTAAACAATAAATAATTTTTTAAAAAACAAAATAAATAAAACTTAAAAATTAAAAGTCAAAAAAAGGAAAAGAAAAGAAAGAAAGGAAAGGAAAGGAAAGGAAAGGAAAAGAAAGGAAAGGAAAGGAAAAAAGAAAGGCTAAATTCCTGACGGAAACCACCTATGTCCACAACAGTTAAGACAGCTAATACACTAGAAAAGCTTTTGACAAGTTGCAATCGGAACAGGGTAAAGTCCTGCATTAGATTTGAAAAATGAACATATTCACTCTAAGCCAAGAGTTTCACTTGGCCTCCTAAAATAACTAACTCCCCACAAGTAAATGGGGTTATGAAGTGAAACCCATTCGGAACTGCAGTTGAATTCTGTGGCCACAACAGAAGTGGCATCAAATCTCAGGAGAGGTGGGCTTGCTTAAGTTCCTTCAAATGGAAGGAGCAAAATCACAGAAGGTATGGGCTGCCTTTGACATTCTAAAGTCCTCCATTTCTCTCATAGACTGACTGGTAGCCTTCGTTCAAGAAATGACTACTGAGTGGTTGAAATGCCCAACACTCTTGGTTTTCTGACTTACTTTCTCATGGTGCTTACATTTATTGGGTGGATACAAGCAATAAAACAAGTGTATACACATACATCAAATGGTTATAAGTGCTAAAAATCAACACAGTGTATGATAAGGACAAAGGACAGAGGTAGACATGATGGAGAAGAGGCAGAACCCACTAGGCTCTTTCTCCACAGAAACTCACCCGAGCTGGACTTTCATGCTGTCTTCATCACAATGAACTAGTCCTTAGTTCTGTTCATCTTTCTGACAAATGAAGGTTTGCCATGATAATAGAAGGTGTATTAAGCATACGGATAATTGATCAGATAATTCAAAAGTGACCCATAGTCTGCCACATACCACGAAAACTGATGAAGGCACACACACATTTCTTTTTTTTTTTTTTTTATTTTTTTTTTAACGTTTATTTATTTTTGGGACAGAGAGAGACAGAGCATGAACGGGGGAGGGGCAGAGAGAGAGGGAGACACAGAATCGGAAACAGGCTCCAGGCTCTGAGCCATCAGCCCAGAGCCCGACGCGGGGCTCGAACTCACGGACCGCGAGATCGTGACCTGGCTGAAGTCGGACGCTTAACCCACTGCGCCACCCAGGCGCCCCGGCACACACACATTTCAAAATAAGAAGAATGACTTTTCACTCTTGCAATGCTGATTCCTACCAATTTATATCAAATACTTCGAGGATTTGCGTTAAGTGTTGCCTGTTTTCTTTGAAAGTCAGCTCTTACAAAACTGAGTTTCCTTGCATAGAAATTAAAGTTCTATTCAGTGCTTAGAGTTAGCTAGGAGTTTTCCTTTGAAATCATAAAAACAATAATATTCATATTGCTTTTATTTTATTTTTTATTTAAAAATTTTTTTTAAGTTTATTTATTTTTGAGAGCTAGAGAGAGACAGAGCATGAGCGGGGGAGGGAGAGACACGACACAGAACTTGAAGCAGGCTCCCGGCTCTGAGCTGTCAGCACACAGCCCCGACACAGGGCTCGAACTCACAAACTGTGAGATCATGACCTGAGCCGAAGTCAGAGGCTTCACCGACTGAGCCACCCAGACGCCCCTGTTTTTTACATTTTAGTATCAGTGTACTCAATTTTACTTTTGTGAATATGTAGTACATCACATTTTGAAACTACTTTTCATTCATTTAATCCTCACAACCACCTTGAAAAATTTTTATTCCAATTTTGTAAAGGAATGAAGTGAGGGTCACTGATGATAGTGCAAGTCTTACATCTAGCAAACGTCAGAATTACTATTGGAAAAACAGGATAAATCATTTATGTTCTTGGCTTAGAGAGGCCACCATTTTAACAGTGCTCTCTTTCTTAATTTACAACTTAGGAGTTTAGTCTTGGTGTGGTCTAGGTCCTTTTTAGCTCAAAGTTTGTTTTGTTTTGGTGGTTTTTGTAAGTACAACTTCAATGCCATGTCCAGATGGTACATTGTGTGGAAATACATTTGCATTATTAAAAGGGCTATGAACGCGAAGTTGTTTATCAGAGGAAAAACACAACTTTCATGTTCCCCTTGTGTGAAATTGAGGGGACGGATGAGAATTTATCCAAGATATTTTCCGACTCTATTATTCTTCAGAACTTGTAGAACTGTAGTTTTTGTAAAATTTTGTAGTTTTTTTATTGTACAGCATTTTTTGTTTTTCGCATCTCTTTCTACCACAAATATGCTTACAGACACTTGTGCAATTTTTCTGTAAATTCTCAAGAAAATCTATTTGCATTCCCTAAACACACATGCACAGAAAACTTCAGAGGGTCAGAGCAGCCAGTCTGAATCCACCAACAAGCAACGAACTGGAAATCTGCCTTTACTGGACAGGGTGATTTAAGTATAGCTGACTCAAAAATAGTAAAGCAGTCCTTTCCCAACCTCAAGTGACATTTCATTCACCTCACTGAAAATTTATTTCCCATCCAAGGACTCAAATGAAACCACATCTAAAGGTTTATGCTCTATGGAAAAGGTTGTACCTATACTGCATGTACCTTGAGGAACTTGGCAAAATTTTCTGGACCCTTCTGCACTGAGAGTGCAATTTGTGGTGGCATTATAAAACCAAGGTGATTGCTCAAAATCCACATCCTTCCCTCACTTAAATGATGTAAGTACCCACTTCCAAATAAAAAAAATTATAGTACACAGCTAAAGAAATAAAAAAGGCAAAAAGGGGAGAAGACACGACAACTCAGCTGAATGTAGCTACTACAGATTAAACAAACTGTGAAGGAGGAATTAATGGTTTGTAAAGGCCTCCTACCTCTTGCTTCCTGCAGTCCTGCCCAACCCTGACTGCCCACTGCCTCCTAGATTCTGCCCAGCTGCCAGAGAACAGTGTCTCCTCAACCTACACATGTCTACAACTTTGCACCCCTCACTCCCACCCTTACATGTGCAAGTAAGCAGCTCAGCCATGCTGGTATAGCTTTTGTTTTTATAATTGTCCCTTCCATACTTGCCCTATAATTCTCTCCCTTTCCCCTATCTTAGGTACACTCCCAATCTACTCGGGTAAGAATTTCTTGACTGTAATTAATAAAGTATTTGATTCAGCTGGCATAACGATTAAAAGCCAGGTTTTAGAATCATGTAAACTACTCTACCACTTACTGTCTGACATTAGGTACATCATTTAACCTCTCTAAACCTTCCTTTCTTCAGCTGTAAAATGAAGATAATATTACCTTCTTCACTGGGATTTTTTGAGCATGTAGTTTCTGTCCAATAAACATAGCCATTGTTTTTGTTGCTATCACATCAAAGAGAGAAGATCCTTCCAGAAATATATTATTTGGGCGAAAAAACAATTTTCAGTTGGATGATCTCATGGTTAAAAAAAAATGTTTATATTATATTGGAGTGAGTATTGGAAGATGGGACCTGGTCCTGTCACCTCATTATGTAAGCTAAGGCAAATCCTAAGTTTAAGACCTCCCAGACAGTAAAATAACCTATCATATAGCTTTAAGCTTTTGTCAGTTGCCAATCTATTTCTTCTCAGGTCCGAATTCATAATTTATTGCCAGCTGTGTGAAAATAGAGATGGGTATCTATAAACAGTTTTTCTTTGCCAGGTGGCACAATGTTAATTACGCTTGGTCAGTAGAGGGCGCCAGAAAGACATAGCAGAAGGAAGGGATTTTTCTTCCTGGTTAAGCTGTGCTTGCTCAAAGAGCCCCTGCAGCACACACTGCTTCTCCAGACCTAGCTCCTGCAACAAGCACAGCTTCCCCAGCATGTGGCTCCTGCAGTGAGCAGTGGGCAGGAGAAACTAGCCGGCAGCTGCTTCCCCCAGCATCCCTTTACCAATGCAATTTTGTACTGTAGTGCCTCAGGTAACACCCTTTCTGTGAATTGACTTTTTCTAGTTCCTACAAGGTGACTTTCCTGCAAGTTCAGAGAGCAGATTCCCAGCAAGTTCCACCAGTGAGAAACCATAGCAACTTCTCTATTATCCAGTGAGCCACAGTAGAGCCTTTTCCAACAAGATCTGGACCTAAAACCTCGGAGTGGGGAGGGGGGAGAGATGGGGGGGGGTGGATCTCCCTTGAGTGTTCTATCTCAGCCCTGCAGGTGCTGGCTGGTCCTTATATGTGCTACTTTTGTATTCTTTGAAACTGTCTTTATTCTTCACCAAACCCTCATTACAGTTGATAATTCTTTACATTAAAATTTCCCTATTCAATACTGTGTAGTTTTTTCAGCAGATTGGGCACTGACTGGTAACACAGCTCTAAGATTTTGAGACCCAGAAATACTGATTTCTAGGTGATGTTATTAGGAAAGTGATCTAATCACACCGCTAAGACTCCCAGAGGGACATTGTTTCTGAAGAGAGATGTTAGCAGGGATTAGCAAGGCCTTTGGAAGAAAGCTACATTTGAAAGATAGATAACCCTTCACTTGGGCTGCAAAAAAAAAAAAAAAAAGGAAGGAAGGAAGGAAGGAAGGAAAAAAAAAAAAGATTGGCCTTACAGAGTCCAAAATCATCTAGACAATCAAAAGGGGCATTCAAAAGCTCTGATTTGGTTCTGCATCATTGGGAGTTAGCTAAACTATGAGGTTAAGGGCACAGTCCTCCAGAATGCCAACTCTGCCCAGACTTCTGGCACCAACTGCAAGTTTGGGGGTTCTAAAATCACACTTGGTTTTTATAATTCACTAGAAAGCTCACAGAACTCACTATTATACTTAAAGTCACATTTATTACAGGGAAAAAAGCATAAATTAGAACCAGCCAAAGGAAGGGATACATAGGGCAAAGTCTAGGAGTTGCCCAAACATGGAGCTTTTAGTCATCTCCACCCTCACCCCCGTCTGGAGTCGTGGACAGATAGTGTTACCTCCTTCTGGCCATGATGTAGGACAATATGCATGAGTATTGGCAACCAGGGCAGCTTACCTGTATTTTAGTGTCCAGAATTTTTTATTGGGATTCATTACACAGAGATGATTGATTGAATCATTATTCATGTGGTTGAACTCAATCTTCAGTACCTACTCCCTTCCTGGAGATTGAGCTAACATCACATGACCAGAAGGGCTTACTATGAGCCATCTTGGTAGCAGGTAGCATAAGTTATCTGATGAGGTCCCAAGAGCCCATCATGAATAACAAAGATATTCCTATAACTTAGGAAATACCAAAGTTTCAGAGGATACCCCCTCTGGAATCTGAACAAAGGCTGAACTTTTCTTTGGATGAGTCAAATTCCCAGCTACACATGCATGAAGTACATTGGAAAACTGAAGAAAAAAAGGTACAGTAGTTGTTACACTAAAGCCAGGTTTTATTGGAAACAAAAAAGCTGCTTACATAAGGTCAGTTTCATTGAAAGGATAATAGATTGCATATACAATGGAAGAGCCAGCAGCAAAATATTACAGGATTTGCTACCTCACCATTTTTTACCTGTTCTTTTAGCTTTGGGACCTAAGGTTTCCATACAATGGCATGAAAAATTGATTTAGAAGTAAAATTAGTCATATGGAATCCCCATTTCCTTCTTTTTGCATAATAACATTTTCATCTGTATATACTAGCATGCTTCATCTCATTGTAGATTTGCCTCCATATGCATTCTGAAAGCACAAAGAAGCCATTCGTTGCCTCTTTCACCCCTCCCCAACCTCAGGAATATATCAAAATATATATAAAGTGTGTGTGTATATATATATAAATGTGACTGTGCTGTTAGATTCTGTGGTCACGTGAATCTTTTGTCCTCTTTCTTCTTGCTCTAAATGGCTTTATAAGTTAAATGATTCGATCACTGTTTTACATTTGTACATATTCAATTACATCAGGCATGGCTCCAGGGAATTTCAAAATGTTATTATATGTAGTGAATGGGCAGAACACCATGCAGACTATTTGAAATAGACATAAAATTTTATTTCCATGGTTGCCTTCTTATTACATTTGTTCCAGCTAAACTGTATGTGATAAGAAGCAAAATAAAGGTGAGTCAGTCAAGGAAAGCAGATTGGATACCCATAAATCCATGGTAACTAACCTGGATATACGGTTGACCCTGACGGTCTATTCTTCTACATTTGTCTGGTCAACTCTATTGTTTTGACCTAAACCTCAAATCTTAAGCAAATTATGTCACCATTTACCTTCCAGAGAAAAAACAAGATTTATGTATATACAGGCACACACACACACACACACACACACACACGCCCGCTTTGCTTGCCATCAAATATTTGAACTTGCCATATGTACCAAAGTAAGCTAACAATGCTTTTCCTTGGTTAAAACAGATGTGCAGCACCTTTGCCACTCAAAGGTAGTACCTCCTTATATGTTTTCAATCTTATCATCTTCACTCTTCTCTGGAAAATTCCATTATTGATTTTCCCTCTTATTCCTTTTCTTTTTTTTTAAACTGAGAACATTTTATTTATTTTTACTTTTTAATTTTATTTTAGAAGGAGAGAGAGAGAGAGCAGGAGAGAGGGGCAGAGGGAGAGAGAGAGACAGAGAGAAAGGGAGAGAGAGAGAGCGAGAAGGAGGGAAGGAGAGAGAAAGAATCTTAAGCAGGCTCCACACTCAGTGTGGAGTCTGACCCGGGGCTTGACCCATAACCCTGAATCAAGAGTCGGACGCTCAACAGACTGAACCACCCAAGCACCGTCCTTTTCTTTTTTATACATTGCAACATCAAACATTGGTGTTTGAACATACTCAATTCTCTTTTATTTAAAAATTAAAATCCTTCCCTCAAAAGCTATATCCTGCACCAGTTAGGAGTCTATCTCTGTCTTCACCTTTAAGGCCAAACTTAATAAATCAACTCATCTCCAATTAACTTTCCTAACTATATTAGTCTGAACTTTGGCCTCCATCATTGCACAGAAACAGGTCTCATGAAGGGCCCTCAAAACCCACTGCTGCTAAATCCAGTGAATATGTGTAGGCCTTTTCTTAACTTCTCAGCATTATTTGATTCTTTGGCCACTCCTTCCCTCTTGAAATATTTTCTTGCCCACCATTCTTTTGATAATATTCTCTTTATTTAGTTATAGCTATGGCTGCTCAGCTTAAAGTTTTTACCTTCTTTCCTTAGCCATTTGAGGTCGAAGCTACTAAAAGTTTATCAGAGACCCAATTATATTATAATTTTGCATTTTCTTTCTTGGAGCCATCATCTATGCTCATGTCTCCATTGCTCCCAGATACAGATGACCCCTAGATCTGTATCTCCAGCTCGGACAGCTCCTTTGCATTTCAAGTATGAATTTGCAATAGTCAACTTGACAAATTGTCTCAAAAGCTCTTCAGACATAGCATATCCAAACCACACTCATGACTCCTCATCTTTCACCAAAGTGGTATCTATCTTGTGATGGTCCGTGTCTCATCCATTCAGTTGAATAAAGTAGATATTTGGGGCTTATCCTTCACACCTTCCTCTTCCATACCTCTGTATCCAGTCCATCACCTAGTTGCATCGATTTTATCCCTTAAAACGTAATTCAACATATCTACTTTTTCTATATCCATGAACAAATTTCAGTCCAAGGCAACATAATCTCCCTACCAGACATTTAAAAATCTCCTCACATGTATCCCCGTCCATATTTATACTTCTTGCGTCCTCCACCCTAATACATTCACCATGCAATAGCCAGAATGATCTGATATGTCACCTCTGCTTTAAACACCTTAATAGCTTTCTGTTTCTCATAGATAGAGGTAGAGATAGAGATAGAGATAGAAATAGAGATAGAGATAGAGAGATAGAGATAGATAAAAATGCTTGAATGGTTTACAAGGCTCTGTTTGCCCTGGCCCCTAGTCATCCCATTCCTCACCCACCCCTTGCTTGCTTTGTTTTAGTCACACTGGCCATCTTCAAAGAATTGAAGAGCCATATTTGCCCTGTGTTCTGCATGAAATACTCCCACTCCTTTACTTTACCCAAGTAACTCTTATCTTTAGATCCTGCTTCACTCATCAGCTCCCCTAGAAACCTTTCCTGATATCCCTGTCTAGATCAAACCTTCTTATCATAAGCTCTCATGGTAGCATTTCCCTCTCTTTTATTTAATGTATCACCTTTATAATGTTATACTTATTTGTGTAATAATTTCATTGATCTTTATCTCTCCTATAAGACTATCTTTATGGAAGACAGGGAACATATCAATTTATTGGCACCCCCCAGAATCAAGCATAATGTCTGGTTACCATTAAGAATGTGTTAAGTACGTAAATAAATGAAAGGAATTTTACTAGTTTTTGATCTACAAAATCACTTGCAGGGAGCAGACTTTCTGCTTTTGAGGGTAACATTGAACCACTTATGGGAAGGAGGCATTCTGTAAATTTCCCTTGTTGGTCAAAATGTGCTCCTCAAGAACTTGGAAAGCCTCAGAGGTGATCCAGAGGTCAATTGGGATGTAAACAAGAGGGAAGGTTACCTTGGTTGGCAGGGAACCAAGACGCCTGCCAGCCTCTTTGCTCCATTTGAACTAGATTAACTTTGATTTTCCCTATGTTTTACATTAGATTTCCATGAACTATTTTGTTTGGATAAGTTCCCACTCTTCTTCCCTATCAAAAAGATTTGAAGATGACCAAACTAGTAGATAAGAAAATGGGTAGGTAAGAAAATAGAAGCCCATATTAAGGAAATAACCCCAACTTGAAGAAGTGGCTAATGTAGAATTTCTATATTGGATGACAAATAAAGAATCCCCAAGAGGAGGAAAATCTCTTGGAAAAAATATAAGTAGTCCTCTTAAATAACAAAGAGAAATGGTTCTTTTCTCACTTCTCCTTCGTCCTCCTCGGTAGTTCCCATTTCCTCTTGCTGCTTTTATTCTCACAGTATTTGTTACATTATCAAGAAGTAGACTTCACAGACTGAACATGAATGTTCATTGTCTGGGTTTGTAAAGGAGAGCAATTCTGGTAACTAAGTTTCCCAGGCAATTTTCATTCTGGTATTTGCCAGATATTGTGTGATCCCCGAACTTTCCTCAATTAAATAATTTACTGTCACTCATTTTTGTTTCTGAAGTGAATTTGAAAATATTCGAGCATTACCTCAATCCGTATAGACACAATCCATCTGTTCCAAGGAATCCTAATAAACAGAAATGAGGCAAAATGTATTGTTATCCCTTCTTTGCAAACACCAGAGGGCGCTAAATACCAAAAAAGAAGTCAGAAATGTTCCAAATACATAAATAGATTTTCTCACTAGAGGGAGCAAATGATAAGTTACAATAATATACTGTATATACTGTTGAAAGAGCCTATGTAGAATATATATACTACTTTAAGATAGGGGAATGAATATTTCACTCTAGAGAAACATTACTATCAGAATTTTAATAAAAATCAACCAAAAAGATAATCTCTTTCTCAGGAATCTTAAAGCGATAGAAAATCTGTTTCCATATCATATACATCATTACTATCCTCTCTTCCTCTTTGTTTCTCTACTTTTCTCCCCTTTCTCTCCTTCTATATTTATGCCTCTATTTTTTTTTCTTTTTTATCGTAAGTAGGCTCCACTCCTAGTGCAGAGTTCAACTCAGGGCTTGATCTGACTCTGAGATCATTATCTGAGCAAAAATCAAGAGTCAGATGCTTAACTGACTGAGCAACCCAGGTGCCCCTTATGCATTTATTTCTATCTCCATCTCCAGCAATAGGACTATCAATATATCTATATCACATAAAACAATGAAAACTAAAACTTCTCAATAGAAAAGTGAGTAAAGCATGAAAACAGAAGTCACAGAAATAACATGGCCCAAAAAAATTATTAAAAAAAAAAAGTTCATCGGTATTAGTAAGAAAGTAATACAATGAAAAACCAAAAATCGTAGTGTGAAAAGCTAGAAAGTATACAGCATAATAGGCACTTTCACATACCACTGGCAGGAGTATTAAATTTGTTTTAAAAAATTTCAGAAAGCAATTTAGAGATCATTTGTGTAGATAGATAAATAGATATGTCTTTTTCACCTGAAAATTTTCACTTCTTTAAATCTTCCTTAAGAAAATAATCATAAATATGTAAAATATGAATGTACAGAGGCATTTGTCAGAGCAATGTAATAGTAACAAAGTGGAAGTAAACTTAATGTCTTATAGTAAAGAAAATGTTATAATAAATTACCATTATAGCCATAGAATATTATATTTTCATTAAAATGTAGTTCTTCAAAAATTACTAAATGATATTTGATAACATAATATAATGTTAAATTAAAAAAACCCAGAAAATATAATTATTTACCCAGTATGTTTCCAATATATTTTTCAATATTCCTTTATTAATGGTGGTTAGATTTATGTAGGAGGATTACAGATACTTTTAATTTTTTTTCTAAATTTTCACACTTTGTAAAGGCTGTAGGTTGGGTAATGTACTAATCTTATGATTAGAGAAAAGAACCCAGTTAACTAAACCCTTTCAACTGAGAAAACCTTTAAACCTGAGTGTTTAAAACATGTAATGCCATCTGCCTGTTTGTCTATCTATCCATCCATCCATCCATCAATACACACACATATGAGTGGGATGTGAGAGTACTCATTTTGCAATATACTTGCCAGCATTGAATAATATAGTTTTTTCTTTTGTTTTGTTTTATGTTACATTGTTTGATTATTGTTAAAACTGAATATATGTCTTAGGATTTTTTGGCCATTAGTAATTCTATTACTGCAGCAAACTTTCTACTGTATAATATACAGGCCATATTCAAATTTCACCTCTATACCAATAATTGCCATTTCACAGGGTTTTTCTTCAGTCCAGAAACAAATTCAGCATTACACAATGCATTTACTTGCAATATATCCTTAGTCTCTTTTAACCTAGAATAGCTCTTTAGGCTTTTTATTTGTCCCTGGCAACATTGACTTTTTTCAAAAGACCACAAGCCAGTTATTTTGTAGAACATCTCTCAACTATTTGTGGAGATTTTTTTTTTCCTTCTAGTTTAATTCATGCTATTCATTTTTGTCTGGGACAACAATGAAGTAATGCTTTCTTCTCAGTGAATCACATCACATCTCCCATCTTTGGTGATTAATAACTAATTTCTGGAAAGGTGCTTTGATATCATGTGCATACCCTGTATCTCATCAAAATTTACACTTTAGTTTTTCAACTTTTGATGATTCATGCCTGAATCAATTATTACTAAGATGATCACAAGATGATTTTTTAATACCATCATTCCTTCCACTTTCAACAGTTTCCATTCTTCCATTATAAAAAGTTGTCTTTTCTATTCATACATATTAGCAGTATAGGCACATGGATTCTTTTTTTAGTCAGTGGGCTGTAATCCATAACTACTATGTTTAATCGTGATATTCCAACTGTGCCAGATTTGACCACTGTGGCTCTCCCACACAGGGAGGGGTCCCTCCCGGCCCTTCCGCCCTCCCACCTCCGCCAGGCTGGAGAAGGTGCGAGGTGGTCTCCGCCTGGAACCTGACACAAAAGCGGAGGCAGGCCAGGTGCCCCACACAGAGCCGCCAGGTCCTGGCATTTCAGCCCCCCAGCCCCAGCCGGCACCCAGTCTTGAGCAGGCAGGGGCAGTGGATGGGTGGGGACGGGCTGTGACACCCCTCAACTCCAAGCTCCGAGGCCCAGGGACAGAGCAGCGAGGCCAGGACAGGGACCGCGGCAGGGCTGGGGGCCGGCGGCGAAAGCTGGGGGGGTTCAGCTCGGCCCAACCCTGGGCACCCAGCCCTCGCTGCGCCCCAAGCTGGGAAGGTGACATCACTGCCTTCTATGGGGAGGGCCCAGCCCCCACACAGCCAAGCCCACCCACGGGATTGCGCAGGAAAGGCCCCTGCCTTGGCCCGCCACCAGCACTTCTGGAGAGCCTCCTCCCCCAACAGCCCCGCGGCCCCCGGGGCGTGAGGTGGCCACGTCCTCCTCAGGCGGTGCCCCAGCTGGGCTCCCTCCATCTTTCTCAGAGGCCCTCCCGGCAGGGGAGGCGGCCGGACCCCCACCCCGCAGTACGGCTGGGGGCCCTGGGCTCTGATGCTCTGAAAGGTGTGGGTGGGAGCCCGGGGGGGGGGGGGGGGGGGTCAGATGTCAGAACACGGGCCCCCCTCGGGCCCCCACATACTTGAATGTACCAGCATATTTATTGCTCACACGTGTTTGCCCTGTTGTCAGTGGGTCCTTTCCAACCCAAGAGGTACATGGTTTTTATTTTCCCCCAAAAAATAAAGTCTGCCAAGTGAAAGCTGTCGCGTCAGGGTTAGTGCTAAGGGTGCCGGGACGCTGGTCCTTTGGGAGGCCCCAGGTGGCCCACCTTACAAAAAAAAAAAAAAAAAAAAAAAAAGGCTTCCTCAGGAGAGCCTTTTGTCCTACTGACATGCCCCCACCAGCTTTTTTTTTTTTTTTCCAGCACTTCCTTACTTTGTGGCACCACAGAATGTTCCCAAGTCATCTTGTACTTTTCCTGTTTCAACCATGGAAAATTCCAGTCTAAAAGTACAGGGTTCTTTCTAGCCTTCCTCTCTTCCATATTTGTATCTTCCTTCTCTAACAGGGAAAACCCTAGCTCCAAACATCATCAGCGCCTTTACTCATTCACTCAATACTGCAATACACAGAAAGTAGTATCAGATTTGCTATGCGCATACGGCTGTGAAATCTATCAAGTAGAATGAAAGCTTAGTTTACAGTTCTTTTCGTCTTTAGAATACAGATATAGTTCAAAAGTTATCTGAGTTTTAAAAATGTTTTTAAACGTTATTTGTTTAGTCCTTTTATCCTCTTCATTATGGTTATGTTATTTGAAAAATTATTTTTTTCAAAGATAATTACATTTGATTAAGGTTGCCTTACTTGAAAAAGTTAAATTGAAGGTCCTTATGGTTTGTTGACGCATTTCCATGCAATGCCAATTTAGAAATCTTTTCATTTTTACAATGTCTATTTTTGAGGATGAAAAGCATCATATAACCCAAAGTACAAAATAAATATCAATGAGCCCATACTGATACAAGTAAATGATTGAATAAGTAAACAGGGAACAAGAGATAAGTCTTCCATGTAGAAGAGTTCCAAATAATTTATGTAGTTATTTTGTCCTGAAGGAGGTAGCGCATAACTCTTTCCTCTCTTAGTGTGGGCTGTACATTGTGACTTCCTTCCAAAGAATGAAAAGGAGATAAAAAAGTGACTTCCTTCCAAAGTATGAAAAGGAGATAAAACCAAACACTGTGTCATCCAATTAACCAAGGTTAACATCACTAGTGATAAGCCATGTTGATAGTACTTAACCTTCATATGATGGGAGGAAAGTGGCCCTTTACCTCTGGTCTTCCTGCTCAAATAATGTCTAATCATGAGAAGAACACCAGACAAATCCCAGTTGAGTGACATTCTACAAAATATCTGGCCAGTATTCTTCAAAACTGTCAAAGCCATCAGAAATAAGGAATGAATGAGAAAATATCACAGCCAAAGGAGTCTATGGAGACACGACCTACTAAATGTAATGTGGTGTCTGGGTGGGATCCTGGAACAGAAATAGGGCATTAGGTAAAAAATAGGGAAACTTAAACAGGTATGAACTTTAGTTAATGACAGTATATTAACTTTGGCTCATTAATGTAACAATTGTACTATTTTATTGTGCGGTGTTAATAAGTAAAACTGGTTGTGGTGTATATGGGAACTCTCCCTACTGCCTTTGCAATTCTTCTGTAAATCTAAAACTATTTTACAATAAAAAGTCTATTTTAAGGATCAATATAAACTATTTGGAAAAAGCAAAATGTTTGGAGGGCAAAACTTAAATTATCTTTCTCACCACTCCAGCATAAACACATTAATATTTTTAACATATTTCTCTTTCTCTTTCTCCCCCCAATCCTCCTTCCCTTCTTTCCTCTTCCTTATTTATCCTTATCTGTCTATTTCTACCTCCATTGTTTTCAACAGTTTTAGTACACTCCTCTTTCTCCCTCTCACATACACTGACTCTATTTGGGTAAGCATATGTGTGATTTGACCAGGATCCCAAAATAAAATAGATGTGAAATTGTAACTGACTCTTGAAAATCTCAACCAAATCAAAAATTTAGAGGGATTGGAAAGTAGGCAGAAGAACTGGCAAAGAGATGTCCTTAGAGTTGTTTCTACACTGTGAGTCCTCACTCCTGGCTACTCCAGGCGTTGGATAAACCTTTACCTGAAGCTTATCAAGGCAGGGTAATATTTATAGGACCACTCGTAAGAATTAAACTGTGTTTCTGAAATTGAGAAAACTTGAGAAAAATTTATGTCTGAGAATACCACCATAGTCTATGACAGCAGACCACCTACAGGGAGCTAGTTACATTGGGATAGGTATGAACTCTCAGACTTTATTGAAGGAAGGGAAGGGAAAGAGTTGCCCATGAACCAGGTATAAACTATGCAGGAGCAAGGGACGGTATTTGGGTTATCCTAGGTCCTCGCCTGCAAAGCTATCTAAAAGTGCAGATGAGCCCTAGCTGCAAGAAGCTGGATATAGCCAATGGATTCTTGGGGGCTAAGGAAATGAACTATAAGCAACTTGGAATAATGATGCATCTGCCCAGGTCAGGGGAATTGAGGGAGAGAGTACTTATTGATGGCGACCACTAAGGATCCAGTAATGTTTGCAGGTGACTGAGATCACAAAGCCATCCAGGCTAGTCAAGATGCCTGTGTTCTTGCCATGGGCTGGATGGATAGCTGTTCATATGTTGAAGCTCTAATCTCTAATGTGACTGTATTTGGAGGTGGGGTTTTGGGGGGGATAATTAAGTTTAGAGGTAGGTATTTATTTAAAGAAATAATTGGAGTGCCTGGGTGGCTCAGTCGGTTAAGCATCTGACTCTTGATCTCGGCTGAGGTGATGATCTCATGGTTTGTGAGTTCAAGCCTGCATCATGGGGCTCTGTGCTAACAGCTCCTGGAGACTGCTTGGGATTCTGTCTCTCCCTTTCTGTGCCCCCCCCTTAAAATAAATAATTAAACTTAAAAAAAGAATTAAGTTAAAATGAGATCAATAAAATGGGCCCTAATCCATTATCATTAGTATCCTTTATAAAAGAAGAAATCTAGGGGCGCCTGGGTGGCGCAGTCGGTTAAGCATCCGACTTCAGCCAGGTCACGATCTCGTGGTCCGTGAGTTCGAGCCCCGCGTCAGGCTCTGGGCTGATGGCTCAGAGCCTGGAGCCTGTTTCCGATTCTGTGTCTCCCTCTCTCTCTGCCCCTCCCCCGTTCATGCTCTGTCTCTCTCTGTCCCAAAAATGAATAAACGTTGGGAAAAAAATTACAAAAAATAAAAATAAAAAAGAAGAAATCTGGAGACACAAAGAGACACATCACAGAGGGGAGACCATGTCAGGATACAGAGAAAAGATGATCATTCACAAACCTCAGGAGAAACTGAACTGAACTAAACAGGAACTTCTGACACCTTGATCTTGGACTTCCAGACTCTGGAACTTTGAGAAAATAAATTTCTGTTAAGCCACTCCATTAGTGGTATTTTGCTATGGCAACCCTAGCAAACAAATACAATATCATCTATATATCTTTGACATATCACACTTAATTTCCCTTCCTGTTCTCTTTTCTGACTCAGAACTCATTCCTCAAACATAATCATTCTCCTTTTCTGTTATTGTTCTTGGCTTCTTTCCTTAGCTGCAACTGGCACCTCTTCTATTAGGTCTGCTTTTAGCTTCTACACGTACACAATGGATCTAAATGGATGTTGGCACTTTTCCTGAGACCTTTTACACAGGGCTAATGGACCACCAAATCCCATCCTTTCCATTCTCAACCCAAATCCTGTGGTTGAAGTGAACCAAAGCCTGGAAGGAACACCTTATAAACTTCTCATCAACGAATATCCCACCAAGACTTGGAGGAGTGAACTTCTTCCCCTAGGTGGGTGTTTGAAATAGTAAAAAGTCACACAGAACCTGGAATACAAGTTCAAAGTCTCTGCTGGCTCCTCAGCAGAATAGGCTCAGCCACGGGAGAGAAGCTGTTTGCCTCTGACAACCTCAACTTGCTCTATACCAACAATCACCTCCTTTCCTTCTCTTTTTCCTTATGCAGTGAGGCTGTTACCTGGAGTGGAGCTGTGCATAGTTAGGCAATATTCCTCTCTTTTGCCAAGGGTTCTTTTTACTTGAGTTGTTATACATGGTGGGGCTTTTGCTTTGGCTAACGGAACAAAGTTTATTTCCTTTTTTTTTTTTTTAACTCTTTTTTTAGAAACAGGTGCCAAGACAAAGGAAGAGATGGAAAGAGCAGAGGCAATGAAATGAGGTTTGCTGCCTAACAAACCCCTTGGGTCATGTGAGAGCTTCTGGGCAAGACAGAAATTAGGACCTGAGTGTGATGGGTCCCTTTTGTGAGGGATCTGGTGAGAGTCTAGGAACTTCCAATGCTGTGATGGGACTCAGTCACCAGGAAATTGAAGGGAGGATCTGTCCCCTCCCTTTCCTACAAATACCCCACTTTGACCTCCCGGAGCATGAGCTCAAGCTTGATTGGATCCGTGTATAATCACAGGCATGCTGAGGTTCCTCCAAGCAGCTGTGAAATCCTGGGTTTTGACAAGGGAAACCTGAGCAAGACACAGCAAATGCTCCACAGCAAACTTCTGGCTGGGGCTGAGCTGAGAGACTGAATTCTGAGCATGTTTTACATGCTCATTAAAGATCCCTGAAAAGGGGGAAGGAAGATGTTCTGCTGGGCAAAGGAGTGTGGGGGTACATTGCAAGTACTGACTGGGGCAATTTTAAGGTGGGCATTTACTTTCCTTTTACTCCATGTTTCCATGTAGAGAGAACTCTAAGTCCAGGATGACCTCATCCTGTAGTAATCAACTTAGTTACTTCTACAAAGACCCTATTTTCAAATAAGTTCACATTCACAGGTACCAAGGGTAAGGGCTTGAACATATCTTTGAGAAGAAACTATTCAACCCACCACACTGCCCTGCCGAATGAAGTGTTCCTTCCTCTGAAAATCACTGTATTTTCTGCTGATCTCAATCAGGTGAGAACATTTTGTCCAGCTTTATTTTCTATAGTTTGCATGACCAAAATGTTAGTGTTTTTCATTTTCCAGGAAAAAAAATCCTATTTACTCGAATTTCATTTTTTAACATACATTTTGTCTTTACTCACCTCCCATCTGTATGGAGTAAGAAGCCCCAAAATGCTTGCCAATTACACTGTGCTCCACTGATACCTACCAAGAAAGGCAGCCTCGGGCAATTCACGACACAGGCTGTGATTGATTGAACTATATTTCTCTTTATTCCTGGGCACCATCGAGGCTACATTTTCCACTTTGCTTTGCAGTTTGGTAATTCAATTCTGCCCAAAGGGACATGAGCAAAAGTGCTTCGTATCTCTTCCAGCTGGCCCATCCAACCTCTCATGAGATCACACATTCTTTCCCCAAATTCCCTAACCAACCCCCAGTCTGGATATCAGGGCAAACTTGAAAGCTATATGTTAATGATGGTGAATCTTTTATTCGTCTAGATTCATGAATGATTAAATAAACACTGATCAGGGACACTAGTTTGGAATTTAATGGAGTAAGAAATACACTTCTCCTCCATTCAGTATTAAGTTAGAGAGATTTTGAGGGTTATCTGTCACAGGAGTGAACACTTGATTAATACAAGCAACTAAGATGATGAGTAATATTCAATTAGATCTTTCCTAATCAGGAAGGTTGAAATTCAGAGAAATAGAATGGAGGGGTGAGGGAGGAAATTCCATAAAAAATGAAAGAATAAAATTTAACTATTTTGGTGACCCATTAGGTCCTAATGAAATAACCCTTACTACCCCTTCCTTACCCTTCTTCTAACATCCACATCTTACTTGCTGGGTTTCCTTCACCTTGATCTCTTTGGCTGGACTTGAGCATGTCACAGGGCCTTTGTGTATGCTACTTTTTCTACCTAGATTACTCTTCTTTAATTCTTTGTAAGATTAGCTTCTTTTCATGATTTGGGCCTCAGCTTAAGTATCGTCTTCCCAAAGAAGGTTTCCTAGATATTCCTGTATAAATTACAAAAAAAGTAACCTCCCCCATGCACCCAATCCAATAATTCTTGATAACATTATTCTGTTGCTGTTCCTATAACCCTTTGAAATAATCATTTAAAATTGTTTACCTGTTTATTTCTTTCTCCCCAGACACAGAAGTTTCTTTAGAATAGGGACCTTATTTGTCTTGGCCACTTTTGTGTCACCAGAACCCAGAATAATGCCAATCAACAATGAAGATGCTCAGTGACATTTGTTGAAAGAATGAGGGAGGAGAGAAAAGAGGGAGAGAAAAAAAGGAGAGAAAGACATATGGTAGAAAACCTTGAAGATCACTTGCTACATACAGTAAACTTTTAATTAGTTAAGTCCTGAGTTTACTCCTTCCTGGTTCTGTTAAAGGACTTACTATGCACTTTACTATATACTTAAAGAATAATATTCTTTCAGATTAGTTACCTGTATTTTTCAATGTTCTCATGTAGTAAGTGGCATATTTCACAAAGAAGAGAATGTTTAATTTGGATCCACAATATCAGAAAACACTTGAGAGGTACAGTTTTTGCAGTTTGAGGACAATTGGCTGGTTTTGGCTGCCACCACACAAGGAGACTTGGCAAAAGACTGTCAGAGCTCAGAGATTCAACATATCTCAAGAGGGCTGGACTTAGGAAAGAGACAGAAATCAAAGCCATTTCAAAGGGCCCAGGAACAGGAGAGGCAATAACCATCTTATGGTAGAAATGGTCTAGGCAGGATACCCGGCCGTCCTCGATTTGCTGCTGCCACATCACATACCTGAGCATGGTCCCTCTGTGAGGTCGTACCTGCCACCATGGTTGGATGAGTTCAGATATTTTATTTTTGTGTCGTTTGCACAAGAGCCAAAGAATCAAATAGGAGTGTCTGATTGGCAAAGTCTAGGTCATGTGACTGTTCCTTAGGCATAACGCCATCAGTATCTGCTAGGAGAGAGGGGAGTACCCAGAGATGAGAGACACATTCCAGGAAACTGTAGTTACCAAGGCACAGAGGCAAGAACCTGCATGGTGAGTACGTGGAAGACCTTGGAATGAGGTCGAGATGAGGAGAAGGAGAGAGTTTTGAGGTCACTAAGGAAGGCTATGGTCCAGTTGGGAAGACCCTTTTCTGCTGGGCTCAGAAATTTGGGCTGTATCCTGGACAAAATGTGCATATTATTTCTCTAACTGGATCCTAAGTTCCCTGAAGGTTTAGAAGGTAAAATATTTATCGCTCCACTCTACCGACACCGCCAACCACAAAAATACACAGCAGCAAGCACCATACTTTATACATCACAGCCAATCAATAAAGTCCTTTCAAGTTAAGTAGAGATGATAACAAGTTGACATAAACTTATAATAAAAGAATATAAATGAAAAGCCAAAACAGGGCAATCTTAGGAAATTAGAAAGAGGCTTATTCATCTCCAACCCCTTCCACTTCCCCTTTGTAGGACTCTAGATACACCTCTCCCCACTAGTCTCCCTTTCCCTAGAAGGTACACAGGGTAATGGAGGAAATGGCACATAAATACGCTGTCAGTCAGACATGACTTCCAGTCCATGCTCTGATGCTTACCAGCTATGTGACCATGGGTAAGACCTTAAACTCTCGGTCGTTTAGTTTGCTCATTCACAAACAGGGACTCATGGTAGTGAGCTCACAGTTGTGATAGTTTAACCTAACAAGGAAGTCCCTTTCTGTCCCCTCTGCCTTCCTGTTACTGAGTCACCAAATCCAGTCCTGACCTTTCTGCAGCTTTCCAATGCCCCAGGATTCATTTCTCTCCTTCTCTCCTCCTGTGCCCAGCCTTAGGTTCTCATCCATCTTAAAGGGCATAGCTTGTGATTCATATAAATGAAACTTTAATGGTGCATTTAGATGCAGTTAGAGAGTTATCTTTGTCAGCACATCACCCAGGGGCATCTCCATAACATTGATTGGTAATTGCTTTCACCTACAACACATCTGCTAGGTAGTAAGAGTTTTCAGCTGTAATGTACAAAATTAATAACCCATTAGGAGGCAGAATAGAGCAGAGACCGAGAGCGTGATTGCTGGAGTCTATTCACCTCCATGAGAATTCTGTTTCCGCCAGTTATGGGCTATGTGACTTTGCGCAAGTTATTAAAAACCCTCTGTGCCTCAGTTTCCTCGTCAGAAAAAGAGGGAGGATAGCCTCTGTTATACGAGGTTGCTAAAAAGATTAAATGACTTAATATATGTAAAGTCCTTAGAACAGTGCCAGAGATAGAATTGAAATCAGTGCATTAAAATGACTAAGAAGAATATCCCTAAATGTGAAGAAAATGATACATATTCTTGTACTATTAACTTTCTATTCAAAACAACTGAACTCATAGTGTGAGCAGACTTGCAAACTCTGACTCGAAGATAAACATTTCAAGCTCCTAACAAATGAAGGGAAGGCACCCGGAGATTTATGAAGTGTGACACATACTAATCGTTCATTCATGCATTGAGAAGGAAAAAATAGGTGACCTGAACCAGACACAGGCATCTGTAATCATTTTCTCCCTCCACCCTCTCTCTCTTTCTCTGCTCTCTCTCTCTCTCTCTCTCTCTCTCTCTCTCTCTCTCACACACACACCTTTTTTTTTTCATGTCTTTTAGACTTGTCTGAGGGATTATTAATTTTTATGCAATTTGACTTTAATGCCATTATGAAGACTATAACATAGTATAGTTCTGAGCATGAGCTCTGAGCCATACTTAATTTCCTTATCTTTTTCTGCTTGTTTTGTAGATAAACACATTGAGAAAAGGAGATGTTAAGATACTTGCACAAGAATATTGGGAAATGGAACTATTTTTACTGAGCATCTGTAACAGGCTAGAGATTTTAGAGTTCTCGGCTCATCTAATCTCTATAACTCTTCAAAAAAAGGCATTATGCCCATTTCATAACTGAGGAAACTGAGCTCCAACAAGAATTAGAAGTTTGTGCAAGATTATAAAGCTAGTAAGTAGCAGAATTATGATTTAAAGTTCATTTTGCCCACCCAAAATGTCATGATTTTTCGTGGTTTCTCAACTCTTATAACTCATTCTTCAGTAGTTAGAAGGAACTATAGGAAATGAATATGGAATTATGTCAAAATGGACACATTTGGGAATTTCATGTAATTCAATGTGTGCTCAAAGGTATGCTATGCAGAAATCATGACAACTCCCTGCTACCACTCTTGCTTCCCTATCTTTTACTTTCTCAGATTGACAGCTTGACAGCTTAATCCGTAGGTATTGATACCAATTTGAATGAAACACTATTGGGAAGGATTTTGGAGGGATCTAAGGTGTGGTCTCTGCTCTCAGATGACTACAACCTAGTTGGGGAGAGAAGACAATCACCAAAGAAACTAGCAGAGAGAAAAACAATGAAGAAGAAATTCATCTGGCTATCTATCCCTGAATATTCTTATATTAAGCCCTGTCCTATAGCCTCTGGTGGATGCAGTGATGAGTAAAACAGACATGGTACATGTTCTCATGGAGTAATGAAGGAACAAATAGTCAACAAATAATTAGGTCATCACAGACGTAAAATATGCTTGGGGTTCCCGTCAGTTCTTTTCTCTTTCAGCTAACACTCTCCTTACTTGTACAAGTTGTGGTTCTTTAGACTCTGTCCTGGGGTCCAACTGTAGGGACTTCTCTGACCTCAGTGGAGTGTATATTAATTTTTGAAGCAGACCTGTTTTTATTTTATGGGCTCCCATTTCTTTGTTTCTGAAGACTGACCTTTCTGGCAATTCAAATTAGAACCATCCCCTTAATGTAAAGCAACTATGTAATTAAGTCTGGTGGGCTCATTTTTTTTTTCCCTGTGACTTTGCAACTACAAATAAGTATCCAGCTTGGGAGAACTAAATAAAGAATGTGATTACAAACTTTCTCCTTAAACTTTCTCTTAAACATGAAATTACAAACCACAGTGGGTTCAGTTGCAAGTATGCTCATGATTTGGGGAGAGTCAAGTATATTCTTGATGCTTTTATGCTACTAGTGGAAACCATGTAGCCACTGGGTGGAGAACATGAAGGAGGATTTAATAAGGTAGATAAAACCCCAGATGTAACCACTGAGGCAGTGAAACTCTTTAATCACATTTTCTTTGTACTCATGGTTGAAATTGTAACCAAATTAGATACTTTGAAAATAGACTGTGTTTTCATGAACATATCTTATAAAAGTCCTGACCAATTTTAGCATACGTAATTGCACGCTTTGACTAACTCGAAGCTCCTGTATTTCAATCGAGTTTAGTTTTCTATTTAACCCCAGTTTTAAGGACTTCTTAAAATTTTGGTACAGGGTATAATATATTTTAGGGACTACAAATTGGCTAAAGGATATTTGAATCTAAGCATTAAGTCATCTTTTAATGGGAACCTACTATTTCTCAGAAGCTTTTATTTCATTGCCACAGCACAAAAGATCATCTGAATGCCACATAATGGAGCACTTTGATCAATATGTGAGTCCACTGGGTCTTAAGAGTTCCTTCCATTGCTTCCAGCAATATTTGTATTGACATTTTTATGCGTCATGCACTTGATTTCAAAGTCCAGAAATCTTTGGGCTTGCTTCATAGATTAGTAGAAGTATACAGACTAGTAAAAATAAATCCTTTCACACACACACACACACACACACACACACACACAAGGAATGAATAAACATTTAACAATAAAAGGCTCTAGCTTCTTCAGGACTCTACCACTTAAAATCAGCTCAACGACAATAATAGCAAATGTGATAAAATGGATATGGCATGCTATAGTTTAATATTTAAACAAATGAAAACATATGAATTATTATATTATTGCACCAAACAACCCTGTAAGTTAGGAATTACTTTCTCCATTTTATAAATAAGGGAACTGAGGCTTAGAAATGGAAAAAGCCTCATCAAATATCATAGTTAAGAACTGAGAGAATTAAGATTTGAATCAGTGCTATCAACCCCCAAAGCCAATACACTTATCTGTAAATAATATTGTGCGATGGCAAGGAAGAAAATCAGCTATCAGGCTGTCATAGGAATCTAAGAGGGAGGCTGTAAAGTGATAGCAGTAAGAAATTACCCATTGTGGTTTCCAACTAGATGAAAGCATTGTGAATAACTGATGAGTGAGGCATTTTAAAAGAAGAAATGACAGAACACTGGTAATTTAGATATACATCATAAACATATTGGGCAGAATCAAAGCTAATTTTAGTTTCTACCTTGAAAAGCAATATAGTGATTAAGCATGAAATGTGGAGTCAGGCTGTTCTGGATCCCAGCTTTTGCTCTGTATTTTAACAGCCATGCAATTCTGGGCAGTTAATTTCTTCCTTTCTTCCTTTTTTCCTCCCTCCCTCCCTCCTCCCTCTCTCTCTTTCCTCAATTTCCTAAATGCTTTAAAAAACAGGGTTACAAAAAATGATTCTACCTTAGTGTGGGTTTCCCCTAGTAACCTGAGGTAAGACTTCTGCACAGAAAAATTATTTTGGGAAGTGATTTTAAGGAAGTGGAGTGGGAAGGAGGGAATACTGGGAAGTGTCAAACATGGAAAGGAAGGAGGAGCAGATCCAAGGGCAAATGGGGAATGGTCCTTCTGTTATACCCTTGAAGAGCTAGGTTAAATGCATCCCAGAATTGCCCCATCAAAGAATGGCAATAACCCTATTGTCAGAGCCATCTCCTGTTGTGCTAGCTTCCTCCTTAAAGGTTTGCACACGTGTCAGAGTAGCAGAATGGTCACATATACCAACCCCACTTCGTCATGGTAGAGAGACCCTAAGGCAGAAAGCAAGAGATCCTCAGGGGAGTTGAGGCAAGATCCTTTCAAATTATACACGTGGACAAGTAATTGTAACAGTACAAACTGGAATGGAAAGAAAGTAAGCCCCAATACTAGTGATAGAAAGAATATCAGTGATTGCCAGGGGTCAGGGGGTGGGGCAAGGGGACTGACTACAAATGCATGCAATAGTTTTGGGAAATGTTCTATGTGGTGAAAGTGGTATTTATATACATGTCACAAAATCTATCTAATTGCATACTTAAAATTGGTGAACTCAATTATTAGTATAATCATAATTATTATAAATTACACCCCAATAAAGTTGATTTTAAGAGAAAGGGTGAACCAAGAAGATGTGCAACACACACAAGAGATATCTGATAATAAGTACCTACCTATAATAATAATAGTACCTACCTAGCTATTATATAGTATAATATATAGTAACAATATAGAGTAATAATATAATATATAGTATAATACATAGTACTATATAATTAATATAGTATATAATGTATATAATATAGAGTAATAGTACCTACCCAGCTATTATAATCAGTAGCTTGAGGTAACCCTAATAACTTTGAAGTAAGTGGGAGAGCTGGAGTTGAACTAGTCTGAAGGAAGATTGATTTGTTCAAATTAAGGTAATGTTAGAACATACAAGTGACATAAATTTCATGAGAAATTTAGAATTTTTCAATGAGAAGTAAGTGTGGAGCTGGATATTTGAGAAAGAGTCCTTTTTTAAAAAAATGTTTACTTAGTTTTGAGAGAGAGAGTGAGACAGAGCATGAGCAGGGGAGGGCCAGAGAGAGGGAGACACAGAATCCAAAGCAGGCTCCAGGCTCCCAGCTGTCAGCACAGAGCCTGATGCGGGGCTTGAACCCATGAACTGTGAGACCATGACCTGAGCCGAAGTTGGGCATTCAACCAACTGAGCCACCCAGGCGCCCCAAGAAAGAGTCTTAAAGAAGGATAGTTAGTGGAGAAAAACAGTAAATGGGAATAAAAGGGACATTTTGCTGAGAGAAATCTTTTTCCTGAAAGAATCAAGGAAATCATTGAGTGTACTAAAGGAAGATGAAAACTCACATTCATTTAATGCCTCCTGTGTGTCAAGGACTTCATAACCACACCATTTGGTAGATACAACTGTTTCCATGATATAGATGAAGGAATTAAGGTTTAACAAGGTAAAGCCACTAGCTCATGGTTGTGCAGCTACCAGGGGTCTGAGGGAGCATTCAAACCTGGGATGAGTCTGCCAGATCCAAAACAGTCTGACTAATGTGCACTTTTGGAGTGGGAAAGTGAGAATTATGGAGACTCAGAATGGCATAGGTCCTGAGAACCAATGGAAGGATTTGGAAGGAAGCACTTGATATAATGACTGATACACAGCAGTAAAGATAATCTCTAAGGGTAGTGTGATGACCCTCCAGTGCTATAATAAGGCTCAAAAAAAGATGTGATGGTACAGAGAATATAGAGTTAGTGAACATAGACTCACTGATGGAAAACTTTATCTGTGAAAGATGAATGAGAACTATAGTAATATAGGTATATCCATTCAAGGCCCAAGATACAGATTCTTATTTGATGCAGCCAGTGTAGACCGTTTTTTTTTTTATTCCCTATTTATGTATATGCCAAAGACAAATAGCAATACTAAACACCTGCCTTTTAAACAAGAAAATGTGATTACTTTACGCTAAAGGACACTTGTTGGGGCACCTGGGTGGCTTAGTCTGTTGAGAGTCCAACTTCAGCTCAGGTCATGATCTCATGGTTTGTGAGTTGGAGCCCCACATGGAGCTTGCTGCTGTCAGCCTGTCAGTGCACAGCCCGCTTCAGATCCTCTGTCCCCTTCTCTCTGCCCCTCCCCCACCTGTGCTCTCCCCAACATAAATAAATATTTTTAAAAAATCTAAAGGACACTGTTGATACAGGAAGACAGTAGCACTGAAGCACAGGTGGCTCTTGACTTGCTTCTTCTTGCTATTTGCTGCCGTTGTTTGCCAAAGATCCAGCATCTGTGTTCCAAGAGAAGCCAAGAGATTGGTGCTCAGATGGTGAGATGAAGTCCTGATTTACTGTCTGTATCTCTGCTGATTCTACCAGCTTCTTTAGCTTTTTATTAAAACTGTTTATAGAAGTTTTATAGCTTTTTTTCAGAATTAGATTACTTTCCCAGCTGCTAGAAAGCATGGGGCATTGGGGGAGTTAGCTACTGCCTGGACTAAAAGATAGGAAATTTGGTGATAAACCTTGTTTATATCATTCATTCAAGAAATATTTCTTGAGAGTCTTTCTGTGTCAGGCACCATTTTAAGCACCACAGAAACCACAGTGAAGAACCAGGAAAACCTGAGCCTCTATGTAGAGCTTATACACAAGTAAATGCGCACGAGCGAATAAATTTAGAGTCAGAAAGAGATAAATGCTATGAAGAAAAGTAACACAAGGTGAGTAGAGTGATGTGAGGTTATTGTCTTAGGGTGGGCAGCAAAATTCTTTCCGAGGAAGTGACATTTACGTAGAAACTGAATGATGTAAGAGAGTTAGCCATTAAACATCTGTGTGAAGATCTTTATGGGGGGGGGGGGGGCGGGGGGACTAGCATGGGCAAAGTGCTTGAGGGAAGTAATGGATAAGTGCTTTTTGTGTTTGAGGAACAGCAACAAGACAGCATAGCTGGAGCATAATGAGAGAGGTGGGAAATAATAGATTTACCCAGGGCCAAATCATGGAAATGTAGCATTGCAATCCTACTGACAAGAAAGACATTTCAATTTTCCCTTCTATGTGATAGAAGCCATTGGCAGATTGCAAGTGGTGGAGTGTCATTTCTAACTTAGGTGCCATCCTAAGCAGGCATAGGAGAGAGTAACACACCCTTGTTCCTTATTTATCCTTTGCTGAGACAGTGCCCCATGATCCATATAGTCTGGGAACCAATGCCATTTCCCTAGTAACAAGGCAGAGTTGACACGCTATCCTAGGCATTTATCTTGGTAATTATCAACATGTCCATGAGTGCCAAGTATTAAATCAGTGTTTGATGACCACAGTGGTTCCAGGTGCCAGCCTTTGAGTGAGGTTTTTTGTTTGTTTGTTTGTTTGTTTGTTTTTAGAAGAGGGAAGAATATGAGATGGTAAGCCAGTATACAGAACTAGAGCTTATTGTAAAGGTCCAGCACCTAAAAAAAAAAAAAAAAAAAAAAAAAAAAAAAAAAAAAGTCAGGATGCAGAGAGATAAATTTTGCAACTAAAGAGACACAGGCTGTCTTTTGAAACCAGGGAGTAGTGATGAATGAGGAATCTGTATCGAGTCAGAAAGTACCTGCAAATTCCAGACACATGGTTGAAGCTGCATTTTGTGGAGGAAAAACAACACCCACAACTAGTATTCCTACCTACTAGTAAATCTAGGACTTTACCTCTGCCAGTCAATAAAACTTTCTCCTGTTTGTTACTCTTTTATTGATTCCAAACTCCTTTCATGCTTATGATTTGTTTGACTTTCACAACAACTTTGAGAGATGGGCAGAACAGGTAAGAGCCTTAATATTCACAGATGGGGAAATCTGTGGCTCAACAAAGCAAAGTCATCTGTTCAAGGTCATTGTGCTGTTCAGCTTATCAAGGGACAAAGACAAGGATGGAATGTATGTCTTTTGATTCCTGGTTCAAAGCTCCACACCTTAAAGCATGGTTTGTAGTGATGTTAAAAATAGTTGATCCTTGAACCCCAAGGGTTTGATCTACTTTTGCACGGTAATCTTTTTATAAATACAGTATAGTACTATAAATGCATTTTCTCTTCCTTATGATTTTAACAAACTTTTGTCTAGCTTACTTTAGTGTAATCATACAAAATATAATGTTTATGTAATCACCAGGCTTCTGGTCAACAGTAGGCTAGCAGTAGTTAAGTTCTGGGGAGTCAAAAGTTATATGCAGATTTTTGACTGTGCAGGGGTCAGTGTCCCTAACTCCCACATCATTCCAGGGTCAACTGAAAATGGAGTGAATGAAATTTTTAGGGGTTAAAAAATAATAAATGCCTATTAGACCCCAAAGGAGGAAACTAATGCTAGGAGATAGAGCCTTGATATGAGGAGAAATCAAGAAAGCCAACTGATCTGGAATATTGACTGGAGGTCCCATGTCCTTTCTTTGAATACCAGGAGGATAGAGGGTGGAGGATTCATCAGATGACTTCTCAAGGCCCTTCTGGCCTCCAGAATCTAGCTCATGAATTTGTCCTCTTCAGAGTTAGATCCATCTACTCAATCAGGTTGCTAGAATAAAACATTACTCACATGCAGGTGTTGCTCAAGTGTATACATTTAACTTCCATACAGCTCAGGCTTTCACACATTATATACTGACACTCCTTAAGTGTCTTCCCTTTTTTTTTATTATTTCAAAGAGTGAGAGAGAGAGCACGAGCTGGGATGAGTGGCAGAGGGAGGAAAAAGAGAGGATCCCAAGCAGGCTCCAGACTCAGCACTGAGCCCAATTTGAGGCTCTGTCCTGGGGTCATGACCAGAGCCAAAATCCAGAGTTGGAATCTCACCCGACTGAGCCACCCAGGTGCCCCTAAAGTGTCTTTCCCATAGCACATTCATACTTTTACTTCTCAGTTGGCAATTATTTCAATCTGCCAGTTTACAGTTTGATTTTCAAAGTGTCACCATTTATATCATTATAGCTATGTTTCTATTATTATTTAAATACTTTTGCATACCACCCTTAGTCTAGGAAACATAAGGCAATGTTTAAAGATTTTTATTTTAATCATCATGACAAGTGCACTCCTTAATGCTCATCAACAAAGGGCATTTTTTTTTTTTTAAAAGGCACTACCAGATGATTGTAGTAACATTGAAGCAAAGGCCAAATAATCTTGAAACAAAGGGAGAACTCATTTGGAGGGCTAAAAAAGAGTGTTTTTGTTTTGTTTTGTTTTGTTTTGTTTTGTCTTGTTTTGTTTTTAATTTTTTTTTTTGTAACGTTTATTTATTTTTGAGACAGAGAGAGACAGAGCATGAACAGGGGAGGGGCAGAGAGAGAAGGAGACACAGAATTGGAAGCAGGCTCCCGGCTCTGAGCCGTCAGCCCAGAGCCCGACGCGGGGCTCGAACTCACGGACCGTGAGATCGTGACCTGAGCTGCAGTCGGACGCTTAACCGACTGAGCCACCCAGGTGCCCCGAGTGTTTTTTTTTTTTTAAGATAAATTTTTTATCTCAACTCAATACTTAACTGTATATTCAATTACATTAGAAGAACATGTATTCATTATTCAGAAAATAATTCTGGAAATGTATGGTCGATGATTCTGTTGAAAGATGCAGGATGTAGCAATGGAGGAAATAAACAGATCTTAAAACTGTAAATGGATAAGCAACATAAAATATTTCAGTGATAAGAATACAGAGAAAATTCCTTAAGAGCTCCAAGAGTTGTGGGTAAGATACAGACCTTTACAAAGCAACAAAAGAAGCCTTCAACTTTTTGGTAACAAAGTTTACAGAAAGTTGATAAAATATCAGCAAATATACCATGAAAAATTCCATTTACTTTTGTGCAAAATCATCAACATTAAATGTCTGCTCATATATGTCACTTCCAATATGGTACAGAACCAAGGAATATAAAACATGATTTTATAAAATTATAGAAAAATAATTTTATTGCATGTATTTTTGTTTAATCTATGTAAAACAAAGATTGTAGTCATCTGTTCAATGACATATCCACAGTACCTACCAGAGTTCTGGTATACAGGAAGAACATGAAACAAATCATGTTGTAAACAGCTTATTAGAATCAAACAATGATTAATATTCAATCGGAAAAACCAAACACTGTATCACAACTAGTGATTTATTTTAATCACATTTAAGACTATCGCTTGACTTACATACATTCACATTTCAAACACAGTTCCAAAGCATATCAAGTAAGGAATTGCCTACAGTCTCAAATTGCTTGACCAGCACTGATGTACTCCTAGAAGTTTAAATAGGGAATGGATAGCAAGGTATAGAGATCTCTAGGAAGGAAGGAAGGAAGGAAGGAAGGAAGGAAGGAAGGAAGGAAGGAAGGAAGGAAGGAAGGAAGAAAGAAAAAGAAAGAAAGAAAGAAAGAAAGAAAGAAAGAAAGAAAGAAAGAAAGAAAGAAAGAAAAGGGGAAAAAGAAGACAGTTTTTAGTTCCACAGTTAACCATGACCTTCACCAAAATATTTTCTAGGCCTGTTTACTCATCTGAAAAAGGTAATTCTCAGTTCCAAAATGTCAGTAGAAAGGGGAAAAGAAAGAATAGCATAAAAATAAAGAAAGGTCAAGTCTTCCCTGGTCATCTCCTTCTTATTCTTAAATCACTGCATCCCTGCCCCAAACTCAGTCACTACCTCCTGAGCACCGTCAAGGCCTTCAGCTCAGACCACTGCTTCACCCTCAGTACACTGTCATTCATCTGTCCCCCCATCTTAGACAGTAATTGACCTCATCTCCCAACGTTGGGGAGCTGGCGGTTGGAAGGGTCTCAACAACACAGAACCGGTTCAGAGGAGCCTGTGAAGAGTGGGACCGTTCACTCTGCTCAAGGCACTAAGGGACACTTAGAGGCAGGGCTCAACGTAATATGGGTGAGTTCTGTGAGAGCAGCGAGATTTTAGTGCAGTATGCCATCACTCTATACTCACTACACCCCTGGGTGGTGGGTGCTGTGTTCTTATTTTTAAGACGAGGCACCTGAAGCTTATAGAAACTCGCCCAGTGCCATCCAACTTTTAAGAGGCATTGCTTGAATTCGAACTCAGGCCAAAAATGTATGAGTCGTCCCCAGATGTGTTAGAGAGAGAGCCGGTTCGGCGCCCAGGAGGGAGGCCCGGTCTGGAGAAAAGCTGAGACCCCCGCGGCAGGTGGCAGAGGCAGGAGGGGGAGGCTGCAGGAACCTCGGAGACACGCCCACGCGCCGGCCTTAAAGCAGGGGTCGCCTTAAGGAAGGGGGGCTTTTTCTCACCCGACAAAAAATAACTCCACAACTGGGAGGGGGTTCCGTCCGAGTGCCACCCGCGGAAGGCGGAAGGCTAGGCTGATGGACGAGGACCAGGCCGCTCGGCGGAGATCAGAGGAGGAGGGTTTGGAGAGAGGGGAGGAGACAGCGGGGGAAGGCCAGCCGTCTCGGGCTTGGGACAACCGGGTGGAATGGGACCAGCAAGACCTGTTGATGGGGCTGAGCGGCCGGGAGAGCCGGGAGGCGGCGGGCCCCGAGGAGGCGGCGGAGCCGGAGCCGGAGCCGGGGGTACCGGGCGGCCGGAGGGGAGAGGGGCGGGCGGGCTGGGAGCCCGCCGGGCCAGGGGGCGGGGAAAGGGCGGCCCCCGAGGGAGGGGTGGCGGCGGGTCTGGAGGGCGGGAGGGGCGGAGAGGGGCGGGGAGAGCAGGACCAGACCGACGGGGAGGGGCCGGCCGGGGAGAGCAGGAGTAGAAGCGAGGCTCGGCAGCAGGCGGGGAGCCAGGGCGCCCCGGGGTCCGGCACGCTCCGGAGAAGGTACTGGGAGGGCTCCCGGGAGCGCCACCGGGAGAGGAAGGTGAAGCGCAGGGCCAAGCGCACGAAGCAGGTCGAGAGTAAGTACCGGCTGGAGAAGAAGCCCAACCTCCCGCAGGAGCGGAGGCAGGCGGAGACCCAGAAGAACGTGGTCTTGAAGGGGGAGACGAGCGAAGCCTGTCCCCGCTGGTTGTCGGAGCAGCGACGACGGCCGCCCACCATCCAAATCAGCCTCTCCCCCAAACCTCGCCGCCAGTCGCAGTGGTCCTCGCTCTGCCACACCTCGGTCAGTGTCATTAACGAGCTGGCGCAGATGGGCGACCCAGACGTCCTGGAAATGGTGCAGGAGGAAGGTAGGAGCCGGCGGACTCGGTGGCGCGGGGGGAGGGCGGCCCCGGGCGCGGGGACCCCGGGGGACGTTGGCGGCCCTGCGGCCTGGATCCCGGGGACGTTCTCGGGGTGGCGTGCTCTGCGCGAGACAGGGGCTGCAAGATGAACAGCCCCTGCCCGGGCGGGTGGCTGGGTGACGGCGCGCTGTGTTTCCTCTGCTACTCGCGCGAGCCGGGGACCTGTGTCCTGTGACCCCTGCGGTTCTGAGGCCGCCCTCCTCGCTCCTGTGTGCGCCGCCGAGCGGTTGACTAATGCAGGGAGCGAGGCGAGCGCGCTGGCCGCGTGCGCTGAGGCGCTCCGGCCTCGGACTCCCACGGAGAGCCGCAGCTTGGGGTGCGTGACGGCGGTGCCATGGGTGGGGGAGCTGGCCCCTGAGTCCCTCTGCCTCTCTCCGTTTGCCGATTACTGGCCACGCTTTGAGATCCCTGTTAATTATGCGAGCGCCAGGCTCTAAGATCGATCAGCTTGGGATTCTGGTGCACCTGGGAACGCTGCTGTTTCACCAGCTTTCATGCAATCTTTAGTTCCGTGGAGAAATGTCTGTTCATTGTTTGCCAAGGCCGTTGCACAGACCTATGTTCTGTGGGTCTGTTTTGGTACACACATGTTCCTGAGAATGTACGTATGTTTCTGACACTATCCACAGGACTCTCAGCGATACTCAGTTCCCTCCGCGACACTCTGTTTTCATGTCTTGTGTGGTATTAGATTTAAACATGGCAACAGTGTTTTTAGGCGATAAAAGGTCAAAGTAGTCTTATGATCCAGTCTTGAGAGGCGCTAGGAAATGCAACGCGTTACTGCATCCTCCTCTCTTCTAAACAGCTTTATTGAGGTACACTTTAGATACCATGTCACCCGTTTAAAGTGTGCAATTCAGTGCCTTTTAGTGTATTTACAGAGTTTTGCAATCATCACCACGATGTAATTTTCATCACCATAAAATAGAAACCTTAGCAGTCACACCCCCATTGCCTACCCTTAGCTCTAGGCAGTTACTAATGTATTTACTCTGCAGATGTACCTATTCTGGAAACTTCCTGTAAACTGACTCCTACAATATGTGGTCTTTGGTAACTGTCTTCTTTCTCTTACCATAACGTTTTTGAAGTTCATCCGTGTTGTAATTCGCATGCTTCCTTTTGATTGCCACCTAATACTCCATTGTTAAAGATAAACCACATTTCATCCAGTCATCAACTGGTGGACATATGGGTTGTTGCCAGTTTTCACTGCCACAAATAATGCTGCTCTGAACATCCATGTACAGATTTTTGTATGAACGGCTTTTCGTTTTTCTTGGGTATATCCCTAGGAATGGAATTACATGATCATATGGCAGCTTTATATTAAACACTTTGGAGAAACTGCCAAACTGTTTTCCACGTGTCTGTGGCATTTTATATCGCAACCAACAATATGTAAATGTTGCAGTGTCTCTACATCCTCGCTAACATTTGTTATTGTCTATCTTTTTTATTTATAGCCATCTAGTGGTTGGAAGTGGTATCTGTGTGGTTTTAACTTGCATTTTCCCAGTGATTTCCCAATCAAGTATCTTTCCCACGGCTTATTGGCCATTCATATATCTTCTTTGGTGAAATACACATTTAAGTCCTTTGCTCATTTAGAAGTTAAATCATTTGTCTTATTATTGCGTTGTAAGAGTTCTTTACATATTCTGTATATATGATTTGCAAATATTTTCTCCCATTCTGTGAGTTGCCTTTCCCTGTTCTTGATGGTGTCACTTAAAGCAATTCCCTCCCCCTTTCTTAAAAAAACAATTGAAGGTAGAAGGAAATATGACTATTGAAAACTTTAAACTTTGCCTAATGGCTCTGCTAAATGATACAGTGAATTTATTTGTTAGTGAAAATGAGTGGTTCAGTGTACAAAGTGAAATGACTTTTAGGTGTCTAAAATTAAAAGCCCTTTTCTATACTTAATGGTTTCCTCTGTTGCCGAGAATTACTGTTCAGTTGTAATTTCAATAATCTGAAGGTCTTAATAGATTTTTTTCCACTTGAAACATTCAGTAATTCTTTATAATCAGGCCTTCTAAAGTGGAGTTATGAGAAGGTACAGAAATAGTATTTCTCATTGAGGGAAGAGAGGAAGGAAAAATGTGGAGTATGTAACTTTCTGTGCATAATGAAGAAAAAAAATCTACCAGTGCGGCATTACAGACATTGACCATTATTCTTTTTCAGATATTAGAAATGTGATCTAATTTAGCCACAGGATAATTCTGCTTACTAGAATGTATAGTTAAATTAGTATAACTTCAGCCGTGAGGTCAGATTGCAGCTTGAGTCCATCTAAGGAAGATTAAAAAAATGCTTTTTTAATGTTTATTTATTTTTGACAGAGAGAGAGAGAGAGAGAGAGAGAGACAGAGCATGGGTGGGGGAGGGGCAGAGAGAGAGAGGGAGACACAGAATCCGAAGTAGGCCCCAGGCTCTGAGACGTCAGCACAGAGCCCGATGTAGGGCTTGAACCCACAGACTGTGAGATCATGACCTGGGCCGAAGTCGGACAGTCAACCGACTGAGCCACCCAGGTGCCCCTATCTCAGGAAGATTTTAGAACTTTTCCCAAGCTAATTTGTTTTCCGTTTACTTGGCAAAGACCTTTGTAACTTGTCTATATTCCCTTTTACTGTGATTGAAGCTTTGCCTCTGTTTTGGGCCTAGGTAGCGGAAAGGAGGTTGATATGGAACACCATGTATCTGATGGATGAGGGTGATGACCACATCCAGCCCAAGTTCCCGTTCCCGATTTGTTCATAGATCCAGCATCCAAACAGGGGAGGAGAGGGGTACTGGTGAGAGTAAAGCCTGAGGCTGCTCAGAGGACTCTTAGTTTTCTAAATGTTTTTTCAATATGTCAGGTGTTTTGCTGTGTTGGTTTTACTGCCCGTTACTGAGACCTGTGTTATTACTGTAGTTGTATGAAAAGTGCATTAAAATGACGGTGTATTTTTAAAATATAATGTATTGTCAAATTGGCTTACATACAACACCCAATGCTCATCCCAACAGGTGCCCTCCTCCATGCCCATCACCCATTTTCCCCTCTTCCCTTCCCCCATCCACCCTCAGTTTTTTCTCTGTATTTAAGAGTCTCTTGTGGTTTGTCTCCCTCCCTGTTCGTAACTAGTTTCCCTCCCCCCACCCCCCACGGTCTTCTGTTAAGCTTCTCAAGATCCACAATATGAGTGAAAACATGATATCTGTCCTCTGACTGACTTATTTCACTCAGCATAATACCTTCCAGTTCCATTCATGTTGCTACCAATGGCAGGATTTCATTCTTTCTCATTGCCAAGTAGTATTCCATTGTATATATATACCACATCTTTATCCATTCGTCAGTTGATGGACATTTAGGCCCTTTCCATAATTTGGCTATTGTTGAAAGTGCTGCTGTAAACATTAGGGTACATGTGCCCCTATGAATCAGCACTCCTGTATCCCTTGGGTAAATGCCTAGTAGTGCTATTGCTGGGTCATAGGGTAGTTCTATTTTTAATTTTTTGAGGAACCTCCATACTGTTTTCCAGAGTGGGTGTACCAGTTTGCATTCCAACCAACAGTGCAAGAGGGTTCCCGTTTCTCCACATCCTCTTCAGCATCTATAGTCTCCTGATTTGTTCATTTTAGCCACTCTGACCGGTGTGAGGTGGTATCTCATTGTGGCTTTGATTTGTATTTCCCTGATGATGAGTGACGTTGAGCATCTTTTCTTGTGTCTATTAGCCATCTGGATGTCTTCTTTGGAAAAGTGTCTATTCATGTCTTCTGGAGGGGGTATCTTTTAACATCAGCAATCCAAGGGGTTTTCAGAAGTCATTCTAAATATCCTAAATATATGTTTCTTCCTGGAGTTTAATGATACAGTTACAAAAACTGAAGGGTTGGTTGAAGGAGGCTGAAAATGACTGGGTTCCACAGCATCCATTTTTAGGAGCTACTTTCAATTTCATGTTTTAAAATATAAATGGATTTCTTTGAGTAAATTTACTGATACAGGTAAGCCTGGATCTTGCTTATTAATGTATTTCCTAAATTGTCTTTGAAGAGTAAATAGGAGAAAGTTAAATGGCTGAGTTATATGTGATGAGATTTTTTTTTTCCCAGAGAGAGAATGCTAACATTTTACCTTTTAGACGTAATAGTTAACAAGGTATTCCTAGGATTTGTTAGGTTTTCTCAATTTATTTTCTTCAATATTGAACACATAAGCAATCTTCTCCAGTTAGCTCTTTTCCCACTATCTAGTGATTTTTAAAAGGAAATTGTAAAGGCAAAGTGTAGCAGAATATTTAAATAATTATGTAAACAAACACTGCTAGTAAAATATCAGTGCTGAAGTTGAACTATTGACTGGTTGACATTGTAAGGAAGTCTTGATTTGAAGTATTCATTCTTAGGCTGATTTATGACTCATTCAGCATGGGAAATGACACTTTAAGGGTTTAGCATTGGAAAAGGCACTTTTACAGTTGAAAGAAAAGTGTCTTGAATCTTTACAACTGCATTAAGCATTGTATTTAACTCAACCACCCTTCCTTTGGGAATGTGGATATTTATTTGATTGCATGTATTTTATTTTATGCTGCTGGAAGGGGTGTAAACTGAGAAGATCATCTGGTAAATGCAAGAGCTATTTTTGGGCTCAGGGTTTGTTGGAGTATATATTCTTAGCAACTTGCTTTCAGTTGAAAACTCAAAGCTCAGTCTTTGGGCTGGCTTTACTTTTAGCTCGCATTTTATGATCTCCATAGCAATCAGTATTAAACCCTTCCTATCTCTGGTTTCTAGTGCACAGAAAGAGTATAGTCATTTCCATGGGGCTTCGAGGATGCTGGAGGGATGACAAGAAGCCATTAAAGTTGTTGGCTTCAAATCTTGCCTCCTCAGATACGTTTCTGTTTTGACAGAGGTTTGGTGATTATGTGTAGCGATGCCAGCCTCATACTCTGTGACCGAGTGTGACAGTTTGTCTATATCTCTGACATGTGCAAGCATCTGATTGTGCACGTGTGTGTCAGAGAGATAGAGAGAGCTAGTGAGCACTATGTGTGAAGGGGAGCATAGTGTGTGAGGAAATACATCTATTTTTTCTAAATCTTTCTGCTTTTCAGAAAAGGATAGAATTTACAAAGTGTGTCCCACCCTGGTGATCCGCAGTGGGGGTGGGGAGGGAGGGCCCTTGCCCTCTCCTGAAGGGTGATATTCTTGGGCTGGGGACCCAGAGAGGGCTCCATTATTCAGGATGGTATGAAAGCAGGACGCTAACGTAGGAGGCTGATGAGGAGGTTTCTGGTCAACATTGAAAGGAAGGTGTCAGAAGTGATACAGTGTGAAAAAGAAACAGTAGTTAGCCAAGGAAGAAAACAGTTGTTAGTTCTAGGGAAAGGAGGCAGCAAGTTGAAAGGGAAGAGGGTAAGAAAGAACTAGTAGGGATAGGAGAAAATATGGAGGAACTATTTTTTCCCTTTCCACATTCTCAAATAAACACACTGCATCAAACTCCGATAGCAATTTGCAAATGTTCTTTCAATGCTACATGTTCTTTAAGCTACATGCAGGAAAAATAATTAGGGGAAGGAAGGGTTAGTGCTTACAGTTTTTCCAAAACCAGAATTATAAAATACTCTATAATCCTAGCTTGAGGTGTGCACATCTTCACCCTGTACTTGGAACAGTTCTTCAGCATAATGACTGTTTTTGTTCTCAAGAAAATAAAAGCCTCCCCTAAGTCAGCGTTCAAGTACCATACATTGAGAGATAAAGCGTGTATTCCTTAGAATCCTGTTCTTTATGTACTCATTATAAGACTTTGCAAGATTGGTTTGCTTCACATTCAACATTCCAATGAGATGGTTGCAACATTGTGCAGTTTTGAGTTGTAAACGTAGACAGTATTCATGGGTAAAACACTTTGATGATGGTACTGGACCATGTTTTATATTTTTCAAGTAATTTTTACTTCTATTTATAGTCTTTTAGAGGAGAAAGCCTGCACTCAGAAAAGTTGAGTATTATAGCTATTAGCCATAGTTTTGCTTTGCTTAAGATGACTATTAACTTTCTTTTAACAATTCTTTTTTTTAATTTTTTAACATTTATTTATCTTTGAAAGAGAGAGAAAGGGAAAGAGAGACATAGTGCAAGCAGGGGAGGGGCAGAGAGATGGAGACACAGACTCCAAAGCAGTTTCCAGGCTCTGAGCTGTCAGCACGGTCTGACGTGGGGCTCGAACTCATGAACTGCAAGATCATGACCTGAGCCAAAGTCAGACACTTAACGAACTGAGCCATCCAGGCTCAGTTTTTAATCCACTTAAAAATTTTTTTTTTAAATGTTTTTATTTATTTTTGGGACAGAGAGAGACAGAGCATGAACGGGGGAGGGGCAGAGAGAGAGGGAGACACAGAATCTGAAACAGGCTCCAGGCTCCGAGCCATCAGCCCAGAGCCTGACGCGGGGCTCGAACTCACGGACCGCGAGATCGTGACCTGGCTGAAGTCGGACGCCTAACTGACTGCGCCACCCAGGCGCCCCTTTAATCCACTTTTTAATCCAGTTTTAATTCCAGTTTTTAATCGCAGATCCTGCAACAAAAAGATCTGAATACAAAATAAGTTCTTTCATCTTTATTCTGACACTTTCAAATTTATCTCAAAGAATTTACGTTTAAAAAAATTCTAAAGTTTATTTATTTTGAGAAAGAGAGAGAAAGAGAGAGAGAGAAAGAGAGAGAGAATGAGCAGGAGAAAGGCAGAAAGAGAGAGAATCCCAAGCAGGCTCTGCACTGTCAGTGTGGAGCCTGATGCAGGGCTCCAACTCCTGAACCATGAGATCATAACCCAAGCCGAAAACAAGAGCCTGATCCTTAACCAACTGAGCCCTCCCAGGTGCCCCTCAAAGAATTTAAGTTTTGAAAATTAACAATAGAATATATCCTAACAACAATAATATCATCAAAAATAACTAACATTGACTGACCTCAGTGCTGCATGAAGCATTTACATGAATTGTCTCATTGAAATGCTTGCACAAACCTGATGACATAGACATCAATGCCATTTATATGACACTTGAAAGCTTTCAATTTATGTCTTATTCTCCAGTTGCAAGGAAGGCTGGGAAATGTGTTTTTGTTTTTTTTTTTTTTGTTTTGGTTTTGTTTTGTGTTTTGGTTTTTTTGCTGGAGCACATCACTTCACCTAATTAGGGTTTTGTTAGTAAAGAGGAAGGAGGAGAAAGGATACTTGAGGACAGCCAGTGGCAGCCTCTCCTGTATTTGCCCACCATTAGTAATCCTACCTATTTTTTTACATAGGATCTTCCCAAACTGCTCAAGCCTAGGAGAGTTCTCACTCAGTCTTTGTCCCTCAACTTGCACATCTGAAATTTGACAGCAGTTTATTTCAAATGTTTACGCAGATATCAGTAATCCATGGACATTCCTTCACACGCACTGCCCCCACTGCAGTCCAGACAGCCAGATCTCCCTTGTGGTTCACTGCCACAGCCTCCTAATGTCTCTTTGCTCCATTCCCTCTTCCTTTCTTTCTTCTTTGGTTCCTATTTTTTTTTTCTAATGTTTATTTATTTTTGAGAGAGAAAGAGAGAGAGAGAGAGAGAGAGACAGACAGACAGACAGACAGACAGAGCGAGCGCCAGGAAGGGTGAGAAAGAGGGAGACAGAGTATCCGAAGCAGGCTGTGTTCAGTGAGCTCAGAGCCTGACACTGGGCTTGAACCCATGAACTGTGAGATCCTTTGTTGCTGAAATCAAGAGTTGGACACTTAACCTGCTGAGCCAACCAGGCACCCCCCTCTCTGCCCTCCACCACTTCCCTTTTAGCTCATTCTTCACTGAGGGACCAGTGCTTTTCATAAAATGTAAATGTAAAACTGACTTAAAAGCTTTTTTGTGGCTTGCTGTTTCATTTAGGAAAGAAAAAACAAAAACAAAAACGGGTATACAAAGTCTTCCACAAACTATCCCCCGCTCCATCCCTCTCCAACATCATGTCATGTCACTCTGCCATTTACCTTCTCATCTCTAGCTTGGCTTTCATTTCTTTGAACACCTCAAAACTGTTCCTGTCTTATAGCCTTTGTGTATTCTCACATGGATTGAGTGCCCTCAACTTTCAGATCTCAGTATATGTATTACTTGCCTCAGAGAGATTTTCTGATTTCTTCATATCTAAACTTCCCCACCCCCAGCTCTGTTTATAGCATTTATCTCAAGTTTTGGTCTGCTTCCACTACAGTACTGCAAACTTCTTAATAATAGAGAATCCATAAATGTTAACCATTATCACATTATTATCATTGTTATATTAATGATCAATATCAAGAACTGCAAAAGGTCTGAGATTTTACTGTACTTGGTAGTTAACAGAATATCCTTTTACAGTTTCATGGATACTGGTAGAAGACATAAGATACATAGATCAAAGACAAAGGACAGTGTATTACTCACAGCATTAACAGTAGCCAGCCAGAGTGGCAGTATTTGTGCCCTTTTCTTGAACCCAAGTTGCCACAACTCAATGCAAAGAGGGCCAGATAATACCTGTGTGTGTGGTGGGTTGCAATACAGGAGAGCAATCTGAACTTAAGGAACTTGAGTCTTTTATATTGGTCAGCAATTATGCCTTCCATTTGCTCTGGAGGAAGACATTACTCTGATATTCCTAGACTGTGTGCAAACCTGTCCTTTGCTACAGAAGGAGACTCGAGATCTTCCAAGGGTGTTCACACAACCAAGATCCTTGAAAAGACTTGCAGTCAGTGTCTCACTTGCAAGATGTACAGAAACATGAGAGACCAAAGGAGAATTATCTCCAAACAGTAACTACCTTTAAGTATCGATTCCTAAGTAACATATTTTGGTTTTGCGTAATTAACTTTATGTAAGTGAAGTATTAAAGTTTCTTCTTGTTTTTGTTTTGTTTTTGGTAAATAATATTCTTTGGAGACTTATCCATATTTTTGCATGTAATTGAAATTCATTTAACTTTGTTGCTAAGTATAATATGTGGTATTATTATACTACATTGTATGTATCCATTTTACTGTTTGTGGGTATTTGAGATATTTCGGTTTCCTGGTTATTCCCAGCAATACTTTTATGAACACTCTTGTACATCCCCAGAATGCATGTATTTCTATTGTTTATGTGTAAGGTGGTACTTCTCAAACTTTTTTTTTTTTTTATCTCAGGACTTCTCTATACTTTAAGCAATTATTAAGAACCTCAAATAACTTCTATTTATATGAGTTATGGCTATTGTTATTTACCAAGGATATCCACTTTTACCCCTTCTATTAAAAATAATACTGGGAGTTCTAGCCAAACTACTTGGACAAGAAAAAGAAATAAAAGGCATCCCCATTGGAAAACAAGAATTAAATATCTTTATTAACAGATGATATGATCTTTTATGTAGGAAAACCTAAAAAGTCTAGTAAAAAAAACCTTTAGAATCTATAAATGCATTCATTAAAGTAGAATACGAAGTCAGTACACGAAAACCAGTTGCATTTTTGAACACTCTGAACACTCTGAACACAATGAACACTCTGAAAGGAAATTGAGAAAACAATTCTATTTATAGAATAAGAGACATATCTAGAAAAAGGTTGCTATGGCTAATGTCAAGCAAGTTACTGCCTGTGTTCTCTTCTAGGATTTTTATGGTTTCATGTCTCACATTTAGGTCTTTAATCTAGGAGTGCGCTTATTGTGATGAGCGCTGGGTGATGTATAGAACTGTTGAATTACTATATTGTACACCTGAAACTAATATAACACCGTAGGTTAACTAACTGGAATTAAGATAAAACTTAAAAATAAAGAATAAGATATTTAAAAATTAGCCAAGGATGTGAAAGACTTGTACAAATAAAACTACAAAACATGGCTGAAAAAAAATTAAAAAAATAACATTTAAATGAAAACATACTCCATGTTTATAGATTGGAAGACTTAATACTGTTAAGATCTCCATACTACCCAAAGTGATGTATAGATTCAATGCAGCCTCTATCAAAATTCCAATGATGTTTTTTGCAGAAATAGAAAAAAAACATCCTAAAATTCATATGAACTCTTGAGGGACTGCTGAATAGACGATCAATCTTAAAACAGAAGAACCAAGCTGAGGACTTACACTTCCTGATTTCAAAACTTATTACAAAGCTGCAGTAATTGAAACCGTGGAGTACTGGAATGGAGACAGACATATAAACCAATGGAATAGAAGAGAGAGTCCAGAAATAAACCTTCACATATATGGTCAAGTGACTTCTTTACAAGGGCACCAAGACCATTCAATGGGGGAAAGGACAGTCTTTTCAACAAATGGTGCTGGAAAATTTGGATACCCACATGCCAAAAGAATGAAATCGGACCCTTACCTACCACCATATACAAAAATTAACTCAAAATGGATCAAAGACCTAAATGTCTTACATTCTTAGAAGAAAACACAGAGCAACAGGTTCATGATGTTAGATTTGGCAGTGGTTCCTTGGATATGACACCAAATACACATGTAAAACAATAAAAGTAGACAAAATGACCTCATGAATATTTAAAAATGTACATCAAAAGCAACATAAACAGAGTTAAAAGGAAAACCACAGAATGGGATAAAATGTTTCCAAATCATATATGTGATCCAGCATATTTAGAGAACTCCCAAAACTCAACAATAAAAAAAAATCTGATTAAAAAATGGGCAAGGGACTTGGATAGACATTTCTCTAAGAAGATATAAAAATGACCAATAAGAAGCTGAAAAGATGCTCAACAACATAATCATTGGGTAAATACAAGTCAAAACTAAAATGAGATACCACCTCAAACCCATTAAAATGGCTACCATCAAAAACCCCAAACACCAAGAGTTGGTGAGGATGTGGAGTAATTGGAATCCTTGTGCACTGTTGGTGAGAGTGTATAATGGTATAGCTGCTGTGGAAAAAAATATGGCAGTGTCTCAGAAAATTAAAAATAGAATTACCAGATGGTCCAGCAATTCCACTTTTAGGTATATACCCCAAATAGTTGAAAGGAGGGTCTTGAAGAGATATTTTTTTTTTTCAACGTTTATTTATTTTTGGGACAGAGAGAGACAGAGCATGAACGGGGGAGGGGCAGAGAGAGAGGGAGACACAGAATCGGAAACAGGCTCCAGGCTCTGAGCCATCAGCCCAGAGCCCGACGCGGGGCTCGAACTTGCAGACCGCGAGATCGTGACCTGGCTGAAGTCGGACGCTTAACCGACTGCGCCACCCAGGCGCCCCTTGAAGAGATATTTTTATAGCCATATTGATAGCAGCATAATTCACAATAGCTAAAATGTGAAAGTAACCCAAGTTTTCATTAACATATGAATGGATAAATATAACGTGGTCTACATGTACAATAGAATATTATGCAGCCTTAAAAAGTAGGACATATGGTACAATACTGATGAACCTTGAAGACATTATGCTATGTGAAGTAAGCCACTCACACAATGACAAACACTGTATGATTCCACTTATAGGAGGTACATACAGGAGTCAAAAATTATAGAGACACAAAGTAGAATGGTGGTTGCCTCAGACTGGAGGAGAGGAGAATGAGGAGTTAATGAGTATTGTGCTTCAGCTTTACGACACGTAAGAGTTCTGGAGATAGATGGTGGTGATGTTTGCTCAATATTATGACTGTATTTAATACCTTTCAACTGTGCACTTAAAAATGGTTAGGATGGTCAAGCTTATGTTATGTGTATTTTACCACAATAAAAAAAGTGGGGAAAGAACAGCAAAAAAGAAAGGAAGGAAGGAATAAAGAAAGAAAGGAAAAAAGAAAGGAAAAGAAAAAGCTATATGAATGGCAGGTTTATATTTTCTATATTTTCAGCATATGTTCTAACATTTCCTAAAATTACAATTACTGTGGATGGTCCTTTATTTCACTCCCACTGTGATTTTCTCCAAAGAAATGTTTTTATATGGGAAGTTTTTGACTGGACAAATATTTCTCAGTGTTTTTCCATGTCGGAGGCAATGGAGAATAAGAATCTCCTATGTTTAACTTTTTGTAGTGTCAGAAACTTATTTGAAGATGTATTTTAGTCCAAATGACTCAACAGATAGCTATCACGGAGATGCTTGTGTGTTAGGAAAGTAATTTGGCCTATTTAGAACTGGTAGTGCCTGTTTGTTAGTGCTTTCCTTGCAGACAGTTTGGTTCAGTTCCAAGAAAACATGCTGACAGAATATTAAATCTCACACAGTGAGAACTAAGATGCAACCATGGATATCCCTCTTGGATGTCTTCCTCTCTGCAGTTTCATGGCTATGGATTAATAACTGCATTTGTCAGGGTTAATTTTATTTCTTAGTGGGGGAGATTATATCCTACACATCAGTATTTGCTTTTCCCCTACATCATAGACAGTTTTTGGTGCTGACTTCCACTGGCAGCTATTTTGAACAACTTAGCTCCAGGAAGGGCATCTAAAACCTTCCCGTATTTTTTCTTTGAATTTTTGGTTTCATTTTAGAATTTCTATTTTCTCCTCATGCAGACTTTTAACCTGTTCTGATCAATTGGCCATTCTGACATGTTTTTTTTTTTCTTTCTTATTTAATTTAGAGAGAATATCCAATAGAGAAGCAGAATATATTTTCGGAATGAATGAGGTAAGTCAAATGTATATGTATTAGTTTCCTATAAGTCAGCACAAAAAATTGAGACAAGGTTAGGAATGTACTTTGTATGAATACTTAGGTCTTTGTACTTCAGTTATTTACTCATACTCTATTAACTTTATTTTGTCTTCTGATGTATTCATGTTTTTGGTAAAGAAAACAAATTCCAAGTTTCCTGCAGATTTAATATTCTATCTTGCTAGGTATGATAAGGGAGCAAATAGAAGTATGAATTTGTTTTGAGGCTCCCTGTGAACAAACTCAGATATGCTGAGTCTTGCTGTGCAAGAGAAGAGTATTGGGCTCAAAACTTTGCTAGAGGATAATGCAGGGAGGATATGTGACAGTCTTTGATGTTACCATTACTAGTATGTGATGAGTACTTATTACTTCAAGTGACTCAACACAATATATTAAATGAAATAATAAATAATAAAATTAAATACAACTTATAAAAATAAAAAAAATTCTCTTAACTAAAGGCCTTATTTAGTAAAAGTTACTAAAATTTTAGATTTCTTGTATACAGAGAGTAAGCATTCTAAAGATATTTTGGATCAAATAATCTTTCTGGTAGGGCTCCAGGTGACACAACACTAGTCACGGAGGTAGATTTCCTTGAATCAGGTTACAGGTGACCAGCCGGATAGAAAAAAATTCTTTAAAATTAGTTTTTTAGGAATGACTAAAATTCCCACCCTGGGAAACAACCCACCAGAATAGGTTGGCCCGTCCTAGCTGGCTGGATAGACTGGCTGGGTAAGCTGGTTGCTTAAGATTCCCAGAAGTTCTTGGATTCCTTTAAAACCTGTGACCAAAATGCTGAGAGAAATAGACTCTGAGAACCCAGGGGGCAATGAAAATCATTTAGTCCAGTAATTTTTACAATGTAATTTGTAGACTGCTTGAATGACAATTATATTAAAAATTTCTTAAAAATGCAGACTCCTGGGCCCAACCTTACACACTTAATCGCATTGTTGGGGAATAAGGTTATGGAGTCATGATTTAAAAATAACACCCCAGGTGATTTTTATTGCTCCTAAAGTTTGAAAACCACTGTCATAAAGCAGAATCTCCACAACTAGAGTGATGTAATGTGGTACAGAGTATGTATTCATCAAATGAATAAGTGAATCAAGGTAACTGTGTAAAAAACAACGTGAAAAATTAAAGTTTGTGTGTCTTTGGAGTAGACGGAAGAAAGTTATTGTATGAGATTGACTGATTCAGTTTAAATGATAAAATGTTGTCATTTTCATTTTGTTCACATCGACATAATAGTAATATACTCCTCACAGATCTCTATATGTATTGCTCAAATTAACTTCAACTACGGTTCATATTCTTTGCTTCTCTATGTGTCTTTCATATTTATATATACTCTAAACTTCTATAAGAGAAAAACAATTTCATCAAGTCATATTTGTTCTATTCCCTAACCCTTTGCACATTTTTTAAAATGTTTATTTATTTTCGAGAGAGAGCGAGTGAGCAGGGGAGGGTCAGAGAGAGAGGGAGACACAGAATCCAAAGCAGGCTCCAGGCTCTGAGCTGTCAGCACAGAGCCCGAAGCGGGGCTTGAACTCACGGACTGCGAGATCATGACCTGAGCCGAAGTCGGCCGCTTAACCGACTGAGCCACCTGGGTGTCCTTCCCTTTACACATTTAAAAAGCAATGATATTGCTTCCATGCCTTCAACCTTGGCTAGGTCTTCATTTGAAACAATTTTGCTTAAATTTTTAAGGCTTTACGTTTGGCTTGACACACTGAGAAATGTATTCAATTAACTTTAAGTTATAGTATTTTAGAAATACCATATGTTTTAATTTTTAGTTCTGATTCTATATAAACTTTACTTTTGTTGGAAAGCAACAAGTCAAAGGGGAATTGATTCAATTTTAGGAGGATTTACTTTTAAGAGAGAGAGAGAGAGACAGAGTGCAGGTGAGGGAGGGCAGAGAGACAGGGAGACACAGAATCTGAAGCAGGACCCAGGCTCTGAACTGTCGGCACAGAGCCTGATGCGGGGCTCAAGCTCACAAACTGCAAGATCATGACCTGAGCCTGAGTCGGAAGCTTAACTGACTGAGCCACCCAGGCGCCCAAAACTTTTTGAAGAAAAACATAGGAGAAAACCTTTGGAAAGTAGGTCTTAGTGAAGAGTTATTAGACATGACACAAAAGCATGATCCATAAAAGAAAAATTGATAAATTGGACTTTTTAAAATTTAAGAACTTTTGATCTATGAAAGATCCTGTTAAGAGGAGCAGACAAGCTATAGACCTGGAGAAAATATTTGCACATCCTATATCTGTGGCATTATAAAGAAACAGCAAGGGGAGCCTGGGTGGCTCAGTCAGCTGGACGTCCAACTTCAGCTCAGGTCGTGATCTCACAGCTTGTGAGTTTGCGCCCCACGTTGGGCTCTGTGCCGACAGCTCAGAGCCTGGGTCCTGCTTTGGATTCTGTGTCTCCCTCTCTCTCTGCCCGCCTTCCCTCCCCTCCACCCCCATTCATGCTCTGTCTCTCTCTCCTTCAAAAATAAATGAACATTAAAAGAAATTAAAAAAATAAACAGCAAAACCCAGTTATTTTTCAACACTATGTCGATAGTACTTTATATCTCCTGTTTTCAGAACTGGTCTGCCCAACATCACCTGGGTATAAATGAGATGCTGTTTGTGATTTTCCAAGAGCCAGGTAAATGAATTATCAGTCTAGACATGAGTTTCAGGTCATTTTTGCTGGCTACTGCCTCTCCAGGCCACCCTGCTCTACCAATCACTAGAGACTGCTGAGAAGTGATGGGGAGTGGTCTCAGGAGCACGTGCTGTGGTGTGCAATCTGTCGTGGAACATGAGGATTTAAAATCCACCATATGCCAAGGGAGGCATCGCTATTGCTTTAATTACAGATGTTTTGTGTGTCTTTATATCCATGCATGGCTTTTCTCTTGGGTTGTAAGTACAGATCCTTAGAAATTCTGGTGTTGCGTTTCCTAAAGTATTCACTTTAATAATTCCAAACAAATGCTGAAAGGCCTAAAATAGCCAATTGATTCTACATTTCACTGTGGTCCTGTTCAGGGCTCCATATCATTAAAACAGTGGTGTACCTTGTTATTTCTCTGTATGTAGTAGTTCTTAATCATTTCTTGCATCTCAGATTTTTTTTTATGATTTGATAAAACTACCTCCAAAAGTTTCATTCTCTCAGGCTGTCTCTCTCCATACACACACGCACACACACACACACACACACACAGACACACACACATGCACACACACATGCAAGCACACATGAGCATGAACACACATGCACATGTATACACATATATACCCACAGTTTTGCATTCATTTTCAAATATTTTATAAGTCCTCTGAATTGCAGGTTTAGTATTTGTATATTGAGAACCTAGGATTTTTGTTGTTGAAAGTTATATGCTCCCCACTTGCATTATTATTAATGGCATTATATCTTCCCCATGGTACTGTTAGCAGTCCCTGAGCAGCAGAGAGACCAGCTTTCTCATCAGTGAAGAACCAGCGGTAAGCATCAATCGGTACTATACTTTCTTGCATGGACACAAATGGGGTATTATTTTGTAGTCAAAGATGGAGATGCTCTGTTTCCCAGGTTACAGTTATTTTTCAGGTCCTCATATATGAAATTTGAGGGTCAATTACTTTGGAAAAAAAACAGTTTCTTATGGGGAAAAAAAGTAACATAAGACATATTAATGAGAATGACAAAGCATGGCCATTTGCTTGCATTTTAATTTCTCAGTCTTACAAATGAGGAAAAATGAAGGGTCTGAGAGGTTTAATGACTTGATTAAAATTATCCATATGTTTAGAGGCAGATCCTGGGCTAGAACTTGAGTTTCTGAATTCTAGTTCAGTATTCTCTCTTCATACCTCATTTCTTTTACCTGTAAGTACATGCCTAAGAATAATCATGAAGTATAGTTCATTTAAAAATCAAATTTGAATATCAACTAAGATGTCAGTAAAGGGATTTAAAATTTTTCACTAATTTCTTAGTAAAAAAAAAAAGATGCTGTTTGGGAACATGGGAAAATAGAGTTATATTCTTACGCTGACAATTTTAACATAGGTGATATTTTGCTTTTTGCTAGCATACTGATCTTTAATCTTTCAGAATGAAGGTTGTGGGCTGACCAATTGAAATAATTGAACCTTTGTTAGGTTTTCTTTTTTTTGATCATGTGAAACATATGATGTCAAAGTTTAAAACATTAAAAGGTGTCCTTTACTTTTCTGTGTGTGTGTGTGTGTGTGTGTGTGTGTGTGGTGTGTATAAAGATACATGTGTAAATTTATATTCCTCCTGCTTGTTTACACTAAAGCCATCATACTATATGTACTGGTCTGTTCCTTGGTTTTCAGGATTTAAAAACATAACCCAGAGTTCATGCGATATTGTACATAGATTTTATTCCCATTCATTTGTATGTTGCATAATATTATATTCTGGGTGTTTAGCATGGTGTATTCATTCAGTCCCTTTATTGATGTATATTTGAGTTGTTTTTAATCTTTTGTTATTACAAATATTGTTATCATATATACCTAGGGAATCAGTCTAACAATATTTTGGCCAGTGCTATCTTTATAGCTAGGATTTCGGTATTAAAGAATAAATACATATGTTATTTTGCCATAGATAGCCAAATTCCCCTCTGTTTTGCATTTCTAACAAGTGTAGGAGAATACCTATTTGCCTACAGCCTCATCAACAGCATGTTGTCTTGAGTTTAAATTTTTGCCCATCTGATAGTAAGATAGCTAGTGGCTGTTGGGAGCTCTTTCAGTTTGCCATGTATCTTAGTGTGGTTTAAATTTGTATTTCTCTCAATGAGTGAGATATTCACCTTTTCCTATGTTGGTGGTCATTTTAATTTTTTTTTCTGGATAAATCTGTTTATTTATCGTATCTATTTTCTTGTCAAACTGTTAGTTTTTTTTCTTTTGTTTTTTTTTAGAGATGTTTACATATTTATTGTTATCCTCTTGCCTGAGATATGAGTTGCAAATACTTTCCCAATTATGTCATATGCTAGTAATTAAAATTTGAGATTCCAAATGATTTTAAAGTGATTTATGATATTTCTTCTTTTATGATGACATTGTCTTTGGTTAAGCAATAAGTTGTTAAAATTAAACAGTAAGCTTCTTTCTTAAATAAACTTTTTATTTTAGCACTGCAAGGTGCTCTCAGCTCATTTTATACTTTCCCTGCATCAGTCCTGGAATCAACTATTTCTCCAGGGAAATTTTTCTTTTCATGTCACAGATATGTCACAAAAGAACAATTTGTTTCAGGGTCCTATTGGCCATTTTCAGAGTAGGATAGTTTGGGGAGAGCTTGATGAAAAACTTATAAATATGGGGTGCTGAAGAATCCTGCTACATATACATCTAGTAACCACGAGTCTGTTGTCATCTATAGAACTGAGGGAATAGAAAGAGAGCATCATGTACTGAAGACCTTGAGAGGCTCAATGACCTTCAGTGGAGGGATACAGCCTTCCTGAATCTGGCCTCCAGAAGGAAGTCACTCACTCTCTTCCTTCTCTCTAATCATATTTGGGAAACTAGAGGTCTGGGGAGCTCTTTCATATCTATACCAGCCATCCTCACAAGAAAAAGCCAGGTAGAGAGCTAAAGAGAGCATCTGCTGGGATGAACCAAAAATATCCAGCAGAGTACATGTTTTCTTTTATACTATTAATGATTCTATAAATATAGAAGAATTAACATAATTTTACATTTTACTTGAAATAAAGTGGTCAACAGTGGATTTGGTTGAGTGGCTAGCTAAGAGGCTAGCTGAATTGCTAGAAGATACTAGAAGGACCCTAAAGCCATTAAATAGGAAAATTCAGAAATTCAGAAAGATTGGAAAAGCCATACCTAATAAAACTTGTCCCAAAGCAAATACCATCTGTGCTTGGGGGTGTAATTTAATAAGTATTCAGAGTTTAATGAGGGATGGATGGAATTAGAAAGTCACACTAGGGGCATGCTTTAGAAATAGTATACATGCCATTCACAGGTTCTGAAGGGGTCTGGGTCTTTAACCTCAGGAATGATATTATAGATATTTAACAACTTATATGGCACAGAAGCTACCTTTGAATAAATGGACCAGAACCAGTCAGTATAAATATGGCATAATATTTATAATTAGTCAATGTATATATTTAGATATGGTTACTCCAGGGCTCAGACATTTAATTTGCTATCCTGGCTTTAAATACCATTGATACACTGTAAACTCTCAAATTTAAGTTTCTCAATAGACATCTCTCCTGAACTTAAGACTGAAATATCCAAGTGCTTTCCCGTCATATGCACTTGGATATCAAAAGATGTTTCAAGATTACTGTGTCTGAAATGTAATTTTTTTCTTTCTCATAAAAAAAATCTCCCTGGTGAAGTGTTTCATATTCCAGCTCCACACAGTCCAACCTTCTAGTTGTTCAAGCCAAACACTTTTTAAATAATTATTATCTTTATTTTTATACATTACAGACAATGAAACGCACTATTTTAAGTGTATGGTGTGATGAGTTTTAACAAACCACAACAGTCAAGATACAGATTTCTATTACCTGCTGTTTCACCTCTGTTCTGGGCAACCAATGATTTGTTTTTTATTTGTTTCTAAAGTAGTATGTGAATGGAATCAGACTCTATAGGCTATTTTGTGTCTGGCTTCTTTTGTTTAGCATAATGTTGCTGAGATGCATCCAGAGCTTAAATGATACTGATATATTGAATCCTGTTGAACATATCTGTAGTTTTTTTCTTTGATTTATTTTGTTTTATTGCTAAATAGTATTCCAATGTATGGATATGCCAAAATTTGTTTATCGATTCACCTGTTGATGGATATTTATGTTGTTCTCTGATTGGGGACAATTATAAGTAAAGCTGTTATGAACATACATGTAAGACATAATATAGTTTGAATAGATGTATATTTTAATTAATCTTGGCTAATTTGCTAAGAGTAAAATTTCTGGATCATATGAAAGTGTATGTATAACCTTATATGAGACGGCTGAACTATTTTGGAGAGTGGTTCTACCATTTTTCTTTCCTACCAGTAATGTATGAGAGTTCTACTTCTCTCTACCCTCACTGGAACCCTCTCCACCCTCAAATTTAGTAATCTAATGGAAAGTAGTGGTATCTCGTGATTTCAATTCTCATTTCCCTGATAAATGATGACGTTACACATCCTTTCTTGGGCTTGTTGGCCATTCATATATCTTCTTCTGTAAACTATCTGTTCAAATCTTTGTGTATTTTTAAAAGTCAAGGTCTGAATGTGAGACCCTTGTCAGCTGTTTTCATTGCAAATATTTTCTCCCAGTCTGTGACTTTACTTTTCATTTACTTAAAAATATCTTAACATATTTTAAATTCTATTATGTTTGGTAAAAACTTCCAAAGTTTTTCTCAGAAAAACCCCCCAAAACTAAAAGCAAAACTAAAAACAAAGAAAATGACTAAATGAGAGTGAACAGTGACATTATTTATCCCATTACTGTAGAAGGGAGTGTCTACTCCTTGGTGAAACTGACTGAGAAATTCAGACATTGAAATTTTGATTTTTTCCTGGCCATGTAAGACTGTCATCTTTTGTCGTTTTTACTAGTGTTCTCATAAATTGTATTCTCTTTCTATGTGCAAATATCCATTTCCTTAAATTTTTTTCTGCATAACTAGTTGTTTCTCTGTGATTTCTATGTGCCTGGTCTTCAAGGAACAGTCTTAAAGCTTGGTGTTTCACTGTACATCCTTAAGGTCCACTGCAAGTATTTACAAATATTTCTGTGTCTGATTAATCCATCTGCTACTTTAAACTAGAAAAATAGGAAAGTTTTACATGCCTGTTTTTGTTTATTTTGAAGCTATAGTTTAAACATAGGAATATGTAGACCACAGAGGCTGGGAATATGAAACGCACTCCAAGCAATCTTATCCAGATGTGGTTACGTATAACTGGGGATTTTCCAAATTAACTTCCATTTACTAAATTGAAACTTACATCTAGAATATTAAAATGCAATAGAAGCTCAACATTCGTTGAAGATTGAGACAAACATATTTTTCAAGAAGGAGTATTTTACCAGTGTCTTAAGAAATTGCTGGTAGTTGACTTTTATTGCTTTTATTATTTTATGGTTGCTGGCTTCAAGGTTACACAGCACTTACTAGCCAGCCTTTTGTGTACTTAGCCAGTTGTATGTCTTTAGTACCTTTTGCTGATAATTAACAGGATCTACCTGATAACATTAAAGATATGAGTACACAGTATTTGGCACAAAGAAATCAAGATATGCTAGCTACTGTTTAATTGCTGTGGTTTTGTTTAAATTTAGGACTTCTGTAGGGTCCACTCAGTAAGTAAGTTTTACAGTTTGTTGATTATCTACATCCTTAACATTGAGGGTTAATGTAGTTTTTAATGTGAAATCGAAGTCTCAAGAGCAACTGGACTTTTTCTTGCTTAGAAATTCACAGCATTGAATGGCTTGTGGTATTACAACTCCATGAATTATATTGATTTTCATTCTCTTACAATATATATTCTAGAAATGTCTATGATATTGGATTCCCCCCCCCCCACACACACACACCCCACCCTGCTGTCTCACCACTGATCTAGTAGCTGAGACGGGAGCTGGAGCCAGCAATCTCAGAAGTGCTGCCCTCTCTAGCACACTAAGTAGTGTGCATATTGGTCAGTGGCTGGTCTGTTGATGATATTCAAAAATGGCCAAGGAGGAGTACGAGAAGAAAGAAATACATAAAGAGGACTACAGATGTGTGATACAAATTATGTATAATGAGAGGAAGATGCTATTGACACCCCCTACTATGTGGCATAATAATATAGGTGAACAACTCTCTTCCTAGAGAAAGGACTCTAAAGTGTCTTCTTACAAATAATTAAAAAAAAATTTTAATGTTTATTTAGTTTTGACAGAGAGAGACAGAGTATGAGTGGGGGAGGGGCAGAGAGAGAGGGAGACACAGAATCTGAAGCAGGCTCCAGGCTCTGAGCTGTCAGCACAGAGCCTGACACGGGGCTCGAACTCACAGACCATGAGATCATGACCTGAGCCGAAGTCGGATGCTCAACTGACTGAACCACCCAGGTGCCCCAAAATTAGTTTACATTTAATGAATTGAAATTACATGGAGAAAACTGTTTTTATGAAAAGTTTATAATATATGAAAATTTATTTTAATATTGTAGTATTATGAAAAAGGAAAGAAAATGTATATTAAAATTAATGATTTACTATACTAAAAAATTCAGTCAGTGCTTAGAGAAAACCAGAAATAAATACACCAAATAGTTACTAAGATAACAAGGAAATAGCAATGATTATAAAAATACCTATTCATTACTTTCAGCGTTGCCCACATTTTATTTGTTTGTTTATTTATTTATTTATTTATTTATGTTATTTTTTTTTTTTAATTTATTTTGAGAGAGAGAGAGAGAGAGAGAGAGAGCAAGAAGGGGCAAAGACAGTGAGAGAGAGAATCCCAAGCAGCCTCTGCACAATTAGTACCGAACCCAATGCGGGGCTTGAACTCATGAACTGTGAGACCATGACCTGAGCTAAAACTGAGTTGGCTGCTTAACTGACTGAGCCACCCAGGCACCCCAGGTGTTATCCATATTTTAATAAAAAGCAAACAATTTAGCACGTGATGGAAATATTTAATAAAGCTATTCTATAATTTTAGTCGGTAGAATGTTAATTTTATCTTTTTGTAATCAATCCTTTGGTGGCTTATTGATCTTTTAACATGTTTAAAATCAAGTTTAAAAAATATTAAATATTGAGTCAGTATGTTTCACGACCAGCTGCTGGTATTGATCCCATTGGTTTTTTTGTTTTTCAAATATTTTTTTAAAGTTTATTTATCGAGGAGGGGGAGGGACAGAGAAGAGAGAGAGGATCAGTTCTGCATATTGTCAATGCAGAGCCCAATGCGGGGCTCGGACTCACAAACTGGGAAATCATGACCTGAGCTGAAACCAAGAGTCAGACACTTAACCAACTGAGCCACCCAGGCACCCTGATCTCATTGGCTTTTATATCATGAAGATATCATATGATTTTGGAAAGCTGCAAACTAACTTGATATTAGATGTATTGATTACAGAAGGCTTTTTAGCACTCATCTAAGTAACTTTTTAACCCTGCACTCTTAATAGCTTTTGAATATATGGTATCTAGTTAATTCATGACCCTATGGCCAACTTATTCTTTAGGCACAGTAAGTACAGTGCCTTCTAGGACCCAGGATACTTTTTGAAGCCCATGGAAATGTTTTAATTTTAATTTCTTTTAAAATCAAAATTAAAGAAACAAAAAAAACCACCCCATAAGTATAATAGTGTGTGTGTGTGTGTGTATGAATATATATATTCATTTATTTCTTTTTAAATTGATAAAAACAATTTAATGGAGAAAGGAGCACACAGAAAGCAAATAGGCCAGACAGAACCCATGAAAGTCATAATGTGGACCTTCTTGGCCCCTTAATGTATAACTCTTTCCTTTCCCTTAATGATTCTGTAATGAACTGAGGAAAAACATCTGAGAATAACAGTAACTTGTGGACCTCATGAAAGATTCCAAGAAAATCAAAGTGCTAAGATGAAAAATTTCAGCCCAGGAGAAAAATACAGTTTAAAATACACTTTATGCAGTGACCAACATCCATCTTGTGTCTGTTTGCTCTAAGCAACAGCAGTATTAACTCATCTATGCAGAGTAGGTTCTCAGGTTATGGAGCAGGGATTTTTCATCCACTAGTCACCACTGCTTAGGGCTCTAGCTTATTTTATGAAAACAACAGGTTCAGCAAAACTTTCCATGACAGGAACTAAAACCTTTAATTGATAATTTTATTAGGTTATTTATCATTTCATTATAGTATAAAATACACACAGTACTTGCCTTTTTGTGGCATTATTTGGTTTTCTTTGAAATATTATTGATTTTCCCAGATGTTTTTCGGTACTTGCCTTGGTGTCTTAAAAATAATGGTCACCGTAACTGAAGATTGAAGACAGCTTAGCATTTAACTGAATGAGCTCCCCTTTCCTTCCCCCAGTATTTTGGGAGGCTGTGCAATATTGTCTGCTCTTAGGTGAACCTTCTATACCATACAGTATAATTGTAGTAATTTTAGTAGTAATTTTCTTCTCCTGATATATATGGGCATACTTAAATGATTACATATTTTACTTTACATTTCCCTTTTTCTCATGTTTTCCTTCATTATTTTTTTCTCTCTCCTTTCTTCCTTAATTCAGTTCCACTTAACGTTACGGTATAAAGAACTTAGGGAAATTTACTTTGAAGTCTCTTTTATTCCCCTTTCCTTTATTCTTCATTGTTTTCTTCCTATATTTGTTCTTCTTTCCTTCTTGCCAGCTTCTCCCACCCTGCAACTGTAAATATCACACACACACACACACACACACACACACACACACACACACCTGAGTAATCATACTGAAGATTTGTGTCTTTGTGTGTCTGTTTTTTGGAAATCTTTTCTTTACTCTGGCAGGATTTGCTAACTTTCTGTTGGTTGTTTCACAGTCTGCAAAGCGATACAATTTGTTCCTGAAGCGACGTCTTTTGGTAAAAAAGTGCTGAATGCTGCTGCTTACGCTTTGGATGGCTGCAGTAGTAGCCCCAGTCCTTTTTATTCCAGTGTATACTATTGATTTGTGGGGACTTTGTCACTGATTCCCAGTCTCCAGGCAATTGAGATTTTAGAATGGTGATTCTTAATTCTGTTTGGATCTGATTAAAGCTGTAGATGCTCTTTCTAAAAAAATGTATATGTGTGTCTATCTATATACATATATAATATATATTATATATATTTGCTGTGTATACATATATATTACATATATGTAATGTATATATTTGATATATAATATATTTTTTATATTTGCATATAAACACACATATATATTACATACATATACACACATATACAGACAATTTACCTACAGTTTTAGAATTTATGAACTCCTAGTGGGAATCCTGGACTATGAACCTCAGAATAACTACCTCATTCAAAGAAAATCCACCCAGATGTTCACCCATGATACACTGGAATTTCTAAGAGCAAATCAAATATAAACACAGACACATACACACATGGCAAAATGTTATCTTTATGTCATGCCTTGAGCAAAACAAAAGAATGATGTTTTTTAATAGCCTTCAGTTATATGTAACAGAGTTATCAAGTTTTTCTCCCCTCATTTGCTTCAATCAGTTTTTGTTAACAGTACTAAGACAGGTACGTCATGGTGATCTACAAGGTTACCAGTGATTTCTCCATCTGTTTTAAAATGTTTATTTATTTTTGAGAGGGAGAGAGAGTGGGGTAGGGGTGGAGAGGGTGGGAGAAAGAATTTAGGAAGTGGGCTCTGAGCTGACAGCAGAGAGCCTGATGTGGGGCTCAAACTCATGAACCATGAGATCATGACCTGAGCTGAAGTTGGATACTTAACCGACTGATCCACCCAGGCAAGCCAATTTCTCCATATTTTTAAGCAATTTACTCTTTATATTAGGACACAGCATAATGAGAGAAGTTTGGGTTTTCCTAGGTAGCATCTGGCTTTCAGAAGTATATATACCCATTTTGACTGAACACTGAGAAAACTAATTGTTTTGGGGGTTACTTTGTTTACTAAGAGTCAAATACTCTGCGTGTGATTTTTTGTTGACTTCAATGTGCATGACTTCTGTCATCAGAACTTCTCTTTGTGGACTTAGATTTAGCTTGCCCAAACAATAAAAACACTTGTAAATGTATATTGTTTTAAAAATAATCTCTCCCAGGGGCACCTGGATGCCACAGTGGATGGAACATGCAACCCTTGATCTCTGGGCTGTGAGCCTACTTAAAAAAACCATGCAAATTTTGGCTGTCACAGATTTTGCTTTGAGAGCAAAGGGATTATTAGGATTTTTACCTCTGATTTTTTGCTTTGATTATATTTAGTCTAATTAGTCTTTTATTTCCTGCCCCAAGTCCATGAGTTTTGGTGAATTTCATAAACTATGTTAATATTATGATGATTTATAAGAGCTCAAATGACTTTTTTTTAATTTTGTTTCCTTTTTCTTTTTGTAGTGAGTTGTAAATCAAGGGGCAACAGGAAAATAGTTTGAGTTTTCTCAGGTTCTTTTACTTTGTTTTAGGCAAAAGGAGATGATTATGCATCTTTTGGTTAGATGCAGAGAACTCAGACATAGTATTTGAATTACTATTTTCTATATTTACTCTCTAGACTCCCTGGATGTGTTTTGTTTTTTTTTGCTCATTTTCCCACTCATTTCTTTCTGTGCATTAGGAGCTGCTTCTTCCTGAAACATATCAGCTATGCCTTCACATAGATAAAATACAGTTCTATTTTTCATAGAACACACTTCAAACATGAGATTTTTGTCTTATTATACATGACTGTTGTACATCCATTCTTTTTTAGGGGAAGTCTCCCTGGCTTGAGTTGGGTGAAAAACAGCATAGAATACCATAACAGAAACTCATAAACTAACACGAGTAGCAGTTACAAAAACTAGAAACATCCCGTTCTCCATTCACAGGTTAGCGGAAGCAATTGGAAAGTTGCCAGCGTTAAGTTATAACTGCGTCACAGGGTTAGAGAGATCACTAACATCCACTACATCATCTGTTTGCGTCAGTCTAAGTATTAGATATATCTGGGCTATTTGAAATATTACGTATTACACATTACATATAAACTCTGAGGAAGGCCACATCAGTCAAACGTGAAATCTCTTCTTCTAAAGCTCTCTAGTGTTTTTGTAGTTCTGAAAGGACAGGAATTAATGAAATATACAACATGTGAATGCTGAATTTGTTAGTTTGACCATTCCACTGAGAGAATTGATAACATCCGATTTTAACCAAAGATGGACTCGGGCTCACGTAGGGATCAGAATTGAAAGGAGATCTGCATGAGCATTTACGTGCAGTAAACCCAGCTGGCAAGCTATCTGCTTTCTGATTTTTAACTGCACTTTGATTTTACTTTAACCCTTCAGAAGTTGAATTAGAAAGTGGCAATTTTATGAAAACAGAGAAGCATTAGTCATAAGTTAATTTTCTTAGAATGAGATTCATTAATTGGTCGGTAATTAATTCCACCCCAAAGCAGTGTGTGGACATGAATTATTTGTCCGACTCATTGGCATGTTATTTAATGAAGCTAACAAGTCTGTCTCCGAATATGCATTTGGGGATCCATGTATCCATGTGTTCATTTTATATATTGGTATAATTGCACCATTTTTGTTGTGTGTGCATGTAGTTAATGCTTACCTTCATCTTGAGCCCTCCTGGTATATGTATATATTTTCCCTATGGAAGTTCACTTTCCAAAATGAGCATAATCTTCTGTTGGTAAAAACTCTGGCTATTTGTCTTTACCCATCAATTCAGGATTGAAACAAATTAGACCAAATGTCAGCTAATTCGTTTCATGTTTTTGCCATTTGAAAATAAAACTGGAAAGTTGTGTCATTTCTGTCTCCTACAGTTTAAAAAAGATGAACAAAGCAAAGATTCTATCTTCTTCCGAGATGGGATTAGGCAAATTGATTTTGTGCTCTCCTATGTTGATGATTTAAAGAAAGAAGCAGACCCCAAGGCGGTAAGTACTTAAGGGAAGAGAAACTGGGAATCCTTAAAAGAAACACTTCCTGTAGTTCATCAGGGTTGTTCCCATTGAATTAAGCTGTAGAGGTCAGAGGCCTCTGAAGTGTTATTGAAAGCTAAGACTGAGGGAGAAGATTAGAAAACAGGCCTAATAATGGATTGGATTGGATGTGTAAAGTCAGTTTGTTTTTTGGGGTTTTTTTTTTTTTGGACATCTTGAACCCTACCTTCTTTTTCTTCTCCCAAGTGACTGGGAGTATGTATATTGTTTACATAGCTCCACAATATTAAACGTGACCTCCAAAATTTGAGGTGTGTGTCTGAATATAATATTTATTTTCACTTTGAAAATGTATGGCTAATCCAGGCCATCTGAAATGTCCTCCACATTGTGCTCTATTCCTTATCCTGTTTTCTTTTCATTATAACCCATCACTTTCTGAACTTGTGTATATGTTGTTTAACTTGTTTGCTGTGTGTCCAACACCCTAAATTAAGTTCATGAGACCAAGGACTTTGTCCTGTTCACTGCTGTGTACCCAAATGCCTAAAACAGTGTGGTTGCAGCATAGTGGATGCTCAAGAAATAATTATATTTGAAATAATGAATTAATACATTAATCCATATGTGTAAGTGTGTACACACACATTTACTAACACACTTACCTAGGAAATAAATGTCATATAAAATAAAAATAAAAGAACAACAGATATTATCCCCATAAAACCCTGTCCCTTTCTTCCACACTTTCCCTGGAAACCCTTCCATCAAGCCCCTGAAATTCGCTCATTTGTCATCATTTTCTTTTTCTCTGAATGTCCGCCTGTAACTGGGCTCTTCATTGAGTTCCCTGCGTTCTCCAAGTGTCCTCTCAGGTGATGGTTGCCTTTTTCTGGAGATGGGCAAATGCCTGCTCCGCCCTCCTTATATCTCATTGTTAATTACAGGCAGCTCTCCCTACCTCATCCCTAAAATTCCTGAGCTTTTATTCTTCTCACATTAATTATTGCCCTGCTTTACTGCTGTCATTAATGTGTCCCTGGGTCTTCCTTTCATTTCTCAACAGTTTGAGCCCTTGGTTCATTATCATTCTCTTCACCAATACTCCTTAAATTATTGATTATTGCAATTCATACATCGATGACTATTTTATTTACAAAAATTTTTTTTAAATCTGTGTTTATTTTTGAGAGAGAGAGAGAGAGAGAGAGAGAAACAGAGCACGAGAAGGGGAGGGGCAGAGAGAGAGGGAGATGCAGATTCTGAAGCAGTTTCCAGGTTCTGAGCTGTCAGCACAGAGCCAGCGTGGGGCTTGAACTCACAAAAGCAAGTTCATGACCTGAGCCGAAGTCAGACGCTTAGCTGACTGAGCCACCCAGGCACCCCAGTGACTATTCTAGCATCCTGGCTCTCTTCCTTGAACTTTCCATTTATCTTAGTTTCTTGCTCAGCCATTCACTTCCCTAGAACTTGTCATTATTGATAACTGCAAAAATATTTTGAATGAATTAGAGTTTTTCCTAGAATGATGTGGTTCAGGTTCAACTATACCCCTGTCTTGTTTTTTTATGGCTGTGTCAATTAAGCTTGTTCAGATAAATGAGTAGATTGGAATAGAAAGATTATCGTTTATGCAGTTTTAATCTTTTTTAGACACCTGAGTTATATCCCCAAATTACAGTGATGTATCATAAAAGTAGTGTTTAATGACCCATCACCTAGTAATCCTATTAGCTCTTCAGTTTTGGCAGTCATGTTACTTGCAAAAGCATTTGTTACTATAATGAAAAGAGTGGTTCACTTTCTCAGTTCTGATAAGAGATAACAGTAATTTGAATGCCTAAGTCCTTTTTTTTTTTTTTTTTTTTTTTTTTTGGTTTTCTGGAAGTTTGCAGTCTGCCTCCCTCTGGTAATGTGAAAGAAGGGCAATTATGAAAGGAAAATCTGTACCACTGTCATAGGCCTGTGCTCATATGTGGCAAACTTTGGAAGTAGGGGAAAAACACCTTAAATTATCTTTTACTCTTTCTTGTAAACTTTAAGATATATCAAGGTAGACCTATCCATTTGAAGATAGGCATTCTATAATACCATAATAAAGTCTTTTAAAATTTCATTTACTATAAAATTCTTCAGACTTAGGTAATAATGAAAGCCAAAAAAAAAAAAATTTCAACAATCAATGCATTCTTTTAAAGCCCACAAGCAATGATTGTTTTAACTTAATCTAATTTATTTAAATTAATTAATTAATTTTTTTTTCTAAGTGAAGCTATTCTTTTCTTCAGCATTAGAAAGTTATAATGAGGGGCATGTGGGTGGCTTAGACGGTTGAGCGGCCTACTTAGACGGTTGATTTCGGCTCAGGTCATGATCTCAATAGTTGTGAGATCAAGCCCTGTGTCAGACTCCACGCTGAGCATGGGGTCTGCTTGGGATTCTCTCTCTCTCTCTCTCTCTCTCTCTCTCTCTCTCTCTCTTCCTCTGCCCCTTTCCCCTGCTCACACACACACTCTCTCTCTCCTCTCTCTCTCTCAAAAGATAAAATCAAAATAAAAACTCACAATGATACTTTGGCTTAAATTTGAATTAAATATATCCTTTCTTTTTAAGAGTGTTGATGTGTTTCTAATACCGAGTCTTTCCGACCAAGGGCATGACAGGTCTCTCTATTTATCTAGTTTTTTAAACTGTTATTTAGTAAAGTTCTATACATACTTTCAGATAGCAGTCCTGCACATTTCCTGGAAATTATTCCTAGATATTTTGGATTTTTATGGTTATATTGTGAATTTTAGTACAGACGAAAAGCAGGACATGGTGCTGAGACAGGAGTAATGTATAAAGGACTTTTATATACAAGCATGGGAGGGGCAGAGCACCATCTGGAATAACGAGTCTGTTTATCACGGGGCAAATAAAAGTGTTCTGCATAATTCTACCAATTTTTTTTTTCCCATAGGAAAGGAGAAAAGAATTTGAACAAAATCTCAGAAAAACAGGTCTTGAGTTGGAAATTGAAGACAAAAGGGTAAGTGTAGCTGTTAATTTGTACCAGAGTCTTGGTGTTTTAAGCAATTGTTTTCTTCTGTTACGGCCTTTGACCAAATAGACTTTGTGTTTGAGAGCAATACAATAGTTTTTTTGGCTACTGTTATCTGGATGGTAGGGCATATGGTCTTCCTGGTAAAGAAGTAGGTCAAGGATATGAATATAAGACAATGAGCAGACGCTGAAAAAAATAGACATAATTCCATTCAGGATACAAAGAAAGTGAAGATACGGTTCTTGTTTCATATCTCTCATTTTTTTTAATATGAAATTTATTGTCAAATTGGTTTCCATACAACACCCAGTGCGCATCCCAACAGGTGCCCTCCTCAATGCCCATCACCCACTTTCCCCTCCCTCCCACCCCCCCATCAACCCTCAGTTTATTCTCATTTTTTAAGAGTCTCTTATGGTTTGGCTCCCTCCCTCTCTAACTTTTTTTTTTCCTTCCCCTCTCTCATGGTCTGGAGAGTGTTATGCTAAGTGAAATAAGTCATGCAGAGAAAGACAGATACCATATGTTTTCACTCTTATGTGGATCCTGAGAATCATATCTCTCATTTTGAAGGCTGTCCGTAATCTGGCACTCTAACTAGTTAACCTGGCCATCATCTGCATACCCACTACTTAAGCCAAGACAACTTTCTTTGCTCATGAATATGGCAAATTCTTTTATTTATTTATTTTTAATGTCTTGCCATCTATTGGTTTTCTAGAATTTCCTTCAAAATGTTTTTTTTAATTTTTTAAGCTTATTATTATTATTATTATTATTATTATTATTTTGAGAAAGAGCAGGAGGGAGAACAAGAGAGTGTGCACAAGCAGGGGAAGGGTAGAGAGAGAGGGAGAGAGAGAATCCAAAACAGGCTCCACACTGTCAGCACAGAGCCCAATGTGGGGCCTGAACTCACGAACTGTGAGATCATGACTGGAGCTGAAGTTGGACGCTTAACCAACTGAGCCATCCAGGCACCCCCTGAATTTTATTGTTAAAAATATTCTTTGTTTGTCTCTATCACACACATGCGCGTGCACACACACACACACACACACACACACACACACACCATGTATATATACACATACATACACATATGTAAGTGTAATAATACAGATACACGTTTTGAGCATTTGTTCCTCTGAAAATTTTGCTGAAAAGTTTCAATAAATTGAAAGTGCTGTGACATCTGTGATTTGTTCGAGTTGTCATAAAACTTTGTGTCTTTACTCAGTTCGGTAACAAGTAAATCGGTATGCTTCCTGTTATCTTTGCCTTCTTTTTCTACAGAACTCTGAAGATGGAAAGACGTATTTTGTCAAGATCCATGCCCCTTGGGAGGTCCTAGTTACTTATGCTGAAGTGTTGGGAATCAAGATGCCTATTAAGGAGAGCGATATTCCTCTGCCTGAGAATATCCCATTCAGCTGTATGCTTGAGCCTCTGAAGCTCCCGAAGAATGTGAAGCACCCTCATCCTGAATATTTCACTGCCCAATTCACCAGACATCGGCAGGAACTCTTCCTCATTGAAGACAAATCAAGCTTCTTTCCGTCCTCATCAAGAAACAGAATTGTAGGTAGAGAAGACCTTTGAGCACATCCCTTCAAGTGAGGCTTGTGTATCTGCACGTGCTAGTATACATCAATGCTATGTCTGCACCGGGTTTGTGCATACATTTTGATAAGTACTGGGTGCTATTGAGCAGGTTCAAAGGTCCACCTGGACTGCTTAAACCTGTTCACCTACCGACTTCTCAAACTGTTGTTTACACGTGAAAGGGTGACAGTGTGGGCACAGTCAAGACGGATGCTTTGTGCAATATCGGGAAAAGTTCTTAACGAAGAGACAGGGCTTTGGTTTTATTGGCTCTTTGCAAAATGGTTTTATAATCTTAGAGTGGTTTTATAAATTCAGTGCATAGCAGGAGGAATATTGGTCATTCCAAATGGAAATGGAATTTTAAAATTTCTTTGTATATTGATAGCATTTGAGAAACCTCAAAACTTTTTCCTTTCATTTAAAACCATTTTCAATCATGGATAATATTTCCTCCCCATTTGTAGTCAATAAGACCTTTAAGTTTCCTATGAAGAGCCTCTCTGTAAAGAATCATGCTTTCTGAGTCACTGCTTCTTCATGTTAAGATAGGAATAAAGTCTAGGTTTGCCTAGAAAATTAAATGAGTTAAGGTATGAAAGGCTTCGATACCTGGAATATACTAGGTGCTCAGTAAGTGTTAGGTGTTACTATTATTATTGACCTGACTTGAGCGGGGGAAAAAAGTAATGTTCCTTTTTGCTCTGACCCTCCTCCCTGTTGCCTACTAATGTGATCACAGGGTCTTAATGATCACTTACTGCCTTTCCCAACTTGAGACTTATTTCTTTTAGGTTCAGCACTCTTCAGTGACTAAGGATTTTGAAATCATCATTTTTTCTAGTTTCTCATTTTTTTTTTTTAATTCACGGACAGGAATATTACATACAATACAATGCCTAGAATTTGCATATAAAAATATGAACCTACAAACTAAAAATGTTCTCCCTTTTCTTCCCAGCAATAAAAACCCACCACCACCACCACAACTACAATCTAAGGGGCAATCTCTAAAAAGGGAGTAAAGAGCCTATGACATGGAATCAGAAGACCTGGTTTCAAGTCATAACTCTGCTGCTCTCTAAATAAAACAACCTCTCTTAAAACAGAGATAATGGGGGCGCCTGGGTGGCGCAGTCGGTTAAGCGTCCGACTTCAGCCAGGTCACGATCTCGCCGTCCGTGAGTTCGAGCCCCGCATCAGGCTCTGGGCTGATGGCTCAGAGCCTGGAGCCTGTTTCCGATTCTGTGTCTCCCTCTCTCTCTGCCCCTCCCCCGTTCATGCTCTGTCTCTCTCTGTCCCAAAAATAAATAAACGTTGAAAAAAAAAAATTAAAAAAAAAAAAAAAAAAAAAACAGAGATAATGATGGTCAACACTGGCATTTCTGTCAAAACCAAATGAAAGAATGTATGTGAAGCACTCTGCAAATTGTAAAGTACTTTAGATAGACTTACTACGTTAAAAAGTAGCTACCAAAAGGCTGGCGAACCAGACCAAATTAGGAACTAGATTAAGTATAGAAATACTAGTATCCATTTATTTTTACTGCTTCTGTGTAAAGAGTGCCAATACCTTAGATTAATTCAACATTAAAACACAACAATTTTAATAATTTAATAATTTAAAATTTTATATTACATGGGGTGCCTGGGTGGCTCAGTCAGTTAAGCATATGACTCTTGATTTCAGCTCAAGTCACAATCTCATGGTTTATGGGATCAAAGCCCTCCATTAGGCTCTGTGTTGACAGCAAGGAGCCTACTTGGGATTCTCTCCCTTCCTCTCTCTGCCCTTCCCCTGCTCTCTCTCTCTCTCTCTCTCTCTCTCAAAATAAAAAAGATAAACATTAAAAAATATTTATGTTACACTATCACTCTTGGCAAAAAGATGTACTAATTTAGGGTCCTAGTAACAACAGATGGAGTGCTCAGTGCTCCATAGCATTCTTGACACTAGTATTTACAAAGCTTTCTTTTTCTTTCTTTTGTAATTGTAGCATAACATGAATAGAGATAGGCCCACAAGTCATAAATGTACAGCACACTGAAACAACACAAAACAAACACAGCCATGTAACCACCACCCATATCAAGGAGAAGACTTTGCTAGCCCCCCAGAGACCCTGCTGCCTCCTTCCAATCACTATTCCATCATCCTCAGTAGAGGTGGGCTTTAACTTCCAACAGCAAAGATTACACTGTTTTTACACTTCACAAAAACGGAATCATGCTGTATATATTCTTTTTTGAGTATGGCTTCTTTGGCTTAACATTTATTTGTGTGATTAATTTAGTTCTTATATGAGTTATTGTGCATTCATTTTCATTACTTGGTTTTGAAATTTATTTGTGTATGTGTCATGATGGTTGTTTTGTTTTGTTGAGAGAGAGCGAGCGAGCATGTGAGTGGGGGAGAGGAACAGAGGGAGAGAGAATCTTAAGCAGGCTCCATCCACACTCAGTGCAGAACCCAATGCTGTGCTCAATCTCATGTCCCTGAGATCATTACCTGAGCTGACATCAAAAGTCAACGCTCAACCGAGCTACCCAGGCGCCTCCGTCATTATGGTTTTAATTTGCCTTTCACTGATATAAATGGGATTGATTCTCCTTGTATATGTTTATTGCTTATTTAGATATGCGCTTTTATGAAGTCCCTGCTAAAGTCTTTTGTCTGTTTTTCAATTAGGTCTTTTCTTTACTTGTTGATTGGTAGGAATTGTTTATATATTCCTTTTATGAGCCCTTTGTTCATTATATATGTTTACTGATCTTTTCCTACTTCTTGCTTCCTTTTTCTAATGGTTTCTTTTGCTCAACAGATGTTTTTAATTTTAATGTAGTCCAATTCCTCAAGCCTTTACTTTATGAATCATGCTCTTAATCTTTAACTACCACCAAGACCATGAAGTTAATTTCCTATATTATTTTTTTGAAGTTGTATTACTTTACTTTCCCCATTGAGGACTACTGTCCACCTGGAATTAATTTTTGTGCATGGTGCAGTTTTCCCACCATATATGTGGTCATCGGTTTGCAACAATTATTGAAAACATTCAACTTTTCACCATTTTTCAGTTTTACCTTTGTCATGACTCATGTATCTATACATTCATAGGCCTACTTCTGGGCCGTGCTCTGCAGCTTTGATCTTTTTTGTCCATTCTTGCATCGATACTGGAAATATTGAACTTTACTTGAGTTCTGTAGTCATGGAAAACAGGGACAGTTACAGAAATCGCCCACTCTTCTTATTCCGGGAAACTGTAAAGGATCGCCTTTCACCACATGACTTAAAGAATATTCATAGATAACCACCACCCCCATCTCCCAATTTGACTTGAGAGCACCATTTGCCACATAGTTCATCCTAAATTCTCCTGGTCATTGGCGTGTCCATTTGTGTTAGTTGTCTTTATACCAAGAAAAAAAATTAAGCTTCTCATGTCTCTATGGCAAGCGAGTAGTTACAAGTTGGAGCCAGTTGCCCGGGCTACACTACCATAGAGACAGGGAGGTAGTGATGCTGTCTTTCTTGATGTTTACATTTAGAAGAGATGGGTCCTAGAAAACTTAAGAAACACACTCCTGCATTGTAAAACTGTCAAGAGGCTTATCTAGTAGATTTTTACAGATTTATATAAATCTCAAAGGGATGGAGAAAAAATTTATAAGTTCTCTAAAGAAATACTCTAAGAAGAGAGAGATGGAGGAAATCCCTTTCCCTTGTGGCTCCAGGGAAATTTAGATTCACACCTAGCCTTATCATTTCTCCCTTTTGTTATTAGTTTGTGGTAATAAGAGTCAGACACAGCCCTTCCACATGCCCGCTCTTTGTTGGATAAATGGCTAGCTGAACTATTTATCTGCACTGACCCATCAAAGTATTTGTTAGCTAAACTGACCAAATTTTTATTAAACTTGGCTCCCACAGGACCCTAACCTTTGATGTACCTTTAACCCAAGCCGACACTGGCAGGTGTAACAGTCCTGCCTTAACACAAAGAAAGATGCTCTCTGAAACTGCCTTGCCTCTCCCGAATGAATGAATGAATGAATGAATGAATGAAAAGACCCTTTCTGCCTGACTTTTCAGATGTCTGCAGATATCACTCTTGCAATAGTTTTCCTCCCCCTCTTGCTTTTTGTTTTTAATGTTTATTTATTTATTTTGAGACAGAGCGCACACATGCGTGGTGGGAAAGGAGAGGGGCAGAGTTTGTGTGTGCAAACTACACCACCCCACCTTCTACATCTTCCTTCAGACAACAAAGGGAAGGTTCAGAGCCTGTGTCTACATTCAGACAAAGTTGGACATTGTTAAATTGTGATGGAAACAAAATGTGGAAAGCATAAAGTTCAGAAATGTGTTGTCTAATGCTTACTTCAAATTACGTCATAGGTTTATTATATTCTCTCACGGTGTCCTTTTGGCGTAGAAGATGGGAAGAAAAAGTTTGGGATTGAAAGACTGCTAACTTCTAATACCTATTCATCTGCCTATCCACTCCATGATGTAAGTATAAGCTTGGTTTTGAAATCCTGAATCCATTTTTTTCCTCTCCCACATTCAGAGGTTGCCTTGTTGCGAGAGAGAATCTTCCCTTTGCTTCCTCTTTAAGACAGGTTGCTTAATTCTTTCTCATGTTGGGAAAATCCCTCAAACTCCCTAGTTCCAAGCTGAGAATTTTAACAGCTATGCTGAAGCACATAGTTTATACATCTTTACATTGAGGTTTTAATGGAAATTTATTTTAAAAAAATATTACATTTGTGTGTGAATTTTCTTTAGAACTCATATTGAAAATAGTGGTTTTATTAAAAGAACATTACAGAATATGTGGAAATTTCTATCTCCATCAGATCTTTTCTAATTTATAAAGTTTTGAATCCATAAAGGACTTGAATTATGTGCATTAATGTGTTCATTTATTAGATACATAATTGATTTTAATGACAGGCATTTTCTTGTGTGTGTGTGTGTGTGTGTGTGTGTTTACAAATTGAAGGTTTGTGGCAACCCTGTGTTGAAGAAGTCCATTGGTATCATTTTTCCAACAACATTTGTGTATTTCATGTTTCTTGTTTATTTAAAAAAATTTTTTTAATGATTATTTATTTTTGAGAGAGTGAGAGAGAGACTGAGTGTGAGTGAGGGAGGGGCAGAGAGAGAGGGAAACACAGAATCCAAAGCAGGCTCCAGGCTCTGAGCTGTCCGCACAGAGCTCGATGCAGGCCTTAAACCCACAGACCACGAGATCATGACCTGAGCCGAAGTCGGATGCTTAACCAACTGAGCCACCTAGGTGCCCCTCATGTTTTTTGGTTTCCCACTGCATATATAAAATTGTTAACACAATACTGTAGTCTGTTAAGTGTGCAATAGCATTATGTCTAAAAAAGAACAATGTACACCTTATTTTAAAAAATAATTTATTGCTAAAAATGCTAACCATCATCTGAGCCTTCAGCGAATTGTAATCTTGCTGGTGGAGGGTTTTGCTTCTGGACAGCTGGAAACTGATTGCTGAAGATTGGGGTGGCTGTGGCAATTTGTTAAAATAAGACAGTGAAGTTTGCTACATCGATTTGATTCTTCCTTTCACAAATGATTTCTCTGTAAGGTGAGATGCCTTTTAATGAACTGGGTCTCTTCAACAACTGTCAAGCTGATTAAGCAGAATTTTCCTAAATGGGTGACAGGTTTTTATTATTATTATTATTATTATTATTATTATTTTAATGTTCATTTTTAAGAGAGAGAAAGAGAGACAAAGTGCAAGTGGGGGAGGGGCAGAGAGAGAGGGAGACAGAATCCAAAGCAGGCTCCAGGTTCCAAGCTGTCAGCACAGAGCCTGACATGGGGCCCAAGCCCACAAACCATGAGATCATGACCTGAGCCGAAGTCAGCTGCTTCTCTGACTAAGCCATCCAGGTGCCCTAAATAGGTGGCAGTGTTTAACAGGAGTATCAATTCAGGTGAATTTAATTTAAGTGTTAGAGAAATCATCCTCCTTCCCCAACTCTCCCTCTCCCTGTACACACATTGTTTTCCCCTTGGGCAAAAGAATTTCTAGGTGATTATAGATTCAAAATAATGCCATGGCCATTTAGTAGAGAGATATATAGTCGGTTAATAAAACATTTCACAATGCATTCTTTGTCAGTTTTCACAGAAAAAAAGTCCCTTTGAAGATTTTGAGAATTATTTCTTTTTAGGGCATTCATTCTCTTTTTACTATTACCAGGTCATTAAACCAAACTAATATCCTCAGTCAGCAGCAACTTTAATCCATAAATCAAACGTTCCAGCAAGCAGGGTGCTTTATGATCACTAGAAACCTTAGCTGTTAGAGATAGATGTAACTTACCATTAATTCTACTTTTTTTTCTTTGTTTTCTATCCTGAATGTAAGTTTAGGTGCTAGATTTTCCCTTATGTGCTTTAAAGAATGGTTTTTCAAGATACCCAAATAGGCTGCCTTTTTATTATTTTGTTTCTCAAGATTCAGTAGGATTAGTGACAGAAGAAGAAAACAAGACGGAATCTACGTGATAGAAAATCTTCTATCTTATCACATAGAGATTTTCACATGTGCTTAATTTAGATTGGATATTCATTCATGCTGTCTCTAGCAGTTCATTTGTCTGGACCAGCAGTTGAAAGAAGGTGTTGAACTGCCCTGTGTAGACAGCACTAGTACTCTGCTCTGTTGTGAAGGGGTATTAATAAAGCTATTCAGTAGGTAACAATGGGGAAAATCTTATGCATGAAACAATACTGAGGTTCTTTGGTGTAAAGTTTATGGTACATATTTCAAGTTTTCTGGGAAATGATGGCAGTGATTGCCAGTGAGGACCAGATGAGTTTTCTGGAGGAGATTCCTGTCATAGCAGGATGACTTTGGATCATTCACTGGACGTTGCTTGGGTCTAATTTTTCTATATGTGAAGTAAAAGTGTTAGCCTATTTCTAATGTCCCAGCCAGTTACGTAGTTATATCAATCCCTGAGCTGTGACTATTCTAGTATAATTTGAGTAAAGAAAGGGCTTTCGACGTGAAAGAGCAGCTTGAGGAAAGCCAAAGGTTCAGACTTTAACTTGTATTTTTAAATAACTGGGTGCGAGAATTTAATGAATCCCTTGTGTCATCGCTTATTGTAGTTTTGGGGAGATAATTGCACATCAATGGGCTATGAAAATCCAAATCTAAAAGTTAAAGAGAACATTTGCTTCATTCACTAAACTTCCTATAAAACAGTGTTTATTTGCTTCACCCTCATCTTTTGCTTTGTCATTCACGTACTTTCATTTTGACTATCTGTAGGGTCAATATTGGAAGCCATCAGAACCTCCTAACCCGGTCAACGAGAGATACACACTTTGCCAGAATTGGGCTCGGTTTTCCTATTTTTACAAGGAGCAGCCTTTAGATTTGATTAGGTAAGTTCCTTATTAAACACTATCAAACGGATTAAAACTTGATGATGTGATTTTTATTCACAGTGGTATCATATTCCATTCTTTTCACCACTGTTTTCACCCACCACATGTCACATGTCCCCAGTTTTGTACCCACACTATCACTTAGTCATTCATTTGTGAGCAGAATGCTGTCAGTGGAATGCGCTTCATCACCATACAGAAGTAGCTCAGTAGTTCAGAGGTTGGGCCTTGGTCTGTAGGGTGGGCTGGGTTCAGATCCAAGTTGGTCAAATTATTTAACTTCTGTGAGGCTCATCAGTAAAATGGGAATAACAGTGGTGCTTTCCTTATGGGGCTACTTAATAATAAAAGGAGATAATGTATATTTTTTAGCACAGGGGTAGCACTTAGTGCTTAATACGTATTAGCTTTGTTTTGTTTTGTTTTGTTTTTCTCTGAGTTCAGGAATTTAGAAGATAGCAGAAAGGTTGTGTATGGACATCTGTGTGTGCCTTCCTCAGAGATCTGGGAAGGCGTTTGTCCTGTGACCTCAATTCTTTAGACAGTTTCATTGGCTAAGCAAGAAGACTGCAGTAGCAAGTTTCTGCTTTGCACCATAACAATACTACATACATACAGGATGTTAGGAGACTCCTGCTATGATTTCAGTAAAGGAACGATCAGATTAGACCCCTGGTTGTTACAGACCCTGTTTTTTACTCAGTGATTTATATTTGTAGTACTGTGTTTGCACAACATCACAGTATCCTTTTTATGAGACTGATTTGGATGCATACATCCAAACAGGTGAACGATTATCTCAACAGGTTTGTTTAAGGCAAATAAGAAGGGAAATTTTTAAGAATAAATGAAAGGCAGATAGCATATATAAGCTGGTACTTTTGGTAAATCATTGTCTGAACTCTTTATTTGATGGATGTTTTGTTTTGAATAATGATCATTTCATTTTTTAAATGATGAAAGTAGCACACGTTTATCAAAAATTCAAATAATAAACAGATGTGCAAAGCTTTTTTTTTTAAGTTTAATTTTGAGAGACCGTGCATGCAGATGTGCGCGAGCATAAGCAGGGTAGTTTCAGAGAGAGAGGCAGAGAGAAAATCCCAAGCAGGCTCTGCACTGCCAGCACAGAGCTCCATGCAGGGCTCAAGCCCACGAACTGCGAGATCATGACCTGAAACAAAACCAAGAGTCGGATACTCAATTGACTGAGCCACCCAGGCACCCCAAGATGTGCAGAGTTTTAAGTGAAATTCTACCTCTATTGAACTTTGCAGAAGTGACTGCTGTTGATTTGGTATATCCATTCAGTTCTATTTTTATGTGCATAATAAAATACATACACAATCATATTTTTTCCTTAGAAAAAACAATGACATCTTTATTTACCTTTCAGCTGCAATTTTCTGTTTGCACTAAATAATATATTATTGGTACTCCTCCTGTGAATACATACAGTTCTATTTCATGCTTTTTAAGAGAACACAGAGTGCCATATTATAAATTTTGCATAATTCATTTATCTGGTTTTTAATTGAAAAACAGGTTGTCCCAGATTTTTCACTGTTACAAACGTGTTGCTAAGAACAGTTGGCAGACATTGTGCCCTTGGAGGATGTTTTCATAGCATATTTTCAAAGAAGCAAAGTCATCAGAATGAAGGTTTACATAGTTTTACATTGTTCAAAATATATTTAAAATATGTATTCATTTGACATTTTAAAACTATCAACAGGTGTTTCTGCTATGAGTATTCCCCAAAGGTTTGTATTTATAACCCTAGATACACACAAACACATTACATCTTGGGTCAGTGCCAGTGTAGCTGTAATACTTCGTTAGCCCTTGCTAATTTCCTTTTACAATAAAGTAGAAGCTCAAGTATTTAATCAGATGACAGTGTCTAGCTGAAATTTAAGAACTTTTAAGTTTTTCATTTTCTTATAATAACTTATAATTTATAGCAAGTTATACTGCCTTTTCTGATTCAATAGTGAAATAATATTTTTATTTATTTATTTAAAAAAATTTTATTGTTTATTTAATTTTGAGAGAGAGAGACACGCAGCAGGTTTGGGAAAGGGGCAGAGAGAGAGGGAGATACAGAATCCGAAGCAGGCTCCACGCTCTGAGCTGTCAGCCCAGAGCCCAACACGGGGCTTGAACTCAGGAGCAGTGAAATCATGACCTGAGCCGAAGTCGGCCACATGCAAAACATGAATCTTGATCCTTTCCTATACAGAAATTTAAACTAACTTGAATGGATCAGGAAACTTAGTGTAAGGGCTAAAAATACAAAACTTCTAGAAGAATATTTAGGAGAAAAATTCATATGGCCTGAGATTAGGCATGAACTTTTCACAAAAGACATAAAAAGCCCAATTTAAAAATTCATAGATTGGATTTAATTGACATTGAAAATGTCTGCTGTTTAAAAGACACCGTTCTAAAAATAAAAAGGCAAACCACAGACTGGAGAAAATACTTGCAACATACCTATCAGTAAAGGACATCTAGAATATTGAAGGAACTCTTAGAATTCAATAATGAGACAAAATCTTTAAAAATGGACAAAATATTATAACAGATACTGCACCAAAGAAAGATATTTATGGATGGCCAATTAGTACATCAAAAGATGCATAACATCTGTATTCACTAGAGGAATAAGAGTTAAAATGTTTGCCATTGAGATACCACCACACCACCCACTATAATAGCTAAAATCTAAAAGATTGGCAACAATAAGAGCTGACAGGGGTGTGGAACAACTTGAAGACTCAAAGTGCTGCTAGAATGCCAAATGGAGTAGCAACTGTATAAAAAAATTTGACACTTTCTCATCAAGTTAAATACCCACTTTGTGTATGACCAGGCAATTCCGCTATTAAGTCTTTGCCCACAGTTTTCCCGACCCTTGCAGACCCGACCCCGTCTGACCTGCTCTGAGGTCCCAGCACGAGCCTGCCAGGACCTCCTTCTCAGAGACCTGGGTCCCAGCCCCACTGCCCCCCCCCCCCCCGTGACTTTAGAGACACCAACAGCCGACTATGAACAGCTTCTTCTGAGATGACATTCAGCTCCGTGGAGCCCCAAAGTGTGCATCCAAAGTGTGATCCTGTTTCTCAACTCTATGTTTTCTTCCTTGCTTCTAATAAGTCCCTCATTTTTTATATGAATTTTGATTATCCAGCTACAAATCTTGTTTGATTTCTCCACTGTTTTCACTCTGCTTAGTAATAAACAATCTGTGGGAAGTTCGGCTACTCATTAAAATTTCTCCCTAGACACAGCATATAGAATGGTTCTCACCTGAACCAATATTCACTGTTTTGGTTGCAACGTGAGTTTCCAACTGTATTACCCCTTCCTTGTTTAATTGTTGTCACTCAGCATCCTTTTACCCAACTTCCATCAGGAGCCCTGGGAGCTGGATTCTATGTCTTTATAACATCGCTCCTTTTTCCTCGCCAGAACTCTACCCCACTCACTTCACACGTAAGGTTTATTTCAGTTTGTTTTCAGTTTTAGTGAAAACCCAAGGAAGTGGCACTCTATCCCTGATCCCTTTCATCCCATTCCTTGCCCTCTTTTCTTATATATTATCCCTTATAACTGGCCAACTTCTCCATTTTCTGATTTATCTTTATGAAAAGAAGCAGATATATGTATTTTCTGAACTTTCTTGTTCATTTTTAAGTGGCATTCTGTATAGACTCTTCAGCAATTTGCTATTTTCACTTAATACAGTCTGAAGATCAATCCATATGCATTCAATGAGACACCCTCATCCATTTTTCAGCTTTCTGGTACACCATTATGTGTACTTGGACATTGAGGTAGCCTCCCGGATTTCATGATTACAAAGTGTTTCCATGAGTAAAAATGTACCTGTGTATTTTTGTATTGTTGAGAGTGTGTTTTCAGGGTAAATCCATATGTATGAGATTGTTGGGTTGCAGGGTAAGTGTGTATGTAGTTGTGTTACATATCGCCAAATTTCCCTTCACTGGGACTGGACCATTGGGAATTCCCACCAACAGTATATGGAAGTGCAGAGTGCACGATTAAGTTTTCTAATTCTTGCCAGCTGACTGGTGGGAAGCAGTGTTTTAGTGTAGCTTTAATCTGTACTTCCCTTATTATGTACACAATTGAACATCGTTTTGTATGTTAAGGGATATTTTTGTAGCTTTTTTTTTTTTTAATTTTTTTTTCAACGTTTTTTATTTATTTTTGGGACAGAGAGAGACAGAGCATGAATGGGGGAGGGGCAGAGAGAGAGGGAGACACAGAATCGGAAACAGGCTCCAGGCTCTGAGCCATCAGCCCAGAGCCTGACACGGGGCTCGAACTCACGGACCACGAGATCGTGACCTGGCTGAAGTCGGACGCTTAACCGACTGCGCCACCCAGGCGCCCCTTTTGTAGCTTTTTAAATGAATAGTATATTCATATCTTTTGTCTATTTTTTCTATAGGATTTTTGCCTTCTTTCTCAATGTTTTTAAGTTTTTAATATACTGAGGTTTTATTACCCTTTATCTGTAGTATGTATTCTTAGTATTTTCTTCAAGTTTTCCATTTGCATTTTGACTTTGCTTATGGTTTTTTTTTTAACTTTATTTGGTTCTTGCTATGTAGAAGTATTTTCTCATTTTTTCATGAAGTCAAGTTTATCAAAATTTTTATTACATTTGGATTTTTAGAGACAGAATGCCTTTCTATACACTCAAGATATAGAGGATTTCACCTATATTTGTTTTACTTGAATAGTTTCAATTTTAATGTTTAGATTCCTGATCCATTTAAAATTTATTCTTACATATTTTGTGAGGAGTATATCTAATTTTATCTACTTGTCCCAACACCATTTATTAAGTTTATTGATGTTGCAGTAATTTGAGGTATGACCTATATCTTCAAGGTTTTTTTTAATAATGTTTGATTTATTTTTGAGAGTGAGTGTGAGAGGGGGAGGGGCACAGAGAGAGAGGAGGACAGAGGACACAAAGCAGGCTCTGTGCTGATGGCAGCGGGCTCAAACTCACGAATTGTGAGATCATGACCTGAGTGGAAGTCCGACGCTCAACCGAGTCACCAGGTGCCACGTATCTTCAAGTTTCTTTTAAAAAAAATTATTTATTTTGAGAGCGAGAGAGAGGGAAGGGCAGATAGAGGGAGAGAGAGATCCTAAGCAGGCTCTGGGTTGTCTGCGTGGAGCCTGACTTGGGGCTCATACTCACAAACCATGAGATCATGACTTGAGCCAAAATCAAGCATCTGACTTTGGCTCAGGTCATGATCTCACAGCTTGTGAGTTTGAGCCCCGAGTCAGGCTCTGTACTGATAACTCAGAGTCTAAAGCCTGCTTCGAATTCTGTCTTCCTCTCTCTTTGCCCTTCCCTGACTAGTGCTCTGTCTCTCTTTCAAAAAATAAATAACATTAAAAAAAAAAGAGTTGGATGCTTAACCAACTGAACCACCCAGGCACCCTGGTACTCCCTTCATCTTATACTAGATTTCTATATGCAGTTCAGTTTATCTGAATGTCCTGTTTTATTCCTTTGATCTAGCTAACTACTCATGCATCAGTACCAGGCTGTTTTAATTATAGCACTTTGGCTGTAGTATGTTTTACTATGTACTGTCTTTGAGTATGTTTTAAAGTCTGTTTGGGCTAGTAAACCTCATCATGGCTTTTACTCTCAGTGTTTCTTTGTACATTCTGCATGTTTATTCCTCCATATAAACTTTATTATCAACTTGTCTAGTGCTTTACTAAAAAGAAAAGGATCACTGGTATTTATAAGGGATCACATGAAGTTTATAGTTTAACTTAGACTGGCCTGATAGCTTGGTGATAATTCAGTCATTCTAACCAAGGAAAAGCCATGTGAAGGAAAAGATAGGTCTTTGTCCAAACCTACTTTTGGCTTTTTCAAGAGTGTTACAGATTTTTCTTTGTATACATTAGGAAACTGTCCTGAATTTAATCTGAAGTATTCTATACTTTTGTTGCTTTATAAATTATGTATTCTCTTATAATATATCTTTTAACTTATTATTTATATATTGAATGCTATAATTTTTGCATCATAATTTTATATTCTGATGCCTTAATTTTTCATTGAACTAGTTTTATCATTGATTCTTTAAGGTTATCCGGGTATATTACCATGTCATTTTTTTTGAGAGAGAGAGAGAGAAAGAGAGCACGTGTGAGAGTGAGTTGAGGAGGGGAGGAAGGAGAGGGAAAGAGAGAATCTTAAGTAGGCTCCACTCACATCCATCTCAGAGCTTGACTCTGGTTTGATCTCAGAACCTTGAGATCATGACCTGAGTCAAAATCAATACTTGGACACTTAACTGATTGAGCCACCCAGGCACCCTGCCATGTCATTTTTAAGTAGAAGGAGTTTACTTTTTCTTTACCAATTCTTAGGTCTCCAGTTATTTTCTTTTGTTCAGTTGCATTGGCTAGTAATTCCAGAACATCTTAAATAGTAATGGATAGTGGGTGTCCTTGCCTTGTGGAATGTTTCCAGTGTGTCCTCATAAGTAGAACATTATTTTGGCCTTGCCCATTGCTTTATCATTTTGCTAGGAAGCTTCGAGAGTTTCTTTTTTTTTTTTTTTTTTAATGTTTCTTTATTCTTGAGAGAGAGAGACAGAGACAGAGACAGAGACAGAGACAGAGTGTGAGCAGGGGAGGGGCAGGGAGAGAGGGAGACACAGAATCCGACCATGCCCTGAGCTGTCAGCACAGAGCCCGAGGCGGGGCTTGAACTCACAAACCGTGAGATCATGACCTGAGCCGAAGTCGGACGCTCAACCAACTGAGCCACCCAGGCGCCCCTTTTGCTTGTTTGTTTTAAAGTTTGATTGTTTTAACATGTTATGTTTTGGAGTTGATTATTCTAAGTCAGTTTTTCCTGGTTCCTCCTGGATCCTTTAATGCGTACCTTCTATTTTTGTGTTTTTGTGTGTGTTTGTGTGTGTGTGTTTCTGGAAAATGTTCTTGGGTTATAGTTCTAAAACGTTAGTTCTTTTCAAGTATTTTAATTTTCTTTGGATTCCAATTCGTTGTATGTTTGGTCTTTTTTGCCTGTCTTCATACCAAGTAATTTCTCTGAGATTCTGTTTACTTCTGCGTGTTATTTTCATACTTTTGAAAGGTTTCCTGTTTTTCATATCATCCTTTATTAGATTTTCACTGAACCCTCCCTTTCTTCTCTCTCTTGAATACCTCATAATTTCAGCATCAATTCTTATATTACAGTATATGATTTTACTTTTTCCTGTCTTTATGGAGTTTCCTCTATTTATTCCATTTCCTCCCACTGTTAATTTTCTATTCCTGGTATTTTCTTGTATCTTCAAATATTTGTTTGAGAACATTTTAATTCAGTTTGTAGTGCTTTATTACACTATTTCTTTTGTTCTTCTGGGAGAATATTCGTTAGCTGAAATTATTTGTTTAACATTTTCAGTTTTTGTAACATAGATTTGTATGGCTATGGTCTGCTTTTGTCTGTCTATATTTAACGCACATAAAGAGTTTCTAGCATTAGAGGGCACTCTTCTCCTAGTTCTTTCCTATTCCATGCATTTCTTTTATGGGTGATGGTATGTGCTTACCATGTGCTATTTCTCTCATTTCTACAGGATCCTAACTACCTCTCTTATTTTCTTTCTCTTTACTGCAACACCTTTAAGAAGTACCACCCTTTATAGCTGATTATTACCCCCAAATATCGCTTCTCTGAGACAGACTCTTCCAACTGTTGCTTATTTTCAGATCCCCTCCTTTGCCCAGGACTATGAATTGCCGTGTCGCAGATAGGTTCAGTGTTGATTTAGTTTTTTCCCCCCAGCGAGTGATTTTGTGTGTATTTGTCTAATGTCTCCACCTTACTTTACGTTTTTTTTTTTTTTTAAATTAGAATTTCTTAAGCATCATCTTCACTGCTCTTTGGTGCTTCAGATTTGTGGCAGCAAGTGGCAGGTGGTCTGTTGGATATGGGTTTATTTTTTTACCTATAGGTAATTTGATGATCATGGTGTTCTTTGTCATGATGCTGATGGCCTGTATCAGGTGTGGTTTTATTTCCTCTCCTTGTTGACTTTATGGTTTTTAGGAAAAGTTTTAGAGATTTGATGGCACTTGATAGCAAGAGGATAAAAATAAAAACATCCTTAAGAAGAGAAGGGAATTGTCCATAGATGCATGATTACAATGCACAAATTCCTTTAATTTTTTAAGTTACTATTTTTGAGAAAGAGAGAGCAGGAGAGGGGCAGAGAGAGGGAGAGCGAGAATCCCAGGCAGGCTCTGTACCGTCAACACGAGCTTGAACCCACGAACTGTGAGATCATGACCTGAACCGAAATCAAGAGTCATACACTTAATTGACTGAGCCACCCAGGTGCTCCACACAAATTCCCTTAGTGAGCATTTATTAAACACCACTGGATATCAAGCAAGAGAGTAGGGCTACAAAGATAATCAGAACATCGTTTCCTAATATGAATATATTCCCAGGAAGACACAGAAACGTATAATTATAACAGAATGATACTCATGGAAGAACAGCATAGAGGAAAAAGCACCCACTTTTATGGCAAGCTCAGGGAAAATTTCACAGCACTGATTCTTGAGCTGCCTCTTGAAAGGTAAGTAGCAAGTTGCTAAGTAAGCAAGTGGGGGTAAGAATGTCTCAGACAGAGAGAAGTACAGAGTGCTGGGCTAAGAAGGAATATTGCACATTTAGTTCTTCGTGTAGGAGTAGAAGCAGGTGAAACTGAATGTTTATCAGCAACGTCATGCAGGACACTGCTAAAAGAAGGGATAAAACCGTTGAAGGAAGAAGAGGGCAGGTTCAGTTTTTTGCTTTAAAACCATCACTACATTGGAAATAAGGAGACAGTTGAGAGGGATGCAAGACTGAAGTCAGGGAAGTAAGGAGGCTATTACAAATTTTCAGTGATAGGTACTGACAATCATATCCAAGGTATTGCTAATAGAAAATAGGGGAGACTATGGATTAACAAAAGATTTTTGTGGCAAAATTTATTGCACTTTGTAGATGGCTGGATATGGAAGATTAGGGAAAAAAAGGCATAATGACTTCGGATGGCTAGAAAGAGATTGTCTATTTATTTGTTTATTTATTTATTTATTTATTTATTTATTTATTTATTTATTTAAAAGTTTGAGAGAGTGCTTGCACATGCACTTAAGTGGGGGAGGGGAAGAGAAGGAAGGAGGGGGGGGAGAGAGAGAGAGAGAGAGAGAGAGAGAGAGAGAGAGAGAGAGAGAATCCCAAGCAAGGTAGCAGGCTCCATGCTGTCCGTGAAGAGCCCAAAGCAAGGCTTGATCATGACCTGAGCTGAAATCAAGAGTCAGATGCTTAACCAACTGAGCCACCCAGGTGCCTCTAGGGAGAGATTTAGAATTTAGAAGTCCGATTTTCTGGATTTCACATATTCCGTGTTACCTCTACACGAAACTTAAGTTCCATATTGAAATATTTGTAAATAGTTTTGCTGTCTTTTGGGGACTTACCATTTTGTCATATTAGATTATATTTTCAAAGAAAAAAATGGGAATACCAAGGTTGCTATCATTGGATTATCAGTCTTCAATTTTAATTTTTTGGTAACATTTATTTGTTATTGAGAGACAGAGACAGAACATGAGCATGGGAGGGGCAGAGAGAGGGAGAGACAAAGTATCCAAAGCAGGCTCCAGGCTCTGAGCTGTCAGCACAGAGCCTGATGTGGGGCTTGAACTCACAAACCATGAGATCATGACCTGAGCTGAGGTCGTACACTTTACTGACTAGAGCCACCGAGGCACCCCCAGTCTTCATTTTTATATGCCCTCCAATCCTATTTTATCTTGCCAATTTAAGAGCTCTCTATATTTTTTCTTTCGATAACCCCTGTTTTGAGTGGCTTAATACTTGATATGTAGCTATATAGTAAATAGCTTAGGATATAAGTATATTTACAGTAAATACAATGGTGCTATTAAAATGCTATTAAATGTAACAGCTAAGTGTCTCAGATGTTCATTAACTCACTATAAAAATGAATCACTGTATTTTTATTTTTTTTTTAATGAATCACTTTAGATCAAATGTTTGCATTTGTTTGTTCATTCCTCAAGCCTATATTCAGTTAAATTTTATCATCATTCTTTTGATTATTTGCTGTGTCTCAGACTAAGTCTTGGGAATCCAATATTAGACCAATGCTTTCTCACAAAATCTCACAATGAATGTCTTCTACCTGTCATGTGCTATTTAGATGATATGGGGCCACAGATGTGTTCAAAGTCTAGTAAGTAAAACAGGTTAAGAAATGCCCTAAGTGTGAATATAAGGCACATTTTTCTAAAAATAAGTACTTAAAAAAAGAGTTCCCTTTGTATTTGAGTCTTTATAGAGTGTCTCATGTTATTAGATTTCTCTCATTTAATTGTTATGAATAGTGAGATAACTTAACATCTTAAATGTTACTTCAAATTTTTTTTTTAATGTTTATTTTTGAGAGAGAGAGACAGAGACAGAGTGTGAGCAGGGGAGGGGCGGAGAGAGAGGGAGACACAGAATCGGAAGCAGGCTCCAGGCTCCGAGCTGTCAGTGCCGAGCCCGGCCTGGGGCTTGAGCTCACAGACTGTGAGGTCATGACCTGAGCTGAAGTCGGACGCTTAACCGACTGAGACACCCAGGCGCCCCTTAAATGTTGTTTCAATACTGTGTACATTTTTACCATAATATACATCTAAGATATGTCTTTTGCTTTTTTACACTCTTAGGAGATGGTTTAGTTGTTAATCTGATTGTTAAGCTTCCCCAATCCATGGCTTAGTAAAATAATTTCTATGACTCCATATATAATAAATCCTCATCTGAAAATTTCTATAAATTTTGAAGAATTTTTTAATACAAATAAAGGTCTAGAGTTATTGAAGCCTTTTTTTTTTTTCATTCTCAAGGCATAAGATTCTTGATATTTGAAAGGAAGAAAAATGTAGTTCTTTAAAAATAGGTTGTTGTGGGGCGCCTGGGTGGCTCAGTTGGTTAAGCTCCGACTTCAGCTCAGGTCACGATCTCGTGGTCCGTGAGTTCAAGCCCCGCGTCGGGCTCTGGGCTGATGGCTCAGAGTGTGGAGGCTGCTTCCGATTTTGTGTCTCCCTCTCTCTCTGCCCCTCCCCCCTTCATGCTCTGTCTCAAAAATAAATAAACTTTAAAAACAAAAAATTAAAAAAAAATAGGTTGTTGAAATATTCAGTTTCTTTATGAATTCCCAAACAATTTTAGGTTAAATCTGTAGCAGTAATATTGATGTCTTAACTTCAAAAAATTATTGGTTTTGTAATTTTTAAAACATCAAGTGGAAATAGATATGGTAAATAGTAAAATCCACAAAATCAAATATTTTTATCCTTTATTAAAAGAGTTTGATGTTATGCAGTATTGCAGTAATTGCTATATTTTTCAGCAAACAAAAAGAAAAAAGAAAAAACGAGTTCATGTATCCTAAGTGTAAGTGAAGCTAAGGAAGTTGTGAGTGGCAAATTAACAAGGGAAGAAGATGGGATTATAATTTAACTTCAAGTTTGTAGTGATTTGAGGAGCAGAACAAGAGAAAACAACAGTGCAAAATGTTTATAATCAGTGAAAATAATGAAAAATGGTATAAGCATAAAGATGCCTGTTTAATTAGAAGAGATTAGGAATTTTGAAAACTGAAGAATATGAGGTTCAATAAAATTAGTATTGAATATGAGAAAATATTTAAATATTAGGAAATTAAGTTTGTACCTTCATGTTCCGAGTTGCCTTTTTTCTGAGCATGCATGGAAGTTGTAATTTAATATTAAGTGATGTAATAGATTTATATACAGCATGCTATTAGAAGCCAAAAGGATCATATCTATCTACCTTGGAAACTGCGGAAAGGCTTCACAGATTTAGTAACCTGAGCTCTATATGAATTATGAAGATTAATCTGTTTTTTTTTAACATTTATTCATTTTTGAGAGACAGAGGGAGAGGCATAGCATGAGCAGGGGAGGGGCAGAGTGAGAGGGAGACACAGAATCCGAAGCAGGTTCCAGGCTCTGAGCTGTCAGCACCGAGCCTGATGTAGGGCTTGAACTCACGGACTGTGAGATTATGACCTGAACCAAAGTCGGACACGTAACCAACTGAGCCACTCAGGCCCTCCAGTTTTGTTTTGTTTTGTTTTGTTTTGTTTTTAATGTGATTTTCTGAGACAGAGAAAACTATCTTTTTTGCTTCCTTAAGAGATTCCTGTAAGGGGGACTTTAAAATAACTCAGTCAGAGAAAGATAAATATCATATGATTTCACTCATGTACTATTTAGGAAACACAACAGATGAACATAGGGGAAGAGAAGGGAAAGTAAGATAAAAACTGAGAGGGAGGCAAACCATCAGAGACTCTTGAATGTAGACAACAAACAGGGCTGCTGGAGGGGAGGTGGTTGAGGGATGGACTAAGTGGATGATGGACATTAAGAAGGGCACTTGGTGGGATAGGGACTGAGTATCATCTGTAAGTGATTCATCACTGGATTCTACTCCTGAAACCAATATCCCACCATATCTTAACTAACTTGAATTTAAATAAAATCTTGGAAGGAAAAAATGCAAAGTTAAAATTAAAACAAACAAAACAAAACTTGGTTTTAAGACTTGAACATTTGTGACAAGTAATGCTATAATTTTTCAACTCTTTGTAAAGCAAGAGCTGAATTGCATATTTTATGGACCTTTTTTTAAATGTTTATTTATTTTTGAGAAAGAGAGAGAGGGAGACACAGAATCCGAAGTAGGCTCCAGGCTCTGAGCTCTCAGCACAGAGCCCGACCCAGGGCTTTACCTGATGAATTGAGAGATCATGACCTCAAAGTCGGATGCTTAACCGACTGAACCACCCAGGGTCCCCTTTATGGAATTTTTCTTAAGCATCCCTTTTTAATTCCTTAGTTTGCTACCTCTATCACAATTCTATAAACATCTATCAGAGATCCAAAATTGGAGGGAGATGCAACTTTATACATATAACCACTCTTGATGAATGTGGTGAGAGTACCTTCTTCTATATTAGAAAGAGAAATAAAGCGAAACTCCATGCAGATTAGGAATGTGATTTTGATTTGTTAATTGCTAGAAGTTACATCGCAGAATGTTCTACATTTTAGTACATTAAAGTCTCCTGAAACATTGGAAGCTTTTCAAATTTATACTTATTATTTCAAAATTAAAAGTTAACTTACATTCAGTTGGCTTCCTATTTATATGTGTTAACTCTTTTGGTCCTCGCACCACTTCTTTGGATAAGCATCGTCTTATATTCTAGGATGTGGAAACCAGAGTTCAGAAAGTTTAGTAACTCTACCAAAATGACAGGGCTAGAAAGCAGTGGAGCCAGGAATACATGTCTATTCTGAATACAAAACCAAGGGTCTCTGGGTTGTATCTTTCTCTTAAACTTTGATACTATTTTTTACCTTCTTTCATAGGGATTATTATGGAGAAAAGATTGGCATGTATTTTGTCTTTCTTGGATTTTACACGGAAATGCTGTCCTTTGCGGCTGTCGTTGGCTTAGCTTGTTTCATTTACGGCTTATTATCAATGGATAATAACTCAAGCAGGTACGTGCAACTGAATTGCCCAAACAGAGAAAACATCTTGATGTCGTACTAACTGAAACAACTGCTCTTATTATTTCCCTGGCATTTGTTTCAGAGTGTCTCCTGGTGGCAGCAGATAATTGATATTTCTGATAAAAACCCAAATGTAATGGCTGCCCTCACCTAGTGCTTTACAGAAAATCTATAAATGATCAGCTCTAAAGATTCTGTTTCTCAAAGCATGACTTGACGTACTACAGAGATTGCTGCTTTATTGTCCCTTCTGCCATATTTGAGAAGCTGTGTAAACTGTTGTTCTGTCACCTAAAAGCACATCACTTTTAAAATCACTTTGCTGTCCCCTCTGCAGCACTGAAATCTGTGACCCTAAGATTGGAGGGCAGATTATCATGTGCCCGCTCTGTGATCTAGTGTGTGATTATTGGAGACTAAATACTACGTGTTTGGCTTCAAAGGTATGTATGTATTGTGGTATGGGAAAAGACTTGGGATTTCTCTTTTTGTATTGCGTTTGATACTAAATAGTCTTTGTGATGTTATTGTTTTTGCAGATCTCGCATTTGTTTGATAACGAGTCCACAGTGTTCTTTGCAATATTCATGGGAATTTGGGGTGAGTAAATGGCCACATAAAAAACAACTCTCTCGGGGCGCCTGGGTGGCGCAGTCGGTTAAGCGTCCGACTTCAGCCAGGTCACGATCTCGCGGTCCGTGAGTTCGAGCCCCGCGTCAGGCTCTGGGCTGATGGCTCGGAGCCTGGAGCCTGTTTCCGATTCTGTGTCTCCCTCTCTCTCTGCCCCTCCCCCGTTCATGCTCTGTCTCTCTCTCTCCCAAAAATAAAATAAAATGTTGAAAAAAAAATTAAAAAAAAAAACAAACAACTCTTTCCATGTTATGTGTTATATGGTCATATAACATATACTGATGGCATATCTTATATACCAAAGGTGACATGGGATCTTTCTGTGTTTGCTAACTAACATCAGTACACTGATAGAGTCTACATCAGTGGTCTGTATTCCTTGGTCTTTGGTCCAAAAAAGGTCTTTATTCATCATCTGTTTATTTCTCTGAGAGATAATATAATATTTAAAACTTTGAAATTTTTTTTTTTCAACGTTTATTTATTTTTGGGACAGAGAGAGACAGAGCATGAACGGGGGAGGGGCAGAGAGAGAAGGAGACACAGAATCGGAAACAGGCTCCAGGCTCTGAGCCATCAGCCCAGAGCCTGACGCGGGGCTCGAACTCACGGACTGTGAGATCGTGACCTGGCTGAAGTCGGACGCTTAACCGACTGCGCCACCCAGGCGCCCCTAATTTTTAAAACTTTGTATATATTTAGCTCACACCGTCTCCCAGTGCTATGATAAAAAAAAAACAGTTCAATAAGTATGTAATTCAGGAGAGTACGCATAAATATTTGCTGGCTGGAAAATACTGAATCATAGATACAAAGTTGAACAAGAATCAACAACTGTTGAGGGCTGTTAAATCAATGTTTGAGTCCAAATTCCCTGTGTATAATTCTGGTTCCAGCTTCCAGTTATATTTGTTAGAAATCTTCCATATAAAGTAGAATTCCCCTTAATTTTGGAAATGTCCCAGTGTTTCATCTTTTTTCTTCTTTTTTTTCATCTTGTTCCTGCTGTCAGTGAGGAAAATATTTTACGTAAAGACTAACTCAGCAGGAGGAAACCTAAAGACTTCCAAAACATGTCCCAAATTTCAGGGGACTCTGGGAAGAAATAGATTTTTTCTTTCCAATTAAAAAAATTATTTAATAATCACAAATATGTGTATTTAAAAACTGGGCAAGGGAGCAAGGGTAGCTCAATCCAGGGAAAAAGACACCAAGATTTGTGGATGTGCGTGAAGATTTATGGGTTTCCACCACTTGTGCTTGGCTGTTCTGCTCTGAAGACAGTGGCCTCGATTCAAAGAACAGAGAATAGTCAAATCTTACCAGCAGTTCTCTAATAACCCCGACATTGTTAAGTACAAATACATCTTTATCACGTAGCTGCCAAATTTTTCCTCGATCATTACTTGGAATCAGCAGTGAACGAGAGGTACACAAATTACAGCAAATATAGTGGTTTTCGGTTGTTTGCACATAGAGAGATGGTGTACCAACACCAACCTCATACTTCATCGCAAACAGAGACACAGCCATATGCAGAACACCCAGACACTTGAAGTATTTTGAGGAGGTGTTACCATTGGTTCTTTCAGAAAAGTTTACGTTAGTAATGAATTGGTTTACCTTTGGTTTTTGAGGCTCGTGGCCGAATTCTAGGAAAGCAGAACTTTAGAGATATTTATTTTAGTACACCCACTAATAAATCATTAAGCCGAATCAAAGGATGCGTTGGCAGAATAGATGTGAAGAAAATATTTTTTTAAACTTTTTGTTCATAATGAAAATACACACTCATCATAGGAAATTCAAGTAGTATATAAAAGCAGGGAGAAAATAATGTTAAAGTTACTAGAAATGGAAACATTATCATGGCCATAGTTTTTCAGAATCTTTTCTTCCATGTGTGTGGGCATGTGTGTAAATATAATTTTACATAACTGATATACATAGTTTTAAATCTATATTTTTATTTAAAACTGAGTGACGAGACTCCTTCCAGGGTAACAGATATGTGAATGTGTGTGTATATGTGTGTGTGTGTGTGTATTTATGACTGAATGGAATTGCCTTAAAAAAATTTTTTTAGGGGCGCCTGGGTGGCGCAGTCAGTTAAGCGTCCGACTTCAGCCAGGTCACGATCTCGCGGTCCGGGAGTTCGAGCCCCGCGTCGGGCTCTGGGCTGATGACTCAGAGCCTGGAGCCTGTTTCCAATTCTGTGTCTCCCTCTCTCTCTGCCCCTCCCCCGTTCATGCTCTGTCTCTCTCTGTCCCAAAAATGAATAAACGTTGAAAAAAAAATTTTTTTAAAAATAAAAATAAAAATAAAAAAAATAAAAATTTTTTTAATGTTTATTTATTATTGAGAGAGAGAGAGAGCAAGGGAGGGGCAGAGAGAGAGAGGGAGACACAGAATCCAAAGCAGGCTCCAGGCTCTGAGCTGTCAGCACAGAGCCCAAATGGGGCTTGAACCCACAATCATGACCTGAGCAGAAATCAGAGGCTTAACTGACCCAGGTGCCCCACTGTGTCCATTTTCTAATAGGATTAGTTTTGTTTTCGTTTTTGTTTTTTTGCTGTTGAGTTGTATGATTTCTTCAGATATATAAAAAATGATACTAACCCCTTATCAAATACATAATTTGCAAATATTTTCTCGCATTCTGTAAGTTGCCTTTTTATTTTGTTAATGGTTTCCTTTCCTGTGCTTTCTAGTTTGTTGAAAGTCCTACTTGTTTATTTTTGCTTTTGTTGCCTTAGCCTTTATGTTAAATCCAACAAATCATTGCTTTGACCAATGTCAAGGAACTTACCACTATGTTTTCTTCTGGGAGTTTTATGGTTTCAGATCTTAGGCTCAATCAGTCTGTAATCTATTTTGAGTTGATTTTGGTATATGGTCTAAGACAGGGATTTGGCTTTGTTCCTTGGCAAATGAATATCTAGTTTTCACGAAACCATTTATTGAAGAAACAATCCTTCCCACATTGAATATTCTTGGCTCCTCTGTGAAATACTCGTTTATCATACATGCATGGATTTATATCTGAGCTCTTGATTATGATCTGTAGGTCTATGTGTCTGTTTTTATGCCACTATGATCTTGTTTTGATTACTATAGCTTTGTAATATAGTTTATAAAGTGTAATTACGATAGCTTTGAAATCAGGAAGTGTGCGGGGCGCCTGGGTGGCGCAGTCGGTTAAGCGTCCGGCTTCAGCCAGGTCACGATCTTGCGGTCGATCTTGCGGTCCGTGAGTTCGAGCCCCGCGTCAGGCTCTGGGCTGATGGCTCGGAGCCTGGAGCCTGTTTCCGATTCTGTGTCTCCCTCTCTCTCTGCCCCTCCCCCGTTCATGCTCTGTCTCTCTCTCTCCCAAAAATAAAAACAAACAAACAAACAAACAAAACCGTTGAAATCAGGAAGTGTGATGCCTACTGCTTTGTTCTTCTTTCTGAAGACTGCTCTGCCTATTCCAGGTCTTTTGTGGTTCCATACAAATTTTAGTATTGTTTGTTCTATTTCCCTGAAAAATGTCATTGGAATTTTGATAGCGATTGCATTAAATCTGAAGATTGCTTGGGTAGTATGGACATTTTTACGATATGATTCTTGTAGTCCATAAGCATGGAATATCTTTCCATTTATTTGTGCCATCTTGAGTTTATCAATATCTTGTAGTATTCAGTGTACATATCTTTCACTTCCTGAGTTCCTGAGTTCTATTTATTACTAGATATTTTATTCCTTTTGATTCCATTAGAAATGGGATTGTTTTCTTTATTTTTCTTTCTGATAGTATGTGGTTAGTGTATAGAAACAACTAATTTTTGTACATTAAGTTTTATCCTCAAACTTTACTGAATTCCTTTATTCTGTTTTTGGTGGAATCTTTAGGACTTTCTATACATAATTTAATACCATCTGCAAATAGAGACAGTTTTATATTTTTCCTTTCCAAATTGTATGCCACTTATTTCTTTTTCTTGGCTGATTGCTCTGGTTAGGACTTTCAGTAATCTTTGAAAAAAAGTGGCAAGAATGGGCATCCTTGTCTTGTTACTAATCATACAGGAAAAGCTTTTAGCTTTTCACCACTGAGAATGGTATTAGCTGTGGGCTTGTCCCATATGACTCTTATTATATTGAGGTACATTCCCTCCATACTCATGTTGTTGAGAATTTTTATCAAGAATTCTGTCAAGTGCTTTTGCTGTATCAGGTGAGATGATCATAAGTTTTTTTTTTTTTTATCATTTTTGTTATTAATGTAATATACTGCATTGATTGTGCATATAGACCATCCTTGTATCCCTGGAATGAATTTTACTTTGTCATGGTGTATGAACCTTTTAATGTATTGTTGAATTTTATTTGCTGCTATTTTATTCAGGTTTTTTGCATCTGTGTTCATCACGGACATTTGCCTGTAATTTCTTTTCTTGTAATTTTCTTGCCTGGCTTTGGTATCACAGAAATGCTGCTTTCTAAGATGAGTTTGAAAATCTTCCCTTCTCTTATAATTTTGGCAAGAGTTGAGAAAGGTTGGCATTAATTATTTAAATGTTTAGTAGAATGCATGAGTGAAGTCATCTCCTGGATTTTTCTTTGTGGGGAGGTGTTTGATTACTGATTCAAGATCTTTACTAGTCATTTGTTCAGAATTTCTATTTCTTCATGATTCAGCCTCAGTATGTTGTGTGTTTATAGGAATTTATTTTTTCTTCTAGCTTTCCCAATTTGTTGGCGTATACTTGTTAATAGTAGTCTTTTATGATTATTTATATTTCTGTGGTATCAGTTGTCATGTGTTCTCTTTCATTTCTAATTTTATTTATTTGGGTCCTCTCTCTTTTTTCTTGGCAATTCTAGCTAAAGGCTTATGTAATTTGTTTATCTTTTGAAGAAGAAAAACAGCTCTTAGTTTCATTGACCTTTTGTATTGTCTTGTTAGTCTCTATTTTATTTATTTGCACACTGATCATTGTTACTTCCTTCTTTCTACTAGCTTTGTGCTTACTTTGTTCTTTTTTTTTCTCATTCCAGGTAGTCTAAAGTTCAGTTGTTTATTTAAGGTTTCTCTTATGTCTTAATATATGCATTTATTACTATGAACTTGCCTCCTAGAACTTCCGTTGCTGCAGCCCGTAAGTTTTTATATGTCATATTTCTATTTTCATTTGTTTCCAGATATTTTTGTTTCTCTTTTGATTTCGTTTTGAGACATTGCTTGTTCAGAAGCATTGATCTAACATTTGATCTTTCCTAGGGAACATTCCATGCACACTTGAGAATAATGTGTATTCTGCCACTGTTGGGTGGAAAGTGCTGTAGGCCTCTGTTAAATCTATCTTGTCTAACATGTCATTTAAGTTGAATGATTCCTTATTGATTTTTCTGTCTGAATAATCTATCCATTGTTGAAAGTGGGGCTATTGAATTTCCCCGCTATTATTTTTAAATTTTTTTTCATGATTATTTATCTTTGAGAGATAGAGACAGAGATGGAGACAGAGCATGAGCGAGAGAGGGGCAGAGAGAGACGGAGACACAGAATTCAAAGCAGGCTCCAAGCTCTGAGCTGTCACCACGGAGCCTGATGCAGGGCTTGAACCCATGAACCATTGAGTCATGGCCTGAGCTGAAGTCAGACACTTAACCGACTGAGCCGCCGAGGCACCCCTCCCTACTATTATTATATTGCTGTCTGTTTCTGTCTTCAAGTCTATTAATATTCATATTATTTCTTTATGTGTTCTGCTGTTGGATGCAGAAATATTTACAAGTATTATATCCTGTTGCTTGATTGACCTCTTTATCATTATGTAATGATTTTCTTTGCCCCTTATTACAGCCTTTGTCTAAAGTCTGTTTTTTTTTCTGATGTAACTAACCTTGGTTTCTTTTGGTGTCCATATATTTTTTCATCCTTTCATTTTCAGTATGTGTGTCCTTAAAGCTGTAGTGAGGCTCCTGCAATTCACAGACGGTTGGGTCTTGTTTTTTATTCATTCAGCCACTCCAAGATTTTTGATTAGAGAACTTAGCTTATTTACATTAAAGTAATAATTGTTAGGTATAGACTTCCTTTTGTCATTTTGTTAATTTTTTTCTGGCTGTTTTATAATTTCTTTGTTCCTTTCTTCCTGTCTTGTCCTCCTGATAGTTTTTTCTAACATATGTTTATATTCCTTTCTTTTTATCATCTGTGTATCTATTATAAGTTTTGCTTTGTGAGTACAATGAGGCTTATATAAAACATCTTATAGTCTCTGGTAAGCTAAGACGAATTAACTTCAGATACATACTAAGGTTCTATATTTTTACTCTCCCCTCCATGCTTTATGCTTCTGATGTCACGATTTACATATTTTTATCTTGTTTATCTATTAACCAGTTATTGTATAGTTATTTTTACTACTTTTTGTCTTTTAACCTTCATACTAATTTTGTAAATGATTTAGCCATTACCATTACAACATTAGAGTATTCTGAATTTAACTAGTGAAATTTATATTTTCACATGTTTGCATGTTGGTAACTAGCATCCTTTTATTTTATATCAAAGAAGTCTCTTTAATACTTCTTATAAGGCCAGACAGACCATCCTAATGGTGATGAACTCCTTTAACTTTTGTATTCTGGAAAACTCTATCTGTTCTTCAGTTCTGAAAGACAGCTTGTCAGATAGAATATTCGTGGCTGGCAGTTTTTGTCCTTCAGTACTTTGACTATACCATGCCAGTCCCCCTGGCCTGGAAAAGTTTCTGCTGTGAAAATCTGCTGATAGTCTTATGCGGCTGTCCCTTGTACGTAACAAGTTGTTTTTCTGTTGCTGCATGTAAGATTCTCTTTTTGTATATAACTTTTGAAAATTTAATTATAATGTGTCTTAGTGTGAGTCTTTTAGGACTCCTTTGGGACACTTTGGGCTTCTCAGATTTGATATATTTTTCTCCCCATGTTAGGGAAGTTTTCAACCACTATATCTTTGCGTAAGTTTTCTGCCCCTTTCTTACTGTTTTCTTCTTTGGCGAGCCTATTAATGTGAATGCTGGTCAGCTTCATATTGTCTCATAGTCCCTTAAGCTAACCTCACTCTTTCATCTTTTTGCTCCTCTAAATGAAGTACAGTACTGTGTCTTCAATTTTGCTTATCTTTCTTCACTTGATCTAATCTGCTGTGGAATAGCTCCATTGAAATTTTTGGTGCAGTATTGCATTCTTCAGTTCTCTGATTTGTGTTTATTACTTTTGTATGTTTTCTGTCTCCTAGTACATTCTCACTTTGGTCATGCAACATTCTTCTGCCCTTGGTAAATGTCTTTATGACTATTATTTTGAACTTAAAAATGTTTTTTAATGTTTTAACTTATTTTAGAGAGAGAGAGAAAATGAGAAAAAAAAATTTTAATGTTTATTTATTCTTGAGACAGAAACAGAGCGTGAACAGGGGAGGGGCAGAGAGAGAGGGAAACACAGAATCTGAAACAGGCTCCAGGCTCTGAGCTGTCAGCACAGAGCCCGATGCGGGGCTAGAACCCACAAACTGTGAGATCATGACCTGAGCCAAAGTCAGATGTTTAACCAACTGAGCCACCCAGGCACCCCTAAAAATTTTTTTTAATGTTTTATTTTTGAGAGAGAGAGAGAGAGAGAGCACAAGAGGGGTAGGGGCAGAGAGAGACAGGGAGACACAGAATCTGAAGCAGACTCCAGGCTCTGAGCTGTTGGCACAAAGCCCAATGCAGGGCTCGAACCCACGAGCTGTGAGATCATGACCTGAGCTGAAGTCAGACGCTTAACTTACTGAACCACCCAGGTGCCCTGATTTTGAACTTTTTATGAGGTAAATCATTTATCTTATTTTCATTAAGGTCAGTTACTGAGGCTTATTTATGTATTTGTTTTTTGTTTTGTTGCTGTTGTTTGGAACATATTCCTGTGTTTCTTCATTTACTTTGTCTCTCTGTATTGATTTCTGCACATTAGATAAATTAGCTACCTCTCCCAGTAATGACTGTGTGATCTGGTATAGGAGATGAATCTTTTTGATGAATCCATTGTGAACTGTTGGTTGTTTCTCAAACCTCTGTGATTGTCCCCACTGCCTTCTATGTTCTTGGTGGCTCCCAGTATTTGGGAGTATGCTAAGACCTGTCAGTGTCCCAAAGGGGAGGATCTGAGTTAGCACCTGGTTCAGTCTAATTGGAAGCCAGACCTTCAGGAAGCAGCTTTTAAGTATACAAGTAGATCCCCTTCAGGAAAGCATTGGAATATTAAAAGACTGCTTAATTATACTGTGCTGTTAAAACTTTTTTCTCCTAGTAGCAATGTATCTACCAAATACATGAGTAAAGAAATGAATAAATGAATAAAATTTTCTGCCTCATGAATTTCAGTTAATATTAAATTTAAAAATGAATAAATAAATGAGTGAAATATAACGTTTTTAAGAAGGTCACAATCTAATTGGGCCAGAATCTAATACATACTGTCATTAAATTTTAAGTGCTGAAGAAGTACAGAGGAGGAAGGAATTACTTCTTGACTAGAGGAATTGAGATAACTTTTATAGAAGACCTGCAGTTTGATTTGGATTTTTTAAAATAGGATTTTGAAAGGGAAAACAGGTGGCAAAGGTATCCCAAGGATAGAACATTCTGGTGTGAGCGTTAACTTACCCTCTGTGTTTTCATTGTAATGAACTATCACTGAGAGTTCCTTTAAGCTGAAGTTTTTGCCAACACCGTTTCCTATGGGACATCCCTCTTCCTCACAACTGCTTTCTTCATTTGTGTCAGCAGATTTGCCTTTGCTAAGTTCCTCTGGTTGTATATGTACAGAGTCTCTCAAATGGCAACAATGTCAATATTCTCAGTCTTCTATTCTTCCATAACTCCATTTATGTTTTGTTTTCATTTTCCATTTGTTTGATGTACTTACATCTTTGTTCATCAGTTCTATTTTTTAATACCCATTTTTGTAAAATGCCACGTGGAAGGCAAGGAGAAAACACAAAGACATGCTTTGCTGTCTGCACATTAATTGACTAACAAATATGCAGTGTTCAAACACCAGCGGCATTTAAAGTGATGTGATTGATCACTAATCATGATACACGTCTGCTATTTATATAGTGATATGTGGTTTGAGGAACTAACAGCAAAATTTGTACTTTATGCAACAGTTCATAGTTAATATACTGTGGTACCTGAAATTTGAGTCATGTTGGGGGACTGGTGTTATGTAACTAACCCATGGAAACTGAAATCAATGCAAAGCAAGCAATATTATACTTCTAAATAGTTGGAGGAATAAGATAAATTTTTTTAATGTTTATTTATTTTTGAGAGAGAGAGAGAGAGAGAGTGTGTGTGATTGGGGGAGGAGCAGAGAGAGAGGGAGACACAGAATCCGAAGCAGGCTCCAGGCTTTGAGCTGTCAGCACAGAGCCCAACATGGGGCTTGAACCCATAAACCATGAGATCATGACCTGAGCCAAAGTCAGATGCCTAACTGACTGAGCCACCCAGGTGCCCTGGAGGAATAATATATTAAGCCATCCCATACTAATGGATTGGAAGACTTAATATTATTACTTTTTCTATACTACCCAAAGTGACCTAAATATTCAATATGATCTCTATCAAAGTCCCAGTGGCATTTTTTTTACCAGAAATAGGAAAAACAACTGAAAAAGTTCACATGAAATGACAAAAGTCTTTTTTTTAATTTTTTTAATCTGTATTTATTTTTGAGAGAGAGAGAGAGAGAGCAAGTGGGGGAGGAACAGAGATGGGGGAGACACAGAATCCAAAGCAGGGTCCAGGCTCTTAGCTGTCAGCACAGAGCCTGACGTGGGGCTTGAACTCATGAACCGCGAGATCATGACCTAAGCCAAAGTCAGACACTTATCCAACTGAGCCACCCAGGAGCCCCCCCTTTTTTAATTTTTAAAGATGTTTCTATTTATTTATTTTGAAGGAAAGAGGGGGAGAACAGAGGAGGGGCAGAGAGAGGGAGAGAGACAATCACAGTTGGGCTCTGTATTGTCAGCATGCAGCACAGGATGGCACTGGATCCCATGGATCCCATGAACTGTGAGATCATGACCTGAGCAAAAATTAAGAGTCAGATGCCTGGCCGACCTGCTGAAATTAAGAGTCAGATGCTTGCCTGACTGAGCCACCCAGGTGCCCCTGGGATCACAAAAGTCTTGAAATAGCCAGGTAAATCTTGAGGAAGAACAAAGCTGGAGACATCAGACTTCTTGATTTCAAAATATATTGCAAAGCAACAATAATCAAATCAGTATGGCACTGGCATAAAGACAGATATACAGACCAGTGGAACAGAATAAAGTTCAGAAATCAACATATATCATTAACTAATCTTCAACAAGAGTTCCAAGAATACACAATGGGGAAGGAATAATCTCTTCAACAAATGGTGCTGAGAAATCTGGACATCCATATGCAAAAGAGTGAAATTGAGTCTTTATCCGATACTCAATCACCTCAGCATTGTGTAAAATCTTAAATGTAGAACCTGAAACTATATAAAACTCCTAGAAGAAAATATAAGGGAAAACTTCATTACATTGGTCTTGGCATTGATTTCCTGGGCATAACATGAAAGCTCAGGGAACAAAAACCAAAAACAAGTTTGACTACATCAGCTAAAAAGTTTCTTGCAGCACAGAAAACAGCAGAGTGAAAAGACAACCCATGGAATGGCAGAAAATATTCGCAAATCATTTATCTGCTAAGTGGTTAATGTCCAAAATACACAAGGAACTCCTGCAACTCAATAGCAAAAAAAAAAAAAAACAAAAACAAAAAAAACAAAACAAAAAGAAAACCCTAATAACCTTATTAAAAAATGGACAAAGGACTCAAATAGACATTCTCCAAAGAATATATATAAATGGCCAACAGGTATATGAAAAACATTCTTAGTGTAACTAGTTACCAGGGAAATGTAAATCAAAACCACAATGAGATATCATCTTACACCTGTCAGGATGGCTAATACCAAAACAACAAAAGACAAGAGCTGGTGAGGATGTGGAGAATTCTAATGAATTTTTGTACATTGTTAGTAGGAATGCTAAATGGTGCAGCTGGAAAACAGTATGGAAATTCCTCAAAAAAACTAAAAATAGAACTATATGATCGAGCAATATCACTTTATGAGTATTTATTCCACATCATTGAAATCAGGATCTTGAGATGTTGGCATTCCTATGTTTATTGCAGCACTAGCCATAATAAGCAAGATGTAGAAACTACCTAATTGTCCAGTGATGGATAGACAAAGAAACTGTGGTATATATGTCCACCATACACACACATACAGACACAGACACACACACACACACTGTTGATATATACATATGATATACAATTCACCCTTGAAAAGAAGGGAATTCTGCAATATGTGACAACATGGATGAACCTTGAAGACATTATGGTCAGTGTAACATGCCAGTCACAGACAGAGAAATCTTTAATGATCCCATTTACATCAAATATCTAAAATAGTCAAATTTATGGAATTAGAGAGTGGAATGGAGGTTGTTGGGAGTTAAGAGAGGTGAGGGAAAAGGGGAGTAACTAATCAATGGACATACAGTCTCTGTTAAGTAAGATAAAAAAGCCCTAGAAATCTGCTGCATGACATTGTGCCTATAGTCAACATAAAGGTATTGTAGACTTAAAATTTGTTAAGCAGGTTAAGTGTTCTTATGATAAAATAATTTTTTTAAAAAAATGAGGAAAAAATACATAAACGAATGTACACATGAGCAAATAAACAAATAAAACTCTTTAGTAGTCAGGGGATATATTTATATTGAAAAAAAGGGATATTGGAATCAGAGAGATCAGTTAGATGACTATAAGGATACTTAAGGGAGGATATAATTAAGACTGTAAAATGTACAGATAGAATTCATAATTCCTTATAATTATTTAAAAGGTAGAGAATGAGTCAGATAAAACATTAAAATTTGAATTTTTCACAGGTGATAAAATTATAAGTTAATATTGTGTTAGTATTCCATTCTTAGATATATGCCCACCAAAAGACACGTGCAAGAATATTCACAGCAATGCTATAATGGCAAAAAAGCCTGGCAGTAGCACAAATGTCCATGAACCCAATAATAAACAAAATTGTGATTTATCACATAATGCAATACTATGTAGCAATGAAAATAAGTGAACTTTTGCTGCACACAGCAATATAGGTTGAGTTTACAAGCAAAGTTGAACCAAAACAAAACCTAGCACAAAAACTACCTGTGTATGGTATATGACACGATTTATGTAAAGTTCAAAGACAGGCCAGACTATCCTATAATATTAGAAGCCAGGATATTACACTTACGTCTTAGAAGAGTCATAAGGGAGTGGTGTTTCTGGGGTGCTGCTCATGTACTACCTTTTGATAACAGTTGCTGATTCCACGAGAGTGTTTATTTTGTGAAAATTCTTTAAATTGTACAGTTGTGTTTTATGTACTTTTCTGTAAATATGTTATGCTTCAATTGAAAGTTTATTAAAATTATACATACATATGTACATTGAATGATTTCAGTAAAAAGCATGCAAACAAAATCTAGGTGTTAATAAAAGGTTAAGTTTAAACATTCTTTCAGATTATCTGAATGAAGAGAGAGTAATGTGCCTTAATTTTTTTCTTCCTTGCAGGGATTGCTAAGAAATTAACTTGAATTTTTATATAGGAGTTGTTTCAGTGTTTCTACATAGTATTAAGACAACATTTGTAATTCTATAATTTTGTCATTAGAGTAGTGACAGAGAACCATCATTCAACCAAAATGGTTTTTTAAAGTAGAGAAAAGCACCAGGTTCTTTTTTATTCACTTGATTTCCCTATCTCTTGATTATATTTGTTCTTATACATTTCTTTGCCTACAGTCACATTGTTTTTGGAGTTTTGGAAACAGCGACAAGCCAGAATGGAATATGAGTGGGACCTGGTGGACTTTGAAGAGGAACAGCAGCAGCTTCAGCTGAGACCTGAATTTGAAGCTATGTGTAAACACAGGAAAATAAATGCAGTAACTAAGGTAGATTAGGAAACTGAAATGGGCAGCGTATCTCAATGGACATACCTCCCAAATAATTATGCATATTTTAATTTGCCTTTAAAATATTCTCCAACATATAAATCTTATAAACTTCTTTAGTTGTTTCTAATATGTATTTCAAATATATACAAAAAAAAAGTAGATAGACAAGCATAATGAACCCCAGGATGGACCCATCACCCAGCTTCAATTCATATTAATTCGTGGACAATCTTGATTCATTTACACTTGTTCCTCCCTGCAACTAGATTATTTTGCAGCAAATACAAGGCATCGTGTCATGAAATAGCATGGGTTTGTAAATAAATGATGTAAAAGGAAAATGGAAAATAATGTGTCTGCTGTGTGGGCATATATATATATATATATATATATATACATACATATACATGTATATATGTATATGTGTGTATATATATATATGGTATATATATATACACATGGATATGATACTAAGTTAATATGCAAAAATTTAATAGTATTGTAATAAGATAGTGGACTTATGAGTGATTGTTTTATTAGACTACATTTTATTCATCTAGTCCTTTTCAATTTATCATAATGGGAAGATCATTGCAGTAGTGTTTGGGCAGTAAAGTCTAGATTTGGGAATCCTTAACTGGCAAATCACCTGTATGTTGCTGACTGAGTAATCTGACTTCTTGGTAATTCTTTTTTTTTTTTTTAATGGGAAAATAGAAGGTATTTTGCCTTCAAAGACCAGACTCCTGGCTGCATATTCTTAGCGTCCCTACCTTTCCATAATCTATAATCACTGCATTGCTTGATGCTGTTAAAGGTGAATAGAATATATCTCTAACACAATCCCAAAACACAATATGTCTCTAACACAACCAGAAAAGTAGATTTTCCTACTTTGTTCAGGACACTATTCTTGTGGTATAATACTCAAAATTATTTTCACAGTTTAGGCATTCACAAAACACTTATTAACTTTTATTGAGACATTGCAAAAAATTTGGTAAATGAGCAAAGGGGAAAAACACCTCAGAAAATACATTAACAACTTGGATGGCTGTATGACATTAAGAAAATATATTAAAAGAGACATTGTCCTAATGACATGAAGTGTATCTGTTCCTATTTCATGGTGTAAAAAAACTAAAAGTAGGCCTAAAATTACTGACATAAAAACAATATGTACTAAATGTTTATTTACATTTGAAACCAGCTGAAAAACAGTGTGGATTGATCCACTGTGAATCACCCACTTTAATGGTTTCGAAATCAAGGGATTTTTTACTCACTTGCAGTGCTTCAGTGGTTAAGTACAACCAGAACCCTCACATTTGAGTCTGTACTGGGAACACATATTTGTATGCATGGACACACACATGGGCACAAACAAATATGCATACACAGACGCAAACGTATCGGACACACATGCACACACGTGTACATAGTCACCTACATGCACACATGCACACACATCCGGGGTTTCAGTAGAGCACTTGGAGGGCTATTTTGCCTGTTGAGTTCTGTTTGCATTCAGTCTTCCCTAAAAATCCTCAAGATGTAAAAATCCTCCCTAAAAATCCTATCCTTTAGATAGGATTACAAAATTTAGATTTCTGCTGACAGCCATTCTTTTACTACATGGCAGTATTTTTTTTGGATAAGATCTAACTACCTCTTGATATAGGAGAGAATTTTCAGCTGATATAATTAATATCTTCCATTAATAACTTAAAAACATGAAGGTAGAAAAGACTGGGCCCGTGAACTGTGTGGAAAAACAGAATCCTGTTAAGTGTAAAGAAGGCACCCTGTCTAATATCATACATAGCAATTATGGAGCAATGCAGTTTGATTGAATTCAGTTAGAATAAAACTGTAATATCATTAAAGCATTTCAAATTAAACAGCAGCCCTCAGACTTGTCAGGCCTGAATATCACTCCATTTCAACACTGAGGAAATAGTGTGTATCCGTTGTGGCTCATATTATGTATAAAATCTGTCAACTAAGAGTAGTAGAAGGCTTCTACTTAAAGGGAAGGAACCAATGCTAGAATGTAGCTTCCCATGAGCTGTAGCGGATTCTCTGGGGGAGGTTTCTACTTTCACTGGGTTTTGTGGTTTTGACTGCTTTTTGGAGTCCCAACTTTGTGGGTAGATTTTGATATTGCTGTGATTTCTTCTAAATTACAGGAGATGGAACCTTATATGCCTCTATATAGTCGCCTTCCATGGTACTTTTTATCAGGAGCTACGGTGACGTTATGGGTGAGCATTCTTTTACAACTGCTCTCATGTCATTGGCGTGCAGTCGTAGGAAGATTATCCTAGCAGTTTCATCTGCAGTGACTCTTGAGTCCCTCTCCTTCCTCCCCGTCCCCAGTCCTTTTATCTCGAATACAGCTTCTATATAAAATAAAGTGTGATCTATGTGGAGGTGCCATAATTGAACCTTGGGAATAATTGAACCTTGGGAAAAGAGCTGGGGGGAGACAGCGAGGCTTCATCTCAGAAACTGTCCTTCCCCCTCTCCCAGCACTTCATTAATTAGGTGATAACTTGAAACCTCAACAGTATAACAGACTTATACTGCAGACTCTTTGGTTAGTGTTTTGGTTTTAATCATTAATTTATCTTTATCTCCAGTTAAAATAGCTACACAAAAAGCAAACAAAAAGCGTATACTATTGAAATTTATTTTCTTGCTGAAATAAATAGAAGAAAGTATTACTTCTGTTTGAAAAATTTAATTAGCATATCCCATTGTGAGGGAGTCAGGTTTTCTCCATGCTTTTGAACTAATAGATTCATTCCTCCATCACCACAATTTATTTCCTGCCCTCCACTCTCCAAATCTGTGCCCTCTTACAGTTGGCCTTTAACTTTAGGAAAAGAAGCAATGTTACCCCCTGAGAGTTTAGCATCGTTGAAATATAAATAATTAGCAGCTGTAGACTATAGTTTAACCTTACCAGTGCGTATTATCCCATAATATTTTAACATTTCTAGTTAAAGGAATTGATTTTTCTGTTTTAAATGTATGTTTTCTTAGATGATATAACAGTCACTGAGGAGAAATGATAGAGTAAATGGAGGGGGCAATAATCAATTCAGGGCACTATTTAAGAAATAATATAGAATATGGTCTCAGAAAGATTGTCCTAACCTTTATTTCTAGTACTCATTCAACTTGATTCAGGCCCCCAATTTTCAGAATCAAATTTTCTGATCATTGAGATAAAGGCATCCCTACATCTTTCTGTTTTTCCAATATGGGAAGTGTTTAAAATTTATGCAGAATCTATACAAATATCTCAATGACCAGGCATATCAGACCACTGATGGCAATACTCTGAGGGGTAATGAAATAGAATCTGTAACTGTGTTCTTCTTGGGAAAGCACATGGTTTTCACACCACCTGTTTGGAGCAGAGGTTGGCAAATGTTTTTTGTCAAGGGGCCAGATGTATTTTAGGCTTTGTGAGCCTTGTACAAATAGTCCCTGGCATCTTTGTTTTTTCTTATAATCTTTAAAAAAAAAAAGCAAAAACAAAACAAGACATTTTTAACTCAAGAATCATTTAAGAATAAGTAAGGCTGTGGGCAGGATTTGGTCTTCCGGATAGTTTTCTAGTGCTTGGTAGAGGATGGGCCTAAAAGAGATGAGCAATGGCTACTTTTCTGTTTTAGGCTCCCCCAACTGCTGCTACTGTCGGTCCTGTCGTATCTCCAGCCCTTTCTTCTTGGCAGTGTTCTTTTACTGCCACCTGTTGTGAGAGAGCCTGGCTTGGTCTGCTTTCCATGTCAGAGGCACTAACCTTAACATGACGAGATGAAAAGACTAGTTATGTTTCAGATGTGTACACATTGCAGAGATGCAGAGACCCAGTGACCGATTCCTTCTTTCCCATTTCCAGATGGCTCTTGTCATTGCCTGTATGGTAGCTGTGATTGTGTACCGCCTGTCAGTCTTTGCTACATTTGCTAGCTTTATGGAAAGCGAAGCGTCCTTTAAGCACGTCAAAAGTTTCCTCACTCCCCAGATAACTACATCACTCAGTGGATCCTGCTTAAACTTTATCGTCATCTTGATCTTGAATTTCTTTTATGAAAAGATATCTGCGTGGATTACAAAAATGGGTAAGCTGGCCAGATCATCTGTGTAACACTGAAAAAGTATTCCCGCCAGTGGTATATATCCACTGTGGATCATCCCCTGGGGTGTTCATATTTAAGGCAGTTCTTAAAGTTCTAAAGCAATTTTGTTCTACAGGTAGATGCATAGGCTGGTACTCAGAACCCCCAACAGTCATATTTACGCCCATCGTAGTGAAAGAAAAAGAACTAGACAGAAGAATTAGGACTCTGTAGATCTTTTTTGAGTATTTTTGTCTTAATCCTCCCTTGAGGGGGCTAGTTGAATTTTAAGTAAAATCCTCACTTTCCTCAAGACACAGGTTATTTTTATTTCCTGTGTATGGTTTTTAGAAGGTATTTGATTTTGAAAACCATTGTAGGGAAAACAGAACAGTCGGCTTTTCCTGAGTAAATCTTACACGTAGTGCTTTTCTTTTCAGTTGCCGTGTCTTAGATCCTGGATCATTCTCCTTTTAAATGATTAAAAGTTCTCCCACAACCGTGAGGGATGGTAAAGGTGTCACAGGTGAAATGGAGATTTAGTCCAGAAGAGGAGTACAGAGCACAGTTGTTTCTGGTCTTGCCCCCCAGCAAGCTGGAAATGAGATTGGAGATGCCTCTCCAGACCTCAGCTTTTCCCCTGTGCACTCAGCTCCCTCCTCTAAGTCAGGACACCATCACTGTGCGCAACAATAACCAGAAAGAGCACAGTATTCACTGAGCACCGGAGTATGCACTAGGAAGCAACTTTAATTAAATGCTATCCTCAAATTTGTAGTTCTTTCTCAATTTTACTGCTTTTTTTTCTGCTAATAACAAAACAAAATATCTAGCAGATAGCACTTAAAAACAAAGCATCTAAAAAATCAGTTTTCAGTGAGAAAAATTACTTGTGTTCATATTAGAGATTTTTTAGCAATGCAGAGGAATTATCTGTGTCTTTAGAATAATATGTGTTACTATTTCAGTATTATTGAAGCTGTCACCAATTTGGCTGGAACAGCTCATCCTGTTGGGAGATAATCTGCTCAGAAAAACATGCTCCCTGACTCTTTTACACCTACTGATGCTTTTCTGTGGTGTGAAGGGAATTTTATATATATATGTATATATATATATACACATATATATATACACACACACACACACACACACATATATATATATGTATATGTATGTATATTTATTTATCTTTGGAATTCAGGATATATGATATATAAGGGGGCTTATGCTCGCCGTTCTGATAAGGGTTTAAATGCCATATTCTGACTGTGTGATTCCAGGCAAGTAGTTTACCCATCTAAATAAAGTAATGACTGCTTCCTAGGCTTCTCCAGTGATTAGATTAATACAAAGTCTCTGATAGAAAGCTGAACACAAGGGGTGCCTGGGTGGCTCAGTCGGTTAAGTGTCCAACTTTGGCCCAGGTCATGATCTCACGGTCCATGAGTTCGAGCCCTATGTTGGGCTCTGTGCTGACAGCTCAGAGCCTGGAGCCTGCTTCAGATTCTGTGTCTCTCTCTCTCTCTGACCCTCCCCCATTCATGCTCTGCCTCTCTCTGTCTCAAAAATAAATAAACATTAAGAAAAATTAAAAAAAAAAAAAAGAAAGCCGAGCACAAATCTTGATATTGGTCTGTTAGAATGAAGAGTGGGTCACATTTCAACAGGTTCTCTGAATAATGTGACTAATAATATGACTTGAACCAGGGAATACAGAATTTAAAGAGAAACAGGAAGGCACATAATTTAACCTTGGTGTTTTATTTCTTAACAGAAATTCCTCGAACTTACCAGGAATATGAGAGCAGTCTTACCTTGAAAATGTTCCTGTTTCAGTTTGTAAATTTTTACTCGTCCTGCTTCTACGTAGCTTTCTTTAAAGGGAAGTTCGTGGGCTATCCCGGAAAATACACATATTTGTTTAATGTGTGGAGAAGTGAAGAGGTAGGAATTCTCTTGAGAGGTTTGTGGCTTTAGTAACTCAATAATTAACTACATACTTTTTGTGTGTCCAGCACTAACTCAGATTTTATCAGGATTTAAGAGAAGTCTAAGACACCAAGTCTCTCCAGAGAGTATTGGTCTCACAATCCTGTCATCTGATAGACTTTCCAATTCCTTTTGGGCAAGAAGTGATATTGTACCTATTGTTTAGGAGTAAATATGAGCTATAAAATGGGATAAGTATGTTTTATATTCCTGAAGATTTCCTGCAAAGGATGAATGATAGTGTTCCACAAGTATAGCAGAAATGGCTCCACCATGGGTTACAGAGTTAGACCAGTAGGTGGTTTCCATATGTGGTTGTGTATCTAAATCATGGGGAGAAAATAACAACTTCCAGCCCCAATCCAAATATAAAGATTCAGATATAAATATATAAAGAATCTTCTAAGAGTAAGACCAGAAATCTGAATCTAATGCAGCTATCTCATAACTGGTTAATGAACATGCTTGAAACTGTTGAGCTAAATATCTCTTTATACCCCTTTAATATCCATTCCCATTAAAATCTTTAGATTGTAGTCTTTTGGTTTGAGATTTTTTTTTTTTTGCAAAAGTCTATCTTTCATCATTCACTCTTTTTTCTTCTTGCCTCTGACTAGTGTGATCCTGGAGGCTGTCTAATAGAATTGACGACCCAGTTGACCATCATAATGACTGGGAAACAGATCTTTGGAAACATTAAAGAAGCCATTTATCCGTATGTATGACTTACAAGTTTTTCCTAAATAACCATAAGAGCTTTCTTCTGGAAGAAGATGGAATTCTTTGATTATCATGGTATCTTTGTTAGCAAATGCTTAAGTCAACAACAGCAACAACAACAAAAACTCACTTTTAATCAATAGTAATGCGTTTAGGTAACACAGGCTTTTAAATATGGATTTTTATTGCTTGAGTGAAGTTGAGGGAAATGTATTATCTCTCTCTCCTGTGGAGATTCCATTGGGAAATCTAAATATTGTATCCTCTGTATATTATTCTGTATGTCACATATTATTTCTCAAGATTACTAAATGTTGAACTCTGTTAAAAATATCCATGTGAGGGGCACCTGAGTGGCTCAGTCAGTTAAGTGTCCCACTCTTGATTTTTGCTCAGGTCATGATTTCATGGTTCATGAGTTCAAGCCTTATGTCGGGCTCTCTCTCTTTTCCCTCCCTCCCCCCCAAAATAAATAAATAAACTTTGTGACATGGACACACTTAGGCACAAAAATTGGTCATGAATGAAGTTTTAGTATATGAAGGAATTGCTCCCTAGTCCAAAAGCATAGCAATAATGAATACATTATCAAAAGAGAAAACCAGAATGACAGTTGATCTCAAATATAAGTTTAAAATTTCCATGGATAAAAAGAGAAAGAATCATAAGCCTGTAATCTTGCAGGTCTCCCAGTTAGGAAATGACAGTGCCAAGGTTAACACCTATAGTGTCAAGTGGACTAAAGTGCCCCACTTAGGACTAGGGCTTGGCCAGTGTAACTGTACTTGATGTTAGGGATTGGGTTTATTCTCACTTCTTTATGAAAAAGGTGAAAACACCCTCCCCTTCTGCTCCTACTTCTCCCTACAGTTCTGTAGCACTCCTGGGGTTCTATTTCATGTGCTGACAAAGGGAGAACATAGACTTATCTTTTCAAACAGTATTTGATGCACTGCATCCCAATTGCCCCAGGGAAATAACTCTAAGCTGCTCTTTTAAGTCCTAGCTGTAAACTGAGATCTGGAGGGGAGAATGGGGATAACCCCTAAACCAAACACAAGAGGAGAATAAATACAGAGAGGAAAAGAGACAGACACACAAGGAAGTAAAAGAAAAAAGTAAAATTAAACCTACAGAAACCAAAATTCCATAACTTATGATAAAATTTAATGCTACAGAGACTGCTAACAAAATCAAGTTTTAGAAAGTGAACTTACTCTAGCTAGAAGCTTCTGGCAAAGCCTAAAAGCATAAAAGGAAGTGATACTGTCATTTAGAAGGATCAGGAAAGAATTTAAATAAAAACATATAAATGAAACAAGAATAAATTGACAGTAAAAAGAATCAGTTATACATAAATGAAAAAAAATTGTACTTTAAATAAAGAGTACAATAGGTGACATCAATTGCAGACTGGACACAATTGAAGAGTGAATTAATGAATTGGAAAATAGTACTGAGACACTCCCACGTTATACAAATGGCAATAGAGTGGCAATGAAATTAAAAAAATAAAGTGACAGGAGACTATATTAGGAGGCTTCCACATCAACTTAGTAGCAGTTCCAGAAAAAAGAGAATGGGTAAATGGTGGGAGAGAAAAATTCTTTGACTAGGTAATTGCTGATAATTTTCCAAAACTGAAGGAAAACGTGAGTTTCAGAAATGAAAACAAATTCGGAGTATGAAGTAAGATAAATAAAATTAAATTCACACCCAGATATGCTATGGTGAAACTCCAGAACATAAGAGGTAAACAATCTTAAAATCTTCCAGAAGAAAAAAGAGTATCATCTACACTGACAACAGATTTTTTACTCATAGCACTGGATACAGAGGACGGTAGAGTCGTTTCAAGATTTGGAGTAAAATTAATGCACACCTTAGATTTCTAGAACCAGTTTAACTGTTTTATAAAGTGCAAGTGAAATAAAGACACTTTTAGACATAAAAACAAGAATTTACATTTATAGACCCTCAATGGAAGAACTACTGAAAGGTGTAGTTGAGCAAGAAAAGAGCACAAAATCAAAGTATGGGAAGCAAGAATCCATCGATCAGTACAGAAAGAGTAAGCACCAAAATAAAATGAAACAACTGGTACAAATTTTTAAAATGTATGGGATTTATATGCCGAAAACTACAGATCCTGGTGGAAAAAAAATTATTTGGGGAGAAATGTGCTCACAGATTGGAAGACTCAAATTAGTAATGACGCCAGTTATCCCCAAATTGATATATAGATTTGTTATTCCCATCAAAATATCAGCAGAATTTCTATAGTTATAGACAAGCAGATTCTAAAATTGATATAGAGGGCAAAGGAACTAAAACAGGCCAAACAATTCTGATAAAAAATAAAGTTGGAAGAATTGCACCACTCAATTTTAAGGCTTGTTATGAAACTATATTAATCAAGATGGTGAGATTGGTCAAGGAATGCATGTATGGATCAGTGGAACTGAGTAGAGATTGCAGAAATAAATCCATGCAAATGTAGCCATTTAATTTTTGACAAAGGTGCAAAAGCAGTTCATTGAAGAAGCTGCTGGAACAATGTAGACCTCACACCTCATTTAAAAATAAAAAAGATATTGTATCTTTATCCCTTTATCAGATAAGCCATATGCATATCCTCTCCTATTCAGTAGGTTGTCTTTTGGTTTGTTAGTTGTTTCCTTTGCTGTGACTTTCCCTTATTCAGGATGATGTTCACCCCAGGATTTTGGTAGATGCTTTTGATCCAATTGAAGTAATTTCCTTCTTTTCCTACTTTTCTGTCATATAGAGGTTTTAATAGGTGCTTGAAATGTATCAAATGAATTTTTCTGCATTTGTCAATGTGATTTTATCTTTTTCTACTTAAATCTGCTAATGTGACTTATTACATTGACTGATTTTCTAATAAAGAGCCGTTTTGTTCCTTAAAGTAATCTAACATCATAATATATTATTTTGTAAATAATAAGGAATTTAGTTAGGCAATATTTTGTTTGGGATTATTGCATTTATTTTCACATATTAGATAAGCCTCTTTGTTTCCTTTGTCATATATTTTCTCTTGTAACCAACTTCTCATTTCCTTGAGCATTCTTCATGACAACATAAAGGTTAATAAATTAAATAGAAAAAAAAGAGGTGCTATGGTGACCCTCTTGTCCACATGCTCTTTAACAGAACTGTCTCTGAGTAAATATATTTTCATAGGGGAGAGTCAGGGTTGTCTTATTTTCTTCATCACCCCAATAAAGAACTTTGACCGCAGCATGTGTTATGAAAAGAACTCTAGATTTTTATTTCAACTTTAGCTATAGTCATCTCTCCTTGCTCTGTGATCTTAAGTTACCTACCCTGTCTTACTGCCAATTTCTAGATCTAACCCCCTTATTCTCTGACCCCTTACTTTTAAATTCTAATCATGTATTTACTTTTATCACTTCAACAGTATGGTTCTGAATTGGTGGAGACGTCGAAAAGCTCGGACCAATTCCGAAAAGCTATACAGTCGATGGGAGCAGGATCATGACCTTGAAACTTTTGGATCTCTTGGGCTGTTCTATGAGTACTTAGAAACAGGTAATTTTTAACCACTGTCTTGAAACATAGAGTCAGGTTGAGTAGAGTAAGTGTTTTTCCAGCTCTATATTTCTTCCTGCCTTGCACATTGGTAGGTTTCCAATAAATTATTGGATGGTAGGTTAAAAGACACATGGATGGATATGGAAAAGATTGGTTCAGTATTTATATCCTTACCAAATAGAATGCAGAATGAAGTTTAATTTCAAAACACCAATGGTAGAGATGTTTTTCCTATCAATTGAACATTAAGATTGTCGAACCACATAAAGTATGGATTACTTTTAAATTCCTATCTCAGATTAGCTTGCATGGCTGTCCTGTTTGCCACACTGACAGCCCAAAGAGAGAATAAGTTGAAAGATGTTTCCAGAGTCTGACATACATTTAGGTAAGTTCTTTATTTCAGGCTGAAAAGAAGCAGACTAAAAACAGTTGTGCAAGGGAAGCTCACATTGAATACAAGAATGCATAAAAATGCTAAGGATTGAACGGAGAAGAGATTTTGAGGTGAAATTTTAGGAAGGATGATTGCTGAGGACTACTTATAAAGTCTACTTGAGTGTTTCCCCTCTTTTTTTTAAATATATGAAATTTATTGTCAAATTGGTTTCCATACAACACCCAGTGTTCATCCCAACAGGTGCCCTCCTCAATACCCCTCACCCACCCTCCCCTCCCTTCCACCTCCCATCAGCCCTCGGTTTGTTCTCAGTTTTTAAGAGTCTCTTATGCTTTGGCTCTCTCCCACTCTAACCTCTGAGTGTTTCCTCTCAAGTTACCCTCTCTGCTTCTCTGGTGGAATAATATTCTTCACTTACTCTCTAATCCCATAATGATAGAATGAAAAAATGACCTGAAATTGTTATTGATTCTCCACTGTGATACATACACATGATACCTGGATTGAAATAGGTAAATTTAAGACAAATTGAGAGAAGTATGTTTCATATAGATGACTGTAAAATTGGGCAGTCCTTGGTTTAGGGGTGATGAGGCTGTAATTTTTAATTAAATTTGTAAGTATCAAATGCATTTGTGCATAGATGCGTTAGGGATAATCACTGAAATTTTTAAAAAATGAAATCAAGTTGTCATAAGAAAATTAACTACCATTTATTGAGACACAGCTAAGAGTTAGTTTATTCTGGTTGTTTAATGAACATTATCCCTAATCTTGAAACGTTCTGCAGAGGAGTCATTATTCACTGCATTTTGTTTTAGAGGATACTGAAATTTGGATAGGTTAATTTGTGTTATGGGCTGAAAGATTTTAGGTAAAAACCTGGGATTTGAACCCAGAAAATTCAAGCTGTTTCTACATAACACTTCCTCTGAATTTTCTGTCTCTTAGTTCAGTAGAGGTGTTCAGTAGATTTAGTAAATGGCAAGACTGATTATTTTGAGATTTTTTTGTGAGAAAAGTTGAAATTCAGAAATACTTGGGATTCATCTAAAAATAGAGGACTCGTGGAAGAGTCTTTTTTTTTCCCTTTAGTGGAAAGCCATTCCTGTTCTCTTACTACATTTTTCACTCACGGGAAGCCCAAACTGCCAGTTGAATGGATTCTTGTACCTTAATCGTTGTTGGAAGCAAACAAAAATAGGAAGAGAAGCTAACTTACATAGATGCTAAGTCTTAATGAGAAAAGAGAATAAAATTTATTTAGAAAGATGTCAAGATAGTATAGAGGATCAGGACCTTAACCAACCTTAAATAATGTATTCATTCATAAGGCTTATTATAGTTGAGTATGTTTATATACCCAACACATGCTGGCTTTTGGAAGCGTATAAATGAATCAGTCCTTATCCCTGATCTCACAGATTTAGCAAGATAGAAAAACTTGATTACCCCACTAATGTGCCAATACCAGTGTAAAGGCTGGGCCAGCATAGGCATAAACATAGCCCAAAATAAAAGGCTATGTTTAAAAGGAATAAAGAGAATCTCTTATCTGACAAGAGGAGATGCTTTCTTCAGCGAAGCAGATGTCAAAAGAAACAGCCAGGACAGAACTGAGTTGTACATGCTCAGTTTCTCCTTTCTCTTCTAGTAAGCAAACAAGTCACTAGGCTTCCAATGAGGGGGAAGGAGTGGGTGGATGGAAAGAGGCCTGGAGGGTTTTGCTGGTGTAGATCCTTCTAAAAGGAGGGAGTTGGAGGCATTGGGCAGAATGTTCCCCTTTTTCTCTTTCATAATAATGACTTCACTATTTTTTTTTTCCCTACAGTTATCCAATTTGGATTTGTCACATTATTTGTGGCCTCTTTTCCTTTGGCTCCTCTTCTTGCTCTCTTGAATAATATTATAGAGATCCGAGTAGATGCCTGGAAACTTACAACTCAGTACAGGAGACCGGTAGCTGCTAAAGCTCATAGCATAGGTGTTTGGCAAGACATTCTTTATGGAATGGCTGTCCTTTCTGTTGCAACTAATGTAAGTGGACCCATTTTGGTTGGACGGCTTCGTATTTTATTTCGTTTTCTTGGTGTTGGGGAGATGTGAATGATGCTTAACTCAGTATTTATTTATGTTGTTTTCATCATGGTGACAGTCCATAATGATAAACCATCCCTACACTTTTATGCACTGAACAACATAGAGAAATTTATGACATGCAAACTCTTAGAAATACAAAGAAAATTGTAAAACCACTGTCCTTAAAATACCATGATATAGTTTCATAGCATGTGACAGAGTAGACAGAAAATATGTAATGGTATAAAAGATTTGAATAACACAATTAAAGCTTAATTATACAAGGAGTTGTATACTACAAATAGAGAATATAAAACATTAATGTGTTTTGCTTATGGAGCACTTATTAAAAAATGATAATGAGGGGCTCCTGTGTGGCCCAGTCGGTTGTTTCCAACTTCAGCTCAGGTCATGATCTCACGGTTCGCAAGTTCAAGCCCTGCATGGGGCTCTGTGCTGACAGCTCAGAGCCTGGAGCCTAATTCATATTCTGTTTCCTTCTCTCTCTGCCCTTCCCCCACTCGTGCTCTGTCTCTCAAAAATAAATAAACATTAAAAACATTTTTTTAATGATAATGAAACTAAATTCTCCGAAGCAGAAATTTTATAACACTTATTTGTATATAATAATGTTATAAAAATTGAAGTTGATAATAAAGATAACTTTTAAAAAATCTAACTACCTAACGTTCACATTCCCAAGTAAGCTTTATTGTATAAAATGGAAGCCAAATTCAAATTATAGAGAGCTTAATTAAAATGAAACCCTATAGGAATTAGCTAAAACTATAGTTACAGAAAAATTCATAGCAATAAATGCTTTTGTTATTTTTTTAAGTTTATTTTGAGAGAGAGAGATTAAAAGAATATGGGTGTGAGCAGGGGAGGGGCAGAGAGAGATTGGAAGAAAGAGAGAATCCCAAGCAGACTCAGTGCTGTCAGTGTGCAGCCCAATGTCAGGCTCAATCTCTTGAACCATGAGACCATGACCTGAGCCAAAGTCAAGAGTCAGACACTTAACTGCCTGAGCCACCCAGGTACCCCTGAATGCTTTTATTATTAAAAAAGAAGACTTGATGGGGCGCCTGGGTGGCTCAGTCGGTTGGGCGTCCGACTTTGGCTCAGGTCACAATCTCGCGGTATGTGAGTTCGAGCCCCGCGTTGGACTCTGTGCTGACTGCTCAGAGCCTGGAGCTTGTTTCAGATTCTGTGTCTCCCTCTCTCTCTGACCCTCCCCCGTTCATGCTCTGTCTCTCTCTGTCGCAAAAATAAATAAATAAATAAATTAATTAATTAATTAAAAAAAAAAGAAGACTTGAAAGCATAAGCTGAGCACATAATTTCAGAAACTAAAGAAAAACATAAAACTAATCAACAAAAAGTAATAGGAAAGAGTTTATAGAGATGCAATCAGAAATAATCAAAATAGAAAATAAATTTAAAAAGCAATATAATTCCTATGTGAATCAAGAGCTGCATCATTGAAAAGACATATAAAACTCTGACAATCTCAAACAAGAAAAAAGTTATAAGATACAGGTAAGAAAATTGTGAAATGGTTATATATGTGCCTTTATTCAAATAAATTATAAAATCTATTTGAAATTGTCACCTTTTTAGAAAATAAAAACTGCCAAAGTTTATTCAGTAAGTGGTAGAAAACCTGAATGGACCAGTAGCTATAGAAGTAATATTAAAAGTTTTTAGGGGCACCTGGGTGGCTCAGTTGACAGACTTGAGCTCAGGTCATGATCTCTTGGTTCATGAATTCGAGCCCCACATCAGGCTCTGTGCTGACAGCTCAGAGCCTGGAGCCTGCTTCAGATTCTGTGTCTCCTCTCTCTTTGCCCTCCACTTGTGCTTTGTCTCTCTCTCTCTCTCTCTCTCTCTCTCTCTCTCTCTCTCTCTCTCTCTCAAAAATAAATAAACATAAGTAACTAGCTAACTAACTAACTAAAGTTTTTTTAAGCATCTACACTAACAATGTAGATGGCAGAGCCAGATGGTTTTAAATGGACTTACCTAACCTAAAAGAAACAGGAATTCCAGAGCTTAGGTAAGAATGGGAAAATACCATTCCTATAGAATTAAATACTAAGATTAATTACACTGAACTTTGGGCAATTTACCATCACATGGTCTTCTATCTCTCCTTTGCTTCCCACCAGCCACCAATAGTGCACACATGTGTGCAAACTCACACCGATGCAGGCACACACACTGTCCTAGCTTACAGACTTGATTCAGCCAAATGAATTTGGTTAGGGACAGTAGAACTATGCTGTGAAATAAATGGAAGAAATAACAAGGCATTGTGGAAAGAGCATGGTTTTTGGAGCTAGATGCATTTAGGTTCACTTTTTACCTTAGCCACTTTCTAGCTGTGAAATCTTGGGATACTAATCATATGCTTTAAAAGGCCTATTTCATGTTTTAGGCCAAAGACTCATTTATTAACATGATTTGTAATGGCATTTTAATCATTTGTATCCATATAGAACTGAGACATATGCAAATCAGATATTCTTAAAATGAAATTGTTAGCTCAAAATCTCCCTCTTACTTTGTTCTTTAGGCTTTTATTGTTGCATTTACCTCGGACATCATTCCCCGTTTAGTTTACTACTATGCCTACTCAAAGGATGCCACTGCACCCATGAAAGGATATGTCAATGACAGCCTGTCAACATTCCTGATAGCTGATTTTCCAAACCACACTGCACCTTGGGAGAAACGAGACTTCACCACTTGCAGGTTCCTTCTTACGTTCTTAGCTTTTAATTTTGCTTTTTAAATGTATTTTTTAAATTCTCCATTTTCTTCCTGTCTTACAATGTGAAGGATTTATTTGGGGCAATAAAAATCCTGGGTAAAGTGCGTCAATTTTGGAATTCACTCATCATATGAATCTGGTTTGGAAAAGTAGAATGTCCAAAAGTAAAAGAATATCATGGGTAAAGATATCAATTTTGAATTGTTTCTTATTTTTTAAATTTATTGGAAAGACTTCTGACCAACAAATACATCTTGGTCCCAAAATGTAGTATCTATAGATCATACAGCATGATCATATTATATATGCATTTAACCTACTTGAATTTAACTATGTGTCCTTAAAAAGAGAGTGAGAAAGGGAGAAATAATATAAGTTCACCATCCATCCCACTTTAAGTGTTTCTTCCGTGTAGGAAGCATGAAATTAGATTTGTGAATGTATTTCCACATTCAGTGTCTCATGTACTGTGAGGGTCTTTTTACCCTATGAATTAAAGATTATATATAATAAATATATATGACATAAATGTGTATATATATATAAATATATACATATGTATACATATGTATATATACATATATACATATGTATACATATGTATATATACATATATACATATGTATACATATATACATATATGTATATATATAACGTATACATGTATATGTATATAATATATACATATATATATACATATAATACATACATATATACGTATACATACACACATGCACGCACACACACACACCCCACTTAACTAAAACCTTAAGCCAGCTACTTCATCTGGGATTCCAACAAAGAAACAGCAAAATGTTGATAGAACAGTAGACAAAACCATTGTTATATTTTAGATTTGCATATAGAGGAATCATAGTATACTGTTTAAGAGCATAGATGTGGGTCAGTTTTCTTGATTTCATCACTTCCTAGTTGGACTAAATCTTTGAAGAACATCAATCTCTAGCAACTTTGTAGAAAACAATGAGCCCCAAGGTTGAGCACTAAAAAAGTCCAGAAGAATAGTAAGAAAAACAAAAACAATGCAGTGTCAAATAAGCCAAAAGAAAATAGAGTTTCAAAAAATAGAAATGGTCAACAATGTCAAGTCCTACCGTCTAAAGATCAAAAAAGATGAGGATTAGCGTGTTTCTTCAGTTTAAGGATAGGAGACAATGCATTTCAGGGAAGTGGTGCATAGAACTGCATTAAAGAGCAGGAAGAGGGGGAACAGAGACAGCATCATTTTGGTAACTCTTTTGAGAAATTTGACTTTGAAAGTCAGGTGAGAAGCTTCACTTGTGTCTTCTGCTATACCAAACTAGATACAAGTAACATGTGGCCATGATTTTTATCTGTGCTAAAAAGAAACATTTCATAACAGGAGTTATCTTCCTATGACTTGACTTTTGTAGTCGATTAAGAATGTCTCTTAAGAGAAATAGTAAGAATTTATGCTAGGTCTCTATTGGAAATCATACCTAATTTTTTTGGCATTTACTTCTGTTTTTCAGGTACAGGGATTACAGATATCCACCTGATCATGACCAGAAATATTTTCATAATATGCAGTACTGGCACGTCCTTGCTGCCAAGATGACTTTCATCATTGTTATGGAAGTAAGCCTTTCTTAACTTGCATTCCAGCTAGTCTGTCTTCTGCCTTCAGGTTTCTAAAGGTGTCTGCTCAGCAAAAAATTATCTCAGGAAATTATTTTGAAGGAAGTATTTGTTGTCCTAAAAAGCAACTTAGGGATATTTTCAGTACAATGGGTTGCCCTATTATTCACCTACTATTGTTGAAGATATCAAGGTGACATAAAAGAAAAAATGTGGCCTCTTCTTTCAAGGTCGATAAAAGGACAGAGAACTCATTGATGTTACTGAGTATCTATTATATAGTGATTCCAGACACTATAATAATAACCCTGTAAGTTAGACTTTATTAGTGACTCTTGAGAAATAAATCTGAGACTCAGCAGAATTAGCAGTGGTTTTAAAGATAATCAGCTAATATTGGAGCTGAGTTTCATTGCCAGCTATATCACTGCCAAGCATCTGCTCTGTCCACTGTATTATGTTTCCCCCTTTGTGGATTATCCATTCTTGTTATGGATATAAGGCATGCATTCAAAGAGAACAAATACAGAGGGGGGATTTGGGTAAATTATATATTGAGTGTTCTACATCATAAGATATGAAGGCCAATAAGGGAGAGAAATAAAGGTGAGGCACTTTTTCACTCTGCTGTGAAATCTAATAATACACAAGTCTAATGCAAGCAGACACAGATTCTACATGACAAAAAAGAGAGCAGTCTTATGTGTATCCCTCCCCATGTTTTTCTCTCTTTCTCTCAGTTCTTTATGACTTTATCACTGTTTTATTCCCATATTTTACATCATCAGTTTAGCTCACTATTCAGTCTGGTCATTTGCACCAGGATTTTTTTTCATTGTTGAGTTTTGTTTATTTATTATTCTTATTAATGTTTTTAATCATCCAGCTCTGATGACCAGTTTTTAATCTGGTGAGCTCTGACTCACCATCATCCTGGGACTTCTTTTCACCTTCTCTTGTATTGAATGCTATATGCTACATTATCTGCAGTCTATGTTTCTCCCATTCTTGGTTTACTAGCTTATTTAGGTGAAGTACATTTTTCAGTAATTTTCTGAGGAAAATTATGGGTGGTCAATTTTTGAGACCTTGAATATTGAAAATTTCTTTTCTTTCCACACAGATGACTAAGTGGTATAGAATTCAAGACTGAAAGTTATTTCCCTGAAAAATTTTCAACCAACTTTATTTAGGTATTCCTGACACTTTTTAAAAAATTTATTTATTATTTGAGAAAGAGAAAGAGAGAGCACGCACGTATGGGAGGTGCAGAGAAAGAGGGAGAGAGAGAATCCCAAGCAGGCTGTGCTCTCACAACATGAAGCCTGACGTGGGGCTCTATCTCAGACTGAGCCAAAACCAAGAGGTGGCTGCTTAACCAACTGAGCCACCCAGGCACCCCAGGTATTCTTGACATTTTTGGAGACATTGCACCATTTTCTGTCAGTTTCAATGTCAGCATTCCAATTCCCCAGTCTTTGTTTCTGATCTTTTATTAAATCAATAAGCTTTAAGGATTCTCCCACTAGTCCTCTTCTATGAAACATTACAAGACAGCTTCTTGTTATTGGACAGTATTCATTTTTTTGGACACTTTGCTGGACTCTATAAATCTGAAAACATACTTACCCTTCAGGGTGAGAAAATTTGCTTGTATGTATTATTATTATTTTTTATTCTTTCTTTCTTTTCTCTGTTCTGTCTTTCTGGAACTTCTGTTACTCAGGTGTTATGCTTTCTGTTTTGAAATTCTTATTATTTCTCTCCTATAAGTAGTTGGTCTCCTATTTTTTGTCTTTTTGTTCTGTTCTTTTGTTCCTTCATTATTTCTGTTGCCTCTTAGTTCCCATTTGTCTGTTTCAAACTTTTTCTTTTACATTAGAGACTTTCTTACATAATGGGTGATTCTTGCCAACCTGCTCATACTTAAGAGTGAATAAATGAAAGCTGATTATAAGCTTTGTGTGCATACAAGAAGAATGTTACTTGGTGGGTTTCACTATATAGGGTGACGAGTTAGGGAGGGGGACCTTTTCATTTGAAGCCTACAAAATTTTGATATCTACCATTCTAATTTCACAGACTGGTTACCCTCCCCAAAGAAAAATCCTCTGAACTCTTTTCTGTTGAGCTATTTTATGGCTACCTGTATTCTGAGAGCTGAGCAAGACAGAAGACTAGGGATCTTAGGATTCACTGAATTTCACTTAGTTGCCCTGTTTTCAGAATGCTGCCACTTCTCCATTCTCTGGTGTCTCTGGTGCTCCTGAGTTCACAGCTTTCTGTTTTGATTTCTATAGAAAGCAAATTACTCAACTGCTGCCAGGGTGAGGTTGGAGAGAAGTAGTACCTGGGTGAAGGTGGGAGAGAGGTCCTGAAAATTCACCTGCTCCTCCTTATACCAAATTTTGGCTAATCCTCTTGTTTTCAACTCCACCCACATGCATGCTTTCCAAGTCCATAAGACCATCTTTCCTGATATTTATTGAAGATCTAAAATAAAGTTGGCTTTTGTCTTCTTGGTTTTTACCATCACCATATCACCAATTGCAAGTTTAAGCGCCAGCTTTCTTCCATCTCTGGAATCTGTTCCTACTGTTTCCTCCTTTTTTTTTTTTTTTTTTTTTTTTTGTCTTTGTGAGTTACACCATTTCTCAAAATTCCTTTACAAATATGTATTGGGTTTTCAGGAGTGAGCATAGAAAAAAGTATATTCAATAACCATGATCAACTTAAATGTCTATAATTACACATTTTAGTATATATTCATTTGCTTAAGGTTTGTCTTTCTGGGAAAGTTCTGGGACAACGACCGTATCTTTTGCCTTTTCCTCATACTTCTGTGTTGAGCACAGTTTATTGAATGATTAAAGTGGTTTGTAAGAACTTCCTGCTGAACATTTGACAATTCTAATGTCCTTGATTTTCTTTTATTTTTCCTCCAGCACGTTGTGTTTTTAGTTAAATTTTTGTTGGCCTGGATGATTCCTGATGTTCCAAAAGATGTTCTGGAGAGAATCAAGAGAGAAAAGTTAATGACTATCAAGATTCTCCATGACTTTGAGCTTAACAAATTAAAAGAGAACTTGAGAGCTAATTCAAGTGAACTTGCCAAAGAAGTCCTGATTCAGGAAAACAAAACACAACTGGCTAAATCAACAGTCTAATCAACATAATGAACAAGCCACTGGTTGCCTGTTAGGCTTCACAATTTTCCGTGGGTTTTCAGGCCAGAGGCCAAAAGCCACATGTCAGTTTCACCCTGCCTCCTCCTCTTCCTTCTTCTTTTTTAACTGAGAGTTTTCTGTACCCTTTTACAGAGGCCAACTTTATGAGGTTGGAAGAATACCACTTGTCTACTTCATTGACTGAGCCCTCTGCAGATATTGTTTTCTGGAGTTCTAGAAATGATTGTTAAGAGTGCATATCAAATCAGAATAGTGGAAAATCATGGGATGTTGCAGTTTAGAATTAAACACTGGACTTGGGCTATCCCATCATGTTCCATTGCATCTGCACATTTTCATGGTCTCCTATTGGGTTGTTGTATAACTTCTTCCCATCAAGAAAAATGTTGGGACATGGAGAAAAGAAGTGAAGAGGCCTACCGAGCCATCTATATCCTGCCATCTTCGACCCTGTGAATGAAACCCGCAAATTAAACGACTTAAGAAAACTCACTTATTAAATGCGTTGAGTAAATATCATGGCAGGGATTTGTTCTTGAAATCATCCTGAATAAGGTAAACTTCCATCAGAATCCCAGATAGCCCTTCCAGGTCAATGCAGAATTGATTTTTCAAGAGACTGGACATTTGGGTTTCAACAAAAGTCTAACATCTCAGTTCTTTAAAGACGACATTTTGGTAACGGCAATTTCAAGTGTGGATTGTTATCTGGAAAACAGCATTAAGTTGTTAGGTTGCTTCAGTTCTTCAAGTAAATGAAAGATATTGTAGAGAAGTAAATGTGTCTTCTTACCAGTTAACAAACACAAGACAATGAATATTGATTAATTTGTTGAGCTTAATCTATAAAAAATCGTTGAATTTTTAAAAATCATTTTTCTTCTACAATGTGTATTTTGCATCATGAAACCTGTTTGAGCATTAGCTCTTTGTATAAGTTAGGTACAAGTTGCTTATGCAATTTGATCTCTCTGTTTAAAGCGATCTCAAGTCTTTTAATGGGTTTACACTGTTTTCTATTGATGCATTCATTGCTCCATAGAGTGCTCAGTGCCTTGTCCCTATGCCTTTGACACACAAGAAGTGGTTGTGCTGTTCATCTGATGTGATGTAACGTCTCAAATGTTAGCTTCTTTTAGAGAAAGTGTCAATTTAACATTATTCACGGAGTTTAACACCAAAAGATCAACCAAGGAAGAAGGGGGTGATGGATTTGATAGCTAAGTGAGAAAAAATTAATTGAATGATTTCTCTCATATGTAGGCCTATGGCACATGTACACCTGTTCTTCTTTCTCTTAAAAATACTTCATCCATATTTTTAACATTATAGAGTGAGAGATACAGTTCAGTTATATACTATTTGCGCCCGTAGCTTCAAATTACACTTCAATTCCAAAAAAATGGTGTTTTTTTAAATTGTATACAAAAGGAGAAACTTTATCACAAGATTTTTTTAGGTAGTATTTCATTATTTGATCCTAATACATTTTTGTAGAATTGCCAATATTAAGTATATGGCAGGTGGTATTAACTGGTGTTCAGTACTAAGCATTTAGAAATGAGGATTATGAGTTTTATAAAACCATGAGACAGTTACCCCAATATTGGCAGTAATGATTTGGCATCCACTGGGTATATTTTATAAAAAACATTTTTGTGTAATTTAAAATGATCTCATTATTGAAAAAAGGATTTCATATGAAGAGGAGACCTATTTTTTGCTTGAGAACACCAGTCAATGTTACTACGAAATAAGCCCCAGATGCAGTATCTTTGGCTTGTGAAATCAAACTCTTTGTTACTACAGTGTTGTCCCTTGTGCACAGCTCATACATATTGCTTTCTTCCAGGTGCTAATAAAAATAAGGAAGAGTGTGGAAATTGGTTTCTTGGATAAAGTTTTAGTTTGTATGGCTTAACAGTATTTATAGATCTAGAGTGTTAAATAAAGACAAATCAAACTTGTAAAATTATCTGTACACTGCAATCTTAAAACAAAATCAACTCAAGTGTCAGGTTTCTAGAATGTATGGAGAAACTAGCAAGAGAGGAAATCATTTGAAGACAAGTGAATAGTTCCAATGATTGGTAGAATCATTGTGTTTTTAATGGGGGGCTGAATTTAGAGACTACCAAGAGTAGGTTGAGATTTATCAGCATGGCTGATGTTTTTATCATCCAGTCAAACCCAAACTTTCTTTTTTTCCAGAAATGTTCCAGGAAACACTTGAGATTTTATTTGAAATAATTTTAAGTGCAAAAGCCAAAAAAATTACATAACTCTTTTCAAATGTCATCTCTAATCCTTGCCTTCATCAGTTTTTCTTTGCACACAAGAAGCAAAATCCACCTCAAAACATTTATTTTAGAGGAATCCATCAAGAAGGGAGTATCTTAATTAAATGGGCTGCTGTCTTATCTTTGTTGCATCTCATGATTTCTCTTGGCTTTAACATTCTTCTCTCAGCTAAGCCATTAAGCAGCTTATCAAGGAGAAGATGCAAAGAAGATGATAATGAAGAGGAGGGACAGAGGAAGAAGGAGATAAAATAGTGTTCTCTCCTTATGAAGCTGTGCGTGCTTCCATGGGGAGAGGCGCAGCGAGGCAGCATGGTGCAGCTGTGGGTAGTGAGAGGAATGTCTCTCTTAAGCCATCTCAGTGAGGATGAGAGAAAAGCCAAAGAAGTTTCAAGCTGAAAACTACTAGGTGTCAAGAGTAAAACTTGGATTCCAAAGTGCCTGTGTAGCATCAGCTGCTATGGGTAGCCCTGGATCTCTGTTGATGGACTCCAGTTGAGGGTGAGGAGTTTGTATCACTCATTCAACAGGGGAGTCTGTTTGTTTTGAAAGAACCTCTCTATAATATTTGTTTTTAATTAGCAATAGTTATTATGTTATCAAAGAATGTTAATAGGGAACAGAGCATTGCCAGAGTACCATTGACTAGACTTTGAAGTCTGCCACCGTCATTGACTATAACTATTATGTTATTCATTTTTTGGACAGATTTTTACTCTTCTGCTTTATGTATGATAATTCAGGTATGTCAGCTATTCCAGCATTATGTAAAAATTCATGGGAATATTAAAAAGAATAGCAAAAATTCATAAGAATATTAAAAAGAATAGCATAGTTCAAAGTATATGAGATTCCAGCTTCAACTCCCCCACCCCCATATTTGACTAGCATATCTTTCCTGTGAGTGATTCTGTGCCATGGTGTTAACCAAGCAAATGAGTACTCCTTTTTCTTTTCTTTTATCTGTTGTTTTCCCTCCCCTGAGGAGGTGGGAATGGAGGTATACAGGGAAAGTTGCTCTTAAGTAACCTGTACATCAATATCAAGAGATTCAAACTCATGCAGTGAATAAATACTTTGACATGAACTCAATTTATTCTTCCAGTAAAACATTGATATGATTCCTCTGACTTTGAGTACCCTAAGAGATTTTTAAGTCTTGTTTTTGTTTAGAAACCTTAAGATCCATTACATGTAAAGTGATTACTTCACAAAATTCCGTGTTTGTCACATTTAGAGATGCAAATTCCTTAAACTAAGAGGCTGTTATGGTCCAGAAAATTTGGAGAAGGTGGTACTTTTTTTGTTTTGTCTCTTTATTTTTTTTTCTCCTTTGGGAGGTGATAAAGGTGAAATCTCCCAAGTAATGTTTTGGTGGGTATAAGAATTGAGAATTTCCTAAGAATGCCAAATTCCTAGCCTGAAGCGTTTTCATACTAACTCTCAAACTTATCATTTCAACCCATGAGGGAAGTATGTCAGGGCATGTGAACTCAGGATTTCCAAATGTGTAGAACTGTCCTAATTCTGCAGTGTGCAGAGTTAACTGAAATCTTATACCCTAAGAGCCCTAGACTTATAGTTTCTATTTAATTTAAAAAAAAGAAAGAGAGTGAGAGAGAGATATTTGCTTTTACTAACATATTCAAGAAAACAAAAGTGCATGCTGGCCAGAGATTGAGATGAATACATCACATTCTGTATGTGAAAGACACATTCGAGGTTGAAAGAATAAACAGATTTTCAGGGTTTAATCAGGACAGCACAACTATGAATATTGTAGAATAAAGGGTGTGTTATAGAAAATAGGCCTTTGAAATTGGAAGAAACTGGGAAGTCGTGGTCTGGAAGGGCTGAAGGGTCAGAGAAAGGCACTATTCACCTCTCCTGAAACACTGCCATAGGTGGAAAACTGGAGCACATATGGCTATTCAAGGGCGGAAATGAGACTAGGCAGGAAGACTCATGAAGAAGTCTATAGAAGGCCATTGCTTCTGTATAGCTACTTCTGTGAGTTTGCAACCAAGTTTCACCGCTGGTCAGGAAGATCTGGAAATGAAGTGGAACAGAGGACAAGCCCAACTGGAGCCCCGTCTGTGTGTCCTTCATATATCTGGCTGCAAAGACCTCCACAGAGACTTAGCTGCTGCTTCACTTATGTTTGCCTCTTTTGCAAATAGAACCTGACACCCTATAAGGAAAAAAGAAAATTTCTGGGAAATACAGCTCCAGCTTAACCAAAACTACCATATAAACAAAATTTTACAAAATTAATGAAACTATTGATCATTTGAACAATGTGATTAAAGAATAGAGCCAATTTGCCTTCATAAAATGTTGTATTCAATAACTAAGAATAGGAGTCTTTTTTCAGGGACATTCTAAACTCTTACAAGATCTGACCAAATACAAGGACATTAAAATAAGAAATTTTCACATAACTATGGATCCAAAAATTTATCAAAGTTGATTTTAGAAGATAATTCTAATTACATGGAACCAAAAGTACTGTGCGGCTCACATTTTGTGAGTACACTAAATACTTCTTGTGGGTTTTTTTTTTTAAGTTTATTTATGTATTTTGAGAGAGAGTGAAAAAGCATGCACAAGCAGGGGAGGGGCAGGGAGAAGGAGAGAATCCCAAGCAGGCTTCCAGCCATCAGCACAGAGCCTGATGCAGGGCTTGAACTCATGAACTGTGAGATCATGACTTGAGTCAAGATCAAGAGTTGGACACTTAACCCACTGAGCCACCCAGGTGCCCCAATTCTTTTTTTTTTTTTTTTTTTAAGTTTAGTTCTGAGAGGGAGAGAGAGCACCAGGGGAGTGGGGGAGGGGCAGAGAGGTGGAGAGAAAGAGAATCCGAAGCAGGCTCAGCACTGTCAGCACAGAACCCAAAGCAGGCCTCCAATCCAGGAATCATGAGCTTAATGGATTGAGCCACCCAGGCTCCCGTTTTGTCGGTTGCTTTTAGGGGAAATGTATACTCTTAATTTGGCTATTCAAAAAGAACAAAGGAATATAAGCTAAGCATCCAAAGAAGTTAGAGAATGGCAATATAAACAAAAAAGAAAGGAAAAGGAATTTAAGTGGAGAAATTAATGAAAAACTTAACAGAAAACATTTATTAATGGGAACATGTTAGACTCACCCCTTTTATATTCAGCAACAAGAAATTACACTTCCAGTAATAATAGCCTGGGTTTTTTTCAAGTCATTGAAACTCAGATCAACCAGAAAAATTGGGTAAAATGTTTAAAAAATTGAAAATATCAGAAAATTGCAAAGCAGAGGGGGACTTGCAGCCTTCTAGAATCAGTATTTAAGAGACGTAAGCCTGCTTTTGTGGTGATTTTTCTCCTTGAGGAAATTTTAAAAATATCTGGAAATTAAACAACATAGTTCTCAATGCCATATGGATTAGGGGAAAAAAACTCAATGGATATTAGATAACATTTTTAAATGAAAATATTGACATTTCATGATTTGTGGGAGGCAGCTAAACCACTGTTTTAAGAAAAAATATATGGATTGTAATGCATACATTAGACAAAATTATAAAAATCAATTAAGCTTCTATCTCAAATATATAGGAAGAAAATAAGCAACATAAACCCAAAGAATGGAGGAAAGAGAAAATAACAAAAGTTAAATAGAAAGCAACCATACAATAGAGAAAACTAACAAAGACAAAAGTCTGTTCTTTGAAAAAGCTAACAAAATCGATAACTACCTTGCAAGAAATGATAAAGAAAAAAAGAAATCACAAATTACCAAACTCAGGAGAGTATCTTCATGACTCAGGCTAGGCAAAACAATAACCATTAAAGAAATGATAGGTACATTAACTTCTTCAAAATTAGGAAATTCTATTCAATAAAAGACAACATGAAGAGTGTGAAAACATATGCCACAGATAAAGAGAAAGTAGTTCCAAAATGACTCATACCCAGAATATATAAATAAGTTCTGTAAATGAAATTAAAACACAGCCCTATTTTAAAAGTGGGCAAAGCACTGTAGACAGACATTTTACAAAAGAAGTCCAAATTACCAATAAACTATAGAAAGGTGAACAGCATTGTTGGTCATAAGAGAAATTCCAGAAACGCTAGTATACCCATACCTGATGGCAAATATGAAATGACTGATAATACAAGTGTTAGAAAGGAGAGGAGCAAGTGGAATTCTCATCTATTGCTGATGGGACTGAAAATTATTACCAACACTTTGAAAATTGTTCAGCATGAGCGATTAAACCTTATAAGCATTACGCTATGACTTACCCTATGACTGAACAATTTTTAAACACTTCTGTCTATCAAAGGACATGTAAAGAATGCCAACAGCAGCCTTTTTCATTGTATTCCAAACTAGCTATAATCTGAAAATCTACAATGCAATGGAGAATTAAGCTATGCTATATTAATTAAATAGAATACTAACAACAATGAAATAATGCAGTATCATTGATTAGATTTCACAGAGCTTAAAAGAAGCTTAACCGAAAGGAGCACACTTGCATGTCTAATGGACATGTTTTTGATGTATATAAAGTTTAAAAATATGGTAAAATGAACCTGTGATAGAAAGTTCAGAATAATGGTCACTTTTGGGGGGAGGTGTCATTTGGGAAGATGCATGAAGAAACTTCCGGTGCTACTGAAAATGTGTTCTATTTTCATTTGAGTTGTGGTTACACAGGTACATACAGAGTACACCTGTGGTTGTAATTGTGGTTGCGGTTGTGGTTACACAGGTGTATACATAACTGTGAATTCATTAAGCTGTATATACTTGTTCACTGTATTCTATGAATATTATACATCAATAAAAAAAATTGAAATTGTAACCATGGAATGGGAAAAGATATTTACAACATACATTTCTGACAAAGACATATCCACAATATTTTGGGAAACTGCTACAAATTTATAAGAGAAAGACAGACAACCTGTTATTGAAAATGGTGAAGAGGCTTGAACACACAATATAAAAAGAATCTTCAAGTGGCCAATAAACACGTGGCAAAGTGCTCAACTTCATTATTATGCAGGAAAATTAGGATGCAAATTGTGTACACCACAACCAAGTGGGACTCGTCCCAGGAATGCCAGACTGGTTCAATCTTCACAAACAATTAGTTAATCCATCACTTCAGATCAACAGGCTAGTGAAGAAAAATGACATAATCATATCAATAGATGCAGAAAAAGCATTTGATGAAATCCAATACCCATTCATAATAAAAAGTTTCAGAAAACCTTTTTCATCTTAAAATGGATGATATGGCATGATAATGATATTATTTCTATAATTTTGAGAGTATATATTCTTTAGAGAAATATCCTAAATATTTGTGGGTGAAATGACATAATGATTATATCCTTCAAAATAATCCTTGATGGGGGAGGGGAAGTTGAATGGGAGGAGGTATAAGTAAAACAAGATTGCCAGGTGTGAGAACATACATGTTTTGAGAGCTCTTCTTTCTGCTTTAGTATATATCTGAAAATTTTTCACAATTAACAGTCAAAAACAACAAACTACAAACTGTCCAGCCAGCAACTTAACTCTAGAAATTTATGTACAGAAATAACAAAACAAAAAAATTGTAAACTGCAGAGAGAGAAATTTTTTCAAAAGTTGATAGTTCAAGTATATTCTTTTCACTGGGAAATATAATGTGATAATGTAATTCACTGTTTATGAGAGGCAAAAATTAGAAATAACCTGAAAGTAGTTAGTAAAGATTAAATGAGTTAACATTATGGGATATAGCACAGTATTTATATTAAAACTAATATGGAGATTCTACAAAACAGTATTTTCATTTTATACAGTTGAGTTCACAATTTGAGTCACATTAGAAGCTGAGGTAAGCAACAAGAATATGGTTTTTGTCTGTAATTACTCTTAGCTTGATCGCCACCTGCTGGTAGCAAGGAGAAATATAATTTTTAACCAGTATCCGGTTTCCAACTTAGCTGGATCCAAAGAAGTAAACAGTACCTTTAGGTGAGTCTCAGTAATTCCTGGATAAAAATGCTCAGCCTCTCAGGGAGCCTGTCTTCCCTCTTATTTCTACAGCAAAGATGGTGTCCCAGTTTGTTCTTGGAAGGAAATGTGGCATGGGAGAAGTGTCTCTGGTCTCACACTGATTTTGGAGTGTGTGTGCTGCTCTCTACTGTCTTTTGGCAAATAAACCTCATAGGTCTGGCCCCTGGGAGCACTGGTGGCATCCTATGGCAAGTAAACCTGTGATATTGGCTTGTATAATACACCTCAGGAGGAGCAACTATCTTACACTTGCCAGCTCTGTTTGCTTTCAGGTTTTGCTGGCTAACTGCCTCTCATTTTCTGTCATAGTGCCCTCTAGATCCTGGCCCAGGGGCCCACTAACCTCTGCTGGATAGTGCCCTCAGTCTTCCAGGTGCACTACATGGCAGCTTCACAGATTCTCAGCTTAGGATCCACCATACATAACAAATGAGGGAAGCTTGAGGAGGACAGCTGTCTGATCACGCTTATCCACTCTTGGTTATTATGTTGGGCTGGTCCACATTAGGGCAGAGTCCACTATATAACTTCCTAGTTTCCTCCTGGAGACTCTAACTGGCTATCAGGGCAAGCACTTCCTGCTTTCAGTGTTCCCCTGCTTATTGCAGAGAATGCAATAAGGATTTGGGTGACGTACTGTCTTTAGGATGTGATTCGAGGGAGTGAGATGATAAGACTGGGGATAAAGCATATGTTTATCAGTGGGCTACCATTATGAGAAACCAGAGTTCAGACTCACTGAGAATCCTCAGAGAGACTGTTGAAAACAAAGCTCAGAACTGTTACACTGAGGGAGGGACGAGATGGGGTCTTTCTCTACCAACTCCCATCGCTCGTTGATTAAAGGTTACTTCTAGAAATAACTCTTACGAAGTTCTACCTGCCCCTGCAAGCCGAGAACACTCCTGCAGCTAGGAAAATCATTCTGAAAAAAGTAAAGAGATGCAGACATTGGGGATGCGATGCCAACAATATGGAAATTGTCCACTGAAGCTGCAGGTAAACTGTAGGTGAGTGAGGAACAGTGGGTGGGGTACCAGCGGCATCTGCTTGCATCCCTTCACTTTATTAGGATACATTTTCCTCTCTGGACTGAAGCCTAGGAAGAGGATATTGAAATTCATGTCTGATTTATATGCTTTCCTTCTGATTTCGTCCTTTTGTCACGATCCTCCAAAGCAGTGAGATTTCCCACCTGTCATACCTTGCCTTTCCCCAGTTCTAAATCCATTCTTGTCGAAGATTTTTTAAAATAGCAAACAGAGACTTTTTTCTTTGCACTAGAAGAACTCTATGGGTGACACCTCTAAGCTTAGCTCTTGGTTTGCCTATGAAGACAAATGTGTTTATTTTTTTAAAAAAACAGTTTTATTGAAACGTAAATATATAGTATACAACTCGTTTAAGTGTACAGTTCAGTGCTTTTAGTACATTCACAGATATATGATGACTGAATAATTTGCTAAACGTTGAATTATTGCCACGACAAACTGAAAGGTGGGCAGGTGAGGGAGAACAGTAATTATCACCACCACCATTCATGACTTTATGCTAGAAGACTCACACATGTGAGTATTAAATTCCAGTGTAATACTCACATATAATTAAGACCCTATGAGGTGCACTTCTGCTTCTGGCAGATCAGAGTAACGGGTCCTTGACTTGTCTGCAAACAGTAAACAACTAGACTTCACTGGCTTGGGCTTCTTGAGAGAAGGGGAAGGAATAGAGACAACCCTCCTATCACTTGGGCTGTCCACCCGGAGGCACTTACACAGCTGAATAATAGGAAAAGGAAGCCCAAGCAGGGCCTGGCTTATTGAGTGGAGGCAACAGATGGGGCCAGGGAGCTTGGGAGGCTGATATTTGTAGGATGTAATACTGGAAATGAAGGATTTATGTAGGAGAAAGAGTTTCAGAAATCTGTACTGAAACACGCCTGATTCTGTTGTCAACTTCAAAATTGTGTGTGACATCAGGCAAGTAATTACCAGACAACTGCAAACTGAACAGTTCTCAAAGCTCATGTTGGCATGAGAGATAGCAGAGTTCTGTGTAGGGTGGAAAGAATTTGTGGACACCTGTGGCAATCAGTAGAGATCCTAGGATGCCTTAGAGCTGTCTCATGTGAGACAGATTTAAATTAGCCCTAGATTATAGGCTACTCTTAAGCCAACTTAACAATGCTTAAAAATAAGTCATGAAAGAATCACATGGATTTATAATAACTGCATTTCAAAGACACTTTATAAAGGAAGAAAGAAGAATCTAGACATTCAACAGTGTAACATTTACAAAGCTCAGCATGTAATAAAAAATGATCAGACATGTAATGAAGTGGGAAACTATGATCCATAACAAAAGTCAACCTAGTCAACAGAAACAGCTGCAGAAATGATGCAGATGATTAAATTATTGGTTATTGACTTTATAATGGCTAATATCTCTAGTATCTATCCATCCATCTCTCTCTCTATTTATATCTATCCATCTATCATTAATCTATCTATCTATCCATCCATCCATCCATCCGAGGACTTAAAGGAGAGTCTGCTTCCAACTCATTATGAGGCCAACGTTACTCTGATACCAAAATCAAAAGGCAATATTACAAGAAAGTAAAAGCACAAGCATATATTCTTCATGAAGCTAAACACAAAAATCTTTAAATTGATGTTAGACCAAATGGGGTTTATCCCAAAGAGGCAAAGCAAATTTGGTTTCATATTCGATACTTAATTAAAATAATGGGTCACATTTAAATAATAAAGGAGAAAAATCAGGCAATCATGTTATTTAAAATTTTGGAGGGGAAAAAAGTGACAATTCAATATGTATTCATGACAAAAACACTCGGCACACTGGTAACAAAAGAGAATTTTTACAACTTGATAAAGGGAATCAACAAAAAAACTACACTAACATCAAACTTGGGAAAAATTTTGGGAACAAAACCAGGGTTTTTGCTTTAATCTACTTCTATTCAGCGTTGTGCTGAAGATCCTAATCAGTGTATAAGGCAATCAAAAAGAAATAAAGAAAATAGAGATTGGAAAGTAAATAATAAAACTGTATTTATTTGTCAGAGGCATGCTTGTGTATGTAGAACAACTTAATGAATATGCAAAAAAGCCAACAAATTAATACTTGAATTTAGCAAAGGTCATAGCATTTAAAGTCAGAACATAAAAATACATTTTAATGAATGGTTGGAAAATGACTAAACAATCTTCAAGTTCTAAAATTACATTTCTCAGCAAAAAGAATTGTCATTGTTTCAGCTCCCTCTATTTAAGGAAATATAAATGACTTCAGCCATCAAACTGTCAGCCCCTAAAAAGTAGATTTAAAACCTGTGTGATTCATGACTCACTTTAAAAAAAAAAAAAGTGACATTTCCATCAGAGTTTTAAACCAGGCCAGTCTGATGGCAAAGCTGTACCACTAAATTGTCTCCACTGCTGTAAAGGCAAGGCAAAAATAATACTGCATACTCTTCAATGGGCATATCCATTGAGAAAGGCCAATTTCTTCTTAGGGTAGTGACTACTCTTATTTAAAACTTTAAAGCTGCCTTTTTACGTTCACACAGCATTGTTGTTTTCCTAGACTATAGAGAAGCACATTAAAAGCTGCAAGGTCCTGATGGGTTTCTGTTCCTCCTTACTCTAAAGCATTGCTGCCTCCAGCCTCCCTTCACCTGATAAGGAACTAGGCTTTAGGCTTGCTTACCCTGAGTTTTCACTGCCCTTCCAGAGGCCTTGCTCCACCTCCAAAAGACCACCCTAGGGCTAGAAAGAAATTGGATTCTCTGAACATTTTTTTTTTTAATTCTGGTTCTAAATGGGATTGTGAAGGCTATAAGAGAGGAAATTATTTGAGGGCAGTGATGTTAGGCAGCCCTTCCCTTGGGCTTTCTAGCTCCTTTGGTTAGGGAAAATCTCTAATGAAGACAAGGTCACTGGAAACTATTGAATTGCCACACTATTCTGTGGCACAGATTGTATTCCTAGATTTGATGAATAACTTGGCTCATGGCTCATTCTTTCATTTAACTAAATGCCAGAAGCTGAAAAACAAAATACTGATTAGCAATTTTTAAGCACCTAGCATATAAACTATGTGTTTTACATACAGCATCTCATTGAAACCTCACAACAACAATTACTTGAGGTGATTCATGTTGTTAAAGTCATTTCATGTGAGGAAACACTTGGGCAGATGGAAGAGCTTGGCCAAGAAGGAAGAGTGAAGGGGCCAGATCTTTATCCCAGGCAATCTGAGGCCCTATCAAACTAGACAGAGTTCTTGTCTCTGTGGAGCATATACCTCCAAGGGGAGCCAGCTATCAAATGTTAATTCCCTAAAGTGCATTCAACTATTGTTTGTAATAGTAAATCATTATAAGATGGTAATAAGGTCTGAGAAAAGGAGGGCTATTGAATTCCATTGAGGATGTTAGAGGTTGCCTCCCCATGGAAGTAAACCTTAAGCTGAGACACGAGTGTTTAGAAGTTAGGTAGAAAGTGGCAAGGTGGTTGAGCCTTCCAGGCAGAGACATGCCCTATAAAACTAAAAGAATAGATCAGTAAAATAAGAAGCAAACATTTATTGATTGATTAATGACAACCAGACTATATTAAGCCCTTTGTAAGGATTCTTTATTTTATTTCACACAGAAACTCTTTAATATAGATATTATTATTATCCTCATTTCACTTATATAGAAAATGAGACTTGGCATAGCTAATTAATGTAACCAAAGCCACATATCCCATAAAGGACAGGGCCTGTGCCAATGCAGCGTGGTTCTAAAATTTGTTGTAAAAAAGAATGAGACTTGAACATACTTGTGATGGATTGAATAGTGTCTCCTCTGAATTCAAGTCTACCTGAACCTCAGACTGTGACCTTATTTGGGCCTTAAGATGAATCATTCTGACTTCAGGGTAGGCCCTAAATCCAATGACCAAAGTCCTCGTGAGAAGAGAGGACACAGAGACATAGAGAAGAAAGCACTGTGAAGACAGAGGCAGAGATTGGAGTGATCCATCTACACGCTAAGAAAGTACAAGGATTGCCACCAACGACTAGAAGCTAGGAGATAGACACGAGATGATTTCTCCCTCACAGAAGGATCCAATCCTGTTGACACCTTGAATTTGGACTTCTAGCTTCCTAAACTGTAAGAGAATAAATTTCTGGAATTTTAAGCCCCTCAGTATGTGGTACTTTGTTATGACAGCCCTAGGAAACTAATATAGTACCTTTGCCACAAGCAGAACCTAGTAATAACGTTTAGGACTATATGTTTATTCAACCTTGTCTACTGTTTGCCTGTGTGGCAAGAGTTATGGAAAATGCATATAATGCAAATATGAGCTCCATTTTCAAAAGACTGCAGGGTTGAAAATGACATTTCATATAAGAGTTTTAGATAAATCATCATCATCAACAACATCATCATCACCATATTAATAAATACTTTCATGTGCCAGGTGCTGTGAGAGATGGCTTACATGAATTATTTAATTTCACTTACAAAAGGCAGGTATAGCTCATTCCATTTGAAAGATAACGAAACCGAGGCTTGATGAGTTTTTTTTTATTTTTTTAGTATTTATTTATTTTTGAGAGAGAGAGACAGAGTGCAAGCGGGGGAGGGGCAGAGAGAGAGGAAGACACAAAATCTGAAGCAGGTTCCAGGCTCCTAGCTGTCAGCACAGAGCCCAATGTGGGGCTCAAACTCACAGACTGCGAGATCGCCCAATGTGGGGCTCGATCTCACAGAGTTAGAGATCATGACCTAAGCCAAAGTCGGATGCTTAACTGACTGAGTCACCCAGGCACCCCAAGGCTTGATGAGTTTTAATTGCCTTCTCCGAGGTTGTTCATTTCTTCCAATGACAGGGCTGGATCTCACTTTCCAGTTAGGGGAGAAAGGAAGAACTTCATTAAAAAGCATGCATTTGATCTGGGTGTGGAATGATGAACCATGCTGGGCAACTGGTGAATGAAGACAAGGGAAATGGCATTATGAGTGAGTGGGAGTGAGCATATAGCCAGAAGAGCAGGCAGTGGGGCTCTTGTGGGTAATAGCGGGCTTCAATTTGTTGGAGTGTGTAGAACACTAAAAAGGAAAAGTGGGAAATCAGTTTGGAAAGGCAGATTCAGACCAGCTATTGACTAATGAGCAAATTTCAGGAGGAACTATGAAATGATTTTTAAAAGAAATTAAAGTTCTGAAAGATTTTGCTAAAACAGGTGGAAAGCTCTGAGTGTTGCTTCAGGCAGGTAAGTCCCATAGGAGTGTGAAAAATGGAGTGGAGACCGAGAAAGAATAGTGACCAAGGATCCATTTAGGAGCCATGATAAGAGAGGGCAGAATCCATTCACATTCCTCAGAAAACAACTCTAAGTTCAAACACCATTTACTCACTTATTCAAAAATACTGGCTGAATCTTTCTGCTATCCAAACAGCACTCTGTCTATATGGCAATGTCCTGGGTTTCCGTCCCCACTTAAAGGGAAATGTTCACAATGTGTGGAGCCCAGATAGCTTATGAGTGAAGAAGCATGTCCTCAAATTTCTTGCAGCAGGAGCCCACTCCAGTGGCACCAATGTTGACTTCCAATAACCATACATCTATGGAAAAAAATTCATGACGTGATGTGATGGTATCTATATCATAAATCTGAAGAGGACCTGGAAACAGGTCTGCTTTTGACTTTGTTGCCATTGAAAATCCGGCTGATGTTGGTGTCACATCCTCCAGGAATACTGGCCAGGGGGATGGGCTGAAGTTTGCTGCTGCTACCGCAGCCACTCTACTGTTGGCTGCTTGGCTTCTGGAACCTCACAAACCAGATCTAGGCAGCCTCCCAGGAGATAAGTCGTCTTGACGGTTACTGATCCCAGGGATGACCACCACCTTCTCAAAGACATGTGTATGCCAACCTGTCTACATCACTCTATGCAACATAGACGACCCTCTGCACTATGTGGACATGCCATTCTGTGCAACAACAGAAGTTCTGATGTGGTGAATGCTGACCCAGGAAATTCCAAGTACATGTAGTGCCCTGTGAGAACCCATGGGAGGTCATGCCTGATCCCTACTTCTACATGTATCCTGAAGAGATTGAAAAGGAAGATCAAGTTGTTGCTAAAAAGGCTATGCCCAAGGAGGAAGTTCAGGGTGAGTGTGCTTCTCCAGCTCCTGAGTTTACTGCTATTCAACCCAAGGTCTAAAGGCATCCAGGTGCCCTCTGTGCCTATCAAGCAGTTCCCTGGTGAGGACTGGAGTGTTCAGCCTGCCACTGGGGACTGGTCTGTAGGCCACTGAATGGATATGGACAGCACTGTGTGGTCTTAAGCTGTTCTTCCATAGGCTCTAATGCAGAAAAATAAAAATGTGGTTGACTGAATATAAATACTGTTGTTTTTTCCTTTCTCTTTATTTATTTATTGTTTTAAATTTACATCCAAGTTAGTTAGCATATAGTGCAACAATGATTTCAGGAATAGATTCCTTAATGCCCGTTACCCATTTAGCCCATCTCCCCTCCCCAACCCCTCCAGTAACCCTCTGTTTGTTCTCCATATTTAAGAGTCTCTTATATTCTGTCCCCCCTCCCTGTTTTTGTATTATTTTTGTTTCCCTTCCCTTGTGTTCATCTGTTTTGTATCTTAAAGTCCTCAGATGAGTGAAGTCATATGATATTTGTCTTTCTCTGACTAATTTCATTTAGCATAATACCCTCTAGTTCCATCCACGTAGCTGCACATGGCAAGATTTCATTCTTTTTGATTGCCGAGTATTACTCCATTGTGTGTGTGTGTGTGTGTGTGTGTATACACATAATATATATATTATTATATTATGCACATTATATTATACACATATATTATACACACATATATATACACATATACGCATATATATTATATTATACACATATATATACACATAATACACAATGGAGTATTATATATATATGTGTGTATTACTCATATATATACCACATCTTTATCCATTCCATCCATCGATGGACATGTGGGGTCTTTCCATACTTTGGCTATTGTTGACAGTGCTGCTATAAACATTGGTGTGCATGTGCCCTTTCGAAACAGCATTCCTGTATCCCTTGGATAAATGCCTGTAGTGCAATTGCTGGGTCGTAGGGTGGTTCTGTTTTCAGTTTTTTGAGGAACCTCCATACTGTTTTCCAGAGTGGCTGCACCAGCTTGCATTCCCACCAACAATGCAAAAGAGATCCTCTTTCTCCGCATCCTCGCCAACTAAACATGTTTTTTAAAAACAATGGATAACAAGAACAACAAAAAAACCTACTAAGGACCTTCTTTGTGGCAGGAGTATTTTGGTTGCCAAGAATAGAATTGAAAATAAAATAGGCACAGTTTCTGCCATTTAGGAGTTTTCTCTAGCTGGCTTAGAAAGGTACAACAAAACACAAAACAAAGAACCAGTGGATACTATGACACGCCAATTGAAAGATGTTCTTGTCAAAATCCACAGAACTTGTTAATATGTTTTCTTTTTGAAGCTAGAGAAGACAAGGAATGCCTTCTCCCCTATAGTGTCCAGAAGAATGCCGCTCTCCTAACACCTTGAGTTTGGCTTAGTGAAACCTGTGTCAGACTTCCAGCTACAGATCTCTAAGATAATAAATGTGTGCTGTTGTAAGCCACTAAGCTTATGGTCACTTGTTACGGTGGTAATAGGGAACTAAAAAAAACACAGAGAGTAAGCAGAAAATTAAGTAAGATAGATTTTGGTAGTGATATGATCAGGAATGAAGAGAATTTTAAAAAAAGATAATATGATAGTAAGCCAGTGAATAGTCCCTAAGACAAAAACGGACTTATGTAACTTGTGTTACACTATGTTCATGGTGCATATAGAACAAGAATGAGTTAGTTAAGGGGCGCCTGGGTGGCGCAGTCGGTTAAGCGTCCGACTTCAGCCAGGTCACGATCTCACGGTCCGTGAGTTCGAGCCCCGCGTCGGGCTCTGGGCTGGTGGCTCAGAGCCTGGAGCCTGTTTCCGATTCTGTGTCTCCCTCTCTCTCTGCCCCTCGCCCATTCATGCTCTGTCTCTCTCTGTCCCAAAAATAAATAAACGTTGAAGAATGAGTTAGTTAAGATGAAGGTTGAGAGACAGGCTTCACTGGGGAGGATTCAGCTATTCTTGATCAGAATGGTATAAGTTGAAATATTAGAGTTTTTTCCTGATAAATATGTTTTTTCTATTCCTGAACAAGAGAAACATGAGACCTGCTTCAAGGTTTACACTATAGTCTCTTTAAAAAAAATTAAGACCTATTTTTTTAAGAGAAGTTTAAGGTTCAGAGCAAAATTGAGGAAAAATACAGAGATCTCGTGTATGCCCCCATTCCCCACAGCAGATATCAACAACCCCAACCAGAGGAGTGCATTTGTTATAACTGACCTACATGGACACCTCATAATCCCCCAAAGTCTGTAGTTGATGTTAGAGTTGACTCTTGCTCTCGCGCATTCTGTGCGTTTAGACAAATGTATAATGACATGTAACCATTAGTGTGGTATCATATTTCCACTGCCTGAAAAATCTTCCACGACCCACCTATTCATCCCTCCCCTCCCTGCCCTGCACCCCCCACAACCCCTGGCAACCACTGATCTTTTCACTCTCTTCATAATTTGGCCTTTTCCAGAATGTCATATAATTGGAATCATACAGCATGTGGTTTTTCCAGACTGGCTTCTTTCACTTAGTAATATGCACTTAAAGTGCCCCCATGTCTTTTCACGGCTTGATAGTTCATTTCTTTTGTAAGTTCTGAATAATACTCTGTTGTCTAATGTATCACAGTTTGGTGATCCACTCACCCACTATAGGCATCTCAGTTGCTTCCAAGTTTGGGCAATTATAAATTGCTCTGCAATAAACATCCATGTGTAGGTTTTGTGTGGACATAAGTTTCCAATTGAGTTTTTAAAAACTATAAAATAGACACTGATTTCCATTTAAGTCTAGATGCTTGAACATATAGCTTATGTCCACTTTTTCCTAGGATTTCTCTGAAATGATAGTAAAGCATTTTTTTAAAGGTGTCCAAGAAGGAGAAGGAAACATGAAATTCTGATAGGGGATATTAACAAGATTTTAGAAGATGGAAAGCTGATGGACAATTGGAAAGTGGTCCAGATAGTGGGGAAAGATGAAGTTTAAATGTCTTTCCCTGGGAAGCCAACAGGAGGCAAACCCTGGAAAAAACTTGGGAATTGGAGTGACCAGGTAACTCTGAAAGCAGGATTTTGGGCCTAGGGTTAAAAATAGATGGTTTGCTGCAATTCCATATAAAGAGGATATAGACCTACCGTAGCCTGTACAGATAGGCAAATATACCTCACCTGTTCAGAATATGGAAATTTATCTCTGCAGTATGAATTGTGCCTCAGTGAAGGCAGGCACAGCTGAGATCTGAGGTGAAATGTCTTACAAAAATCAGGAGGAAGATGAAAGTTTGCATACTGAATAACAAGACTCTATATCTGTCTCCTTTGTCTACTCAGCTTCTAGAATACTGGTTACCAGATGTGTAATCTTCTTTAGGAAAAATATTGGAGGACTCCTATATAGAGAAGCTCATGGAAGCAAGAAAAAAGGCATATTGTTGCTATCCAGAACCCACAACTGAAGGGGGAAGTTTTTGTGTGAACTCAGTTGGTAAGCCCCATACTCACAATGCCTTACTTTTGGATACAAGTGGACCACTGGTGACCCTTAGCTGTTTAAGGAAAGAGTCTAAAAGAGTCTAAAACAGAGTGAAAAAGAGGAAATTAACAGAAAAACAAGGACAAAGAGGAAACTAAAACTAGTAAAAGCCTTCTGAAAGTATTAATATTGGCTGCTATTATTTTTAGTAACAGCTGGATCATGCTATGGGAAAAAAAAGACTAATTTTTAGAATATTTCACCAGATACACTATTGCAATATTGTTTTCTGAACTGAGAATGCTCCCTGCATCTTCCCTCCACAGCTTACCACTCATTGCCTGATTAAACTTCTAAGAATGTTACCCTGGTTATTTATAAGAAAAAACCCACAAATTTTTAAATTAAAATCTGAGTTCTCTGAGAGCAAGATCTGTGTATTATTTTTCCACTTCTCTGGTATCCAGCAAAAGACCTAGCACATAATCATAACTTAGAAATATTGAATAAAAATGTAATGGAATTAACTTGAAACGCGAGACTTTTTTGTCTTATCCTATTCTGCCTTTCTAGTAACCACATGCGAAGTAACCGCTTGAGCTAAAGCCGACCCTCTTCTGCCTTTCTAATATGTTGTTCTATAATTAGTTTTATATGACCCCTTTCTCATTCCAGTGTTTTTAATTTATATTCTAGACCTCAAATCTATCTATTCATCCTTTTTTTTTTCCTATTCATCTATTTATCTATCTATGAAGCACTTTTAAGGTGATAAATCTTAAACTGTATTCTCTCAGTTACAAGTAATGAAAACTCCAATTCAAACTGGCTTAAATATTAATTAAAAGGAACTCAGTGGCTCCAAATTTTGGAAAGTCGGTCTACATAGAGATTAGGCTTCAGGTGTGGTTTGATCAGATCTCTGACTCTGTTTCTCCACAATGAATGAGCAAAGGGATCGGCACTCGATATCCAAAGTGTCAGAAAATGACCGTAGCCTCTTCTTTTTACACAATAAGATCTACCCACCACCGTCCTCACCACAGCATAATGGTGTCTTTACCATTACCGTATTTCCATAGGCTGACATAAAAATGTTGTTTAAGTTGTGACACACTTTTTCAGTGCTAGCTAATCGGTGCCATTTTACTCTTTGTACTAGGGAAAACCCCCACACAAATACTATTACTGTTATTTAAGACATGTTTACCGGCTGATTTTAAAATAATTTAAATCAGCATGCTTTAGGTTAGCCTTTTTAACTCAAAGAAATCTTTTTCTTTTTCACCACTAGAGGGCAGAGCTTAGAAAAATAGCCCCCACTGTATTCCTTTACATTTCTGTTGCTATTCTTATTGCTGTTGTTTTTACTTCTCCAAACTTGTGGTAGGGTATGCTTACAACAATGAAATATTCTGTATTTTAAATATTCTGTCCTATTAAAAACTATGTACTCATATCCTTATTTTGGAAAATGTCACTCTACATATTCTAGAAGTGAAATCCCCCTACCTTCTGCCTCTGCTAGCTTAAGTCACTTAGAAAATATGAATAATTTAAAAACAAAATATCTAGATGTTTGAAGCCACGTGGAAGATATCAATAATGTTAGATGCTTTCCTTGAAGGAAGATAATATTCCACAATCTAGAATGACAAACATATAGTATTCAAAGGGAGGGAATCAGTAACCTAGGCTGATGATCCCTATAGGATCCAAAGAGAGAGAAAGACATTTCAATTAGGTAAGATTTCATCAGACTCTAAGAATGTTACATATCACTCATCACTTAGTCTCTTTATTTATCTGTAAAATATCTTGAGTCATGGTGATCTCTGCCTTGGTCTTCTTTATATTGAAGTGCTTATTTCCTTTATTCTCTTTACAAGTTGCATTTCTTTTCTGTCCTAATTTCTCCCAATATTCTTTTATACAATCACACTTTTACTTTAAGAAAATATTTTTGAGAGTTTAAAGAGAGTTAAAAGCCCTTCTATAATTTATCACATTACTCTAGATCTAGAGTATGGGATTCAAAATTAGAAATACTTTTGGGGCATTAGACTAACAGTACTTGGTCTCCAATTACTTTAAGCTTGGATTTCCCTAAGACATAATGATGCATAGTGAATAAGAATTGTTTTCTCTGAGTACAGAAAGAAAGGACTGGAAAAGATGTATAAATCTTTCTAATGGTAGTTGTACAGGGTAAAATGCACACAAAAAGAAGAACACATTGCATCAATGATTATACACATACATTTTTGGTAGTTAAAATCTATATTTAAGATTACAAGTTGTTTTATTTAAAACTTACAGCTTCTAGTTTTTTAATCAAACAGATCACAGGGAAATCAAAAGATGTTTTATACTAGGCCACTAAATATAGCAGTACAACATATTGGGTTATGTACACAGATGTGGATAAGACAAACTAAATTATATCTTCTATCTCTGGCACTCAAGAAATTGTATAATCATAATTTCTTGGAAATATCTTTGAGGCTAACACTGCAAAGTAAAGTCAAATAAAGCTGAACAAAACACTGTCCACTTAAGAAGCCTTGATAAGAAACAAGTCACAGATGAATCCTAGAGCTTATTTGTATAGCCTCAACCTGAAAGATGTGTGTAATTATTAGAATGAATGTTGATTTAGGAATTCAAGTCAAATAATAAGTGATACTGTAAAAAAAAAAAAAGAAAAAAGCTTTTCAAAGCACCTTTTTTCTTCATATATACTCCCTATGTCTATTATAAAAACCATAATACTTACTTCGTTGGGTTACATATTGCAGAAAAGGGCCTAGCCCACCAGACATGCAAATTATCTGTTAAATGAGTATTTGTAAAAAAATAAATACAAAATGTTGTATTTAAAATAGCCTCAGGGGGCGCCTGGGTGGCGCAGTCGGTTAAGCGTCCGACTTCAGCCAGGTCACGATCTCGCGGTCCGTGAGTTCGAGCCCCGCGTCAGGCTCTGGGCTGATGGCTCAGAGCCTGGAGCCTGTTTCCGATTCTGTGTCTCCCTCTCTCTCTGCCCCTCCCCTGTTCATGCTCTGTCTCTCTCTGTCCCAAAAATAAATAAATGTTGAAAAAAAAAAATTAAAAAAAAAAAATAGCCTCAGAATTAGACACCTTGAAGAATTTTTTGAAATAAAATTGTCTTGAAAGTGCTCTAGCAAAATTTATGAATAGCATTAAATATGATGCCTCTAAAATATATTTTTTTGGTAATGGGGAAGGAAACTTATCAAACTTATATTACTATTCCAAAATATTTATAAGATTATCACAATTAATTCTAGGGATTAGAATTTTAGCTCATTTACCCCCTGTGTGATTACCATACCATATATAAATCTTAATAGAGTTAAATTTCCTTATAATAACTCTTTGGTTAACTGATTCTTACATAATCAACTTATTTCTAAAGACATGTGTACTTGCTCAGGCAATTGCAAGTATATTGTGCACAAAAGTGACTTCATATTTTTAGTTGTAGATATTAATTTAACAAGTACTGAAAAGAGAGAGAGAATTGAGAGAAAGAGAGATTGAGAGAAAGAAAGGAAACAGTAGTTTAAATGACATAATTAAGGACAATGGCTTCTAAAATAATTGTATATCCTTCCACCAGAGGGCAACATTTGCAAGTCATTTAAAGGATCTCTCAAATGTATTTCCTCACAAGGATATAAACAAATGCAAACCTATCATATTGTTATTGGGTAATATCTTCTATAAATTTTAAAGAATACTATAAAGACAATTATTTAAACAATTGCATATAAAACTCAATAACCAGTCATAGTAAAACAAGCAATAAATTTATTCTTCTTTCAATATGTAAGAAGATACAACTTTCAGAAAGAAGTAGGGTTTTCTATAGTATTGGCATTTTTCTCTTTTCATTATTAACCATTTAGCTCAAATACAATAGAACAATCTTATGGTGAAATAAACAAGGGAATTGTGGCTTTACATCAATGAATAAATTAACAAAAAAAGTCATAAAATTTTACAAGTAGAAGGTATAATAGAAATCACTTACTATAAACCTTCATTTACACAATTAAGGAACCGAAATTTATTGAATTAAATGATTGATTAAAAATTATAAGGATGAGGGGCGCCTGGGTGGCTCAGTCGGTTAAGTGTTTGACTTCAGCTCAGGTCATGATCTCGTGGTTTGTGAGTTGGAGCCCCATGTCGGCCTCTGTGCTCAGAGCCTGGAGCCTGCTTTAGATTGTGTGTGTGTGTGTGTGTGTGTGTGTCTGCCCCTCCCCTGCTTGTGCATTTGCTTTCTCTCTCTCTCTCTCTCTCTCTCTCTCTCTCTCTCAAAAATAAACATTAAAAAAAAAAAGTTACAAGGATGATAATCCACAGAATCAAGACCCAAACCCAGGTCAGCACATTTCACCTTTCATACTCTACACTGTCAATAGTCAAAGTGTGATTTATGAGCAAGTAGTCTTGAAAACTTGTTAAAACTGCTGAATCTTGGGCTCCACTTTAGACCTATTGAATCAGAATCTGTGTTTTCTTAAATTGCGAGAAACTACACTAACTCATGCTCCTTCTTCATCACTGTTTGCATGTCGTCAGGCAATTCATTAAATCTAATTTTTCTTCTCAATAAATGGGAATAAAATTAGTCTTAAGAATACAAGGAATAAATGAGATCATGTAAATCAAAGTCATTCATAATTTGTAATATGCTACACACATTAAATAAATTCAAAGAAATCTCTTATTTTTAATAATTTTTTATAGCTTATATATTTTGAGGGGGGGCAGGATCAGAAAGAAGGAGAGAGAGAGAGAGAATCCCAAGCAAGCTGTGCACTGTCAGCACAGAACACAATGTGGGGCTCAAACTCAGGAACTGTGAGATCATGACCAGAGCCAAAAACCAAGAGTTGGATGCTTAACCGACTGAGCCACCCAGGCACCCCGAAAGCTTTTATTTTTAAGAGTGTTTGAGTAGAGGGGACAATTCTTCTATAAGAAGACTTGTCTAATAATTCCATTTAAAGCACTGTTAAAATTGGCTGGAAGAAGATGGAAGAGGTAAGGGAGGTAAGGGAGTAAGGAGGTAAGGGAGGTGTCCACAAATAGGAAGTCTTTTCCATATGACTAAATTAATACCATATGTGTAACTACTACTATTTTTGCATAAAGAGAAATCTGGTGATCTTAAGGTCACAAAAGTACATGTTCAGTGTTTGAATTTGGGGATCACACATGAAGAGAATCTATTAGATATGTAAATAGTGCCTGAATATTTGTCTCTTATATTGGGAGCTATTAATTCAAGAAAAGCCTACATGGCATTCTTTGGTCTCAGGTGGCCTAGTAACAATTCTTGTAATTTTCCACATATAATATTTTTCCCTTGTTTATGACTTTGCTCAAGATGTCCCCTCTGGCTGCGATGCTCTCCAAGTATCACCACCCCTCCTCACCCAATTCCACTAGGCAACCATCACCTTCTTGGAGCTAAGTTTCTCTTAAAGTATTAAGACAGACAAGGAAACATCATTTCCTGGTTTCTCTTCCATATACTTTCACTCCCAGGCTGGGTCATCTTCTTGTCCAATTTCATCCATAATTATTTGTAATTGTATTTATGTGTCTGTTTCCCATAGCTTGTGAGATCTTTCTGGGAATATTCTCAGAATCTAGTACAATTCTTGGCACTAAATGAGTATTTTTAGAATGAATAAATCAATATTAGCAATAATTCTGATTCAAGTACTTGCCCTGTTATCAAGAGAATGGAGGAGCCAGATGACATTAATTTCAATAAGGTCAATGTAATTATTTTACTCTAGAAACAATGTTTTCATGTTGGATTTATATTGCTTGGTGCCCCACAGATAATCTATAGTGCAGAGTTAGCAATTAAGTTTATTGGTGGTTTAGATCTCTAGTTATTTGAGGTGAAATGTAAGCAGGAGTGCTGAGGAGAATCAGTTTTATATCACCTTCCTAGCTTCACAGATATTTATTTAACTTCTATTTTTTGCATCACTTCCCAGAATTTCAAAATCATGGATATCCCAAAATGAATTTGGTCTATTGAACTTGTTCACTAAAGATTTGAAAAACATACATATTTTGAAAAGCACCCTAGATGAGTAAGGTCCTAATTAACTTGAATCTTTTATTTGGAAGGAGGTAGATTAGTGGGGTTTTTCCCCCTTCTTATACTTGATCATCTTTGGGGATAGATACTATCTTGAGGCATTCTGGAGTTTAAGAAAAATCTGGTCCACTGTTTTATAGGGATATATATTTTAATACATGTTTATAAAAATGAGATAAAGATGCCTCTAATATTCTTTTCATCATTATAATTCATAATGAAATATAATATGACAACTATCAAATTTAATAATGACAGATGGTTTTAGCTACTTTTGATAATCTTTTTTTTTTTTTTTTTTTTTTTTGGCTATCCATTCAGTGTATACACATCCATAGTATAATTTGTTCTATTCAGGGAACATTCTTACATGATTCTCTATTTAGATCCATACTTTTGAGATTTGGTCCCAAAATCCCTAAGAAAAATCTACTCCCCCTGTTGGCCTAAATAAAATCCAAGGATTTTGACCTTGGCAATGTGACTCAAGGGCAATCAGTTTTGTAACCACTTGGCTGAATTGCATCTAAGAGGTTTGTGATTCATGTTAAATGCATTAATAATTAACATTAAGCTAGCATAGCTTTTTGGCTTTGCTTAATGAAATAGATTCATTGATGCTGTACCTATGTATGTGAAAACAAATGTCTTACATGAATGTCTCTCTATAATTCTGTTTTAGGGGAAGATGGTACAAGGAAAAAATCACATTTTAAAGAAATGTAAGCAATTTCAAATAAATCATGAAAATATTAATGATAATTTGTTGACAAGCACAAGATACAGCCACAAATTTTGTCAGTATATTGATATTTCCATCGTGTGTGGCAAATTAGTTAAGCAAAGAATCAAAAAATTCCAAGGAATTTATATTAAACTGTCTATATTTTATTTAACCAAGGGCAATGAGGTTGCAGCTTGTCTTTTCTTTCTTTCTCTCCCCTCCTCCTTCCCTTTCTGCTTTCCTCCTCTCTTTTTCTTTCCTTTCTTTTCTTTCTGTTTTTCTTTCTCTTTTCCTTCCTTCCTTCCTTCCTTCCTTCCTTCCTTCCTTCCTATCAGGAATTAAAACAAAACACAACACGTGAACAATGTAATTATGCATTCTGTGTGCATATGTTTTATATCCAAGGGAGCCCAAATGCCCCAGAATTCCACAAACATAAATGAAACATGTACTCTTCCTTCCCTGCAACATTGTCAGAGCTGGCGGTAGTGTGCTGGGCAAAACGTAGGAAACTAGAAGTAACTTGTCAATTTTTAATTAAGTCTTCCTCCCTTGAAGAGTCAAATGCACCATTCTCCCTGCAAACTCTGGAGATGATGACATATTTCCACTTGGTTTCCATAGCATCCATTCCTGAAGATCCCCAGAATGGTCTTTGGTCAGGGCGACCACCCAGCTCCCCAAGAAAGTTGGCAACCTGGCCAGCCAAAAGCAGCTTTCCCTTTTCCGGAAACTTACTCTGTCCGTGGTGCTGAACAATTCTGCCGAGACGCGCCCTGAGGAGCGCTGTCAGCCGCGCTGAAAAAATCTCCCCTGACGCTGCCCAAATCAGAACTGTGTATCTGTTATTTACTCACGTCCTCAAAGAGCAGCAAGCTTTCTCCATCTTAATTCGACACTACCGCAGAGCAGAGTTGCGCCGGCGTGATAGGAGGAGATCATAGGCAAGGAGGAAAAACTAACATCAGCATTGCTCACCTGAGACCTCAGATGCTCCCATGAGTTTGGAAGTGCTCTGCTTCCTACAGCAAAGACACCATTAAAAAAAATACTATTCTTCTGACTTTGCTTTTACACAAAGGTTCTGTGGTATTTCCGCCTTTCGTTTAAAAGCCAGAAGATTTGGCAGCAATAAGGTTTTCAAAATCGGGAATTTGCATTGTTTTTCAGTGGACTGACTTCCAGGACAAGGACTCATCTGCACCCGCCCAAATACCATGGCACTGCGTGCGCCCTTTGCCACCGGATCCTCCCCTTCCAATGAGACTTTCTGATTGTGTCTACCAACTCTCCTATTAGGAAACCCGTGGGTTGCATGCAGCTATTCTGTTGTATTCTCTTTCTCACTCCCTCCCCTCTCTCACTCACACTCTTGCTGAAGGCACACCAATACCGTTCTGCTGAGAAGAAAAAGCCCACAACTACCTTAAGCGATTAAGACAATATGCGCAACTCTCGCCTTTCATAGCGATCACTATACAAATCTGGCAAGAGCCAACACCAGTCTTTGCAAGAATGGAGTCGGTAAAACAAAGGATTTTGACCCCAGGAAAAGAGGGGCTAAAGAATTTTGCTGGAAAATCCCTTGGCCAGATCTACAGGTAAGAGAAACCCATATTTGCCTGGGCAAACCCATATTTGCCTGGGGCTCAGCATGAAAAAATCTGCAGGGCTATTTCCGTAAACCCTGCTTGCTTTGAGAGGTTGTAATATGATCGGAAAGTCTTTTTTTGTTGGTTGCTGCTATTGCTCAAGCGGGGCTGCTCTGGAAACCTGCTTATTAATTCAGGAATGTTGCACTAAATGAACCTGTGTGCTGTGTGTGTGTGTGTGTGTGTGTGTGTGGTTTTTGTTTTGGTACCTGCAGATTCTCATCCTTTCCTACCCGGGATTTACCCTCTTTACAATTGAGAAATGACCAGCACCTGTTCAAAGAATCTTTCTTTTGGTGCTCATAGTGACAACAAATTCCTTTAATGCAGACACATGAATTTAGAAAATACAACCCTCAAAGAAATCAACCAAGAAATTCCAAAGAGTAATGGCAGAAAGAAATTTAGACCTCAGCTTTAAAACAACTCAAGTAGATAATCTCCCAGTGGAATCTTCCTTCTGTGCTGAAGGAGGAAGAATCAAAATATATCAATAATTAATAGCTGAAGCATTTCCTCTACCCAAATCCAAAACAATATATATGTGCTTTAATTATTTGACTTTTCTGAGAAGTCTATGTCTTGCATGGCAAATGTCAGTGTTTATAAGAAAAAGCATAATGACTTTGAAAGTACTGGCAATGATTTAATTTTTTATCGTCCCTGTAGTCAATGTACTAATTATGCTGAAAATTTTGCAACTTTAAATTATTTTAAGAATATTATATGAGTACACTTTCCTTAATAATATGAGCAAAATCAATAAGAGAGGGCAGAAACAGAAGGATAAACGATTCCAAGAGAGCGCTAATTTTCACATTTGGGAAAATGAAGCCCTTAGAAGTGTAGAGAAAATGTACACAAAATGACCAATGCACTTCCTGATTTTCCAAATCTCTTTGGATCTGGTGGGCTTCATGTAGGCACCTCATCATGCACCTATGCGGCAATAGATACCGCAAGGGCCCTGCAGTCCCGCAGCTGCCCTGGAAAAAAGCTCTTCTTTCCCAGCTCAATTGCCATCAGGTGGGGAGTTCAGGTGCATAGTCCAACTTTGCATATAATAGCCTAGGAAGCCAATGTAAACAACAAAAAAATTGAAAAGAAGAGAAAGAAAGAAAGAAAGAAAGAAAGAAAGAAAGAAAGAATCACATTAGTTGAATTTTTTCTCCCAGAATAAATTGCCATGTGTTCTGACTTTGAGATTGAACTTTAAAAATACAAATTAACATAGCTGCAAAAACCTTTATGACTTATTCCCCAGGTGGTATTTTGTGAAATTTGGAAGTCTGACATTTTTTTTTTTCTGGTAGCCTCAAATTGTTTGGCAGTCAGCTCCCAACCTGTGCATTCTTGGAATTGATCTTAAAATTTCATTTGCTTTACTCCCATGTATGAAAATAATTGTGTGTGAATATATCACTTAAAAGGGCACACAGAAAAATAAACTATACAGTGGATTGAAAAACATCTGCAAACTGTAAACGGAGAGGTTCTTTGTTTAAATATCGAAAGTATCCATCCCAAGAGTCCACAGTAATTGTACTGTTCACATTCATTCTCTCTCTCTCTTTTTAATAGACATTTCACAGATATATCGTGGACTAGCATAACACCCTCAGCTTTTAGCAAAACCATTCCATCACTCCCCATTCCCCTTCTCCCTTCCTCCTCCCCTCAAGGACGAAAACCTAAAAGGAACTGAATTTTAAGGGTGAAATCTTGTGAAATACTATGCAGATTAAAAAACACAAAACAAAGCAAAAATTTGAGATCTACTGTGGTGTGGGACATCTTACCAGAGTTGATTTGGGGCACGTCTGTGTATCTGGAAGTCGCATTTTACGTCTTTGGAAATGTGCCCAAGACATTTTTCGGTGTTTGTAACCTAGATAGTAATGACGCAAGATTGTGAATAATTAATTATTCATGTTCTGGCAGTAGGAAGCTTAGGTGTCGGCCATATGCTGCGGAGGCCTTTGTTTCAAACTCGAGTGACAAGGAGAAGAAAGTAAGATGTGTAACGGGAGAGTAAACGGTGAACAGGCACCCTGGGACTGGAGGAATGGGCAATAGAATGCGTGCGTGACACTCTCAGAGAGCGCTCACAAGACCTTCTCCGCGTGGGCGCCGGTCAGGAGCGGCCTTAGTCCCTGGGGGTCCCCGCGCTCAGCTAGGAGGCAGGATCGCGTGTCTTTAACCCAGAAGGTTCAACTTTGCTGGGAAGGAAGGGGTAGCGCGGGTGCAGGTCTGAGCTGGGCTGGCCTGCAGAGCACCGGCCCTCGGGAAGCTAGTGGCTGGATAAAACCGACCATCGCCGGGGGTAAAGCACTGCAGGTGGGAGAAGTCTACACGGTTGCTGACGAGGCGCCGCTCCAGTAACCCACTCCCTCCCAAACCACAGGCCCTCGGAGAAAGTTAGGCCCCAATTGCCTGTGTCTGTTAATCCAACCCGATACGGGGTGGATCCCGAGGGAATGCGGGCTGGGTGCCACGGGCCAGACGGCATTAAAGTTGAAGAGATGCTGCGGCAGGGAGGGGGGCTAGCAGGAGGCTGGAGAGCCGGGGAGGTCCCGAAGCCTGGTGGCGCCCTAGCACCCTAACTCCTGAAGGAGTCGAGCGAGGCAGCGCCCCTCCCCGCCCCCAGCCCTGACGGGTCCTGGGAACTGGGATGGGTCGGCGTCGGGGGTGCCTAACCCGCCGCGTCCTTGCTTTTCCCCCGCTCTGCCACGCAGGGTGCTGGAGAAGAAGCAAGACACTGGGGAGACCATCGAGCTGACGGAGGATGGGAAGCCCCTGGAGGTGCCCGAGAAAAAGGCTCCACTGTGCGATTGCACCTGCTTCGGCCTGCCGCGCCGCTACATCATCGCCATCATGAGCGGCCTGGGCTTCTGCATCTCCTTCGGCATCCGCTGCAACCTGGGCGTGGCCATCGTGGACATGGTCAACAACAGCACAATCCACCGAGGGGGCAAGGTCATCAAGGAGGTGGGCAGCCGCTGGCCGTGTGGGTTCGCAAAGCCGCCTCACCTGTTTGAGCTCCATTTCCCCCCTTGAAAGAGGAAGGCCTGAATGCTCGCCAGCCCCCAGCTAGCGGTGCGCTTCTAGAATAGGAATAGACCGTGATAGCTGTTAAGGCCTCCCTTTTCGCTTCCGCTCTCTGGGCCTTCCTTTTCTCACCTGCAAAGTGGAAAATAGCATATAGCTCACTAGCTTCTTGTCAAGAGTGACTCCATACCAGAAGTTGGTGCTTACTAATGTACGCTAAATTTAAATCGAAATATTTTTCTTTCACTCGGAGAAGGAGTAAGGCAGCATATCAGTGATAATGTCTCCCTGATTTCCTCCAATTCCTGCCAAACAGTCTTAATAATAAAAATGAAACAAAACCGAAATCAGATCAACTGTGAGCATATGGGCAGTTTCCACCGAAGGGCCTTTAGGAATTGTCCACTTAACTGGTGGAGAGAAAAGCCAAGCTCAGCAGTGCCTTGAGGTCACCGGTCATCGAGTCCGGTAATCTCCTGAAGGGTGTGTCGGGGTGATGGGTAGGGAGAGGAAGGTCAATGTCAAAGTCACTGAAACCTGTGGGTCTAGACATCCAGTTCAGGGATCTGAGCGACCATTAACAAGGCAGAGCGGGGGTTAGGGGGGAGAGAAATTCGGGAACTCACTGTGGATGCGAAGCTGTGAGCGCCGCTGGTCCCCGGGTATTCCCAGAGACCCCGCAAAGCAGATTTAGTTTCAAAATACTACTCAGAGACGAAAAGGATCCTCAGTTCCTCAGGAGGTATAAGCCCTCCTCCGCCTTTCCGATGCAGATACTTAAAGGTTCACCCAGGCTGGCGAGGGCGGAGTTAGGCCTTGACCTTCACACACACCCCTCTCCAGCTTTTCTGACCACCCTTGAGGAAATCCTCCTCTCCACTGGCCACCCCCACCCATTCCCCAGGCTACTCCAAATTTTGCCCGCCTACGCCCATCCCCATTTTGTCTGGAGGATCCTTTCCTCCAGCTCCTCCGACCTCCTCACCTTCCATCCCAAATTCCCCACCTTCCTTCCTCAGAATTTCCCTGGTTGGATTTCATTCTGGAAGAGACCCCACTACTGCTTTAGTACTGGCTGGCATCGGCTAAACGGACCCCGGTCAGGGGTCTCTGTCCCCAGCCAGCAAATGGAATCTCTTCCTGGGGAGTTCTAATTTTCAAAACTGGAGCCCGAAGAACTCCTCATTCATCGAGGTGATCAGATCTGGCTGACAGTAGTTGGGGAGCAAAGCCAGGGCGTCCAGCTTCGCCATTAACTGCAATACATTTCAAACGAACACAGTTTTTCAGTTAAAAGAAGCATTTCTTCTCCATAAGAAGGTATAGACTCAATTTTGTTAGAAAACGAAAATTCAGCCACCTCCAACCCCAGAATGCAGGGAGCACCCCGGGGATTGAGGGCTCCTGAGAGTGAGTCTGCAGCCCAAACACTGACTCTCCTCTTTCCCTCCACCCCGTTTCCCCTGTACCCCCCATAGAAGGCCAAATTCAACTGGGACCCAGAAACCGTGGGGATGATCCACGGTTCCTTCTTTTGGGGCTACATCATCACCCAGATTCCGGGCGGCTACATCGCGTCTCGGCTGGCAGCCAACAGGTAACGCGTCCCCAGGGCGGGGGGTAATGGGGCTGGTACCCTCACAAGGGGCATCAGAGGCTGGGGGCAGGGACCACAGCCCCGCGGGGATTGGAACTCTTGGGCGAGGTCATCTGGTCCGCTGGCACCCCATCTCTCCGGGCTGGAACTGTTCGTGCCTCGGTCCAGAATTAGGCACCCAAAAGGATTTGGGATCGCCAGGCAGGGCCCTAGTTGCCGCTTTCTCTCTGCCCTGGCTGAGCCAGCTTTTCGCCAAATGGTCTACGTGCCTTAAGGCCTGGTAAGAGCTGAGGCCAGGCGGGGTGTGGCCGGGCCGGGACTGAGCGGCTGGGTGCACAAAGGCGAGTGTGTTGGGGGACGTCACGTGCTGCGCTCTCGGCAGGGCGTCCCTCGGGTGCCCCGGCTCCCTGTGGTGCTGACCTCCCGGCAGGGCGCATCGAACGCCGGGCCACGGAGCCCGCCCAGATGGTGCTCTGGGTCTGAAGGATTTGTTTCTATGGAGGCAGGCGGGATTTCAGGCGCCGGGGGTGCGATTCCACCTGTTAATGAGCTCCAGCGAATAGGGGCGGGGGTGGGGAGGGCGCTCAGCTGAGTCCCGCGGCCTCCAGCAATGCAGCGGTGGCTGCAGTCGAGCTCCTAGCGCCAGCTCTGGGAATGCCGTCGGGGTCAGCTGCTGAGACACCCCAAAATATGGGGCATAAGGACTGATAAGGTTTGGGATACCAAGGAGCACAGCCTGGCCACTGGAGGGTGAAAGGCAGCTTTATTTGCTTCCTTGTGTATATTAAGATGAATAAAACCAAGTGCTCCCTAAGTCTGAATTGGAAAACTGACAACGCAAGCACTCACGTTTTCAGGTATCGCTTCGTGAAGACTCCAAGTTAAAGACTTCCGGTCTTTCTTCAGACCTTGTATCTATGACTTCACCTTTCTCCCTCCCCTCCAAACTCAGATTTTCTGAGGAAGAAATCTTGAACGGGGCACCTCTCCAGTCTTGATCTCTTCTTTGCTTTTGTAAACTGGTCCCTCCTCATTTCTCAGTAAAATCTCCCACGCCTCTTCTAGTGGCTTTTGTCACCTCCAATTCCATTCACCAGCTGTGACTTCCTGCCCAAGACTTTTCAGTCTGCTCCAGAGCCTAGGGAAGAATTCTTGGAAATTTATTTTAGGTTTAACAATCCTTGGGCCAGAATTTTTGAACATTTTTTCAAAATGTCAAAAGAAGAGGGCAGAAGATTAGGAATAGTACCTTTTAAATATCATCTTTACCTTGGCACCACGATGGTTAGCACTCAGACCCAACGGGAGACAAACCAGTCTTTTAAAAAAGGGATCAGTGTGAAATTAAAACCATTAGCTATTTACAAAGCCCAATTCTATAGATGAGATAAATCAAATTGAAGAAAATATGTCATTAAATAGTACTGGTAATGTAGTAATGAGCGTGTTACATTTTTGGCTTTCATATCCCTAATGTATAGTGTCTTGAATCTTTTTTTTTCCCCTAAAATTTTTTTTAAAAAAATATATACTTCCCAGAAAGATAATTCAAACCTACATATATAAGTATTTTCACTTCAGGGGAAAAACAACCGAAAATTCACACACACACACACACACACACACACACAAATGATACAGCAAACTCAATGTAATGTGAAGTGAAACTATATTATGACTGTGCCTTTAAGTTTTTTTTAGAGTCAAAACCTTCAGCTTGCCAATTGTTAAAATGCTAACATTTTCCTGCCAGGAAAAAACACCAGGGATGCCCCAGCTTTCCCTCCTTGTAACACTGGGAGGTCAGTAAACAGGTTTTTCTGGTTAACAAAACAAAACAAAACAAAACAAAACAAAAAACCAAAAAACAAAACAACAAGCTCATTGCTATCATTTGTGTTATGTTTATTAAAGACTAATGCTAACTCAGGTTCTAATTGACTTGATAGATTTTCCTTAAAGGAAACAATTGTGAACTTGAGAAGTTCTATTTGGATCTGAAATGGATATTCAAGGAAGAGAAACTTAATATTTTCAATGTCTTATGTCCTCCAAGACTGAGAAAACTAAGTTAAAATTTATTGTAAAATACTACAAACGTATGGAAAATATAGAGTAACTTCCTTATCAGACCTTAGGATTTTGACATATTTGCTTCATTTAAAAAATATAACAAAACATTACAAATACAGTGGAAATTTTCTGCGAAAACAGGTCTAAAAGATATATAACATTTTCTTTTCTGATGAGAAAACTACTGTATAATAGGTAATAAAAATATATTAAAAATAAAATTTAATAAAAATCATAAATAATTTAATCACACCGAGACCCTATTGTTAATATGTTGATAAATGTCCATGTAGTCCTATATATGCTACATGGAATTTTATTTTGGAAAATTTTTTTTAAACATAAAATCTGAAAGACTTTTATAATTGGTTTGAAAGATGTACATTTCCTATGATGCTACCTTTTTAAAAACAGTAAAAACAACCCAGCAAGACCAGTTTTCCACCTACAGATATGGTGTGCCCATTCAAATAAGCCTCTCCCTATAGATCATCTAATAGTAGAACAAGATTTCCCTTGGGGGGTGGGTACGGGGATAGAGTCCTGTCTGTCTAGGTATAAAAGAAGCTCCCTTTGGAAAGTGTTTGTCATCACAGTCATGGGCAGGACTAGAGTAGAGGAACTGAGGTGTGTGGAGACTGCTCCTCTAGAGAGAAGAGCTCCTGGCTATGCCCCCTGGCAAATTTCTCAATGAAAAACCCACAGCAGTGATTTTGCCTCTCCATTTTGTGCTTTAAACAAAAGCAGCAACACCCTTGGTCAGAATACAGATACTTGGTCCCTTTCTGGTCAAATTTCAAGTATTCCTGTTTTCCTCCTCATTGAGAGACAAAGCCAGGGGAGTCAAGGGGAGAGAAAGGACTCTTGCATCATGTTTTCCTTTGTCTTTGTCTTAAAGGGCTATTGCACATTGTGGGCAGGAAAATTTAGTCACCTCCATGGAGGGCTTTGGGGTGAGGAAGCCAAGGAGGAATCCTTACAAAATCTGTGGTGTTTTTAGATGAGAACATACTTACTACACGGATAAAAATGCATCGGGGACAAATTCATTTTACCTTTAAACAGTCCAAGACATGGTCTTGCAGTAATCCGGATAATTACAAATGTGGAATTGCTAAGGATTATTTTTTATCTTGCATATGGACTGGTGAGGAACCTAGTCAAGTACTTAACAGGAGACACAACAGAATTTTGACCAAAGACATAACCAAAGATGGCCAGATTTACCAAAGAACATTTGGTCAACGTTATGTTTTTCATGGCCGATATTGTCTTCACAAAGGCTATTCTTTCTGTCTAGGGGGCAATATTATTTAAACCTATTTATTTATTTATTTATTTATTTTAATTTTTAATTTTTTTTAACATTTATTTATTTTTGAGACAGAGAGAGACAGAGCATGAACTGGGAGGGTCAGAGAGAGAGAGGGAGACACAGAATCCGAAACAGGCTCCAGGCTCTGAGCTGTCAGCACAGAGCCCGATGCGGGGCTTGAACTCACGGACTGCAAGATCATGACCTAAGCCGAAGTCGGCCGCTTAACCGACTGAGCCACCCAGGCGCCCCTATTTAAACCTATTTAAAAATTTTCCCTCTCCTGCTCCTGTCCTCTTGATCTTCCAATGCTGATTTGGTTCTTTACAGAGCACTTATTGCCAGCAGTCATACAGGTATTTTACTTATCTGTTTTCTCCATTAAAATGTAAGCTCCATGACAGCAGGCTGTTGTGTCCATGTAGTTCTTCCTGCTATATCCCTGGCATTTCACGAGTGCCTGGCCCATGACAGACACTTGTTGAATAAAAGTGTTTGGGATTAAAAAATTTTTTAAAGGCAGTATGGTATAGTGGTTAAGATACAGGTTCTAAGCACAAACCATGTGGGTTTAGACTCCTCAATGTACTATTTAATAACTGAATGACATAAAACATTATTCAACAACTCTGAGCTTCAGCTTATATTTCTGTAAAAGGGGATTAATCAAACTACTTACCTGATATGAGTATCATGACCGCTAAGTAAGAGAATCCGTGTAATGTTCTTAGAAGTGCCTGGCCCGCGGTAATTGTTGGCTGTTACCATTTATTATTAATAACGTCCTGACTTCAGAAGAAAATGAAAGAATAAATAATGTCTTATGGCCATTCAGTATTACTCATGTTTAAATCTGTCTTAAGCATTAGTAATGCAAAAGGATTATTTCTATTGTGATACAATGTATCTTTTCACCTGTTAGGTTCTACCTTTAAAATTATTTTTCCATATACATTATTTACAGCTAAAATTATTGTTCACTGAAAATGCCTTACGTCTCATTTGAAGGACTCTCTTAAAAGAGCTTTTCGGCCAATGGTATAGACAGTGCTAGTAATTCAGCGCATTCAGTCTTTGAATTCTAGTCAGGCATTATACATACACTTAGAGAAATCCTTTTAAGTTTGAGGGTAGACTTCTCTGTTGATAGTTACAATTTATTTCCCCCTACGCCTATCCTTTATCTAAATAGTGTCTGATTCTGGTGCAACACTGTCTTTTCAGGTATTTCCTGGGTTTCTAGCCTGACTTTTGCTAAGGAAAAAAAAAGCTCTTTGTTTGAATTAAGAGATTGAACAGTGGACTTCGGCTAACAGAAAGAGCCCATAGTAAAGTGGAATAAAGGTCATCTAATCCAGTCTTCTCATTTAGAGACCAGGAAAGGAAACAGAGAATCAGGGATCACAAGATCACCAAGAGTTTGGGACTAAAACTCAGGTGTCCAGGAATGCATGACCTCAGTCTATCTTTACACTGAAATTTAACATCTCTGCCTGATACCTTGTGCTTCACCACCAAGTTCACTTTCAGCAGCAAGCTGAGCCATCTGCTCTCTCAGTGAGTGCCTACAATCTATCATGCCCCAAATCCAGGACAGAAATCCAAGAATTAGAAGGAGAAGTCTTTAGCAAGCCCAAGGGATCCTTAGATTTTGGTGGTAGGAAAAACATACTGTATTTGTGTGTGTGTGTGTGTGTGTGTGTGTGTGTGTGTGTTTGTACGGATTCCCGAATCCATATGAATGATTCTGTTCTTTTCTTTGCAAAAGACAAAACCCAAACTTGGTAACGACTTAAACAAACGACTTGTGATTTAGAACTTTTTCTCCCTACCTAGCCCTTTGGCAGTGTGGGCTCCTGCAAGATTATAGAGGTTTGAGCATGACTGGGGGTGGGGGGAGAGGTGGGGTACTTTAGACCTTTTGTCTGCAAAAAGGAAGGGATTTTTCCTTGGGATTTTGACTGATACAACTTAATTCATACCAAAAGAGAGAATGGTTTATACTGAAAAAATCCACAAATTCAAATGCATGGATTTTAAAACTGTTACCTAATGTTGAATTTGCAATTATAAAAACGAAATCTGGTATACTTTAGGTAAATATTCTGACTGGCCTGATTCTGCAAAATTCTCATGTGGGAGGGATTTTCAGAAAAAGAGGAGTGAAGATATTTTAAACTCAACATCTTCATGTTTTAAGCCCAGAAAGGAACAATTTACAGGTGTTATTCTTTTTCTTTCACAGAAATAAAACACTGAACATGTACTTTATTTACTGGAATAAGCATTGGAAATGAATTCTTAAGCATCCTTACCAAGCACATATACAAACGTTCTCTGTCTACCTATCATCCATCACCATTTTTTCTTCTCTACTTACCTGTCCATTGCTACCTCTATTGCAAGCAGGGGTTCATGAACCCTTCCAGTGAGAAACATTTGCAAATTCCTTTTGTGTAAGAAAATAATTCAGACTATGAACATAAAGCTGCTGCAAGAAACCACCATCCTACTGCGGTGGAAATGGTTTATCATCATCCAGTCCTTTAGGGCCAGAGGTGACTCTATTTCACTCATTTAGCAGCCTATCAAGCATCTCGCCACCTTCCTACTGTGGGTTCTCTAGGTTATGTGTCTGGGGCAACACGGAAGAGACCTTCCTTTTTCTGACAAAAGAAAATACCCTTTGCACAAGACAAATAGACGGATTGAGAGGGGGAGGGGTCCCTAAGGGCTTGCACGTGTTTTGCTGGCTTGAGCTTCTCTTTCCTTCTATTCTCTCCTCTCACCCTTTCTAGCTCTGGCTTCCCCTGCGGCTGCCACATCCAACCTACTGCAGTGCAGAGGCAGCCTCTAGAGGGGAGGGACGTGATTTTGAGGGAGGAGAGAGTCAGGTGGGCAGCTGGTAGAATGATTCTCCCGCTGCCATATGCCACTGTTGGGGCTGTCTCATTTCTCTGTCATGAGTGATGAAGTCATTTTTACAACTTAATGATGTACCAAGGGACCCAGAGGGCTGGCTTGTGCTTGTGTATTCCTTTTTAAATATGGGACCGGAGCATCAGATGTGACAAAGGGAGGCGCCTGAGCCCTGATTTGATTATATTAAATAGATTAAACAGCCTGAATCAGTCTATTCTTACAGACCCTCTAGGAAAGGATTAGTGCCACACCTGGGGTGAGGAACACTAGTTCCCTGTTAAGGGACAAGCCACTGCCCAAATGGAAATGGATTGATTGATTCCGGGAAAATGGATAGCATCTGTAGGAGTGACAGGTCACCAGTGTTCCTGTCATCTCTTCCAGGAAAATCCTTGTGGGGTGGGCTTGGTTGGTGAGGGTGTTTGTGGCTGGGGGGCAGAGAGAATAATATGACTGAGGATTTCACAGCTAACTCACTCTGGACCACACTGAATATTAATCATCAGACAGCGGGTGATGCACGTTTTCAGCAAATGCATTTGCTTTTCCAAACATTTCTGTATCAGGGTACTATATGCTTTTCAATTTGGGGAATCTGTTTAGTAATGCAGAGCCTCCTACCACACATACATACACACATGTATGTGCTCACAGGTGCACACACATGTATGCACACACACCAGTGTTCTTAAAATTATTCTGTGTAAGAGAATATGATCATTTCACACTGGAAGACAAAGAAATGTGTGTGTGTGTGTGTGTGTGTGTGTGTGCATGTGTTGTAACAAGTAGAGGAAAAACAAGTAGAAATTAGGTTTTAACTTGAAAATAGGCAAATTAAATTCATTTTAGTGTGTCATTTGCTGCAGGGGAAATCATGAGGAAAACAACAATTTTAAGTAGCTTTCAAGTAGTTTATCATTTTTAAAAGCAATCTTTTTTTTTAATGTTTATTTATTTTTGAAAGAGAGAGACAGAGAGAGAGGCAGAGCACGAGTGGGGGAGGAGCAGAGAGAGGGAGACACAGAATGCCAAACAGGTTCCAGGCTCTGAGCTGTCAGCACAGAGCCCAATGCAGGGCTCCAACTCACAAACCATGAGATCATGACCTGAGCCGAAGCTGGATGCTCAACCGACTGAGCCACCCAGACGCCCCTAAAAACAATGTTAATAAGCAAATGGCCCTTATTTTATTTCACAGAGGTTATAAAGATGTTCTGTGAGAAATGGAGAGCACCCATCAATTTCTAATCCTGTTCTTAAGACATTGAAATGTTCAGATTTTTCATTTCTTTGCCTTTTTTTTCTTGGCCCAGTTACTGACGCCCATATCTGACTTATATTCACACTTGAGTGGGTTTTTCAGGTAGGACTTTAACTGTCCATTATAAGGAGAAAGACTTTAGGCAAAATGAAATATGCTAGTTGAGATTCAGCCTACTGTTTGGAATTTAAAGTTCGGCAATACTTATCTACTTAATAACTCTATGGCTTGATTATTTGTTAAGTGAAATAAATGGTTTAGTTTATTGCAGAAAATTATTTTGTAATTTGCCAGAATTTTCAATGATGATTTAGTTTTTAGGTGTAGTACTGACATGAATATATTGCCTGAGATTACATATATTGATATAGATACTATGTGATATTCTATAGAACCTACATTTATAATTCAGAAAGTAAAATAATGTATTAAACATGGAAAATGTTTATTTGGGGAAATTTATTTCTATAAATTGTTTTTTTGATGTGAAGTATAATATTTATTTGCCTATACATTATTCACCTTTACTTGGAATGAGTGGTGCATCAGACCTTAAGTGAATTTCTTGACTGACATGGATTATAAAGCAAACAACAAAACAAAACAAACCTGACAATATAAATCAGAAGTCAGTTTACTTTTACAAATGTGTAATTGGTTACCTATATTGAATAGAGTCTTACATTTCTATTCTATAATCGCCATTCGTTAAAACATTCTCAAATAAACTATGTTACTATTTGATGTCATTAAATTTAGCACTTAACCTATTGAGAAACATTGAAAATGTCCCTGACAAAACCCACAATGAAATTTCAAAAGACAAAAAAAATTGTAAAAATGAACCTGGAAAGCAGCATAGGCCTACTGAGGTCAAGCAGTAACACGATTGCTTAATTTAAATGATGGAGTAGAGGACAGCCTTCTCCTTCCCTGTAAAGAGAGTCTAGAAATCTAGCTTTTAGATTAATGTGGGGAAAAATAAAACCAGCCCAACTGAATGGAAATATGGAAGAGACACTCTAACCATGTACAATGGACAGGCCTGAGTGAATATCAGAAAAGCTTTTCCATCAATGTGAAGTAGATCATTCAGGGATAAAGTTTCAACCTCTCCCTAAATAGTACATTTGTATTGGGGTAGGAAGAGAGAGGATATGAGTTATTAATTGTTTTTGTAATTGCCTTAGTTCCCCATTTCAGGAGGCAGATGAAATTGAAATTGAATAGAATACTAAATACATGTGTCACTAAACTTTTTATATACATGATCTTTCTTCCTCATAGAGACTCTGGAAGGCACACATTCTTAACACTTGTTTTACTGGTGAGAGAACTGAACACAGAATAGCCATTATTTCCTCAAATATTACTAGCTGGTAAGAGGAAGAGCTGGGGTATCAACCCCAGTATGTCTAATTTCAAAGGATGTGCTTCTTTTCTAAACACATTTCTCCGGTTAAATACCTTTGCCGTGTGTTCCTTAAAACATTTTTTTAACAGTGTCTTAAAAAATTTCACTGTATTACTTAGTGCTGGGCTAGGTCCATAGGAAAGAACATGGCTGTGGAATAATTTAAAGCTTTTTTTTTTTTTTTTTTTTTTTGCATGAGTTTGGTTTTTACACAAGTCTTCTAATCAGAGGGTAAATCTGGAAAGCCTATTATGGTGGAAACTGCTTTCAGGGCAGCAGTACTATGAGATGCAATTATGTGTCAAAGTTGAAACCAGTGCTAGAGATCATGAAACTCACATGAATATTACGTGTATAGATTTCCTTCTGTTGAGATACCAAAAATATATTCAATGCTTATATTTGTTCTTGGAACATCAAGCCAAACAAACCAATGATTATCAAGCACCATACAATATACACGACTATATTAAATATTGAAAAATGGTAGGATTCTTCAGGAGGACAATATGTCATCTCTGAAACATCACCATCTAATTTAGTTATGAAAGCAGAGCTTTAGAAAGAGTGGTTTCAAAGGCTGATGAGGATGCTGTAATAAATAAAGTATAATGGCAGTTGGTTTCAGGAGATTCTACAGTGTTGTTTAGAAGACTTAAGGATGAGGCCAGGCTGGGCCACATACTTGAATTCAGCAACTATCTCAAGTGAGGATTTATCCACAGGAATACTCTAAATTCTAGTCCATAGCTGCTATCCTACAGTTATTCTGTGAGAGTAACTCAGCTTCCTAGGATTATTAAGATACCAAGAACAGCAGTTCATTCCTACTAAAAGCTCAAGAACATACAAATGGTCAATTGATTGAAAAGGATATTGGGATAACAAAGGTTCAAAGAAGAATCTGTTATCACACACATCTCAGGAAGGGAAGTTATCATTGCCTTCTCTTTACAGTCTTTCTACAAAAGTAACTGAATTGTTACTTCTTAAGAGCATGTTATCTACAAAGCATTCTGCTAGCATCATAGGGGTTGAAGAAGTGAGATAAGGACTCTGAATGTGTTCCCCAAAAGACACAAATAATGCAGGGGGTAAGGGAACATGTGATCTCTTGAGTTAAGTCTTATAAAAGCAATCTACAGTGCTTGAGAAATATCTGAGAGATTAGCTGAAAAAAGAGGTGTGTGTGTGTGTGTGTGTGTGAACGCGCGCGCGTTGGGTGGTTACTAGGGATAGGGTGGAGGGATACTAAGACAGGTATAATTCATTTAGACAATGCTGTACGTTAAAAAAATGTTTTGTTTCCTGACAGATATTTTAGATGGTCTACTGATGCACAGACTGAGAGGCTGATGCAGTTCAATCAATTCTGTATGTCTTCAGAAGGGGAGAGGGAATTTTCAGTATATGTCTTCATACACTTTAAGCTGCTAGAATTTCAAGATGACACGGAACAACTCTGGGTCCGTTGTTATAGAAATAATACTATTTAACTAGGGCAAAAACATTCTGGAAAAAAAAGGCAAAGAATAACAATTCTCTGGAAACTCTATTGAATGTTGGGAAATTCCTGTGTAATGATAGATGATATTTATAAACCATACACACGCTATGAACCAGGCACTGTCCTCTTTCATAATTGACTTATCTAATCTCCATGATAGTCCTTTGAAGTGTGAAAACTTATTATTTCCATTTTACAAATGGAAAAAGTAAGGCTTAGAGAATTTAAGTAATAACTTGTCCAAAGTTACAACTAGAAAGAAATTAGAGTTGGAATTTGAAATCACACACTGTAACTGCAGCTTTTATTCTTAGTATTATGTTGTGCTGTTTTTATATCCCCAGGAAAAATATGGCAGCTGCTCAGTCAATTTGGTCAGTGAGGGCAGTCAAAATTAGGCCAGAGAACCTCACTTTTGGTCTTGATCCCACCATCAAATTACAATTTATATTTTGTAAGTGATATCATTTCTATCAGCAGGTGTTTCCATTCCATTCTTGCCACTCCCCTCTATCGTCAAAGGCAACCCCCCTTTTCTACCTATGTCTACCTCTGTCCATTTTAGGCCTGTCCCCCCACCTCTGCCCCAGATGTGTCCTTTTTGTGATGTCTTTGGGGAATAGCTAGCATAGACCTGCTAAACCAAAGATTCTCAAGACAGGAAAAGTAACATCAGCATCACCTGGGAACTAGTTAGAAATGCAAATTCTCAGGACCCGCATATATATACTGAACCAGAAGCTGTGGCACCCAGAAATCTGTGTTTTAACAAGCCATCTAAGGTGATGATCATGAATGATGAAATCTGAAAATCACTATTTTATACTCTGGAACTTGTATTCCATACTTACTTCTATTTCTTCCATTTCTCTGTTAAAACCTAGACTTTGCTCATAGGAAGACAAAACCCTCTCTAAATAAGCTTCTCAATTTAATGACTTTGGAAAATAGGACAGGAGTAGAATCCTTTTTTCCTCCTCACTGCTGCTATCATCCGTTATTCAGCAAGTTTTTGTCCTTCAAAGTTGTTGTTATTTTATCTGGTGCTGCCAGAACAGTGTAAGTATTAGTTACGCTGCTGTTAGAGTACGTAGAACTTAGCAGTTAAGTATCTAGGATCTACAACCAGACTGAGTAAATATAAACCATAATTCTCCGCTTATATCTATGTGACTGTAGCAAGTTATTTAAACTCACTTGCACGTAGTTATTCTATTGTGAAATAAGGATAGGGTGGCAGCTTTCTGATATTATTGTTAGCTTAAAATGAGAATCTAGAACAGTGACTGACACACTAACAATTCAATAACCATTGGCTATTTATTATTATTTCTACTTGACTGACTCGCATTTATGGATTTATTATTATGTTCCAGGCACCAGCCTAAGCCTTTTAAGTGCATTATTTTTAGTCTGACAGCAGTCCTATGACATGTAATTTATTAATAGTTCTTTGTACAGATCTTAACACCCCTTAAATGCTTATGATATGCCAGACATTCTTCTGGGTGCTTTACTTGTAATAATACATAGGTTCTGTTAATGTCCCCATTTTGTAGACCAGGGATGAAGCATAGTCAGTTAAGTAAACAGCTCAAGATCACTCAAGTAATAAATGACAGAAATAAACTTCAAACCCAGGCCTTAGAATCTGTGCTCTTGACCATTACACAGCTCTGCCCTTTTTTATAGACAAGGAATCAGACACCCAGAGAAGTTACATAACTTTCCAGTTACATAGTTATTAAATGACAAAGCTGGAGTCTTATAAAAATTTCTGTACCATGTTTATGTCACTATTTCTCCTATCACCATTAGTGACTTTGGCACCTTGCTCCTCTGCAATCCATCATCTTGCCTAAATTTACATGGATACTGATCACTTTATGTCTCCCTGGCCTTAACAATCTCTTGCCCCTTAATTCTGATCAGCTTTTGTGTTTACTTCACTTTAAGGGCTTGATCATCAGTTATCTTCTCTAATCACTCTAAGCTACATTATGTCCAAGATGTCATGGACTTACAGACTCTGCTCTTCCCCTCCTTGTTCAATCTGCATTTCCTCACACCCTCTACTAATTCCTTGTTCATAATCTCACCCTTGATGTTCTTACTTCTCTTACTCAGGCTATAGGGTACCACCATGTCCAGCCATTTTAAATAGTTTCTAGTTTCTGATATATAATGAAATCTCTTCCATGTTTTTGAACCTTTGCTGATCCATTCCCTCTTTTTGGAATTTCTCCCTCCTCCTCCACCTTTTTCCTCTTCTTCTTCCTCTCCTTCTCCTTTTCCTTGTCCTTTCTCCCTTCTTCTTTTTTCCTTCTTCCTTCTTCCTTCAACAATTCATCTTCCAAGGCCCAACCTGAGAGTATCCCTATGAAGGGCTTGCTTCTTGGTCACCCCAGCTGGAATGGTATTTTCCCTCTTTTGCTTTTCATTTGTACACCTGTTATGAACTTTGGCTTAAGCTGTCTATTGCTACTTGTCTCGTTCTTTCTCTTACTACACCAAGGGCCATTCTTATGTTTTCTCCTGAGTGCGTAGTAGCACCGTATTGGTAAAAGAGCATTGCTTTTCATGTCAGAGAGCCCTAGATTCCAATCTCCACTCTACTGCTTGCTTTTATCTTACACAATTCTGGTCTCCATTTTCCTATTTGTAAAATGAGAAGAAAGTGTGACTCAGAGAGGTAAGGATTACATGAATTAATGTAGGTGGAGAGTATAGTAATTGTTCTGTAAGGTTTAGCTTCCTTTTCCTCCTCAGCACAGTACCCTACTCTAAATACAGTCTCACAAAGAATTGGAGTGTGAATGCATAAATGAATGTTGAGTGGAGTGGCTGCTTTAATTTTGGCTGTGTGTAGCACAGGAAGAGAAGGTGTGAAAGTTTCTCATACTGGGTAAGAATTTTGATAGATTTTGATGGATATTGATTTGGATAACAACTATATAAAATTTTAAAAAGAAGATTAGGTTCTGAAAAGTCTGATGGATTTCATTTTTAAATAGAAAAAAAGTCAATGTGTTTTCATGATCCAATAGCAACTATAATGAAAAAGGAATAGTATGGGAACTTGCAAGTGGGAAGCATTTAAACATGCCACATGATTATATTATTACAAACACTCTTCAGGGTGAGAGTGAGAAGTAAACTTTGAAAATGATCTATTGGTGTTTTATTTCAGGAATAGTAGCATGAGTTCAAGTAGGTTTGTGAAGATTACTACTTAAATTTACACTTAGAATCCTGAAACACATTACTGACTACATGTATGCATAATCAGATGAAAACCCTAGTGGTAAAACCTACTGGCTTTGGAATCAGACAGACTAGATTTGAACCAGGGTTCTTCTACTTGGAACTGATTAGTGACTTGTGCAAATGATCTCACTTATCTGAGGCTTAGTTTCATCATCTATAAAATGGGTATATTAATAATATCCATGTCATTGGGTTGTTAAGTGGCTATGGATTTTATGGCATGTGAAGTGTTAGCCTGGGGTTTAGCAAGGTGAAGAAGCATTTATTAGATTTAGGTCTAACTATAATGGATGCTTAATGAACAGTTCATAATTGAGTCAGTTCTACTAGTGGGTGATTTTGTCCCCCAAGGGACATTTTGCAATTTTTGTGGACATTTTTGGTTGCTACAACTTGGGGACAAATGCTACTGCACCTAGTGCATAAAGGCCATGGGTGCTGCTAAACATGATACAATGCACAGACAGTGTCCCACAACAAAGAAGCATCTGTCCTGAAATATCAATAGTGTGGAGGTTGAGAAATCCTGAGCTATAGAATGGGTAAAAGTCATCTCTCCTGACATTTCTAGAGACAGCCATATTTTAAAACACTTCATGGGGCTCCTGAGTGGCTCGGTTGGTTGAGCGTCCAGCTTCAGCTCAGGCCATGATCTCATGGTTTGTGGGTTTGAGCCCTGTGTCAGGCTCTGTGCTGACTGCTTGCTTAGAGCCTGGAGGCTGCTTCAGATTCTGTGTCTCCTTCTCTCTCTGTCCCTCCCCCGCTTGCGTTCTGTCTCACTCTGTCTTTCAAAAATAAATACATGTGGAAAAAAAACCACTTCAAATGGGGAGAAAGTGATGGTTGAAAGTTATATTCATAAAAAGTAAACTTCATGCATCATACTTTCAAAAAAATATTGGAAAAGAAGACACACATATTAGATAAGCCTGGATATACACCTTATGGTGGTTTTTGTTTGTTTGTTGGTTGGTTGGTTGGTTTGTTTTTTGGCAAACCTTAGCATGCAAAATTATCACCTGGATTTCTTATTAAAACACAGATTTTCAGGCTTCACTCCCAGCATAGTCTGATTTGGAAACTCTGGTGTGAAAAATCTGCATTTTTAATAAGCATTTTAATAATCTAGATTTTTAAATCTGCAGCTGGTTCATGGACAACAGTTTGAAGGGATTCTTTTGAAGGGCTGAATGGGGTAGATGCATAACTCATACAAACACCTTCAAAAGTGCTGCCGCATTATGTAGCTCTGGTTCTCATTATCCTTAAAGTCTGCAGCAGGGTCAGTCTCTTTAGTATGGAGGAAAATAAGCAAAGTGAGATACAGCTACAGGATACAGCAGAGTGAGTTTGGCAGGACCTAGACAGCCTACCCACATGACCAAAACTTCAGTGTCTTTTGCCCTTCCTGCCTTCATTCTGTTACACAGGTAAAACATTCATACTTCCAGAACAGTAGAAACATGTGCATCACACTGGCCTTTGGAAACAGGCACCATTTACCACTAGGTCCAGGAAACATGCCCTATACCTTTTTTCTTGCTTCCTATCGGCCTTAAAGGAAGCCTCCAAAATGTCCTGGGGTTTGCACACAGCCACGTTCGGATTGCATTTTTAAGAGAGGTTGAAATTCTTTCAGCTGGAAGGTAATAATCAATGACAATACATTTTAAATCAATTTTTATACCAATTTTGGACTCTTATTTTATAAAGGCAGGTCATTGGGATTTTGCATTTCTTTTCTGAAAAAATAAATCCATGTTTGGCAGAAGTTTAATGTCACTGGATGGGTGGCATTTTAATGAGGGAATCATTTTTAGAAATAGAAAGTTCCTCTTTTGTGACAGACATTTAGGAAATAAGTCATTCTTTGACTCAAACCTAAAGATACCTATTCAGCAAACAGCAGAGAGGAAGAATGGAACAAGATATTTACCTCCTGAGAAGCCACTGAGGACAGGCAGATATTAGGTTACATGAAGTAAACAAAAGTATTTGACCTGATCTATGATTCATAGAAAAACAGCTGATCCACTTTAGCCTTTCATAAAGTCATTTCTCAAATTTCAGTAGCTGATTAATAATGACCAAGGTCCCTTTCAGAAACTCCAGGCTTTAACTCTTACACTTAAATGTGCCCCATGGAAGAATCAGAGCTTCTATGAGGCAACAATCTTCACTGAATTCAAGGCTCAGTGGTCGACTTGAGAAAACTTGCACAGGATGTACAAATTAGCTCATTAGAGATAGTGTGTTCCCATACTTCTCTGCAAAAGAATATTTCTAAAGCTACCCAGTTAAGGGAATGTCTTTCTTACTTAGTATGAACATTGTGGAAGATATTTTGAAAACAAAGTGGAAGTTTTGCTTATAGATAGATGAAGGTGTGAGTACCATAGCTAAAGCAATTCTTTTCTGACGTATTGTGTGTATGCACACAGCTAGAGGTGTGCCTCAGACACTATCCCCACTCACACAAAAAAGAAAGAAAAAAATACGTATTAAGTAATAGTTACTTTCACTATAAATACATGTGCTGCTGGATCCGATCATGAGATTTCTCGGGGTATTTAAAATATAATTCCATTCATAACATTTTTATGTATATGCAGCTTTTAAGAAAGTTGAAAATAGTTGTAAAATGTGAGACATAAGCCCATTTAAGCATTTATGATTTTTTTGACAACTTTTCAGTGAATATCTACTATGTGTCAGGCACTGTGCTGTATTGGGGATATAACAGTATACCTGAAAAAAAAAATCCTCTTGCCCGTAAGCAGCTTACATCGTAGACTGAGATATAAACCAAAAACATGTACAATGATTTGTCAAATATTTGCAATTTGTGCTTAGATCTATGAAGAAAATAAATACAAGTAAATATAACTGGATTTCTTGAGTCTTTCTTTTATTTCTTGTGCTTTAATAATATAACATTTCAAGATGGTCAAGGTCTTTATTTGTAGTGGCTAGTCAATCAAGTCCAGAACACATTTTATTCTTTTGGAAAAAGCAATGTACCTTAAAATTGCTTTTAATTAACTTGACCTGAGATATTTAGATCTGCTAACTCCTTTTATTTTTCAGGGTTTTTGGAGCTGCCATACTTCTTACCTCTACTCTGAATATGCTAATCCCATCAGCAGCCAGAGTGCATTATGGGTGTGTCATCTTTGTTAGGATATTGCAGGGACTTGTTGAGGTATGGAACCGCAGGATGACATCATCTTAAGGTTGGCATGTTAATCAGAACCAGCAGGCTATCTTTGTCTTGATCTACAAATAAACATTTTATAAGGTTGTGTCTACACAGTATGCTTAAAAATTGGAAAATTGGGCAATCAGATATTTTGTGTTTAAATAATGCTAAAGTACAACGGTGACTGCTCGTCTCCTCTTCTCGAGAATTGAGTGGTATTAAAGAAATGTTTAATGACTATTTAACTTAAAAAAATAAAAAGGACAAACACTTTTGTTAATGTGCTATGATAAGAATTTTTGAGTCTATCCTTTCCTGGTGATAACCTGAATTAATACCTTTTGGGAGTTTTATACCAAGTCCCCGTTGGACTCGAATCATGATCTGAGTTTTCACTAAAATGTTTCATTGACTATATTCTTTGGGAATTCAGAATTCTCCTGAAGTATAGTGAGAGTAGGTAAATCAGATAAGTATTAAAGCCCTTCTCTCCAAAAAAGAAAGAAAAACTTGATAGGATCAAAATAACACAAAATGGATAATTATTTTAAAGGTCTTAAGTTCTAGATACTACTTTTAGGAAGTGTGAGCTTCAAGGATCTAAGCTTTAACTTCTTCTGTATGGATTCCTTATATTTGGGAATCACTGTATTTAATGCCTCATGAAAAGGCCTCCCACATTCCTCGAGCTGTTCAGAGTTGCAGATGAATGGAGTAATACTTGAGGGTTGGGGAGAATTTGGACAGGTCACTAAAAAGCCATGTCTTACTTGATCTGGGCTGAAAGTTTTTAAGGTGAAATTTCAGGGAATTAGCAAAGAGCTGTGAGTAGCAGCTTTCTCTAATACCTTGGGCCCATTTGAAGGAGATAGCCTCAGAGAAGGGAATGAGCTTATTTTTCTGTTACCCTGCATCCTAAATGGTGATATATATATCTTCCCCCATCACAGGGCGTCACCTACCCAGCATGTCATGGGATATGGAGCAAATGGGCTCCTCCTCTAGAGAGGAGTAGATTGGCAACCACCTCCTTTTGTGGTGAGTACCACATGCAGATGGAATTGTGGTAGGTAAAAGTTTAGGAACAACTTGGATAAGAACTTAAAGTCGATAAAGCACATCTCTAAAACCATTTGGGGTGTGTGTGTGTGTGTGTGTGTGTACATGAGGAAAGGTTTTTGACCACCAGTTCAATTTCTTTAATTCTTATCGGTCTCCTTAAATCCTGTATTTCTTCTGCGTTTTTTATTTTTCTAGGAGTTGATGATCCATTTCATCTAAGTTTTCAAATATATTCATAAATAATTTTATCATAGTCTTTTTACTTTACTTTTTTATTATAGTCTTATTATTTTTATACCTCTTTTGTGTCTTTGGGAAGTAGGTCAGATACACTTGTGTAGTCCTGTATCACTGGCTGTATATGTAGACATATATATGTATTTGTAGGTACAGGGGTAGAAGTGTGCATGTACCTAAGTGTGCAACTATGTGTTAGTGGGAGCCAACCAATAAATGTGAGAGGAAGTCAGAATTTGTATTTATTTCACTTACCTTCCTCCCATTCTCCCTTCTACTTTAGGTTCATATGCTGGAGCTGTGATTGCAATGCCTTTAGCTGGCATTCTTGTACAGTATACTGGTTGGTCCTCAGTATTCTATGTCTATGGTATGTTGCATTTCTCTACAATAAAGTTAAAAGAAATGTATGTGAACTAAAACAAAGTGATAGATCCCTGAATAGACTCCTGCATTTATTCACATTTTCCCCATTAATAATCCTTTTTTCATATTTTGGGAAGATCAAGGAAAATGTCTTATCTTTATGATTCTCCCTACCTTGGTATTTATTGTTTTTAAAAACAATTACATTGCTGGTGGCAATTTTGACATGGTATGACATATATTGTCCTTGAATATGAAAAAAAGTTAGCTCTTGATTCATAGCCAATTAAGAGGAAAGAGCTAGGCAGCACCCACTTTTCTTTCTTTGCTGCTGCTTTCTTAGTTATTCCCCTGACCCTGCCTTATCAAGGCTGAATAGGGGTAGAAAGCTGGAAAACAATAGTGGGGTTAATGCAGCAGTGCAGTTTTGTGATGAAATATTAACTGTCAGCTGCAGCAACAGACATTTTCGTCTTCATTATTCCAGAATTAAATGCGATGAAACCTTCAAATGGAAATAAAAAAGGACCTGAAATTCTAAGTCTGAAGTCCCTTTCTGTTCACTTTCTAACCAGAACCAGAAAGCTGACCCCTTGAAAGTACCCCTAATGTCTCTCTCTAGATTCTTTTTTTTTTTTTGTAACAATCAGAAAAAGAGAAATATAAGAGAGCTGGATTCCAACTGATGTCACTGATTAATACCATCTTTGGATGTGGGCCGAGAATGTGAAATATTAATGAAGTCATGAGGTAGAACCGGACAGTATCTGGCTGCTTCCAAATTTGGCATGATCCATTTCCATTTCAGAATGTTCTCGTCAGAGCAAATTCTTATATTTGCAGAATATTATTTAATATGCTTTATATAGCAGGAGCTCTTATTCTGGTTCAAAAGCCATGGATGGGTTTTAGATTCATGAATGCCCAAAATTATCAGCCATGCATGCATTTGTACATTTTTTCCTGGGGAGATATTTTTATCAGATTTTAATCCATATCTTTCATCAGATTTTCAAGAGTCCATAATTCTAAGAAATTTAAAGCACATGTGTATAGTTTTAAGCAAATGTAGTACAAGTTAGGATGGCCAGCCATTAAATCCTCTGATTTGTGCCTTCATTTAACCCATTACTTAATTGAAAATATGATGTGACAGTAAAGGAAGAATATTAATTTCCACAAAGCACTCATGAAAATCAATCCCATTATGTAAGTTGTATCTCATTTAATATTTATCATTGAATGGTACAAAATTTAGATATTAGATACTCTGAAAATATCACATTATAGCACTTGCCTACTGTGTGTAACAAAAATTAGGTCTTTGAGCCAGCCACACATTCACTATTAATAATTTAAAAATTAGTAAGATATGAACTGAATAGTGGCTTACATTAAAACAGATAATGCATATATAGCAATTAGCTAAATGTCTGGCACTGCAGATGCATTCAGTTAGTGGTAATGATAATTACTACTGAATTACACGAGCTTTCATTTATTGAGTGCTTTTTTTGTGCCATCCACTCTGCTAGTTACTAGTTGCACTATCTCCTTTAACCCTTCTTTGCCACAGTCTTATAAAAAAAAAAAAAGAGTCATCTCATTTTATAGTGGAGGTTTACGGAGATTTCATCATTGATTAGAGCATATATCTAATGAGTGACACAGCCAGGATTTGAATCTGGGAGACCCATATGCCACAACGACTACACTCTACCAAATGTTCACACACTATCTAACCCCCAGTTGTGTTCGCTGTCATGTTTGGTAATGAAGAAAAAAAAAGCACGGCATATCAAAATCTGTGGTATTAAGAAACAATTCTTAGAGATTGAACAAGCAGGAAAAAAGTATTAGAGAGATCAGGAGTATTTAGATTGTTACCCAAAGGATAAAGAACGGTAAGAGGCAAAAATAAATGACCATCCTCTGGGAAACCAGAATAAACCACTTGGAATTTTTTCTTTTATTAATTCTTTAGGTTTACATTGCACAATAAGGGCATGATTTAATAGTGAAAGTGCTAAAGAAAGGGATGGAGAAGGACTTGCAAACAGTTTATTGTCTTTAACTTTCATCTGCCCAAAGAGTGATCCATAGGCAGCAGTGTGGTACTGAAAATGACATGGTATATAGTCATATAAAGTGTTAAATGTTACTACGTTAATTAGAGAATTTTTTAAATGAACGATAGCCACTTAGGCTAAAATAATCTAGATTTTATTTAATAGTCTGTTTACTAGATCTGGAGGTGCTAGTAGGAGAGTGAAAGGAGTATTTTTGTGTGTGTGGAAATACACTCACATATTCATATGGAAGGCAAATAAGAAAAGAACTCAACCTCTTTGAAGACAGGAATTTTGTCTTGTGCACCAAATACCTCTCACTTAGCAGAGTGCCTGGAATAGTAAGTGCTCAGTAAATGTTTGTTGGATGTATGAACATCTTCCAAACCATGCCATTCAATAATTGTTCATTGTGAGTTTCCCGTGTATCACTGTTATTTAATAAGGAGATAAAACCACAGAACCAGCCTTCAGGAAGGTTGAAGTCTAGTGGCATAACACAAGCATAGATGGCTGAAGTCAGCTGGAGAAGCATAAACTCCAAATCACATTCTATAGAATGTGTCTGTCATGAGATTCCTATCATTTTATTCCAGCAAATGATGGTTAACTAAGGACATTTATGATAGATTTTTGCCTTTTTTCTTTTGAACTTTTGCTTGCAGGAAGCTTTGGAATGATCTGGTACATGTTTTGGCTTTTGGTGTCTTATGAGAGTCCTGCAAAGCATCCTACCATTACAGATGAAGAACGTAGGTACATTGAAGAAAGCATTGGAGAGAGTGCAAATCTTTTAGGTGCAATGGAAGTAAGAATTTTATTATGGTGTATATTCCCGTTCTTATTCTTCATCTCACCTCCCTTTGACCAACCAAACTACTTTCTGAGTCCCAATTCAACGAAACCAATTTGGTGTCAATCATGATTGTTTTCTTTCCTCCATCCATATTTTCTGAGTTAGGAATGGTCACTACTTCCTTTACCTATAACTTCTTTTTTTCTTTATCTTTTCTCAATCATCAAATTTTCCCTTGGCTGTAGCTGGGACTATAAACCTAAATAAGCTTTTATAAACAGTTCAACATGATCCATAATTTAAACAAATTCAACAAATATTTGTTAATTTCAGATCACAGGAAATGCCAGATCAGCTAACACAATCATGAAAAGGACTATTATTAGTGTATTGAATTGTCTAAATGTAGGTTTTACACATATCTATTTATGCTACATGTGGTTTAAGAAATCATAAATCATTAGAATGTCAATAATAGCTGACATGAAAATATTCTTAGCATAATACAATCTTGTTATTGATAAAATCTTACAATTTTCAGGATTATTGTTATGAAGATAAAGTATTCATATAACATGAACCCCTTTCCTTATTCTGATTTGCTTTCTTGAATGGAATCTATGGAGACAGAAATGCATTCTGTGTCAATAATGCAAATATTTTAGTCCCTGTGACATTAATATATCATAAATATTAATTGGTAAATAGCCATCTGGTACTATTAAAAACTGGGGAACAAAACTCACGTATTTAGATAGGTGCAATAATTCAGCACCTGAACAGAAACTCAATTTCCTTATGCTGAGAGATAGAAGGCACCATGCATGGCTGAAGAACCAGTGTCTCTTAACATTATGCTTCTCTTTCTTTTAAAGGCTCCTCTTCTCATTCGAATTGTATTTTATTCCAGCAGATTCTCTACTTCATTTGTTAGAGAAGGCCTGTCTTTGACACCTCATCCTAGGTTCAAAGGTCTATCAGCCACTAGTGTTGAGGCCTTTAATGAATAGGAAAAATCCCATATTGGATATCATACAGAAGTGAAACTTCAGTACTTAAAAACAGTATTCTTATGGTAGTCCCATGAATGGGACAGACTGGCATTAGAACTTTCCCCTTCCTGTTTCCTTCTGTAAATGGCCTGATGGTTTCTAATAGTGGCTACTTAGGAAACAAGTGGTGATGTGGGGATGGCGTGGGTGTTGGCAGTGCACTCTGGTGCCCACCAGCAGTGGTCGCTGTGCACAGAAGCTAAATACAGGCTGATCCATGGTGAGTTCAGAATTTAGCCTCAATTTCTAGCCCAAAAATGATCTGATCAGCCTATATTTTCATTGTTTAATATACCTCTTTTACTTAACAGTTCTTGAGAGATTGTGTGTCTAAATCAAACATACGCTTTTAAACAGTTAAAAATTGGGGCGCCTGGGTGGCGCAGTCGGTTAAGCGTCCGACTTCAGCCAGGTCACGATCTCGCGGTCTGTGAGTTCGAGCCCCGCGTCAGGCTCTGGGCTGATGGCTCAGAGCCTGGAGCCTGTTTCCGATTCTGTGTCTCCCTCTCTTTCTGCCCCTCCCCCGTTCATGTTCTGTCTCTCTCTGTCCCAAAAATAAATAAACGTTAAAAAAAAAAAAATTAAACAGTTAAAAATTTAGTCTAAGTGAAAACCAATTTCTGGAAATGACATTAAAAAGAGCAGCTAGTAGCTTGATGAAACAGCATAGATAATCTCAAACTCCCAATTTCCTTACCTTACTGCTTTTCTGAACATAGTATTTACTTCTTACTGATGTTTTATACTTTCCTGAAGCTCCAAAAGAAAATTAAAAATGAGATTATATTCCAGTTATTGTACTTGGACTTTAGTTATTTTTAGCTTTTTATTGTGAACAAATTTAATATATAGCAAAGCAGAAAGAACAGTAACAGAAGCATCCATGTCTCCCCGGCATGGATGCAACAGTTGTTAACATCTTGCCTTATCTATTTCACTTTTCTTATTTCTGAATGATTTCAAAGTAAATGAGGTATTAAAACACTTGACCCACAAATACTTCATATGCCTCTCTAAAAAAATAAAAATCCTCTTTCACAATTTAAGGGCTATTATTATACCTAAAACAATTAAAAATAATTCCCTGATAGTGCCTAATACCTAGATCGTATTCAAATTTCTAATACCCAGTCCCAATATGAATACCTGGTCTATATTCATATGCCCTGTGCAGCTATTTCTTTGGAATCTGCATCCAATTAAGATCACACATTGCAGCTGACTGTATTGTCTTTTAAATCTTTTTTTCCTTAAAAAATTGAATATAACATGTATACAGAAAAATGCATAAATCTTAAGCAAACAACTTGCTTAATTTTTGTAAACACACTTATGAAGCAAACAGCCAGGTCAGTAAGTACACTGTTATCAAAATGGTATAAGCCCTCCTACGACCCCTAACAATTTTTAAGGTATAAAATTAGATATATCTTACATTTGATGAAATATTTTACAACCTGAAGAAAAAAGTTCTTAGCAGAGATGTTCCAGGTCTGAATAATAGAAACACTTTCCCAGCAGGAAAAAGTTATTTACTTTTAATAATATTCTGAAGTTATTTCTCATACAAACATAATAATACAATGCTGACATCCCTGTATTTGACCATTTTTATTACCTGTGAAGTAAGCATATTTATCTGGCATTGTTTTCCCAGAGCATATTGAATTTTAAGAAATTCATCTATGATGTTGTCACTGGATATTTTTATTCAAAGCCACAGCACTCATTATATGTTATTAGGCTGTGTTTTTGTTTTTGTTTGTTTTTCTTTTTGTCCTATATATATTTGTGATCACAAAATATAATTTCTTACTATATTACTTTTAAAGTGATCTTGAAAGGTTTAGTTAGAGTCACAATCAAGACTAGCAATTCTAAGGTTCTATATCCAGGAATAATTACCAAATCTGTGCAAAAAATGGTTGTCTCTTCTTTTACTAATTTGGTCGGTTCAAGGATCCCAACCTCGCGTTAAACAGAGTTATTTTAGGCTATTGTTTCTTCACCAAACTCTATTTTGACATTCAAAATAAGGTCATTGAGAAAGTGCTTGAGAATAGGAGAGACATTTTCAGGTCTGAAAATATTAGTCTTGAGGGGGAGAAGATAATTGCTTTATGTTTGGGCATATAGAGGATCTTTAGGAATATTAGGTATAATTTTTTAATGGTTATCATAAGCAAAACCAATCATGTTTAGGTTGTTAATTTTGAAATGTTTTCAATATCACAAATATCTAATTATCATGTGCCCATGGTGTGATGGGTGGCCACTTTAATCCAGCTGTATACCATATGAGTTTTACAGAACCTTGCACTTTAGCATCACAGAATTTATATTGAAATCCATTGTCTTTCAAGAGAATTTATAGATCTGTAGTCATATTATTGACTTTAGATAGGGTCTAGAATATTGCACTCTTAATTTTTCTTATTTTTCTTCTAACTATATTGGATTTTCAATGTTTTAGATAAGATATTTTGGATACTAACAAGGTCACTGATATGGCAATGATCTTTAGCTAAGTCATGATCTGTCATTGCAAAAAAACGTCTTAGCAACTAGGATCTGTGCTTTTGGAATTGTTTTCTATAAACATAGGATCTTACATATTCCTAAAATGTGAACTATCTAATCAGAAGAGGCTGATATCTTTTTCTTATTCCAATGATTATTCATGCAGCAAAGATTAATTAGACTTGCAATGAACTGTTCATTACCTCCTACTCATGCCCCAACATATACATCCTGAAAATGCGAAGCACTTATTATTCCCATTTAAGTTAGAACATATTTTAAATGGTCAGAATGGCTCTCTGTTTGGGATTTCAGAAATTCAAGACTCCATGGAGGAAATTTTTTACATCTATGCCTGTCTATGCAATAATTGTTGCAAACTTCTGCAGAAGCTGGACTTTTTACTTATTGCTTATTAGTCAGCCGGCATATTTTGAGGAAGTCTTTGGATTTGAAATCAGCAAGGTATGTAAAAATTATCCTGTTTAACTAGTGCATTATTTTTGTGTTCAGCTGAATATTAAGTTTCTTTGCCAACATTCTATCTTCTAAATTTTATAAGTTACTCATTTACGTGTCATCTATTTAACAAATAACTTCTGGGAAACAGACTGAGTAAGGTGTTTGAATGTCTGCTTCATTCAGCTGTCTGCTAGAAACTGCTCTTTGTTGATGGAAATACAGGCAAAATCAGCCTGGTCTCTGCCCTCATGGAACTTATATCTCAGTTGGGGTGGGCAGCTCTGGAGCCTTTCCCCTGTAAAGAAACATAACTTTCTTTAAGTCTCAGATCAGAGATAGTGTTACAGTGAACAAAAAATGGAATTGTATTTATACAATCACCAATCTCTTCTTCAATGCTTTCAAAAATCTGTCTGGCTCTCTTTTCCATGTAAAAGTTTATTTTGATTTGGTCCTGATTGATAGACAAATGGATAATGAAGATGTCATACACAACACACACGCATACGTGCACACGTGCACACACAGTGGAATACTATGTGGCCACAAAAAGGATGAGATTGTGCCATTTGTGACAACATAGATGGACCTAGGGGGTATTTTATGAGATGAAATAAGTCAGACTTTGAGAAAGACAAATACCTTATGATTTCACTCAAATGTGTAATCTAAAAAAACCTAAATGAAGAAACAAACAAAAAGCAGAATCAGATGTGTAAATATAGAGAACAAATTGGGGGTTACCAGAGGGGTGGGAAATAAGGGATGGGCAAAATGAGTGAAGGGGAGCAGGAGATACAGGCTTCCAGTTATGGAATAAATAAGTCATTGGATTAAATGACGCAACATAAGGAACACAGTCAATGATATTGTAATGCCATTGTGTGGTGACAGATGGTAGCCACACTTGTGGTGACTGTAGCAAAATATATAGACTTGTGGAAGCACTTTGTCATACACCTGAAATTAATGTAACATTGTGTGTTAACTACACTCAAGTAAAAGAAAAAAATTTTTAAAAATTCCTATAAACTTAAAAAAAAATCTGTCTGGCTAAAAGATTTGAGATAGCAAAAAAAAAAAGCTGAAAACAATCTTATGTGCCATTTATTCATTTAAAAAGCTTTTGTTGAACATGAGATGTGTAGGATTCAGAAATAAAAACATGGTTCCTGTCCTCAAGAGTTCACAGCTTGGTGGTATAGACGAAAGCAATTAGTTATCAGTTACAGCACAGTATGCTAAATGCTACAGACATTCGTTCGTAGCTGTGAAAATGTAATCATTTTGAGACATTCCGTAAAGAAAAAATGAAAATGAAAATACAACTTCATATTTATAGAAGGATTTGAAATTTACAAGGTCCTTTCATATTCATAAACAACCTTGTTTGGTTGACCAGCTGGATAACTATCATCATTTCTATTGATGAGGAAACAAACTAGGGAAGGTATTTAAATTGCCTACGGCCAAGCTGGTAATATATGCCAGGATCGAGTTGAAGCCCTGAGCCTTTAATTTATGTTTCATTTCCCTTTACTATGCTATTCAAATTCAGGTAGACCCTATGTTCATTTAAGCACTTAGCAAAGTATCTGTTGAATACCATCTCTGCCAAGCCCTTTGCCGAGTACTGAATACACTTGTCTGTGCTGGCAATGGACTTGCCATTTCTCTTCATGTCATTACATACGTCCAGCTGGGCTCGCTATTCATATTATGTCTCTACTTGAAAGACTATCAGAGGCCTGGAATTGAAGAAAACCTGAGTTTAGGAGAAGCTATTCTAAGAGCTCTTTTGTAATCCCTGTTTCTAAGGAAACTGTTTCCTCCATTCCTGAGAAGAATGGCTGCTTTAGATAGGCCTCTTCTCTCTAGAGCTGATCAAACATTGCGGGGTAGCCTTTGGAAGCTCTGAGAGGTGTTATACTTCTCAACAAAGGCTGCTGGAGGTGTGAGTCCATTTTCATAATCTAGGACAAATATGACACTGAGACGCTATTAATAAAGTCAGGTCTCATGAGGAAAAATTGAAGGAGCCAACTGATGTTAATGAAACTGTGTGGTCATTCTGGCCCTGTAGCTCCACTTAATTGAAAATGCTTGAGTAAAAGCAATGATATTTTGCAAAACCTAAATACAATAACCAGATGAGTTGATTTGATTCACTTACTGTATTTTTAACTAAAATTGTAGGTAAATTCTACACACACAGATTGGCTTGAAAATTTTCATTATACTGGCTTAAAATAAGTCACAGACTTCCTTGAAAAATGTGTAAAGGAGGTAGTAAAATAAATAGAACATGGGTTTTGGATCCAGGCTTCCATGGCTCTGAATCCAAGCTGTACAATAAACAATTGATACATAACCTAGTGCTGATGTTTGAATGCTTGCCAGCCCCAATTTTCTCTTGTACAAATAATTCCATTAATATCCTCTTTCAGAACTCAGCAAAATGTAAGCAAACTAAAATATTTAAATGGAGAGGGCTCAGTTGGTTATGCTCTGGCTTTTGATTTCGGCTCAGGTTGTAATCTCATGGTTGGGGAGATCAAACCCCGTGTCAGACTCTGTGCTCACAGCATGGAGCCTGATTGGTATTCTCTCTCTCTCTCTCTCTCTCTCTCTCTCTCTTAAAATAAATAAATAAATAAATAAACATTAAAATATATTTAAAAGGAGGATAGTTTTCTCCAACCTTAGTTAAATTGAGTATCTTTCAGACTCAATGACAAGTATAATAGCTTAATCTTCAGGTAGACTGACTCAGGTAAAGCAGAAACATACACACACACACACACACACACACATACATATATGTATGTTGAAAATGGTATATCAAGGGAAGGCCAGTGCTTGGATTAACCAGTCCTTTGAGAGGTCAGGTTACAAGAGATAACAAGTGACAGGAGACATTGATTCCTTTTGAGTTTCACACTTAGGGGCAGAGAAGAAGTGTTGAGTGGCTGCTCTTTGTTGTGTGGTAACCTGCCAATTTCTGCCAGGACTGTGACACAGGTCAGGAGAGAGGAAATCCAGACTGTGAAGCACAAAGAGCAGAAGCACAAAGAGGAGGGTGCACAAAGTCTAATGACCTGGAGTTTCTATGAAGAACCAATCAGTTATAGTCTATATATACTGATAAACTATATCTATATATAGATATAGCTATCTAAACTCTATCTATCTATCTATCTATCTATCTATCTATCTATCTAAGTATATATATCTAATTATATTTAGATGTAAAAACATTTAGCCTTAAAATAATGAGCAAAGTACTATGTGTTTATCATAAGTAATGATACTCCCAAAAAGTCTTGATCATTCGGATAACATGTGATCGCAAATGATTAATTATGATAAGTCACCAAAAGCTGAGAAGATAGTTGAATAAGTTACTCAAAGTTCTGCAACTTGGCCCTGATGAGCTTGCATACAGAATATATAAACATTGTCTAAGGAACTTGGAGATTCAGTACCTTCAAATATTAAGTCAGCATGCTAAAATATTCTCAACTTCTGTCTCATTAACCTTGAGATTGTTAGCTTCTTGTACTTCCCACAGCGTGTTCCTGAAAGAATAAGTAATAATCATAGCTTTATTCTTTGTTTATCCAAAGGAATAAAATGTTTATTGAGTAGATAGTAAATAGCAAAGGGTGTTCAATTTGAGAACTTTTCAGATGTCTCAAACACTGGTCAAGATGCAGGCCAGTTGTGTGGACTTCAGAAATGCAGGTCACTCTTAGGCTTTGTCTGCCTCTGAATATCAGACACACGGCATACAACTCTACACAAATCCAGCATGGTGTATTTCAGAATGTTTTCTTGTCTGATGGTTTCTCTCTACACAGTGGTTGCTTTAAATATATCTACTGTAGTTAAGAATAAAGAACACTCTGCTTTTTTCAAGGTGCTGTTCTGAAAAGCAATGTTTGCTTTAATGTCAATTTAGCATATACTTTTACTTCGTTCACATTTGTGGAGCCTCTACTAAATGCCAGTTTTTTTTAAATATGAAAATTATTGTCAAATTGGTTTCCATACAACACCCAGTGCTCATCCCAACAGGTGCCCTCCTCAATGCCCATCACCCACTTTCACCTCCCTCCCACCCCCCATCAACCCTCAGTTTATTCTCAGTTTTTAAGAGTCTCTTGTGGTTTGCCTCCTTCCCTCTCTGTAACTTTTTTTCCCCCTTCCCCTCCCCCCTGGTCTTCTCTTACATTTCTCAGGATCTACATAAGAGTGAAAACATATGGTACCTGTCTTTCTCTGTATGACTTATTTCACTTAGCATAACATTGTCCTGTTCCACCCACATTGCTACAAAAGGCCACATTTCATTCTTTCTCATTGCCAAGTAGTATTCCATTGTATATATAAACCACAACTTCTTTATCCATTCATCAGTTGATGGACATTTAGGCTCTTTCCATAATTTGGCTATTGTTGAAAGTGCTACTATAAACATTGGGGTACCAAGTGCCCGTATGCGTCAGCACCCTTGCATCCCTTGGGTAAATTCCTAGCAGTGCTATTGCTGGGTTATAGGGTAGATCTATTTTTAATTTTTTGAGGAACCTCCGTACTGTTTTCCAGAGTGTCTGTACCAGTTTGCATTCCCAACAGTGCAAGAGGGTTCCCGTTTCTCCACATCCTCTCCAGCATCTATAGGCTCCTGATTTGTTCATTTTAGCCACTCTGACTGGCATGAGGTGATACCTGAGTGTGGTTTTTATTTGTGTTTCCCTGATGAGGAGTGACGTGGAGCATCTTTTCATGTGCCTGTTGGCCATCCTAAATGCCAGGTTTTGAACTGAACTAAAAGTATTCACACATGTTAACTGGTTTTATTTGATTTTTTCTTTCTCAGATGGTTAATAGTACTAACCATAAATTGTTAAAAGCCCAGTTTTTTGACTCAGGTGAAAATGGCTCAATATTTGGTTCTGGAAATCACTTGGCCCTTTTAAATTACACTCTCTTCATCAACACAAGAGAATATAATAAACTTTCATCTGGATAAAAGAGATAGAATTAAATGACTCATATATTTAAGCTATTTAGGAGTTATTCACTATCTCAATTAATTATTGTAACAGCCTGACTCTGTGGTTGTGGTACTATACTTATGCCATTGTAAAATACACCAATCTTTGTCTCAAACTTTCAATGATCTAACATGGAAGACGTTTTTATACACAAATAACAGGCTTTTGCCCAGTACTTATAATTTGCCAAGAACTGTACTTCAAATTATACTTAGGGAAAACACTTCCTTATATGTTTATATTCAAAATTTTCTAAGTCCATGTATACAATTAAAATGCATTTTCTTCATACTTCCTGCCTTCATGATGCCTAGAGAAGAGTACCTTGCACATAATTACTGGCCAAAAAATGTGTGTTGAATTGATGCTTCTAGGTTAGATACGAGCTATTTCGTATGAAATTAATACAGAAACTATATACCACTGCAGGACAATGTGACCAAAAGATTGACATTTGACATAGAAAATACCTAAAATTAAAGAACTTATTTTCATTTTCTGGGCTAAATTTAGCTTAGAAACTAACTATGAAACTCATAAGAGATACACATTTAAATTGCACTTAAGGTTTTTAGCCTGATTAAGAATTAAAAAAAATTTTTTTAAATGTAGCCTTTTCCAGCCTTATCCAATATGTTTCTTGTGCCTCTGAGTCTGTCTCTGTCTCTATCTCTCTCTCACTCACTAATGATGAAGTTTTCCAAACACATTTAAGAATATAATGGGATGCCTGGGTGGCTCAGTCGGTTAAGCATCTGACTTCAGCTCAGGTCACGATCTCGCAGTCCGTGAGTTCAAGCCCCCCGTCGGGCTCTGGGCTGATGGCTCAGAGCCTGGAGCCTGCTTCCGATTCTGTGTCTCCGTCTCTCTCTGCCCCTCCCCCGTTCATGCTCTGTCTCTGTCTCAAAAATAAATAAAACGTTAAAAAAAATTTAAAAAAAAGAATATAATATGGGCACATAAATGTGAATCAGTCTGTGATAAGATTCAAGATCATTTATTCATAAACTCAAATTTTACTGATTCATCACACAGAAAAAAAGCATTCTCTTCCAAAAGACAAAAAGTAAATTTACTTAGCTTTTCTCATTTATTCTGTGGAAGTTATTGCTTATTCTAGGACTAAGTGGTCATTTGGAGACAGTATTTTATTTCCTTTCTTTTTCCATAAAGAGTTTATGATGGATTCAGAAAACCAAGACCATTAAGTTGCCCATATTACTTATGGTCACATATATGTCTCTTCTTTTTTTTCCCCTTCAGGTTGGCATGCTATCTGCTGTGCCACACTTGGTAATGACAATTATTGTACCCATTGGAGGGCAGATTGCAGATTTTCTAAGAAGCAAGCAAATTCTTTCAACAACTACAGTAAGAAAGATCATGAATTGTGGTGGTAAGTACATAAGTGATGTTAAGGACATGATTTTGGCTCACAAACTGCTGATCTACAGGAGTGAGTAAATTTTTCTGTGTGTATCAAATATGCAGCACAATTTGTGTCTTCGTTGTTCATTTATAATCATTTCTCTATCTTCAAATTTTCATAATTTCTAGTTTTAAGTAACCACATAACCAACTTTCCCAGTCCACCACTGAAACTGAAGATTGTCTTCAATGTTTTTATTAAAATGAAAGGCTTCAGTAATCCCTGTGCATATACTGTTCTTATTATTTTTAAAATAGACTTCCTGAAGTGGTTTGCTATGTCAGATAGGCATGAACGTTTTTAGCAGTTTTAGCTCATTGGAAAAATTTACACAAATTTGTGAAGTGTTTCTATGTGTTTGTTTCTGAAGGTTTTGGCATGGAAGCAACACTGCTTCTGGTTGTTGGCTATTCTCATACTAGAGGTGTAGCTATCTCATTCTTGGTACTTGCAGTGGGATTCAGTGGATTTGCTATTTCTGGTAAGATACGTTTTTAAATTTATAAATGTAACACCCTGATTTTTGCTGTTAATACACACACACACACACACACACACACACACTTTCCTTTCCTCTTTAATATTCTGACTGTTGAAAAGTTACTCATAATATTTCCACTAGAAAATAAAAAGAATAAACATTTAGAAATAATTATTTGGATTTGTTACTACTAATTTCTCTCCTGGTTACCCTCCTCCTCCTCCTCCTTCTTCCTCTCCTTCTTCTTCTCCTTCTCCTTCTTCTCCTTCAGAGAAAATCTCTCTGTAGTGTGAGCCTCACATTTTAAGTATTGTGTAAGAAACCATACCTCATACTCCCATTATATCCCTGAGCTAGATTAACAAAAAATACTTATTGAGCACAGGCTGTATACCTAGTATCTTCTAAAGAGGGCGATGAGTGTGGTAGAGAATATTCTACAGTCACCCACTTCTAAGAGGTTTAGGATTCTCTGAGTTTAAGCTTGTGTGTATGTTTCAGGTTTCAATGTTAACCACTTGGATATTGCTCCGAGATATGCAAGTATCTTAATGGGCATTTCAAATGGTGTTGGCACATTGTCAGGAATGGTTTGCCCTATCATTGTTGGTGCAATGACAAAGAATAAGGTAAGATGGAAGTGTTAGTTTTAGAAGATTCTCTCTCATGGTAAAAAAAAGTTCCTGTGTTCTGTTTGACATTCTCTTTGTGGTCTTGTCACCAGACCTCTGAGTAAGGGAGATAAATGAGGCTCAGAAGAAAATCTCTCTCGAGGAACTCTGAGGAAGGTTTCTTTCCGAACCAATAAACAATATGGTTTCCAACACCTTTTAATATTTCTTATATTTCTGGTTTGGCGAAACAACAAAAAAACTTTTTTCTCTTAGCTTACTAGAACATGAAAATAGAAGTCTTCTGAGCTTTATTTGGAAATGTCAATTCAGAATCCACAGGTATCAATGGAAGATATTATCAGGTATTTGTCCTTATATGTAGAGCTTCAAAATTATGGTTCACCAAAAAGAAATAAACAAAAGAATTAGGAGGAAAAAATATATAAGTACATGAACGGAAATTAAAAGAGAGATTATGGGTATTTTAAAAATTAGCAGACCACAGATATATTTGGAGTTTTATTTCAGATCCTGAGATTTACAAAAAATGTTGATTAATGAAAAGTCATAGGATTATGGAAAATTTCTATCACAGTATTTGCTTTATATAATCAGAAGAGGGGTTTCCCCTAAAGATAGCATTGTATGAAAAGCTTGATGGTGGTGCATTCAAAGAAGATGTTATGCTTTTGTAAACACAGGGAGTTTGTTCTCACAATGCCAATTTTTGTCACTACAGTCACGTGAAGAGTGGCAGTATGTTTTCCTGATTGCTGCCCTGGTCCACTATGGCGGAGTTATATTTTACGCAATATTTGCCTCAGGAGAGAAGCAACCCTGGGCAGACCCTGAAGAAACAAGTGAAGAAAAATGTGGATTTATCCATGAAGATGAGCTTGATGAAGAGACAGGGGACATTACTCAAAATTATATAAATTATGGTACCACCAAGTCTTATGGTGCCACAACACAGGCCAATGGAGGTTGGCCAAATGGTTGGGAAAAGAAAGAGGAATTCGTACAAGAAGTACAAGACTCATACACCTATAAGGACCGAGATGATTATTCATAACAAAGCTAATTGCTGGATTTATTTTTAGTGTTTGTGATTACATTAATTGTGATTGCACAAAAATTAAAAAAAAAAGTGATGTAAACACATAAACATATCAACCAGGCAACTCTTGCTATAAAAACGAATCAAAAAAAACAAACAAACAAAGAAAAAACTTATGAAGTTTCCATCAAGTGCAATCTGTAGAAGTTGTGAAATGCCATCATTTCCATTCAGGTCATCCATTTTTGCGTTTGTGATTTAATGGTTGACTGGTCAAAATTGTAGAAGCAAGTAGTTACTCTTTGGATTCATGTGAGCTAAAACTCATCACCATTTAATAAAGCACAACTAAAACAGTTGGCACATCCCATCCTACAAAGGTTAGGAAGCCAAAGCTACTTGATCATGCAAAATGCACTTATATATTTGTTACACTGTATTGCAAGGTATCATGCAGAAGTCCTGTTAAGAAAACTAAAGATGTCATGTTGGCTGCATCAGGTGTTGGCAACATTTATTGAATATAAATTATAGAGTTGATATATCTCTCAATTAGAGAAGAATATTGTGGGCTAGCAACTAGCAAGGTGTACTAAATAATTATTGTTATTACATAATGTGGAATATTTTGTTGGTTCTGAAAAGAAATATCTTGCAGTGTTTTATATGAAATGCTTGTGCGCATATACTTATATCTGTGAAAGAGAACTTGTAAAGTGGGGGGGTATGCTTCATGTTCTTCCATTCATTTACCTAACAGTATAAAACACTTCACACTTCAACAAAATCTGACGTTTCATGTAGCATATCACATAACTTTTTTGCAAAAAAATATAAAAAGTAAATAGACTTTAATGTATTTTTTATTACAACTTTGTACTGGTTGTAACTTGCATTAGAAAAAAAAAGATACACATGCCATAAAGAATCTAATAAGAAATTTACTACGGAGATATATCCCTTAAAATGCAATATTAACAACAAAAGAAATAGAAAATGGTTTAGATATTCTTCTTCCTTAATAATGAAATACTATATTAACCTTGTGCCACAGAGCTATATATAATATGAAAAGATAAACTTAATAGAGATACTGTAAGTAGACAATTTTATTATTTAAAGTCCCATTTAAAAGATCTTTGTCTTAAATATATAGGACAATAAATTATATTAAAAATTATATCTATATATATATCTGTATATCTTATACATATCCATACACAAAAACATAATAAACAATCTTCACAAAAAACCAAAAATAGCATACACCTCATGTTGGGTTAGGGGACTGCAATTTCTACTTTCATAGAGTCATAGAATTTTAGATGGGGGCAGAGGCATTTTGCTTGTCATTTCTTAATATAACTCAACAGGAATTGCAACATTTGTGTTCCAAGCAATAAGTGCAATGCATACAATTTCCTGTCTGTATATTATCTTCATTTTGCTTGTGGTAGCTGTCTGGGTGGTTGGAATGATTTTTTTTCTTTCAAAAAGTTGACATCAGACCTCTTTATAATGTTCTAAATGATAATAACACATTTCCCAATTCAATGCAAAATATGATTGGTGTATTTAATTGTCTATTCTGGATATTTGATCTGTTCATTGGTTCATTGTACTGTGCTAGTGACTGGAAATCCTGCTACTGCAAATAGAAAACATAACATTTGTTTTAAAGATGCAAACCATCCCTGAACCTTGAGAAAATAAAAACATCCTTTGCTTTGTGTCTCAAAGTGATGTAATGTGATCATGGCTTTTGTTGTGTTGAGTGAAAAGATATGGACTATCATTTTGTTGCTGCAAAAAAAAAAAAAGTTAATAAAATGCTCTATTTATCCTTTTGTAAAAATACAATACATTAATTTGGGTTTATTTTATTTAGTTTGTAACATTAATGCAAATTTAACTGTTGTGTGCTCCAATGAAGCCAAATCTAGGCTCAAGAATAATAATCTTTTTAGCTACTTGAGATTTAATGGAAAAACATGGCATTCTTTAGATTGTATGGGATGTGGTTCCCTAGACAGAGTTTTACATCAAGGAATAGGTCTCTGAGTCAAACTCTATCTTTCAGTGATGGACTTCTCATAACATGTGTGCTAAGCTTAAACCTTTTTAGGACAAAATTTAAAAGTTGTCACGTCAAGGATACTATACAATTTGGATTGCATTTGTTGGTTGTGCTGGACACTGTCCTAACCATTCTACATAAAGTATCTCACAAAACTCCACAATGACCCACAGTAGTTACTCCTTTTATTCCCAGATTACAAAGGAAGAAACTGAAGCTTGTAAAGGTTAAATAAGTTTCCCAAGGTAAAACAGAGTAACAGCATCATAGGGTATAATGTGTCAGCCAAACCAGCAAGCGGTGAGAGAGATTTATCAAGGTAGCGGCCAGTGGAATGTCTGTGTTACTGGAAAAGTGATCATTTTGCTCTGATTCCCAATGTTACTGATGTGTGGAAGGGGAAGACCATAATTATATAGCACTGGGATCTTAGAGTCATAGAACTTTACTACTCAACAGGACTTCTGGGATGATTTAGTTAACACTCCTTGTTTAATGATGACATTGAGGGTCAATACATGAAACTGACTGGATCAAGGGACACAGAGCATGTTGTGGGTGTGGAAAGAAGTAGCACAGTAAGCTGTGCTTTGTTTTTATTTTTATCTTCTTTTTTAGCCAGGACTTAATTTAAGAAATTAACTGGAGAATATTTATCAGTTCAACCACTACCCCATATCCACGACTTACATAAGCTCAGTGTGTGTGTGTGTGTGTGTGTGAAGTGAAGGAATGTATTGTCTCTTCCTGAAATCCTCTGCACAAAGAAACAACAGCCAGACACCCAGACACCCAGACTAATTTTTATGGAGCCTGACATGCCATCTTTGCATATCTTTGGCAGGAATGAAAGTGTCTTGGACCTAACAGTCTATAATTTCCCCAATTCTGTAATACAAAAGCTTACAGTTCTGTAAGAGAAGCGTTCTATTGTCTCCAGATATTACCACGGGCCACCCTCATGTGCTTTTACCTCTTCCCTTTCTCTTCATTCTCCCCTTTTCCTCCTCATCCCAATGGCTATCCCCATGTGGAGTGTTATATGTTTCAGGTATGTTGTAATTTGCAAAATGCTTTCTTATGTGTTACCCCATTTCATCTATACATCTATCTGCCTTGCAAAATTGAAAGGCCACATATCAGTGTTAGTATTTGTATTTTCCAAGTAGGGGAACCAGGTGTAAGACAGCATAATTAACTTCCTATAGATTCCCTAGGCAGTATTAGAACGAGATACAGACTATTTGGCCACAGCAAAATAGTGATTTATTTTTATCTTTAAATCACTTTATTACTCGTCTGATTATAAATGTAGTATAAGGGAAGGGAGCTTCATTAGGTAAAGGACAGTATTGAAAACAATGGAAGTGAAGATAACTGATAATCTCACTATCCAGAGATAAGCACTGTTAACATTTCTGGAATTTTTATAAGAAAAATGGACAAAAAGGTTTTGCAATTTTCGAATTTGAAGTCATACTTGATCTATCGTTGCAAACCAGTTTTTCCACTGAACAATATTGCATGCATAGTCTTCTATTTGAACAACAGAGTTTTAGAGTCTAATATTCTGTTACATAACATGAGCCATATTTAGTCTACGTAACCAGTATCTTATTTATGAAAATTTTAATTTTACATCTTTTTTTCCCTTCATCTTTCTGCTTGTGTGGATGATTTGGGGAAATGCAAAGTCACATATACACACTTATAACCTCTATAACCATGATGGATATTTAAATTACTATCTGTAGCTTATTATTCCCGTGTTTGTTTACAGACAGTGCTCCTGACAATTGGCTTTTCTGTGGCTCATTTACTAACTTACGTATTCATTTAACAAAGGTTTATTAGCACCTACACTGTGCAAGTCACTGTCCATAGCGTGGTGAGAAATCAGCCCCTGCTCTCATGGATCCTTAAGTCCAATCTCCTCACTGAAGTGTCTGCAGCACACCCGGATGCCCAGACAGGCCACACAGAGGTGAGAGGAAAGGCTGTTGCACACCAGGACTTTGCTGAGAGAATATTTTCTTAATCCCCCAAGTTCCCAAAGGTGGGCTGCCTTCAAGGTGCTCCCCATGACATTTTTTTAAACATTTTAAAATATGTTTATTTATTTTTGAGAGAGAGAGAGAATGAGAGCAGGGGAGGGGCAGCACAAGGGGGAGACACAGAATCTGCAGCAGGCTCCAGGCTCTAAACTGTCTGCACAGAGTCTGACACGGGGCTCGAACCCGTGAACCCTGAGATCATGACCTGAGCCAAAGTTGGATGCTTAACCAACTGAGCCACCAACCCTGGCACCATGTCAATTTTTTTTTTAAGTTTCAGGTGAGGAAGCTATTCTCAGCCTTAGAGATCTCCACGCTGCATGGGGTCCAGGCTGTGCAGGAAGATCCACATCAACCATCTCCGGGGTCTGAGTCTCCGCAGGAGAAGAGACGGATGGGTTGAACTTCTTATGTTCATTTTCCTGTTCTCCTTCACATTTCTTTCTGTTTGTTTTCCTCCCCTGGGTTTCTAATGACCTGTACATTTTCTCTTTCCATTTGTTCCCCCTGCATCCACATACTGCCTTGTCAGTCCTAATGACAAATAATGACGATTGAGATTTCATTCTTACTGTGGTGATATAATGAGCAGGGTTGTTTTTTTATCCTTTGCTCTCCATCCTCATGCAAGACCTCAAACCTGAATTTTCATTCAGCTGCTGTCAGAAACACTTTATTTGTGAAGGTGGCTCTGTGCAATACAGTCCCTTAAAATGCTCAAGCTTCTCCAAGCTTCTCCCATGAATATAGCCAGGCAGCTAAAAGCTGCATAATCTGGACTTATTACCCTGTCCCTTGTCCAAAGTCAGCCACTTTTGTTGAATGAAACCCTCAGATTTCACCAAGAGCAAACAAAATGAAGAAACCTCTCCAGTTTTGTTAAATCACATTGGAGGACACGTTTTATTACTTTGCTCAATATGCATTAGATGAAGATCCTTGCATTTCCAAGAGTTTGAGGAATGCTTTCCCTATGCATTAGTGCACTGTGGGCAATTAGAAATGAAAAGACATGGAGCTCCACCATGTCTCCTTTTCTTTGTCTCCTTCTCCAGAAGCTGAGAGACATGCTGTTTGACTCAGTGCTGTTTTTATCTTCATTCCTCATTTTCATTTAGTTTCTGTTTTTCATTGTTTGTTTGTTTAGGTGTTATTACCTTTGATTACATTTTAAAGGAGGATGTGAGTAAGGGATCTGATGATGATGATGATGGTATTAATACTAGGAATCATTTATATGGGGCTTATAAAATTCCAGACACTATCTTGGGGTTTCATATATGCGTACATAACTCATTTAATCTTCCAAATAACCCTTTGTGGTAGATATTGTTGTCAACTCTGTTTTGTAAATGAGAGGATGTAGGCACAGAGAAGTGAAGTAACTTATCCAAGGTCATACAACTAATGGAGTAAAGTTAACAACATGAGAGCAAGCCATCTGGCTCTAGATCCTGTACTCATGATCGCTACAGTTGATTGCTTCTAAATAGCTGTATGATTTGGGGAAGTGACTTAATTTCTCTGAGGCTCAGTTGTTGTTGTTTTTTCACCAATAATATGCCACTCTAATCCCTAACTTGTAACTGGGATTGTGATGACATAAAATACCATATAAAGCATGTAGCACAGCATCTTGCACTCTAGTTTTTAACAAGGGTCATTTTGTTTGCACTTTTCCCCATTGTGCTAAGGAAATGCAAGGTGTTAATTCTTCAAGTATGACCTCAGTTTGGAAACTATCTTCAGATATTTTTATCTTTACCAAAACGAAATGGCTCAGGGTGATTACCTAAATTATTTTTCTATTTCTAGCTTATAGATTTTATGTGACAGAAAACAAGTGCAGATAATAGGCACTGTAGGATGCTATTTATGTAAATTATAATATACAGTTATCAGATGATATACTGTGTAGTAAGAGGATAAAGACATGGACAGGAAGGAAGCACATAAAAGTATTCATCGTGGTTACACCTGAAAAGGAAGGAGGAGAATAGATTTGGGAAAAACATAAGAGAAATTTCAAATTGTCATTTTTTAACTTGCAAAGATGATCTGAAGCGAATATAATAAAATTCCAATATTTGTTTATTCTGGGAATTTATATATGACTTTTTATTATATTTTTCAGACAATTTTCTGCATTGTAAAATACAAAATAAGCAAACCAGAAAAGATATTTTCCCGAGAGAACACAAGTCTTATTTCTCTCCAAGTTTTTGTTTGTTTGTTTGTTTGTTTGTTTGTTTTTAAATCTCTGGGCTTCCAGTGAAGATATTGTCATAATATTCCAGAGCATTTGACAGCTTTCAAAATAGCATTTAATGCAACAGCTTTCGGGGAATGATTTTATTTTATAAAGTCAAGATAAAGGTAGAATTATACACATTTGTGAATAGGTTTATGAATCCAAATGAAGTTCTTGGGTACAAAGCCAACAAAACTGTGCATGAGAATAAATGTCACAGATGAAAGCCTTCTTTCTAGCAGATCTCCTCAGAATCTATTGGACTGCTTCTCAAAGATTAAAAAAGGGCTTTGGGGGGGGGTGTACCTATCTTCTTGAATGCAGAGTAGAAATTAGTATATCACCATTAATCTAAAGGAATATTAATTCTCAATTCCAGTTGCAATGGGATAGTATAAAAATGAGAATTATCTGGATTGAACTCCTAAATCTGCCAAAATAAAGGAATTGGTTAGCCTTGATGGTTTCCAAAGATCCTCCTGGCTCTGAAGCTCTGAAGTTTTCTGACTTTATTCTCACTGACATATAGCTGAGTTTTTCAAGTCAACTTAAAGAAGTGTAATTGTTCTCAGAACCCCATTACATGTAAGACTAAAGTTTATCTTTCTGTCTATATTCTTATCTGACATTTTTAAAATCCTGATGGTTACTGGAGGTTCGCTTCATCCTGGTGGGCTTCTTTCTGTGATGCTACTCTCTTCCTGACTCTTACAAAACTTAGGATTTAATTTAAGCTAGTCATTAACAGAAGGTAATGTTAGCCTACATCTTAGGATTCACAACAGAGCTTTTGAGCTAATTAAGAACCACTCTTTCACTCAGGAAGTTAGGCAGTGTGTCAAGCAATAAATATTTATTGAGAATGTATTATGTGGCAGGTACTAGAAATATGGTGGGGAAAAGAGCTAAAAGGATCCTGCCTTCATGGAACTCTTAAAACATGGAGGTGACAGATAATAAAGAAATGAACAGAAAAATCAATTATGGTTGTGACAGATACTATGAAAGAGATGGATAGGTGCTTTGAGAAGTTCAAATGGAGGACTTGACCTAGTCTATGGGTGGAAGAACATTTTCTCAAACTACCTAAATGTCGATGAGTATACACACAGAACAAGTTAGATGTATTTAATATATAGAAATGTGGGGCACCTGGATGGCTCAGTCAGTTAAATGTCCAGCTCTTCTTGACTTCAGCTCAGGTCTGATCTCACAGTTCATGGGTTTGAGCCCCACATTGGGCTCTGTGCTGGCAGCGTGGAATTTGCTTGGGATCCTCTCTTTTCCTATCTCTCTGCCCCTCCCCTGCTTGTGTGTGTGCTCTCTCTCTTTCTCTCTCTCTCTCAAAATAATGAACTAAAAGTTTAAAAGGAAGAAATATGAATCAGCTAAGCTTAAATCTATCATACTAAAACATTTTTTCAAGAGTTACAGTATTAGCTCATTCATTACTTCATTCAACGTCTATTAAGCTATGTGCAGACCTATTACTAAACTATAGAGACAGAAAAATGAATTAGGCATATTGTCTGCTCTTGAGAAGCTCATGGTTTAGAAGAGAAGACAAATAGAAATAGAAATAACTGTAGAAAGAATGTTATCAGAACAAAAAAAAAAGAAAAAAAGAAAAAAGAAAGAACTTCGTGTATGTAGAACCTCTTGCATTTGGGTAGCAAATTCTGCATATCAGTCAATATTTACGATCATTCCTGACATAGGTACACCACTGTATAATTTCACTTTTACATATGATTTATCACAATTTGTAATTAGGCATTTATTTGTTTGTTTATAACTATAACATTAACATATTTTTCCCACTAAACTGTGAATTCTATGAGGCATATCTTTTGCTCTCCATACTATATCCAAGGCCTAACATACACATTATGAACTCAACAAATAATCAATGGGAGAATGCATGGTCATAGTTGAAATGCAACCAGAATATTATCCTCCTCATTAAATCAATTCTTCTTTTCAGAAGGGAAGTCTGAGACAGAGAGAAGATATTGAACTAGACTTTGAAAGCAGAATAGATGTTTGCCCACGTTCTAAGTGGAGGAAAGGCATAGCAGCAGAGGACCCATCACTGGCAGATCACGGAGGTGTTACTACTGTGTTGTGTTTGAAAGAGCCAGAAGGTGGTGAGAATATAATATCAAGTGTGCTTAGGAAGAGATATGAGACTAGACAGGATGATTAGGCTGGTTGTGCAGTGTCTTTGGTGCTAGACTATATTGTTCAGATGCTATTTTGTATTTGAAATAATTTTTAGTGGAGCCTGAGATGAGCATTTCTGTCTTACAGGATGTTGCATAGGAGAGGGGAGGGGCTGGTACAAGAGTGCCAAGGCAGACATGGTGTGGGGAAGATGATGTACTCTGGGGATCGTAGTGTCTTTCCAGATGTTAAGATAAAAGCTTGTTTCCTTCATTGCATATACACCCACTCACAACCCAAGAACAGGATGTGGATAATCAAAATATATCGACAAATACATGATTCATGCTTTCCGCACCTTGCATAATGAGTCCAAGGCAGAGTGATCCACTTGTCCCTGGCTTTCACAACTCTAGACAGAAAGAACCAAGCACATTATTTATGAAATAATACTTCTCTCTTTTTCTTTCTTCCCTTTAAAAATCCTGTCTGGATCTCAAGGTTATACACAAGGACAAGACAAAGTGTCTCCAATTTTGCTTTGTCTTCTCTCTCATATCTAGGAGCATATTTGTTTCAGAAGAAACCCCAAGTTGGTCTCTTTTTTCAAGGAAATGAATGCACTCAACTCAAGGAGCAACAGGCTCATCCAAATGGTAGATTCCAGTTAATCTTTGACCATACTCCATAATTTTTGGTGCTTTTTTATCATTGTATTCCTTAATTTTTTTTCTTGACAGAGCATGGTTCTTTTATGATATGTCTGGAAACATAAATAAAAAATGGAAGTGTAACCAGAGGGCTTTTAAGGTCAAAATCCTAGTTCTTCATCAGTAATGGTGGACATTATAGTTGCCTGCCTTAAGAATTTATTTTTGAAAACATAGAAAGGAATGGGTGATCCAAAATATCACCCTTACTAGGAGTTGCCAAAAGCAATGCTGGAGTTGGCTTCACACCATATTTCCAACCACTTAGGAGAAAACAATTTCGTTTCTCTGAGCTCAGTATCCTTATCTTCAAAATGGGCATAAAAATGCAGAGCTCACTAAATTGTGGTAATTTTTTTAAAATGTTTATTTATTTATTTTTGAGAGAGACAGAGAGAGAAATAGAGAGAGAGAGAGCATAAGTATGTCAGGGACAGAGAGAGAGGGAGACAGAGAATCACAAGCAGACTCCGTGCTAACAGCACAGAGCCCAATGTGGGGCTCAAACCCATGAACCGTGAGATCATGCCCTGAGTTGAAACCAAAGGTCTGACAGTCAACCAACTGAGCCAATCAGGCACCCCAAATTGTGGCAGAAATTTAATCAGATGATTTGATTTGTGGAGTTTGTAAATCTTAATAAAGTGCTAAGCAAATGAAAGGATTTCAAGTTTCTCCATTTCAGGGAAGGTGGCAGCTATGCAAAAGGCTCACAGTAAAAGGGAAGTATTTAACTGCATGTAAACATATTGGCAACTCTGAATATTTTATGATATATTATAGGTTTTCAAAATGCCTTTAGTCGGGGCACCTGGGTGGCTCAGTCGGTTAAGTATCTGACTTCAGCTCAGGTCATGATCTCGTGGTTTGTGAGTTCAAGCCCCGCATCAGGCTTTGTGCTGACAGCTCAGAGCCTGGAGCCTGCTTCAGACTCTGGATCTCCCCTTCTCTCTGCCCCTCCCCTGCTCATGCTCTGTCTCTGTTTCTCAATAATAAATAAACATTAAAAAAATTTTTTTTAAATGCCTTTAGTCATTCTCCCTAAATTTGATTCTCACTCTAGTGCTATGAGAAGGGTCATTTTTTTCATGTTTTTCAAATAACAAAAAATGAAGACTCAGAGGTAGTCTTTGATTTGTTGAATGTTGGGCTAGAACCCAGGACTAGTACTAAGTCAGATATATCATGGCACCCGTTTCTGGGTGGGATAGGCCCAAGTAAAGTGAATCCTGGGAAAAGCTGCTCTCTAGGCAGAGTAGGTTCAATAGGGACATTCTTGGATGGGGGTGGGCAGGAGCAGCCACGTGACCCCATGAAGATCCTGTGTGGGATGAGGAGAAAGGGGCATAGAAAAGGAAAGGAATGGCTCCGGAAGGCTGGTATGCCATGTTTTGTTTTGCTCACTGACAAGTTACTTTTATTTTCAGGTAACCTTTATTATTATTGTTTTATTATTTGTGCTTCCCCAGCAAACTTACTGAAGGAAGGACCCCTGTTTTATTCGCTTCATGTTTTCCCACAGTCCCCAAGCTATGCCTCTCACCTAATACAGAATAGAGTGGAGAGAAACTCAAAACATCTCCGTGTTGGTTTCCTAGGGTGTCATGATAAAGTATCACAAGGTGGATGGCTTAGAACAACAAAAATTTATTGTATCATAGTTCTGGAGATCAGAAATGTGAAATCAAAGTGTCAGTGAGGCCATTCTCTTGCTAAAGTTGCTAGGAAATGATCTGTTCCAGGCCTCTCTCCTAGTTTGGGTTAGTTTCTTGGTTTATGGCAGAATAACTTTAATCTTCACATGACATTCTTCTCCCGTGAGTCTGTTTGTCTCTTCACATGGCATTCTTTTTATAAAGCTACCAGTTGTATTGGATTAAGGACACTTCCTAGTTTAGTATGACATTATCTTCACTCAACTAGTTATACCTATAAAGACCTGATCTCAAATAACGTCACATCATTTATATACCTATAAAGACCTGATCTCAAATAAAGTCCTCAGGGTTAGGATTAACCTGTGGGGGACATAATTATGGGAGGGAACATAATTCAAGCTATAACAACATCCCTCTGGGCTTAAGAGAACCTAAAAGTCTCTTAGTTTATCAGAGCTTGTTCAATTAGGGACCACAAAGCAGCTCTTGTTAATAATCTCTCCATTTCTTCCCTTTAGTATGGATAATAAAAGTCTTACAAAATATTCCAATACTTGGCTTATTGTGGGCATTGGTTGCCCTCATTCTCTCCAAGATGTACAAGAATGTGATTTTCTAACATGACCAGAAGTGGGAGAGTAAACATGCATCCTGGACAATGAGGAAGACATCACAGAGACAGTGCACGGCCATTCTGTTGACAAGGAGTCAGTCTGATAAGACACGTTGTCGATCCCCTCAAGAATCAGATGGCAGAAGTCTTAGATCAAAGGGCAAGAAATAAAATGAGCACTGGAGACAAGGGCATAAAACAAGTGTACTTGGCTGTGTGACTGGTATCCCAAATCATTCGTGAGTCTGATTTTTTTCCACTTGGCAGTTCATCTCAGGCAATACTTAACATTACTCAGAAAATTCAGTGGATCTATTCAATTCAATGTCAACGTCAGTCACTGCAGAAGGTAGAGCTGTTATTTGGAGTAAATATTCAAGATTCAATTGTATATATCTCACTTCGAGATCTGCAGAGTATGTGCAAATGAAAAGTTGCCTGAAAATCAAATAAAACCAGAATCCCTTTAGGTTGCTCTGGGTTCTAATGAGATCACACAGCAGTTAAACCTGAAGTGTCACTCCTGGCTTTGATGTCGAACTATCCTTTTTGGCAAGCGTCCCTTGGGCTGCCCTTATCCATGTGAGTCACTTACTGGACTTCTGCTGAATTTGGTGCCAGAGAACTGATCTACCCGTGAGTTGCTGAAATGTTACCCCTGGAGTTTCCTGGGGCTCTTCCTGCTATCACAATGCTACCCTGAGTATTACTCTCTCAAGCCATAACTTCTACCTGTGGCCTGCTCTTTGCCAATGAATTACAAAGAGGAAGATCTGAATGGGACATCTTCCTTTCAGTTGTCAGGGTACGTTGTTGGCACAGAATTCTAGCTGCATTTCAGTCTCAGTGGTTCCTTCCACTCAGACCCGTTGCCCCTTTACCACTCCAGTCTTTCCTTTAGTTACAACAGCTCAAGACAAGCTGAAGATTCTACAAAGTTTGATCCAAAAAAAGATCCAGAATAATAGAAGATGTTCAACTGGTCACTATTTAGGATCATAATTCAAAGGCCTACAGGGTTCAAGCATAATACACAAAGGAAGGAAGGCTAGTGGGGATGGGGGATGTGGTAACACAGAAAATTCACACCCCAGCAGAAAGGGGCAGCAGCCCCTCAGTTCCAGTTGGTTATGGCCACGTGGAAATGGTGGAATTTTTCCAAGAGGTAGAAAATGGAGATATTTATGTGGCATCAGAGAATTTTGGTTTTTTTTTTTTTTTTTTTACTTTAAATGTTTTATTTATTTTTGAGAGAGAGTGCAAGCAAGGAAGGGGCAAAGAGAGGAGGGGACAGTGGATCCAAAGCAGGCTCCACACTGACAGCAATGAGCCCCATATGGGGCTCAAACTCACAAACCCTGAGAACATGATCTGAGCCGAAGTCAGACATTCAACCAAGAGAGCCACCCAGGTGCCCTGGAATTTTGTTTTTAAATACCGGCAGATATAATGTCAAATTAACAAACAATGTGAACTAAACAGAATGTCTCCAGGCCAATTTGGCCCTTAGGCTTCTCCAGGCTGGCAGGCTTTTGCTTTTTTTTTTTTTTATGTTTATTTTTATTTTTGAGAGAGAGAGCCAGAGCGAGAGGGAGAGAGAGAGAGAGAGAGAGAGAGAGAGAAAGAGAAACAGAGAGAGAGAGAGAGCACATGAGCGCACGCATGGGGGGGTTGCGGGGCAAAGAGGGGGGAAAGAGGATCTGAAGTGGGCTGTGTGCTGACAGCATAGACCTCAGTGCAGAGCTCAAACTCATGAATTGTGAGATCATGACCTGAGCTAAAGTCAGTCGCTCAATGACTGAGCCACCCTGGTGCCTCCGGGCTAACGGTTTTAGAGGCTGTGTGACTTGGGAATTCCTCAAGCTTCTCTTATAGGATTCCTCACACTCATTACAGACTTGACTTCCTGGCAAGATCTAGGAATAACTCCCTGACATGCTCTTAGCCTATGTCCTAGTCGCATATATCACCTTTCCTCCTTTATCTGTGGTTATGCTCCTAAGCGTCTACCCCCCTCAGAGACCCGCCTTAAGAAATGTAAGTGCAGACAGAAATAAGCATTTTCCTCCTTAACCATTAAAGCCTGCATTCCATTCATTCCACCAATACTGACTGTGTGACCAGGCACAGGCAGGTACTGTTCTAAGCATATGCATGTTTGTCATGCAGTTTATGATATGTCTAGAAGACAGATTTTTAAAAGTAAACAAATAAGTAATTTCAGAATGGAATGTGTTAGGGAAAAATAAAAGAGACTAATGGGATAGCAAATGTGGAAGGGTATAGTTCTACCTTACAGCTCGTTGTCAAGAAAGTCTCTCTGAGGCGGAACCTTACATAGAATTTCTTAGAAGCAGAGCTGAGATGAGGATTCGTTAGTAATTTATTGAATGTGTATTCTTACGAGGAGGGGAACTAGGGGAAAAAGAGGCCAGAGAAAGAAAGCAAATCAGGGATGTGGTCTCAGATGCAGGGCCCTTAAGCCTAGTCCCACCAAGGACTTTAGAACATGAGTTACACCACACAATTGGTACCACCTTGAAGCAAGAGGGCTGGCCTTTTGTATCTCCCCTGTCAGTCACTGTCTCCATTACTCCCCTCGTGAGTGGAGCATACCTCTTAAGCTACAGGGCTGAAGGTAATTCTTTGGAAAAGGTGGCAGCTGTGAACTGTTAATAACCAATGCACCCAACAGCTAGGGATGGGTGCATCAGCATAACAATGGGGCTATGGGTAAGCACTAACCATATTCACTATGGGGGGGTGGCGATATTTGAGTTTGGCTCTGGAAGTAAGAAGCAGCAAGGTATGCAAATATCTGGAGGAAGTGTACTTCAGGTTGAAGGAAGAGCTCATGGGAACAAGCTTGGCCAATGTTTCTGGGGTTTAATGGGAAATGTGGAGCATAGATGATATGTAGCTGGAGGAGTAGATGGGGAATCAAAACCCGTATGAATTTTTCATAAGTGCTGTGGTAAACTCATTATAAGTTTTTAAGTGAGCAGTGTCATGATATGCCTTAAATTTCAGAATAAGGTCTGAGGTGTCTTTGTGGAGGATAAATTATAGGGAAAGCATGAATAGAAGCAAGAGACCAGTTAGGTTACTGTAGTATCCAGTTAATAGACAGTGGGGCTTGGACTAGGATAGTAGCCATGAATATGATGAGAAGCTGTCAAAGTTGCAAAATATTCTGAAGACAAAGCTGATAAATTTTCTGATGGATTGGATTACGAGGTTAGGGGATTAGGGATGAGATATTTTGCATTGGGGTAGTTCATAGTGCTATTAACTACCTTGAGTTAACAGAATAGGCAGAAGATAGAAAAAGTTTAAAGTGGAGAAATGAATAATTCTATTTTGGATATGCTAAATATGAATACTTATTTGACATTCAAGTGCAGGTGTTGTATAAAATAGTTGGGAAAATGAAACTAAAGTTTAAGGTGCGGTCAGGGTTAGAGATATAAATTTGGGAGTCCTTAACCAATAGATAATATTTAAAATTATGAGAGAAAGAGACATCAGCCAGGGAGAGGGTATAGAGAAGAGAATAAGGTCCAGGGTCAAGTTCTGGAGCATCCAATATTTACAGCTTGGATAGGGGAAGGGAGCCAGGAATGAACACTAAGATAGATTTGTGTGAAACAACAGGAGGCTATCTCACCAAAATTGTATTTGAGTAACCTTGTATCTAATTAACCGTCATCAATTTCACCCTTTTTTCATGGTGCTGTAGTTGTAGAATTTGGGTGGGAGTGTCTCCCCACCTGTAGAAAGTGCCCCAGTTAGTAATGATCTGTCAGGATAATCTCACTCCCCTTGACTCAGTAATTGGGTTAGTTGCTGTGGCTTAAGTCAAGTAGCGCATGACATTATTTTGACTATAAGATTCCATTCTAGTCTGTTCCAATCAATATGAAACATGGGTTTTTATTTTTCCATAGTTAAAGCAAAGCTATCCATTCTTCCTGGGTATAAATGGGAAGCTATTAACCCTAGATGTGGCCAGAAGCTGTCATATAAACATAAAGAGCACAGCTATGGATGAAGCTGACTCTTGGAGAAGGGCGGAGCTGAAAGAACTATATATAAATGGAGCCAGAACCTGGACTAAACTCTACCTGAAACCACCCTGTGCTACCTCTGAACTTTTCACATTTGTATAAGCCAATCAATCCCTCTTCGTTTTTAAGCCAGATTTTGTAACATTGAGTAATGCAATATAAGGCCTTCTAGTTGATGCAGAATTCAGAAGAGAAGAGTATTTCAGGAAGTAAGGAGTGACCACTGTGTTAAATGCTGTTGAATTGTTTAAAGAAAAACAGAAATTGATGCTTAGATTTTACAACATGGAAATTGTTGGTGATGTTGACAAATGTTGTTCTCTTGTGACACCATAGTCCAAAGGAAGAACGTATGATGCCATGAGATATTTTCAAAACACATCCTTCTAAATCCATACTTGAAAATTAGATTGTCTCTAAGGAAACATCACATTCAGAGATGTAACTATGCCTGTCATTAACAAACATTCATGTTAGCACATCAGGCAGTTTAGCACCTTAATCCCACAACTTCTGAGACACCTCTATATCTGATTGTAATTTCTATAAAGCCCACTTAGGGCACCTGGGTGGCTCAGTTGGTTGAGCTGATTTGGGCTCAGGTGATGATCTCATGATTGGTGAGATCAAGCCCTGTGTCAGGCCCGCACTGACAGTGTGGAACCCACTTGGGATTTCTCTCTCTCTACTTTCTCTGCCCCGCCCCTGCTCATGTGCACTTTCTCTCTCTCTCAAAATAAATAAATAAACATTAAACAAAATTTCCTCAAAGCACTTGCATAAGTACATGACCCATTGGTATATTTTTCCAAGAACCAAGAAATGTTCTACCACAAAAGTATAAATTCCCATTCCTTGTGTCATCAGAAAGTAATATGACAATTTCTCTATCAAGGTTTAAACAATCTAAGGGGTAATATTAGCGAGATTTTAAGTAAGCTATCACCTGTTCCCATTCAACTGGTAATCCATGTAAGAAGAAAACCCTTTCTAGGCCCATGACCCAAGAATGTATCTAAGAAGTAAGTTGATGGCAATGGAGAATCCATTTTGCCTTTCCACATATTTCTCTGGGGAATCACTGCTTTTCACCTGGGCAATTGGTAACTGATCTTCTTGCCAAGTCCACACTAAACCTCTGCTCAGGTTGAGCTGGAACATTCTATTAAAGATTTTTTTGTAACCTGAGACAGAAAACCTAATCTGTCTACAAAAATATAAGTGGCTATGTTGGTACTTTAGGAATATCTCTGTGTTTTAACTGATGAAGCTTACCTGGCTGTACTTACAAGGATACCATAGCAGATACTCAATCATCTTGGAATTAACTACTGAACAAGTTTGGAACTATCTTCTCTACAACAGACTTGTTCCAGTACTCTTCCTCTTTTGATTTACTCTTTCAGTTTACTGAGTTGCTCAATTAGGATGCTTTTATTTATAAAAATGTGTTCATTTTTGGGGCGCCTGGGTGGCTCAGTCGGTTGAGCGTCCTACTTCAGCTCAGGTCATGATCTCGCGGTCCATGGGTTCGAGCCCAGCATCGGGCTCTGGGCTGATGGCTCGGAGCCTGGAGCCTGCTTTGGATTCGGTGTCTCCCTCTCTCTCTGCCCCTCCCCCATTCATGCTCTCTCTGTCTCTGTCTCAAAAATAAATTAACGTTAAAAAAAATTTTTTTTAAATTTGTTCATTTTTGATATGTTCTGCTGTTTCCTAGATTCTGCTTTGTTTTCTTTTTCTGGAGCGGTGTCTCCTTGAATTGATGAAACTGAATTACTCCCTGCTTGTTTCTATATTTATTAGTAGCCAGGACTCTGTCAAAAGAGACAGAAGCCTAATCCAAATTGTTCTGGATTTCTTCTGCTTTGCTTTCTCCTAAGTTTCAGCCACCCTCACACAGACTTTCCTTTGCTTGAAATAACTGTTTGGAGAGGCAAATAAGATGTTTTAATTAAGCAGACACAGGTTTAGTCCCTGACTCCTAGCTGGAGTCAGTTTCGTTTAAAGTACATGATTTGAGAGCAGTAGAGGGGATGATTTCCTGAAGAAAATAGGGAACTATTAACAGCCCCCCAAAAAGTGAGTAGTTGACAGGTTCCAAATATCCCTTTTGCTTCCTGTTCTTCCAATGCATATTAGCTTTTGGAGCTAATCGGTTCCTGCGACCTCAGATTTATAGTGGAAAATTTCTCACTAACATCATTGTGAGATGTTAAAAGAAGAGAGAACAGGACCAAGAAATGGATAGAAAGAGAAAATGGAATTTTAATGAGATACTTCCACAAACAGAAGTGAAAACTGGAGTATATAGTTAGCAATTTGAGAACCAGGGATATGACTGTTTACAGTAGGCAGGAGCTATCTATGCAATCATTTAGTTAATTTTCCAAGAATATTTATTCACATGAGAAAATACTATGTTAAAGATATAACAGAGATAAAGTGGATGCTCATCAAGAGTGACCTTTCCTTGCTTAGCTCACAGCTAAATTGCACTTCCCAGTCTCTTTATTTAAATGTTCTTAAATGTCTGATTTTCGGTTAATACAATGTAAGCAGAAGCCTAAGGCCTGAAATCTTCCATGAGCTCCTCCATGCCTCCATGTTAACTCTTACCTCTTTGCCAGATCCAGAGAATGCAGTACAGGACTTTGAAGACCCAAAGGTGGCATAGCCACTAGAGGGAAAAGCTTGGGTCTCTGCATGATTAGGAGTAAATGTTCCAGATGAACCATATTCAGCTAATATTTAAGTGAGAGATACACCTTTGTTATGTTAAACACTGCAACTGGAGTTGTTATAGCAATTGGCATACTCTAATACATATAACGCAGAGTTCAGTTAGTTTTTTTTAAATGTTCATTTATTTTTGAGAGAGAGACACACACATACAGAGCATGAGTGGAGGAGGGGCAGCAAGAGAGGGAGACTGAATCTGAAGCAGGCTCCAGGCTCTGAGGTGTCAACAGAGCCTGATGTGGGGCTCGAACTCACGAACCCACAAGATCATGACCCGAGCCAAAGCTGGACGCTTAACCAACTGAGCCACTCGGGTGCCCCTAAATGTGAAAATTTAAATGTGAAATTTAAATTCAGTTAGTTTTTAAATGTGATATTTATTTTTAAAAATAACAGAAATAAAATAGGGCAATATCGACCAAGTACTAAATGTCAGTGGAATAGTAAACTCTGGGTGCTGGGTTTATTGACAATTTTAAATTATCTTTTCCAAGCATCAACACAATTTTCTAAAATACAAACAAACTAATGTTATTACTGTAAACAAAGTTTTAAGACAAGCTAAATGGGAAGGATGTTGGGAAAGTGTTAAAGTTTTTTGTTCTTCCTTATTGGTTTGACTTTGTGTGGTATACAGGTTATGGAGCATGAACAGGGCGATAGAGTTTAAAGGTCAGGGGTGGTCCAGACAAATATTTCCTGGAGAATCTCCATCTGCACACTCATGAAACTTTGATACCTACAAGGTGCTCTTCTGTAGGACTATGAAAACAAAGAAATATGACTTCCTGTGTACGTAGCAGATTACAGTGGGTGCATTGGAATGAAGAAAATCTTGTTTAAATTTGGCTGATGGCAACTCCAAAACCCATACTTCAGACAATTACAAACCAAGACCTCTAGTCAATAGTAGACATCCTGGTGTACGGAGCGACCAAGAAGTGAAAAATAGGGTGGAACATGAGTAGAGTACAGTAGTTAGAATGTGGGCTTGCTTACTGTAATCAGAAGACTCTAAAACATAGTGGCTTCAATGGTTTAAACAAGTTCAAAGTTATTTCTCTCTCATCCCTGAGAAAGGAGTCCAAGACTGGTGGGGTGACTTGATAATACAGAAGGGCAAGGTCTGTTCATTTTATTGCTCTTAAACTTGAGAATGCTGCCTTTACGACATGTTCGTGGATGGCCCTCCTCTACTTTTATATGCCAATGTATAGGAAGAGGCATGATACAGATGTTAAACACATTGCTCTGATCAAATTCCATTGGCCCAAACCTAATCACATGGCCATGCATGTCTGCAAGGAGGGCTGGAAAATGTAGTCTTTATCTGGGTAACCACGTATATAGCTAAAATTTCTCTTAAAAAGGAGGGGAAGAATGGGTACTAGCAGTTAACTCACATTAGACACGACACATAGAAAGATCCTGAGCAATTAAAGAAGAGAAAGAATCAGATAGGACCAGAACTAATAGTAGTGGGTGTTATGCCCAGAATTCATGATCCCCAAAGACCACTAGGGAGCCGAGTCCTATGCAAAAGCAAAGAGCCTTTATTCGAGCTAGCTCGAGCTCAATCCCCTACCTGCACCGACGCAGTGGTGAGATACCAGAGAGAGAGAGAGAGCGAGTTTCAAAAGGACAAAGGTTTTATTGGGGCCTGGGGGCAGTTGGTGAGGTAATGACTATGGCCTCAGCCTATTGGCTGGGGAAGGGTCCTGGGGAAGGGTCCGAGTCCTGTTAGGCAGGTGAGGGGGGGTTACTCAAGGGGAGGAGGTGTGGTCAAGGTGAAGGACACAGAACAAGATGGAGTCGGCCGGCGTAGGCCCGCCCTTTCAGTGGGAAAGGAAGAAAATTTTAAATTAAATCCAGACTGTGTAGTATTTACAGTTTATTAGATATAGCAATGTTGAAATTGCCTTTATTGATTAAAAAGCTCATGAGTGGATTGGATGAGTTTGAAAGTCTTGAGTGAGTAAAGGAACTCTTCAGAATAGTAGTCTACATTGATAAATGGAGCTGGTTGGACCATATTTGACTCTTGTTATGAATTTTAGGCCTGTTACTTACTAGGCAAAAGGAGCTTTGGGTAGACGCAGGAGCTGACTTGGCTGTGGTCAAAGTGTCTGAGAGAAAAGTATTTAGCTAGGAGATTCAGAGACATGTAGTACAAAAAGTAACTAGGAAAGGTCAAACAAGGGGAAGACACCTATGCCAAGACTGCTTCTTGCCAGCCTCCTTATTCAAAGCCTCACATCCTGTTAAAATGCTGTCCACCCAGGCAAGAACTTGTCTGATAAGTGGCAGATAGGACTTAATATGGAGGAATCGGACACTTTTCAGGCAGAATCTTTTCCTAGACTCTAAGAAAACCTTCTTTGGAGAGACTGTGCTTTGGACCTGTCTGTTTCATAAACATGGGCATTTATAGGAATTAGATTACTTTCCACCTTACATTCATCAACCTTGACTGTCCCCCACTGATGAAAATGTCTTCCCGCTGGGTCTGCTTTTTCCCTTTGCTACAAATCTCCACTCCTCTCCCTTACAATTTCTCACCTCTTCCACTTATAATTTATCTTGGTGTGACCTTTTGATAAGCTTAAAAACCACAGCAACATGTGCTCTTTAAATGCTAGAGAGGAGCACATATTTAAAAGAAAGTTTTGATTAAGACAAAGTTTAACCATTTTTCGAACCCACTCGATGTGAATGGTATCACCTGTAAAATCATTATCAAGAGAAATTTCACAATTAGTCCTTTGGCTTACAAGATGCTTTGGCTCTTTTTTTTTTTTTTTCCAAAAACAACTGGAATAAAGAAGAGAAATCAGGCCCCATTGGAAAAGAGAATCTTTTCTGGCTAAGAGTTTCCACACGTTTTTCATTAGGATTAAAATCTATGTATTAGGGGCACCTGGGTGGCTCAATTGGTTAAGCGTCCAACTTCAGCTCAGGTCATGATCTCACGGTCCGTGAGTTCGAGCCCTGCATCAGGCTCTGTGCTGACAGCTCAGAGCCTGGAGCCTGCTTCAGGTTCTGTGTCTCCCTCTCTCTGCCCCTCTCCCAGTTGTGCGTGCACACGTGCACACACATGCTCGAGCTCTCTCTTCCCCTCCCTCTCTCTCAAAAATAAATAAATAAAACATTTTTAAAAATTAAAAAAAATAAAGTCTATGTATTAAACATGTGTGCACTGGACACCTTCTAACGACCACAAGACAATGCAGAACTTAGGTGCACCGTCTCTCATATTAAGTAGACCTGTGCTCCTTTACCAAAGCTGTGTAGTTTGAGCAAAACAACCTCCTTGGTGTTTCAGAAACCTCATTCATGAACTGCAGTAATCAGAGTAGCTGCATGATAGTGGCTGGGAAGATTCAATGTGAGAGAATGCACCATAAGGATTTAGATCAGGGACTGGTATATAGTAAGTACTCAATGGACAACCTATTAGCCTACATAGAATGCTGTTGTCTATTTTTCATAAAAATATTCTTATCACTACAAACCATTATATTACAAATTATTTATTTATTTTCGATCTCCCTTTTCCTACTGCAACTCCATGTGGGCACGATATTTTCTGTTTAGTCTATGGATGTAACCTTAGTGCTTACTTAGAATACCTAAAACATACTTGGTGCTCAATTAGCATTTAACGAATGATGGATCTCTCTCTTTTTACTAATATGACCAACTTTTGCTTATTTATGACCTCATTCAATCAACAATCATCTATGAGCTTAATGTGTACAGCATACCATGCTGCGTTTTGAATTGTCATGGCCTTAGTTGACCATGTCTTTTTCTGTTCTCCCATCTTCTGTGATCAATATTGAAATAATACTTCTCCAATTGTATCTCACAACGCAGTTTCCGGTGTTCACTTAGTATGTCAAAGATGCCATAATAGTCCCCCTGTCATCACTCCTTTTACGAAAATTTACCCCAACCACAGGATGTTAAGAAAGAGGGCACTTGAGTAGCCATATTTGAACTACCTGGCTTTACTTCACTGGACATAATTAAACAGGCCAGAGTCGATACCTTGCCTTGGGGAAATCCAAACATATGATTCATTTTCTCCATCTTTGTCTCTATTTCCCTGTCTCCCTTTCTTTCTCTCATTCCACATGTAGATAAAGCAGTTTAGTCATTTATGTGGTGACAATCACTAACATTAACAGGTCACTGAGACTTATGTTTACAGTTTTTACCATTGCTAACAGAGCCCCCAAAGACACATACACACACACACACACACACGCACACACACGCACACACACACACACACACACAAAACAGCCTGACAGAGGGAGCAGTTCTTTAAAGAAAATAAAGTGGCAGATTGGTGCAGAGAGAATTGGAGAATATAGAGTATTGGGGCCCAACAAGAGATGAAGAGTGTATTAAATGATCTGACCGTATTTTTAATGTTTCGTTGCTGGCAGCTTTCAAGCACCCTCCTTTCTCTTCTGCTCCACATCTCAGTGAACTGGTAAGAAAGCCTGGGCACTCCCTCCCTTGGCACTGGTGGGAAGTCCAAACCATGCAAGACCTTGTTTGAGAACCCTCACCTGAGCCCACCCCCTAACTACAATAAATTCCAAATCCAATTGCTCATCATGTCACTGGAACTGAAATGGTGCAGCCCTCCTGGGGAAACATGGTAGAGTCATTCTTTTGGTTGTCAGAGTTGCTGTTAATTTTGTCTGCAATTGCCAGCAAAGTGCAGGAAGATGTATGAGAATGAATTATTGATTTTCACTTGCATTCTGGTTAGAGCAGGTTTGCAGCTTATTTCCAAGTAACTCTTTTCATCTTCATGGCAATAAATACAAACATCAATTTAATTTATCTCTTTGCGTTAGTACCTTTCATGATAAATTGAATTTATAAAACAACTAACCCTTTCCTTATTGTAATCAGCAAATGAAAAGCTACAGTTGAACAGATTGTTCCATCATACCAAAATTCAGAAATAGCAACTTTCAGTGTAAAAAAAAAAAGATTCATGGAAGGTGAACACAGCTCATAGAAGATTTTAAAAACAGTAAGACATATAGGCTTGAGAATGAAAAAGCATCCTGTAGAAAATAGTTTTGACAGTGATTGAGAAATATGTTCTTTTAGTCAAACTCTATTCCCCATGTTATGAGAGCATTGGTTTAATTATATTAACCCTCAGTGTTTCTGTCTTCTTTCGTTCTCCCATCCCCCATCCTGCAAGAAGAAAGGCGACATCTTGCATGTTCCGGAGCTAAGCTGCACTACTCTGAAAGCACTCACACTACATTTCTTTTTGTTTGCTGTGTCCTCTATATTGCTGAAGAGCTCTTGTCCCCTTCCTTCCATTTGTTTAGGAGACAATGCTTTCAAAGAGCAACTTGGATGGCTATTGGCCACAAAGTAGACCCCTCACTGCTTAGCAGCTCTTTGAAAGCTTCTGGTCCCAACCTGCGTGAGGATTTGATCTTTCAGGATTTTATTTAATGAGGATGGCAACAGATTCACAGCTTCAGAGTAGTTCACCTGTCCAAAATAGGCACAGTTTCCCAGAAGTCCTAATAATTCAAAACCATTTCAGTATGGTCCCTACAAAAAGACATGCTGTCTTCTTTATCAAGCTGAGACATGAGGCTCACCAAATCAAAAAAAGAAAAAAATCTCATATCTGATAGCTCATTTTAGCATCAATTCCAATTGGTCTTCCTTTTCTTGAGATCATTTCTGGGTAGAAAAGTTTAATAAGGGGCAGACCATGTTCATTAAAAATTTATCTTCTTAAATATTATTCTTTCAACTTTTTTCATTATGATTGATTCAACTTTAAAGAGTCTTTAATAGCATTGTAATTATTTTAGATTTAATTATTAGATTAAATATTAGATTAATAACTAGATTTAATTATTTTATTTAAAACTTACATTCTCTTTCTCTGTGTGTGAGTGTGTAGGTATGCATGCATGCTCTGTTTATGCATATATTTCCTTGGATGTCAAGAAAAAATATGAAAGCCAGAATATTTTTGACATTCTGAAGTAAAACTTAATGAAAAACCATAGCTTCTATTCCTGGAGATTATAAGGCAGCATGGCTGAATTTAAAGCCAGAAATTTTATGAACATTATTAGCCCAAGACACATTTTCCTGTCCTGTAGAACTGCCATATGATAGCTCAGAGTATTTAAATTGTCTTTATTTGCTATTTTCACTCTCACCTCCCAATTAGAACAGAGCTGCAAAGCTGCAGGGAAATGGGGAGGAGGTGTAGAAGAGGGTGCTGTTAAGCAAAAAGATGATTTGTATTATTTTCTAAGATAAGAGCATCTAGCTCAGGAAGAGAAGTTTCTGACTGCAGGCCTGATCTTCTGTATGAGAAAGTGGGTGCCTTTCTTAGTTGTGTGATTTTGGAGATATGGAGAACCCCTTTTTTTCTCCTATAAATATTTTTACTCATTCAATTCCAAGTATGTGTATAAAGGGTCTACTTTATGCCAGGGGCTATGCCTGGCAGGAGATACAAAGATAGAAACAAGACCCCTCTTACATTTAGACAGTTTACAGTATAGTGGAGCATACAGAAAGGAAGAGAGACATTCAGGATATAAGGTGATAAATACTATGATAAAGGGAAGTGTAGAAGTTATGGAGCATAGAATGAAAACCTTTATTTGGTCCTTAGAGTTAAGAGAAACTTCCTAAAGGAACTATAGGCTGGTACCTGAAGGACAAGAGAAGTTAGGTGAAGGGAGAGAGGAGAACAGAAAGAAAAAGCAAGAACATGATGGAGGGAAGGGAGAAGCAGGAATAAATGCTTGGAAGCAGGATCATACTGCATCCTGGTTCAACCTTTCATCAGTGGTTTGACCTTGAGCAAACACTTACTGAAACTCAGTTTCCTTATCTGTAAAATGTAAATAATATTCACCTTTACTGAAATGTAAATGAGATGATATATTTTTAAGTGCTGCCATTGTTAGCAAGAGATCAAAGTTCAGCTTCAACTAATTTAAGTATAAAGGGTTGGAAGGTTGTTGGGATATGGTGTAGAACAAGAAGATCTTATAGAATGCAGGGATATGGCTGTATCTCAGAACCAACTGTAAACAGAATTTCAAATGTCATTAAGACACCATTGCATGTTTTCCTTCCCTTCCACTAAACACCAGCTTTTTATTCATAGTAGATGATCATGGCTGCCCAAGAAGTCAGCTTTTGAGTCAGCTTTCTGTCATCTTTGGCAGAAGTTATTCAAGGAGAGTCTGCTTCTCGGTTCTAGTTCCAAAATTATTGGGAAAGGACTGATCAGATGCCCACCTCAAAATCATCAACTATGGTCAGGGAGTGAGGTCATAATGTATTCACATGGTGGCCCCTGAGATGACATTGGTGGTGAGGGCAGAGCTTCCAGAAGAGGAAGGGAGTTGGAGAGGCAGCTCAGTGCCCGTTGGTGCACATCTATCCTGTGTTATGCACCATGTAGCAAACTTTAGATGAAATATATAATTAAATGTTAACCTAATGAAGTAGTTACTAGTATTATTTCCATATCACAGATGAATAAACTAAGTTATAATGAAGTGGTCACTTGTTCAGTCTTTATACAATTAGTAAGGTAAAAAGCCAAGACACCAAACAAAGCCTGCCTGGCTCAGAGTTTGAGTTATTGACTGCTATGGACATTTAATTTAATAAATGTCTCTTTTCAGCCACAGACCAGACCTCCACTTCCCTTCAGTGAGCAGAAGAATTCTGAACCCTGGTGTGGTGGGGAACAGCTCGTTCCTCTCTTTCCCCAGTGTTGAGGGTCAGCTAGAGATTGTAAGCCATGAACAAGAAAGCCAGAGCAGAACTCAAAGACAGGAATTCTTTAGATGTTATAGATCACACAACTTTGAAGTGATGCTGTTACCTATGTCTATATCGTTTTCTCTTTCCAACAGAGAAAATGTCACACCTCTCACGCTAAAAGTGACTTTCACATATGGAGGCTGATTTTTTTCATAAACTTTGTGGCGTCAGTCCTCACCTAGAGCTCTTGATCTCACTAAAAATTAAAGAGAAGTGATTCTGTGATTCTAAAAATAGATGTGCAGAAATTCTGATAGAAAATTTTAAAAGACAGATGCATCCAGGGCCAGTAAGTTGATTAAGGTTAAGGAGGGGACTAAGTCTGAGCTGATTCAGGGTGTTTCCATTCCCATAGAACATATTGCCCAGTGACATTATTGGACATTCTGGGTGCATCAGAATATTCATCTCGTTTCTTCACTCAGATCTGTAGGGTATGTTTATTTGTTGGTGTTGTCTAGCCTAGAGGGTGGAAGCACTATGGCTTTGCTGAGAAGGAGAGAAGAGAAAATATTATTGCAACTGGATTTGCTTATTAGTTCAGTTATTTATTTATTCTACCAGTAATTACGGAGGTAGAGAGAAATGTAACCAAGGAGGGAATACAATGGTTGTTTAATTTTTAACTATAATATTTTGTTTTAAAGATCTGAAGTAAATATAGAAAAATATTTAGATTTGTTTAAGGCTTATCATAGGTCCAGTGATATTTGTGTCAAAGCTGAGTATCTTGAATATAATGTATGACATTTATTTGGGAATAAAGAGCAACAGAAAAGGAAATATGTTTTAAAATCCATAAGGACAGAGGGGATTCCTGGGTGGCTCAGTTGGTTGACTGTCCAACTTCAACTCAGGTCATGATCTTGTGGTTCATGAGTTCGAGCCCCACATTGGGCTCTGTGTTGACAGCTGAGAACCTGGAGCCTGCTTCAGATTCTGTGTGTGTCTCTCTCTCTGCTCCTCCCCTACTCATGTTCTGTCTCTCTCAAAAATACATAAACATTAAAAAAATAATAAAACCCATAAATACTAAAAGCATTCCATTTTGCTTCAGTTTTTTTTAAATGCACTATTACCATTTTTTGACCAGAAATCCTAGTATGCCAGCACCATATGGGTTTCAAGCCTTTGATTACATGGCGCGTTGTTTCTCTATGTTCTATTCGGTTAGCAGTGATGGTGGTACACTTTGGATCTAGAAATTAAAAAAGGTACATCAAATTGGAAGGCATAGACCTCTCAGAATTGCCTCTCTTCAATTGAAAATAGAAACTTCCTGTGTGAAATGTTACCTAAGATACTTACATAAGGCACCTTAAGTCTTAAGCATAACATATAATTTATTCTAGAATTTTACATTGTCCAATCTTGAGCTTTAAGGCATGAGGCACGTCACTCTTTTAAATCTCAATTCCCTCCTAGGTCAGGTGGGAAAAATAAAAATAACAGTACCTATCTCACAGGTTGTTGTAAAGAGAGAAGGATTGGGGTTCCTGGGTGGCTCAGTTGGTTAAGCATCCAACTTTGGCTCAGTTCATGATCTCATGGTTCCTGAGCTGGAGCCCGGCTTTGGGCTCTGTGCGGACAACTCAGAGCCTGGAGCCTGCTTCGGATTCTGTGTCACCCTCTCTCTCTGCCCCTCCCCTGCTCATGTTCTGTCTTAAAAAATAAAATAAACATTTAAAAAAAAAAGAGAGAGATGGATTTACCACGACATTAACAAAGGGTATGTTGCAAGGCTTCATTTATGGAGATTTTCTCCAAATTCAGTATCTAATTTTGTATTTCTAATTTTATATTGCTTTCCTTAAAAAGAACCTTCCAAATAGACTACTTTTAAGCCTAATAATATCTGGATCTGCATCTGGTTGCAGAGATTACATGAGATATTAAGTAAATATAAAGCTTTCAGAAAGTGCCTAATATAGAGAAGAAAGAGAGAGCACAGTGGGAGGAGGAAAGATGGAAATTTGAAGGAATGGGCTCACATGACTGTGGAGGCTGGCAAATCAAAATCTGTGAGGCAGGACAGCAGCCTACAAACTCAGAAAAGAGTCAGTTGCAATCTTCAGTCTAAAGTGTGTGGGTCAGAAATTTAGGGAGGCTATAAATTCAGGGAGGACTTCTATGTTAAAATCTTGAGACAGAATCCCTTCTTTGCTGGTTAACCTCAGTTTTTGTTCTTAAGGCTTTAACTGATTGGATGAGGCCCTCTCATATTATCAAGGATGATTGTTTTTTTAATTTTATTTTACAAATTTATTTTATTAATTATTTTGAGGGGGGAGGGGCAGAGAGAGAGAGAGAGAGAGAGAGAGAGAGAAGAGGCAGAGGGAATCTCAAGCAGGCTCTGCACTGGTCAGGGTGAACCATGAGATCATGATCTGAGCTGAAATAAAGAGTCAGATGCTTAACTGACTGAGTCACCCTGGCACCCCACAGGGATGATCTTTTAAATATTAAATGATAGCTACAGAACACCTTCACAGCAACATATGGACTAGTGTTTGATTAAACAACTGGACACTATAGCCTAGCAAAGTTGACACATAAAATTAACTACCACATAGAGTAAGTGCACAATAAAACAAAGTACTCTGCAAGGTCCTAATTAATTTTTCTCCTCCTCTTACTCCTTCTCCTCCTTCTCCTCCTCCTTTGCCTTATTATATTTGCCTCCTGGAATTGGAAAGGTTCTCAAAAAAATCTTTTGGGAGAATGGATGTGTCAAGAAATGCAAGAATGAATGAATGAATGAATAAAAATGTAGTTGCCAGAAAACAGCTGATATATGGACCAGTCAAAATGGTTAGCATAGTTAAGTCCAATGAGTTTTGCTGGATGTCATGCCAGACAATGACAAATAGTGTACATTCTGTGTTTTCGCCCTGGTCTATGATGTCAGGTCTTAACATGTGTTTATGAAGTCAAGTTGGAAATCTAAGGAATAAGTGATAAACACTATAATCTCTGTTTTACTTGCTCAAGGCATAAATAACCTTTGCATATCCAACATTTATACCTTCTTAATTACTGTCCCCTGATGTTGTTAAAATGAAGCTGGACTTGACGTAGATAACAAATATTTTCCTTCTAGTCTGGACAGTCTAAAATATAAGGCAGCATTCAGTCATACATCCTCTTCTTAATTTTTCTAACTTTTATTCCCTGTTCAAAAAGTCAGTCTAATTTTCACCCTTTTCTCATTCTTCCCTATCTCTCAATTCAAAGAGTGTTCATTCTTCATGAGAGAGTCACAGATGGGATGTGGCAGGTGGAAGAATTATGTCCTGAAATTCAAAAAATACTTCTCTCTTATGCATGGGAAACCAGTAGGTTTGCCTTTTAGAGGATAAGACAAAAAGGATTAAAACAAATCCACTTTCCCTTCCTTCCATGATTCCACTGTAGTGCCCGTGCTAACACCAGGAATCAAATCATTCTGTTTTCCTACACTCTTAATAAATCAAGCTTCTCTAGAGGTCAAAGATGAAAGTGGTGTCTATTTGCATCTCAGTTTCAATCTCTACTCGGTAACTTGCTTCAAAATGGTTCTTCCTGGGAATATGTGTATCCTGATCAAAATGCCAATTACATTTGTTCCTTCAACATTATCAGACAAGACTTCTTGCCCCCATATTGTGAGTGCTTTGTGTATCTGACTTGTAATTTACACCTATCAGACACCCGCTCACTGGTAGGCCCCTGGAGTGTGAAGTCTCATTAGTGACTGACACAAGGCAAACTCTCCACATACATCTGGGCCAAGTTTCCCCTCTCAATGTATTTTTCACCATTTGAATGGGACATGGTTAAGGAAAATCAGCTAAGATCTGGAAACCAAAGCTGCCATTGGAGATAGATTCTCCACTCCTCTGTAAGTTGAACTTAAGGATCTTGAGAGGTAAATGCATTCTGAGGAATTTGTCCATTTCTTTATTTGTTCATTTTTTTTTTCCTGAGAACTCTGCTCTTACCCACACACACACATGCACAATCATTTGATAATATATCACCACAACCCCTGGCCATACATGTTTGAGTAGAGGCAAGTATTTGACCCAATTTGGGTAAATCAGATTTTCTTGATAGGAATTTGGAAATTTCTTTCTCAGACACTGGTTTACTGTCTTTTGGTCATTAGAACTATGCACAATAGAAAGCCAGGGTTGGGATAGCTGTTGCTTAAAACACTAGAAAGATCTGAACTGCAGAGACAGAATGATCCAGACAAAAATGTATGCTACCACAGAAGAAATAGCTATGGTATGTAATAATTTTCTACTTCTCAGTTCCAAGATCCAGGGAGGTCATGGCTGTACTTTCTGTATATCTATAAGATGACACCTTTGCCCTTATTATGATTATTCTTTTATATGTAGGTTAGTATAAATGGATTTATGTTACTTGTTACCAAAAATATCTTGACTGAAATACCCTATGGAATCCATACTGACCACTTATTATAGAATCATTGCTTTGATACAAAAAATTATTATTATATGCATACTATTTCTATAAACTGCTATGTGCCAAGGGAAAAAGATGAAAAAATATCCATTTTCAGTTGTGAGGAAAGAGATGAACAACATTTATTGAGGGACTACAATGTACTAGAGTGTTTAATATACATTTTAAAACTTCTCACAGAGGCACCAGGGTGGCTCTGTCAGTTGAGCATCCGACTTCAGCTCAGGTCATGATCTCATGGTTCATGAGTTCGAGCCTCACATCAGCCTCAGTGTCAGAGTGGAGCCCACTTTGGATCCTCTGTCCCCCTCTCTCTGCCCTTCCCCCCTTGTGCCCTCTCAAAAATAAATTAAACAGTAAAAAAGTTATTAAAAAACTTCTCACAGAAAGCATGTAATGTAAAACAATTTGTTATTCTTCTTTTAGGTATTTATTGAATGGCTACTATTTTTCATACTTTTTCCTGGAAGCTGGGAATAAAGTAGTGAACAAAACAGGTATGTCAGCAATTGAGGATTTTATATTTTAGTGGAAGAGATATAAACAAAACATCTCAAGTAATACAAACACTGTGAGAAAGAAGCAGGGTAATGTGATGGAGAGTGAGCAGGGGTGTGTATAGTTATGTATGAGGAGGACGTAGAGGGGAAGCGACATTAGAAAGGATGGCCAGGTGATATCTGAGATGAGACCGGATTGATGATAATGCCTCACCACATGAACAACATCCTATGTGGAGAAAATAGGAAGTGCCAAAGCCACTGAGGGAGGAATAGGCCTTGTGTGTTCAAGCAATAGAACTTGGGCCTGAGTAGCTGAAGCATAAGAATACAGAGAAGAGTAATGTCAGGTGAGGCTGAGGAGGAGGCAGACAGGGTCCATATCAGGGCCTTGCAAACAACCACTAAGAGTTTGTATTTAATTCTGTGTGTAGTGAAAAGCCATTAGAAAATGTCAAGCAGAGGAGCAACATGATCATTCGTGTTCTGGAAAGATCCCAGCAGCTGCGTAGAGAGAGTAGACACAACAGTCCGAGAGAAGGAGCAGGGAGAGCAGTTAAGAAGACATTGCAGGTGATGAGGGGTGATGGTAGCCTGGCAAGGGTAATGGAAGCAGAGATCTAAAAAAGCATGTGCATTTGAAATAGATTTTTGGTATCTGACAAGACTTGCTAATGGATTGATGAGGAGGGCTAGCAAGAAAGAGGAAACAAGAGTGACTCCCACTTACGGGCTTGAGCAACATTAAGTGCCATTAGAAATGGAGGAAAACCGGGAGAGAGAGATGAGGTTTGTGTGCTGCAGGATGAGGGTGAAGAAACAAACAGAATCAAATGTTCTGTTTGGGCATGTTATGTTCGAGCTGCCTAGCAGACATCTAAGTGAGATGACAGGACGCAGCTGGGTATATGAGGAGGAAGCACAAGAAGTAGATTAAGCCTGAAGAAAAGGATTTGAAAGGCATCTATCTAGAAGGAAGGCAAAGACTGTGCTATCAGCTGCAGGAGAGTTGTTGTCAGCAAGAGAAGGAAACACCCTTGTGATTCTCTGATTCTCTCTCTTTCTCCATGTGTGTATTTATGTGCTGGATACTAGGAAGTAAGATTATCTCTAGGACAATATCAAAATGAATTAATCAGAAAAATAATGTGGGAGTAATAAGTAATACTCAGTGCCCAGATGGGATTTGTAGTCATGAATTACAAGTGAATGCATCTAGCCTGTTTGGATGATATTCTTCAGTAATAATAAATTACTCCAATATAGGACAGGATAGGCAGATTGTTAGCTCTGACCACAGTTTTGATTTTTTTCCAATTGAGTGTTTTGGAGGGAGAATTAGGAAGAGAGTTGATAATGTGTAGAAATGAATGTAGTGGTAGAACATGGAATCCAATTTGTTAACAAGGGTGTGATATGTTTTTGTAGTAATGTCCCCCAATTTGTCCAGGCCTCCCTGCATCCATGCCCTTTTGTGGTCTCCTCCACACTGATAATGGCTCCACACTTGAAAAGCATTGAGCACTGGGTCTTGACTTATTGGTGCTATTGGGATACTGCCATCACCACAATATGAATAATTTTTCTACTGTGAGGATGAAATTACATGATTTAGTCATTCTTGTCACACCTGCCAACAACCAACCTATGGCTAGACATGAGTAAGGCCATCCAAGACCAGCCAAGCCCCAGTCAACTAACCAATTGAACCAAACTCAGAAACAAGATCATTTGAGCCCAGACTCGATCAGAAGAACCACCTCGCAGAATTGTGAGCCCAATAAATGGCCTGTTACATAGTAACAGATAATTCAAGTGATGGATGGTGAGAAAAGGTAAATGGATTGGAGGTCTGAGAAAAAGGGAAGGATTGGTCAAGCGGGAGTACAAAAGTAAATGCCTTGAGAAGATGAAAACATTTCCAAAGATGGATGGTGGTGATTGTCGTACAACAACATGAATGTACTCAATGACACTGAACTGTACACTTAAAAATGATCAAAATGGTGGAGTAGCCAGGTGGCTGAGCTGGTTGAGTGTCTGACTTTGGCTCAGGTCATGATCTCACAGTCAGTGGGTTTGAGTCCTGTACCAGGCTGTCTGCTGTCAGCGCAGTGTCTGTTTTACATCCTCTATCCACCCCCCCGCACTTCTCCCACTCACTCTCTTTCTCAAAACTAAATATTTAGAAAAAAATGGTTAAAATGATAAATTTTGTGTTTATACATATTACCATAATTAAAGAATACAATTAGGGGCGCCTGGGCGGCTCAGTCAGTTAAAGCATCTGACTCTTGATTTCGGCTCAGGTCATGATCTCATGGTTCATGGGATTGGGCCCTACCTCAGGTTCCACGCTGTCGGTGGGGAGCCTGCTTGGGTTCTTGCTCCCTCCTCTCTCTCCGATCCTCCTCTGCTCATGCTTTCTCTCTAAAATAATGAACTTAAAAATTTTTAAATAAAATTTAAAAAATAAATCAGTTGGAAGAGAGATTTTTATTATTTTTTTCTATTAAATAAATTGAGCTTCAATGTAGAGAATAATTTGTCCAAAGTTACACAAACAGGAAATGGAGAAACAGAAATAGCAACAAGACTTGTCTTCTCTGACATTTGTGGCAGAGCAGAAAGAACATCTGATCTAACTGAGCATTCATAAATTTTATTCTAGTTGGTATAAATTTTCAAGACCATCTAGTGTATCCTCTCATTTTATAAATGAAGTGACACATATGTTTGTGTCATTGCATGTCACTTAAACATTGGTTTATTAAATACTTACTGGGCACCCTCTCTGTGCCTGGCATGTGCCTGGCATGTCCCTTGTGACAACAGATTTTAAACCAAAACATCACAAAAAACAAGTGCATAATGGGGCGCCTGGGTGGCTCAGTCAGTTAAGCCTCCAACTCTTAATTTCAGCTCAGGTCATCGTCTCACAGTTTGTGGGATCAAGCCCCATGCGGGTCTCCGTGCTGACAGCCTGAAACCTGCTTGGTATTCTCTCGCTCCCTCTCTCTCTGCTCCTCCCCTGCTCGCTCTCTCTCTCTCTCTCAAAATAACTAAATAAACATTAAAACAACAACAACAGCTGCATGCTTATAAGTTATGTTAAACAGTATGAAGGAAAAATACAGAGGAATTTGTAAGTCTATATCAAGGAGGCATCATTTTTGGTGGTGGCAGGAATCAGAGAAAGCTTCCCCAAGGAATTTAGGCTGAGACTGGAAGGATTAGTAAGGTTATGGAGGAGAAATCTCTCTGTGCCTCAATTTCCTCATATGAGGGAGTTGGACTAACTTCTCTTCCAGATCTAAAACGAATTATTCACTAAATTTAGAGATAGGGGATTTAAGTTTGACTGGAAAACAGATGTGACCATGATTCAGGAAGTCTCTGGTTTTTACATTCATGTGGATTGTTTATTATATAGTTCAGTAAGAAAAGATACTTAAAACTGGTATTTGGGCACCCAATCTTTTTTCAATATGCTCAAATCAAATCCTCTACCTTGGGCTGCACTCTCATGGGATTTTCATGGTATCTTTTAATCAAAACTTAAGCATAAACTATATAATGGCTCCAGACTTCTTTTTCAATATACACAGAGGGACCACAGGAGTTATTTCCTTTTCCATATAAAATCATCTCTCCAATGGAAAATATGTTTCAAATTAGGCACCGAGTCCATGAATGAGTGCAGTGTGAATGTTCTACGTGGAATGTAAAAAATTATTAGAAATGAGAAATGTACATTTTATATATTTATGCTAAACTCTGGATTCATTTTCTTTGGAAATATTAGCATGTCAATCCCCATTTGAGTAAAACCACCCTATTTTAACTTGCAGTTCATTTTAAGGAAAAATATAGGGGGAACAGTTGCTTTAGAGGCTGGTCTTGAGAATGTGAGCACAGAGGTTTTGAAACGACGCTGGTATGGAGATCAGGAGCTCCTTGAACTAAGCTGGAGCATTCTGTTTCCAAAGTGAGCAGCGATTTTCTGAGACAAGTATTGGCTCGAATTTTAAAATTTCTTCCATATATATTTCTTGATAGTTGATACTTTCTACAGCTTGTCTTTAAAGAAAGGAATGATTGAGGAACAAGCCTGTAGGAAAACTGAGAAATGGAAATTCATGCTTGCTTAGACTGCTTGTCTGCCCACATTCCCAACCTTAGGACACCCATGGTTGTGACTTTATGGCAGACATCTAATAAAGTCATATTTTATATTAAAAATTATATCTATTTCATATGACATAATTTAATATATAAACATTCTGTGCATTAGACACATATGCACATGACACGCTAAAGTCCCATCAAGATTTCCTGGTATTCACTCAAATGAAACAGGAGAAAACCATCATTTTAAGCAAATGGGGGCCTTTTCAATTCTAGTGTGACTCTTCACAAACAAAAGTTGATCTAGGTATCCACTTTTTAAGTAGATAGCTGTTCTTATAGTCAATTTTACAGAGAGTGATGTTAAGACATGAAAGAGAACGGTCTTGTCTGTGCCCATGCACAGTTCAAAATTCAAAGTAAGGATTAGAATTCAGGAAATGCTGAGAACAGTTTCTCCCCCAAACAAAATTCACCATTAATTCAAATGTCCACTGGGTCCCTATCATAAAGGTCTGGTCATATATTTTTGATGATAAGGAGGAATAACAAACTTGTCAAAATTTTGCCTGTATAATCCCTCTACCCTGCCATTCTCCCTGGAGGATGCTAGGGAGTAGCCCAGGAAAAGAAAAGTCCACTGGAAGCTGGAGTAGAGTCCCCACCATAGGCAATGGGGAATGGTAAAAATTAAGGAGGTGCTCCAGCCCATAACACCCTGATCACTGTAGTCCTAAATGAGGGACAGAGTCTAAAAGGTTATATAATGTGAGAAGGCAAGATAGGATATCAGGTCAGGATATCAAGCCAAGAATGGGACATGGATGATAAAAATAGGACAGGTAAATTGGGAAGAATACATAGGCAGGAGATCATTGGCTTGGCCTCCTTCAAGCATGAGTTCTTGCCCAGGACAAATTTAATATTAGTGACTTAGTGACATACTTTTCAAGGTCAGTGCATCAGTGTGACAGTATCAGAAGATTAATAAGATATCCCGAAAATTACTGAATATAGTCTCTACAGTTGCTTCCAAAATAAGTTTTTATTTAAAAATTTTTAAATATTTATTTATTTTTGTGAGACAGAGAGAGAAACAGAGTGTGAGCAAGGGAGGGGCAGAGAGAGAGAGGGAGATGCAGAATCCAGAGCAGGCTCCAGGCTCTGAGCTGTCAGCACAGAGCCCGATATGGGGCTCGAACTCACTGACTCCAAGATCATGACCTGAGCTGAAGCTGGATGCTTAACTGACTGAGCCAACCAGGTGCCCACAAAATAAGCTTTCTAGAAATACTGTTGGATTGGGGTGCCTGGGTGGCTCAGTCGGTTAAGTGTCCAACTTCAGCTCAGGTCATGATCTCACAGTTGTGAGTTCTAGCCCTGCATCCGGCTCTGTGCTGGAATCTCAGAGCCTAGAGCCTGCTTCAGATTCTGTGTCTCCCTCTCTCTCTCTGCTCCTCCCCCCTCACGCTCTGTCTCTATCAAAAATAAATAAACATTAAAAAAAATTAAAACAGGGGCGTCTGGGAGGCTCAGTCGGTTGAGCATCCAGCTTGGGTTCAGGTCATGATGTCGCAATCTCGCGATCTCGCAGTCCATGAGTTGGAGCCCCACATTGGGCTCTGTGCTGACAGCTCAGCCTAGAGCCTGCTGCAGATTCCGTGTCTTCCTCTCTCTCTGCCCCTCCCACACTCATGCTCTGTCTCTCAAAAAGGAATAAATGTTAAAATTTTTTTAATTAAAATAAATAAAAAAACATTAAAATATTTTAAAAAAGAAATACTGTTGGATTAATATTTGGAACAACAACAGTGACACCACTATATAGTAAGTTCCTTGGCATTTGACACACTAACCATATCTCTTTATTAAATGATGTTTAAGCATAATAATATCCAAAATTTCATTTAAAAAAAGTAAATTATGTTTAGCAGGGCTTTCATATATCTCATAATATCATGGTTCTTTGCTAATATTTATGCTATAGAGAATCTTTCAAGCAAATTATTTGTTTAACCAGAACATCCTCCCATACACTGAACTGGATTTATTAGATTTCAGGAAAAAATGTTTTAGTTTTTCAAACTCTTGAATGATCAATGGTTTTATTCATCAATAGGCATTGATTGGGTACTTCATATTTTCCAGGAACTGGGTAGGGACTGAAAGTTGAAGACAAATAGATACAGTTTTTAGACCCAAGTAATGTGCCCTGTAGTGGTCGAAAAAAGTGAGTCGCCAATGTAATACAGATTGAAATGCCCTGTGTCAGAGGTAGACACAGGATACTTCAGAAGTCTGTAAGACAGGAAATGTTGAGATCATTCACTTTTAGGGTCTAATTAAGAGAAGGTTGAACTGAGCCATTTTCCTTGAAATGATTAGGCAAAAATTGGGGCACCCGAGGAAGGGTATTTTGAGCAGAGAGAAAAGTGTATGTAAACTTCAATAAACATGGCATATAAATAATTCACGGTATTTGGAGTGTATTGGGGTGCAGAGAAGAAGAGGTGAGTCTAAGAAATAAGTTAGGAACAGATTAAATAATTCTAATATTCCTAGAAAATGTGGTGCTCCTTAGGGGGGGGTGTGCACATACACGTGTGTGTGAAAATGTAAAAAATGTCCCTTACCATGTTGATCTAATAGAAAGTTAACATTTTATTAGTATGGCTGAATCTATATTTCTTCTTGCTTCAGTTTTGATAGAGAACTTTCATCTCAGAATGGTGAAAGAGCAGGCATTATATGCTACATGAAGAGAAAGCATGGCCTTTGGAATCAGAGGATCTGCGTTTGAATTTCATTTCATTTATTTGTTGGCTCTGTAACCTTGAGAAAACCACTAAATTGTTCGAAGTTGAAATACAAGGCTGTTATGAATTGTAAGTAAAATAAAACAGATTTTACCCTAAGGTTTGCAGTGTGTATTAATTGTGAATTATGCATTGTTTACATGTGAGTCTTTTATCTTCAAATACTGCACTTTTTTTTATTTTGTAATTTTGTCAGGTTTTTTTTTTTGCGTGTCCAAAAGAACCTTTATTACTTATTTAAAATAGCCTCTTATGCTTTTGTGTTTTCTTGCCAGATGCCTTCAGAGCACATGCTTTCTGGACTGGAGCTTTTGGACCCTTCTGAGCCTTTGGAGGCATTGCATTCTGGCCTGCAGCTCTCTGGGCAGGAACCTTCTGGGGTGGAGCCTTCTTGCCCGCAGTTGCCATCTTTTTTTTTTTATGTTTATTTATTTATTTTGAGAGAGGAAGAAAGAGAGGGTGCATACCAGTAGGGGAGGGGCAGTGAGAAAGGGAGAGTGAGAACCCCAAGCAGGCTTCACGCTGTCAGCATGGAGCCTGACACGGGACTTGATCTCATGAACCATGAGATCATCACCTGAGCCAAAATCAAGAGATGGAGGCTTAACTGACTGAGCCACCCAGGCACCTGGATACTGGCCATCTTTTTTGCTGGAAACTTTGCAACAGCAGCTGCAGTTACATCCTTAGCAGCAGGTGCTTTTTGGGGGGAGAAACTTTCAGGAGAGCTGCTTTTTGCAGCTTCCTAACATCAAGCTTGATTATTCTATTCCCCACTCCCTTTGCCTTCATGACTTTATAACAATCAAAATCTATCAACTTGGCTTTTCTTTCTCTGGTTTTAATCTACTTGGTGCATCTTGTGGCTGCCCGTTTTATACTGATACCTGCCTTCCACCAGGTGTGTTAGACATACTTCTGCTGGGTACTGTGTGGGAACTTGAGGATGAAGTCAGTGAGCTGCATGGATTTGAAAGGCATAGCCTGTATCCTTAGCTGAGTGCAGGGTCCAGCAACCAAAGACTTGTTCTGATCAATAACATCTACAGTCCAAGCCTGCTTCCCCCGAATGAGGCCCAAAGGAGACGTAGGTCACTCTATGTACCAGCCAACCTCAATGAAGCACCTGAACACCACATTGGCAGGTGAGAAGGAAGAAAACACTCCATACCGTGTGGATATCTATTTTGTAATTTTCTTAGTTTTCACTTTATTTTCTAAATTTTTAAATTTAAATTCCAGTTAGTAATATGCAGTGTAATATTAGTTTCAGGTGTACAATGTAATGATTCAACACTTCCATACATCACCAGGGATTCACCACAAGCGCACTCCCTAATCCTCATCACCTATTTAATCCTTCCCCCCACCTGCCTCTGGTAACCATCAGTTTGTTCCCTGTAGTTAAGAGTCTGTTTCTTGGTTTGCTTCTCTCTATATATTTTTTTCCATTTATTTATTTGTTTTGTTTCTTAAATTTCACATAGGAGTAAAATCATACAGTATTTATCTTTCTCTAACAGACTTATTTCATAATGCTCTTTAGTTCAACCCACATTGTTGCAAATGGCAAGATCTCGTTCTTTTTCATGGCTGAGTAATACTCCACTATGTATATGTAACACATCTTCTAAAATTTTTTAACATTTATTCATTTATTGATAGAGAGACTGAGCATGAGTGGGGGAGGGGCAGAGAGAGAGGGAGACACAGAATCGGAAGCAGGTTCCAGGCTCTGAGCTGTCAGCACAGAGCCCAACATGGGGTTTGAACCCATGAACTGCCAGATCATGACCTGAGCTGAAGTCAGATGCTTAACCACTGAGCCACCCAGGTGCCCCGACATCTTCTTTATCCATTCATCAATTGATGGACACTTAAACTCTTTCCATAATTTGTGTATTGCAGATAATGCTACTATAAACAGCAGGGTGCATGTATTCCTCTGAATTTGTACTTTTGTATTCTTTGGGTAAATATCTAGTAGTGTAATTGCTGGACATAGAGTTCTATTTTTAACTTTTTGAGGAACTTCCTTACTGTTTTCTAGATTGGCTGCACCAGTTTGCACTCCCACCAATAGCGCATAAGGGTTCCCCTTTCTCCATATCCTTGCCAACACGTTTTGTTTCTTGTGTTGTTGATTTTAGCCATTCTGACAGGTGTGAGGTGGTATCTTATTGTAGTTTTGATTTACATTCCCCTGATTATGTGCAATATTGTGCATCTTTTCATGTGTCTGTTGACCATTTGTATGTGTTCTTTGGAAAAATGTCTATTCATGTCTTCTGCCCATTTTTTAATTGGATTATTTGGTTTTTTAGATGTTGAGTTTTGTAAGTTCTTTATATTTTTTTGGATACTAACCCTTCATTAGACATGTAATTTGCAAATGTCTTCTCCCATTCAGAAGGTTGCCTTCTAGTTTTGTTTATTGTTTCCTTTGCTATGTAGAAGCTTATTATTTATTTATTTAAAAATATTTTTTAATGTTTATTTATTTTTTGAGAGAGAGGCAGAGCACGAACAGGGGAGGGACAGAGAAAGAGAGGGAGACACAGAATCCAAAGCCGGCTCCAGGCTCTGAGTTGTCAGCACAGAGCCCAACATTGGACTCGAACTCAAGAACCATAAGATCATGACCTGAGTTTAAGTTGGATAGTCAACCAACTGATCCACCCATGCACCCAGAAACTTTATAATTTGATGTAGTCTGAAAAGTTTATTTTTTATTTTATTTCCCTTGACTCGGGGACCTATCAAAAAGAAGTTGCTATGGCTGATGTAAAAGAAGTTACCACCTGTGTTTTCTTCTAGGATTTTTATGGTTTCAGGTCTCATAATTAAGTCTTCAATCCATTTTGAGCTTATTTGTGTATATGGTGTAAGAAAGTGGTCCAGTTTCATTCTTTTGCATGTTGCTGTCCAGTTTTCCCAACACTGTTTCTTGAAGAGACTGTCTCTTTCCCATTGCATATTCTATCCTGCTTTGTCAAAGATTGGCTGACATTAGAGCTATGGGTTCATTTTTAAGTTTTTTGTTCTGTTCCAGGAATCTATGTGTCTATTTTTGTGCCAATGCCATACTGTATTGATTATTGCAACTTAGTAATATAAGTCTGGAATTGTGATGCCTCAGGCTTTCCTTTTTTTTTTTTTTTCCTTTTTCTTTTTCAAAGTTGCTCTGGCTATTCAGGGTCTTTTGTGGCTCATTAAAAATTTTAGGATTGTTTTCTCTAGTTCTCTGAAAAATGCTATTGGTATTTTGATAGGGATTGCATTAAATCTGTAGATTGCTTTGGTTAGTATAGATATTTTAGTAATATTTTTTTTCTTCCAATTCATGAGTATGGAATGTCTTTCCATGTGTTTGTGTCATCTTCAATTTCTTTCATTAGTATTTCATAGTTTTCAAAGTACAGGTCTTTCCCCTCGTTGTTTAGGCTTATTCCTAGGTATCTTTCACTGTTTTTAGTGCAACTGTAAATGGGATTGATTCCTTAATTTCTCTTTCTGCTGATTCATTATTAGTGTATAGAAATGCAACAGATTTCTGTATATTGATTTTGTATCCTGCAGCTTTACTGAATTCATTAATCGGTTCTAGTATTTTTGTGTGTGGGGAGTATTTTTGGTTTTCCATATATAGTATCATGTCATCTGCAAATAATGAGGGTTTTGCTTCTTCCTTGCAGATTTGGAGGCCTCTTATTTCTTTTAGTTGTCTGATTGCTGTGGCTAGAGCATTCAATACTATGTCAAATAAAAGTGGTGAGAACGGACATCCCTGTCTTATTCCTGAGCATAGAGGAAAAGGTCTCATTTTTTCCCCATTTAGGATATGAGTTGTGGGTTTTTCATATATGGCCTTTATAATGTTGAGGCATGTTCCCTCTAAATCTACTTTTTTGAGAGTTTTTATCACGAATGGATGTTGTACTTCATCAAATGTTTTTTCTGCATCTATTGAAATGATCAGATGGTCCTTATCCTTTCTTTTATTAATGAGATGTATCACATTGATTGATTTGTGACTATCAAAACACCTTGAAACCCAGGAATAAACCCCACTTGATTGTGGTGAATAATTTTTTCAATATATTGTTGGATTTGGTTTGCTAGTATTCTATCGAGAGTTTTTGAATCCATGCTTACCAGAGATATCAGCCTGTAGTTCTCTTAATTAGCGGTGTCTTTATCTGGTTTTGGTATCAGTGTAATGCTGACCACATAGAATGAAATTGGAAGTTTTCCTTCCTTTTCTCTTTTCTGGAATAGTTTGAGAAGAATAGATATTATCTCTTGTTTAAATGTTTGGCAAAATTAGCCTATGAATCCATCTGGTCCTGGACTTTTGTTTGTTGGAGTTTTTTTTTTTTTTTTTTTTTTTTAGTGTTTATTTTTGAGAGAGAGACAGAGACAGAGACAGAGACAGAGAGAGAGATAAAGCATGAGCAGAGGAGGGGCAGAGAGAGAGGGAGACACAGAGTCCCAGGCAGGCTCCAGGCTTTGAGCTGTCAGTACAGAGCCTGACGTGGGGCTCTAACTCACGAGCTGTGAGATCATGCCCTAAGCTGAAGTCGAACACTTAACCGACTGAGTCACCCAGGTGCCCCTGCTGGGAGTTTTTTGATTACTGATTCCATTTCTTTGCTGGTTATCTGTGTGTTCAAGTTTTCTATTTCTTCCTGTTTCAGTTGTGGTAGCTCATATGTTTGTAGGAATTTATCCATTTTTTCCAGGTTGTCCAATTTGTTCACATACAGGTTTTCATAATCAAACTGTTTGTATTTCTGTGGAACCAGTTGTTATTTCTCCTCTCTCATTTGTGATTTTATTTGAGTCCTTTCTCTTTTCTTTTTAATAAGTCTGGCTAGAGGTTTATCAACTTGATTATTTTTTCAAAGAACAAGCTCCTAGTTTCATTGATCTCTTCTGTTGCATTTCTTTTTAGTTTCTATATCATATATTTCTGTTCTAATATTTATTATTTCCTTCCTTTTGTTAGCTTTAGCCTTTGTTTTGTTGTTCCTTTTCTTTTTCCTTTAGGTGTCAGGTTAAATTGTGTATTTGAGATTTTTCTTGCTTCTTGAGATAGACCTGTATTGCTATATACTTCCCTCTTTGAGCCACTTTTGCTGCATCCCAAAGGCTTTAGACATTGTGTTTTCATTTTTAGTTGTTCACATGTATTTTTTTTAATTTCTTCTTTGATTTCCTGGTTGACCCATTCATTGTGTAGTAGTATACTACTACACCATACTATTTGTGGTCTTTCCAGATTTTTTCTTGTGGTTGACTTCTTATTTCATACCATTGTGGTCAGAAAAGGTGCATGGTCTGATTTCAATCCTTTTGTATTTGTTGAGGTCTGTTTTGTGACCTAATATGTGACTCTGGAGAATGTTCCACGTGCACTTGAAAAGAATGTGTATTCTGCTCTTTTAGAATGAAATGTTCTAAGTGTATCTGTTAGGTCTATTTGGTCAAACCTGTCATTCAAAGCCATTGTTTTCTTATATATTTTCTGTTTAGATGATCTGTCCAATGATGTAAGTGGGGTGTTAAATTCTCATACTATTATTGTATATCAATTAGTTCTTTTTTTGTTTGTTATTAATTGTTTTATATATTTGGGTGCATAAATATTTATGGCTGTTATATCTTCTTATTGGATCATCCCCTTTATGATTATATAGTGCCCCTCTTTTTCTGTTGTTATAGTCCTTGTTTTTAAGTTTAGTTTGTCCAATATATGTATTGCTACTCCAGCGTTTTTTTGACATAGATTTTTCATGATAGATGTTTCCCCATCCCCTCATTTTCTTTTTTTAAAATGTTTATTTAGCTGAGGGGGGGGGCAGGAAGAGGGAGAGAGAATCGCAAGCATGTTCTGCACTGTCAGCATAGAGCCTAAAATGTGGCTTGAACCCACAAACGGTGAGATCATGACCTAAGCCAAAACCAAAAGTCAGATGCTTAACCGACTGAGCCACCCAGGCACCTCATCGTTCCCTCATTTTCAATCTGTAGGTATCTTTAGTCTAAAATGAGTCTCTTCTAGGCAGCATATAAATGGGTCTTAGTTTTTTTTTTTTTTAATTCATTCTGACACTGTATGTCTTTTGATTGGAGCATTTAGTCCACTTACATTCAAAGTAATTATTGATAGATTTGTATTTATTGCTGTTTTATTATTTATTTTGTGGTTGTTTCTGGAGATTTCCTTTGATCATTTTTTTGTCTTTCTTTAAAGTTTTGCTGATTTTCTTTAGTGATATATTTAGATTTTTTCTCTTTATTCTTTGCATGTTTATTAGTGGGTTTTGATAAATGGTTCCCATTATGTTAGTATATAATATCTGCTACAAGTAACAGTCTCTATTAAGTTGCTGGCCATTCAAGTTTGAACCCATTCTTTTCTCCTTTCCTTACCCACATTTTATGTATAAATTATTATATTTTGTGTCCTTTTTTGGTGTGAGTACCTTGAGTGATTTTTAGAGATATATTCATTTTACTGCTTTTGTGTTTCCTGTTTTTATATTGTCACTTTTGATCTCTCTTTTCTACTCAAAGAGTTCCCTTCAATATTTCTTGCAGGGCTGGTTTAGTGGTCACAAACTCCCTTGGGTTTTGTTTAACTGGAAAAGTCTTTATCTTTTTCTATTCTGAATGATAGCCTTGCTGGATAGAGTATTCTTGGTTGCAGATTTTTCCCATTCAGCACTTTGAATATATCATTCCATGCCCTCTGGCTTGCCAAGTTTCTATCGAAAAATCTCCAGCTAGCTTTGTGAATTTTCCCTTACGAGTTAGTGACTTCTTTTGTCTTGCTGCCTTTAAGATTTTTTCTTTAGCACTGTATTTTCCATATTTAATTAAAATATGTCTTGGTATTGGCCTACTTTTGCTGATTTTGCTGGATCTGGACTTTGGTTTATTACACTTGTTATTAGAAGTAATGGGGGGGGGTGCCTGAGTGACTCAGTCGGTTATGTGCTAATTCTTAATTTCGGCCCAGGTCACGATCTCATGATTCATGAGTTTGAGCCCCACATTGGGGTCTGTGCTGACAGCATGGAACCTGCTTGGGATTCTGTCTCTCCCTCTCTCTGGCCCTCCCCTGCTTATGCTCTCTCTCTCTCTTTCTCAAAATAAATAAATATTTTTTAAAAAGAACTAATGGGTGGATAACAAATGATTTGCAGGACAGGAATAATAAACTTAGTGCTAGGTTTATGACTTCAGATAAATTCAGATTTATGACCAGTGGCAGAAAAACTTACCTCTTCTATGGATGACCATTACACATTCCACACCTCTGTCTCTAACCTTCCTACTATTTAATGTCCCGTGCTGGTCTGAACATCTAAAATCTCACCCATGTGGTGCTTTATTGTTGCCTGTCCTCTTAAAATAGCACTGTATTTGCAAGACTTAATCAACTCCTATCAAAACTAGTGGCCATTACTTTTTCTTGGTAAACTCAACTTTAAAGAGAATTGAAAATGTGTAATCCTTTACAGCTTAGATATATGCATTTTGACAGGAAGATTATATGAGTTAGATCTTGCTATGTTTCAAGCAATGGAAACCAGCTGTAGCTAACTATTTTTGTTTGGGGATGGGAGAAATAAGAGCTTTATTGAGATCTAATTCATGTACCAAATAACCATGAAAGTACATAATTAAATGTTTTCTAGTATATGCACAGAATTGTGCAACCGTCATCACAATCAATTTTAGAATCTGGCTGACTTTTTAAAAAAGGAGACTGTATTAGAAGGATATTAGGGATGCCAGAACCAGACTTGGAACATGTCAAGACCCAAGATAGCATTATACGGTGAGGAGGTGCCTCACAACTGAGATATTCCGGTAGGGCACCAATGCTGCAATAGTTGTCTCAAATGGGCCTTTTGGGTTCTTGCTTACTTACCTCAGGTTCTGTTTCTTGGGGGGAAACTGGATGGTTGGGTCTGATAACCACCTGACTATCCTGAGGCTTCAAAAGTAGTCAGTGGCAACTAATTTTACCATCCCACATAGACTACACACAATGTAGGAGAAAGTTGTTCCACAAAAGACAAGTAGTGTAGTTTCATGGCAAGACACTAGGTAATGAGACCCAAATGACAAATTCTTACTATCAAGATTGTCGGATATTATTTTAAAAACCCAAAAATATAAAGTAATGGTGAAGTTTCAGAATAAGTGAGATTTTTGTTTTTTAAGAGACACCTCATTGCACTTGGAACATTGTTTATTTGACCATTAAGTGAGACCAACCGTCTTGAGGATTCAGTTTCCCAACATAATTCCAATGAAAATCACAGGTTGTAGCCAATGTTTGATTCCCCTCTTTCCCTTTTTGGTTTTCATTATGAGCCCTATTGAAATAGCTACCTCTGTGGCAAAATCCCAAGAAAATTGCAACCTGGTTTGTAAATCTGTTTCACCATTATAGAGGAAAGGAGGCCATAATCCAAAAGATGTCTTCTTGTTACCAGAGATGTTCAACCCTTTTTCATGGTTATTGCTAGATAGCGCCCCACCTGGACGGGAGTTATCATTGAATGCTTCCACGGCCCCTTCAATCTTAATGTTCTATGATTTCTAAACTTTTCTGTGAATTGTTACATGAAGAGAGAATACTCCACAAGGAGTCACTAGATATCTATGAGAACTTTTCAAAACTTCAAAAAGAACTCATAGTTTAAAATGCAATAGCACTATAACATGAGCCAAATTTTTCCATGATGGTCAAATGAACCTCTACATAGCCAAACGTCTATATGTATAATTTGATTGTACGAAATATTTTAGGTAAAATTGGTTGTATTTTCCTCCAAACGAGTGGATAAAAGGCTCCTGGGATTTTGACACTTCTTTTCAAAGCATTTGTTTTTGGTATCTGTGAGGATATCCTACCTTCCTCGAGATATGTGGTTACACATAAACCTAGAAGCCCAAAGCAAAGTTCAAACCAGACCCTTAAAGTGAATCAACGGTATGTTTATTTTCATCTTATGTGTTTATTTATTCCCAGGTTTGTTCCAAAAGAGATTTGAGAGAGCTTAACAAAAATGCAGGCACCGCAGAAAGATGGTGCAGATAGTAAGAAGGATTCAAACAGAAATATGTCTCTATGTGAGTGAAACTAGCAAGAATGTTTTACTATCCAAGAACATTGAAATGGATAGACAATGAGTTTTATGCCTGTCTTGGTGAATCTTCGGAGATAGGAGAAGTGTGAACTGCCCAAAGTAGACAGACCTGGGTATATTTTTAGGTTGCTGACTACATAGCTTCATCAAGGTGTGTACCTTTTTGGCCACATCCTGAGCCCAAGTTCTCTATCAGACTTAGCCACCCTGTCTCCCACCTCAAAAGGGGCCCTCTTTCCTAACAAAACAGCTGGCAAATAGCCAAAATTAATACCTGATAGTATCTTAAGAGGCTCTTTTGATATTCTCCCTTCCCTTTGCAAGGATAGGTCCACATTTAACATTTAAGAGCCCACCAAAGATGGCTCTTTTGGAGCACAGTTAGCATTTCTCTTGTCCCCTAGCTACCAGTCCAGTGTTCACCTACATAGCACCAACTCTAAGGGACAGGTGGTGGCTCTCATGGTGGGACATTGAAGACCTTAGTTTTAGGTAAGCAGAACTGTATAGTACTCCTCATAATCATTCATACATAAGTTAATTATTATGAACTTCTTATGTGTCAGATGCTATGTGGGGCACTGGAGGTATAAAGATTAACAGAGATTTACACCCTGGCTTTGAAGAGCTAGCAAATTGGTGGTAGAAGCAGGTAAATAAATATGCCTCACAGCAGTGTGTTAAGAACCATAACTGAGGTCCTCATGGGGGCATAGAGGAAAATCCTTTAGTCTGCTTGAGATGATTGAGGAGACTTTGCAAAGGAGATATATTGCCTCTGTGATTTGAAAGGAGTGTGAATTTGGCTAAGTGGAAGACTCTCCACACAGGGAAGAGCTGGGCTAAGGCAGAGATTAATTGAAGCTAATGACTTCTTTGGTGAACTATTTATCTGGGTGGTAGTATCACAGTTAAGAGCAAGAGCAGGCTTCCTGGGTTCATAAACTAATGCTTATTATCATGGGAGATATGGATGATGAAATTACTTAAACTCTCTGTGCCTCAGTTTCTTCATCTAGAAAATACCCTATAGGTTTGCTGGCAGAATCAGAACAACGTCCAGTACATCGTAAGATTCCAGTTGTGTTAGCTGCCGTAGTCTCACTATGGCTGGGCACAGGGCACATGGGAAAGCTACAGTGGGGCTTGAGGCTCTGGTGGTGGGGGTGGGGGGGTGGGGAGCAGGCAGCAAAGGCTTTTTAAGCCTGAAAAACTTGGCCATGCATCCTGAAAGATTAGCCTTTATGGATTTTCCATCAGAGAGTCATGTGGTCAACCATTTCTCCATTTATAAATGATAGGTTTATGGAATATCAAACTGGAATAGAGTGCACATATGGACAAAAGAGTGTATAGATGTGCTTACTTGGGGCCTGGGTAATCTTTAGCTTAATTTAATCTTTGTATTGTAAACAGATGTCCTTAGGTGAATGGTGTCTTATCTGCTCTAACAATTAGGTGGGAGAGAAAGACAGGGTCCAGAACTTTAGTTCAGATAAACAGAAGTGAGTAATGTGACCCAAGTGATGTATCATCCTTTCATTGCTGAGCTAACAAAATGTATGCTTTGAAAGTGTTTCCAGGTGCCTACAAAACGCATACCTGAAAAGTCACCAGAACCTGTAGAACCGTGCCCTGGCTTCTAATAAAACATATGTTCTTCCATTAAAGCCTTACTAATAATTACTTAATCACTAATAGCTTATTATTAATGGATTTATTAGAGATTATAAAAGAAAAAGAAACAAAACTGGAAATCCATAAGTTTTTAGCTTAAATTTTCAATTTTGTATGTAATACATTAAACATTATGTGTAACGTATTTTATAAAGACTGGATTACATTGCGTGGTCTATATTTAACATGTCTTTCTTTTCTCTTAACACTGCAGTGTGAGCATTGTCCTGCATCATCAAATACTCTTCTCCATTTTTAATTTTAACAGCTGCAGGCAGTTTCATCATCCATCTATAATATAATTTCTCTGATTCCCGGACATTTATGCGGATTCCCAAATTTTACTGTTATAAACTAGTATAAAGACAAACATTCTTATAGCTCTATCTCTGCCCAGGTCTATACCTTGTTTTCTTCAGGATAATTCAAAGGGAGAAGTTCTTAAGCCTTCACGAGGCCTGATTTCACTGCAGCCATTGGGTCCGGGTTCTTCTCGAGCCTTCCTCAGAAATGAGGTGCCTTGAGGTTATTGTTGGGAGGTTTGCCACAAACTACCTCACAACAGCCAGGATCACTCTCACCAGAGTGGGAAGAGAGCAGTTTCCCTGAAAGATCAACCTGTCATGTGTGAATGAGGTGACAGGCCATTCCCTACTATCCCAGAGCCTGGGTGCAGGGACCATAGAGGAGGTGGTTTGGCAGAATTCCATTTGGAGAAGTCTGGCACTGAAGTCTGTCCTCTCGCCATTACTCATAAATTTCCACTTTAAACCAACAACTGCTTTTCAATTTGTAATTCTACAGCCAGAGAATGAGAACAAAATGAAAGTTAATGAAGGTTTATGACACTATAATGTTTTTGAGTGTATTCCTTAATATCATTATGTTTTCAATGGACACCCATTTTTACTTCCTTTGGTGGATGTAAAGAATTAAAGAAATATTTCCTTTCCAAACCAAATGTAAGTACTTGGGTAACTGAAGGGAAAAACCAAATGATCAGAGTGATTGATCCAGAGCTCTTTTCTATTAAAATTTTCACTTTCCTTTCAGGAAAATATATTTATTTAATTATAATCTATGGGGAAATAGATTATAATTATATTATTATAAATATGTATATTTATTTTTAAAAAAACCCGTTGGACCTGTTGACACAATTAAAAAAAAAACATGTTTTTGAATTTTTTTTAATTGTTATAGAAAATAATGCTTATCACTGTCAAAGAAAGAATAAGAAACAAGATACAGTCATTTGTAATTCTACCACCCAGAGATAATCATGGTTAACATTTTCCTTGTTAAATACATTAAGAGAAAATAAAAATAGTATCAAATTTATCACTATTTAATATCTACTTTTCACTTAGCTATAAATCATTAAAATTGTCTTTCAAGAAATTAAGTATTCTTTCATTTTATTTTAAAAAGATACACTGTATATCATTGTATTGATTTATCCATTCCTTTATGCTACATTTAGCTGGATTAAAAAAAAAAACAACTATAAGCATTCCTGCTATTAGCGATTTTGTAGCTGTATTTTGTTCAAATCTCTTAATTATTTCTTGAAAAAATTGTCTCCAAGAAGATTGTACCAATTTACTCACTCACCAGCCACATGAATGCTTTGTCACACCCTTGTCAGCATTGGCTATTATTAAAAACAAACAAAATGCTCACTAAACAGCATACCTTTGCTATTTTAATTTACATTTCTTTGATTGTTAATGAGCACACACAATTTTGTCCTTTGGGGTCATTATTTGCAATTACTCACAATTGAAAGGAATAATTGTTTGATCAATTTACTTCCCTGAATGCCATTTCACTGGGCATACTGATAAGTCATAGCCAGAGAGAATATTTCATCTTCACACATTAATTATAGGTGGGAGAGGGAGAGAAGGTAGTCATACAACTATCAATAGATAATATACTGTATTTAATCATTAATGGTTTACATTTCTTAAAACGGAAGCCACCAAACGTTAAAATGGTTCCAAGGTTAGTGCCAGTAAATTAGGCTGGGAGCTGGTTCCTTCCACTCTACTCTGCAGCGCATCCCTGGAGGAGAATTCTCATTCACTGACATGCTTGGCTCAGGAGTGGTGGGGAGAACGTTTGAAACACACGCTAGGTTTTTCCAGCTTCAGGAGGCAGTCGGTTGCGCAAAGAACAATAGTTAGGAAACTAAGCCCTCGGAGGACCGCATTAACTAGTGCAGTAACAAGTTCAGGGACGCCCTGTGCCTCAGATGTTCAATAATAAGAGAGCGGGAGAAGAGGCGGTTGCCATGGCGATGCCGTGCCGCACGTGTCGCGTAGTGGAGTGCGGTGCGGAGGGTGACCCTCCGCAGACTTAACTGAAGGCGTGGCGGGCGCCTGGCCTTGGCCTCGGGAAGGGTAGTGGTAAATACGGCTTGTCTGGGAGGCGCCTCCGCCGCGGCTGCAAGCGGACGCTCCCGGGCCGCGCAGGCTGGCGCGCACTGAGCCGCTTAGGGGAGGGCAGCCCACCCGGGGCCCGGAGCAGCGCTCCTCCCGGCAGCTAGATGCTGGCAGCCATTTTGGCGCAGCCGCGATTCCGCGCCCGCCTCCCGGCCGGGCCCCCGCGGGGCCCCGATCAGCCCACCGCCCGAGATAAGGGGGCGGGCGTGCCCCGCGGTGCCGGTTACCCACGCGCGCCCTCGGCCCTGCAGTTCCCCGCGAGGCCTCGCGCCGGGAGGGCTTGCTTTTTCTGGTCATTTGCTGTTGAGAGGGAAGTTGAATTTCCAGCCGGCTGGGAAGCGATTTCACCTCTCGCTCTGGCTGGCGGATGTGCCAGGGAACCGGAGGGAGACGCAGATGTGATACGAAAGCGAAGGCTGCTGTCTTGGTGCACTTGGCAAGGGCCTTTTATTGCATATACCATTAGCATTTTCCGCAGTGATTTCCTCGGCAAAGCTGATGCGGACTTGCGTGAAATTGATCATTCAGCAGATTCTTAGGATGCCTAGTAAATACTCATTCGTGATTATTTGCAGGGAAAAAATACTCAGGCAGCACGTGTCTTTTAGTTTTCTATGCTGCTGTGGGGAGATGCAAAGCAGAGCCCCCACAGTGGTTGCTTTACTGAATTTGGACCCATGGAGTGACAGGAAGCCATGTTATTTTGTTGTGGCATTTCGTTATGCCTGCTACATGGCATACGCTGTAGTCCAAGACTGGTCTGATTTTTTGACAATTGGACGTAGTGACTTCTGTAATTACAATGATGTAATCGAATGTTAAATTCTTTGGGGGGCAGGAGCTTGGGTGAAAAGATTATTAAAAACAGTGATGATTTGGGTCGGAGGTATGAAAAGTACGACAAAGCACAGCGTTTCTACTGCCTTCGAACTAGGAGCAAAGCTCATTTATAATTCTCATAGTTACAGAATCTAAGAGCTAAAAAAAGGGGGGGTTCATCGAGATCATCTTGTTTAGCGCTGTTTTTTGCAAATGGTGAAATAAAGATTTGAAGAGATCAAGAATTCATTTCCCAGGTTCACATAAGCATAGGAGTACAGGCGTGCTTTTCTAGGTTGACCACACTAAGTCAAACAAGCAAGATACGGGATTTACTACTCCATTAAATCAATGGTTCTCAAACTTTTTATCTTACACCCGTTTATGGCAAGAAGAAAAAATTATTAAGGATGCCAAAGAGCTTTTGTTTTTGTGTACTATATCAATATTTACCATATTAGAATTTAAAACTAAGAGTAAAAATACTTATTCATCCATTTAAAAAGAGATATAAAAATGTGCATGTTAACAGTACATTTTTGTGAAAAAAGAAAAATTAGAAGGGCATAGTTTTACATTTTTTGAAAATTAGTGTCTGGCCTACAGTTGAACTCATCCGCTTTTGCATTCAATCTGTTTTAATATGTTTTAGTTGACATATATGGAGAAAATGTGTCCTCTCACATTAAAAGGGGAGACTTGGTAGACCACCTGGAAGAGTCTTGGGAATTCTCAGAAGTGTTGCACCCAACCCGCCACGGAGGAAAGAGAAGCCCAATGTGCACCATTTGCCAATTTTCCTGGTGTAAATATTCTTAACATGGCCGATACCACAGAGTTTGGAATAAATGCATAGCGAACACCACTATATAATATTTCTTCCATGTAAATACAATCGATAGAAATAACCTTGAAAGCCTAGAAATAGTCAAATGTAGTAAGATATTTAGGCAATGATGGGTTTTGAGCATTTACTACCTTTATTTTAATATAACGTGTTTAATTGTATGTTTTTTAAATTAAAAAAAAATTTCATGTTTATTTATTTTTGAGAGACAGAGTGCGAGCAGGGGAGGGGCAGAGAGAGAGGGAGACACAGAATCGGTGCAGGCTGTAGTCTCCTGGCTGTCGGAACAGAGCCCCATGTGGGGCTCTAACTCATGAACTGCAAGATCATGACCTGAGCCAAAGTCAGATGCTTAACCAACTGAGCCACCCAGGCACCCCTATGTTTTTACGATTTAATTTAAGTAATGGTTATATTTAACAAAGAAGTGCTACAATTGTCAAAAACTTGACAGTTGGTGTGTGTGCTCCAGGACATCACAACTCTGGGAGTCCTTGGACTATACTTTGGGAATCACTGTATCAGATTAATTCAACAAAATTTATTAAGCAATTATTTTGTGCTAGTATCTGAATATAACATAGATTGAAATTCAGAAATGAATATTATCAAGGTAAGGGAAAATAGTTAACAAGTGCATTAATTGGGATAATTTTAAACCTTGTATTAATAACTCCCTCAATTTAAGTATCTGGCTTCTTTAATATCTTCCTCACCCCACCAAATGATAATGTGTTTGAATTTCTTCAGGAAGAGGTAGGTGTTACTGTTTTATATTTTGTAGTTGGACTGTAGGCTAAGCCACCATTTTCTTCTGACAGCTGTGATGTGGATATAAGATCTCTCTGAAGGTAAAATGTCATCTTTACCAACAGAAGTATATGGAAACATCCATGATTTACAAATTTAACCTTCTCTGCTGCAGACAGCAGGATTTGTTTGGTCTTCCATACAACCACAATGTTTCCAGATTAGAGGAACCATACTCATGGTAAATGCATAAAATACATCCTGACATTATGGAAAATTAGTCATTCAAAGGTTATTTATAGATCATCTGCTCTGTGCTAGAAGCTGGTAAGCTTACCACTCTAAGTAACCACTCAACGCTTCAGAATAATATCGATCAAGGGAATTTTGCTGCGCACTGGGCTTGTGTCAGAGAAGTATGACCTTGAGCACTATTAGAGCAAAGTGTAGGAGGCACGGCCTCTTTTTATGTTATTCGCCAACTACCCAGCTATGTTACCTGTGAACACACATATGAACATATTCTTGAGTGACAGTTTCAGTCACATTTGCTTTGCAGCATATGAAATGATTTACTAATGGAGTGTTTTTGTTGTTGGTTTAAGTGTCATATGTCAAGGAAAAGTAATTAAATCACAAGACAGATCTGGCAAGGCCTTTCCACGGGGCCTTATTCTCCAAAGACTTGCAGTCTGTGCCTCTAGAAAGTGCTGGAATTGCCAGAATGTACTCCCACTTCAGACCCTGCAATCTTTGATATTGTGGGGCCTGCCTGGTGTGGCTGGGGGTCATTCATCAAGGCACACCTCTAAACGCTGTGTGACCTAGTTTTCAGCTATGGAAAAATTTTTGCTGTGGTCAGAAAATTAAAGCCCTCAACTTAGGAGGCCAGCCCTCCGATTTTTGTGGGGTTTTTTTTGTTTGTTTCCGTTTTTGTTTTGTTCCTTTCTTCACTATCTGGGGTTTTAGAAAAGAAAGAACTGGGCATGAGGTAGGAGAAATGAAAACTGCTTTATGTGACGTCTATGGCATTGCTTCCGCATCTGTTGCCCTAATGGGTATGGATGGAAGCTCGGGGGCTGTTTCTCAGCTACGTGAATAACTGACTGTGGCCCCAGCTAAGTCTACGAGAAGATGGATTAAATACTCTCTGAGGTGCCTTAGAATTCTAAAATGACTTCACATCGGGGCGCTTGGCTGGCTAAGTCGTGGACTCTTGATCTCAGGGTTGTGAGTTCAAGCCCCATGCTGGGAGTAGAGCTTACTTAAAAAATAATAAAACAAATAATAAACGAAATAAATGTAAAAATCTTTAGAAAATAAAATAAATGATTTCACATCAAACTTAAGGTGCTCTAAGAGTTCACCAAGGCTGAAAGTCCTTTGTTGTTAAAACTAGATGTGGATATGGCAAGACCACTTCCACAGCCTCACTGCAGAGGCAGTTTGGTGGAATGATTCAATTAAGAGATCAGCTTCAGGGGAGCCTGGGTGGCTCAGTCTGTTGAGCGTCCGACTTCAGCTCTGGTCATGATCTTGCAGTCCGTGGGTTCGAGCCCCACATCGGGCTCTGTGCTGGCATATCGGAGCCTGGAGCCTGCTCCGGATTCTGTGTCTCCTCTCTCTGGCCCTTCCCCTCTTGAGCTCTGTCTCTCAAAAGTAGGTAAACATTAAAAAAAAAAAAAAGAGAGAAGAAAAATTTATAAAAAAAAAAAAAAGGAGATCAGCTTCAAAATTGTACAGAGCTTAATTTGAATCCCTTTTAGCTACTTACTAGATCTGTGACCTTGGGTACATAACTTTAAGGCTTTTTTTAAAAATGTTTATTTATTTTGAGAGAGAGCGAGAGAGCATGCAAGGGTGGGGAAAGGGCAGAACGAGAAAGAGAGAGAGAATCCCAAGCAGGCTCCAACTGTCAGTACAGAGCCCGACGTTGGGCTTGAACTCATGAACTGTGAGATCATGACCTGAGCAGAAATCCAGAGTCAGATGCTTAACCAATTGAGCCACCCTAGTGATGCTATAATTTTAGGTCTTCAAGACTAAGTTTCTTCATCTTTCAAATAGGGATTCTTTCATGCAACCAAATATTTATTGAGCACCTAGTATGTACCCCTCTTTTTGGCACAGAAGACATCAATAACAAGCCAGAGTTAGATCCTCCTCTCATGGCTAACTACCTGATGGATGGGTATAGACAATGAACAATAATTAAAAACATACAGCAGAATGGAAGCTGGTGATAAGAAGTGGTAACTTCTTAGAGGTTAATGGTAATGTAGAATTGGAAATCGTATCAATGAACTTTTCATACACTGTTACGATAAAAGCCATCAGTCTAGCACTCTGAAAGGATCTATCATCTATTCATGATTTTGTAACGTCATGCATCACATTGATCATTTGGAAAACACTGGTTCACTGAAGTGAGTGCATGTCCCCGGTATGGGCATATTTCATTATATAATATGAAAACGCTCACATTTGTTGACAGTACTACAGCTCTCATCAGAGAAGTCGTAAGTATTTGAAAGCCGTGAAGCTCCTGAAGGTGCAAATTTTCTCAAAGTCTCATTTTCCCAGAAATCTTACATTTGATTACTGGCAACAAATATTGTCAGTTGTTTTCCTTACAGCGACAGGCTCACTTTTTCTTATTGTTTAAAAATATTTGCTAAGTACTCAAGTTTCTCAGTTGTTCTTTTAAATGGAAATTCTGTTCCATGAAAAACGAAATAGTTAATTCTGTTCTCACTGTGGTCACATGAGTGCATTCCTTTGAGATTATCATTATATTGTGCGATGCATCAAAAGTGCTTTACAAGTACTTCCCATTTCATCACATAGAATGTTGAAAAAGTGTGTATTTAAGAGTAGAGGTTTAGGGGCTCCTGGGTGGCTCAGTTGGTTAAGCATCTGACTTCAGCTCAGGTCATGATCCCATGGTTCATGAGTTCGAGCCCTGTATCAGGCTCTATGCTGTCAGTGCAGAGCCTGCTTTGGATCCTCTGCCCCTCCCCCTGTTGTGCGTGTGTGCTCTCTCTCTCTCTCAGAAATGAATAAATATTAAAAAAAAAGAGTAGAGGTTTAATAAAATTAATACATTTTACTGCTTTATTGATGTTCTTTTTTTTAAATTTTTTTAACGTTTATTTATTTTTGAGACAGAGAGAGACAGAGCATGAATGGGGGAGGATCAGAGAGAGAGGGAGACACAGAATCCAAATCAGGCTCCAGGCTCTGAGCGGTCAGCACAGAGCCCAACGCGGGGCTCGAACTCACGGACCGCGAGATCATGACATGAGCCGAAGTTGGCCGCTTAACCGACTGAGCCACCCAGGCGCCCCATTAATGATGTTCTTAAGTGACTTTTTTGATTTTTTGTTTTGATTTTTGTGTTTGTGTGTCCTGTGACTGACTGCATGGTGTGGAAGAATACAATGACCATTAGTGCAGTTCGGTGTCAATGCCTTGATTCCTACCGAGGCACCAAAGATCTTATCTACCATTGGTTTTGCAGCATCAGTGCAAATCTCAGTACAGCAGAGAAGGCAAATGACATCTTAGTATTATTATGAAAATATTTTCTCCTCAGGGAGCCCCTAAAAGGGTCTCAGAGGTCCCCATAAGACTGCAGAGTACCTTCTGAGAACTGCTACTATATGGAAAATAAGTCAAGAGGTAGTGGTAGAGAGTGACCGGGGTGAGGCAGACAGCAGCTTTAAGCTTCAATAGTCAAGAAAAGCCTCTCTGAGAAGATGAGATTTAAGCTGACACCTGAAAGATGAGAAAGCACCGGCCAAGCAGAGTCTTGCAGGGAAAAGAATTCAGATGAAAGAAACAGCTAGTTTCAAGAAGCTCCGAGACAGGGACTTCACGCACAGAACGAAGGTCATGTGGCTGGGACAAAGGGGCAAAGGGAGATTTCAAGAAGATGAGGTTGGCCAGTGAAAATAATTACAGAATCTAAAGTATAGAATTGGTATTTAAATAAAATAATGCTTGCAGAATGGTTAGCTTAATGTGTTTTCCCTTATTAGCACCAAAGAAATTGTAGCTGTGTTCCTCAGGCATGTGGTGAATACGATGTGCTCTATAAACCTTGAAGTCTGTTTTTCCATTGCATGTACAGGCCTTGAGGTATTAAAAGCACAAGGTTGTTGTCCTCCTTTTTAGGAAAACACTGTCAAGGTTGCCATGAAACTCACAATATTCTCACATTCAGCTCCCTACATTTTTAGCTCAAATTGCTGAGTTCAGGAATATGGTTATTCCCTATCCAAAAGAAAAAAACATAACATCTTTAGGTTTGTCATAAATGTTTTAGCAGAGTGGGTATGGGGATATTTGAGATCCCCAGAGGCTAGAAACTAGTAGAGGACATAAAATGAAATATATTCCAGGAGGAAGAGGGATATTCTTTTCTCACTTGCTCAGTATAGATTTTTGTGGATTACACTTATCAGATAATGTGCTCTGTATGACTGCTTCAGATACTTTAGACATTAAGTAAGTAGTAAGTAGCCTACTGACCATGCTTTGCTCAGCATCATGTTATGGCAAGATCTGAACCTGATATCTTTGTTCATTTGATTATTAATTCATCTAACCACTATCTAGATTTTTTTTAATTTATTTATTTTTGAGAGACAGAGTGAGACAGAGCACAAGTTGGGGAGGGGCAGAGAGAGGGGGGTACACAGAATTCAAAACAGGCTTCCAGGCTCTGAGCTGTCAGTACAGAGCCTGACACAGGGCTCAAACTCACGGACCACGAGATCATGACCTGAGCCGAAGTTGGACGCTCAACCGACTGAGCCACCCAGCTGCCCCTCATCTAACCACTATTAATTGATGTCCTTTATGGTCTAAAGGTTGTTCTAGAAGCTTGGGATACAAAGATGCAAGACATATTTGCATATCAAGGAATTCTTGTTCTGGAAGATGAGACAGGTAACCAAAAAGAAAAATGTTTTATTTGGAGTGTGTACCTACCAAACGTTGTGGAAGTTTAGAAGGAAGACAACCTAATACTTGCATGAGAAGGTAGCCCAAGGTAATTAGGACTTCCTAAACAACAGTGACATTTAAGCTGATTCTTGAAAGAATGTGTAACAGTTACCCCGTGTCAAAGCAAAAATTGGATCAAAGTTAAACAGGCAAAGATGACCATTCAAGAATGTAACAAAAAGGAGAGAGGACAGAACTCAGTCTGACCTCAACTCCAGTGGAACAAAGTCTGGCATAGGTTTTTAGGGCTGGGGGTAAGCTAGTGGAAAAGTACTACATGACATTAGAGGCAAGACATAGATCAGCTGTGTTTGCTAATTGGCTTTATCCAAAAGAAAAACAAACTTCTTGCATCTTTATGACAAGATGTGGTTTTGCAATTTGTAGCAAAGTGCTCACCAATGTTAGGCACCTACTGTCCGGCAGAGAATAGGAGGAACAATCAGAACTTTTTTCCAAAGTGACTGTATCATTTTATTTTCCCACAGAGAGTTGTAGTTTCTCCACATCCTCACCAACACTTAGTACAGTCAGTCTTTAAGATTTTGGCATATTTTATGGATGCATAATGGTATACTCCTTCCTGTACCTATTGGCTATCCACATAATCTCCCTTGTAATGTATCTGTTCAGAGTCTTGTCTATTCCTCCATTGTTTTTTTTTTTCTATCATTCTTGATATCAGTCCCTTGCCAGGTAGGTATCTTGGGAAAATCCTTTCCTAGGCAGGACTGGCTTTCATTAATACATCATTCAGTTGCTGATAAAGTCACTGTCTTCCACTAGGAGATGAGTTAACAAGAATATATCACAGGTTTGAAGATAAACTTCAAAGTTTTTTTTGTTTTGTTTTGTTTTTAAGCATTAACTTCTTTTCCTCTGAGTCTAGAATGGTTTTATGGTACAGGTGAGATGTATTACACTGTGTAGCCCTGGATATACCTTATTGGACCCACCTTTGCAGACATAATTTCTCAGTTGTTAATTGATATTGACATCTCTTTTCTTAGGTCAACACTTTTTTGTCTGTTATTTGTCATCACTTTTTATGAGTTGTATTTTCTTACATAAAATATTCTAACCACTTGTTTATTTCTTCTATTTGCTATTTATGCAGCAACATAGAAATTTCCAGCCAACATCTCTGTGAAAATTATTCGTGCCCAAAGAAATGCCAAAGATCTCAATATGTATATCTTACAAAGAATAAAAAAATTCTCTTTCAATCTTACCCTGATCATTGCCACCTTACTGTAGTAAAGAAAACACATTCTGGAAAACTGTTTCCATTTCTCTGTGTTAGAAATATAAAGCATTCTTTCTTTATCCTCTCAATCAGTTTTACAGGTATAATTTTCCCTTCAATTCTCTTTCGTAGCTACAGAAAAATGTTCTGTTGAAGAAAAAGTCCTTGCTCATCTCACATATTTAGACCCTCTATGAAACCATCTCCGGTTTCAGTAGGAGATCTCATTAGTAATATGGCACTGCTCATTTTTTGTTTGTGTTGAGACCTGAAGACGATCGCTCCAATTTCTTCCATTTCTATCAGGAGAACATGTTATTTCTCAACAGCGATGTTTTTTTTTTCTTCAGGTCATATCAAAGGAGAAAATTGTATAGGAAGAAAAAAAAGTATAGCTTCCTCATTCTTACATATTTTTAAGAACCGGGAACTTGGCAGTTCCTTGATTAAACCAGAAAAGACAGGAAACTCTTTGGTCTTTTCACTTATCTTTCTTGGCATTTTAGTGAAGTGATTCACACCTTGGCCCTCCCATCAATTGGAAATCAATACACTGGCTAATGGAGCCCCAATTTAAGCAACTGACTTAGAGAACTGTACTTAGAAAATTGTTGAAATATGGGACACCAAACCTACATTGGAGTTGTTGGTCTGAAGCTTTTGCCTGAAGTATTCAAAAACTCTGAATTTCATAAAAGTATTGTGGAATTTTGTGGGAGTGGGGAGATAAAGATAGCAGACTCTAGCCAGGTATGTAGTAGTCTGAAGTTATGGAATGGACAGGCTTGGAGAGATTATTATGACTTCATTCACTTGGGCTCAGTTGAACACATGGCTATAAAGTGTCTGGAGCCTCTTGGGGATCCTCATTGTTCAGAGTTCATGTGCTCATTTGAGCTCTAAGACTCTCTCTAGTTGTTTGCCCAGCCATATCAAGGTAGTGCTACAAAAGTCACCTATAGGAACAAAATGCAGAAAGTTCATACAGTCTCTTAAAGAAAAAAGGACATGGCAAATTAGAGACCTCATTTATTCATTGATTAAATCGTTATTGGCTCCCTATAATGTTCCATATGTCCCTGCTCATTGCTGGTGCACACATCTCATGTTTAGTGGAGAGTCTTAAATGTACATGGTTAGTTACAATATTCTGGATATTAGAAACAGAAATGTGTGCAGGGAACTATGGGCACTCATGGAAGATCTACCAACACGCATGGGTGTGTTAGTGTGTGTGTATATTTGTGTTACATGGGCTATCAGTGGCAGTTAGGGAATTTTCCTGGAAAACTTTACATCACCAGCTAGATTTTGAAAGGATGGGTAGAAATTAGCTAGGTCAGTAGTGTAGAAAGGGTCTTTATGGTCGAAGGGACAGCATTTGCAATGACAGAGAGACATGTGAGAACATGGAACATTTGAAGGTCAATATCTTAGTCTGAATTGAGTTTACGGTTCAGTGGGGAAGAATGGAGAGAGATTAAGCTGGAGATGTTTGACAGATCATGAAAGTTGCAAGACGCTATGCTAAGGAGTAATGATGGGTGGACTGTCAAAGAGCAGGGGAATGTCATAAGGTTTGGCTCTGAGGTTTAGAAATATCACTTTGGCAAGGTAACGCATGGATCTAAAAGTGGCACAATAGGAGTAATACCTGAAAACATTTGGCTAGTGGTTGGTATGTGCCAACATTAGAACAATTTTGTGTGTTGATTAGTATTGGTATCCCTATAATATAGACGAAGACATGGAGGAACAGAGCAGTAAAGTAACTTTCCCAGGCTCATTTGGATAATAAATGGCAGAATAAGAATTCAGACTCCTCCTATTATTATTTGGATAATAAATGGCAGAATAAGAATTCAGAGTCCTCACCACTCTGCTAGACTGCCTTTCAATAATCACAAACATTTACTGAGAGCTATTTCTATGCCTGGCGGTATTCCAGACCTGTTACCTGAGTCTGCTAGTGTGTTTAGAACCACCTTATGAGCAAGTATTCTTATTACCTTTGCTTTATGGATGATATAACTATAAGGAGTGAGATTAAATGCTTTATCCAATATAACCCAGCAAGTAAGGGACAGAGGTAGGATTAAAATGATTTGAGACTAGAAATGAGTATGAAATAAGAACCTGAGTTCTCCACCTCTGTGTCGTATGGATATGGGTAGATTGTTTATGAGAGTGTTGAAATAGTTCAGGCAGAAACAATGGTGGCCTGAACATAAGAGAATGACATGGTTGGTACAGAATATAGATATCTCCAAGGCACAGCAAGGAAGTTGATTTTATGGGATTTTAAATGTTTCTTGAAAGAATGCTTGGGAGTGAGAGGAGGAAACTAAAGATGATCTGAGTAATGGTAGCACCGTTTATTAAAGTGGAAAATATAGGAGAAAAACATATTTTTCAAGAAAGTTTATGAGTTTGGTTTTGGGCATTTTCACTTTCAGATGCCCGTGGGACATTTAAGTGGAGGTGGTCAATGATCAGTTCAGTTTTGAGGTAAGTCTAGGAATGTGCATTTGGGAACTATGAACGTAGAGAGAGGTAGTTATTGACATGGACATAAGCGTGATTTCTAGGGGAGAGTGGGAAAAGTGAAAAGAGAAACATACCAAGGAGGGAACCCTGAGAAACATCAACATTTAGAACACTGGCTGTCAAACTAGTTTGTATCTGGGGAAGTAGTTGTGCAATAAAACACAATAAAATTGTATAAAGAAAATCAATTTATAGGAGAAGTCAAAACAGAACTACTCTGGTTGAATGGTTCTGGTAGTGGTGGAGAAAAGGGCAATGGGTGGGGGCTGGAGTCTGTAAGCAGGAACTGCAGTGGGGGCTGGGAACTGGGAGCTGGGAGCTGGGAGCTGGGAGTAGGTGGTAAAGCCTAACAGTCAGGGTTCTTATATTAGTTATCTATTGCCGCATAACAAATCACCTCCCAATTTAGCAACTTAAAACAACACACATTTTTTTTATCTCAGTTTCTATGGGCCAGGAATCTGAGTGAGGCTTAGCTGGGTGCCTCTGGCTTATGGCATCTCAGTTTGCAGTCTAGTTGTTAGTCATGCCTGTGGTCTCATCCGAAAGCTTGACTGGCAGAGTATTTTCTTTCAAGCTCGCTCACATGGGTTTGGGCAGACCCCTGTCTCTCATCACATAGGCCTCCCCATATAGTTGTCTCATGAGCTGGCAGCAGGCTTTTCCAGGTTGAGCAATCCAAGAGAGAGCAAGAGAAGATTCTTTCAAGATGGAAACCACAGTCTTTTTATAGCCTAATCTCAAAAGTGGCATCACATCTCATCGGTAGTATTCCATCCATTAGAAGTACGTCTGTAAATCCAGTCCACCAGGCTGCACTCAAGAAGAGGAGATCATACAAGAATAAATACCATGAGGAACACATCATTGGGGGTCATCTTTGATGCTGCCTAACAAAATCCTCATCCCCATCACATCCCCTTATGAGTTATTCATAATGCCCTACTTGAAAATCATTGATTTAAATTCTGGGCAGAGAAATACAAAAAGAAACTGGGCACAGAAGAAACTCTAGAGGTGAGAAGGAAACCAGCAGTAGGGGAATGTCCTCCAAACCACCGAAACATTAAGTTTCAAGAAGGCAGGAGAGGTCATGAGGGTCAAATACTATGGTAGTATCAGAAGCTGCCTCAGTTGTATCGTTGGTAATCTAGGCAGGGGCAGTGCACTGTTGTCCAGATTACTGTGGGTAAAAGAGAAAAGTCGAAGAATTAAAAAAGGAAGGAAAGGTGACTTAAAAAAAGAAGGGTATTGTAAAAGGAGAGTGGGTGCTAGTTAGAGGTGATCTATGCCTAAAGGAGACTTTTTTTTGTTTCCTTAGACAGAAAGAGAGAGAGAGAGAGAGAGCACAAGTAGGGGAGAGGGGCAGAGGGAGAGAGAGAGAGAGAGAGAGAGAGAATCCCAAGAGGGTTGGATCCTACAACCCTGGGATGATGACCTGAGCAAAATCAAGAGTCAGAAGCTCAACTGACTGAGCCACCCGGGCGTCCCAAGGAGACTTATTTCTTTTTAAATGAAGATACAATATATGGAACCGTTCTGATGATTAGATGGCTCTGTAGTATCAGTAACGAGAAGGCGATAAGGCAGTTTGGAACATGATGCCGTAACACTTCCTCCCAGTGACCAAGAGCTCTACGATCCCCTAACTGAGTTGCAGAGGAGCAGAGCATAGAGTCTGGATGGAGACTGGACTAGCAAGTCTAAACAGAAATGCATAAGAGTGTTTTCTATCATTGAATCTCCCCCTCTGATAATTTCGTACAACGTTCTAAGGTATTACATTGTTCTCTAGCACAGTGTTTATGCTGTGTATTTGGATCTTTTACATAAGCCTGCTCATTCTAAGGCACTACATATAATTCAGATTCTGAAGCAAGTGCTAGGAAGCACACTTCTTTAACTATGCTTCCAACCAAGTTTGTTCCCCTGTTCTTTGTCTTCTTTAATAAAACTTTTTCTCGTGGATTCCCTTAGTTCAAGGTAGTACCATCTTAGAGAGGTGGCTCTATTATACTGGTTAAAGTCACCATCTGCAATATGAGAAAAATCTTTCTCACTAGGGTTGTTATGAGCACTAATGATATACCAGCAGCTAGAAAGATGCCTAGCACATAGGAAACACTCAACAAACGTTTGATGCTATCATCATTGCCATCAGCATTGTTATCTTATCACCTTTACTGGAAACCTGAAAGAAAGATCATTGGTCCTCTCTCTTCCTTCATCCTTCCATGTCTGACTGGCTATTCAGTCTATGCTACTTTTGAAATAGTTACTGAACTTATCTTTACCGACAGGATTTTTTAAATGTTGTGTTTTTTTGTTTTGTTTTGTTTTGTTTTGTTTTGTTTTGTTTTTTGAGAAAGAGAGAGCGAGAGAGAGAGAGAGTGCGCATGCAAGCACGGGCAAGTGGGGGAGGAGCAGAGACAGAGAGGGAAATGGAGAATCTGAAGTGGCCTCTGTCCTGACAGCAGAGATCCTGATGTGGGGCTCAAACTCATAAACCATGAGATCATTACCTGAGCCAAAATCAGATGGTTAGCCAACTAAGCCACCAGGTGTGTCCCTAATTGTCTTTACCAAGGGGATTTTAATTAGAATATTAGACACAAAGCTTACCTGCTTGGCTCTATGACAGATTATCCTACCCTTTACCTCAAAAATGGTAAATGACATTGATTACTATACCAGGCTGAATAGTGTTCCCCTAAAATTCATGTCCATCTGGAACTTCAAAATGTGATATTATTTGGAAATAGGGTTTTTGCAGATGTAATTAGTCAAGATGAGGTCATACTGGATTAGGGGGGCCTAAACGGATGACCGGCATCTTTATAAGAAGAAAAAGCAGAGAAACAGAGACAGACTCAGAAAGGACAGCCATGAAGACCAAAGCAGAAAAGGAGCAATCCAGCTGTAAGCCAAGGGATGCCAAGAATTGCTAGCTAGGAAGAAGCAAGGAAGGATTCTTTCCTAGAGCCCTCAGAGAGATCATGGTCCTGCCAACACCTTACTTTTGGATTTTTGGCCTCTGGAACTGTGAGAGAATAAATTCCTGTTGTTTATAGTTAACCACTTGGTGCTGGCTTGTTACAGAAGCCCTAGGAAATGAATATAGTTATTAATAGACATTTCCAAACTCTTTAACACAGCAGATGGTTTTCTGACCTTTTGAGGTCTGGCCAGATTCTGCTTCTGTGGCCAGCTTTCTGTCCATCACCCGTGCTGTCTGCTCCACCCAGTAGGTCTGCGCTCCCCCTCCCCACTCCACGCATAAAACCAGTACTCTTAATGTTGAGGCCTGAATCAACTGTGCTCTCCGTATCCTATCGTATGCTGCAGTTCCCCCATCCCATGGTTTTTAAAGTTTTTTTAATTAAGTTTTTAATTCTAATTCCAGTATAGTTAGCATACAGAGTTATATTAGTTTCAGGTGTACAATTCTATACATTAGTTCTATATATTAGTTCTATACATTAGCTCATCATGGTAAGTGTACTCTTTAGTCCCCATCATCTATTTTCCCCGTCCCCCCACCCACCTCCCCTCTTCTATCATGTATTTTATGTCTTTGTGTTTTGTGTTATCGATATTTGTTTATATGCCTGTCTCTTCTACCAGACTGGAAGTTTCTGTAAATCAGGGCATGTGTCTTTTTAATCTCTGTATCTGAGTCAGTAATGAGCACAGTGTTCTGCTTATAGAAGTTTCTAACACGTTTGTTAATTGAATGTATGAGTGAGGCACTGACTGAACCGGTAGATACCTACTGCTCTAGCTTACCATTTGCAGGCAGACCTCCCTTCTTCCTTAGTCAATGAATGATAGTGAATCTAGAAAGCTTACCATCAGATTCATAATTTTTTTTCAGATTCACTGTTTTCACGGTTCTCATGATCTCTTTAGAAGCCCCAGCTCTGGAAAGAATAAGCTGTTAAATCCAGAACATTTTTCCTGAGCATGTATTTATCAAATCAGAGCTGCAGAGAAAATGAAAGAACTGGGCTACAAGGAAGAAAAGAAGGTGGGATGACAATACAGTTGTTGTTGTTGTTGTTGTTTTTCCTGAGGGATGAACCTCTTTGTGGGATTTACACAGGAAAGAGGCTCCAATCAGATTTTTTTTCAATCACATTTTTATGCAGGAGGCAGACAATGACTGATGCTTTGTCTTGGCATAGTAGCAGTTCCATGACAAGTAGCCCCTTGGATGAGTAAGGACATCCTATATCTGGAGGGGTGGGGTTATGCAAATGAATGCCAGGTGAAGGAGGTTCCTCTGGCATCCAGGTGTGGTCTACTTCCTTCTGTATATTAGTGGGTATCTCCGTCTGTATTCCAGTCCTCCAAGGAAGCTGTTACAGTAGTTTCAAATTCATATTTTCCCAAGTCCTGTCTATTCTAATTGCACTTCTTGTTTTGTGGGGAAGGAGAGCTCAGGCCGGGTCCTGCAGTTATTTGGGTGTTTGCTGAGGCCGAGAGAGCATTCATGAGCCGAGCTGAACTGTTTCTGCTTCTCCAGCTGGCTGGGAAGGCTGTGGGCCCCTCTGTTCTCCATGGGGGTGAGCAGTGCAGCAGAAAGCTTTCTGTAGAGGCTCTTTGACTAAAAAATGCAGAGGTCTGTCTGCCCTCACCATTATGTCTGGAACCCTCAAGGCACTATTTGGAATTCAGGCTCCCCACCTGTGTCTACCAATATACTCCCTGAGGCATGACTCAAAATGATTCACATGCCAGTGTTCTGGCCTAGACCAAAATGGTTTAAAATTATTTATGTTCCAATTACACTTCATTACTTTTTAACTAAAGATCTCATTTCACTCCAGTGAAGAACCCAATACAATCTGGCTCATTTCAAAGCAGACACAGAGAACCTGTGACATATTTCCAGAAAGACACAGCATACCATTTAAAACCTTCCTCAGCGTATGTGATAAAGTGCTTTGGGGAAACTCAGAGATTCAGGTTGGAGTTGCTACCAAAGGTAATTAAAAAAATTTCTTAGAACTTTTCTGAATCAAGTTCTGGAAATATCCATATTCATGCCGCAGTTTATGTGTGTGTGTGTATGTGTATGTGTGTTGTTATTGTTGTTGTTTTTTGCTTTTGGGGATTTGGGTTTTCTGTGTTTTGTTTGTTTTTGAAACAGGTTTCACCCCTTCCTTTAATACTGTGATTAAATCCTAATAGTGTTTCAGTAGATCTTTGCTTCCACACTGTCAAAGCTATCAATCTGGTTTCTGTGATGATTTTGTGACAGAGAAAGAAATTCTACTAGGGCCCTTCCCACAGTCAAAAGAAATTGTTTCAAAGGAGAAAGGTGTCTTCCATGGCTTAACAACCCCCTCAGTGAATTAGTTTCCCCCTCATTTCAGACTGAAATCTCAGTTTTGGCTAAGTTTTCCCCAAGGAAAAGGAGTGTGACATGTCCTCGAGGCTCTCACTGCCAGGATTTAGGAAAACATATTTTCCCCCTCAGAGGTCTACAGAGTCCTGGTTCAAAAGATCCAACTGAAATTTTTTTTCCCTCAGATTTCCAGAAAATGTTAACATTAACTCTAGCTTTTATCTTGGTTGGGAAATTTTTTGAGCTTTTCTTAGGGGTGTTTTTTGTTTTAACTCTCTGTAGGCAAATGGTAACCTTGTATTGATTTTAATTTGCATGGTGAGGTGGTAAGGTGGTGTGGGTGCTTGCAATGTGTTAACTTTGTAAAGACTCATATGAAAGGTTAGAACATTAGCAAACATTTGACTCACTTGGGAAACTATCCCAGTTTTCTAGGTCCAGGATGGACCTTGGGCATCAGCTCCCATGTCTGCCACTAAATAGGAATGAATATGACCTTGAAGAAGACCTTCATCTCTTAGGGCTTTGTTTAACTATTTTGTTTTTTTCTCTAATTGCTCTGTGGAACATTATGATCTTTGACCTAAGTGTTCTGCACAATACACAAAAACAAAATAAAATAAAGCAAAGCAAAGACTTCTGTTATCATATAAGTGTGAAAAATGCTTCCAATATATACCTGCTTTGAAGATTCATATTTTCTATTGTCACTTTAAAACCTTGAACATTTCTGTCATAAAGGCATCTGTGTAAAACTGTGTTCTTCCAACTTAACTGAACATTGTACCAGTGAGTATAGACTAGGTTATGCTGAGAGAAAAAATACAGCCAAATTTCACAAGCTTAGAATAGGAAGGTCTCTCTCTCTCTCTCTCTCTCTCTCTCTCTCTTGCTCTCTCTCTCCTCACTCTCTTATTCCATTTGTAATATGATTTAATGGAGATGGGCTCTTTTGTTCATAGTCACTCAGGGATACCAGCTCATGGAGTAGATATCATCATGAAAATTGCAGGTCATTTTGGCAGAAAAAAATGAGGAAGTTCAGGAGGGTCTCAAACCAGCCATGAAATGGTACAGCCCAAATAGACACGTATAATTCCCACTCAAAATTCATTGGCCAGAACCAGTCACATGATCCCACTCAACTACAGGGAAAATAGAAACTGCACAGAGGAGAGGAAAGCTGGATGGTGGTGAGCAGAAAAAATGACTACTCTGACTTTGGAACCCTTTCTTACGGCAAAAGATATAACTAACTTAGAATTACATTCTGGAAAATTCTGTAGGGGATGAATATTCTAAGAGCTCTTCTAGTTCTGAAAGTCTCTATTCTATAATGTCACGGATAAACTTTCCCCTTTCTAGTTAGTGTGTGTGTGCTTCTCTGGGAGAAAATACCTTATTTTTTTTCTTTGTTTATTGTAATAAAGTATAGATAACATAAATAAAACCCCTTACTTTATAAGGTAAAGCTTTAAAAGATGAAACTTTTAGTTGACTGTAAGATCTTTTAAGATAGCTGGTCATAGTGTATCTTCTCACCAGTCACTGAACACTTATATTTTGAGTACAACTGCATACCCTTACATTAAAAGGGAAAATGAGGTTTCCGTGTGACTAAATCCTGTTGAAAATGGAATCCAGACAATCATCTCTTGGAGGAGGGTTCAGTGCAAATTGTGAGCCCTTTGATTGGTGGCCCCTTTTCTGTCCACTTTCTTCTGTTAAGATCCTAAAGATGAGAAGGGAAAGAATTCGCCTTCTAGAAACAAAATATGTATATATAAAAGAGCATATATATACACACACACACACACACACACATATATATTTTTATATATATATATATACATATATATATATAAATATATATATATGTGTGTATATATATATATATATTCACTTAATCTGAAACCTCCCTCACAGGTGCTGGGGCTCAAAATTGGATAATATTCCCACCATTCTTCATCCATCTATGTCTTGTGACTTTTTTTTTTTTGCCATAAACTCTCTTTTTCTTCTAAGGAAATCATAAGATTGCAGACTTTCAGAAAAGAGAGCCTTGCCTTTAACATGGTGTGATTTTCTTTAGAGGGTGGGGGATACAATTTATAATGTTTGGGTGAGCTGCTGACTTGTCACCAATAAGAGAGGTTCAATCTATCTACAGTTCATTCTGACCAACTGCCTGGTGGGGACCTCAGTGGCCAGGGTGATATTTAATTTGTCACAGAGCAGCCTGAGGCTATAATAAATTCATAACCCTCTACCTCCCTTCCCTCAGTATACATGCAGTTTGTTGATGTGTTTATATGCCATTCTGAGAATGGAGGCAGATTTATAAACATTTTGTAATGCAAAATGGAGCTGAGCACAGAACTGTGCACAGTCACGGTTTGTGAATTACTAATAGGCCATGAGTCTGGCTTAAATATACATCACATCCTGCGACATTAATCAATTCCTAGAGCTGAGTGAACACAAGGCTTGTCCTTCGGGGACACAAAATGCCTATTTTGAAGAAAGGAATTATAATAAGGAGCACATAGGCATTCTAGACCTTGAAGCTCTTAGCAGCGGCACATCTTTTGTTTCATTTTTGAATGAAAAGCATTTACAAGAAGATACTTGTGTTAGATTCAGCCCGACTTTTTTGAAAGGGATAAATATACTGGTTTTGCATCTATATGAAATATCCAATTGTTTGGCAACTTATGGGTTCCCAAATCTTTGGCCCTTGGACTACATAATAAAAAGCTCCTCTTGTATGTAAAATCTCTTCAAGGCTAAGCCCATCATGAAAAATTAATAGGTTTATGTGTGGGAAAAAAACAAAATCTCTTTTTTCTTCTTTCCTCTCTGCTTTGCTGTCATATACTGGTAAAACATGAGCTGTTTCTTTTCCTTTACCTGTACTTCCAAGGTACAAGATCCTCTTATTTTTCTGTTCAATTAAAATACATTTGAAGCCCTTGGAGATGCCATACCTACATGCACAGTACCCTCAAAGTGCTTTTACATACATCCTTTAGTGATGTGACCAGCATCTATGAAACATTTTAGGCAACCTGCATCTTCTGCATTTTAAAGATGTGATAACTGAGATTTAATTTAAATGACTGGTCAAGGATATTTAGCCAGAAAATGGTTGGATTGGGACTGAAAATCAGATCTTTGGGTTACAAGTTGAGGGCTTTCCCTGACTGTGGTAATATCATCAGTTCCTTGGTTAGGTGCATTAGGTGTTATTTGTTTATAAAGTAATTCCTTAGGCTTTAAGAAGGTAACAAACTCCTCAATAAAAAAATATGCTGCACAAAATGATAATACATCAGTAAAACAAAACGTTTGTTATAGAGCATCTGCCATACCTAGAAAGTTTTACAACTTTCAAAGTGATCTTTTGTGTCTTTGTTCCCAGACCTAATGTTCCGGATGGATGTGGCCAGACCTTGGATGGGAACAGTCAGAATTTTTCTATGAAACCAGTGCTACAGGGAAAGACTTCTCTCCATCTCTTCTAGGTGCTTCCTTCCATGGGAGGAGCTCAGTGAGCAGATATCCTTACGTCATCTGCTTCTTGCTTACTCTGATCTACAGGAGGAAGAGGGACCTGATTAGTACACTTGTGATGAATGAACGAGGCAAAAGCAGACTCAGCTCAGCCATCGCTTTCCATTTTTTGATGTTGTCTTTCTGCTCTGCGCCTCCAGGCTAGCTCTGCCCCTGTGAGGGCATGTGGGAGGCTTGCCCTTATTCAGTGTGGCCGTACCTGGGTGGATAGTCTGCCTAATTCTTTGTATACACATTAGCTGGCCCCGCTCAACTTTCACCTGTCAAAATGTCATACTTGGACATCTATCTGCCACTCCTTGGCCTTTTTAAAAAACTTTTTCAGATCCTGAGGTGATTACAGAGGTGCCATTTATTGAGCATGCTTAAAGATTTCAGTAGCCATGACCCCTGGTTTTGTTGTTGTTGTTGTTGTTGTTGTTAATTTGTTTTGTTTTTTAATATTTGGGACTACATATTCGTTTTGATCTTTGGAGTATTTGCTGGAAGAATAGGTTCCTAAAGACTAAAATATAGTTAATAATAATATTAATAATGATTGCAGCTGACCCTCTCTGATACCATGCTAAATGCTTTACTTGCTTTATCTCATTTAATCTTCTTTGTGGTCGTTTTGATGATCAGATAAATTAGCTCTCAGATAAACGATTGAGATTTGGGTCTGGCATCTTTGAAGGAGAATATGTCCCTTTATTGAGCATAAAAACCGTACTTGCCTAAAGCAGCAAAGGATGCCTGGAGAGGGGAAAGGATTCCGTGCAGTGCCTCCAAGATCTTTCTCTGAGACTGAAGAACCGTCCCGCCCATCTTCTGGGAGGCTCTGGCTCTCAGCCCTAGGCTCTTCCTCCTGTCAGGGACAGGCAGCAGGAGCCAGCAGTAGGCAGTAGTCTCTCCATCCCTGCTGGAGACAATGGAGAGCCGTGAAAAGCTTTCGCACAAAACCGGGAGACCATTATTCTCCCTGCCATGGAAGATTTCACCTATCCCATTCTTTTCTCTCTTTCGGGTTCAGACCCACATTTCTTCCTTTGTTCATCCTTTTGATCATTCATTTATTTGTTCACTCTCCTTCTTTCCTTCCTTCTCCGTCCCCTCCACTTCTCATCTATTATTTATTTGATTAATATCTTGTTGATGTTTGTTCTTTGCCTGTTAGTGAAGCCGTCATCCGGATCATTGAGTCTTTCCCCCTTCTGCTTTGACTTGATCAACAATTGGAGTTTTATCCCCTAGCAAATTAAACCCGAGCCACTGTTGGCAGCATTTAAATGACAGTCTAAGTAATTTCTCAGTGGAGCACCCCCCCACACACCAGCCCCCCCACGTTTATGAGATAATTGGAAATAAATCTGAGACCATAAAAGATAGAGTGGGTGAAAAAGACACTAAGACCATTTTACAGCTGACTCCATGGGAATCTCTTACGAGTGTTTACCATCCTGGGTGAGTAAACTGTAAAAATGGCCACATTTCCTAAATATTTCTTATATTTTAAAAAGTATTCTTCTGGGATTGATGGTGTTTGAGAATGAAGTATAATCCATATGGTAAAATATTATAGACTTGTATTTACCTGTCACACTGGGTCTTAAACCATAAGCAGTAAATTCCTAATTATTTGACACAGAGACTGATATAGTCTGCATAATCCAAAATTCTATTTCCCAAGGCATTGTCAGATATTCTATGTATAGGTTATCAATTTAAAAGAAGAAGAAATCTTTATTAAGATTTCTGCTGAAGAAAATTATTATCTTATTATTATTATTTTGATGATTCCAAACGATTCCACTGGTTTGGAATCCCAGCACTACCGCATAGCTGTGAGTATGTTTCAACGGCTAATCCTCAATGATCTCATCTATAAAATGGGAGCTGAAGTAATTCCTAATCTCAGAGAGTTAGGGGGCAAAAAATAGGAATAATTCACATTGTATGCCCAGAACAGTTTCTAGTACATTAAGTGTGGTGGGTTTAAAATATGTCTACAGACTTTCTGATAGTCCTCTCCTCAAGAGGTGGAGCTCAGTTCTCATCCCTTTGACAGCTGGTTGGACGTAGTGGCTTACTTCCACTGAATAGATTACAGAGAAAAATAATGATGTATTATTTCTGATACTTGGCGTTGTGTCTTAGCGGCCCTCCTGGATCCCTGGCTCTGGAAGAAGCCAAGTGCCTTGTTGCTAGGGCATGTAAGCTGCCGAATGCACAGGTGCATGTGGTGAGGAACTGAGGCCTTCAGTAAGTAGCCAGCAAGGAACTAAATCCTCCTGCCAAAAAGCCTGTGAGGGTGCTTATAAGCAGAACCTTCAGCTTGTATGACTGAACTGGTCATCATTTTGACTGTAACCTCATAAAAGACTCTGAGTCAGAGCTACCCAGCTGCTGCTTCTGGACTCCTGACTCTCAAAAAATGTGTGAGATAATATTCGTTGCATTAAGCTTTGCGGTAATTTGCCATGCTGCAGTAGATTAATACCATAAGCACCCAACAAATGTCAGCTGTTATCTATTTATTCCCAGCAGTTCTGAGTCTTTTTGAGGCCCATGAGCATAGCCATGTTTTAATTGGAGTCCACAAAAAATTGGCACCTGGATGGCTCAGTCGGTTAAGCATCCAACTTTTGGTTTCTGCTCAGGTCATGATCTCACAGTTAATGAGCTCAAGCCCCGCGTCGGGCTCTGCACAGGTAGTGCACATCCTGCTTGGGATTTCTCTCTCCCTCTCTCTCTGCCACTCCCCAGCTTTCTCTCTCAAAAATAAATAAATAAATAAATAAATAAATAAATAAACATTTCAAAAAAATTTTTAAAGACTTTCCAGTTGACAAGGGCTAGATGAAACATTTCATGTTACTACTGCTTTAATCTGGTTTTAAGATGGTTTCTAAATTCAAAACCAGCTATTAGTTAACTTCTATCACTTTATAAAGAGCAGCTTGATAACTTTATTTTCTTTTTTTTTCAACTTTTTTTTGGGGGGGGGGGGGACAGAGAGAGACAGAGCATGAACGGGGGAGGGGCAGAGAGAGAGGGAGACACAGAATCGGAAACAGGCTCCAGGCTCTGAGCCATCAGCCCAGAGCCTGACGCGGGGCTCGAACTCACGGACCGCGAGATCGTGACCTGGCTGAAGTCGGACGCTTAACCGACTGCGCCACCCGGGGGGCCCCGATAACTTTATTTTCTACAACAGGATGACAATTTTCAATAATGTAACTGAAGACGCTACTGCTCAGGTTTCACTGATGTCCAAATTAAAGGGGTGACCGTGTGTGCATTTGCTATATGTAAGTACATTTCACTTGTCATAGATCGGTTTATTCTTCTCGATCACATGAGGACACCAAAGCTCAGCATAAATTATTTTTTTAAGATGGCTTAGGAATGAGAATGTAGCATATGCGTTCGAAACTGGCTGCAAATTTGAAACCCATGTTTTTGGTATCTGATGCCACTGAGGAAGGAAAGATGTGATCAGAGTCTAGGTTTAAATTGCATCAGGAAACTCTACTGGGTAGACTGTTTTGCTAATGAAGTGGGGAACTTAGACTTGTTCCTTGAACACATGTGCAAGCACATGCACATATGTGTGCACATACACATGCACACAGACACACAGAGTCACTGCTAGAGACCACATGCTTGATCCCAGGGTGACTACTTCCAAAGGTATGCAGAAGGTCCTGGGTGAGAAACCGGGGAGACCAGATGAGACTTTGGATGACGGCCTATCAGGATGGCTGGGAAATGCAGTTCCAAGGCACCTGCCTATCATGATGGCTGGGAAGTCAAGTTCCAAGGCACCTGCCTTGCTGAGAATGAGTCAATTGTTCCATCTCTTCCCTAATACTTTCCAGATTTACCTGAAGTGATCAAGGTTGTCAGAGGGAATGGAAAAGCATGGAGAATAATGGAAACAGTTCAAGAAAACATTTTCTGGTATCCATTAAGCATAGATATTTAGTGTCATTTAGCCATATTCTCCATGAAACAAGATTTTCCAAGAATATTTTTTTTTCACTGAACAAGGAGGCAAAGTTAGAGGCTAAACTTATGTTTTTTTTTTGTTTTTTGTTTTTTCCAGGGGGGAGGGAGGGTGGGACTCTAAACTGGTTGTTATTCAATAGCATGGACAATTTTTTTAAAGTTCTTTCTGTCTACTAAGGAATTTGATTCCTTTCTCTAACAAATGACTTTACATTTCAAATTTATGGATTTATTATGTTTTAAAAAGAAGCCATCTCAGATACCAGTCACTTACATAAAAAGAATTAGATAATTTCTTACCAATTCTATACTTGTCATAACCAAGATGCTAGTAAAGTTCTAACTACTGCCTAGTCATTAAAGTCTGGTATCTAACCCTTGGAGTATGACCAAAAAAGTGAACTCAGAGGCTAATTATCATGTTGTGGTATGCTTCCAGAAATGCTAGTAATGATTTGGGTCAGTTTTACAATCCTGAAGGATTGGAAGGTTACCGCTCAAATGGCTCTTTAACTATTCATTGGTCAGTCCCACAAGATACTTTGTTTTAGCAATAGGTAACTGTCTAAGGCAATGGAAAATTCAGATATTGCCCGAATTTCAAGCATCAGGAAAATTTTGGAGCTAGTTCCAGATAGCCTAACCTTGTTGAGAATCACAAAAAAGGAGCATTTGATAACAGAGAGTTCAAAGTTCACATACGATTCAAGGAACAGGGCATTTAGGAGAACTGAATGGTCCCATTCTTATTTCTTGGCTGAGAGCCCCAGAGGCAGACTTTTGGATTTGAAAAGAGAATCTGCTATTATTTGCTGTTTGACCTTAGAAAACCACTCCACCTCTTTAAAAAAATTTTTTTTAACTGTTTATTTTTGAGAGAGAGAGGGGGGGGGAACATGAGCAGGGGAGGGGCAGAGAGAGAGGGAGCGCAGAATCTGAAGCAGGCTCCAGGCTCTGAGCTGTCAGCACAGAGCCTGAAGCAGGGGTCAAACCCTGCAACCCATAGATCATGACAGTAGCCGTAGTCAGATGTTTAACCAACTGAGCCACCTAGGGGCCCCTAGCCACTCCACCTCTTTAAGGCTAACTACCCACATCTGAGGACATGTTGATATTAATATCAATCACATGGGTTGTTATGAGGATTTAACAAAATTATATATGTAAAATTATTAAAATAATACCTAGTACTTGTTAATCACTTCAAAAATGTAAGCAGTTAATAATAATAACAACAGTAATATCAACAACTAGTGTCATTTTTTTTACACAAACCCATTTACTTTTCAGAAGGAGATCAGGGTGAATATGCCATTATTCTCATCTTTGCATTTAAAATGACAAATACTCTGAGTGTGTGTGTGTGTATGTGTGTGTGTGTGTGTTGAGGGAGGGGAAGTACCTGTGTGCACTTGAGACAGATCCGCTATTACCTAGTCATCTGATACTGCTGATTGAAGAAGCTTTGCAGAAAGACCCTGCTGGCCCTTTCTAGTTGGCTCAGGATGCCATGTGTATGTTCTCAGGCTTTGCACTGCATAACTCCAGGGCACCCGAGTTCATACAGACCATGATGAGAATATGGGGTCCCTGCTTGGCACAAGGTCTAGAATGACCATAATTAGAAACAGACTCCCAGTAATGCAATGGGAATTGAAAGCTGACTCAAGTTCTACCACATTTTACCTCTCAGTTACATTTGACATCATCTGTCATCTACTGTTTCTTGAAATACATTTTTCATTTGGCTCCTGGACATGTTGTCTCTTTGCTTCCTTCTTAGCTCACTGATCACTGTTTCTCAAATTCTTTGGCTATTTCCCTTCATCACCTCACTCTCTTATTCCTAGATTTCCCCAGGAGTCCATCTTTGAGCCACTCCTATTCTCTATATACATTCTCTCCTTTGATGATCACACCCTCTTCCCATATCTTTAAAACCATCTCTATCTTGATCATTCCAAAATGCGTATCGTAACCCAGGATTTACTGAATTCCAGTATCTTGTTCAACTGCCTACTTGACATAACCATTTAAATGTTCAATAGACATCACAAACTTACCATGTCCCAGTCAAAACTGAATATTCCTGCCAACCTACCACTGCCTCTCCTGTTCTTTCTGCAGTTTTCCCTAAGTGCCAACACTATCCTTCCACTTGCTGAGGCCACAAACACTGTAAGTTGTAACTCCTGTCTGTCCCACTCTGCACATGACTAATCCATAAGAAGTTCTGTCAGCTCTACCTTCCAATAAAAATGGAATCCAATAGCTTGTCTCATAGCCACTGCTTCTTCCCAAGACCAAGTCACCTGCAGTTTTATGTGTAGATTATGTGGTTTTATATGTCTATATGTTTCACTGAACATATCCCGTCTGAACGCAACCCAACCAACTCAAGGACTATTCCAAAATGTTGGCTGAAATCTTGTCACTCTTTTCCTTTGATTCCTCCAACAGTTTCTCATCACATTCAAAGCCAAGCACTTACAATGGCCAAGGCCCTTGTGATCTGTGTCCTCTGCTTTAACTTCTTCAACTTCATTTCTCATCCTTTCTCTAATTCTTTAGCATTATTCAACCTCTTTTTCTTCTTTGAACAAGCCCATCACATTCTCATCACAAGTCCTTTGCACTTGCTGTCCCCTTTTGCTGGAACACCCCTCTTTCTCAGCTGTCAACCTTATACACGAGGCCATCACTGCCCATAGTATATAAAATCATAAACCATCTATCTTCCACCTTCGCGCCAACAATAGTCTCTTTCTCTACGAATTTGTTCTTGAAAATTTTCCTTCATCAGCACTTATCACCTCCTGATTTTTTGGATAGAAATAGGTATAAACATACATATATGTAAATGAGTTGTTTATCATTTATTTTCCTGCTGCCACCAGGAAGTAAGCTACAGATGGCATTTGTTTTTGTTTTTGTTTTTCTTACCACTGTATTCCCAGATCTTAGAAAAAGGCTTAGCAAAAACTAGGCATTATATGAATTAAATATCTATTAAACTATAGTTCCTCAAGTAGGGGACACTACTCTTAAAACATTGTCAACCACATTTTTTTCCCTCAAGTTGGAAGGGATCTAAGACATTCTGTATATCCTCCTAATTTCACAACAAAGACCCAGACAGGAATAATAATTTGCTCAGGCTTCACAGTAAATTAGTAGAATATTTAGGACCAGACTGTCAGTATCCTGATTCTTACTCAGTCTGGTGCTCAGTTTCTATTAGTATTAAACATGTCACAAGTTCCCAAAGAAAATATTGTGGGATTGGTGATGGGAAAAATATAGGTATTAATAGGACAAGTCCAGGGCTTGACAAGAGCTTTGGAGCCACCAATGAGCAGCAGGCTTCACTGGAAAATTAGGGCAAGAATAATTTAAATGAGAAATTTGACTCAGAGGAGGTCATAGAAGCTGAAGGACATTTTCAGGTTTATTCACTGAGAATTGATTGGTTGGCATGTTCATTTATTCATGCCAGCTACTACACCAGGGGTTGAGGAAGTTTGATAAACTATGCCAGCCATGCAAGGGGCTGACATTCTCTTGTGCTAGGTGGGGAAGGGACAGTCAACAGAGTGTGCATTAGGAGTGCTTCCCTGGAGAGGTGACACCTGAGTTGAGTCTGGAAGAGTAAGTAGCTCTTAGTGGGTAGAGAAAGAATGGGAAGGTGGGCAGGTGGAAGGACAGCATGAGCATGGTCCAGGTGGTATGAGTGTACATACATTCAGGGAATTGAGACTAGCCAAATCGGTTTAGAGTGGTAGGTTAGTAGGAGAGGTTAAAAGGGGAAGGTGGCCTGGGAAGATGGACTAAGACCAGATGGTAAAAGGTCTGATAAGGCGAGCCTATAAACACCTTATTGAAGGGTAGATTTTTTTTTTTTGCTAAATCTCAGGGTTTTTAATGCTATTCTGATATACCATGTGCTTTCTTAGATAGTAGCTCTTCTATGATTTTCACCCACAGATTCCAAGCGATTTCTCATGTGCTTTCATTCTAAGGAAAAAATTAATATGATTTGTTCATTAACATACGTCACATTCACAGATGGATTTTAGTAGGGCCAAAACCTGGTTCTAATGTATAGGCATATTGTGAGCAAAGATTGAAATAATAAAAATATATCAGTGTTGTGCATTCCAAGCTATAATTCTTTTTAGGGAAGAGAAAATATATATACTTAAGTTTAAAGTCAGATAGTGTTTTATTTATGTAATAAAAATCCCAGATGAGGAGCCTACAGTGTAATTTTAAAGTATTGAAAGGAAGTTGTGAAGTTTACATGGTGTAAATTACATCCAAGAAAAAGAGAAGTGTTAGGTTTATATAACACTGCTTTCCTTTACATTACCATAAAAATGGAGGACACAATGAAAACTCCCAGAAAATTCTGGAAAGCTGACAATTCTTTTTAATAAAAGATGAATGTTCTGTGATACTGCTGTGATTAATCAAACACACAGCATTTTGTTTGCATTTGTCTGGTTAGGTGCTGGAATTTTTTGTTGTTGTCGCTGATGTTTGTAAAGATAGGAACACAAAATAGCCAGAAGCTCTGCCTCCTTCCATTTAGTCGACAAACAACCACAGACAGAACAGTCCGAAATTGGAAGAGATCAGCGAAAGTAGACGAGTTCTTCCCAGAAGATGCAGAATCTACTTTAATGGAATTCTGGTCACGTAGTCCAGACCAGAGCTCAGACCTGCTTTGGTTTAATCAGCTCCCAAACATTAGAGTCTAGTATAGCCATGTGGATCCAGGCCCCCACATGCATAACTTATTTCCCCTAAATTAGGTCTTTTTTACTTCCCTTTTTTGACACATTATATTGAAAGCTGCAGTAGTGAGACTGTAGGATCGTAACAGATCTACGTGTGTGTGTGTGTGTGTCTGTGGATGTCCTTAAGGCATCTACACACAGCTCCAGTGGAACAACATATGCCACCTCCCCCCGGGCACACAGTGACCACAGCACAGGATTAGATTATAAGCACGATTTCAGCTTCCTCTGTTTGGGCAAATTATTCGGGCCCTGCTTTGCTGAAAATAGGGCCCACCTGCCCTTGCAGAATCAGACAGTTCATGAGGATCCAGCCCTTGCCGTCTTCCTCGGCTGTAAGATCTGTTCTAATCCATTAAATCCTGCAGGGAGGTGTTCTGCAAGAACGGCTCATGACAAGCACAGCAGAGCCAGAGATTGAAAAACCCAAGGATTCTGGACACATTCGTTTCAACGCTTTTAAGAAAATTCTGGCAAAAATACAATTGCTATTCTCCAGCTTTCTGTCTTCGGTTGAAATAATGAAATTTGAAAGAGCGTAAGGGACTAGAGGAATAACCATCACCCTAAATCTGAAACACACTATTGTTTTTTTATGTGACGCTTACGCATCAGCAATCCCATATGCAGATTCAGAGTAGGTACCAGAGAAAATGCTTTTAATTTTATCACCTGGGAGTGCCTGGTGGTTCAGTCAGTTAAGTGTCCAACTTCGGCTCAGGTCATGATTGCATGGTTCGTGGGTTTGAGCCCCGCGTTGGGCTCTGGGCTGACAGCTCAGAGCCTGGAGCCTGCTTGGGATTCTGTGTCTCCCTCTCTTTCTGACCCTCCCCCATTCATGCTCTGTCTCTCTGTCTCAAAAATAAATAAACATTAAAAAAATTTTTTTTTAATTAAAAATAAATAAATAAATGTTATCGCCTGGTAAGTAGGCTAGAGACGCTGATTTTGTTTGAATTCTACCCATGACTTCCAGTATGACTAAGATACTATTAAAATAATAGCTTAAGAAAAATATGCCTCTTCAAAATTCTTTCAGGAATGGCTTCAGAGTGGCGGTGTTATTTACGCAAAGCCTTATGCCCGGCTATCGCAAACGCATTTGGCCTCACAGTCTTCTTCGCTCATTCCTGACGTCCTGAAAGGAGAACCTGGTTTTCTGAGGTGATGATATTTATAGTTTGGCATCATCAAAAAGCAATTCCTTGCTTATTTGGGATTTGAAGCCTCGCCGGGGCTCCCTTGTGACTCATTCTGTATTCACTCAGGGCTCTCTGCCTGCCTGTGCAGTGCTCTCATGAATCCTTAATTCCATTTGAACTCAGCAATGCCACAGTCACTTTCCATCAACCCGCCCACTCAGCTGAACTGCACCAGCCTCTTCTGTGCACAGCATCACACTCCCGTTCTGAGATTGATTGGGTGTCGGGCCACCACCACAAGGACAAAGGAGGTCAAACTCAGCACTTGCGGTTTGCTTTAAGACCTGATGCCATCGTCATCCCTTCTGACTTCTGGAGCTGACGCTGATGACATTTTCTGGGACTTACCTACGTAACCCCGTGTCTTGTTGAACCGGCTATATCAGCACTTCACCACTGATGATAATCACTGAAATATTAATGATGTGTTTGCTCTCACCCTCTGTCTGCATAGCACACAGTTGAAACCAACATGACAATGTGAGGGCAGCCACCCCTGTATCACGGCATCTTTCTCATCCTTCTGCTTTGCTCTTCTCCAGGGTGATAGAACAGACATGGCTAGATTGCTGGCCTGATGTCCAACAGCAGGTGCAGCCTTAGGCCCTGGGGACTGCAATAAGGCAGGCAAGGTAGATGTGTCTAGGGGTCAGAAGCAGGGAGAATCAGAGAGCAAGCTCAAACCTGGTCCTTATGTCGACAAGGCAAGTACAGAATGAAAACCTTCTGACCAAGCCAGAAGATCACGTGTAAGATAGGGATATAGACTCAGCATAAGAGCAAGGGCAGGGAGACTGGTTCTGAGACGATTACCAAGACTTGGGTCGGTGCGATGGTGGCTTTTAAAAATTGGTTGCCCAGAAAGTTGGGTGTATTAGCACTGGCCTAGTTTAGAAGCACAAAGTAGAGGGTTGGCAATATGCAAAGTACTGGAAAAGTTGAAAACTTATTTAGAGAGTATTGAATTATTTGAGATCTCCCCAGTGGCCTTTTAGTAGCTGTAGCTAGAGATAAGTCAGATGTGGTCCCTGCCTTGAGAAGTTCACCATCTGCAATAGGAGACAGGAATGTAAATAAAAAATTACAACACTCACAGGATTGCTGGAAAGAAATGGTTTCATTCTGCCAGGAGGGTAGTAATAGTAACCAACATTTATAGAAATTTCACCATATACCGGGTACTACATAAAATACTTTACAAATATTATCACGATTTTTATCAGTCTCTTCTATAAAAAAAACAAATGGAGGCTAATAAAGTTTAAACAATAATCACCCAGGGTTGCAGAGCTAATTAGTGTTTAAGTCTGATTCATTGAGTTACAGCTTGACCACTATAACTAGTCTGTTCTGGGAGACATATTTTAAGATAGATGTTGAGAAATATAGAACTTGTTAGGAAAGCCCCAAGAATAGTGTGCAGACTGGAATTCATGATCTGTGAGCAAAGTTCCCCTTATCCCCTTCCAATGAGTCTAATGAGAGTCAATATCAAAAGCTAGACAAGGAGGCACACAGTGAGGCTTCAGGTGTGGATGAAAAGTCGGCTGTGGTAGACTGTTTTGCTTGGAGCGGAAGGAAGAGGGGTTTATCCGTAGATTCTGGAACCATTTATTTTCGCTCTTGGTGTCAAGTTCTTCTGGCAACACAGACTGAGATCCTGGAGTGGCTGATAGATGCCAGGTAGTCCTGCTGATGAACAACAACAACAAAAAAATAAAGCATTTATAAATTGTTGAGCTTAGAGAAGAAATTTTATAGGTGTCTTCACACATTTGAAGGGCTGTCATGTGGAAGAGAAAAAAAAATTTGTTACCTGCAACTTTAATAAATGCAACTGGGACCAGTGGCTGGAAATTCTAGGAGGCAGATTGCAGCCTGAGAAATACTTTTTTCCCAACTACTAATGTTAACAGACGTAGCGGCTGGCCTGTGGTAATGTGAGACCTTCATTGCTATGGGTATTCACATTGAGGTGGGTCACCTTCTATTAGGAGTGGTAGTTTTAAAATTGTAGGTTTCAAGAGATTCACATGGGGCTGCTTGGTAAAAAATGTGTATCTGGGCTTCGATTCAGAGGTTCTGATTCGGTAGGTGAGTCATAGGTATCAGGAATCTCTTGTCTTTAATAAGTGAACTAGAAGATTCTAATGCAAATGAGAAATATTAATCTGAAGACCATCAACGGAATTTCCACATTGAGGGAGGTTAGATTACGCGCACAGTTTTCTTTTTTTTTTTTTTTAATTTTTTTTTCAACGTTTATTTATTTTTGGGACAGAGAGAGACAGAGCATGATGGGGGAGGGGCAGAGAGAGAGGGAGACACAGAACCGGAAACAGGCTCCAGGCTCTGAGCCATCAGCCCAGAGCCTGACGCGGGGCTTGAACTCACAGACCGCGAGATCGTGACCTGGCTGAAGTCGGACACTTAACCGACTGCGCCACCCAGGCGCCCCGAAGTTTTCATCCAGCTCTGTGTCCTCACCGTGTTGATCCATCTCTACCCAGAATTCCAACTTGTCATGTACTCTGTATATATTATCATAAATTTAATACTTAGCTAAATTTTGATATTTTATCTTCCTCTTCTTTCTCTTCTTTTTTTTTAAAAGTTTTTTAAAACTTATTTCTGAGAGAGAGAGAGACACAGTGCAAGTGGAGGAGAGGCAGAGAGAGAGGGAGACATAGAATCCTAAGCAGGCTCCAGGCTCTGAGCTGTCGGCACAGAGCCCCATGCAGGGCTCGGCACTCATGAACCGTGAGATCATGACCTGAGCCAAAGTCAGACGCTCAACTGACTGAGCTACCCAGGCGCCCCTATTTTCCTCTTGTTTTTAGTGCTCTCAACCAATCAATATTCTCAGAGCATCTACTATGTGCCAGACACTCTTCCAGGCCTGGGCGAGACGTAGGAGGACAAGGCAGGCAAACACCTTGCCTTCGTGGCGCCGGTAATCTACCGAAGGGAGGTAATAAAAAAGATAAGTTATTTGGTAAATATTTTCTCTACATACTCTTTTGGGGAAGGACTATTTTACTTACCATTTCAAACGGTGTCTAGAACAATGCTATGCAAGAGCAGGTACTCAAAAGGACATTTTAAGGTAGCAGTAAAAAATTAAAATAAGAACCGATTCAGAAAAAAAAACTACAAAAACTTATATTTTTCTCCTACAAACCAGGCTAATATCACTAGATTTGTGCTTCGAGGTTTCTTTAAACCACTGGAGTTTTGTCTGCACTAGTAGAAAGAGTATCCAGAAGAAATGGCACAAACTTGTCAATTTTGGGAGCATCACAGTCTTGGGGACTGAAATAATGAAAGGCATCTGGGAAAGAATAAAGATGATGAAGGGGCTTGACATGCCATGGTGTAGGACAGGGGTCAGGAAACTTTTGTACCTATATAAAAAGGACCAACTAATTAAATATTTTTGACTTTGTGGGCCATAACATCTCTCTCACAACTACTCAATTTGCCATTACTGTGAAAGAAGCATGGGAGAAGGTATAGACAACGTATAAATAAATGGACATATTCTAATAAGTGCTTATTTACATCCATAAGTGGCAGACTAGAGGTGGCCCTTGGACCACAGTTTGCGGACCCCTGCTATACGAGAACTCCCTGAAAGAACTTATTCATTTAGCTTGAAGAGCACAGAAGAAGAAAACCATATCTACTTTCAAATATTCTAAGGAATCCCATACGCAAAAGTTGTTTAACCTATGCTGTATGACCAGAGGATCTATAACCAACAGGCAAAAGTTTACGTAAACATATTTTTGTCAAGTAAAACACTAACATTTCAGTAAAATTCTCTAGGGTGATAATGAGTTTATCATCAGTGGAGGTGTTCAAGCAAATGTCAGACTCTGATTTAATAATGTTCCAAAGCAGACAAAAGACGCTGATGAACAATTTGACTAAATGTCTCTAAATGTCCTTGTCATCCAGGAGATTCCATAATGAACATGGATGTAATGCACGTATCAGGGCACAAAATAAGTTCAGGTTGACACAGAGACACAGGTAAATGCACAGGTTAAATCTGATCTATGATAAATCGATTACTTGGTGAGAAGTCAACTCTGCTAAATATTAGGTACACAGAGTAATAAACAGGTTTAAAATGGCCAAAAATTAAAAGCAATGTAAATTATAAATTAAATGTAAATTCTATCTTAGTGAGTTTGATTTATAGAAGACTTTGAGATTATATCTGGCAAATGGGTTGGTAATTCAAAAACTAAGTGGATGTTCCCAGTTACACAGATAAAGACAAAAAAGTCCAGAGAATTTTCTTGAATTTTACAATTTAAGGGATTTTGAATTTCTGAATCTCATTTTGGACTTTCTATAGGATTCTTTTTGTGTCTCCTGATGTTTTGCATTTATGAAGCTGTAAATGCTAAAAACAACAGCCCTCCCAGGTGGGGGTGTAGATCCATAAAATTAATAAACACAGTGATTTATTCAGAGCCTATTGTCCCACTGATGAAAATGAGAACCAGTGTCTGACGGATGAACATGACAAGGAGCTAAACGGCTTAAAATTTGTGGCTCTCCTTAACATGCTACCCATATGTGCCAAAGAGGCAAATCTTCAATCAGCCCGAGCTTGGTTTCCACCTCCCAGTGGAGGGTCGGAAGGGGTGAGCGATTCCAATCAATATCCAGTTGTTAAAGTAACAGCTATGTCGGTTCTGGATGGCCGACTGGGCGAAAACATGTTTGTTCTACTTAATGTGACAGTGTCCTGTCAAATTAACAGCCTCGGTGGCAGGAGCAAGCCTGCTTAATGGCTTGGAGTCAGTTCCACAGAGAATTTATCATCAACATGCAACCGAGAGGAACCCCAAACCTCATTACCAGGGTTTATTTGTAGATAATAACTGAAGGTATGCCGTGTCCTTACAGCAGGATTTGTTTGCTTTTTGGCAACTCAGTTTCATGTTCTTTATCAAATGCTGCCCTCTTAACTCCCACCAACTCTGTAGGATCATGCTTGGTCGGTGTTTAAATCCACCAAGTGAAGTGGAATATGTAAGCAACTGTACCAAGGTGACTTAACAAGATTAAGTGATGATTTGAAAGAACAGAGTATTAGATGTTGAGGGCAGCAGAGGAGAGAAGCTACCCAGAAAGTGGCTGCATCCTCCCCTTCACTGTCAGCACTTAAATATTTCCTCTCCAGGTGGGCTGTTGTTCTAAAGCCAGGGTCACAGACTGTTCGCCAGGTTCTTCCCCCAGCTGGATTGTGTTTGATCCATATAGCATAAAAAAAAAAAAATTAAATCCCTTCTATCATCTAAAAGCAAAAAATTGCACACACAATCTCGGATGTCTTATTTGCATTAAAAACACAGAGAAATTAGCAGCATAAGTCAGCTATTCACAGGGCAGTGATTGTCTGGAGCTGTACGGTAGCCCGTCCTCTTTAGATGGGCTGAGTGTTCTCCAGGGTGCCCACGGGGCCTGCTTTATTCATTTATGTGACCTAGGCAGTCCCTGAAATCATTGAAGTTTTCCATACCCTCTGTAAAAGTTAAATCTTTGTTTTCTTTATCATCATACACATGGATGGAAGATGAAATATTATGGCATTACCCATCCATGGATATTGTTAAGACTCTCTTTGTTTCTCTCTTTCTCCAGTCCCTCTGTCTTCCACCAGTGCTCCTCGGTGGTCTAAACCAGTGGCAGCTAGCTGACAACAGAGTCTGGGAGAGGCCAGCACTTCCCAGGAGAGTACAAGAATGGCAAGGAGAAGATCTGAGAATATTGACTTATAAACAACAAATCTGGGAGCCAGAACACGTGGTTCTAACCCACTGATTGTGATGTTGGAAAAGTGCTTGAACCAACTTGATCTTTAGAGTTTCCAACTGTAAAATGAAAAATTGAGTGAGATGATCCCTGAAGGCTATTAAAGTCCATGATTCAGTGGTGGAGGGGCTAGAATAACCTTCATTTCATTATCTTTTTCTACCTGTTTGGCTTCTTGGGTGACATGGCAGTATCCATGTTGAGGCACTGAAGGGCACCTAAATGGCTTACACTTGTGAGACCCTGAGATATTTTAGGGGAGGCAGAGGACATAGCTTGCCTGATAACGATAAAAACCTCTCTGGGCAACTTTAAAAAAAAAAGGCTTGAAGGAAATCTACAAATGGCCACTTTAACTGGGAAGCTGCTTGGAATGAGAAGGCAACAGCATGATCCCTGGCCCCCTCACTGGCTGGAGAGGTAAAAGATGTTGCCCTGAGCGACTGTGACCTTTGCTGCTTTCAGATTCCTCAGGAATCCAAGGACACCTTTCAAACAAGAAAATTAAACTAACAGCAATGTACTATTTTAATCATTTAGATCACAAATGATTTTCCCAGAATGATTGGCTCAAATTTCAGAAGGAATCTGGAAACGGATTCAACATGAGGTCCAAACCTGCAAGTTCCCTATGAATCATGAACTCATTTCTGCTTGCTAGGGAACTGCCTGCTGACATTGAAGTATGGACGTTTGATGGCGAATTCATTTCTCTCTGTAGAGCAGCAACTACCTAATGAATCAGGAAAAATGGCAGCAGCTTTTATATCTTTATTTGCTCAAAACAGATAAAAATCTTTTCATTCCACCTTGTGAAATGTCAAATAACCCACTAATAGCAAAAGTCTAAAACCTGCATTTTCACAGGACTTTTTTTTAAAGTGTATTACATTTGTAAAGGTGCAGCAATATTTTAAGTAAAATTTGCACACACTTCAAAATATATCCATTGTGGAGCCAACTGAGACCTCAATCATTTAGTAATTTTTCTCTCTGGAAATGGGGGATTTCAGAAACACATACAGAATCTTCCATTTTTACCTCGTGGGGAACTGAGGAAAGGAACTGATGTTGCTTACTGGCAGATAATGATAGCCTGGACACTGACATTCTTCCAGACATTAAGTCATTTGCAGTTTCCCTTTGACAGGTATAAAGCCTCAGAAATTAATTGTGGGAACTTGTCCTGATTCACCCAAGAACATGCAGCAGCTGCAAGAACACTTTTTTTCAAAAGCTTAAAGATGAATCAAGTTTGCTTGTTAAAATGTCCAGCACAGAGCAGAATAAACATGGTCGTATATTCCAGTTTGAATTAAAAAGTACAGCAGACTTTAGAGCTATTAATGAAGAAGCAAAAGAGAAACTGAAAATATTAGAGTCTGCGAGAGAACCTGATTTTAATTCATGGTTTTTTTGTTGTTGTTGTTCCAGTAAAATCTTGATTAAGCAGGGGAATTGAGAAAAAGAGATATCTAAGCAAAGAAAATTTTGATTTGGCTAGAAAATAAACTATTTTTTCTTATGTGTACATATTGAAAATCTTCCTAGAGATGATCCTTCAGCCTTAAATTCAATTGACCTTTTATTGGGCACATAGCACATGCTGGCTATGATGGCAGGAGGCTAGAGAGATTACTAAGCAAATAATTCTCCTGCTACCAAGGAATTCTTAGACTCAGTGAATACAGTATATTGAACGTAAGTGAGTAGGTTTGAAAAATATTTATTCCTGGGGTCTTCTAGATCTATCATTTTGAGTTTCAGTTGGCACTGCTTCGTGCTGGAGATGGGAATAGAGAGGAATGGGAGGAGGGTCATCGCATTTGGATGGAAGAGTCTTGAGGATAAAATGAAATGAAATAATATGTGTGAATGCTCTTAGCACAATGTATGCTACATTATAAATGTCAACATCATGCATATGTATTTCTTTATTGTATCAAAGTTATATGGTAGACATTATTGTGATTAAATCCTTAGCAAGAGCTTGGAGGTGGGAAGGGATTTGGATGTCACCAATTTTTCTTGGTCAACCAACCAGACATGCACTGTGTACCTATCAGAATAAGATTGAGCTATATAAACCAGGTTGCTCTGAGAATAGACAGGAAGGACTCCGAAACCAAATTTGGGGTGCCAGGAACTCATTATTTCAGGAGACTGATATATGAAGAGTACTGAAGAAGGTACATTTTAAGATAACGTTTTGCAATTTCCAGGCACACCTGGGTGGCTCAGTCGGTTAAGTGTCCGACTTCAGCTCAGGTCACAATCTCGAGGTTCGTGGGTTTGAGGCCCTTGTCAGGCTCTGTACAGACAGCTCAGAGCCTGGAGCTTGCTTCAATTTCTGTGTCTCTCTCTCTGCCCCTCCTCTGCTCATTCTCTGTCTCTATCTCTGTCAGAAATAAACATTAAAAAAAGATAACTTTTGCAATTTCCAGCAGTTGTTTCTATGAAATAAATGAACTTTTGGTTCAAAGACTCAGCAGTCAAATTTCTTTTTTTTTTTAAATGTATTTATTTATGAGAGAGTGGGGAGGGGCAGAGAGAGAGAGAAGGAGAGAGAGAATGTCAAGCAGGCTGAGCTGTCAGCACAGAGCCCAACTTGGGCCCAGGCGCCCCAGACAGCAGTCAAATTTCTAAGATAAATAGCAAAGTGCAATTATTCAAAAACTAAAAGAGAATCCTTTCTTGATATAAAATTTATCACAAACTTCTGGAATGAACTTTAATGGCTCTTCGATTGCTACTTAACACTGACAGAGACGCTAGGATTTCATTTTTCAATAATGATATAATATGAAATGCACACTATATATCAAAAAATGTACTGAGCTTCTGTTATATTGACAGAACTCTCAGGTGATGAAGAAGTACAAAACAAATTTTGAAGTTGTGTCTCTCCTTCAGGAATTTACAATATATTGGGGAAGACAGACTTGTAAAGACATGACTAAAATACTAAGCTCAAAATAGAATAAATACAAATAATTTCTATACCAGTTAAATAAAGTAGGGAACAATTATTTTTAATATATGTTAAGGATTTAGAAATAATTTTATGGTTATGAAGCAAACTATGAAAATGAGCAGTGACATTTAATACTTATTCTCTATTTAGCTCTGGGGATTTGAAAACCACCTAAAGGCAGAATTGTTTCTGTGCTCAGAAATGTGGATATTGGCTTTCCTTTCTCCCTTTCCATTTACCTAAACAATTCTTTACAATCATAGATTTTCTGCCCACATCCTTCCCTATGGGCATTTGTAATCCTAAAAAGGATGCGTATTTCTCAGCGTTCTATCAGAATTGGATAGTTTAGGATCTTCAACATTGAGATGTGGGTCTCAGCTCCCCAGAAAGGCTGAGGAAGTCTAGAGAACAGTTGAGTTGCTCTTTGCCATGGGTGTTCATGAAAAATCTATGACATCAGAAAGAATGAGTATCAAAAAATTCTCTTCCTGCTATACCTTTCAGAGTAGGAATACTGTGATTCTGTGTAAGTGCTGGTTTAAACCTCCACTGTGGTCTACAAAACACTAGATAATGTGACTCTTGCCTGCCTTATTTTTAAGCTTTTTTTTTTTTTTTTTTTGAGAGAGAGGAACAGAGAGCATGTGAGTAGGGAAGGGGCAAAGAGAGAGGGAGAGAGAGAATCCCAAGCAGGCTCCATGCTTAGTGCAGAGCCCAACATGCGGCTTGATCTCACAAACCATTAGATCATGACCTGAGCTGAAATCAAGAGGCAGAGGCTTAACTGACTAAGCCACCCAGGTGCCCCTCTTGCCTGCCTTTCAATGTGGTCTTATCCCCTTCTCCCCTTCATTCACTCTTCTCTGACTCCCCTGGCTTCTTTCTGTTTTTTCAAAGGCTGCCAGTTATTTCTTCCCTCCTTAGGGACTTTATATTGCCTGTTTTCAAATCCTCTAGAACTTTGGCCAGATGGCTCCTTCTCCTTACTTAGGCTTCAGTTCAAATGCCACATTTTCAGAGTGGTCTTACCTCACCACCCAGCCTTTTGTGTCATTTGCTTTCAGGTACAAATGAAAGAAAATGTGGTTCAAATCCACTTAAACAATAGGAAACTTTAGCTCACACAAGGAGAAATCCTGAGGTGGGGTGAGTTTCAGGTGGTTGGTTTAGCAGGTTCTTTCCTTTTCTTTACTCCAACTTCCACAGCATCATTTCCTTCCAAAGCTGGTTCCCTTTATGATTGTAAAATGGATCCGGGGAACATCTGGGCTATAGGCTCCTTGCTAATACCATTAGACTACTCATTGCTCATGACTGTTTCTTAAAGAAGAGAGAGGAAAAAAAAAAAACTTTTGTCAAATGCCTGCAGCAAAATTGTACTTTCGTTGGTTGGAGCTGTGTCACATGATGATGCTTGAACCAATCATTAATAAAGGGGTTGGGATGTATTCATAATAATAAGAGCATGATGTCCTTTCCTCAAACCACATTGCTGCTATTTGTCATGTGAAGATGGATTAAGTGCTAGCGATTCAGCCAAAATATCTACCCTCCTCTCAAGCACAATCCCATTATCTTTTTAATTTTTTACACTCACAACAATTTTAAGTTATATATTTCTGTTATTTATATATTATCATTGTCTGTCTTCCTTGCCATAGTTGAAGTTTCATAAGAGGATGGCCCTTGTAGTCAATGATGTATCTTTACTTAGAAAAATAGAATAGTTGGTACACAATAAAAATTTGTTGACTCAGTGAATGACCTTGAGATCCTGCATCACTTTTTCTTAAAGAGCCCTTTGATTTCATGAGGATGAAAAAAATTGCCAATTTATTATATATTGACTTTTTCTTTCTATTACCCAGAGACACTTAGGTCTCAGAAGGTCCCAACTATTGGGTAAAGATTCTTAAGAAAGTGATGATCTTATCAATATTGGGAATTTTTTAACTAAACCGGAAGAATGAATACAATGAAAAGCAATTCAATTATTTGAGAAGAAATAATGAGGAAAGTAAATGGGGAACAGGAACAGTACCAAGGCAAGATAAAATAGCATGAGGGTGGGCTCAGACGTGAAAGCAATCTGGTGTGGCTGGGGCTAGGATGTGTCAAGTGACAGGGTCAGGGGACAGGAAGGGAGGCAGTGAAATTGACTTTCTCCAGGTGTTTTTTCTCAGTTATTTCCCTCATTGTGATCACCTGGTCACTACCTTACTTCACATTTGTGATTTGTTTTATACTAAGTTATCTTACAAATATTCCTATTTCTCTATACTTGCCCTTAGGTATATTTTGCTTCTTTGCCTAGTTCAGAAACTCATTGATGGCAATGAATAGCTTTACTGTGTGTTAAAATGGAACTGAACCGACTTACGCTTAAGATAAGTTTCATAAAACCAACGACCTTGAGTGAATTTTTCACCACTGTTTCCTCAGTGGACATGGAAAGCACACATTAATATTGGTAGAATAACTGAACGAAAGAGGGAATGACTCAGAAAATCTGTTTTTTAAATCCAGCTTCCCCTTCACTCATACAATCTTGAAAGAGAGTCAATGAATCCCTTTTAAGTCTTGATTTCCTTATCTGTCAGGTGGGGGTGTGGCTGCTGATGATAAAGCATTGCTGGGAGAGTTAAGTGAGATGGTGAAGGCACTTTGGGAAATGAAAATGTTACAAAAGTAACTGTGATACACAGTACCAGGCATTATTGTGAAGTCAGTAGCTGCAGTCCAGGTACAGAGATGGGACCAGGAAGAAGATAAAATTGTCAATTTGGCCTCCAAATGGGAAAACCTAATTCTTACATTTTTTGGTCTGTCTTGAAGATTTCAAGCTGTTAGTACATTGTTTTCTGAAAGTTGCACATTTCACTGTAAGAAATGGAGACAGATGATCAGCTCAATAAACAGCTAAAGAAAGCCAAGCCCAAAGACCTCTAGAATTTCAAGATATTGTGGTAAGTAAATATTCTTGAGTTGAAATGGGCTTCTTGGTAAGCAGGAATCTCTGGGAATCATGGCCTAAGTCAGATGGCTCTTTTCTTCCTCCTCCTATTCTCTCCTGAGAAGGAACGAAGACTTTTTCTTGCCTTGATATAGAAAAATGATTACTGCACCAGGGGTCAGGAAACAAATTATAGTACCAGCTCTCCACTAATAACTTATGAAAACCTGATATTAACTTGCATATCAGTTTTTTCTCTCTAAAATGAAGGGATGGTGTGAGATAAACTCTGAGTTTCTTCTCTTCTCTAAAATTTGATAATCCCTAAGCATTCAGAGAAAATAGCAAATTTGAATCCCAGGCAACTTTTCATGACCACTCAGTTTCCTGAGTCCCTTATTCTACCAGTATTTGTCCCTTCTGCACGTATTATTACAGAATACTTTTCTTCTGATTTTGACAGGCTTACTTTAGGGAGTCATTTTGCTGGCTAATTGAGGTCACATCCTGTTATCCAGCTGGATGATAACAATAATAGCTACCACTTATATAACACTACATGTGAGGCAGTATTCTTTTTTTCTTTTCAAAGTTTATTTATTTACTTGGAAAGAGAGGGTGCAAGTGAGGGAGGAGCAGAGAGAGAGGGAGAGAGAATCCTAAGCAGGCTCCATGCTGTTAGCACAGAGCCTGATGCAGGGCTTGATCTCACAACCTGTGAGACCAGACCTGAGCTGAAATCAAGAGTCATATCCTTAACCATCTGAGCCACCCAGGCACCTCCCCTCCCCCTGCTTTGTTTTAAATGTGAGGCATTATTCTAAGCACTTTCATATATTAACTTATTCATTCCTCATATTAGCTTTATAAGGTAGATGTTATTGTGATTTTTATGAGTAAACTGAGGCAAAGGTAGGTTATGTAATTTGTCTGAAGTCATACTACTATTAAGTACCAGAGTAGCAATTCAGATCCAGACTGTTTTATATCTCCACATACGAGTGCTAAAGAAATAAAGTATACTGAATATGGAGGGTGGGAGGAAGCCTGGCAAGAGGAGGTCTACAGCTAAAAAGCACAGAGCTAGGCTTCCAGATCAATATGTCAGGTACACAGGACAGGTAAACTATCCTAACAAAGGACAGAAAGAAACCAGAAGTCTGAGTTATATCCCATAGGCCAGTTTGCCCCCCAGATTTTGTCTTTGGGATTGCCTGCCAAAAATGTGACTTTAAATATAAGACTAACAAAATGAAATCATTTCTTGGAGAACATTGCTGTGGTTCGCTCTGGAATGCCAAGTTAAGAATAATCTGTCTTACATTTTCAAGCACATGTGTTGTAGTAATTTTATGGGGTAATGAGTTGGCTTCCATTAAAGATATTTTATTTTTACAGGGGCTGGGGCTGGAAAAACGTTATGTGGCAAGCAGTGAAATACCTTTCGTTTTCAGATTGCTTTAGCTAATCACCTACAGGTGAATTTTCTAGGAACTCTGGTTTTAACCATTTGACTGCTATGCACTTCAGCGACTGAAAACTTTGGACCTAATGACACGGGACTCAGTAGTGAGCAAAGGAGGAGTTCAGGATATGAGGGAAGTGATCAGAGTATAATGGAAGAAATATGGGATTTTCGTCTCAACTTTAAAACTTTAAATGAGACTTACAGACCATTCATTGGATTCCGTAGAAAATAATTCAAAATGTGACAACAGCTAATAAATGGAGACAGACGGAATTTATAAAAGCTAGTGTAGCTTTCCACTTCCTAGTTTATCATGTGGCAGATGTTGCTAGTTATCTGCCCAATATCCATTGTCTCCTTCTTCCTTACTAACAGAAGCCAAATTTTGCAACTAAAACATTTTATTCCCCAGATTATCTCGCAACTGGAGGTGGTGGCCACAAGATGCTATTAGGTGATAGAGATAAGAGAGGATGATGGCCAGGCAAATCAGCAGCTATCTTGTAACTGTAAATGAGGCAAGAGGAATGAGAGGTACAGAAATTATGGTGGTATGGGAAAATAGAAACACTTAGATCCTTGATTCTGCGTGGAGTTGATGCAGCTACCCTAGGCTGCTTAGGCATAGCATTCTTGTTTTCTGAAAAAGAATTACATCTTTTTGATGGGTAAGCAGTTGCCTAATTCTGAGGCTGAAGGAAATACTCCTGCTGTGCTCTCCTCTTACCTACTCCCTTCCAGTGCCCCAACTTTTATTTATTAATTTTTATTTATCTTTAAAGTTTATTTATTTTGAGAGAGAGAGAGAGAGAGAGAAGCAGAGAAAGAGAGAGAATCCCAAGCAGACTCCGTACGGCCAGTGCAAAGCCCAATGAGGAGCTGAAACCCACGAATTGTGAGATCATTACCTGAGCTGAAGTCAGACACTTAATTGACTGAGCCACCCAGGCATCCCATGGTGTCCCAACTTTTAGGACTGTCATGTTTGCACCTAGTCATTTGTGGTGGGCTGGGGATTGGCAAGATAGGATTTTATGCCATTTCCTCCACCGTGACTATTGTTCTTGAATGGGGCCCACTATTCTTGGTGTTCTCTGAGAAATAAAAGGGTTTGACCCAAGATGAGATCAGTTGTAACACTACATTGAAGTTCAACATAACATACGTATTAGTCGGTGGAGTAAAATAATCTTAATGAGCATTCTACCAGGAAGGGCAAGTGAACAGGAAAGAGGTTGGTGCCCAGTCTTGGTCCTCATAGTAGGGTACAGGAATGTCACCCAAGAGACACCAAGCCCTTCTGCTAGAGAAAAAGTGGCAAAAGGGTGGTGATAGCTGTCAGTGTTCTGGGACTGAAATGTAGCCCCACTGGGTAGAATCCCTCTGAGGCTAAAAAACAACAGGACATGAGATCAGGTCAGTAAGTGCTTCTAAGGAAATTTTAAAGAACTTAGAGGGGAAGAGTTCAAGAGTTACCAGAGAGTTAAATGGGTGCTGTTTGTGCAATTTATCTGATGTTTCAAAGAAGACACAAGTTTGAGGTTGAAAGTCTGCATGTGAAGGATGGCAGACTAGAAAGGTCTCTGATGTCATCATTACACTTAAACTAACTGGCCTGGGGCTTCTTTTTGTCGGAGCCACATAAATCCTTTACTTCTTAAAAGTGCCGTTTGTTGGATTTCCTGTTATTTGCAGCTGAACTTTTTTTCACACTGACACAGCCCTTCTCTCTTCGCTGGGCAGGGTGCCCCACAGATATTTAATAAAGCAGAGAAAGATATCCAGGTGGAAGACAGACCCTGTAATAGAGGACTTTGTGATTATCTAGGCCTCCATGATGTGTGCTTCATGCTTACATTTGTTCGAGATTTTTTTTTTTTTGGTCCAGAAGTATTTAGGCTCATTATATTTGGATGAGTTCCATGAATATCCGTTTCTTTTTAATTTGAGGTGGGTTGAAATCTTCCAAGGAAACATGGGCATTTTGATTTTCTAAAGACAGCTTGAGGAATGCAGAATGGAATGCAGAGAAGAAAGAAAATGAAGTAAAAAGAAAAAATATATGGGAGGTGAACACCTAAAATGTGCCTGATATGGTATAAACCATTACGGCATCTTCTTTATTCCTCAGCACTGTTTTTCAGGCATGTTTTGTTGAAACTATTTTATAAAGTCAGAAATCTGAAACTCAAAGTGGGCAAAATACCTTACAAATAAGCGTGAAGCCAGATTTCTTCTCCAGATAATCTGACTGAGCATCCAGATTTTCTGTGACCGTTGCCCAGGAAGGAGACAGCTCCTTTGGTAAACTGGACAGTTATCAAGCCTGCCTGTTGCTTAGAATGGAGACACTATCTCTATCTTCCAAGGCCATACAAACATCCTTGAGAAGAAAACATGGAACCTGGGCAGGCTGCCCGTGCCTCTGCTTGTGACCAGTGCAAAAATAAGGAAGGCCCATGGAGAATGATCTGCCCAACGTGTCTACCTTCGTGTTCCTCTTCCCTGCTCTCTCTGACACCCCTTGCCACAGTGCTACCCAAGAGTCCCTTTCTCTTGGGGGATTTCAGGGTTTTTAAGCTCTTTATTCTATCTTTTCACCAAAGAAAAGTTTTAAAACCACATTTCAGGCAATAAAATATTTAGAATATATTCTAAGGGGTTCTCACAGGATCTTTTCAGGCAACAGAAGCATACACATTAATTCATTAGCTTATTTATTTATTTAATGTTTATCATATAACTACTATACTTAGCAGGTACTAAGTGCTTTCATTACAGAGAGGACAGCTTTTACTAAATAAACCAATTAGCCATTCGGATACCAGTGATAATAAAGAAGAAAATACTAACAAGTGTGAGTTTCATGGGGTGGGGGTGAGGTTGGTGCTTTGACATGGATGTTTTCAGAAGGCCTCTGTAAAGAATAAAATTGGAGCTAAAAACTCAAGGATAAGAGAGAGCCAGTTATGAAAAGAACTGGAAAAGGAATGTTTCATACAAAAGTATTAGCAACAGCAAAGACCTGAGGAACAAGTCCCAAAGCTCTTTGGTTGAGCCAGGTGGACCTACCAATGTACACGCAAGCAGGCAAATCTTGAAAATTTCATGTAGTTTGACCTATGTTAACAGGAAAGTAGTCAAGAATTTTTTGTGTTTCTGAGTATCCGTTTACTTAATTTCATTGCAAATAAGTTTAAAAATTCTATATGTTACTAACTTTGAAATTAATTCACTGCATGAAAGTCTAAACACTGTGTGATTTTTTGAGAGTTTCTTTATTAATCAATAGGTTCAAAACTTCAAGAAAATTGCTGAACAATTTGCAAGAACCTTGAGAAACCATACACAAATATTAATGCCAATTTAGAGTATAGATTAAAGAACCTATTAGACCCAAATGACTTACATGAAACTCAACAAGGAGAATAATTTCAAATTAAAGGAAGAGAAAAAATAGGAAAAACAAAAGTACTGAACATCAACACATTTTTATCAGCACAGAGGAGTTTAACATAGAGAATATGAGTTTTAATGTGGGTTGTATGAGGCAAAATATTGGAAATAAATAAAATATTTTACTGATGATTGCTAAATTATGCTTAGAATATAGACTTTACCTTTAGGGACAGTTATTTCACAATATCTTGTGTGTTAGTTAATTTTATGTGTTGACTTGACTGGGCCTCCAAGTGTCCACATATTTGGTCAAACAGTATTCTGGATGTGTCTGTGAGGGTGTTTCTGAGTGAGACTAACACTGAATCCATAGACCTAACACAAGTTTCCCTTACCCATGTGGGTAGGACTGTTCCAATCCTTTGGAGGCCTGAATAGAACAAAAGGGAAGAGTAAGGGAAAATTCCCTCTCTTCACCTGTTTCCAAGGTGGGACATCAGCATTCTCATGCACTCAGATCAGACCTTACCCCCCTGGCTCTCTTGATTCTCATGCCTTCATACTTGAACTGGAACTATGGTACTGACTTTCCTGGGTTTCCAACTTGCAAATGGCAAGTCTTGTCAGCCTCCATAATTGTGTGATCCAATTCCTTATAATAAATCTGCATCACTGTGTGTACACACACACACACACACACACACAATCTCCTATTAGTTCTGCTTCTCTGGAGAACGCTAATACTTTGTGTTAGTGATTTAACATGTTAACTGTTATCAGGAATATTGGCATTAAAAATAATGGTGGAGTTTTCAAAGACACTTTTACAGTAGGAATAGCCTTTGTAAGGTAGCCCTTCAATTACAGAACCTAAAATAAAACTACTACCTTGAGTAATTAAGAGATCAGCTTGAATCTGAACCTTGGCTCCAGTACATAATTGCTGCCCTATGAGAAAGAAACTTAACCTAGCTTAGCTTAGTTTATTCATCTGTAAAATAGGAATAACAGTATCACAAAGAACCATCCATCTCAGGGAACTGTTACAGGGATTAGGCAGACCCATGTATGTGTTTTCTAACGTTAGTCTAACATGTGGTAATCATTAAATAAGTGTTAAAATTTATTATTACTGCTGTTATCATCTATATAAACTTAGCTCTGAATGACGTTATTCTAATAACTGCTAACGTGCTCAAAGATGAATAAGATTATAAAAAATGTGAGTTCAGGAGTAGGAGCTACTTGTGGAGAAGAAATAGCATTACCCTTTAGACAACATGTAGAAGTTAAGAGATCTCACATTTCCACATCTAGTCAGCATCGACTGGAGCAGAAGACCCAGGGCTCCCACAGCAAATCATGATGGAAGTTGGGAACTCCTGGGCTAGATCGTTTAAGGAGGCTCCATTAGACTGAGTTCCAAGAGGACAGGGCTAAGATCATTTATTTCTCCATTCTCAGTGTTCACTGTGACACAGGCACTGGCCTGTACACTTTTCCCATTCTTGCTCAGGATAACCTGATGAGGTGCATATTCTTATTGCCCTTATTTTACCGATAAGGAAACTGAAGTGCACATGGAGTAAGACCCTTATTCAAAAACAAACACAGTAATGGGGAAACGAGGTCTGGGAACAAAGGCTACGTTATTGACCGCCAAGTGATACTGCTTCTCATTGTTGAGTGCATGTATACATGTGGTATAAAAGAGGCTTCAGAATGGAATCTTATTCTTTTGCAATTTTAACCTAATCATTTGTTCCAGAATGGAAAAGGAAAGAGATTATTGACATCATAAACACATTCTCAAAAGTTAACATCAAACTTTTATTTATCGAATACCTATGTGTTGGGGCACCTGGTGGCTCAGCCAGTTGAGCGTTGTTCTGACTCTTGATTTCTGCTTGGGTCATGATCCCAGGGGCATGGGATGGAGCCCCTAGTCAAGCTCTGTACTGAGCATGGAGCCTGCTTGGGATTCTCTCTTCTTCTGCCCCTCCCCGCATGTGAGCATGCACTCTCTCTGTCTCAAATACATTTTTAAAAAATTAAAAAAAAAACCCACCTATGTTTCCAATATCAGTGATTCCTGAGCACCCAAGCTCCTATGAGAATTGATGAAAACTATAAGCACTCTGTATACAAAAATTCTGTTGCTGTTTTAGGGACTTCACAGTCAACCTGAAGGTGGTTCAAATATCTCAGTTTACGAACCCCCTGTGATACCTCAGAATAATCCTGATAAGCAATTATTCCTACACCCTTCTTCCAATGAAGACATTAAGATTAGAGATTGAAAATAATTTGCACAAGGTGACATCATTGATGAGAAGCAACACTGAGACTAAAATCCAGGTCACTCTGAGTCCAAGTTTGGTCTGTTTAAGTTACATCATACAGCTTAACATCTAGTGGGCTTTCTTTTCCCCCCTTTTTAAATTTTCTCTATCATTTGGCATCTAATATTTTTCCTCTCAATTCAGAGAAATTAAAAAAGAAAAAGATCTGAGTTCTCTGGTTGTCCTGTGGCAATTAGAATTTGAACTTTGAAACCTGGAGTATAAAAATGAAATGATTAAAAATGTCTGTCTGCTAGGAGGTTTTGACTTTAGAAAATAATGCCTCATTAGTTGACACAGAAAGGCATTCTTACTGAATGCCTTACTTTGATTTTGCAAACTGGTCACTGGTGCTATGGTTTGATATGGCTCTGGGGTCACAGGGTTTACGGTCAGTTAATTTAGTTCAACATTTGGCCTAAGACAGGAACTGGCTTCAGATGCAAAAGTTTATACAAATTGTATGGAATTTTAAGTGACATAGTACAAATCAAAAAGTACAATTAAGTTACTAGCATAAAGCTGGAAATGACTTTGGCTTGGGAAGGGGGTCCAGGTCCAAAGGGATTGTGAAGACTCTGGGCTTTGAGAAAGCATCGTACTGACATTAACATTTCTACAGATGCTTGAAAAATTCTAATTGAAATGGCGATATCAATCCAAGAGCAAAGAACATCTCATTGTTTATTGTTTTTCCCATAAGGGAAAAAGTCTAGAAGAAAAATTTATAAATGAATGCAGCCATCAACATGCAATTTAAAACCAATTGACATCTTACCTATAGTATGATTTCTATGTGGCCTTGGTCTTTAATAAAAATGAGAACCGTTTATTGTATTTCACTCCTAATTGACTGTTGGGGGAAAAATAATGCTTAACAATATTCTTTTAAAGTTTTTAAAGAAATTAACTTTGTGGTCTTGAATCAAAACCAAACAGTGCTGAGAAAAGATTCCAAATAAAGAACGCTTCCATATTAGAAAGTCACCTCTAACTATGTTTGACTTCTGAGAACTAAGGTCTTATGATCAATAGCTCATTTTGACGTTCTTTTAATGACCAGAAATACATGTAAAATAAAATTAATATTTTCATAAAGGAATATGACAGATGAGGGAGGAGAAAGTGTTAGGATTCACGGGTCAACTCTATCATGAATCACTACACTACTTCTTTTCTTAAATGTTTTGCCTCATAGCTTTGCTAGGCCAAAATTTACTCAAATGTAAGTATTGTCAGTACATTTACAGAGTTCTACAACCATCACCAGCATCCAGTTTTTGAACATTTCTATTATTCCCAAAAGTTCTCTTGTGCACCTTTGCAGTTCAATCCCCAATTCCACTCCCAACCTCAGACAACCATTGATTTATTTTTGCCGCTATAGATTTGTCTTTTCTGGATATTTTATGTAAATGCAATCACACAAAGTGTTGTTTTTCTGTGTGTCTGGCTGCTTTAACTTACATGATGTATTTGATGTTCCTCCATGTTGTGGTGGGATCAATAGTGTGCTCCTTTTCCATTGCTAAGTATTATTTCATTGGATGGATAGATTACATTTTGTTTTTCCACTCACCAGTTCATGAACATTAAAACTGCATCATGTTTGTGGCCATTGTGAGTGACACTACTATGAATATTCACATACAAGTCTTTGTGTAAGCATATATTTTCATTTAATTTGGGGACATAAATAGGGGTGGGATTGTTAGATTGTGTGGTAAATGTTATAGACTGAATTGTGTTCTTTTCAAATTTATATATGACTCTACTTGGAGATAGAGCCTTTCAAAAATAATTCAGGTTCAATGAGATGACAAGGGTGGAGCCCTAATCCAATATGACTGGTGTCCTTATAAGAAGAGGAAGAGACCTCAGGGACGCTCATGCATAGAGGAAAGGCCTTGTGAAGACACAATGAGAAGGCAACCATTTGCACATCAAGGAGAGAGGCCTCAGGAGAAACCAGACCTGCCAACACCTTGATCTTGGACTTCCAGCCTCCAGGGCTGTGAGAAAATACATTTCTGTTGTTTAAGCTTCCTAATCTGTGGTATTTTTTTTTAATGGAGGCCCTAGAAAACTATTTCAGTAAGTTTAACTTTTTAGTAAACAGTCAAACTGTTTTCTGTACCAACTGTACCCTTTTTACATTCCCACCAGTAATATATGGGAGTTCCATTTTCTCTCCATTCTGCCCAACACCTGATGCTGTTTGCCTTTTTGATTTTTAGCATTCTGATGGGCGTAAAGTGGTATGGTGTGGTAGTTTTAATTTATGTTTCCCTGATGACTGGTTATATGGAGCATTTATACGCATGCTTATTAGCCATTTACCATCTTTATTTTCTTTCGTAAGTATCTATTCATGCCTTTGACCATTTTAAATTGGGTTATGTTTCGTATTGAGTTGAAAGAGTTCTTTATATAGTACAGACAAAAGTCCTTTATCAATATATGATTTACAAATATCTGTGTGCAGCAGATGGCTTGTCTTTTCCTTTTTTAATGATACATTCTGAAGCATAAAATGATAAATTTTAATTAGGCCCAATACATTCACTTTTAATGGATTTTGCTATTGTTTTCCTACCTAAGTATCTTTTGCCTAACCCACAATTTTCTCCTATGTTTTCCTCTAGAAGCTGTATAGTTTTAGCTCTTACATTTAGGTCTGTGATCCATTTTGAGGTAAGTTTTGTGTATTCTGTGAGATAAGGTTATAGATACATCTTATCTCATATAAATACCCAAGTGTCCTAGCAGAATATCCTCCATTGAATTGCCTTGGCACTTTTGTTAAACATTAATTTATCATAAATATAAGGATTAATTTTTATATTTTCAATTCTGTTGCATTGATCTAGATTGCTTACCCTTATGTCTAAATTACACTCTCTTAATTAATGCACCTTTATAGTATGTTTGAAATGGAGTAGAGTCCTCCAAATTTATTCATTTTTTGAAAAAAAATTGTTTTGGTTTTTCAGGACCATTTGCATTCCCATATAAATTTTAGGGCCAGTTTGTCAATTCTCACAAAACTCCTGCTAAGATTTTGACTGGAATTATTTTGAATCTATAACTCAATTAAGGGAATTTTTCTTGGCAATATTGAGTCTTTCAATATACAAACATGGAATAGCTTTTATTTAGACCTATATTTATTTATTTAAATTTATTTAGATAATTTAGAGTTTAATTTCTTTCAGCAATGTTTGTAACTTCCAGCATGTCTTATACTTCCTTTGTCAACTTCATTGCTAAATATTTTGCTATTTTGATGTTACTGTAAATGAAATTGTTTCCTAATTTCATTTTCAGATTATTCATTGTCAGTATGTTGAAATAGAGACAGTACATGTATATTGATCTTAAATTCTGAAAACTTGCTGAACTAATTTATAAGTTCTTGTACTTTAAAGACATTCCCTTAATATTTTCTATATAGAGAATAATGTCATCTGTATTAAGACAGTTGTACTTTTTATCCTCCAGTCTGGATGACTTTAATTTCTTCTTCCTTTCTTTTTCCTTTTCTTCCTTTCTCTCCTTCCTTTCCTCCCTTCCTCCCTGCTCCCCCCCCCCTTTGTTTTTAATTTCCTTTCCTCTTTTCCTTCCCTGTCTCTCCTTTCTTTCCTCCCTCTCCTCCCCCATTGTTGGCAATGGCTAAGATGCCTATTACAATGCTGAATAGGATTGGCAAGAGCAGATTTCTTGCTTTTTATCTTGTTTTAGAAGGAAGGTATTTGTGGGGTGCCTGGGTGGCTCAGTTGGTTAAGCATCTGACTTCAGGTTATGATCTCATGGATTGTGAGTTCAAGCCCCACTGTCGGGCTCTGTGCTGACAGCTTGGAGCCTGCTTTGGATTTTGTGTCTCCCTCTCTCTGCCCCTCCACCTCCCCTGCTCACACTCTGTCCCTCTCTCTCTCTCAAAAAATAAACATTTAAAAAAATTTTTTAAAAAGAAAACATTGGGTCTAAATGTGTGTGTATTCTGTTTTTGATTCTATCTTTTATTGCATTCATGTTTTTATCAATCCAGTCCCAATGCCACACACTTTTAAAGTTTGAATTACTCTAGTTTTTATAAGTAATAGTCTGATGGAGTGATTCTCATTGCCTTCTTGCCTGAATATTGGACTTGACTTTTCCAGGTTCATTACTTTTTGTGTAAATATGTGATCAATTTTTCAAAAACTTCATTGGAATTTGACTGAAATAGCATTGAACTCATAGATTGATTTAGGAAAAAGATACACATTTAGAAAATTGAACCACTACATCCATGTGTATAGTATGTCTCTTTACATAGTTTGATCTTATGTTTTGCTTTTGTTTTTTTATTTAGTGAGAGAGAGAGAGAGAGAGAGAGAGAGAGAGAGAGAAAGCATGCAAGCAGGGGAGGGGCAGAAAGAATTCCAAGCAGGCTCTCCATGATGTCAGTGTGTAGCCCAATGCGGGGCTCCATCTCACAACTGTGAGATCATGACCTAAACCAAAATCAAGAGTTGGACACTTAACTGGCTGAGCCACCCAGGCACCCCTTATGTTTTGTTTTTAAATAAAACTTTATGGGGTACCTGTATGTCTTGGTCAGTTGAGCTTCTGACTCTTGATATCTGCTCAGGTTGTGATCTTCAGCTACAAAGGCTGCAGCCAGCTTGAGATTCTCTCTCTACCTCTTTCTCTCTGCCCCTCCCCCCACTTGTTCTCTTTCCCTCTCTCTCTCTCTCTCACACACACACATACACACACACACACACACACACACACAATAAATAAACTTTAAAGCAAGCAAACAAACAAATAAATAAAAACTTTATAATAACCTCAACTAACCTTATATTATATTGATAGACAATTCTTAAGTAACTTATAGTTTTGAGGCTGTTAGGAATGAATGTCTACCTATCATTTACTTATAGCTCATTAGCTGTTGGTAGTTTATGAAAAAGCACTTATTTTTTTGTGTTAATTTATTGGCCAGCCACCTTGATGATTTCTCTCTCTCTCTCTCTCTCTCTCTCTCTCTCTCTCTCTCTTTTTAAGTAGGCTTCATGCCCAGTGCAGAGCCCAATGTGGGGTTTGAACTCACAACTCTGAGATCAAGACCTGACTTGAGATCAAGAATTGGATGCTTAACTCACTGAGCCACCCAGGTGCCCCTGATGACTTCTTCTCTTATTGATTTCTTTTCTTATTTCTAGGAGAATTCAAATTTTCTTTCAGAATTTTTTCATATAAAGCATCATCTTACATATAATAACTATTCCTTTTATTTCTCCCTCTCTAATTGTTTTACCTCCTATTTTTTCTTCTTTTTTCTTATTGCACTAGATAGAATTAACATCATAATTTTAGAAGAAATAGCAAAACAGCTATCATTTTGGTTACTGGCTCTAAAGGGACTTTGAAAGTTTCCTCGTTAATAAGGATGTATTTTTATGCATAGCCATTTACTCACTAGGATTAAGCATAATCTTACAAATAAAATTGGTTTATACTTTTTTCTCACACTTTTTAGATTTAGGATCAAGTGTATGCAAGTTTATAAAGTGATTCAAATTTTCTTTGTCTTGTTTTGCTTCAGTTTTATTCTTTGTAACAGTACAAAATATGAAGTAGCAACCGCCAGTTATTTGAAAGTTTTCTAAAACTAACCTCTGTAACCATCTGGGCTTAGTAACTTTTTTGTGAGTGGCTTTCTGATTGCTGATTTAGTTGCTTTACTAATTTAGAAATCCATTTGAATTTGCCATTTCTTTCTGGGGTGAATTTTGATAAGAATTTTCTTAAAACGCCCTTCAACTTTCAAATAATTTCTTTTAAATTATATTCTATCAATAGTTCTTTGTAGTTCGTATCATTGCTTTTATGTGCCTTTCCACTCATTCTTGTTCTACATCTACTAGGATTACAACTACCATCATGGCCACCTCCACTGCCACTAGTCTGCCAAAGATTTATCTACTTTATTAAGTCTTTTCAAAGAAATAGATTTTGAATTTATTGAAATCTTTTATACCCTTAATAATTTTTTGTTGGATTGATTTAGCAATTGATTTTGACAGAGGCATCTTAATCTTTCATCTTATTGGGCATATTTTTCCATCGTCCCCTGACTATTTGCCACTGAAAAATCGAATTATTACTCCTTTTAAGATAATCTGGTATTTCTCTTTGGCTGCTTTCTAAGATGTTCTCTTTGAATTCAGGGTCCTGCACTCTTATGACAATATGTCTATGTGGGGACTTATTTGTATTTGCTCTAGTTCTGTCCTGATGTGATTTGTAAATGTAAGGATTCTGTTTCTCATCAATTATGAAACAATCTCAATCATTATCTTTTTGACTATTAATTATCTCCAATGCTTTTTATTCACTTATTCAAGGACCTATACGAGATACATATTGAACCATCACACTTTCTCCTAAATTTCTCTTAACTAAAATTTTTGTTTCTGGTGGGCGGCTTTCTTTCCCACTCCCTTACCTTTTTTCTGGACTGGGACTTTTTCAGTCCCACATACATGAAGGAAGCTACTGTAATCATGTCCTTGCTTTACAGATGGTCCCTAGTTCTAGCCTGCAGCCACCACTCTTATGCTCTTAGGTCAGATATAAACCCTAGACCCTAGATTATAGGAACTGTTTCAGGGTTTTCTCTTTTGCAGGATGTTATAGGCTAAAGCAGTTGCTTATCTTTGTCAGTACGAGTTTCTGTGTTTTTTTTTCCCGAAATCTGAGATTTCCATGATGTCTTCTGAGTTCAGCTATTTATTTATTTACTTCTTTTCATTACATTTTATCCAGCATGACCATGTCTTTTTGAGGAGGAGAAGAGTCTGTATTAGATCAGTTGCCAAGTCACAAGTGTCCTCTTACCTATTTTTATATATTTAATTTTGTGCAAAAGTAGCTGCAATCGCAAGGGGCTTTCCCTGGAAAAATCAGTGACAACCCAATGGCTAGTGTCATTACAATCAGCTCATCTCACACTAAATCCACACTCTGCAACCATTTGCCATTTAGAGCCATATTACCGAGGAATCTCCTTCTTTAAAAATTAAAGAAATAACAATTCCTTCAGGGACAAGCCAGGATTTTTTTTTCAAACAAATGAAGAGTCTAAATTAGATTTAAATCAGCTCAAGGAATGTGGCAGAAATAATTGCTGCTTTTTGGAAACAATTATTGTATTGATGTCTTCTTAGGCAATTTCTTCAGCTCCCACTGAATTTTAGTCATTTGCTCCCAAGTCTCTGAGTGCTGCTAATAAGAAGGGGAAAAGTAAAGAGTGAATATAAGAAGGAAACTCAAGTCATAAATATGCCAACTGCATATAAGCACTATTAATTATAGGCACTTGTGAATGACAGAAAATTAAAATACCCTTCTACAAGTGGCTTGCGTTTTAAACCTCCACTTGCTCTCTTATTAAAATACTTCACTGTGTACTTTGGCAAGAGCTGCATGACATTACTCTGAAGGTACCTAGAGTTGGAACACCAGACTCGGGAGTCCAACCCTCCCACTTCTTATATACTGTGTTCTGTTGGGAGACTGCCATTTCTCTTATTGTCTTTATTGAGACCAAATGGCAGGAGAGAGTTAAACTGAAATTTTCTTAAGCTTTTATGTTCTGTTGGAAATGGTCATTATGGATTTACATTATACTACACTTTTGCCTAAATACATACAAAATAAATGATTTATTTAACTTGAGTCAAGCTTTAGGCAGGTAATCCTCATTGTGTAAGACTTCTTGAGAGTGAGAGAATTATGCATGGTGGGGCTGAAGGAATATGTGGTGTAGTCAGAAGGACAGGAGCTTTGTCATTCATTGCTGGATGACCTTTGTTTGGCATGTTATAGAATACCAGCTTCCTCACTTGGAGAACAGACACAGTCTTCCTCACAGGATTGTAGTAAGAATTTAAGAATAAGAGATGTGCAGCACTGAGCCCAGCCTTAGGTGCTCAATAAATGTCAACTTCCTTTCTTGCCTTTCTAAAATTTTGGATTAAGTGTTCCAGTTCGAAGGCAAAGATTTTTTAGATGGAATTTAAGAACTAGCCATTATAGTCTGTTTACAAGAAAAAGATTGGAAACATAAGGTTTCAAGAAGGTTGAAAGTAAAAGAATAAAAAATATATGCCATGGAAATAGAAAATTGGTGGAATTTTTATGAGACAAGTAGGCTTTCAGATAGAAAACATTGCATTAGAGTGAGTCACTTCATGATAAAATGTTCAAATTGCTAGAAGGGACAATAATTCTAAAATTGCAGTTCCTGTAAGCATTTACAAATTTGTAACCTGTGTGATTTCTTATCTGATTCTAATATAAACTTATTTTTATACCTGAAAATGTTTGAATTAATTCATAAAATTTGCAACTATAAATCTGAAAAGAACCTTGGAAGTATTCTTTTCTAACACTTGCTACTGTTTGGAGGCTAGGAGATAAGGAGTAGGTCAAGTTCAGACAGAAACTATGTCATAGACCCACTTCTGATTCCATGTTAAATATGTCACCAAAGCTAATGGCTGTGTAGTTTTTTTTAATTGTTTAATATAAAGAAAACTTGTGTTACCCCTGTGACATCAGAGGATTGTCTTTTTCTGTAGGATTTAAAATAGTATCATTTGCCCTTTATGTTACTGCTAGTCTCTTGTCTACACTTCCCCCCATCTCTGTGATATGCTTTGTTGTGCTGCTTGCTACCTCAGAGATTTGCCTCCAATCCCTTACCTCAGCTCAGGTACAAAGGATTCTGTGAAAGTTCAACCCCTCCCCGACACACAGGCGATACACAACCTTCTGCTGTAGGGAAACATCCAGAACGATAGACTCCAAGGGATAGATAAAATAAGAAAATAAAAAACAAAAAGGGAGAAGGGTCTGTAAAAGGTCAGACTTCCACAGACTCTTGAGGAGAAAATGCCTTTCCTTTTCCATGGGGACATGAGTGAGCTTTTTATCTAAACCAAGCTCAGAGATGCAATAGCTGGAAAATGAAGAGCATTAATAATGTCTTCTTTTAGAGGTGCGACTATAAAATTAAAGAATGAGTCATATTCTACTGTTTAGTCTATGAAACTAAGAACTGGTTTTTCCTTTGTTTCTTTTTCTCTTCCCGTCCTCAAAGGAACACACAGATGATTTAAACAGACTTGAGTTACAACATACCTAAAATAATAAAGCAATTGAGGGGGAAAAATCAGCTGAAGGTGTAAACCCCCTCCAGGCTAAATGGCTACGGCATATTTCATCCCCTCAGTCTAAATCAATGCTAAGCAAAGCACAGAAATGTTTACCTTTGTCTGATCTCTAATTCCCTAAATTTATGTGGAATCATGCACAGATGCGCTGGAAACCAGCCTGGAAAAGCCTGGCATTTTAATTGATCCCAGAGCTTCTTGCCTCATGGCTCCTGCTGTGATGAAGTCTCCTACTTGCTCCAAAGATTCTCCGCCCGGTTGCCTAGCCACCGGCAGCTGGCCAATCAAGGTGTCCACAGGCAGCCGAGGAAGTAACCAATCAATTTTTTAATTTCCTTCTGTAAACGCGAGTGAATCAGGATGGATCTGAAATCTCATTAGTCAAATGTAAGACATGTAGAGTGCATTTTAACATATGTATTAGTTGAATACATTTGGCATTTAGTCATAAATTCTGATGAATATTTGAAAGTCCATTTCAGAGAAGTTTGAACCTTGAATTACTTATTTTTTTAATGTTTACTTATTTATTTTGAGACAGAGAGAGAAAGAGCATGCGTGCTCACACAGGGTAGGGGCAGAGAGAGGGAGAGGGAGAATCTGAAGTACGTTCTGTGCTGTTAGCATAGAGCCCAACTGGGGGCTCAATCCCATGAACCGTGAGATCATGACCTGAGCTGAAATCTGGAGTCGGTACTGACTGAGCCATCCAGGCACTCCTAACTTATTTTTTAAAATCAGTTTTATATTCTTACTAGCCCAGTCTATATAGAAAGTTTCAATAGACTTTTCTCTTCCTAATTAACACCTGCCACTTTGATAACCAGTTTCTCTCATCAAAATTTCCTTCTAGAGACAATGGCACCTTTTATTTCCAAATCTTCTGAATTCACTATGTTACAGCCATAGTTAATTAACTATTTGCCTTTATTCCCCAATGCACCCAGTCATATGTTTTTGCTTTTGATTCCCCCTCCCTCCTTATTCTGACCCTATGTCTCCATTCTCATGACCAATAGTCTGGTCTACGGCCCAGATTTCTTCACATTTGGACTCAGAATCTGCCCTTGGCTCTAGTTCTTTCAGTGCATTCTATAAGCCATCCTCAGCTGTCATCACTTCAATCTTCTTCTGGAAAACCTTTACTGAAATGCAGGCGGACATGAGTTGAAGTCAGCGCTTAATGATTGGCGTATTGTGGTAAATTGTTTTGGATCTCTGTGCCTGTTTCCTCATCTATGAATATGGAGAAAATTAAAGGAGATAATGTCTAAACTTAATCTGGCTCATATTACTATGTATTTATTATATAATTATATATACATATATATCTTCTATTTAATTTTCACTGCTATTATTTAATGGCTCCTATTTTGTTAACAGTTTCCTTATATTTTCAAGGTCCTTCATAATCTGGCCTCCATCCCATCCATCTGTCCACCCTTATTTTCAATATTATTTTTCCCACACCCCCTTTGCTCACTACCATGTGCCCATCATTCTAATCAGTCTCCTGGCTGAACTTCACATTCCCCATATTACACTCATTCGGGCCATCCCCTGTGTCCTTCAGATCTCAAACCCAAGCACCACTTCCAAGCGAAAGGTTCCTTTATTATATGCTTTCAAAAGGTGTTTGACTTTTGAAGACTTCAGTCTTCAGACTGAAAGTCTTCAGGAGACTTTTCTCAGTTTGTAATTATATATTACCAGTACAGCTATTTAATTAATATTTGCCTTTGCTACTATTCAGATTTCTGTGAAAACAGAAACAGTGTAAATTTGCATTTACCACTCTATTCCTATTGTCTAATATGGTAACTGTGCTATAAATATATGTATGATAATGTTGTTGAATTCTTATTAACTGAAATGGCCTCTCTTCTTTTTTTCCCTTCAGATCTCAAAAATCTTATCTTTTTAAACCCTATATGAATTCCAATAGAGAGGATCAATAGTCAAATAAACATTAATTGTGAACATTTTGTGTGCCTTATATTATCATGGGCAATGTAGTGGGATCATTTTCCCAGACTTCATGAGGAAATCCAATATGGTAGAATGGGAGGTGACTAAAAGGAAGGAGTAGAATGAGGCTGTGTAATCTAGTAGAAAAAGAGCAAGAGACTGAGAAATAAGAATCCTGATAGTTAATAAATGATCCTATGATAAATGATAAATGATTTATAAATGATAAATGATAAATATGAGTAACTCATTGCTCTATGCCTTATTCCTTGTCTGTAATATAAACACGTTGGACCAGTATTCTTTAAAACGTATTCCAACTTTGTGGATCGAACCAAAACACATGATGGTATTGAGAAATCACCTGTTTTCTTTTTCTTGTAATTCCTTTTAGTCCGAGTTTATATAGATGAATACATGTATTTAATGATCTGTACTTAACAATCTTATGTTATGATTTTCTCTTGAATAGAGTAACAAACGTTTCTCCTGGTGCTACAATAGACTCTGCAACATTTATTTTTGTTTTTTTAATCATTCAATTAATATATATCGAAGAAGTGTTTTGTGATAGGCACTGTGTGAGGTACTGGAGGTAAAATGCAGAATGGGAGAGATGTGGTGTTAGTCCTTAGGGAGCTGTTGGTATGGGCTGCATCTAAAACAGGACTCACCCTGTTTTAGGGTTGTGATTTTACACATGTCAACATGTGATAATTTGTGTTTCTATTGATCTTTTTTGTTAATTACATGCCTGTAATGCTTTCCCGTCAAAATTATGAATTTCTTAGAAGCTATATTGGTGTGTGTGTTCTTAAACCACAGAATTTTCATGTCAAATTTAGATTAAATATTTTATGTGGTTACCATAAAGGCACATAAGAATTTCCTGATAATGTATCCCATATATGTTTAGAAAATTTTGTCCTTACTCGTAACTGTATGCCATGACTAATATATGTGGGAATGCTTCTTATGAACCAGCACTTACCATGGATTATTTTATCTAATCCTCACAACTAATTTATGTGATGAATACTATTAGTAAGCCCACTAAATGGATGGGAAAACTGAGGCCTACAGTAATTAAAACACTCACCTGAAATCACACAGATAGCACATGGTGTATGTGGAATTCCAAGCCAGATTCTGACCACTATGTCATACTAAGCCTTTTGCGTGCTATGCTTTTTCATATACTCCTGTTTCTCTCATATCACTGAGCAAAATACAATTACTCTTATAACATAATAAGTGCCCAAAAAATTCTTATTGAATTATATTTTTAGTATAATCACAAAAGTTTATTTTGTAACCACATATATCTTTGTGTTTTTTCTGATAAGCTGTATCAGATTTCATGGAATGGTATGTAGGAGAGAAAGGAGACAAAACATATTTCACGCTAACTCGTGAGTTGCAATTATTTTAAATATTGGGAAAATTTTTCAAAGACATCTACTTTCCAAGCACCAGTCTTTAGTACTTTGGCTGCGTGATATTATATAAGCTTCAAAACAACCCTATGGGGTAGGTGCTATAATCATTCCCTTCTTAAGGATAGGGAAATTAAAGCTTTATATTAAGATACTTGCCTAAATTATTTAGTCTGTATTATAATACATATTGCTTTAAAAATACCAATTTGCCGGGGTGCCTGGGTGGCTCAGTCAGTTAAGAGTCTGACTCTTGATTTCTGTTCAGGTCATGACCTCCCAGTTTGTGGGTTTGAGCCCCGCATCAGGCTCTGCACTGACAGCATAGAGCCTGTTTGGGATTCTCTCTCTCTCTCTCTCTCTCTCTCTCTCCCTTTGTCTCTGCCCCTCCTTCTCTCTTTCTCAAATAAATAAATGAACTTTAAAAAATGCCAATTTGCCTCTACCCATATTAGAATAAATAGTAAGACACCTTTCTTTCTTTTCTTCTCATTCCCTTTCTCTCTGCTTCCTTACCAAATTTGTAATCTCCAGCACTTATGGCTTATTGGTGTTCTATTATTATTCCTTGGTGCAAGGAATAATAGTAAGAGCAAGAAGAATTAACATTCATTCAACATTTACTATGTGTCAGGCACGGTTCTAAGTGTTTTATTTGTATTAATTTAATTCTTATAATATCCCTTTAAGGTACTACTATGATTAGTAGTATCTCATCAACTAAATGAGATAATGTATTACATGTCTTAAACACATCTGGTGTAGTTTAGAGGTTCAATTAATATTAGCTAATATTGTGATAAATATTATAATCATTATTTAAACTTGCATTTGAGACACACATAGTATTAAGCTTGTTACTGTACCTCGACACCATGAGCACTTCCTATGTATGTGTACGTATGTGTGTGTAGTATGTCTGTCTATCTGTACTTGGTAAATAATCATAAGGTTTAGACCAAGAGGGAAATGTAATACCTAGCATTCCAACAGAGTAATTTATTTTCCTCTGACCTCTGGTTGAATTTTCTTAGTGAATTCAATAGGTTTGAAGACATTTATTCATTTGATAGCTTTAGTTTTTAGAAAATCTTGCTTCATATTGAGTTAAAATCAGCTTTCCTAGAGAGGCAGGTGAGTGTAGGGAAAAAAAATGGTGCACCCTTAGATAATCGAAATCAACTAGGTTTTGGGGGGCACCTGGGTGGCTCAGTCGGTTAAGCGTCTGACTTCGACTCAGGTCACGATCTCGCGGTCCGTGAGTTCGAGACCCGCATCGGGCTCTGGGCTGACGGCTCGGAGCCTGGAGCCTGCTTCCGATTCTGTGTCTCCCTCTCTCTCTGCCCCTCCCTCCGTTCATGCTCTGTCTCCGTCTCAAAAATAAATAAACGTAAAAAAAAAAATTTTTTTAAAAAAGAAATCAACTAGGTTTGTCCTTAAAATCTGACTCTATCACTTACTAGCTGTGGATCTACCTAAAGTTTTCAGTGTCTCAGTACCTCATTTTCTTTCTCTGTAAACAGGGCATCATAATCCTTACTGCAGAGGGTTACTGTGATGTTTGAGGTATGTTTACATTGTTTTGAAGTGCACTCACAGAGTGCTTTGTATTCATTCATTCTGCCCCTGTTCTTTTCACATCTGGCAGGCAGTGCCCTCTCTTCTGAGCCACGTTAGGCTAGCAGGAGTCATCGTAGTTCAAATGGAGAACAGGGGCTAAGGTGCTTGCCAGGGAAATGTGTGCTGCCTTCATTAGCTTCTATTAGATCCAGCTTGCCCTGTTGCTCATAAGCTGGCCTTTCACAATATCAAAGAGCAGAAACCCTCACAGAACTACTGACCTTACCTTCAAATGGCTACAGGGGTTTACTCAGTCACAAATCAAATCTGGAAATAAGTTCCCTAGAGAATTCAGTTATTAAGCTGTGCAATAGCAATAGTCACCAGGGTAAAGGGAGCATGGGCGAAAGCTATTCATGACTGTGGAGCAGGAGACTGAACAGCTCACAGTGTCTGAGATGGCCTGGAGGAGGGTAGTGGGTACTGACTTTATGAAAAAATCAGGGGCACCTGGGTGGCGCAGTCGGTTAAGTGTCCGACTTCAGCCAGGTCACGATCTCGCGGTCCGGGAGTTCGAGCCCCGCGTCAGGCTCTGGGCTGATGGCTCAGAGCCTGGAGCCTGCTTCCGATTCTGTGTCTCCCTCTCTCTGACCCTCCCCTGTTCATGCTCTGTCTCTCTCTGTCCCAAAAATAAAAATAAAAACGTTGAAAAAAAAATTTAAATTTAAAAAATCAGCCCTCTCCATGCCATAATGTAAAAAATACTTCCAGAAAAAAATATGGTCTAATGATACAAATAATACTTCAATACGTATTTTGTGGCCAACTAAATGCATCCACGATTGAATGAGTTAATGAGTGACTAGCGAGTGCATAAGAGTGATTCAAAGGTACAATTCATCATCTGTCCTTCAAAGTGTCCATTCATTTATTTATCCGACATTAGATGCCAGGCATTATGGTGGATTTTAGGGATCGAATGTTAACATGATGTAACGGCTATCAAATAATTCTTAATCAAGTAGGAAAAGATGGGAATATATAATCATGAAGAAACATAGTTAAGGTAGTAACATCATAGTGGGAACTATATTGGAGAAAAAATGTTATTTGTACTGGAGGGTCAGGAATAGAAATGAAAGTCACATCGAAGAAGACATTTCAGTTGGGACCTAAGGAATAAGTAGGAATTTCCCAGGTAAGTAAAGGAGGGTGAGAAGTGCATTCCAGGGAGAAGGAATAACATTTACATATATATGCACTTTGGGGAATGAACAAATAATCTAGGGTAATCAGTTCATTGAGAAAAAGCTGTAGGACGTGAAGCTTAAAAGAAAGGCTGAACTATGATTTGGATGGACTCTAGTTTGAGAAGGGAATTTCACGTGGTAGATAACTGCAACATTTGTCCATGCCTTCTAGCTTTGGTTCACTTTCCACCCAAGTTCATCCTTTGGATCTGCCGCATCCACTGGTCACTCTGCCTATGGTGTCCTGCAATATTTACAGCTTTGCCCCCTCGGACCTGGAAACGTGCTGTCCTGATTAGGAGTCTTTGAATTCCTCATAAAGCTGTAAAACCCTTGAGGTGGCCAAATAACATTACTGTTATGACTTTGTTAAATTACTATTTATTACCATTTATTTATTGCCATTACCACTTAATAAATGGTGAGCCATGGTTGAAGAAAAGAACACAAGAGAAATTGAAATAGAGAAGCTTACTACTCACAAGTTCTGGATCGAGTATGGGACATGCCTGGAGGGGTCACATGGGGAGTCAGAGCAGAGTGCAGGCAGAGAAAGAGCCAGGATCTGGGGCATCTACCTTTATTAGGGTCTGTGAGTGGAGTGCTTTGGGGTTCCTAGGCTAAAACTGGATTGGTCAGTTCAAACCAAAGAGAGGAGTGTTTGGGGAGCTCCACGGTGCTCTTATCTAAGGCACACAAAGGGAAGGCCCTTTGAGCTGGGGAGACTTACAAGAGTTGTTGGAGGAGTTGTTTCAGGAACGCTTGCATTTGCATGTGACTCTGCAGGCTGCTTTCAAGGGCATGCACTTGCATGAGGGGCTAGTGTCAGTTTAAGGTTGGCCAAACTAAATGGACAGCCAGCAGTAATACCATGGAATAGTTTAGCTAACCTCTTGACAGTTACATTCTCCTGGTGATAAAGTCTCTTTGTCTTGTCCCTTTTCTTTAAATTTTCCTTCAAGATTTCCTTAAAGTTTCCTCCTTTAACCTTTGCTTACCCAGTTTGAGAAGGCATCATTCACTTATTCATTCATTCATGTATTTATTAATTCAATAGGGATTTAGCAAATACCTGTGAAGAACCAGACACTCTAGTAATCCCTGGACATCATCACATCTCCATCATGCCCTTCATATTTGCCTATTCTTTTCCAGATAACTCTTAATCATTTTGGTGTTTCTGGAATACAAAAAAAAAGATTCCTCATGCATACTTCCCCTCTGAGCTGTTTATCTTCATTGGAAAAATTGACAAACTCTCAATCCCAGGATTTACCTGCCAGATCCCTTTAGCAAAGAAGCTTACCATAGGAAAAAAAAAACTCACTTTTAAGACTGCAAGAGCCAGCTGGACTTTCAGAATCCATTGTTGAGGGGGTACTGTTGATTCATTAGAGAATATGAAAACAACCCAAATATTTAGTGTTTCGTTGTGCATAGGCCACTTTCCAAGAAATCCCAATTCTCTGCTCACTCCAAACTGTAATTATGTGCATCTCCTTTTGGATTACAGGTTTTTTTATTAAGAAATGTATTTTGAATATCTAGCATTATCTTTCCATGAAAATGAAATTTGATGGTGGAAAATAAGGTAAAATTTTAAATGGCTAAAAAAAGTCCAAACATTCCAATGAACATTGAATAATTCGAGAGCATTACAAAATGTAAGTTTTTTACTGTGCAGAATAATTTTGAAAAACAAAATGGTTACTAGTATGTAAAAATCTTGTAAACCCTATATTTTTTGAAAATACTTAAAATGTTGTTTATCACTGTTTTGCAAACATGGAAAATGTGTAACCAAATTTATGTTCCCTTTTGCAGGATGCTCATTGAAATATTTAAGGTGATACTCATACCTTCTACTTTTTTAAAGTAGATACACAGTTGGTCACTCAGTTCATCAACTGAATTCACCAGACAGTTCCAGTTGGAATGTGGTTAGCTTGGAGAACAGCGGTACCTCCTGATTATGTTAGAACACACTATTACTATTTAATACTACAATCTAAGAATTTTTAATTAATTTGTTGACAGAGAGAGAGAAAGGGAGCAAGAGTAAGGGAGAGGCAGAGTGAGAGGGAGAGAGAAAATCCCAAGCAGGGCTCCATCTCATGAACCGGGAGGTCATGACCTGAGCCAAAACCAAGAATCGGACACTTAACAGACTGAGCCACCTAGGTGCCCCTAGGATGGTTTTTATAACTGTTTCTATAGGGTATGGGTTAGTGAAGATGTTAAATGCCCAATTCAATGGCAAAATTCTAGGGCAAAAATTGCGAACACAAGTCCAGTTTAAGAGACTGACAATACCTCATTAAGTGAGCAAAGTAGAGTTTTATGGTATCTTTTAGATTTTTATTTTGTATTATTTCATTTATCTTTATTCCTTTGGCTAAGTTTTTATTTCTTTGAGATGCATGTATTTTACTTATAACTCCCATCCCCTCCCTAATAGAATTGCAATGACAATCATATGAGGCAGCACATACAAATATATGTTAGGGATTATAAAACTCTACAGGTTATAACTGTGATTTTTCGTCGCTCACCAAAAACATTCACTAAATATATCTGATTTGTTAATGAGCACTATGTCTGTGTCTCTTCAGCACCAAAGAAGATTAGACATTACTGTAAATTATACATTTAGTTTCTTCTAAATAATTCAGTTTATAAAGCTGGTATCCACAAAGCAAGAACTTATGAGTAAAACATATATTTAAAGAGAAGGAGGTTTAAAAATCATAACTGTAATAATGTTATTCTCTATCTTTGGTCTTTATTATGAGAATATTTTTAAAACCACCAGTAAAAGGATTTCTGTAGTTTTTGGCCTGAAAGGAACAAGTCCCATAGTGATCACAACGTGCTCGAGCCCTTCCTGCTCTGTGAGTTTTACAATCCTGAGTTCAACAGAATACAGATGTCTGCAGATGAAAAGAAAACATATGAAATTCTCACTCTCAAGCCAGGAGAATTCAAGCCAATCCAAGTGTGAAGGCTAATGTCACAGCTGAAATAGAAGTCAAGAGGGTAGCTTTGAATATAATTAAGATATGACAGTTTCACTCAGATCCAAAACCCAGGCACCTAAAAGCAGAATTTTCTCAAAGGGTGTGAAGGTGAAAATAAAATGTTTCTGGGATTTGGGCTATGACCCAAAACTAATGAATTTCCCATTGAGTTACTAATCATCTAGAGCCATGGTCATCAGACAAGAGGCCAGGGAGATGACAATCCTCATTTTAGAGTTATTTGGCTCTCTCTTCTCTTCGAGGTCTGCGGAAACTATTCTTCTGGTAGAGAGAAAAAAACAAGAGGGTCAAAAAGAACAGAATTCAGATCTTGTCACTATAACTTGATCCCTATCATCTAGATATACTGTTTGTGTCGACTGTTTGCTAAGATTGTCAGTCATCAGGAGAATACCAACACAGTTTGTTTAATATTCACATTGTATAACCAGGATATGGATCCTTTGTTCTACCATGAGCTATGCTTTCCCAGACGATTTCAACTTTATTAAGACTTACACAGAGGGGCGCCTGGGTGGCACAGTCGGTTAAGCGTCCGACTTCAGCCAGGTCGCGATCTCGCGGTCCGTGAGTTCGAGCCCCGCGTCAGGCTCTGGGCTGACCGCTCAGAGCCTGGAGCCTGTTTCCGATTCTGTGTCTCCCTCTCTCTCTCTCTCTCTGCCCCTCCCCCGTTCATGCTCTGTCTCTCTCTGTCCCAAAAATAAATTTAAAAATGTTGAAAAAAAAATTCTAGATAAGAAAACAGGCAGCAACCTCTTTGACCTTGGCCACAGCAACTTCTTACTAGACATGTATCTGGAGGCAAGGAAAACAAAAGCAAAAATGAACTATTGGGACCTCATCAAGATAAAAAGCTTCTGTACAGTGAAGGAAACAATCAGCAAAACTAAAAGGCAACCAACGGAATGGGAGAAGATATTTGCAAATGACATATCAGATAAAGGGTTAGTATCCAAAATCTATAAAAAAAACTTATCGAACTTAACACCCAAAGAACACATAATCCAGTGAAGAAATAGGCAAAAAAACATGAATAGACACTTTTCCAAAGAAGACATCCATATGGCTAACAGACACATGAAAAGATGCTCAACGTCACTCATCATCAGGGAAATACAAATCAAAACCACAACGAGTTACCACCTCACACCTGTCAGAATGGCTAACATTAACAACTCAGGCAACAAAAGATGTTGGTGAGGATGCGGAGAAAAAAGAACCCTTTTGCACAGCTGGTGGGAATGCAAACGGGTGCAGCCACTCTAGAAAACAGTATAGAGGTTCCTCAAAAAATTAAAAATAGAACCACCCTACAATCCAGCAATTGCACTACTAGGCATCTATACAAAAGATATGAGAATGCTGTTTTGAATGAGCACATGCACCCCAATGTTTATAGCAGCATTATCGACAACAAAGTATGGAAATATATATATATGAATATTACAATGGAATATTACTTGACGATCAGAAAGAATGAAATCTTACCATTTGCAACAACATGGATGGAACCAGAGTGTGTTATGCTAAACAAAATAAGTCAGAGAAAGACAAATATCATATGATTTCACTCATATGTGGAATTTAAGATACAAAATATACGAACATAAGGGAAGGGAAGCAAAAATAATATAAAAACAGAGAGGGAGACAATCAATAAGAGACTCTTAAATACAGAGAACAAACTGAGGGTTGATGGAAGGGTGTTGGGTGAGGAGATGGGCTAAATGGGGAAGGGACATTAAGGAGGATACTTGTTGGGATGAGCACTGGGTGTTATAAGTAAGTGATGAATCACTAAATTCTATTCCTGAAATCATTATTACACCATATATTAACTAACTTGTATTTAAATTAAAAAAAAAAGAGTCAACAGCTAACTGACTGAGCCACTCAGGTGTTCTTTTTCATTTTTCACTAATTTATACTTTTATTATTAAAGTAAAGCATATTTATGGTAAAAAATAAGTTTAATAAGTAAAGAAAATGAGATGAAAAAAATTTAAAGGGCCCTTTCCCTACCCCCAAACACTACTTCTTTGCCCTAGAATTTAACTACCTATTACTTTTCATACTTTTAGAAAGCCACATGCATATGCATATAGTTTTTTAAATAACTAGATCATTTTATACATATTATCCCATAATGATTTTGACATTTAATTCTGTATCTTGATTATCTTCCTATAACCAAAACATAATAATTTACTTTATTTTAAAATAAGCTTTATTGAGGTATAATTTATAATAAAACTCACCAATTTTAAGTGCACATTTTGATGGGATTTGACAAATGTGCAGTTAAGAGTCACTGACACAATCATATGTACATTACTAGTGAACTTTCCCTTATATAAATTTGCACCCAAGCTCCTTCTTGTCTTTTAAAAATCATTGATCTGATTTTCTATTTCTACTGGTTTTACCTTTTTTTTTTTAACAATTCAAACAAATGAAATCATACAGCTTGTAATCTTCTATGGTTAGTTTTTTTTTTTTTTTCACTCAGAAAAATGCCCTTGAAGTTGATCTAAGTTATTGTATGTATTAATAGTTAATTTTCTCTCAGGGCCAAATATCATTACATTGTATGGATATACCACATTTGTCTATTCATTCATCATCTGATGGACATTTGGATGCTGCCCAACTTTTGGCTGTTATAAACAAAGCAATGTGAATATTCAAGCACAGATCTTTGTGTGGACATATGGTTTCATTTTTCTTGGGTAAACACGTAAAAGTGGAATTGCTGGTTTATATGGTAAATGTGTGTCAATGAGTAACTGCCAAACAGTTTTCCATCAAACTGTATTCTCCCGACTGTACCTGAGGAATCCAGTTAGTTGATAACCTTGCCAAACCTGGTATTGTCAATCTTGGTGATTTTGGTTATTTTAGTGGCTAGGTAGTGACATCTCATCGTGGTGCTTTTAATTTGCATTCCTCTAATGACTAATGGCTTGGAGCATCTTTTTATATGCTTATTTTCCATTTGTATATCTTCTCGGTGAAATGTTTCTTCAAAATTTTTGCCCATGTTTAACTGGCTCATTTTTATTCTTGTTATTGATTTATAAGAATTATTTATATATTCTAAAAATAAATTCTTTATCAGATACATATATGGTTTTTGCAAATGTTACTCCCAGTCTGTGGCTTGCCTTTTGATTCTTGTAACAATGTCTTTTGAAAAGCAAATTCTTTTTATTCTATTGAGATCTAATTTATACATATATATATGCATATATATTTATATATATGTGTATATTTTATTATCTATTGTTTTTTGCGTTCTAGATAAGGTATCTTTGCTCAACCCAGGATCACCAAGATTTTCTCCTGTATTTTCTTCTACAGGTTTTATGTGTGTGTTTCTTACATTTAGGTTTATTATCCAATTCAAATAAATTTTTCTGTGCCTCATGAAGTAAGAGTGAAGGTTCATTTCTCATGAGGTAATAGCGAAGAGTGTGTGGTTATCAATTGTCCCAGCACAATTTGTTGAAAAAATTATATTTTGAATTGCTTTGGTGACTTTGTTGAAAATCAATGGATAATATAAAAAGGGACCTATTTCTGGACTATCTACTCTGTCCTATGTATGTATACTCTATTTTTACATTAGTACTACACTGTCTTGATTATTGCAGCTTTATATGAACTCTTGAAATCAAGAGTGAAATTTACTTCTCTTTATTTATTTTTCAAACTTATTTTTGTTACTCTATGTTCTTCACATTTTCATATAAATTTCAAGTTTAGCTTATTAACTTCTACCAAAAAAAGGCTGCTGAAATTTTAAAGCAATGAAAAAAATATTTTTTAATGTTTATTTATTTTTGAGAGAGAGAGAGAGAGAGACAGAGCGTGATGGGGGAGGGGCAAAGGGAGAGGGAGACACAGAATCCAAAGCAGGCTCCAGGCTCTGAGCTGTCAGCACAATGCCGGATGAAGGGCTCAAAGTCACAAACTGTGAGATAATGATCTGAGCCGAAGTCTGATGCTTATCCAACTGAGCCAACCAGGTGCCCCTCAAACGTATTTTTGTTACTCTGTGTTCTTCACATTTTCATATAAATTTCAAATTTAGCTTATTGATTTCTACTAACAAAAGGCTGCTGAGTTTTTTTTTTTTTTTAATGTTTATTTATTTTTGAGAGAGACAGAGACAGAATGCAAGTGGGTTAGGGGCAGAGAGAGAGGGAGACACAGAATCCGAAGCAGGCTCCAAGCTCTGAGCTGTCAATACCAGAGCCTGTCGCGGGGCTTGAACTCACGAGCTGTGAGATCATGACCTGAGCTGTGAGATCATGACCTGAGCCGAAGTCGGACACTCAACCAGCTGAGCCACCCAGGCGCCCCCAAATTTTAATTGGTATTGTGTAGGTCAATTTGGAGGAAACAGACTTCTTGGCAGTATTGAATCTTCTGGTCCTTGAGCATAGTGTTTCTTCATTTATTTAGATCTTTAGTTTCTATCAGCAATATTTAGTAGTTTTAAGGGAATAGCTTTTGCACATATTTAATTAATGTATTTCTAAATATGTCATAATTTTGCTATTCTTTTAAATGTCAGTTTCTGCTTTTTGCTAGTAAAGAGAAATACAGTTGACTTTTGTATGTATACCTTATATCCAGTAACATTAAACTCGCTTATTAATTCTGGTAATTTTTTTTTCCTTGAGGCTACATAGAGTTTTCTATGTAGACATTGATGTCAAGTGGGCATAATACAATTTTATATGTTCCTATTGTCTTGCCTTAGACTTCCAATACAATGTTGGATAAAAGTTGAGAGAGAACATCCTTGTGTTATTTCTAATCTTAGAGAAAAAAACATTGTCTTTCACTATTAATTATGATGTTAGTTATGGGTTTTCATAGATATCTTTCAGCAGATTGAGGAAGTTCCTTTTTATTCTTAGCTTGCTGAGAGGTTTTTTGCTTTTTTTTTTTTTTTTTTGGTTTGTTTGTTTGTTTTACCATCAATGGCTATTGAGTTTTGTTAAATACTATTTCTGAATTTATTAAGATTATCATACAGTTTTGACTTTTCAATTTGTTAATATGATGGTTAGAGTGATTTACATATGCATATACTGTAGAAATGTTTAATATAATTCATATATTTTATATAGTTTTTCCGTACCTTGTTTGTGACATTTGTGCAAATAATTAGTTCTTAAGCAGTATGTCTAGAACTCGAATTCCTGGGTCTGGGTTTATGCATTAAATACGCCTTTAATATTTTGGCAGATATTGCCAACTGCCCTCCAAAGAAGGTTTCAGTAAACACTGCTACCTATAATTATTAAAAGTATTTTCACTGTTGCTGGTACTGCATTCTAGAAAATGTTTAAATCCTTGCCACTATGCCAGGCATTGTGGTTTCTTGTTTTAAGTTTTAATTCACTTTCCCTTATGCAGTTGGAAATGATGCAGAATGATGTTGTGACATCAAACAAATGCTGATACGCTATTCCAGCTCCAGAAGGTGAGGCGTGAGGGCTGTATGCACAAGAATAACACCAGCCATCACTTGAGAAGAATTTAGCATGTGCCAGACACTGCCCTAAGCACTTTTCTCCTATCCTACCATTTAATTGTCACGGCAAGTCTATGACATAGGTAATGGATGGAGGAAATAAGCTATCTGCCTAATTTCCCAGCATTAGAAGGAGACTGCTCATGTTTCCCACGTGGTGAAACCAACCAACCAACAACCAAAGTAAAATGCCAGTCCTAGCTAATGGAGTAGGAATGAAAATTCCAGCTTCGAATCTTCCTAAAGACAAATTAAGGGGCCAGACAAACCATGTCTTTAACATGTTTATTATTAGGGCAAGCACATTGTGCTTATATTTTTCCCCTAAATACAGTAGATAATACCTCCAATGACTGATTTCTATGCTTTATTCCAAAGCTTTCAAAACAAGTGCTGGATCAAATATTGAGTAAGAGTGTTGCAGTGATAAACGGTTTCATTTACAGGCCTCAGTACTTCCCAAACCCAACTCATTAGGTTTGAAGTGGTACAATTAGAGCAGTATGGGGGATGGTCTGGTAATGGGAAGACCCGAGGGTTTGCAGGAATTACAATTTTAATTTAAATTTGTGGTCCTTCACTTCCGATTTCTTCTCTTTTCGCTTCCAATCAGAGCTGTAAACTACTCCTTACATGCTTTCTGCAGGCTTCTCTTGACTTCCCCGAGGAACTTACACTTGTTTTCCTCTCCATTAATGTGAGATTTCTCCTCCCGTTTCATTGTGCACAGCTACAGAGGTGAAGTAATTGAAAGCACCCCTTTCTTTTCACTCTGGTAAATAAGGAGATCTTTTTTCATGCTGACAGTGGGGTCTCAGAGGCCAGATTCTGTTTGTACCAGAAACTTGTTTTTCCAAACCTCAAAACACTTCACCATATGTTCAGCTCACATGTTCTCCTGGCTGGTTAATTTAACCCATGCAAAGTTCCTCCCTGCTTGGGGTGAGCACTGGAGACATAGCCTACTTGTGAATTATTATTTATGGTGATGTCAATTCACAGGTCGCTTGCAGTGACCCCTGAGTGCTTCACTGAACTGTGAAAGACACCTATGAGGAGTGATTACAGATACAAGATATCTGGAATTTTAAGATGAAACATAATACCCGGGTCTGACACCTAGAGTTTTATTTAGTTCATATTCAGTTCATAAATTGAAAGCAAAACATACTTAAAAAATTATCAATTTGTTGTATACTTTGGTGACACCCGACTCACTCCAAAATGTCAGTTTACATGTGTACATATAATGCCACTGGGTAAAATAAATATGAGACAAAAGAATAGGGGTGACAGAAAAATTAAAGAATAAAAATGACTTGTTGCCCAAAGGTACGCCATATGATCCTATAACATTGCTGCAAATAGGTCGTATATTTGACTCTGAATTTCCTAGCAGCCAATGCAAAAACTTACACAAAGTACGTTTCAAAATTCACTGTAGACCTAACATACAAACTGTCCACTTTCTCAGCAGTATATTTTAGCCAGTTCCAAGATTTAAGGTACTTTTCTCCTGGAACTGCACATTAAAGGGTCTCTGAAAGAGCGTTTTCAGTAAGATTAAAGTGATCAGCATCCTCATTCATAGTCCCAGAATCAATATTAGATGATTCCTTAATATATTCCAATGAAGTTTTATCTCTTTGATACCGATCAGTTTTATAAAAGCCATTTTATTAAGTAGGGTCAAGACACCATAGTCCACGTGCTCATCTCACAGGTATTTTGTTCATTTCAAGAACAAAATGTCGACCCTCCAGAGGGGAAAGTGAACAAAATATTACTAAGGTAGTCTTTTATACGTATCACCTCTTTACAGACATGGTCTGATTATAGCTACTAAGCAAAGAATTCTAGGTTATATTCTTCAGCGTAAGCTCAGAGTGCAGATAGGTTTTGGTAATCATCTGAAGAGGGAGTAGAGCTGATATTTTAAAAGACTGTCATTAAGAACTGTGTTGTTTATTTTGGTCTTCATTTATTGCTTCCAGGCCCGAAGCTACAGTGGAGCACGAGTGAGCCTACATGCTGTTCAAGCCGTGAAAAGCCAAGTTGCAGAAAAGGTTGAAGAAATATGGCAAGGGTCCAAACAGGGGCCGCTGGAGTTGTAATAGCCCCGAGGCCCTAAATTATGCTTGTGCACACCCCACCCACCTCTCTGCTGGGCCCGTGAGGACTGAGTCTGGCAGGATGCCACTACCTCATCACCTCCACTCTTTATCATGAGCTTGGAACATTCTAGGATGCTTCAAGAGATTAAAGCAATAGTCTCCACTCCAAACTTCTTTTGAATCTACTCTCCCCCAGAAACCATAGGGTGGAGAATAAATCATATTTTGTCAGTCCTTTTCTTAAATCATGGAGACTTTGAGACCCCAAGGAAAGCTGTGAGCCTTCTTTCCTTCTCCAGAGCCACTCTGCTCAGGACTCTAACATCCTTATGCAGTATTTTGTGCAATTTTAGAGGGTTTATGTAACCTTAGATAACTAGATCAGGCGCTCATGTTTCTAAAGACTTTGCAACTTATAAGAAAAGTCCAGACTCTTTAGGTGGCCTGCATATCTTTTCAGATGGGCCATGCTTCTGTGTGCCTGTCTCTCTCATGGCTCATCTTCTGCCATGTCTCCTACCCCAGGATCCTGAATACTGCAGTTTTGTAAAGCATGCCATGCCCATTCATGCCTCAGAGTATTTGATTATGCCCTTCTCTTTTCCACCTTCCTGGTGAATTCTCATAAAGCTTTCCAGAAATGACGCTGAAAACTAAGCTCTCCATAGTGTGTCTCCTCATTCTCCCATAATCGCTCCCTTGCCTCTTTGCCCACAACATACTGTGCAGACTTCTATACAACATCGGTCATTCCCTGTTGTAGGTATTTGTTGACATCTTCAATATTAGAAAATTACTTTTAAGAAAATTCACCATTTTTTAGTCACCTCTGGATCCCAAGAATATAGTATAATTCCTAAAACATAGTTGTTTCACAAGCCTTTCAGTTTCTTAGAAAACTATCCAGATCCTTAAAATCTTCCTGTCAGTTATGGACTCAGAGGCTCAGAGAAGCATTTGTGGAATCAAATGCTGTTAGAGATTCCAGGACTCAGAAGATTTATGGTATTTTGGAATATGTTCCTGTGCAGAAAATTGGTTTGGCCAAACATCTCAATGGGTTAAAGAGAAGTATTTACGAGGAATCTGATTTAATTAAGGTACATTCCCTGTGATTAACTGCTAGACACTGTAATTACGGAGTTGGAAGTGTTACAGGAATGTCTAATACCATAAGATTTTGTAGAATAGCTTTTCCCCCTCACTTTCAAAATACACAATCATCAGTTAAATTAGTTGGGATATTTTACAAGTGGATCATAGATTGATACCTTTATATTCTCCCAGACTTGAAGAATGAGAATCTTTGCTGAAAATGTTGCATTGTATATATAACATAATATATAACAGAAAGAGAATATATAGTATATTATATTCATAATATAACAGATAATGGAAAGAGAAGGGCTTAATGATATAACAGAAAGAGAAGGGCTTAATCCTAGCTTTTCACCCAGTCGTGTTTTGAACCTGTTAGGGTCCTCAGATATGAAATGGGCTCAGATGCAAGGTGAGGATTACATGAGATAAGAGACGGGGAGAGGAATGGGATATTTCACAGGACCAGTCCATGGAGAGACATTCTTTAGAGTTGCCTCATGCTGAATGTCCACATGGAGTGTTCTGGGAGCAGGAGTTACCGGTTATGGGGCAAGATGGAGACAGTGGCCCCACAGGAGGATGGAACCTGATGCTGGCCTTTGAAAGCAGAACAGCCCCTAATTATTTTTGCAAAATTCTTCCGTTGCTTTAAAATCTTCCTGGAATAGTTAAACAATTAGAGGGAATCAATAGTGCAGAGTGACTAGAACATTGCTTTGGATTTAATGTGTGACTCTGCTTCACATTAGTATCTACCATTTGAACCTTTAATAAGATGATAAACACAGTGTGCACATGTATATTGTTTTACTTCATTCTTAGAACAACCCCATGGAAGCAAATAAATCATTTTGTTATTATTTCCATTCCATACAGAGCTCTGTAGACTGTCTTAGAAAGGTTAAATGACTTGTTCAAAGTAAGGCCACCTGAATGGATGCAGATCCAGGTCATTTAGGACATAATCACCTCACTACATTGCCACTTGAGTTTGTTGAACTTTTGATCCCTTCCCAGTGAGATGTAGGTCATGATTTCTGCCCCCGCCCGCCACTCTCTTTATTAATTTTTTAATGTTTTTATTTATTGTTGACAGAGAGAGAGCACAAGTGGGAGAGGGGCAGAGAGGGAGGGACACAGAGGATCCGAAACAGGCTCTGCACTGACAGCCTCAGCGCTGACTGCAGGGAGCCTGATGCAGGATTCAAACTCACGAACTGTGAGATCATGACCTGAGCACGATCTTGATCATGATCTTGAGGTTGGACGCTCAACCAGGTGCTGCTTGCTATAATATTTAAATGAGATAATATATGAAAAGTGCCTCATGATAACTGCAGGATCTGTGTAGCTTGTTAAAAATAAAGATCCATCTCAGAGGAGGGTGTGTGTGTGTGTGTGTGTGTGTGTGTGTGTTCTTGTATCAGCCTGAGGAATGGGATGTATTTACCTGTTCACATGGAGGTGCCATGGGAAATTGGCTGGCAGTCAGCATGCAGTCTAGGGTTTATGATCCTGGCTCAGGGCTCCAGAGCTGGCCAGTGTGCAAAGCAGTCAGTCTCTGAGGTAGGTAGGAGGGATCCAAGTCAGGATGGCGATATGAGGACGTAGTTTGCACCCAGTGTATGTACCTTTTAAGGAACTTATAAAGAAAGAAACAACCTCATACACAATGCCTGAATTTACACAGTGGGGACCTGAGAGGTGGGACAAAGGAGCTGGGCTGGAATAAAGGATTTGTTTATTTTTTCTCCTTCTTCATGAGCAGCCAAGGCCAAAGTGTTTTTGCAGCTTCTCCCCCTCCCCACCAAAAACACTTGTTTGGAAAGACAGCAAAGGTAGTAAAGCACCTGTAATTCTATTATCTAGGCATAAGTACTTCAAGGATTCTTTCTAAATGGTGGAATAGTGGGTTATACACTCACAGGGATTGCTACAGAATAACTAGGAAGCCAATTCCACACTGTATCTTAGACATATTAAGAACTGAATTAGCCTTCAGCATTACATAGTTGGAAGCTTACAGATTAGTGATCAGACAGACCTAATGTAAAATCCCACTTCTACCACATGTGACATTTGGTCCACTCCCTAACCTCATCTAGCCTCCATTTTGCACGTCTATAAAATAGGACGAATAATATCTGCCTTGCAGAGATTGTTCATGAGTAAGTGACATGGAAAATATAATGCGACCAGAGCAGTGCCTGGATCAGCAAATGTGAGTTGCTTTTCCCTACAAGAGGGATCTCCAATAGATTCCTTGACAATTTTGACCACATTGACCGTCACTACTACTCCCTCACCCCATCACCATCCATTCTTCTGCAATTTTTTTTCAGGATGTAGCATTTGTCCTCTACCTCTAGAGGAAGGAAACTCTTTTTCTGCTTTTTTACTTTACTCCCACCCATAATATCCATTTGATGATCGCACTTTTGACTGAAGAGCAAAGAAAATGGGCTGTGCATGACAGAGAAATGGTGCCTTTTGAATGCCCTTCCGCCGGCAGCAGAAATCCTGCTCAGTATGAAAGGGATTGCCTGATGCATGTGCAGTATTTGGATATTCGATGCCCTGAATCCCTAACTTTACTATTCCATGCTGTCCTGCTCACTCCATTTTCTTAACTTCTCTGGTTACCAATCTTTCATTTTTCTATCATTTCATTCTTGGCTCCAAGTATGTTGCCATCTCTCTAAGTTGTCAATTTTGAATATCCTTCTGATTAAATAGCATCTTTTAGTTTGGACTTGACGTACTCCTGGATCAATAGATCATCACTCAAGATGAAGGGAAGCAAGATGCCACATAAAGGACCTGGCATCAAGTTCTGAAGTTGAAGCAGTCAGAGAGGCTGCTTTTCAGTCAAATAACACAGCAAGTGGGACTTTCCATGTCAGTCCGCATCCCAAGGAGGATGGGCGCAGAGAAAGTCAGGCATGCAGCTAAGTACTGCAGGGTCTCTGGAGGCTTATCAAGAATGGAGACTAAAGATTTCGTTGCAGAGAATGACAAGTGCAAGCCAGAGCAATTCCTTCCCAAAGGGAGCAGTGCTTTTTCTAGGGTTCCTGTGGCCTTCAAGTGGTTAGGAATGAAGCAATTAAAGAAATAATGTGTGTGGTACACAACCATGGGTTTTCCGATCAATACTACATTTCTAGAAATCACTTCTCCTCCCAAACTTGTATCTGCAGTGACAGCAGCTACGTTTTTATTTTTATTTTCCAGTTCATTGGCCGCTATTATTTGACCCATGGGAGGGAACCTGACCCAAACTGGGCCAAACAATTTCTCCAAGACTCTTGGACTTGGACTTGAGGTCTGAAGTATTAAAAAAAAATGCTCAGTGTCTTTCTTGGACACGTATAAGAAGAAAGAAGCTAGTCTTTTGAGAAGGAGAAGAATGGACGTACAAAACAGTGAAATTGAGAAAGAGATGTGACAAAATTGGAATCTTGAGACATCCCATGTGTTTATAACACATTCTTTTTATTTAAGGTAGTG